>NW_025814829.1:26527500-27804375 GCF_022079265.1 Lynx rufus | reverse complement strand
GGATATTCTTCCCTGCTTTGTCAAAGATGAGTTGGCCATACGTTTGTGGGTCTAGTACTGGGGTTTCTATTCTATTCCATTGGTCTATGTGTCTGTTTTTGTGCGAATACCATGCTGTCTTGATGATTACAGCTTTTTAGTAGAGGCTAAAGTCTGGGATTGTGATGCCTCCTGCTTTGGTCTTCTTCAAAATTACTTTGGCTATTCGGCGTCTTTTGTGGTTCCATACAAATTTGAGGATTGTTTGTTCTAACTTCGAGAAGAATGCTGGTGCAATTTTGATTGGGATTGCATTGAATGTGTGGATTGCTTTGGGTAGTATTGACATTTTAACAATATTTATTCTTCCAATCCATGAGCATGGAATGTTTTTCCATTTCTTTATATCTTCTTTAATTTCCTTCATAAGCTTTCTATAGTTTGCAGCATACAGATCTTTTACATCTTTGGTTAGGTTTATTCCTAGGTATTTTATGGTTCTTGGTGCAGTTGTGAATGCGATTAGTTTCTTCATTTGTCTTTCTGTTGCTTCATTATTAGTGTATAAGAATGCGACTGATTTCTGTACATTGATTTTGTATCCTGTGACTTTGCTGAATTCATGTATCAGTTCTAGCAGACTTTTGGTGGAGTCTATCGGATTTTCCATGTATAATATCATGTCATCTGCAAAAAGTGAAAGCTTGACTTCATCTTTGCCAATTTTGATGCCTTTGATTTCCTTTTGGTGTCTGATTGCTGATGCTAGCACTTCCAACACTATGTTAAACAACAGCGGTGAGAGTGGACATCCCTGTCTTGTTCCTGATCTCAGGGAAAAAGCTCTCAGTTTTTCCCCATTGAGGATGATATCAGCTGTGGGCTTTTCATAAGTGGCTTTTATGATCTTTAAGTATGTTCCTTCTATCCCGACTTTCTCGAGGGTTTTTATTAAGAAAGGATGCTGAATTTTATCAAATGCTTTTTCTGCATCGATTGACAGGATCTTATGGTTCTTATCTTTTCTTAAATCCCACTTGATCATGGTGAATAATTCTTTTTATATGCTGTTGAATTCGTTTTGCTAGTATCTTACTGAGAATTTTTGCATCCATATTCATCAGGGATATTGGCCTGTAGTTCTCTTTTTTTACTGGGTCTCTGTCTGGTTTAGGAATCAAAGTAATGCTGGCTTCATAGAATGAGCCTGGAAGTTTTCCTTACATTTCTATTTTTTGGAACAGTTTGAGAAGGATAGGTATTATCTCTGCTTTAAATGTCTGGTAAAATTCCCCTGGGAAGCCATCTGGTCCTGACTTATTTGTTGGGAGATTTTTGATAACTGATTCAATTTCTTTGCTGGTTATGGATCTGTTCAAGCTTCCTATTTTTTCCTGATTGAGTTTTGGAAGTTTGTGGGTGCTTAGGAATTTGTCCATTTCTTCCAGGTTGTCCAGTTTGTTGCCATATAATTTTTCATAGTATTCCCTGATAATTGCTTATATTTTGAGGGATTGGTTGTAATAATTCCATTTTCATTCATGATTTTACCTATTTGGGTCATCTCCCTTTTCTTTTTGAGAGGCCTGGCTAGAGGTTTATCAATTTTGTTTATTTTTTCAAAAAAACAACTCTTGGTTTCATTGATCTGCTCTACAGTTTTTTTAGATTCTATATTGTTTATTTCTGCTCTGATCTTTATTGTTTCCCTTCTTTGGCTGGGTTTGGGGTGTCTTTGCTGTTCTGCTTCTATTTCCTTTAGGTGTGCTGTTAGATTTTGTATTTGGGATCTTTCTTGTTTTTGGAGATAGGCCTGGATTGCAATGTATTTTCCTCTCAGGACTGCCTTCGCTGCATCCCAAAGCATTTGGATTGTTGTATTTTCATTTTCATTTGTTTCCACATATTGTTAAATTTCTTCTCTAATTGCCTGGTTGACCCACTCATTCTTTAGTAGGGTGTCCTTTAACCTCCATGCTTTTGAAGGTTTTCCAGACGTTTTCCTGTGGTTGCTTTCAAGCTTCATAGCATTGTGGTCTGAAAGTGTGCATGGTATGATCTCAATTCTTTTATACTTATGAAGGGCTGTTTTGTGACCCAGTATGTGATCTATCTTAGAGAATGTTCCATGTACACTCGAGAAGAAAGTATATTCTGTTGCTTTGGGATGCAGAGTTGTAAATATATCTGTCAAGTCCATCTGTTCCAATGTATCACTCAGGGCCCTTGTTTCTTTATTGATCCTGTGTCTAGATGATCTATCCATGGTTGTAAGTGGAGTATTAAAGTCCCCTGCAATTACCACATTCTTATCAATAAGGTTGCTTATGTTTGTGATGAAGTGTTTTATATATTTGGGGGCTTCTGTATTCGGCACATAGATATTTATAATTGTTAGCTTTTCCTGATGGATAGACCCTGTGATTATTATATAATGCCCTTCTTCATCTCTTGTTGCAGCCTTTAAGTTAAAGTCTAGTTTGTCTGATATAAGAATGGCTACTCCAGGGGCGCCTGGGTGGCTCAGTCGGTTAAGCGGCCAACTTCGGCTCAGGTCATGATCTCGCGGTCCGTGAGTTTGAGCCCCGCGTCGGGCTCCGTGCTGATAGCTCAGAGCCTGGAGCCTGTTTCAGATTCTGTGTCTCCCTCTCTCTGATCCTCCCCCGTTCATGCTCTGTCTCTCTCTGTCTCAAAAATAAATAAACGTTAAAAAAAAAACTTAAAAAAAAAAGAATGGCTACTCCAGATTTCTTTTGAGTTCCAGTAGCATGATAGATAGTTCTCCATCCCCCCACTTTCAATCTGAAGGTGTCCTCAGGTCTAAAATGAGTCTCTTGTAGACAGCAAATAGATGGGTCTTGTTTTCTATCCACTCTGATACCCTATGTCTTTTGGTTGGAGCATTTAGTCCATTTACATTCAGTGTTATTGAAAGATATGGGTTTAGAGTGATTGTGATGTCTGTAGGTTTCATGCTTGTAGTGATGTCTCTGGTACTTTGTGGTCCCTGCAACATTTCACTCACAGAATCCCCCTTAGGATCTCTTGTAGGGCTGGTTTAGTGATGATGAATTCCTTCAGTTTTTGTTTGTTTGGGAAGACCTTTATCTCTCCTTCTATTCTGAATGACAGAGTTGCTGGATAAAGAATTATCGGCTGCATATTTTTTCTGTTCATCACATTGAAGATTTCCTGCCATTCCTTTCTGGCCTGCCAAGTTTCAGTAGGTCTGTCCCTAGTCTTATCGGTCTCCCTTTATATGTTAGAGCGTGTTTATCCCTAGGTGCTGTCAGAATTTTCTCTTTATCCTTGTATTTTGCCATTTTCACTATGATATGTCATGCAGAAGATCGATTCAAGTTATGTCTGAAGGGAGTTCTCTGTGCCTCTTGGATTTCAGTGCCTTTTTCCTTCCCCAGATCAGGGAAGTTCTCAGCTATGATTTGTTCAAGGATACCTTCAGCCCCTTTCTCTCTCTCTTCCTATTCTGGAATTCCTATTATATGGATATTGTTGCATTTGATTGCATCACTTAGTTCTCTAATTCTCCCTTCATACTCCTGGATTTTTTTATCTCTCTTTTTCTCAGCTTCCTCTTTTTCCATAATTTTATCTTCTAATTCACCTAGTCTCTCCTCTGCCTCTTCAATCTGAGCTGTGGTCGCCTCCATTTTATTGTGCACCTCATTTATAGCATTTTTTAGCTCCTCATGACTATTTCTTAGTCCCTTGATCTCTGTAGCAATAGATTCTCTGCTGTCCTCTATTCGTTTTTCAAGCCCAGAGATTAATTTTAGGGCTATTATTCTAAATTCTTGTTCCGTTATATTGCTTAAATCAGTTTTGATCAATTCGTTAGCTGTCTCTACTTCCTGGAGTTTCTTTTGAAGAGAATTCTTCCATTTCGTCATTTTGGGTAGTGCCTGGGGTGGCTCCGAACTGTAGGGCACTTCCCCTGTGCTGTCGGGAGTAACTTGTGTTGGTGGGTGGGGTCACAGTTAGACCTGATGTCTGCCCCCCCAGCCCACCGCTGGGGCCACAGTCAGACTGGTGTGTACCTTTTCTTCCCCTCTCCCAGGGGCAGGACTCACTGTGGAGTGGTGTGGCCCCTGTCTGGGCTCCTTGCATACTGACAGGCTGTGGTGCTGCTTTGATGGGATCTGGCATATTAGCCAGGGTGGATCCGCAAGGTGCACAGGGGCGGGAGGGGCAGGCTCAGTTCACTTTGCCTTAGGTGGTCCCCTGCGGGAGGGGCCCTGCAGCACCGGGAGGGAGGCCGACCCATTGGAGAGATGGATCCACAGAACCACAGCATTGGGTGTTTGCGCGGTGCAGCAAGTTAGGTGAACTGGTTCCCTTTGGGGTTTTGGCTGGGGGATGGGAGAGGGAGATGCTGGCGAGAGCCTTTGTTCCCTGCTGAGCTGAGCCCTGTCTTCTGGGGCTCGACACCTCTTCCTCCGATGTCCTCTCGCCCTCCCGCTCAACAAGCAGAGCTGTCAACTTATAACATTCCACATGTTAAGTTCCACTGGCTGTCAGAACTCACTCCGTCTGGCCCCTCCGCTTTTGCAAGTCAGACTCGGGGGCTCTGCCTTGCCGGGCGGGCTGCCCCTCCACTGCCCTGGCTCCCTCCCGCCACTCTGTGTAGCACGCACCGCCTCTCCGACCTTCCTACCCTCTTCCGTGGGCCTCTTGTCTACGCTTGGCTCCAGAGAGTCCATTCTGCTAGTCTTCTGGTGATTTTCTGGGTTATTTAGGCAGGTGTGGGTGGAATCTAAGTGATCAGCAGGACGCGGTGAGCCTCCATCTTGGATGTCACCATCTTCCAAAGTTCTGTCTCCTTAGACCTTTTAAACCATAGTTCTCTTTTCAGTGTCCCAGTGCATCTATGGCTCAAGTGAGCTTATGGACCATGGGCTTCCAAAAGGCTTTTTATTGGCTCAATAGGGTCAATTTTAGTTCCTGAAAGGTGTCTGGTCGTTTCTGAGTCTATGTGTTTTTCTTTCAAATATGACATTCTAGTCAAAGCCTTGGTAATATAACCAATGTTTGCAGTGGTGTCCTGTTACAAGAACAGATTCTTATGAACTTATGCAAATAAATATATTGCCATGAAAACATAAGAATACTCACTGAGAGTTTCTTAATTCTGGAGGGGTCAGGTAGGGAGAAAAAGATAAACATTTCAATTCTGTTTATATAGGTATTACCAAATTGCTATAAGTCATAGTTAGCTTAGGAGGAAAGGTCTTCTAATATTTGGAAAATAAAATTTAAGGAACCAGCAATATTTCAAACAAAAAGTCATGATAATTATAATCATCTTCATTAGTTTGTTCAGCCCCATGTAATTAATATTTATTGATTTTAGCCTCATAAAGCTGCTTTAAGAAGATATCTGTTTCTCCTTTAGAGATCTGTAAATTCTTACCTAGTTCAGTAGTATGATGTTAAAGGTAATAGAGAACTTTATTCTAGAGTACTTGTCAGAGCCTTTTCCCTGCATCTCCTTGAAGATGAAACACTGTTGCAAAAGCATCAGAGTAAAACAATAACTGTCTGTCAATGACAGAAATAAAAATGGCAGTGGCTAAAGATCTAATTCGTTTATTACCATGAAGTTGACAAGGAAATTTGATTATTTCTGTGACCTACTTCAAGATAACAACTGAAATTATAACTGATAACATACCAGGACATAACAGATTTCTAGGAGTTTTGTATAATTTCTAGAACACTTGCCTTAATGTATATTTACACAAATATTATCTAAGAAGGTATAGCAATACTTGTTTGACAATCTTCCTCATGTAATTTAACATAACAAATATGTCTGACATATTTAACATCCCTCTTTTATCAGAAGAAAGTCTTTGAGATTTTCCAGGGACCTTCCAGAAATTTCAAAATTTAGTTTGGGGTCAAAAGATTTCATTTTAAATTCTGTTTTGGGGAAGTTCATAAAAAAACAAGTGTTTGGACATTTGATTAAGTAGCTTTGCAGATCATTATAAAACAATATTTAGTTATCCATTTAACCAAAGTGGCAATTAAAGACTTTACAGGCTTTACAGGGGTGCTTGGGTGGCTCAGTCGGTTACGCAACCAACTTTGGCTCAGTTCATGATCTCGTGGTTGTGAGTTCCAGCCCGCTGACAGCTCAGAGCCTGGAGTCCGTTTCAGATTCTGTGTCTCCCTCTCTCTGCCCCTCCCTAGCTCACAAGTGTAGCAGCCATCTGTCACTATACAACACTATTACCATATCTTCCACATTTGTTTCATCTTCTCTATGTTATGCAATTTTATCCCCATGACTTACTTGTTTCAATACTGGAAACCTGTACAACCCACTCTGCTTCACTCGTGCTGCCCATCCTAGGGCTCCTCTGGCAACCATCAGTTTGTTCTTTGTATTTATGGGTCTGTTTCTGCTTTTGTTTGTTCCTTTGTTTTTTAGATTTCACAGATAGGTGAAATCATATGGCTTTTGTCTTTCTTTGACTTATTTCACTTAGCATAATTTTCTCTAGGTTCATCCATGGTTCTGCAATGGCAAGATCTCATTGTTTCTTTTTTTATTTAAAAAAATTTGTTTTTCAACCTGTATTTATTTTTGGGACAGAGAGAGACAGAGCATGAACGGGGGAGGGGCAGAGAGAGAGGGAGACACAGAATCGGAAACAGGCTCCAGGCTCTGAGCCATCAGCCCAGAGCCTGACGCGGGGCTCGAACTCACGGAACGCAAGATCGT
This sequence comes from Lynx rufus, assembly GCF_022079265.1. NCBI lineage: Eukaryota > Metazoa > Chordata > Mammalia > Carnivora > Felidae > Lynx > Lynx rufus. The sequence continues at coordinate 27,797,645 of NW_025814829.1, read as the reverse complement.
GACCTGGCTGAAGTCGGACGCTTAACCGACTGCGCCACCCAGGCGCCCCAAGATCTCATTGTTTCTTATGGCTGAGTAATGTTCCATGGTATGTATATATGCCACTCCTTTATCCATTCATCTATCCATAGATAGTAGAGCTGCTTCCAATCTTTGGCTATTGCAAATAATGCTGCAGTAAACATAGGGGTGCATATATATTTTTTTTGAATTAGTATTTTTGTATTCCTTGGGTAAATACCCAGGAATTACTAGATCATGATTTTTAATTTTTTGAGGAAACTGCATACTGCTTATCATATTGGCTGCACCAATTTGCATTCCCATCAACAGTGCACTTTTCCTCCACATCCTCAACACCACTTGTTTCTTGTGCTTTTGATTCTAGCCATCTTGACAGGTGGAAGGTGAGAGCTCATTGTGGCTTTGATTTGCATTTCCCTGATGATTAGAGATGATGAACGTCTTTTCATGTACCTGTTTGTGATCTTTGGGTCTTTGGAAAAACGTCTATTTGGGTCTGCTGCCCATTTTAAAATCAGATTTTTTCTCTTCATTGGCATTATGTAAGTTCTTTATTTACTTTAGATGGTAACCCTTATCGGATATATCATTTGCAAACATCTTCTCCCATTCAGTAGGTTGCTTCTTCGTTTTGTTGATGGTTTCTTTTGCTGTGCACAAAGCCTTTTATTTTGGTGTAGTCCCAAGGGTTTATTTTTCCTTTTTTTGCCCTTGCTTTAGAAGACTTATCTAAAAAAAATGTTGCTAAGACCCAAGTCAAGGGGACAACGGGATTAATTCTTAAGTTTTCTTCTAGGAGTTTTATGGTTTCAGGTCTCACATTTAGGTCTTTAATCCATTTACATTATTGTGCATGGTGTAAGAAAGCAGTTCAGTTTCATTCTTTTGCATGTAGCTGTCCAGTTTTCCCAGCGCCATGTATTAAAGAAACTGTCTTTTCCCTATTGTATATTCTTGCCTCTTTTGTTGTAGATTAATTGACCATATAAATGTGGGTTTATTTCTGGGCTCTCTGTCATCTGTGTCTATTTGTTTCAGTACTATACTGTTTTGATTACTACAGCTTTGTAGTATATCTTAAAATATGGGATTTTGATACCTCCTGCTTAGTTCTTCTTTCTCAAGATTGCTTTGGCTATTTTGGGTCTTTGTGGTTTCATACACAATTTAGCATTATTTGTTCTAGTCCTGTGAAAAATGTTATTGATATTTTGATAGAGATTACATTGAATCTGTAGATTTCTTTGGGTAATATGGACATTTTGACCATATTATTTCCTCTAGTCCATGAGTATAGAATATCTTTCCATTTGTCTCATCTTCAATTTCTTTCACCATTGTTTTACAGTTTTCAAAATACAGTTCTTTCACCATCTTTGTTATGTTTATTCCTAGGTATTTTCTTTTTGGTGCATTTGTAAATGGAATTATTTTCTTAATTTCTCCTTCTACTTCTTTCTAAGTGTATAGAAACAACTAATTTCTGTGTATAATTTTGTATCTTTCACCTTTATTGAATTTATTACTTTTAATAGGTTTTGATGGAGTCTTTAGGGTTTTTTATGTGTAATATATATCATCTGCAGGTAGTGACCATATAACATCTTTCTTCCCAATTTGGATGCTTTATATTTCTTTTCTGATTACTGTGGCTCAGACATCTAGTACTATGTTTAATAACATTGGTGAGCTTGACATCCTTATCTTGTTCCTGATCTTAGATGACAATTTGTTTATCACCATTGAGCATGATGTTGGCTGTGGTGTTCTCATATATGGCCTTTATTCATATTCAGGTATATTCCCTTTAAACCCACTTTAACAGTTTTTTATCATGAAATGATGTTGAATTTTGTCAAATGATTTTTCTGCATCTGTTGATATGATCCTATGTGTTTTATTCTTTTTTTGGTCAAGTGGTGTATCACATCAATTGCATTTATGAATATTGAACCATCCCTGAAAGAAATCCTACTTGCTTGTGGTGAATGATCCTTTTAATGGATTCTTGAACATACATTGCTAATAATTTGTTGAGGGTTTTTTGCATCTTTGTTCATCAGGGATATTGGCTTGTGGTTTTCTTTTTTTGTGGTGTTTTTGTCTAGTTTTGATATCAGGATAATGCTGACCTTGTAGAATGTATTTGGAAGCTTTTCTTCCTCTTCTATTTTTTGAAATAGATTGAGGAGAATAGGTATTAACTCTTCTTTAATTGTTTAATAGATTTCATCTGTGAATCTATATGGTCCTGGACTTCTGTTTGTTGAGAGTTTTTGATTATGAATTCAGTTTTGTTACTAGTAATTAGTCTGTTCAGATTTTCTATTTTGTCTTGATTCAGTTTTAGAAGATTACATGTTTTTGTGATTTGCCTATTCTCTATTCTAGTTTGTCAAATTTGCTGGCACATAATTTTTCACAGTATTCTTTTCTAATCCTTTGTATTTCTGTGGTATTCGTTCTTTTGTTTCAGATTTTGTGTTCTCTATTTTGTAATGAGTCAAAGAACCAGCTCTTGATTTCATAGATCTTTGTGTGTGTGTGTGTGTGTGTGTGTGTGTGTGTGTGTGTGTGTGTGTTTTATTCTCTATTTAATTTGTACTGATATTATTTCCCTCCTTCTACTAACTTGGGCTTTGTTTGTTGTTCTTTTTCTAGTTCCTATGTATAATGTTAAATTGTTTATTTGAAACTTTTCTTGTTTCTTGAGGGAGGCCTGTATTGCTATACATTTCTTTCTTAGACTGGGTTTTCTGTGTCCCATTTTCATTTTCATTTTCATTTGTCTCCATGTATTTTTTGGTTTCTTCTTGGATTTCCTCATTGACCTATTGGCTCTTTAGTAGCATGTTGTTTAGCCTACAGGTGTTTGTGTGTTTTTTTCCAATTTTTTTTGTTATTGACTTGTAGTTTCATATTGTTGTAGTTGGAAAAGATGCATGATATGCTTTCTGCCTTTTAAAAATTATTGAGACTTGTTGTTTAACATGTGGTCTATCCTGGAGAATGTCCATGTGCACTTGAAAAGCATGTGTATTCTGTTGTTTTTGGATGGAGTGTTTTGTATATATCTGTTAAGTTCATCTGGTCTAATGTATCCTTAAAAGACACCATTTCTTTATTGATTTTCTGCCTGGATGATCTGTCCATTGGTGTAAGTGGGATGTTAAAATCCCCTATTTTTCTCCTATTACTGTCAATTTCTCCCTTTATATCTATTAATATTAATATATATTTTTTCAAATTTTTATTTAAATTCTAGTTAACAGCTAGTGTAACATTATTTTTAGTAGTAGAATTTAGTGATTTTTCACTTATGTATAATACCCAGTGTTCAACACAAGTGCCCTCCCTAATACCCTTTATCCATTTAGCCCATCCCCCACTCACCTCCCTCCATCAACCCTCTGTTTTTTCTCCATAATAGTCCCTTATAGTTTGTTTCCCTCTCTCTTTTCCCCCTTTCCATATGTTCATCTGTTTGTTTTAAATTCTATATATGAGTGAAATCATATGATATTTGTCTTTCTCTGCCTGACTTATTTCCCTTAGCATAATACATTCCAGCCCCATCCCATCCATGTCCTTACAAATGGCAAGATTTCATTCCTTTCGATGGCTGAGTAATACTCCATTACACACACACACACACACACACACACACACACACACACCACTTCTTTATCTGTTCATCAGTTGATGAAAATTTTGGCTCTCTCCATAGTTTGGCTATTGTTGATAATGCTGCAATAAACATTGATATGCATGTACCTCTTTGAATCTGTATATTTGTATCCTTTGGGTAAATACCTAGTAGTGCAATTGCTGAGTCAATACTCTAAAAATAGAGTATTTCCATTTTTAACTTTTTGAGGAAACTCCGTACCATTCTCAAGAGTGGTTGCAACAGTTACATTACCACCAAGAGTACACAAAGATTCCCCTTTCTCTGCATCTTCTCCAACATCTGTTGTTTTTTGTGTTAATTTTAACCATTATGACAGGTGTGAGGTGGTATCTCATTGTGGTTTTGATTTGTATTTCTCTGATGATGAGTGATGTTGAGCATCTTTTCATGTATCAGCCATCTGGATGCCTTAAGAAAAGTGTCTCTTCATGTCTTCTTCCCTTTCTTCACTGGATTATTTGGTTTTGGGTGTTGAGTTTGATAAGTTCTTTATAGATTTTGTGTACTAACCTTTATCAGATATGTCATTTGCAAATATCTTCATCTATTCCATAGACTGCCTCTGCTACATCCCAAAGGTTTTGGTCTGTCATGTTTTCATTTTTCTTTGATTCCATGTACTTTTTAATTTACTCTTTAATTTCCTGGTTAACCCATTCATTCTTTAGTAGAATGTTCTTTAACCTCCAAGTGTTTGTGGTCTTTCCATCTTTTTACTTGTGGTTGACTTCAAGTATCATAGTGTTGTGGTCTGAAAATATGCATGGCATGATCTCAATCTTTCTGTACTTGTTGAAGGCTGATTTGTGACGCAGTGTTATCTATTCTGGAGAATGTTCTGTGTGCACTCAAAAAGAATGTGTATTTTGCTGTTTTAGGATGGAATGTTCTGAATATATCTGTTAAGTCCCTCTAGTCCAGTGTGTCATTCAAAGTCATTGTTTCCTTGTTGATTTTCTCCTTAGATGATCTGTCCATGGCTGTAAGTGGGGTGTTAAAGTCCACTACTATTATTGTATTATTGTCAATGAGTTTCTTTATGTTTGTTATTAATTGATTTATATATTTGTTTTCTTTCAAGTTGGGGCATAAATATTTACAATTGTTAGATTTTTCTTGAGGGATGGACCCCTTAATTATGATGTAATCCATTCTTCTTCTATTACAGTCTTGGGTTTAAAATCTAGTTTTTCTTGGGGCGCCTGGGTGGCGCAGTCGGTTAAGCATCCGACTTCAGCCAGGTCACGATCTCGCGGTCCGTGAGTTCGAGCCCCGTGTCGGGCTCTGGGCTGATGGCTCAGAGCCTGGAGCCTGTTTCCGAATCTGTGTCTCCCTCTCTCTCTGCCCCTCCCCCGTTCATGCTCTGTCTGTCTCTGTCCCAAAAATAAATAAACGTTGAAAAAAAAATTAAAAAAAAAATAAAATAAAATCTAGTTTTTCTAACATATGTATGGCTACTCTGGCTTTCTTTTAGTGTCCGTTAGCACGATAGGTGGTTCTCCATCCCCTCATTTTCAATCTGCTGATGTCTTTAGGTCTAAAATGAATCTCTTTAGGCAGTGTATAGATTGGTCTTGTTTTTATCCATTCTGATACCTGATGTCTTTTGAGTGGATCACTGAGTCCATTTACATTCAAGGTGTTTATAGAAAGATATAGTTTAGTGCCATTGTGTTACCTGTTAAGTTGGTGTTTCTCTTGATGTTCTCTCTTCTTTTCCAGTCTTTGTTGCTTTTGATTTTTTTTTTTTCACCCAGAGAGTCTCCTTTAAAATTTCTTGCAGGGCTGGTTTAGTGGTCATGAACTCCTTTAGTTTTTGTTTGTCTGGGAAACTCTTTGTCTCTCTTTCTGTTCTGAACAACAGTCTTGCTGAATAAAGTATTCTTGGCTGTATATTTTTCCCATTCGGCATGTTGAATATATCCTGCCATTCATTCCCTTCTGGACTGCCAAGTTTCTGTGGACAAATCTGCAAACCTGATCTGTCTTTCCTTGTAGGTGAAGGACTTCTAGGATTCTTTCCTTGTCTGTGTATTTTGTGAATTTACCATGATTTTGTTGAATTTAATGGGAGTTCTCTGTGCTTCTCGGATTTTGATTTCTGTGTCCTTTCCCAGATTAGAGAAGTTTTCAGCTATAATTTCCTCAAGCAAATCTTCTTCCTGTTTTTATCTCTCTTTCTCTTCTGGGACTCCTATGATATGAATGTTGTTATGCTTTAAGGAGTTGCTGAGTTCCCTAAGTCTACATTCATGATCTAATACTTTTGTTTCCTTCTTCTTTTCAGTTTCATTATTTCCCACAATTTTATCTTCTATATCACTATTTAATTCCTCTACTTCATCCATCCTGTTGTCATGGGATCCAGTTGAGTTTGCACCTCAGTTATGGTATTTTTAATTTTGGCCTAACTAGATTTTAGTTCTTTTATCTTGCAGTAAGGGATTCCCTAGTTTCTTCTATGCTTAGCCCAGCTGGCAGCCTTATAATTGTTTTCAATTCTAGTTCATACATCTTACTTTTATCTGTATTGATTAATTCCCTGACGATTACTGCTTCCTGTTCTTTCTTTTTGAGTGAATTCCTCCACCTTTTCATATTGTCAAGGTAAAAAAAAAAAAACAAAAAAGGAAGCTAGATCTTAGGTGTGTCTTGTTTTGCTTGTTAAAAGAAGCTATATATATATATATATATATATATATATATATACATATACATATATATATATACACACATATATGTATATATATATATGTGTGTGTGTATATATATATATATATATATATATATATATACATATGAAAAATTTAAAAAATCAAAAATAAAAAAAATTGTTTTCTGTATCCCGAGGGAGGGTGGGGTAAAAGACAACAGCAACAAAGGAAGCTGGATTCTATTTCCCCTAGAGCTGAGCTTTGTATCACTCTATGATCAGTAGATTTGGTGTGTGTGGGGCGTTTATGCTGGTCTTCTGGTGGTGAGGCATGCTGCGTTGATTCTCAGGTGGACTTGCCCTAGTGGAGATGCACCTTTAGGGCATGGGGAGCAAGGCTTGGTGTGACAGCTCCAGCCTCCACTTGGTGGCACTGTTTTGCTCACTGATGTTGGTTGGTGCTGATGGGTGGGGTGAAAATTGTGTCACCCTGCTCTCTCGTGCCTAGAGCGGGGAGATCTCACCCACTGCTCTTCAGGAAGCCCTCACAAAAGAGCAATCAATCAACTCTTTTGTGTCCCCAGCTTCTACCAGATCCCCACCTTCACCCTGCCTGCGTCTGAGCTGTCTGCCTGTCAGGCAGCATGGGCGGGCACTCCTGTGTTTTATCTCTGGTGCAAGGCAGGGTTTCAGAACTCCAAATTTTAGAGATTCATGTGGTATGGACCATACTGATCCTCTGGGGGAGGGTCTTGCTCACTGTGGCCAATGCCAGCTTGTCCCAGAAATCTGTAGCATGACCATTCAGTGGTTCAGAGTTTATGGTAAAGCACAGCAGAAAGCTGGCACCAAAGCTTGCTGCCCTCAGCCAGCATCCCCATTCCTATTTTAGTGAAAGAGTAGCTTAATGGCACCCACCAGTTCTTTTGGCCCTGGAGAGGCCATGCCACCTCTCCCAAATGCACTCTAAGCAGGGGAACTGTTTCTCATGTGACCTAGGGGATTCTCAGACTACACTGCCTGCTCCTGGGTGTCTGCTCTCCTTCCCCACAGCAGCATAGCTAAGCCCACCAGACACAACCCTGGTGAATGGCACAGACCTCTGAAACTTCAAAGTCTGCACTTGGCTGTTTATAAAATCTTATAGTATTTAGCCTCCCTCCCTTTCCCAGTCAATGGTTCCAAGGAAGAGTTTTTCTCATACAATTCCATGCACGTGCTTTCACTATTTCTCTCTCACTCCTCTCTGTGATCAGGGTTCCTCCTCTATCACAGCACACAGAGTTCTTCTCTTCACCAAATCAACTCTCTGCACCTCCTGCTTTCCACAATGTGGTGTTTTGTTTTGTTTTTTCACCTCTAGTGCACTTTTGCTTTTAGTCCTCAGATCGATTTCTTGAGTGTTAAGAATGATTTGTTATTTATCTATCTGTGTTCAAGGGATGAGGCAAGCCTGGGCTCTCCCTACTCCTCTGCCATCTTAACTCCTCCTCCCTGTTAATATTCGCTTTATGTATTTAGATGCTCCAATGTTGAGTTCATAGATATTTACAATTGTTATATCTTGTTGGATGGACCCTTTCATCATTATGTAATGTACTTCTTTGTCTTTTTTTTTTTTAGCGTTTGTTTTAAAGTCTATTTTGTCTAATATAAGTATTCCTACCATGTTTTTTTTTTTTTTCCCCTCTGCTTCTATTTGCATGGAATGTCTTTTTCCATTCTTTCACTTTCAGTCTGTATGTGTCTTTAGGTCTGAAATGAATCTCTTCTAGGAAGCATATAGATAGGTCAATAGGTCTTATTTTCTTATACATTCTGCTAAGCTATGTTTTTTGATAGAAGCATTAAAATAACTTATATTTAATATAATTATCAATACATATGTACTTATTTCCATTTTGTTCATTGTTTTCTTGTTGTTTTTGTAGTTCTTCTCTGTTCCCTTCTTTCTTATGACTGATGACTTTCTGTAGTGTTGTTGTTGGCTTTATTTCTTTGTGTGTGTACCTATTAAAGGTTTTATATTTGTGGTTACCATGAGGTTCATATAAAACTTCCTAAGTATATAGCAATCTATATTACGTTGATGGTCACTTAAGTTTGAATACATTCTAAAAGAATTTTTTACTTTCCCTCTCCACATTTTATGTATCTGTTATCATATTTTACATTTTTTATTCATAATTTTCTCCTAATCATGGCCTTTTATTTTCCACCTAAAGAAGTACATTTAACATTTATTGTAAGGCCAGTTTTGTGGTGATGAACTTCTTTAACTATCGTTTGGGAAACTATCTCACCTTTCATTGTGAATTATAACCTTTCCATTTAGAGTGTTCTTGGTTATTGGTTTTTTTTTTCCTTTCAGCTCCTTGAATATTTCCTCCTATTTCCATCTGGTCTGTTAAGTTTCTGCTGTAAAATCAGCTGATACCCTTATGGGGTTTCCCTTGTATGTAACTTTTTGCTTCTGTCTTGCTGCTTTTTAAATGGTCTCTTTATATTTAATTATTATATGTCATGGGTTGGACTTCTTTGAGTTCGTCTTTTAGGAACTCTGTGCTTCCTGACCTTGATGTATGTTTCCTTTTCCAGGTTAAGAAAGTTTTCAGCTGTTATTTCTTCTAATACCTTTTCTTCCTCTTTTTCTTCTCCTCTGGAACCCCTATAATACAAATATTTTCCACTTGATGTTGTCCAAGATATCCCTTAATCTATCCTCATTAATTTTTTGTTTCACTATTCAGCTTGGATGCTTTCCATACCTTGTCTTCCAGATTTGATCTGTTCTTCTGCATCTATTAATGTACTTTTGATTCCCTCTATTGCACTTTTCATTTCAAGTATTCTTTTTAAAAAAATTCGATGTTCATTTTTGAGATAAAGCATGAGCAGGGGGAGGGGCAGAGGGAGAGGGGGACACAAGATCCAAAGTGGGCTCCATGCTGACAGCAGTGAGCCCGACATGGGGCTCAAATCCACAAACTGTAAGACCATGACCCAAGCTGAAGTCAGACGCTCAACTGACTGAGCCACCCAGGCACCTCATCTTTTTCTTTCTTTCTTTCTTTCTTTCTTTCTTTCTTTCTTTCTTTCTGTCCTCTTTCTTTCTTTCTTTCTTTCTTCTTTCTTTCCTCTTTCTTTTCTTTTCTTTTCTTTTCTTTTCTTTTCTTTTCTTTTCTTTTCTTTTCTTTTCTTTTCTTTTCTTTTCTTTTCTTTTCTTTCTGAAAGCATGGGCAGGTGAGAGGGGCAGAGGGAGAGAGAATCTCAAGCAGGCTTTATGCTCAGTGTGGGGCCTGAAACGGGACTCAATTCCACAACCTGGGGGATCATGTCACGGGCTGAAATTAAGAGTTGGATACTCAACCGAGACACCCAGGTGAGCCTCAGTTATTGTATTCTTTATGTCTTATTGGTTATTTTTTATAGTTTCTCTTTTTTATTTAGTTCTTGTTTCTGAGTTTTTTTCTTGTTATTTTGTTGGAAGCATGTTCCTGTATCTCCCCATTTTGTTTGACTTTTTTTCCCCTGTGAATTACATGGAACAACTACTTTCCTAAACTTGAAGGAATAGTGTTGTGTATGGTTGTCTCCTGTGTAGACTTTGTGTGCCTGGTGACTGGCTGGCTAGGGCTGTGGTTGACATGAGCTGCAGTTCAGGGCACTCCTTGCTGGGGCTGCCCTGGTAGGATGGCTGGAGCTGAAGGAACTGTAGTCTAGGGTGGTTCAAAGGCTTTGTGTGTGAAGGGTACCCTGGCAGAACAACTGAACTAAAGTGGGTGGAGGCCAGTGTGGCCCTTGTGCTCTCCCTGCAAAGGGCTCCCTGGTAAGATAGCTGAAGTGGGTATGGGCTGGGGGATTCTGGGTTACTTCACACAGTGGGTACCCTGGAAGGATAGCTGTATGAAGTAGGAATGGGCTGAGGTACTACTGGGTTCTCACTTCTCTGAGGTGCCACTGGGCACTTTGGCAGGGTGACTGGAGCCAAAGCCAACATGGGCCAGCACATCCCAGGGCACTCTCCATAGGGACACCCCAGTTGGGTGGCTAAAGCTGAAGCAGACATGATCCAGGAGGTCCCAGGGAACTGTGCACTAATGGTGCTCTAGGGGCCACCTGGAGCCTAAGTTTTGTGGGCCTGGAGTGTTTTGGAGTGCTTTGTGCCTGTGTCACCTTAGTGTGATAGCTGGAACTGTAGTGAGCACTGCCCCAGGTGTCCTGGTGTGCACTGTTCTGGGGCTAGTGTGGGCTACAGGCTGAGGCTCACTGAAGCTCAAGGTACTCTGGCAAGAGCACCTGGAACTTGGTCTTGTCTCTGCTATCAAGGTGGAGAGGGAACATAAATTGGGCTCACCAACTCCTTTGACCTGGAGAGAGTTCCAGCAAGTCTCCCACCACTTGGAAAGGTTCTAGGGCTAGTTCCTTTATGCTCTAATTCCTGTTTTAACCTGTGGATTTTATTCTGTGCCTCAAGGTGTCTGGAGCTGGCATGGGCTAGAGGCTTGGTATCATTGAGCTATGGTGCCTGGAATTCTGTTCTCATCTGCACTGTCACAGTGGAGGGGGAGTGTAATCAGTGTTCACTACCCCCTCACCATTTGGTGGGGTTCTAGGGCTGGCTCTCTTATAAACTAGTTGTTCTTTCACTTGTTCTTTTAAACAACTGCTTTTTTTTTTCTGTGTCCCCAGATAGACAAATCTACTCACAGTCCATCGGTGCTATCCTTCCCCACTGTAGCTTGCAGCACGGGGAGGGGACATTCCCCTCATTACCATGTTTCTGTTTCTCTTGCCATTATCTAGGTGGTCTATTAGTTTTGTTTTTTTTTGTTTTTATAAGTAATCAAAGATTTGATAAAGGCAGAACATAGAATCTTTGTTTTTCTAGGTAGACTAAAGGTAAAGAAAAACTTTTGTTTATAATTTCTTGTTAAAACCAGACCAGTAATGCAAGAAAACTGTTTTAACAGAGAGAAACAGAAAAATTTAATTTTACATCACCTTACTTTTGACATTAAAACTCATTTTTAAAATATAATTTATTGTCAAATTGGCTTTCACACAACACTCAGTGCTCATCCCAGTAAGTGCCCTCCTCAATGTCCATCACCTACTTTTCCCTCTCCCCCACCCCCCATTAACCCTCAGCTTGTTCTCTGCATTTAAGAGTCTCTTATGGTTTGCCTCTCTCTCCCTCTGTGTCACTCCCCCCCCCACCCCGGTCTTCCGTTAAGTTTCTCAAGATCCACATATGAGTGAAAAGATATGGTATCTGTCTTTCTCTGACTGATTTCTTTCACTTAACATAATACCCTCCAGGTCTATCCATGTTGCTGCGAATGGCAAGATTTCATTCTTTCTCATTGCCAAGAAATATTCCATTGTATATAGACTGCATCTTCTTTATCCATTCATCAGTTGATGGACATTTAGGCTTTTTCCATAATTTGGCTATTGTTGAAAGTGCTGCTATAAACATTGGGGTACAAGTGCCCCTATGCATCAGCACTCCTGTATCCCTTGGGTAAATTCCTAGCAGTGCTATTGCTGGGTCATAGGGTAGTTCTATTTTCAATTTTTTGAGGAACCTCCACACTGTTTTCCAGAGTGGCTGCACCAGTTTGTGTTCCCACCAACAGTGCAAGAGGGTTTTCCTTTCTCCACATCCTCACCAGCATCTATAGTCTCCTGATTTTTTCGTTTTAGCCACTCTGACAGTGTGAGGTAGTATCTCAGTGTGGCTTTGATTTGTATTTCCCTGATAATGAGTGACATTAAGCATCATTTCATGTGTCTGTTGGCCATCTGGATGTCTTCTTTGGAAAAGTGTCTATTCATGTCTTCTGCCCATTTCTTCACTGGATTATTTGTTTTCCAGGTGTGGAGTTTGGCGAGTTCTTTATAGATTTTGGATATTAGCCCTTTGTCCGATATGTCATTTGCAAATATCTTTTCCCATTCCATTGGTTGCCTTTTAGTTTTGTTGATTGCTTCCTTTGCAGTGCAGAAGCTTTTTAACTTGATGAGGTCCCAATAGTTCATTTTTCCTTTTAATTCCCTTTCCTTGGAGATACGTCGAGTAAGAAATTGCTGCAGCTGAGGTCACAGAGGTTGTTGCCTGCTTTCTCCTCTGGGTTTTGATGATTTCCTGTCTCACATTCAGGTCTTTCATCCATTTTGAGTTTATTTTTGTGTATGGTGTAATAAAGTGGTCTAGTTTTATTTTTCTGCAGGTTGCTGTCCAGTTCTCTCATCACCATTTGTAAAAGAGATAGTATTTTTTCCATTGGATACTCTTTCCTGCTTTGTCAAAGATTAGTTGGCCATACATTTATGGGTCCATTTCTGGGTTCTCTGTTCCATTGGTCTGTGTGTCTGTTTTTGTGTCAATACCCATACTGTCTTGATGATTACAGCTTTGTAGTAGAGGCTAAAGTCTGGGATTGTGATACCTCCTGCTTTGGTTTTCTTTTTCAATATTACTTTGGTTTCAGGGTCTTTTGTGGTTCCATACAAATTTTAGGATTATTTGTTCTAGTTTTGAGAAGAATGCTAGTGCAATTTTGATTGGGATTGCATTAAGTGTGTAGATTGCTTTGGGTAGTATCAACATTTTAGCAATATTTATTCTTCCAATCCATGAGCATGGAATGTTTTTCCATTTCTTTATATCTTCTTCAATTTCCTTCATAAGCTTTCTATAGTTTTCAGCATACAGATCTTTTACATCTTTGGTTAGGTTTATTCCTAGGTATTTTATGGTTTTTGGTGCAATTGTAAATGGGATCAGTTTCTTTATTTCCCTTTCTGTTGCTTCATTATTGGTGTATAAAAATGCAACTGCTTTCTGTACATTGATTTTGTACCCTGTGACTTTGCTGAATTCATGTATCAGTTCTAGCAGACTTTTGGAGTCTGTCAGGTTTTCCATGTCGAGTATCATGTCGTCTGGGAAAGGTGAAAGTTTGGCTTCTTTGCCAGTTTTAAATCTTTTATTTCATTTTGTTGTCTGATGGCTGATGCTAGGACTTCTAACACTATGTTAAACAACAGTCATGAGAGTGGACATCTCTGCCGAGGATGATTTTAGCTGTGGGCTTTTCATTATGGCTTTTATGATGTTTAGGTATGTTCCTTCTATCCTGACGTTCTTGAGGATTTTTATTAAAGGATGTTTTATTTTGTCAAATGCTTTTTCTGCATCGATTGACAGGATCATATGGTTCTTATCCTTTCTTTTATTAATGTGATGTATCACATTGGTTGATTTGTGAATATTGAACCAGCCCTGCAGCCCAGGAATGAATCCCACTTGATCATGGTGACTAATCCCTTTTATATGTTATTGAATTAGATTTGCTAGTATTTTGTTGAGAATTTTTGCATGTTCACCAGGATATTGGCCTGTAGTTCCCCTTTTTTGTCGAGTCTCTGTCTGGTTTGGGAATCAAGATTAATGCTGGCTTCATAGAATGAGTCTGGAAGTTTTCCTTACATTTCTATTTTTTGGAACAGCTTGAGAAGGATAGGTATTAACTCTGCTTTAAATATCTGGTAGAGTGCCCCAGGAAAGCCATCTGGTCCAGGACCCTTATTTGTTGGGAGATTTTTGGTAACTGATTCAATTTCTTCACTAGTTATGGGTTTGTTCAAATTTTCTATTTCTTCCTGTTTCAATTTTAGTAGTATGTGGGATTTAGGAATTTGTCCATTTCTCCCAGATTGTCCAGTTTGTTGGCATATAATTTTTCATAGTATTCCCTGATAATTGCTTGTATTTCTGAGGGATCAGTTGTAATAAATCCATTTTCATTCATGATTTTGTCTATTTGGGTCCTCTCTCTTTTCGAGAAGCCTGACTAGAGGTTTATCAATTTTGTTTATTTTTTGAAAAAAACAACTTTTAGTTTCATTGATCTGTTCTCCTGTTTGTTTTTTGTTGTTGTTGTTGTTTGGATTCTATATTGTTTATTTCTGATCTGATCTTTATTATTTCTCTTCTGCTGCTGGTTTGGGGTGTCTTTGCTGTTCTGCTTCTAGTTCCTTTAGGTGTGCTGTTAGATTTTGTATTTGGGATTTTTCTTGTTTCTGGAGATAGGCCTGGATTGCAATGTATTTTCCACTTAGGACTGCCTTTGCTGCATCCCAAAGGGTTAGGATTGTTGCATTTTAATTTTCATTTGTTTCCATATATTTTTAAATTTCTTCTCTAATTGTCTGCTTGACCCGTTCATTGTTTAACCTCCATGCTTTTGGAGGTTTTCCAGATTTTTTCCTGTGGTTGATTTCAAGTTTCATAGCATTGTGGTCTGAAAGTGTGCATAGTGTGATCTCAATTCTTTCATATTTATTGAGGGCTGTTTTGTTACCCAGTATGTGATCTACCTTGGAGAATGTTCCATGTGCACTCGAGAAGAAAGTATATTCTGCTGCTTTAGGATGTAGAGTTCTAAATACATTTGTCAAGACCATGTGGTCCAGTGTATCATTCAGGGCAATTGTTTCTTTACTGATTTTCTATCTAGATGATCTGTCCATTGTTGTAAGTGCAGTATTAAAGTCCCCTGAAATTACCACATTCTTACCAGTAAGATTGCTTATGTTTGTGATTAATTGTTTTATATATTTGGGTGCTTTCAAATTTGGTGCATAGACATTTATAATTGAGCTTTATAAAAGCTCTTTCTGATGGATATACCCTGTAACTATTATATAATGTCCTTCTTTATCTCTTGTTACAACCTTTAAAGTCTAATTTGTCTGATATAAATATGGCTACTTCAGCTTTCTTTTGACTTCCAGTAGCATGATAGATAGTTCTCCATCCCCTCACTTTCAATCTGAAGGTGTCCTCAGGTCTAAAATGGGTCTCCTGTAGACAGCAAATAGATGGGTCTTGGGTTTTTTTTGGTGTGGTTTTTGTTGTTGTTGTTGTTGTTGTTTTTTTATCCATTCTGATACCCTATGTCTTTTGGTTGGAGCATTTAGTCCATTTACATTCAGTGTTATTATTGAAAGATATGGGTTTAGAGTCATTGTGTTATCTGTGGGTTTCAGGATTACAACTCATTTTTAAATACATTTATTTTTATCTTGACCACATATTCACATTCCTTTTAAAAATTCCTTTTTCACAAAACTTTTGTAACTTTTTTTAAAATTCAGATTTTGTCCTAAGTTTTTCCTATATAAATAACCAGGCTCACTGTAGGACAAAGTTACTTTTTTTTCCTCATTCCTTCTTTTACTGAAAGCATACATCTTATTTTTCTTGCATATGGAGACATTTTCTTTCTCAGTTTTTTCACTGGATCTTAAAGTTCTTGAGGGTTAAAAGTTTTAATATGTGTGGCTAAAGGTATAAAAACAAGTAGTAAGCAATCGTGAACTGTTGTACTAGCATTCTTTACATTATAAAATGTATTCATAAATTTGCCAATTTCTAGAAATGTGCTTTTTCACAGTGCAATCTTTCAATAAAGCACAAAAGTTTACTTACAAGACCCAAGTTTTATCTTTAGTTTCTCTGTAATAAGTAAGCAAAAAGTAGATAAAATAACAAAATGTTAATTTCTAGACATAGGTTTATCTTATTTGGAAACAATCTAGATACTCAATGTATTTAACAATTCACCACTTAATCTAGCAAGACTTTAAAGTTTTAGATTATCAAAAAACAGTTTGGAGAAACTTCAAAAAGTTTCCCTAAAATGCCCTTATCTTGCTTACATCTATTTAATTTACTTCTTCTTAACAATTGTGTCATGAAGTTTTTGTGGGTAATCTAAATATATCAGACAAACCCAGTCATTCTCCCAAGCTATTTTTTTGTTGTTGTTGTTTCTTGAAAAATTTTGAAATATAGATAACATGAATTTATTTGACTTTTAGAAAAGCAAGGCAGTTTTTATTGCTGATAACTATAAAGCATGTGTATTTTATTAAACCAATTGTTATTTTCCCAAATCACATGAACCTGAAATTCAGTTTCTGTTTGAGAATTTTATGAACGCTTAATTTTTATAAGCTCTTAATTTTCTTTGAGCCCAATGAAATAGAGCTCTTTTATAAATTAATTTTGACAATAGAAAATACTGTTAAAGAAACATAGAAAATACTATATCTATAATGTACATACATTCATGTACATATAGAAAAATAGAAAATACTATATAAAGATAAGATATAGTATTTCTCTGTCTTTTTCTATATAATGTACATACATTCACATACGTATAGACAAACACAGAGATCTTACAGCTTCTATATTAAAACAATACGAAACTCATTGGTTCATACAAAATAGTTGGAATAAATTAAGTTTACTTGCTTACATAGCTAAAATCTTTTACTGTTTTTAGAGAAGGCTTTATATTTGTCCTTGGAAGTAGAGTTTGGGCACAAGAGCTCTTTTAGTGTTTTAAAAAGGCCTCTTCCCTCTTTTTTCTTTTTTCCCTTTAGTCTTAGGTGATTGTGGGCTGTGTTTACATTTCAAAGACACCATATGCTATATAATTTTAAGGGACTGAGAAAGACTACAAGTTTTTATTTCTAAGAGTTTTGGGGTAATTGTTATTGGGACAAAATTGTCCCGTACTTTAAAAAGGCAAATATTCTGATCTTTTATACTATCTATAAGCATTTTGAGGGGAAAAAGTGAGGTTTGGGGATTGGTAAAGATAGATGGGCTTTGATTTGTTTGTAGAGTTGCATTTCTGGTTTTGTAGAGATTTTAAGACAGAGACCATTGTTTTTCATTCTCCAGAAGAAACTGAATTACAGTCTGAATATTAAGGGACTGACCTGCTTTTTAAGTTAAAGTTTTATCAGGGACTTTCTCAAAGCCTTTATTAAGCATTTTAACAAAGGCCTTCTTTCTGAGTACACGATTCAGTGCTGGCTTCTGTTAGTCCCTGAACATTAGCCTTCTGCTAATCATTTGTAGGAGGGCCTAGAAGAAATTTTGGTCATTGTTTTCTCTGTGAGAGGGCTGTTGTACGTGGCTACTAATCTTTCTAATTCCTCTCTAAATTTGGTAGAATCTTCTGAAAGAGGAGATGAAAGGGCAGTATAATTTAAAAGGTATGTTGTTCAGGAAACAAACACACAAAAAGACCCTTTTTTTTTTTCTTGGTGGAGGCAGGGTCTAGGATACATCTGCAAAGGACGTTGTGTAAGAATGCCTGAAACTGGCAGAGCCTGATTACAAAGCCGCATAAAGTAGGAGGAAAGTGAGCCTTAATGCTAGTTTTGGGAACTTGCATTAAATTCTTTTCTAGCTTTTAGCATTTATGTTAGTGACCTGACACTTTGAACCAAGAGATTAGGCCAGAGTGCTTTCTGTAAATCATGTAAGGAAAGGAAAGTTAAAACAGGCAGATGGGGCCAGATTTTGATAAGGGGAATTTAGCTTGGAGGTGGACATTAATTTTTGCCTTAAATCTAATGTTTGTTCTTTCATCTTCTAAAGAGAGTGCCCAAGGCTAGCCGTTACACTAGTAAGACAACTGGGAACTCCATACAAGGAATTTTTTTCTTTCAAACATAGCCAATATAAAGGATCCATTATCTGGCCTCTGATGATTAGGATCTTCTTAATCTTAATAGTGACTCAAAACAATAAGCCTTTTTATGGAAAGACTGGGGACAACTTTCCAGGTTTAGACCATGGATACAAGTGTCCCTGGAGAGGGCATAGATGATGCAGCCCCCATGATCCAAACGTTTACTCCCAAAAATAGTCTAAGAAGGCAAAAGCCTTTGTTCTACAGGTGGTAAGAATGGTGTAGTGAAAACAAATCTCTGGTCTCCCATGAAAACATGCCTCCGGTTTGCACCACTGATCTGTATCACCAGGCAGGTGCTACTGGAATGGGATTTTTCCAGTGTTAACAAGCAAGAAGGTTAAGAAAAAGCCCATAAGGGGTTTTTGTTATGACAACCTCCCATGACAGCTGCCATAGCTGGACAAG
The DNA here is from genome assembly GCF_022079265.1 of Lynx rufus. Classification (NCBI taxonomy): domain Eukaryota; kingdom Metazoa; phylum Chordata; class Mammalia; order Carnivora; family Felidae; genus Lynx; species Lynx rufus. The sequence goes on along the minus strand of NW_025814829.1, from coordinate 27,779,302 downwards.
GAGAGTGCTTCCCATACCTGTGGATCATGGAACCCCAGTCCGTTTGGACACCAGGGTGCACTCAGGTGAGTACACCTTCTAGATGGCAGAGATGAGAGAAGGTTCTCACTGGTCATAAAATCAAAAGAACATAGAACGAAACAAAAAGAAAAAAACCTTATTTGGATTTTATATAGGGGATCTACAGCAAAGTTTGTCCGAACAGATGTCAGCGTGAGGAAAACTGGGAACTCACCAGTCTGCGAGGCTGGCTAGGACAGCAGGCTTAGAAGAGTTTATGTTCTCATTACGTCCTACGTAATTCCTTTTTAAGACAAATGACCCAAAAAAAGAGATTAAGGTAAACAGTGACCGTCTCTGGGAGGAAATGAATCTGTCAAACCAAGAGTGCTCTGCCAAGTTTTCCAGAGTCACTAAGCTCACGAGAATAGTTCCACAAATATTTTCTCCTGCTGATCAAATTGAAAAGGGACGGAAAAAGGCCTCTCACCATTGTCACATACATTAGACCGTGTAGGCAGAGACTGGGGGTTGATGTAGTTAAGATTCTTACCTTCTGACAGCTATTTGTCAGATGTCTCAGGATTTCTCAGCTGTAGCAGTGTCCAGCTAGTTACCATTTGCCCCGGACTATGCTTGGGCAGCAAAAATTTTAATTTATCCTTCAAAGGTCCTTCTAACTGGCCTGAGAATTAAATTGAAGAAGTTTAATTATGTATGCACAAAAACCCAATATTAAAATAGAGGCCCCCCGCCCCCAATACATGCAGCTTTTATACAAAGAATTTGGGCTGGAGTAGATTAGTAAAAATAACAAGGTTTTGTTACTATAGGTTTCTTCAGGTTGGAATTCCTTGTCTCTGACCACAAGGATGTCTCTCTACCTCTTGGTACAAGAAGGGTATCTTTCATACGGAAGATTTATTTACTATTTTCTGGAGACGGAGGAGGGTCAGTATGTCCTTCCTGCACTGGACCTTTCTTAATTATTTTGAATTAAAGTTACTTAACATGCTATTATGGAACATTTTGGGTGGCCCTGGTCCACCCCACCCTGATAAACCCAGGACCCCATCAGGCAAGCCAGGCCAAATGGGTATTGTCACCATTTTAAAAGCAGCTGCCCCAGAAAGATTTTCAGTGGGATTCCTTCATCCTAGAGGCTGTATTAGTCACCCACACCAGGCTAATGGGGTGCCTACTGCACATGCTCCCACCATACAGGTCAGAGAAGCAAATGATCTGGACTATGTTGAGACAATCCAGGTCTCAAGAGCAGGCTCTTGGGGGGTCCATGGCATCTGCCTCATTCCAAGCCCCAGTGTAAACAAAAGTACCTATTTCCCCTGAAGTCATCACTGGAGGAAACTAGACTGTCTTGCCCCAACAGGAACCAGTAATCAAGGCTCCCGGTTGTTTCTTTTTGGCCAGGCCTCACCTTGACAAGGCCATCCAGTTTCCTGCAGCTCTGCCTTCAGGGAAAATGTGCACATTTATGTAGGTTAGACCTTGGAATTAGGCAGATACTTTGTACCCCCAACAGGCCTTCCCAGCAACCTAGCCTCTCAAGAACTTGCCCTGTTCTAGTTACCTGTGTACCCTGAACGGAGCCTCTCATTCATGCTCAGTAAACACCTTGTATCTGTTGGGTAGGAGAAATTTCAATTTATCCTTCAAGGTTCTTCTAGCTGGCCTGAGAATTAAATTAGCATTGAACAGATTAATAGAGAAAACAAAACAAAACAAACAAACAAACTCTGGCCTCGGGAAGCTGAGGCCCTCCAAGCCTGTGGTGTTGGGACTGGTTCCTAGCCACGTGCGCGGCCTCCAGAATGAAGAAAGTCCACTCCCTGTAAATCTTTCTGAGGTGGCAATAGTTTCTAAACTGGCAACAGTCCCCATTTTAGGCTGGTTGCCTGTTGGCGTCCTGGGTTTACCGAGACTCCAGGCTACCCTGGCCAGCGAGCCTGTCCCTTCCTGGCAAGGCAGTCCAGATTCCTTCAGCTTTACAGTTGTGTATTAGTTTGATGTGATTTCAAAGCCACTTGTGACAAAGACAAAAAAAAAAAAATGTTTTCAGGGGTTGTTTTGATAAGATGATGACATCCTTCATTCTTCTATTCTTGCCCGTAAGAAGACAGTCGCTCAGCTGCTGAAGGCCCTGCTGGGGGCTTATCATTAAAGACATATAGAGAAGCAACTAAGGCAAGGGGAAATCTGACCATAAATACTAAGAGTTTGCAAGAACTGAGAGTGTTTGGTCTGGGCAAGGCAACATTTGCTCATCTAAAATAGTTCTTGAAGAACTTGGGGCACTTAGCTCCTGCCCTGGTAAAGACCACTGTCACTGGCAGTGGCAAAAGCCCTGCAGCATCTCTGCAAAGATCATCTTTGTCCCTCGACACCAGTGCCCTCGTTCCCTAGCAACATGCTCCAGGCAATGACACAGGACTTTTGTGCTGGCAGCTGGACTTCAGCTCCAGGTTGGTTAAACTGTCTCTCCTCAGTACCAATTCCTGTAAAGTGTCAGAGAAACAAGTCCCAAACGGAGTCCTTTGCTCCTCACATGAACAAAACAAGACTTACAGTTTCAACCTATTCCATGGATGTGACCTTTTAAAAATCAATCTCAAACTACTGATCAGCAGTAGTGAGGTGATCTTCGTGATTAAAAAAAACCCTGCTCATCATCCCTTCACACCTAAAAAAAAAAAAAAAAAAAAAAAAAAAAAAGGATGTCCTGGCCTGAAACAATTCTTATTTCTGCTAACAGCTTCATTGCCCCATGCTCCTTCCTATAAAAACTTTCCCTTTTGTGTAACTTCTCAGGGCATCTCTCTACTTGCTTGATGGGATGTTGCCAGATTCATTAATCACTTAATAAGCCAAATAGATCTTCACATTTACTCACTCAATTTTTTTTTTCTTTTTTAACAAAAGGTATACCTTAACTAAATCTGGACTTTATCTTTTCACCTCCCCTTGCCTGGAAGAATAGTATGATTAAGAGAAGATGGAATGAGCATCACTGAAAGGGTTGTTAAAAATAGAGCCGGGGGACATCGACTATGTGTCTTTGGTCTCAAATTCTCAGCTAAAAGTCAAAATTTGTTGCATGTTTAAATGGACTTCCTACTTAATACTAGCTCTAGCAACCCATCACCTATAGATTACTGGAATTGTAGCTATACCGGCACCAATCAATTAAGCCTATCATTAAGGATTACTTACGAAAAGGCTTAATTTGTCCCCTGTATTAGTTGCTGTAACACCCCTATCCTCCCTGTCTATAGACCACATGGGAGACGATGGAGGTTTGTATGAGACCTCAGAGAAATCAATATTATTATCCCTTGGCACCCGGTAGTACCGGGCCCTCACACCTTGCTCATAGCCACTCCTTTAATAGCAATACCTTTACTATTACAGACATTTGCAGTGCCTTCTTTAGCATACCTGTTGATCCTGAAAGTCAATTCTTGTTTACCTTCACCTGGGAAGGACAACAATATGCATGGACTGTCATGCCACAGGGATAAACTGAAAGCCCTGCTTATTTTTCTCAAATGCTAAAAGTAGACATTTCATAGAACTCTCTGAAGGCTCTCCCCTGTTACAATATGTCCTCTTATGTTCTCCTTCCCAAGAGGCCTATATTAAATACAACCTTCATCACTGGCTAAAAAGGGACGTAAGGTGTCTAAAGAATAATTACAATTTTGTTTTGCCCTGGGTTAAATACTTGGGACACCTTATTTCAACTCAAGTGTTGCTCCTTGATCCAGCTGGAGTCCAGGGAATATTGTCCTTCCCCCCCCTCAAAAACCAAATATCAACTACAGGGTTTTGGGGGCTTAGCTGGATACTGTAGAAACTGGGAACCCAACTTTTCAGCCTTGGCTTAACCACTTTATTCCCTCAACTCCAACCAACCTGATGCCCTTACGTGGAACAATGAAAGTCAAGAAGTCCTCATGAAACTAAAAGCCCCTCGAATCCACCAGTTTTGGAATGCCCTTGCCATTCTAACCCAGTGGGGGTTAGACAGGGGGACAAACACAGGCCTGTTGGCTATTATAGCCAACAGTTGGATCCTGTAGCCAATGGACTGCCACCCTGCATGAAAGCCAAAGCTGTAGGTGCTGAATTACTTGGAGAAGAAGTCACCAAGGGTTCCCCATTGTGTTCCCCCTTTCTCAATTCTTATCATACTCAACATTTATCTTCTAGCAGATTAAACTCTTATAAAGTTCTCTATCACCCCCAAATGTTACTGTCACATGCTATAATTCCTTAAATCCTGCTACCCGGCTGCCTTTACCCTCTGCTGAAACTCCTAGGACTGTATCTAACAGACTTCTCATACCACAATCAGATTTACAGGAAATGCCATTTGAAAATGCAGACAGTCTAGTTTACTGATGGCTCTTAAAAAACTATCAAGCTGGCTTTGAGGTTGTCTCCTTAACTGAAAACACTGAAGCAGACCTATCACAGTCTGCTTAGCTCATCAGCTCAGTCATCTTAGCTCAACAAGCTGAATCATTTGCCTTAATCCAAGCCTGCCTTTTGGCAGAAGGACAGACCATTAACATTTACACCAATTGTTGCTGTGCTGTTGGTGTAGCACATGTTTTGGTATGTTCTGGGAACAAAGAGGGTTTTAACTTCTATTGGACAACAGATTAAAAATAGTTCTTATGTCTTAGAACTGTTATATTGCTATTTCAAGGACCTACGTCTTTGGCTATTATAAAAATCCTGGCTATTCACTGGCAAACACCAAGGAAACAAAAGGGAATCATTTGGCTGGTGCAGCTGCCAAACAGGCTGCCTTTAAAAAATTTAAGCCATTTTTTGAATTCCCATTTGCTACTGACTTTAACAAAAAATCTTAAATACTTATAACACCCAAGAATTTGATTCAGGAAGGGATCAAAAAAACTTGGTCTGACCAAGGCTGCCAATCTCTCAATGAAATATTTGGTATGGGTCGAATGATAGACCAGTCCTCTCTGATTATGTCCAGAAACAAATTTTTAATTATATTTATGAATTTAACTCATTGGAATACTGACAAGATGGTCTTTGGGGAAAGCAATACTTTTGGAAACCATTTTCAAAAGTATCCTCTCAAACTTATGAAAAATGTCAGATTTGCCCTAAACATACCCCTGGAAAACATCTTCATAGTTCAAAAGGACATTTTCCCTCCTGGTCTCTTTGAGATATGGCAATTGGATCTTATCTAGCTGCCACCATCTCAGCAATACAAATATGTTTTTGTAATGGTTTGTATATTTTCTCACTGGGTAGAAGCCTCTCCTTGCCACAGAGCTATAGCCTTAGCAGTAGGAAAAATGTCATTAGAAAAGATTATTCCAAATTGGGGAATGCCCCCAGAATTCCATAGTGACTGAGGAATCCATTTCACTGGACAGATCTTATAGGTCATTTGCCACATTTGGCCACTTATGCAACATTTTGAGTGTGCCCATCATCCTCAATCATCCGGCCTTGTAGAATGTACCAAGGGCATTATAAAAATTCAGTTGGCAAAACTTATGGAATCTTTCCACCTGCCATGGCCAAGAGCTCTTCCCTTGGGACTATTGATTCTTAGATCCATTCCCTATGGGTGACATAACTCTCTCCCTTTGAAATAATATTTGGAAGAGCAATGAGAATAGATCAAGGTGTATGTGAACCCAGATGACCTAAAGGTGAGATGATGACTTACTGTAAGGGATTAATTCAGACCCTATAAGGAAATGAAAAATTAGTAGAACAGTCTTTCTGCAGCATGCTCCAGGAGATGAAGACCTCAAACATCATGGCCTTCAACCCAGAGACATGGTTTATTGGAAAAGACACCTCCATAAAGATTCCCTCCAGCAAGATGTGGAGGATCATACCAGCTATTATTGACTAATCCTTGTGCTGCTAAATTAGAAGACATAGACTCATGGATATATGTTTCCTATTTTAAAAAGTCTTCAGGGGCGCCTGGGTGGCGCAGTCGGTTAAGCGTCCGACTTCAGCCAGGTCACGATCTCGCGGTCCGTGAGTTCGAGCCCCGCGTCAGGCTCTGGGCTGATGGCTCAGAGCCTGGAGCCTGTTTCCGATTCTGTGTCTCCCTCTCTCTCTGCCCCTCCCCCGTTCATGCTCTGTCTCTCTCTGTCCCAAAAATAAATAAACGTTGAAAAAAAAAAAAAGTCTTCAACATCTAACTGGGCTACCAACCAGAGACCTTAAACTAACACTTTCTTGGAAAAAGAAGATGATGTCTGTGTAGACTGCTCTCCAAAGACTAAGGACCAGGCCACTATTATGTTAACAAGGTCCATTACACCAATTATCATGAGGCTTATGAGTTTATTAATATTTCTCTTCCTTCTCATCACCATTTTCAATTGGAAGAACAATGCTATAATTCATATGTCTCAATTCCTTGCTACTTCTGAAATCTTTACCTACAGGGTCCTTTACTGATAATGATGATCTCATAATGTTACCTATATACAGTTTCTCCATGGTCCCAAATATTTCCATTAGTTACTACAAAACACCGCCTCTAACACTTATTTTGTCAGGATATTCTTGCCTCAAGGAAAGCCTCCATGTTTCATGCTTATTATCCCAAATTAGAGACAACCTTGAATGTAAACTTGGTACAGCCAATGTGGAAAACAGTATGGAGGTTCCTTAAAGAGTTAAAAATAGAACTACCTATGATCCCATAATCGCACTACTGGGTATTTACCCAAAGACTACAAAAACATTAATTCAAAGGGATATATGCACCCCTCTGTTTATTGCAGCATTATTTACAACAGCCAAACTATGGAGGCAGCCTGTGTCCATGGATTGATGAATGGGTAAAGAAAATTTGGTATATATACACAATGGAATATTACTCAGCCATAAAAAAGAATGAAATCTTGCCATTTGCAATGACATGGATGTAGCTAGAGAGTATAATCCTAAGTGAAATAAGTCAGAGAAAGACAAACACCATATGGTTTCACTCATATATGGAATTTAAGAAAAAAAGGGGGGAAAAAAAGATAAACCAAGAAACAGATTTATCTATAAAGAACACTGATGGTTACCAGAGGGGAGGTGGTTGGGGGAATGGGTGAAATAGGTGATGAGGATTAAAGAGGACACTTGATGAACACTGAGTAATGTATAGAATTGTTGAATCACTGAACTGTACACCTGAAACTATTAAAACACTGTATGTTAACAGGAATTAAAAACTTAAAGTCCACCTGCTGCATTAATAGAACTTTCATTAGCAAAAGATGGGAACCTACTCCACTCTTTTCCTAGAATTACCTCTATACAAATTATATATCTTCTACCTGTCCAATACAATTTTTTTCAACTATTCATCTTCATTAGGCCAAGCCCTTTGGATGTCTCCATTTGAGACATTAACGCATTATGCACCAAGCCTTCTGATACCTTTGATAACTTAGTACTACCCTTTTATGAATAATATGTTTAACCAAACCATTGGAATCCCAAGGCTGTCTAATACTGGGCTGGTTTCTAAAATGAAAGCTTAAACAATCAAACACTATCTGGAATTCTGGGCACCCCTGAATATCTTTGCACACATATTACCACACCTTAGGCATTTGGTTGTTTAGATATTACCACACTGGGCAATGCCTTTTGGACTACCTTATTTCCCTCTGACCATTCTTAGATCCCAATTAATCTCCCATCACATGAAGATAAGGGTCTTGTTCATAACAATTATCCTGATGAAAATCTTTCTGTTTGTGAATAGCTGTGGAAATGCCCAGGGATGTGATCTTCAGGCTTTTCTGGTGATATCCATAATTATCTCTTTTGAGGTTTATATTCCCGGCTGGGGGTTGGTACCTTCTAACATAACATCATGTTACCAAATTTAACCAGAACAATTAATAGAATTACTAGCTCAATGGCCTGAGCTATTAGTTCTGAAGAAAAATCTTTAGATTCCCTAGCCCGAGTGGTTCTTGATAATAGAATAGCATTAGATTACAAAGTAGGGGTTTGTGCAAGAGCTAAAACCTCACGCTGTATTATTCAAATTAGCTAAATTCTTAAAGGGACATTCAAGCTAAATTCCCTCATATTTTTAACTGGCTTCTCTCGGGATTTGGGACTCTGGTGTTCAAGTCTACAAATTGTATTATTAACTGCTGTTTTATTCTGTATATTATTCATTGTTTTGCTCAAAATAATGGTTGCTTAAAGTCTTAAAAACATTCATCAAACTTACCCACTGACAATCAACAAGTGAAACTTGAACTGACATAGCCTAAGGTCCACTTCCTTAAACCTCCTTGTTTCTCAGATGTACCCTTAAAACTCTTGCACAGCAATCTTATTAAACATGATGAATATTGACCAACCATGAGACTCTCCCCTCCTGGAGAGTCGATAGACCTGGAGCAGGTTGTTGGCCACTCCAGCATCACAATGGGACTACAAAACCAAAGGTTGATCATTGATGCTTACTATATAGAAATACCTCAGTCAAAAGGGGGAAATGATAATGGAGAAAATAAAGCATTGCTAAGAGAGAGGGTTATTTAAAATGGATATTGGAGGACACTGAGGAAGTGGGGCTTAGGCACATCTCATGTCTCAAACCCTCAGAATTCTTGCTGAACTCCACTAAAAGTCAAAACATCTGCATATTAAAATGGGCATAAATGGACTTTCCATCTAACACTTTCTAGCAATTGATCACATGTAGATTAGTCTTATGGTAGCTATACCAGCACCAATCACATCTCATTCAAAATAACTTAAGTAAATTCCTTCTTTAAAAACTCTAACATCCATTATTTCTCCCCCAGAGTACACTTTTGATTTTGGTTGAATCTGTGTCTCTCAGATTGCAATCCCTAAGACCCCAACTAAATACATGTATTTTATTTTGCAACTTGCAAAACAAACTGAGTTGGATAATCAGGACATCTGGAATTTCCTTAGTTTTAACTTTTATCCAGACTAAGTCTTCAATAGGTCTCCAGAGATCCTCAGAAGTTAACATATAATCTATTTTACCCCTAAACCACCTCTTGAGTATTTTTGGTAGGGTTAGTGAGTCATATTTGCTATTGTCCTCCTGTCTTTCATAATTGTGTTCAAAATATATTTTATCAGAGAGACACTTAATACAGAATTCCAAATGGCTGTATAATATGGTAAAGCAGTATTAAGATAATTATCGTAGCCAGTGTAGCACCAAATTATAACAGCTGTCAATTTTTGTCCATTCAAAGGCTGTTTATAATTTCAGTAGGATACTATAGATGTAAATAGTATATTAAGTTTAAAATTTGTCAATCTGAAAACGGGCTTAACCAGATTTTGGTCAGTTATAAATTTAGTATAATGTATCAGCCTGTATTTCAAATTTGGCATGTAGTATGATATATATCTCAGAGCACTGACCAACATTATTTATTATTATTTTGGTTTAGATTGTAGACTACTGAATTATTTTAGTGGGGGAAGACAAAAACTCAAAGGCAGTCTTTGGCAACAGAGAGATGCCTCCAGGAACAAAGGAACTGTCAGTGCCATTTCCATCCCCTCCCCCTCAGCATAAGCACGGGGCTAGGTGCACACACCAGCACACCACCAACACCTGCTACTAACTTACACCAAGCCCCAACCCCCATGCTCCTAGTCATGCTTGTTTCAGTCCCAGTGCTGTGGGTCTCCATCTCAGTAGACTGGCATAAACTCCTGCCAACACCACATCTCCCAATCTGAGAGTTTTGCAGGGTCTCCATTCTGGTGGAGACCTAGAGACAGGTCTCGATTCACAAGCAGACTAGAGCACACCTAGTTAAAATTTGCCACATTCAGGCCAGGGGCCAAACATGGCCCACAACAGGAGAAGACAGCCTTTGCAGATGACTGGCCTGAAGGATAAAGTGGCCAGGACACAACAGCAGCATGCAGAATACATTCAAGACACTCTCTGAAGTGCCAGTCCCTGGGAAACAAGGGACACAACCCTGTAGGACACTAAACAACTTCTTCTTCATAAGGCCATTACATTTAAGAATAGGACATGTAGCTGACTTTCCTAACACAGAAATAGGCACAGAAACTTAGACAAAATAAGACAGGAATTTGCCTAAATGAAACAGAACAAGGCCATGGCCAGAGATCTAAGTGAAACAGATATAAGTGACATGTCTGATGGAGAATTTAAAGTAATGATCATTGGGGTGCCTGGGTGGCTCAGTTGTTTAAGAGTCCAACTCTTGGTTTTGGCTCAGGTCATATCTCATGGTTAGGGTCAATCCCTGTGTTCAGCTCTGAGCTGACAGTGTGGAGCCTGCTTAGGATTCTCTCTCTCCCTCTCTCTTTGCCCTCCTGGTTACACACACTCTGTCTCAAAAATAAATCAACATAAAAAAATGATCATAAAGATACTCATTGGACTTGAGAAAAGAATGGAAGACATCAGTGAGACCCTTAAAACAAAGATAAGGAATAACAAAAGGCATCCAGATTGGCAAGGAGGAAGACAAACTTTCACTCTTCACAGATGACATGATACTCTATGTGGAAAATCCAAAAGACTCCACTAAAAACCTGCTAGAACTAATACATGAATTCAGCAATGTCTCAGGATATAAAATCAATGTACAGAAATCAATTGCATTTCTGTACACCAATAATGAAGCAGCAAAAAGAGAAATCCAGGAATCGGTCCCATTTACAATTACACAAAAACCCATAAAATACCTATGAATAAGTCTAACAGGTAAAAAATCTATACACTGCAAACTATAGAAAGCTTATGAAACAAACTGAAAAACTGAAAAAATGGAAAAACATTCTATGCTCATGGATTGGAAGAATAAATATTGTTAAAATGTCAATACTACCCAAAACAGTCTACATATTCAATGCAATCCCTATCAAAATAACACCAGCATTCTTCAGAGCTAGAACAAACAATCCTAAAATTTGTATGTAACCACAAAAGACCCTGAATGGCCAAATCAGTCTTGAAAAAGAAAGCCAAAACTGGAGGCATCACAATTCCAGACTCCAAGCTATCTTACAAAGCTGTAATCATCAAGACAGTATGGTACTGGCACAAGAACAGACACTCAGATCAATGGAACTTCTAGAATAGAGAACCCAGAAATGGACCCACAAACATATGGCCAACTAATCTTTGACAAAGCGGGAAAGAATATCCAATGGAGAAAAGATAGTCTCTTTAGCGAACGGTGCTGGGAAAACTGGACAGCAACATACAGAAGAATGAACCTGAATCGCCTTCTTACATGATACACAAACTCAAAATGGATGAAAGACCTAAACATAAGAGAGGAAGCCAAAATCCCAGAGGAGAAAACTGGCAACAATCTCTTTGACCTTAGCTGCAGCAACTTCTTACTTGACATGTCTCCCGAGATAAGAGAAACAAAAGCAAAAATGAACTATTGGGACCTCATCAAGATAAACTTCTGCACGGCAAAGGAAACAATCAGCAAAACTAAAAGGCAACTGACAGAATGGGAAAAGATATTTGTAAATGACATATCAGATAAAGGTTTAGTATCCAAAATCTATAAAGAACTTATCAAACTCAACACCTAAAATACAAATAATCCAGTGAAGAAATAGGCAGAAGACATGAATAGACACACTTTTCCAAAGAAGACATCCAGATGGCTAACAGACACATGAAAAAATGCTCAACATCATTCACCATCAGGGAAATGCAAATTAAAGCCACACTGAGATACCATCTCACACATGTCAGAATGGCTAAAATTAACAACTCAGGCAATAACAGATATTTGCAGGAATGCGGAGAAAGAGGAACTCTTTTGCACTGCTGGTGGGAATTCAAGCTGGTGCAGCCACTCTGGAAAACAGTATGGAGGTTCCTAAAAAAAATTGAAAATAGAACTATCCTATGACCCAGCAATTGCACTACTAGGTGATTATCCAAAGGATACGGAGTGCGGATTTGAAGGGGCATATATACCCCAATGTTTATAGCAGTGCTATCAACAACAGCCAAAGTATGGAAAAAACCCAAATGTCCATTGATGAATGGATAAAGATATATGCATAAGATGTATATACAGAATGCAATATTACTCAGTGATCAAACAGAATGAAATCTTGCCATTTGCAACTACGCGGATGGAACTAGAGTGTATTATGCTAAGCAAAATAAGCCAGAGAAAGACAAATATCATATTATTTCATTCATATGTGGAATTTAAAATACGAAACAGATGAACATAAGGGAATGGAAGCAAAAATAATATAAAAACAGAGGGAGGATTGCTGGTGGGTTGTTGGGTGGAGGGAAGGGCTAAAGGGATGAGGGGCAATAAGGAGGACACTTGTTGGGATCAGCACTGGGTTTTATAGGTAAGTGATGAATCACTAAATTCTGTTCCTGAAATTATTGCACTGCATGTTAACTAACTTGGATTTAAATTAAAAAAAATAGAGATAAAGTTTCAATAAAAATGAGAAACATGCTCAATGGAATGAACAGCAGCCTAGAAGAAGCAGAGGAACAAATTAATGACCTAAAATACAGAGTGATGGAAAGTAATCAAGCTGAACAAAAGAGGAAAAAAAGAACTACACAAAATAAGAATAGACATAGGGAATTCAGTGACTCCATCAAATATAATAACATTTATATTATAGGGATCTCAGAAGAAGCAGCAAGAGAAAAGGGGGAAGAAAATATATTTAAAGAAATAATAGCTGAAAACTTCCTTCATCTGGGGAAGGAAACAGATATCCAGATCCAGGAGGCACAGAGAACCCCCAACAAAATCAAAAGCAGATCCGCACCAAGACATATTGTAATTATAGTGGCAAAATATAGTGATAAAAAAATAAAAGCAGCAAGACTAAGGAAGACCGTTGCATACAAGGGAAACTCCATAAGGCTATCAGTGAATTTTTCAGCAGAAACTTTGCAAGCTAGAAGGGAGTGGCATGATATATTCAACATGCCAAATAGGAAAAACCTGCAGCCAAGAAAACTCTATCCAGCAAGGCTATCATTTGGAATAGGGGAGATAAAGAGTTTCTCAGAAAAACAAAACCCAAAGGAGTTCATGACCACTAAACCAGTCCTGCAAGAGATACTAAAGAGGACTGTTTTGGTGTCTTCTTCAAAGTGACAATGTTAAAGTAGGAAACGCAAAAGTAGAAAAATTAATATTTCTGTAAAAAATCAACTAAGGAACTCACAAAATAAAAAGATGTAAATCATGGCATCATATACATAATATTTGGGGAGGAGAGGAGTAAAGAATGGTTTCAGACTTATATGACCATCAAATTATAGACTGCTATATGCATAAGATGTTATATACAAACCTAATGGCAGCCACAAATAACCTCTAATAGATATGCAAAGAATAAATAGAAAGAAATCCAAATATATCACTGAGCAAGCAAACTGTGAAAGAGAGAAAGAAAGGATGAAAGAAAAACTTCAGAAACAATCACAAAACAAGGGATAAAATGGCAATAAATACATATCTATCAATAGTTATTTTTTGTTTTGTCTTTAACATTTATTGACATGGTTTACCATAAGGACTGCGAAGAATGACTCAGATGTGTTTACTTAGAAACTGTGTGGCACTGAGTGACTCACTGCTGCCCAAGTTCCAGAGCTCTTCCTGTAGGGTGTAAAGGACACGTGTCAGCTACAGGAAACTTATCCCGGCTTCTAATTAGATGCCATCACATATCCTGTCACCCTTCTGCATACCCATGGGGACACAGTAATTAAGTGCCAGCCAAGTTGTTGCCAAGCCTGGGGACAATCCTGGCACCATGACACTAGCAAATGCACTCAGCCAGCTTATGAATATGAGTCTTGGGACCCTCCCTATAGTTGAGGTGGCAGAGGTTCCCACATCGAGAAAGAAGTGTAGTCTGTAGTTCTCTGAAACCATGCTGGCCTGGCTGGAAAAATAATGGGGTATACAGGTATAGGTTGCTGGCCTAGTATGCTTCTCCACTCCGTATTCTCCTTCACTCTGACCCAATGCTGTGCATGCTGAACCCACATACACTTGTTGGTCCTCCAAGGTAAAACGTGTCAGCAATACTTGGTGGTTTATTGCCAATGGGCACCAACATCCCACCCAAAGAGATTCTGAAAAAACTGAATCGAATATGAATTGTCTATTCAACTGAAGCTTGAAATCTTCTTTTATGAAGCTTATGTCCCCTGTGGTGTAGCCTGCCAGTTCCTGGTGAACTTTCAGCAAAGAACCTCCTCTTGGCAAGATGGAGGAGTTCCAACAGTTGATGACCATTGCTTCATGACTTCAGTGAGTGTCCACTTTCCTTCCTGACAGTAGGGTGCCATCCTCCTGAAGCAGCCCAGCTCTCACCACATGCCCTCCCACTTGATGGTGTGACTGGTCTTCCATTAATCTTCCATTAATCTACTTAATCTGGCTTATTTCAAAGGTAATGTCTAGTGCATTTGGAAGTGCATCATCACTTTGTCATATATTAATCAAAACATTCACTTGCCTAAATATTCCTAGGTGAAGCAATTTTTCACAGGCTTTGTGAGATTTCCACATCACCTCAATAAGGTTTTTACCTTAAAAAGGCCTCCAATTTCACATATGATGACATCATCTTTAGTTCTTCCAAGTCTATCAAAATGAAGGTGTTAAACAACCACATCTTTGTTTTCAAGGATTTCCTGTTTAGCTTCAGGTTCAGCTTCAAGAAGTTCAGCTTGTGTCCTACTGCTCCAAATCAGGTCCATTAGCTGGAAGAGGCTCCCATCTCCAGGCGTGTATTGTCCCTATGACTTCCACTGGCTACCACCTTGCAGAGCTGCCTGGGCCTGACCATGGCTCAGCTGGTGAGAGCAGAGGGCAGGTCCACTGTGGTGGAGCTACTAGTCAATGCAACACTCACAAGCCCTTAGACACGGTGCACCCTATCAATCATTACTTTCAATGTAAATGGACTAAACACTCCAAAAGACAGGGTGACAGGTGGATAAAAAAAAGAAAGAGACCCAATTATATACTGCCTATAGAAAACTCATTTTAGACCTAAAGACCCCTGCATACTGAAAGTGAGGGGATCGAGAGACATTTATCATGCAAATGATGTCAAAAGAAAGCTGAAGTAGTAATACTTAGATAAGTAGATTTTATATGCTTTTTTAAAATTTTAGTTTTAATTTTTTTGTTTGTTTAAAGAGAGAGCATGAATGGGGGAGAGGGGCAGAAAAAGAGAGAAGATCTTAAGCAGGCTCCATGCTCGGCATATATAAAAAACACACAGTGAACATCATACTCAATGGGGGAAAAATGGAAAACTTGCCCCTTAAGGTCAGGAACAAGACAAGGATGTCTACTTTCATCACTTTTATTCAACATAGTACTGGGTGTCCTAGCCACAGTAATCAGATTAAAAGAAATAAAAGGTGGGTGCAAGGAAGAATCCAAACTTCGTTATTTACAGATAACCTAATACTAGATATAGAAAATCCAAAAGACTTCACAAAAGAACTACTATAACTAATAGATGAATTTTGTAAAGTTGCAGGATACAAAATCCAAGTGCAGAAATCTGTTGCATTACTATGCAATAATGAAGAAGAGAAATTAAGAAAAAAATTCCATTTACAATTGCACCAAAAATAATAAAATAGGAATAAATCTAACCAAAGAGGTAAAAGACCTGTACTTTGAAAAAATATAAAACATTGATGAAAGAAATTGAAGATGACACAAAGAAATGGAAAACCATCCCATGCTCATGGATTGGAAGAACAAATACTGTTGAAATGTCTATACTATCCAAAGCAATCTACAGATTTAATGCAATCTCTATCAAAATACTAAAAGCATTGTTCACAGAACTAGAACAAATGATCCTAAAATTTACATGGAACCACAGAGACCCCAAATAGCCAAAGCAATTTTGAAAAAGAAAGCTGGAAGTATCACAATTTCATACTTCAAGTTATATTGCAAAGCTATAGTGATCAAACCAGTATGATACTGGCACAAAAATAGATCCATAGATCAATAGAACAAGAAAGAAAACCCAGAAATAAACCCACAATTGTGTGATCATTTGGTCTTCAAAAATGCAGGAAAGAATATGGAATGGTAAAAAGACAGTCTCCTTAGCAAATGATGTTAGGGAAACTGGACCATTTTCTTATACCATACCACAAAAACAAACTCAAAATGGATTAAAGACCTAAATGTGAGACCTGAAACCATAAAAATACTAGGAGAGAGCACAGGCAACAATGTCTTTGATACTGGCCATGGCAACATTTTTCTAGCTATGTCTCTTGAGGTAAGGGACATAAAAGCAAAAATAAACTATTCACTACATCAAAATAAGCTTCTACACAGTACAGGAAACAATAAAATTAAAGGGCAACCTACTGAAAAGGAGAAGATATTTGCAAATGACACATCTAATAAAGGGTTAGTATCCAAAATATATAAAGAATTTATATAACTGAATACCCAAAAAACAATCCAATAAAAACTGGGCAGAAGGAATGAACAGGCATTTCTCCAAAGAAGACATGCAGAAGGCCAACAGACACATGAAAAGATGCTCAACATCATTCATCATCAGGAAAATGCAAAATCAAAACTACATTGAGATGTCACCTCACACCTGTCAGAATGGCTAAAATAAAACACACAGCAAGTGTTGGCAAAGATGTGGAAAAAAAGAAACACTCTTGCACTGTTGATGGTAATGCAAACTGGTCTAGCCAATGTGGAAAACTGTATGGATTTTCATCAAAAATAGAACTATCCTATGATCCAGTAATCACACTACTGAGTACCTAAAGAATATGAAAACACTAATTCAGAGACATATGTTTATAGCAGCATTATTTACAATAGACAAACTGTGGAAGCAGCCCAAGTATCTATTGACTGATGAATTGATAAAGACAATGTGGTGTGTGTGTGTGTGTGTGTGTGTGTGTGTGTGTGTACAGTGGGATATTATTTAGTCATAAAAAAGAATGAAATTTTTGCCATTTGCAATGACATGGGTGGAGCTAGACAGTGTAATGCTAAACGAAATAAGTCAGAGAAAGACAAATACCATATGATTTCACTCATATGTGGAATTTAAGAAACAAAACAAAGGGGTGAAAAAGAGGCAAGCCAAGAAACATACTCTTAACTGTTGAGAACAGAGGTTGGTGTGGGGGATGGGTGAAATAAGTGATGGGGATTAAGGACTTGTCATGATGAGCATTGGTGATGTATGGATTTGGTTGACTGACTATATTGTACACCCGAAACTAATGTAACACTGTATATTAACTATACTGGAATTAAAATAAAAAAAATAAAATTCACGTGGAAGAGTAGAGAGCCAAGAATAGCCAAAACCATTACATAGCTTTATAATACATGCTAGGGAACGTCTCCTCACTTTGTACATACCTCGGTCAATGGTAAACTGTCTTACTAGAATTAACTTTGAAGAAGAATCACAATAAGCAGTGTTATGCAGCAACACAGAGACCCAGTCATAGATCCACACAAACATAGAACCTGGAAATATGAAGGTTGTATTCCACACAAGGGAAAAAGCATAGATTCTCTGATAATGAGTGTAACTGACATGTAAAAAGATTTGGACTCTGATCTTTTTGATCTTTTGAAAAAGGTTTTTACAAAGCCTGTATCTGACAGTTTATATTTTATTATAGTGTTCACTGTTGCACGGAAGTTTATTTTCATTATTAAATTTAATATAAAAAAACTATCTTATTTCAAGGTAGGGAAGGATTTCTAAAATAAGGCACAAGAAACACCAAAAAAAAAAAAAAAAAAGAATAAGAAAAAAAGAAAGAAAGAAACAGCAACTAAGGAAAACATTCCAGTGTTCTTAGAAGCATTAAGTAAATAGATGGCAATAGGCAGAAAGGAAAAGTACTGGCACGAAAAGTAATATCCAGGGTAGGAAGAAACCCAGACCCCTTTGCTCCTAAGGGCAACAATTCATACCCAGGAGTGATGATGATTTTAACCCATTTGACCCTGGTAACTTAACCTACTAGAAGCTAGGCCCATGAAAATACACAAAACTAAAACAAATGATAATATGGGATGAATCAGAGTCACTGAAGAGAGCTTTACTAGACAAAAAAAAAAAAAAAAAATGACAAAAATTGGAATGGAGTTCCAACAAACTGATTTGGACACAGAAACCCAGTGAATATTAGATTCATGGCCCAAAAGAAGACAAAACTTTATTCTCACAGGAGCAGATATTATGCAACTTGGACCCATTACCACTTGACACCTTTGAATATTTGGAGAAAAAATACTGTTTTACGAAGATCTGTGATTAGCAGCAACCTGGAGATTAAGATGGCCTCTACCTAATATATTTATCCCTAAAAGCATATTCATTGAGAACAGCAGGAGAACCTAATATAATAATAAAATTAGGACTATTACCTGTGATTCATGATAGGGGACACTCTCACCAATATATGTGGAAGCAACAGAAAAAATTGAAAAGATCAGTTTAAAAGCTGAGCCCCCATAGGACAGAAAAGCATTATAGTATTTGCAGGTTCCGGAAACAAAGGATAACTGATTGATTTGACAAGAACAGCTGAGGAACTAAGTCAAAATAAAGGCTTTAACACTCATGTTTATCAACAAAACAGGCCTACACCTAATGTACATAGATGCAATCAAAATAGGTCATTTAGAACTAAATATGCAAGACCCATTTGGCCACCTAAGCCATTTAGACTACCACTCTTTATAACAAATTATGAAGATAGAAACCCAAAGAGAAACCCCAGAAAATATGCATGTGCAGTGTCAGAGAAATGGAAACAACCACCTTTTAGAGTAAATAGACCTAAGAAAAATAAACCTACATATAGACCCACTGACCCATTTATTGTGAATAGTTACCCCATTTAAAAAACTTAATTCTATTAATAGACAAGCCATTGGTAGCCAGAGGAGAGCAAACCCCCTAGAGTCTGGGCAGTCTCTGTCTCTTGGCCCAAGCTGGTGACAGTCACTCAAGTTATACTGGCCATTTCAACAGAAACCACTTCATAAGTAAAAATGCTACATATATCACTATG
Organism: Lynx rufus; assembly: GCF_022079265.1. NCBI lineage: Eukaryota > Metazoa > Chordata > Mammalia > Carnivora > Felidae > Lynx > Lynx rufus. Next base: position 27,760,122 of record NW_025814829.1, on the reverse strand, counting down.
TTGTTAGATATAGGGTTCTAAGTACCATTATACTAGGCTATCCTACTAATTTAGAAAACTTTAACAATAAAAAGGAATTAGTTGAAGGATTAAGGTGAAAATTAACCCCAGGGACAATGGTACATAGATTCCTAACAATGTGATAGATCACTCATTATGGATAAATGCCTTATTGGTCCCGATTTAGAAAACATTCTTGGACTAGATGTAATAGGACATATAAAAATTAAGAGAAACATTCAGGAACCCCTAAAGGAACAAATTATCATCCCTATATTTTGCGATTAACAATCCAATCTGGCCTGTTAAAAAGCCAGATGGATCATATAGACTTACAGTAGATTAGAAGAAGTTAAACAAATACTCTCTCAAAATTGAGGAAGTACTCCTAGATTTAGGCATTATCCTAATCAGTATCATCACTGGATTGGGAACTTATTACATGGTGATAGACTTATCTGACATGTTCTTTGCTATTCTAATCGATGAGGAGAGCCAGTCCATGACTGCATTCATTGGGAAGGCAGACAATATCAGTTTACTAGGTTACCACAAGATTAACACAAGAGACCAGTAATAGCCCACAACTTTCTAACACAAAACATCCGGGTTTTTCAGGAAAACCACACACACAAACCAGCATTTCCTATATTGATGACACATTTACTTGTGGTGATAACTTGGAAGAACAGACTAGAGTCACTATAGAATTAATTGAAATCTTTACACTCACAGGATGGACAACTGACCAAAGTAACATACAGGGACACTACACTAAAATTTCTAGGTCTTCTGAAGGCAGAATATATGAGACCCAGTCACAGACAAGCTAGATTGCACTTCATTTGTACCACAAAATCAGCAGCTCAGAAACTGATAGGACTTTTTGGATATTGGAAATAGCACATACCACATCTGAAGATATTAAAACACATTTTTGAAATAAATAGGAAGAGTAGGGAATTTAGATGGAGACCCATGAGGCAGTCTTTATTTCAAAAATGCTGTCAGAACTTATAATACCATCTCATGAGGGCTCTGGATATAAACCAGAGTGCCTATACTCACAAGGGTTTGGACTAAAACACCACTATGGACTAAAACACCACAGGACCCCCAAATATTACCCAACTGTATTTTGGACTAAGAAGTTCCTGTGGTCCAACAACAGGCACCAACCAATTAAGGGCTCACCCAGGTACTCTATGAGCCCTACAAAATTCAGAACCACTGACAGAAAGTAAACTAATTACACCTAAGCTACAACAGCCTATTCTGGAATGGGTAAAGCAGACCCCTGACAAACAGAAGCTACTCCTGACCATAAAGTCCTAACATGGAAATGGTATATTTCCAAGCAGGACAAACAGATTGCGGGTCAGCTTTGTGTGAACTGAGAAAATCTCCACTATGCCAATAGTGGACTTGCCATAATTCCTGAGGGCAAGCCTATCCAAGCTCCAGCAGTTGGGCAATGGGGACTGCCCTGGTCCCTGGCACCCAGTAATGCCTGGTTCATACACGGATCAGCCTCCATGACACCATCTGGAGAATGCTGGCAGCCAGCGGCCTTGAGGACTCATGATGGTCTAACCCTGACAGATTCAGGCTTGAGAAAATCAGCACAATATGCTGAATTAATGGCCATAAAACTAACTGATGAACAATCTGTTAAAGAAAATCAGAATGACCTATATCTTTCTCAGACCCATGGGAAATAGCTGTTGGAATAGCTCTTTGGTCAGGAACGTGGTGGGGAAATGACTGGAAAATAGGAAATATGAACATATGGAGTAAGGATATGGCAGAAAATAGCACTGGCTGACGTCTTCATGTTCATCACACGTGTCTCGGCATATCAGAAAGACAAGGCTCAAGTACCAAAACTTAATGACCAGATAGACAAACTCACTAGGAAAACTAAGAGGCCCAAATTCCCCAAATTTAACAAAAATACAATGATTCACGACTAAGGAGGAAACCAATTCAAAACACAACCATATATAAACAAGCAGAACAATGGAACATAAAACTTGAGCACACAAATATGCCAAGTGATTGGGTCATTGCATGAGCACATATCACCAAACAAATCATGCTGGGACACAAAGCACTAGGACCTGATTAGGAAAATAAACATGTATATACCTACCAAATACCTCCACTTTCAAATTAAGAAATGTGGGAATTGCTGAAAGTTTAAAGTGTGAAGGTCACTAATGAATACTCTGTAAGGTCAAAGAAGCAGACAGACCCTTCCAGATTATACAAATGATTGTATAGGATCCTTATCTGTACCAGAGAACAAATTATGCATGCACTTTGTAGACACATGGTCAGGAATAGGATTACTCTATCCTTGCAGGAAAAATGATCAGAAATCTACCATCAGGGCTTTCGAAATCAGGATTGCTTGCTATGGTATCCCAATTAAATCAGGGGCCCCACTGCAAAGGAAAGCAAGTACAAGAATGGGCTAAGAACAAAGCATAGTAAGATACAAAGGACTTACACCTACAAGCCCAACCATGTCTGGGTCAAATGAAAGGTGTAATGGCTTACTCAAGCAGAAGCTGACTGATAAGCCTGATATAAAAGCTTGGACGAAACCAGTCTGGGAGGTGGCAAGATCTCTAAACCATAAATATGGAAAGAATGGAAAAACTCTTATCGCATTAATATTGCAAGCACCTCTACAGATGAGACCACTAACAAACTCCAGAATCTAAACTAGAAGGAAAACATTTAAAAAAAACATAATGGTATATATATAGTACTAGGAAAATTATGGTACCTGCCATCAATACAACCTACTGGATGACTGAAGAAAAAACTACATTACATCACATTAAAGAAAATAATATGATGACTCTGAAAATGGCAGGCTTGAGAACACCATCTTTATTGTATTGACACCAGACGCCTGATATTTAGCCTCGCAGGATGGAGGGCGACTATGCTAGAGGGAATATAGGCAACAACGGACGTCATAATGGTAGATATCCTTGGGTGGCAAGAACAACGAGAAGGAATTAAAAATGCCAAGGAAACTCTCTTTATTTTGCAGGCATGAATCCACGATGCATCTTGAACCCTACCAAGATGACTAACGGGTCAGTGCAGCATGCTGCCTGCTGCCCATACTCCGTTGCCTATCGCTCCCTGTTGGATACCATAGTCATTACAGCTATGGATACTCCTCTGATGGCTCCAGCAATAGGAGCTGTGCCAGTGTTCTGAACTGGAATGCCACTTTCTGGTCCGGCACAACTCCACTGTCTGTGACATCCTCCGCATTCTCCAGAGATCACTAGTCTAGTCACCTTATGGCAGCGGAGGACTCATCAACATCACCGGCATCAACCAACCCAGCCTCTGCACCCCATCCTTCACTGTCAGCACTATCTACTCACCGGGAAAGCTTCAATCAGTAGAGACACCAAATACTTAGGGAAGCTGATGAAGCAGTGGCGACCTCCATTTTAATCTCCACAAGAACCATCAAGGATTCTGAACAACAACTCTATTAGACATTGACTTGGAGGATGAAGACTGGCCTGAACTACTAACTGGCTTTTGGTATCATAACCCAGCACATATATTTCGTCAACCAGGTTCTGAATTTTTTACTTTTTTTAAAAAATATCTATTTTTGAAAGAGAGAGAGAGAGGAAGGGGCAGAGAGAAGGGACACAGAGAATCCCAAGCAAGCTCTGCACTGGCAGTGCAGAGTCCCATGAGGGGCTCGATCCCATGAACCCTGACATGACCTCAGCCAAAATTAAGAGTCAGATGATCAACTGACTGAGCCACCCGGGCATCTCTGTAGTTTTATCCTACTAAATTGAGGCAGCATTGGACACATCACAGAAACTCTGAAAATAACCTGGATTTAGTTCCTGATTTGTGTGTGAGCATTTTAGCGTAAAAGAGCAGCTGGTGAATACACAGAATAGGAATTATATCTTTAAATATAAATAGGCCAAAAACTGATCATCTACTACACTCCTGATTTACACTGTTTAACCCATATTCACCTACTAGAAAGTGAATAATAGATCTATGGACATTATGCCCAGACTTTAAAAGAACCAGGGACATTATGTGGTGTATAGAGAACACCCAGGAAACTTAGCACATAACACATATCATTATCTTCTGTAATATAATCAAGCTACTATCTCCTATCACAGATCTCTACCCCAAGGGTGTAGAAATCATTGTTAATAAATCCATACCAGTCATATTGCAATTTATAATCATAGTATATACATTAAAATTTAAGATGTAGGACTTTCTAGGCAAATACGAATCCCCAAGTTGTGCTTGGGTTTATCCAGCTCCTTTATATCCAACTTACAACATATGCCAAAAACAGATAGCTCAAAGGAAGGAAAGCCTTATGGTTCCTTGTTGGACTGGTAGGAGGCTTAAGTGGAGGAACAATGGGAGCCACTTTTTCTCAATTCCAAATCAAATCACATTAAATTCTTAAACTTTGCTCTCAATTTGACACACATGCGGTGGCAGTTTTGTCATCATTGGGTATACAGATGGATACAATTAGCCTTATGTTACAAAACATAAATTTCACATGGCATAAAAAACAAAGCAGCCAGAGAAAATGCTAAAAAATAGCAACACTAAAAAAACCCCCAAATATGTTTTATGTACACTGTCAATGTACAGTTAGGGATGGCTGATATGTGGAGTACTCTTAGGACAGCTATAATCTTAGGTCAATACTGATTGTCTGAGATAACAGCCCAACCAGAAGTAGATATAATACATTCTAATGACTGTTATTCCTTGGACAAGTATGAAATTAGAATATTGGCACTTAAGTAAGGAAACTTGTCAGGTTACTACACTTTGCAGTTTCCCAATATCAAAAGAGAGAGTGGAGCCCACTGGCTATGGAAAGACCCCTTATGATAAAAGGAAAACATGTTCCTAAGGATACATTGTTGGAATGAATCCAAAGTACCTTTATGACTGCTAGATCTTTGAAGATATCTATAGTATAAGTACTTATGACTATGGCTTTGATGCCTCCCCAACCAGTTATATATAACATAGAGCTAGTATGCTCTAAGCCAAACCTCACTCTTATCTATTGGAGTCAAGGAAAAAATAAGGAACAGAACGTTACCTGTGTAAGAGTACAACAGGTAAAGAATATGACAATACAAGGAAAAAGATGTTAATTAAGTTCAGCAGAAGATAAAGGAATCATTAAAATAACCAGAGAAATGTTTCACATCAAGCCTCCAAAATTAATAATGTAAATCTCACATTAGAAAACTTAAGAAAAGTGAAGGTATATTTGGAAGGTGAGATTAATAAAGTCAAACTACCTTTGCAGGAATTTAAAAGAACAAAAATGTGCATTTATAAAAATAATGGCAGTTTTGAGTTCTAGTGTTATGGCAGTTGGACACATGTTTGAAAGTGCTGTGCAAGCATGCACCCCCTGGAACTTTATAAAAATGATCTTTACTTAGAAATGTAATTGTATGGAAATTTAACTATGTCATTTAAGAAGCTTAACTTTTGGTTGCTTTATAATTAAACATGGTACCATGCTAAAGAGCTTTGTTATATTTATATTGATAACATTAGGAATATGGTTGCTTAAACTGGTCATTAAACTATAATATAAGAGAATGTTTGCCAAAGGAGAAATATTGCACAAATATGACTTAGTACCTGTGATGAATATTGTAAGTGTTGTAGAATCACAGGGTGGATTGATATCTTTGTGAATTTAGGTTTGTACAGGACATTTGTATTAATTAGCTTTAGAGTGATTTGAAATCACAGGATCGACTGTTGTGTATTGGTTTGACATGATTTTAAATCCACTTATTTATGACAAAGACAAAAAAAGTTGTTCTTAGAAGTGAAGTTGTTTTGATGCAACAATGGAGTTGTGTCAGGATGTCGTCATCTCATCTGTTCTCACTCATAACTTAGTAGCTCAGCTGCTGGGGGCCCTGGTCACAGATTTATCAATAAAAATATATGAAGAAGCAAAGCAACTATGGCAAAGGAACATTAGACTATAAATACTGAGAATTTGTGAGAACTATCGTAGAGTGTTTGGTCTGGGCAAGGCTACACTTTGCTGATCTAAAATGACTCTTGAAGACCTAGGGGCAAATAGCTCCTGCCATGGTTGAGACGGCTCTTCTACTGACAGTGGTGAAAGGCATGTGGTATCCCTTCAAAGAAGGGATCTTGCCCATCAACACCAGTGCTCTTGCTCTAGCAACATGTTCCAGCTCCACGAGACTTTAGCGCTGGCATCTGGACTTCAGCTCCAAGTTGGCTAACCTGTCTTCTGGGTATCGCCTCCTATAAAATTACGCCTCAACTAAACTTGAACTTTATACATTTCATCTCCCCTTGCCTAGAACAATAGTATGACTAATCCAACCTTGGTTTGGAGTATGTTATTTCCGTAGTGGCTAATGAAAAGACATTCTCTTGTATTCTATTGGCTTGTGAAATTTGCACAGTGAATTGTTGACAAAGACAAAGTCAGCCTTTGAGTATTATTTGCCTTCCAAACAACACAGCTTTCAGAGGGATTATGCACAATTGTGTAGGTTAAGGCTTAGAATTAGGCAGAGGCCGGGCACCCCCAACAGCCTGACCTGGACTTGCCTGACATTGCCTGATCTGCGCCTCCTGCACCCTGTCAGTCATCTTTGGCTAGTCTGAGCTCTCCGGGCCTGTGGACCTAGTTCTCGTCCCCAATAACCTACATTACCTCATAGGTGTAGGGACCCCTTCCTCCAAAAATCACTGTGAGGCAGCCATCGAAATAGGTGACATTCAGTCCCAATGTGTACTTACTGTTTGCTGGGGTTCCAGGCTTCTGCAGCCATCAAGGCTCCCAGCTGTCTTTTGTCGGCAGACACCTTGGCCACCCTGCTTGATCCAGTCATGGAAAGGCAGTGGAGATCTGCCAGCTCTGCCTTCTAGGGGAATATGGATTATGCATAGGTTAGCGTTTCAAATTAGTCAGATGCCAGATACACAGTGCCCCTCCCCTGTGAGCCAGCCTCACTGGACATTGACCTGCTGTAGGTCCCTCACTACCCTGACTTGGGCCGCCCATGCATATGCTGTATATACTCTTCCAGTTGCTTTTAGGCAGCTGGGTCCCTCCAGGCCTTTGGAAGCTTAGGCCATCCACAACAACCTGCGTCGCCTCAAGAGTAGAGGGAGCCTAAACTGTGAACATCACTATGAGACATCAGTTGTATGGGCAATAGTCTGTGCCCATGGGGACTTGCTGTCAGCCGGGGTTCTCAGTTTCTGCTGTAATTGAGGCTGCCAAGTATCTTTTATTGGAGGATACCCTGGCCAGCCTGCCTGGTCCAGTCCTAGCAAGGCAGTCCAGATGACTCCAGCTCTGTCTTCACTGTGGATACATGCATTAGTATAGGTGAGGGCTTGGATATGGCAGATGCTAGATACTCCAGCAAAAATGAGTAAAGGAAACCACCCTCACCGAAAATGGAGTCAGAAGCCCTGGAGGGGAGCTCCCTAATGCTCATATTACTCATTGCAGCCAGGATAACCATTGCAGCCAGGATAACCATCACATAGGATTATGAAAAGGATAACTTTTCACATAGGATTTTCTTCTCCTACTTTTAAGAAAAAGAACAAAGATCCATGCCTGCCCCAACAACAGTGCACCAACCACCACCTGTAGCCAAGGAGAAACTTCTGTAACCTGGAACACTTGTCCTTTTCCAGAGAACTTTAAAAAATAAAAACCTTCTCAATTTCCTCCAAAAACTGAATAAAAACTGACCGTCCCTTTGTCTCTTCATATTTGCCTATGGCTTGTTGTAGTTTGCTTGTCCCAAATAGCAATTCCTCTGCTATTTACAAATAAACTCATTTTGCTAGCAAAGTAACTGGCTATTTTAAGGTTGATATTACATGGTATCAGAGAAATGGAATCCAGAGAAGACCCCCAACAATTCCAAGGTTGTTGAGCAAACATGGCCAGTACTCACAGTGTATTCAACTCATTGCTTTCTTGGTGACTCTGGAGTTTGAGGGTAAGTCTCTTGTGGACTTTGAGCTCCTCTCTATGTTTTGAGCGCTCAGGCTTTATTCAGGGTTTTTCATGAATGCATCTCCTTTCCTCCTGAGAGGAGGAACTTGTTGTCAAAGTTCCCTGGTAAGTCACCCATCCTGTTCAAAGCAGGGGATAACATAATTCCCAGTGTTTTAGCACAGCTGTCAGAAAAGTGAGCCCTTCATAATTAAGACATTTTAGGGAATCCAAAAGCAGATAGGTTCCACAAGGTCCTTGGGCCAGGATTTTGTTCCTTTCTAGAAAAATGGGTGAACTTTTGGACACTTAGAAATTGTAATGGCCATTCTGAGTGACACTTATGTTAGATAAGTCTACCTTAAGGGGTATGGTTGTAAGAGAAAATTCTGAAACTCTTGGAGACCGTGGAATGCATTCTTTGGTTTGATATGTAGAATCTTCTAAAAGACAAAACGACTTGAAAAATAGTTCTAAAAAATCATTAGAATATTAAAACACACACACACACATTAGTAAAAGATATTGGCCATCAGAACTCATAATCTTAACTTAGTCTACCCACCAGAAACATAATTTGGATCCAACTATTTATTTTCTTTTAAACCTGAGACATGGCTAACATTTCTGAACAAAAGCTGTAAGATCTCTATGTATGTTTATGTGCTCTGTAGGTCTATGTTATATATGTTATAGATACGTAATTTTTTTTTTTTTTTTTTTTTACCTCTGGATGGTATGGCCAAAATTCCTTTGTAAATTTCTTTAATTATCCTAGAGAGAATTAAGCATTTATATAAATATACTTTATTTACATAAATATAATGTATATATAAATATATAAATTTATATAAATATATATTATAGAGGGGCGCCTGGGTGGCGCAGTCGGTTAAGCGTCCGACTTCAGCCAGGTCATGATCTCGCGGTCCGGGAGTTCGAGCCCTGCGTCAGGCTCTGGGCTGATGGCTCAGAGCCTGGAGCCTGCTTCCGATTCTGTGTCTCCCTCTCTCTCTGCCCCTCCCCTGTTCATGCTCTGTCTCTCTCTGTCCCAAAAATAAATAAACGTTGAAAAAAATATATATATATATATTATAGAAATATAGAAACCAATGCAAATGTTTTTCAGGTTCACAGGATCTGAGATAATCTTCGATAAACACATGTAAGTTTGTTGGTTTAATAAGAACAGGTATGTCTTTGGTGTATCTGAATTAAATATAATGCAGATTAACAATTTATTCTACCTGGTTTTATTTATTATTTATTTATTTTTCAACATAATAATTATATATATTTTTTAATTTCCACCCAAATTAGTTAGCATATAGTGCAACAATGTATTCAGGAGTAGATTCCTTAATGCCCCTTACCCATTTAGCCCATCCCCCCTCCCACACCCCCTCCAGTAACCCTCTGTTTGTTCTCCATATTTATGAGTCTCTTATGCTTTGTCCCCCTCCCTGTTTTTATATTATTTTTGCTTTCCTTCCCTTATGTTCATTTGTTTTGTTTCTTAAAGTCCTCATATGAGTGAAGTCATATGATATGTCTTTCTCTGACTAATTTCACTTAGCATAATACCCTCCAGTTCCATCCATGTAGTTGCAAATGGAAAGATTTCATTCTTTTTGATTGCCAACAAATACTCCATTGTATGTATACATACACCACATTTTCTTTACCCATTCATCCATTGATGGACATTTGGGCTCTTTCCATACTTTGGCTATTGTCAGTAGTGCTGCTATAAACATGGGGGTGCATGTGTCCCTTCAAAACAGCACACCTGTATCCCTTGGATAAATACCTAGTAGTGCAATTGCTGGGTCCTAGGGTAGTTTTATTTTTAATTTTTTGAGGAACCTCCATACTGTTTTCCAGAGTGGCTGCACCAGCTTGTGTTCCCACCAGCAATGCAAAAGAGATCCTCTTTCTCCGCACCCTCACCAACATCTGTTTTTGCCTGAGGTGTTAATGTTAGTCATTCTGAAAGGTGTAAGGTGGAATCTCATTGTGGTTTTGATTTGTATTTCCCTGATGATGAGTGATGTTGAGCATTTCTTCATGTGTGGATCGGCCATCTGGATGTCTTTGGAGAAGTGTCTATTCATGTCTTTTGCCCATTTCTTCCTGGATTATTTTTTTGGGTGTTGAGTTTGATAAGTTCTTTATAGATTTTGGATAGCAACCCTTTATCTGATATGTCATTTGCAAATATCTTCTCCTATTCTGTCGGTTGCCTTTTAGTTTTGTTGATTGTTTCCTTTGCTGTGCAGAAGCTTTTTATTTTGATGAGGTCCCAGTAGTTCATTTTTACTTTTGTTTCCCTTGCCTCCAGAGATGTGTGCAGTAAGAAGTGGCTGTGGCCAAGATCAAAGAGGTTTTTGCCTGCTTTCTCCTCGAGGATTTTGATGGCTTCCTGTCTTACATTTAGGTCTTTCATCCATTTTGAGTTTATTTTTGTGTATGGTGTGAGAAAGTGGTCCAGGTTCATTCTTCTGCAGGTTGCCATCCAGTTTGCCCAGCACCACTTGCTGAAGAGACTGTCTTTATTCCATTGAATATCCTTTCCTGCTTTGTCAAAGATTAGTTTGCCATACGTTTGCGGGTCCATTTCTGGGTTCTCTATTCTGTTCCATTGATCTGAGTGTCTGTTATTGTGCCAGTACCATACTGTCTTGATGATTACAGCTTTGTAGTATAGCTTGAAGTCCGGGATTGTGATGCCTCCTGCTTTGGTTTTCTTTTTCAAGATTGCTTTGGCTATTTGGGGTCTTTTCTGATTCCATACAAATTTTAGGATTGTTTGTTCTAGCTCTGTGAAGAATGCTGGTGTTATTTTGATAGGGATTGCATTGAATATGTAGATTGTTTTGGGTAGTATTGACATTTTAACAATATTTGTTCTTCCTATCCAGGAGCATGGAATCTTCTTCCTTTTTTGTGTGTGTCTTCTTCAATTTCTTTCATAAGCTTTCTATAGTTTTCAGTGCATAGATTTTTCACCTCTTTGGTTAGATTTATTCCTAGGTATTTTATGGTTTTTGGTGCAACTGTAAACAGGATCGATTCCTTGATTTCTCTGTCACTTCATTGTTGGTGTATAGGAATGCAACTGATTTCTGTGCATTGATTTTATATCCTGCAACTTTGCTGAATTCATGAATCAATTCTAGCAGTTTTTTGGTGGGATCTTTAGGGTTTTCCATATAGTGTATCAGGTCATCTATGAAGACTGAAAGTTTGACCTCCTCCTGGCCAATTTGGATGCCTTTTATTTCTTTGTGTTGTCTGATTGCAGAGGCTGACTTCCAATACTATGTTGAATAACAGTGGCGAGAGTGGACATGCCTGTCTTGTTCCTAACCGTAGGGGGAAAGCCTTCAGTCTTTCCTCATTGAGGATGATATTAGCGTTGGGTTGTTCATATATGGCTTTTATGATCTTGAGGTATTCTCCTTCTATCCCTACTTTCCTGAGGGTTTTTATCAAGAAAGGATGCTGTATTTTGTCAGATGCTTTCTCTGCATCTATTGAGAGGTTCATATGGTTCTTGTCCTTTCTTTTTTTGATGTGATGAATCACATTAAATGTTTTGCAGATATTGAACCAGCCCTGCATCCCAGGTATAAATCCTATTTGGTCGTGGTGAATAATTTTTTTAATGTATTGTTGGATCCAGTTGGGTAATATCTTGGTGAGGATTTTTGCATCCATGTTCATCAGGGAAATTGGTCTATAGTTCTCCTTTTTTAGTGGGGTCTCTGTCTGGTTTTGGAATCAAGATAATGCTGGCTTCATAGAAAGAGTTTGGAAGTTTTCCTTCCATTTCTATTTTTTGGAAAAGCTTCAAAAGAATAGGTGTTAACTCTTCCTTAAGTGTTTGGTAGAATTCCCCTGGAAAGCCATCTGGCCCTGGACTCTTGTTTTTTTGGGAGATTTTGATTACTAATTCAATTTCCTTACTAGTTATGGGTCTGCTCAAATTTTTTATTCTTCCTTTTTCAGTTTTGGTAGTGTATGTTCCTAGGAATTTGTCCATTTCTTCCAGATTGCCCATTTTATTGGCATATAATTGCTCATAATATTCTCTTATTGTTTTTATTTCTGCTGTGTTGGTTGTGATCTCTCCTCTTTCATTCTTGATTTTATTTATTTGGGTCCTTTCCTTTTTCTTTTTGATCAAACTGGCTAGTGGTTTATCAATTTTGTTAATTCTTTCAAAGAACCAGCTTCTGGTTTCATTGATCTGTTCTGGTTTTTTTTTTGGGGGGGGGGTTTCGATAGAATTAATTGCTGCTCTAATCTTTATTATTTCCAGTCTTCTGCTTGTTTTGGGTTTTATTTGCTGTTCTTTTCCCAGCTCTTTAAGGCATAAGGTTAGGTTGTGTATCTGAGATCTTTCTTCTCTTTAGGAAGGCCTGGATTGCTGTATACTTTCCTCTTATGACCACCTTTGCTGTGTCCCAGAGGTTTTGGGTTTGGTGTTATCATTTTCATTGGCTTCCATATACTTTTTAATTTCCTCTTTAACTTCTTGGTTAGTCCATTCGTTCTGTGGTAGGATGTTCTTCAGTCTCCAAGTATTTGTTACCTTTCCAAATTTTTTCTTGTGGTTGATTTCGAGTTTCGTAGCATTGTGGTCTGAAAACATGCACCGTATGATCTCAATCTTTTTGTACTTGCTGACGGCTGATTTGTGTCCCAGTATGTTCTACCTGGTTTTATTAATCAAATAAGCTCATGCCAACTTTATATTATAATATTTGTCAACAAAAGAAATAAGATGATGGTTAGCTGCTTAATATCCAGTCCAAGTATAATTGTTAAAAGCAAATAATTTAAATAGATGTAAACAGGATCAAATTTTGTAATAAATTAAACTGAGTAATGCATATTCATGAATATGTTAATTATTTCCAAAGATAAACATTAAATGCCAAACATAAGTTAATCTACTTTTGGCTTTTTAACTTTTACAGAGAGATAAAAAAACATTTGAATCTATTAATAAACATGCTTTATGCTACATTGAGAAAATTTTACTGTAAGAGAATATATTTCTAAAAATTTGAAATGTGTTTATAAGTTTGCTGCAGGATACTAGTATATGTTGGAAAGTTTATAATTGCTTTATAGTTTTCACTGGAAAACAAAGATTACAAATAGTTTTAGAATTGGAAGATCTGAGAATACAAAATCAAAAAAATCATCAGAACACTTAAGAGTAATAAGCATAAATTAACTCTGCACAAACTGTGTGCTTTAATGCTGAAAGAATACAGGCAAAACAGCAGTGATATTTTTGTAAAAGGAGAAACAGTCAAACTCTCATGAGAGCTTTCTCCTACTATAGAAGGATTTACTGTACCCTCTTATTTTTCAAACTATGGTCAGTGACCATTGATGAATTATTGTTAACATTTAAGTAGAAAATACATTATCTATGGCTATCTATACAGATAAATGAATAATATATATCTTCAATTCTATCTATAGTAAATGGCTATTATATCAATTCATTTATTGCCTATAGATAAACAAAACAATAATTCCATAAAATGCAAAATAGGAAATACATGTTAACTTATTAAACTTTTATTTCAGCTACTTGTGTGGTTTTATATACATAGGTATATGCTTGGCCATGTCATGCACATATTTCTTGCTGTGGAATGACCCATATGTTTGAAAGTCATTGCTCTTATACCACAGTCAATTGAGCAAAAGGGACTGTGCAGCCAGCTGAAAAGACCAGTATAAGAATGACCACCCTTTCTGTCCTGTACATACACAATAATAACTCCTCAAGGCCAAACTTCACTTGTTCTTTGACAGGCTCATGCTTTGTTGCCCTGTCTTTTTAGAATTGCAGTCAGGCAACAATACATAAATATAATGTTTATTTGTTTATTTTTACTGATTTTTATGTTTTATTCAAATTTCAGTTAGTTAACATACAGTGTAATATTAGTTTCAGATGTGCAATGTAGTGATTGAACATTTTCATACAATACCTGGTGCTCATCACAAGTGCACACCTTAATTCCCATCACCTATTTAATAAACGCTTATATTTTAATGAAAAATGATGTTACTTGAACAATTTATACATAATTTAGTGTCAATGTGTTAAGCATAGGGTTCTTCCCATATGCTTCTACATGTAAGTTTACAAACACTTCTATCTTAATGAAAGAAATTGATACTTGAAAGATGATTATACAGTATATGCCATCTTTTAAGTAACATCTTTTATTTATTAAGATGTAAACTTATGTGTAGAAGCATAAGGGGAAAGCCCTGTGCTTAACTCATTGCAAATACACTGTATCTAATCATTCTGTCATCAATCTTCTTTCAAATGGAAGTGTAGAAACATATAGAATAGTCCTGTGCTGAACTCAATGAAACAATCTTTATTTAAAAGAACTTTCCCCATTTCTTATAACAATTTGGAAAGCTGGGAATTCTGGTGGCTTTCAGATATTTATAGCTCTGCCATCATTTTCCCATTTTAAAAAATATTCTGCCTACTCAACTTATCTCAACCGTCTTCAACAATAATTTGGGGATCTCATTGCCCCTGCCTGTTCTATCTTTCTTAGTCTAACAAAGTAATGTCAATATAAGCCTAAAAACATGAGTGAATATCACATTGTAATTTCCAAAAGGATTCAGTTTATTATAATTATATAAAACATGTTTATATTCTTTTACATTCTTTTACTGTAATGCATAAGCTATTATGCTATCTTCTAAGAGTAAATATGCAATTATTCTGTAACAGTCCTGTATCATTTCTTTTCTAGAAAAGCTTTATATGTTTTTGAAATTGAAAAAAATGGCATTGGGGCGCCTGGGTGGCGCAGACGGTTGGGCGTCCGACTTCAGCCAGGTCACGATCTCGCGGTCCGTGAGTTCGAGCCCCGCGTCGGGCTCTGGGCTGATGGCTCAGAGCCTGGAGCCTGTTTCCGATTCTGTGTCTCCCTCTCTCTCTGCCCCTCCCCCGTTCATGCTCTGTCTCTCTCTGTCCCAAAAATAAATAAACGTTGAAAAAAAAAATTTAAAAAAAAAAAAAGAAAAAAATGGCATTGAACTGATAAAGTTGAAATTGTTGGCATTTTTTTTTACACAACTACTAGAAACAGAGTGAAAGAAAATGACTATATATGAATAATAGGTTAAAAAACTTTTTTTGATAGGGAAAGGTATGATGAACTTTTTTGTAAGAAAAAGGATTTTGTTCTAAAGCAAAATTATTTTTCCTGTGTTTTTTTAAATTTTAGAGTGAAGAAGAGAATGAGTGGGGGAAGGGCAGAGAGACAGGGAGAGAGAGAATCTTAAGCAGGCTCCACACCCAGCATGGAGCCCAGTGTGGGGCTCCATATCATGAACCCTGAGCTGAAATCAAGAGTCAGATGCTCAACTGACTGAGCCAAGCAGGTGCCCCATATTGTTCCTGAATCTTTTAAAAATGACAAAGCCTAAATGGATCTTGAATGTTGTAGAAGGCTTATGGAAGAGGAATATTAAGAAATAAATTTTATGTAGTTAAGATAGAATAGTGAACAGGGATGCCCACTCTCACCACGATTGTTTAACATAGCGTTGGAAGTCCTAGCCTCAGTCATCAGACAACAAAATGAAATAAAAATCATCCAAATCATCAAAGAAGAAGTCGAAGTTTCACTTTTTGCTGATGACATGATGCACTACATGGAAAAGCTGAAAGACTCCACCAAAAAACTGCAAGAACTCATACATGAATTCAGCAAAGTTGTAGGATGTAAAATGAATGTACAGTAATCGGTTGCATTTCTATACACCAATAATGAAGCAACAGAAAGAGAAATCAAGGAATTGATCCCATTTACAATTGCACCAAGAACCATAAAATACCTAGGAATAAACCTAACCAAAGGGGTGAAAAATCTATACACTGAAAACTATAGAAAGCTTATGAAAGAAATTGAAGAAGACACAAAGAAATGGAAAAACAGTTCGTGCTCATGGGTTGGAAGAACAAATATTGTTAAAATGTCAATGCTACTCAAAGCAATCCACACATTCAATGCAATCCCAATCAAAATAACACCAGCATTCATCACAGAGCTAGAACAACACATCCTAAAATTTGTTTGGAACCACAAAAGACCCCAAATAGCCAAAGTAATGTTGAAAAAGAAAAGCAAAGCTGGGGGCATCAGAATCCTCGACTTTAGCCTGTACTACAAAGTGTAATCATCAAGACAGTATGATATTGGCACAAAAACAGACACATAGACAAATGGAATAGAGAATCCAGAAATGGACCCACAAATCTATGGCCAACTAATTTACAAAGCAGAAAAAATTATCCAATGGAAAAAAGTCTCTTCAGCAAATGGTGCTGGGAAAAATGGACAGCAACCTGAAGAGGGATTAAACTGGACCACTTTCTTAACAATATACACAAAAATAAACTCAAAATGGATTAAAGACCTAAATGTGAGACAGGAAATCATCAAAACCCGAGAGGAGAAAGCAGGCAACAACCTCTTTGACCTCAGCTGCAGCAACTTCTTACTCGACATGTCTCTGAAGTCAAGGGAAAGCAAAGCAAAAAAGCTATTGGGATCTCATCAAGATAAAAAGCTTCTGCATGGTGAAGGAAACAGCAAAACTGAAAGCAACCAATGGAATGGGAGAAAACATTTGTAAATGACATATCAGATAAAGGGTTAGTATCCAAAATCTATAAAGAACTTACCAAACTCAACATCTGAAAAACAAACCAGTGAAGAAATAGGCAGAAGAAATAAATAGACACACTTTTTCAAAGAAGACATCCAGATGGCTGACACATGAAAAGATGCTTAACATCACTCATCATCAGGGAAATACAAATCAAAACCACATTGAGATACCACCTCATACCTGTCAGAATGACAGAATTAACAACTCAGGCAACAGATGTCAAGGATGTGGAGAAAGGGGAACCCTCTTGCATTGTTGATGGGAATGCAAACTGGTGCAGCAACTCTGGAAAACAGTGTGGAGGTTCCTTAAAAATTAAAAATAGAATTACCCTATGACCTAGCAATAGCACTACTAGGTATTTATCCAAAGGATATAGGAGTGCTTATTCATAGAGGCACACGAACCCCAATGTTTATAGCAGTGCTATGAACAATAGCCAAAGTATGGAAAGAGCCCAAATGTCCATCAACTTATTAATGGATAAAGAAGATATGGTATTGGGGCGCCTGGGTGGCGCAGTCGGTTGGGCGTCCGACTTCAGCCAGGTCACGATCTCGCGGTCTGTGAGTTCGAGCCCCGCGTCAGGCTCTGGGCTGATGGCTCAGAGCCTGGAGCCTGTTTCCAATTCTGTGTCTCCCTCTCTCTCTGCCCCTCCCCCGTTCATGCTCTGTCTCTCTCTGTCCCAAAAATAAATAAAAAACGTTGAAAAAAAAATTAAAAAAAAAAAAAAAAGAAGATATGGTATATAGGGGCACCTGGTGGCTCAATTGGTTAAGCGTCTGACTTTGGCTCTGGTCATGATCTCACTGCTTGTGAGTTCAAGCCCCGGGTCAGACTCTGTGCTGACAGCTTGCAGCTCAGAGCCTGGAGCCTGCTTCAGATTCTGTCTCTGTCTCTCTGCTCTTTCCCTACTTGTGCTCTCTTTCTCTCTCAAATATAAATAAACATTAAAAAATTTAAAAAAGAAGATATGGTGTGTGTGTGTGTATATATATATACATATATATATATATACATATATATATATATACACACACACAATGTAATACTGTAATACTACTACTCAACAATACAAAAGAAGGAAATCTTGCCATTTGCAACAACTGGAGGAACTGGAACTGGAGGGTATTATGCAAAGTGAAATAAGTCAGAGAAAGAGAGAGATCATATGATTTCACTCATATGTGGAATTTGAGAAACTTGACAGAAGACCATAGGGGAAGAGAAGGAAAAATAAGTTAGAAACAGAGGGAGGCAAACTGTAAGGACTCTTAAATACAGAGGACAAACTGAGGGCTGATGGAGAAGGTGGGTTGGGAGGTGGGGAAAATGGGTGATGGGCATTGAGAAGGGCACTTGTTGGGATGAGCACTGGGTATGTAAGTCATGAATCATTGGAATCTACTCCCGAAGCCAAGACTACACTGTATACACTGTATGTTAGTTAACTTGACAATAAATTATAAAAATAAACACATAAGTAAATAAATAAAAGAAATTTAAAAAGGTGAAAAACTAAAAATTGAAAATAAAATTTAATTTAAAAATTTTTCTCCTTTTTGTATCCAGGAAAGCAAAACAAAAACAGAAACAACAACAACAAAAACCCCCAAACAAACAAAACCCCAAGGAAGCTAGAACCTTTTTCGCATAAAGCTGAAATTACCTAAAAGTAACTGAGAATTTCCAGATGGTCTCTGGAACTTCTCAGGTTTGTTTCCTCTCCTTGTAAAAAGGGAGAATTACACTATTTGGTATGTTAAATTATATCAGAAGCATTGTCAAATAAGTGATGCTAAGCTTTCTTTGATTTGTGTAGATATATGTTGTTAAAATGAGTGTTCTAAAAATTGTGTGAAATTTTAGAAATCTTAGAAATGTGATTTGTCCTGGTATGTTATTATCTTGAATGTTACAAAATGACCCAATTCCTTATCAGTTACATCACAATGAATTCTCATAAGATCTCTAATCATTTCTATTTTTATGTCTTTGTCATTTATGGACAGTTATTATTTAAGTATTTCATCTTCAAAGAGATTCATAAAAGATTTGACAAATACTTTAGAACTCAGGTTTTGATAAATATAAGATCCTAACACTGAACTTGGTAGAATTTCTAAAACTCTAATAGAAAACTGATTGTGTTAACATTTTGTTTTCCAGATTTAATCAACTCCTTTTTCTCTAAGCTATTACTTACGGCAATTTGGTATAGTATATCTTTACAACAAAGTTAAAGCATTTATCCTTTTCTATCTGATCCCTCCAGAATTATGAAACTCTTATGAAATGTTCTTAGTTTTCATGACAATCTGTGTTTACATAAATTCACTAAAAATCTGTTCTTTTTGTATCAGGACACTGTATATACTTAACTCCTGCTTTTTTGACTCATAGCTTATAAAAGGAGATATACTTTAATATTGTAAAGGACTTAATTGCCTCTATTAAAAATAAGCATGCTTTGTATAGCAATCTTTTCACAATACACTCCCAGGAGATGAAGACCTTAAACATCACACCTCACAATCTGGGGAATTCATCTATTGAAAAAAGGCATCTCTGGAAGGACTCTCTTCAACCCCATTAGAAAGACCCAAACCAAGTACTGTTAATCAACCCTTGTGCTGCCAACTCCGAGGCATAGACTCTTAGATTCACTTGTCACAGCTAAAGAAAGCATCAAACCTTGACTGGATCTGCACCTCAACTGGTGACCTTAAAGATATCCAAGAATCGAAGCAGGCAACAGTGGAAGGAGACTGCTTTGCCAAGATGACCAGACTAGGCCTGAATACACTTTTCTCACTGCTGCCTCTTACCTTGTTTACTTCTCTTCCTCTTTCAGTTAGAGAAACAATACTCTTATTTGCATTCTTCAGCCTATTGCAAAAGGGGGAACCCCTCTGTGTTGGATATGACACCAGAAACTCTGATCTGTTCTCAATATTGGAGACTCTTTGGCCTTACTGGGACCTAACTTCTCTTTGGTCCCCAATTCTGCTGTCACTTATACCTGCCACCCTGTGGATATTACCTTTTGAGCTAAGTTGTTATGGCCAGGTGTTCTTATACCTTACCTCAACCTTTCCCCAGTAATAACCATATTATTCAACTAAACATCTCCACCTTTGTCAATTATACAACGCTGGCTCCTACGTGTTCTTTTCCTTACCTGAATACCACCTGTTTCTCTGCACCCAAAAGAGTTTATACCTGTTTGTGACGATTTTAGAAAAGACTCCTTTAAGAAGGGATAGCCTCTCATATAATGTCACTCAAACTCCTCTGACTCCTGGCTTGAAAGGGTCAATGAAAATATCAGCTAGTAAATCTATCGATAACCATACCTTAGCTGGAGTCCTCTACACTCTGCCTAGCTTCATTTTTCTTTGAGATGGACAGCATTTCCCATGGGCAAATAAATGTTTAGAAAACTTGTGAATCAGAAGTCAGTGCTTATTGGGACATTTAACTATTCCTGTTAAAAATCCATAAAAAATCATAAGCCTCCCACTGGTACATTCCATTGGGCCTCCATTGCTGCCATAAATGGAAATTCCCAGGGGCATACATGATTCTGAATTTGTCCCCATAAGGAGAGACTTTCTCCCATGGATTAAAATAAATGCCAATAAACACATGATGAAAGAGATTAGGAAGATGGTGGCGTAGGAGGATGCTGGGCTCACCGTGTCCTGCTGACCACTTAGATTCCACCTACACCTTCCTAAATAACCCAGAAAACCGCCAGAAGACTAGCAGAACGGAGTGTCCGGAGCCAAGCGGAGACGAGAGGCCCACCGAAGAG
This sequence comes from Lynx rufus, assembly GCF_022079265.1. NCBI lineage: Eukaryota > Metazoa > Chordata > Mammalia > Carnivora > Felidae > Lynx > Lynx rufus. The sequence goes on along the minus strand of NW_025814829.1, from coordinate 27,739,483 downwards.
GGTAGGAAGGGTGGAGAGGCGGTGAGCGCTCCATGGACTGGCGGGAGGGAGCCGGGGCAGAGGGGCGGCCCGCCAGCCAAGCAGAGCCCCCGAGTCTGGCTGGCAAAAGCCGAGGGGCCGGACGGAGTGTGTTCGGACAGCAAGTGGGACTTGACATCTGGAAGGTTATAAGTTAACAGCTCTGCTCGGAAAGCGGGAAGGCTGGAGGACAACAGGAGGGAGAGTTGCAGAGCCCCGAACGACAGAGCTAGCTTGGCGGGGAACAAAGGCACTCACCAGCGCCATCTCCCTCGCCCATCCCCCAACCAAAATCCCAAAGGGAACCAGTTCCTGCCAGGGAACTTGCTTGCACCGCGCAAACACCCAACGCTGTGCTTCTGTGGATCCATCCCTCTGGCAGGTCTGACTCCCTCCCGGTGCCGAAGGGCCCCTCCTGAAGCGGATCTCGGAAGGAAAAGTGAGTTGAGCCTGCCCCTCCCGCCCCCGTGCACCTTGCCTACCCACCCCAGCTAATACGCCAGATCCCCAGCACCACAAGGCTGGCAGTGTGCAAGTAGCCCAGACGGGCCACGCCACCCCACAGTGAATCCCGCCCCTAGGAGAGGGGAAGAGAAGGCACACACCAGTCTGTGGCCCCAGGGGTAGGCTGGGGGCAGACATCAGGTCTGACTGCAGCCCCACCCACCAACGCAAGTTATTCAAGACAGCACAGGGGAAGTGCCCCGCAGTCCCGAACCACTCCAGGGACTATCCAAAATGACGAAACGGAAGAATTCCCCTCAGAAAAATGTCCAGGAAATAACAGCTAATGAACTGATCAAAAATAATTTAAACAATATAACAGAAAGTGCATTTAGAATGATAGTCATAAAATTAATTGCTGGGCTTGAAAACAGTATAAAGGACAGCAGAGAATCTATTGCTACAGAGATCAAGGGACTAAGGAACAGCCAGGAGGAGCTAAAAAATGCCATTAATGAGCTGCAAAATAAAATGGAGACTACCACGGCTCAGACTGAAGAGGCAGAGGAGAGAATAGGTGAACTAGAATATAAAATTATGGAAAAAGAAGAAGCTGAGAAAAAGAGATAAAAAAATCCAGGAATATGAGGGGAAAATTAGAGAACCAAGTGATGCACTAAAGAGAAATAATCTACACATAATTGGTATTCCAGAGGAGGAAGAGAGAGGGAAAGGTGCTGAAGGGGTACTTGAAGAAATAATAGCTGAGAACTTCCCTGATCTGGGGAAGGAAAAAGGCATTGAAATCCAAGAGGCACAGAGAACTCCCTTCAGACGTAACTTGAATCGATCTTCTGCACAACATATCATAGTGAAACTGGCAAATACAAGGATAAAGAGAAAATTCTGAAAGCACCTAGGGATAAACGTGCTCTAACATATAAAGGGAGACCTATAAGACTCGTGACCGATCTCTCTACTGAACTTTGGCAGGCCAGAAAGGACTGGCAGGAAATCTTCAATGTGATGAACAGAAAAAATATGCAGCCAAGAATCCTTTATCCAGTAAGTCTGTCATTTAGAATAGAAGGAGAGATAAAGGTCTTCCCAAACAAACAACAACTGAAGGAATTTGTCACCACTAAACCAGCCCTACAAGAGATCCTAAGGGGAATCCTGTGAGACAAAGTACCAGAGACATCGCTAGAAGAATGAAACCTATGGACATCATAATGACTCTAAACCCATATCTTTCTATAATAACACTGAATGTAAATGCACTAAATGCGCCAACCAAAAGACATAGGGAATCAGAATGGATAAAAAAACAAGACCCGTCTATTTGCTGTCTACAAGAGACTCATTTTAGACCTGAGGACACCTTCAGATTGAGAGTGAGGGGATGGAGAACTATTTATCATGCCACTGGAAGTCAAAGAAAGCTGGAGTAGCCATTCTTATATCAGACAAACTAGACTTTATTTTTTTTTTATTTATTTTTTTTTATTTATTTTTGGGACAGAGAGAGACAGAGCATGAACGGGGGAGGGGCAGAGAGAGAGGGAGACACAGAATCGGAAACAGGCTCCAGGCTCTGAGCCATCAGCCCAGAGCCTGACGCGGGGCTCGAACTCACGGACCTCGAGATCGTGACCTGGTTGAAGTCGGACACTTAACCGACTGCGCCACCCAGGCGCCCCTTTTTTTTTTTTTTTTTTTTTTAATTTTTTTTTCAACGTTTATTTATTTTTGGGACAGAGAGAGACACAGCATGAACGGGGGAGGGGCAGAGAGAGAGGGAGACACAGAATCGGAAACAGGCTCCAGGCTCTGAGCCATCAGCCCAGAGCCTGACGCGGGGCTCGAACTCACGGACCGCGAGATCGTGACCTGGCTGAAGTCGGACGCTTAACCGACTGCGCCACCCAGGCGCCCCCAAACTAGACTTTAAATTAAAGGCTGTAACAGATGAAAAAGGGCATCATATAATAATCACAGGGTCTATCCATCAGGAAGAGCTAACAATTATAAATGTCTATGCGCCGAATACAGGAACCCCCAAATATATAAAACAATTACTCACAAACATAAGCAAACTTATTGATAAGAATGTGGTAATTGCAGGGGACTTTACCACCCCACTTACAGAAATAGATAGATCATCTAGACACACGGTCAATAAAGAAACAAGGGCCCTGAATGATACATTGGATCAGATGGACTTGACACATATATTTAGAACTCTGCATCCCAAAGCAACAGAATATACTTTCTTCTCAAGTGCACATGGAACATTCTCCAAGATAGATCACATACTGGGTCACAAAACAGCCCTTCATAAGTATACAAGAATTGAGATCATACCATGCACACTTTCAGACCACAATGCTATGAAGCTTGAAAGAAACCACAGGAAAACGTCTGGAAAACCTCCAAAAGCATGGAGGTTAAAGGACACCCTACTAAAGAATGAGTGGGTCAACCAGGCAATTAGAGAAGAAATTAAAAAATATATGGAAACAAATGAAAATGAAAATACAACAATCCAAACGCTTTGGGATGCAGCGAAGGCAGTCCTGAGAGGAAAATACATTGCAATCCACACCTATCTCCAGAAACAAGAAAAATCCCAAATAAAAAATCTAACAGCCCACCTAAGGGAAATAGAAGCATAACAGCAAAGACAGCCTAAACTCAGCAGAAGAAGAGAAATAATAAAGATCAGAGCAGAAATAAACAATATAGAATCTAAAAGAACTGTAGAGCAGATCAATGAAACCAAGAGTTGGTTTTTTGAAAAAATAAACAAAATTGATAAACCTCTAGCCAGGCTTCTCAAAAAGAAAAGGGAGATGACACAATTAGAGAAAATCATGAATGAAAATGGAATTATTACAACCAATCCCTCAGAAATACAAGCAATTATCAGGGAATACTATGAAAAATTATATGCCAACAAACTGGAAACCTGGAAGAAATGGACAAATTCCTAAACACACGCTTCCAAAACTCAATCAGAAGGAAATAGAAAGCTTGAACAGACCCATAACCAGTGAAGAAATTGAACCAGTTATCAAAAATCTCCCAACAAGTAAGAGTCCAGGACCAGATGGCTTCCCAGGGGAGTTCTACCAGACGTTTAAAGCAGAGATAATACCTATCCTTCTCAAGCTATTCCAAAAAATAGAAAGGGAAGGAAAACTTCCAGACTCATTCTATGAAGCCAGTATTACTTTGATTCCTAAACCAGACAGAGACCTAGTAAAAAAAGAATACAGGCCAATATCCCTGATGAATATGGATGCAAAAATTCTCAATAAGATACCAGTAAATCGAATTCAACAGCATATAAAAAGAATTATTCACCATGATCAAGTGGGATTCACTGCTGGGATGCAGGGCTGGTTCAACCTTTGCAAATCAATCAACGTGATACATCACATTAATAAAAGAAAAGATAAGAACCATATCATCCTGTCAATCGATGCAGAAAAGGCATTTGACAAAATTCAGCAACTTTCTTAATAAAAACCCTCGAGAAAGTCGGGATAGAAGGAACATACTTAAGGATCATAAAGCCATTTATGAAAAGCCCACAGCTAACATCATCCTCAATGGGGAAAAACTGAGAGCTTTCCCCCTGAGATCAGGAACACGACAGGGATGGCCACTCTCACCGCTGTTGTTTAACATAGTGTTGGAAGTTCTAGCATCAGCAATCAGACAACAAAAGAAAATCAAAGGCATCAAAATTGGCAAAGATGAAGTTAAGCTTTCACTTTTTGCAGATGACATGATATTATATATGGATAATCCGATAGACTCCACCAAAAGTCTGCTAGAACTGATACATGAATTTAGCAAAGTTGCAGGATACAAAATCAATGTACAGAAATCAGTTGCATTCTTATACACTAATAATGATGCAACAGAAAGACAAATAAAGAAACTGATCCCATTCACAATTGCACCAAGAACCATAAAATACCTAGGGATAAATCTAACCAAAATGTAAAAGATCTGTATGCTGAAAACTATAGAAAGCTTATGAAGGAAATTGAAGAAGATATAAAGAAATGGAAAAACATTCCGTGCTCATGGGTTGGAAGAATAAATATTGTCAAAATGTCAATACTACCCAAAGCTATCTACATATTCAATGCAATCCCAATCAAAATTGCACCAGCATTCTTCTCGAAGCTAGAACAAGCAATCCTAAAATTCATATGGAACCAGAAAAGACCCCGAATAGCCAAAGTAATTTTGAAGAAGACGAAAGCAGGAGGCATCACAATCCCAGACTTTAGCCTCTAGTACAAAGCTGTAATCATCAAGACAGCATGGTATTGGCACAAAAACAGGCACATAGACCAATGGAATAGAATAGAAACCCCAGTACTAGACCCACAAACGTATGGCCAACTCATCTTTGACAAAGCAGGAAAGAACATCCAATGGAAAAAAGACAGTCTCTTTAACACATGGTGCTGGGAGAACTGGACAGCAACATGCAGAAGGATGAAACTAGACCACTTTCTCACACCATTCACAAAAATAAACTCAAAATGGATAAAGGACCTGAATGTGAGACAGGAAACCATCAAAACCCTAGAGAAGAGAGCAGGAAAAGAACTCTCTGACCTCAGTCGTAGCAATTTCTTACTTGACACATCCCCAGAGGCAAGGGAATTAAAAGAAAAAATGAACTACTGGGGACCTTATGAAGATAAAAAGCTTCTGCACAGCAAAGGAAACAACCAACAAAACTAAAAGGCAACCAACGGAATGGGAAAAGATATTTGCAGATGACATATCGGACAAAGGGCTAGTATCCAAAATCTATAAAGAGCTCACCAAACTCCACACCCGAAAAACAAATAACCCAGTGAAGAAATGGGCAGAAAACATGAATAGACACTTCTCTAAAGAAGACATCCGGATGGCCAACAGGCACATGAAAAGATGCTCAACGTCGCTCCTTATCAGGGAAATACACATCAAAACCACACTCAGATATCACCTCACGCCAGTCAGAGTGGCCAAAATGAACAAATCAGGAGTCTATAGATGCTGGAGAGGATATGGAGAAACGGGAACCCTCTTGCACTGTTGGTGGGAATGCAAACTGGTGCAGCCACTCTGGAAAACAGTGTGGAGGTTCCTCAAAAAATTAAAAATAGACCTACCCTAAGACCCAGCAATAGCACTGCTAGGAATTTACCCAAGGGATACAGGAGTACTGATGCATAGGGACACTTGGACCCCAATGTTTATAGCAGCACTCTCAACAATAGCCAAATTATGGAAAGAGCTTAAATGTCCATCAACTGATGAATGGATAAAGAAATTGTGGTTTATATACACAATGGAGTACTACGTGGCAACGAGAAAGAATGAAATATGGCCCTTTGTAGCAACGTGGATGGAACTGGAGAGTGTTAGGCTAAGTGAAATAAGTCATACAGAGAAATACAGATAGCATATGTTTTCACTCTTATGTGGATCCTGAGAAACTTAACAGAAACCCATGGGGGAGGGGCAGGAAAAAAAAAAGAGGTTAGAGTGGGAGAGAGCCAAAGCATAAGAGACTCTTAAAAACTGAGAACAAACTGAGGGTTGATGGGGGGTGGGAGGGAGGGGAGGGTGGGTGATGGGTATTGAGGAGGGCACCTTTTGGGATGAGCACTGGGTGTTGTATGGAAACCAATTTGACAATAAATTTCATATATTGAAAAAAAAACCAACACATGATGAAAAATCTCTCCCTAATGTTACGAGAACTAGCCAGATCCACAATCTAAATAATACTAGCCCAACAATGATCGCTGAATTCATTGGATAATTGTGTAGCTCTTGATTATCTACTCACTGAACAAAAAGGCATTTGCGTAATAGTGAATACCACCTGTTGCACGTGGATAAATTTCTCTGGAGAATGTACACATTGTGTAGGTAGGAATTAATTAGACCATGGACCTTCAAGACCCTGTTCCCACGACTCAGTTTCTCCTGACATTTGTCCTGTTCCAGGTCTCTGCCTAGCCTGACCTGTATGGCCCATGCATGTGCAGTATATACCCCATTTTCCAGTCTTGGAGAGCTGGAGCCCTCCAGGACTGTAGAACTCAAGTCTGTGCACAATCACCTGCATGAATGTTAGCCTCAAAGCATCTTCAAAGAGTGGGAGCAGGCAGTGGCAATCAGACTGATTTTCCTGGTTTGTAGCTGTCTCTAGTGATCTTTTTGAGTGGCCCATAGAGAAACAGGTATGAAGAGTGTCTATATAAGAGCTATTATAATGATTTCTCTGAAGCTTACATCAAATTAGTCATATTTAGTTAGTAGGTTCAGGAAAAAGGGCATTTTAGTTCTCAGCGATTCCAAGTCAGATAGATGGAGAAAATTGGACATGTAATTTTGGAGATTTGTAGCCAGACTTTGGAGGGGAGTAGAAGAATTCAGGAGTTAGACTACTTTGTAGGTAGAAAACAAAATCTCAAAAACAATGAGCAGAAGTAGAATATGATATCCATACAGGTGTGTTACTGAAACCATTTTTTTTTCTCTGAAGTTACCCTCATTTTCAAAGTTAGCCAAGTTAGGACTAATTTGTTTGTAAAATAAGTTTAGTTTAATAAACTTGGCTTGATTATTGACATAAAGGTAGCAAGAATAGTGATTAATCATATAGGCTTTTTAAAATCTGCTTTTCTTGGGGCGCCTGGGTGGCGCAGTCGGTTAGGTGTCCGACTTCAGCCAGGTCACGATCTCGAGGTCCGTGAGTTCAAGCCCCGCGTCGGGCTCTGGGCTGATGGCTCGGAGCCTGGAGCCTGTTTCCGATTCTGTGTCTCCCTCTCTCTCTGCCCCTCCCCCGTTCATGCTCTGTCTCTCTCTGTCCCAAAAATAAATAAACGTTGAAAAAAAAAAATTTTAAAATCTGCTTTTCTGGAACTTTTTATAGGGAACCCCCAGATTGAATTTTTAACACATTTTAAGCCTAAAAAGCCAAGCCAAATACTTGCCATCAGACTTTGCCTGTAATACCTGTAGATTGGGTTACTTTCTCTCTTCTCAGGGTCCTCAAAATATCCTGAGATTCTTTCACCTGCCAGAAAGTGACCTTCTTTACTTACCTGATAAGGCTTTTGGTAACCCTGTAAGTAAGATATCAGGCTGATTTTCCAAGAGGCTTGATTGGCTCTATAAAATCAATCTTAGTTCCTTAAAGGTGTTTGGTTTTATCTCAATCTATTCATTTTTCTCTCAAATATGACATTCCAGTCAAAGCCTTGGTAATATTACCAATATTTCCAATTGTGTCCTGTTATAAAGAGAACAGATTTTTAGTGAACTTAATGCAAATAAATACATTGCCAAGAAAATACAAGAATGCTCACTGAGTGTTTCTCAATTCCGGTGGGATCAGGTAGAGAGAAAAATAAATATTTCAATTCTGCTTATAAAGGTGTAATTTCACAATTGCTGTAAATTAGTTACCTTAAAAGAAAAAGGTTTCCTTAAATCTGGAAAGAAATATTTAAAAAATCAGCAGTAGGGGCGCCTGGGTGGCGCAGTCGGTTAAGCGTCCGACTTCAGCCAGGTCACGATCTCGCGGTCCGGGAGTTCGAGCCCCGCGTCGGGCTCTGGGCTGATGGCTCAGAGCCTGGAGCCTGTTTCCGATTCTGTGTCTCCCTCTCTCTCTGCCCCTCCCCCATTCATGCTCTGTCTCTCTCTGTCCCAAAAATAAATAAACGTTGAAAACAAAAAAAAAAATTAAAAAAAATAAATAAAAAATCAGCAGTATTTCTAATAAAAAGTCATAAAATAATAATCATCTTCCTCAGTATTCAGTACCATGTAATTAATTCTTGGTTTGCTTAAATCTACTAGTTTTTCCATTAGTCCTGGAAATTGCTTACCCAGTTTAACTTTTGGTCTTAAAGTTATAAGAAACCTGTATTCTGGAGTCATTTTTATGAATCTTATTGAAGAAGAATTTTTACAGGAACACTTTTATAAAAGCATTTGAGGGAAAGTAAAATTGTAAATGATAAAAGACTTAACACTATCAGTGGTTAAAGATCTGATTAGGGTTTATTACAATGCAGTCAAGAAGGATATTTGGTTATTACTGTGACACACATTTCAAGATAACAACTAGAATTGCAACTGATAACGACATATCAGATTTTTTTTTCAATATATGAAATTTATTGTCAAACTGGTTTCCATACAACACCCAGTGCTCATCCCAAAAGGTGCCCTCCTCAATACCCATCACCCACCCTCCCCTCCCTCCCACCCCCCATCAACCCTCAGTTTGTTCTCAGTTTTTAAGAGTCTCTTATGCTTTGGCTCTCTCCCACTCTAACGTCCTTTTTTTTTTTTTTTTTTTTCCTTCCCCTCCCCCATGGGTTCCTGTTAAGTTTCTCAGGATCCACATAAGAGTGAAACCATATGGTATCTGTCTTTCTCTGTATGGCTTATTTCACTTAGCATCACACTCTCCAGTTCCATCCACGTTGCTACAAAGGGCCATATTTCGTTCTTTCTCATTGCCAAGGACATATCAGATTTTTAGACATTTCATACAGTTTCTCAAACACTTATTTTAGCAACAGATCTACACAAATATAATCAAAAAAAGGTTAGTATCACTTATTTGACAATGCTTCTCATGCTATCTATCATACCAAAAAAGCCTAATTAATTTCTCTCTTATAGTAGAAGAACAAACCCTTTCAAATGTTCCAGGAACCCTCTGGAATACTTCAAACTTCGTTTGTGGTCAAAAGACTTCCATTTTAGAGTTTGATATTGGGAAGTTTGTCAAAGAATATAAAAAGGATTGAACATTTGGTTAAATAAGATCACAAATCATTATGAAACAATACTTATCTTTTTAAACAAAATGACAATAAAAGATTTCAAAGGCAAGTGAAGGTCACATAGTTGTGAGCAAAACTTAATATTAAGAAGTTTGTTTTCTTAAGTAATCAAAGATCTAATGATGAAGATATAAAACAGATTCTTTTGATAAAACATAAAATAATTCCCTTTTCTAAGCAGGTAACTTTAAAAGCTAAAAGATCTTTTATAATATCTTATCAAAAAGAAAACAATAGTTTAAGAAAACTTTGTTTACTAAAGTACACATGTAATTTTAATTTTGTACCAGTGTGATTGATAAAGCTCATTTATGTAATTTATTTACTTAATTTATTTGAATCTTAGCCAGTCCTGACTCCCATACAATTCCTTTTAAAAGATTGCTTTTCCATAAACCTTTACATTTTTTTTTTTTTTTACATTCAGATTTTGTCCGATGTGTTTCCTTTTTTCCAATCCTTCTTTAGGACAAAATTACTTTCTTTTCCCATACACACAAAAATGCATTTCTGTTCCTCATACCCTCTTTTATTGAAGGCATATATTCTACGTTGCTTGCATATGAAGATGTTTACCTTCTTATTTCTAGTAGCTTTAACCACATATATTAGAATTATTAACCCATAGAAATTTAAATTTCTAGTGAAATCTAGTAAGCAATTGTGAACTGTTACACTAGCATTTTTGTTTATATTGGCACATTTATGAACACTTTTTATAATTTCTATAAACATGCTTCTTCATAGTGCCATCTTTCAATAAAGCACAAAACATGTTTATTAACAGACCAGAATTACAGACCTTTGTAATAGGGAAGCCCAAAGTAAATAAACCTATGTCCAGCTATTAATGTTTCACTATTTTATCCTATTTGGAAATGATCTAGATATTCAATGAATTTATTTATTTATTTTTTTTTTAATTTTTTTTTTCAACGTTTATTTATTTTTGGGACAGAGAGAGACAGAGCATGAACGGGGGAGGGGCAGAGAGAGAGGGAGACACAGAATCGGAAACAGGCTCCAGGCTCTGAGCCATCAGCCCAGAGCCCGACGCGGGGCTCAAACTCACGGACCGTGAGATCGTGACCTGGCTGAAGTCGGACACTTAACCGACTGCGCCACCCAGGCGCCCCTCAATGAATTTAACTTAATTTATCACCTAAGAAAACTTTAGAGTTTCAGGTTACCAAAAACATTTTTTTTGGAAGTTATTCTTAAGTATGCATGCATAAAATTTAATTGTTGCTAAAAAGTTTATTTATGTATAAACTTACTCAATTTACATATAAGTAAATCATTTGCTCCCAACAGTTGCGTTCAGATTACCCATGAACACTTCATGAGACATTAGACAAATGTCAGTTATCATTCTAAGTTATTTTTGTTGATGAATTTTGTAACAGGGTTATCATGAAGTTATTTGATTAGTGAACACATGTAGGATAAAAGTATTATATTGAATGCTGATAACTCTAAAGATGTGTCTATTTTAATTAAACCAACAACCTTAAATTAGCTTTAATACTATGTATTAAATCTCACTAAAATGGAATTGGGAGGTTTAGCAGGGGAAGCTCTTATGCCCTGCCACTTCTTATAAATTGCAAATCCAACAGGACAAGATGGACCTTGCACATGGATACCATTTTTTTTTTAACGTTTATTAATTTTTGAGACAGAGACAGAGCATGGAACGGGGGAGAGGCATAGAGACAGGGAGACACAGACTCGGAAGCAGGCTCCAGGCTCTGAGCCATCAGCCCAGAGCCCGACACGGGGCTCGAACTCACGGACCGTGAGATCGTGACCTGAGCTGAAGTCAGACGCTTAACCGACTGAGCCATCCAGGCACCCCACACATGGATACCATTTTACTACTCCAGCAGGAGGAAAAAAGCCTTTCCTCCTCCCCCAGCAACAACCCAGCCAATGAGAGACAGTCACAACTTAGTCCATTAGAAGCCACTATACTCCAAACTCCCAGTTTGCACCAATGGACTTTTGGTTTATAATGGCCTTCCCAATTTCCCCTTTCCTCTATAAAAAAACTATACCCCTCCTTTGTTCTCTACACTTGTCTATGGTTTTGCCATCGCTTGCTTGTCCTGGATTGCAATTCTTTGCTATTTCTAAATAAATCCATATTTTATTTGCAAAATGACTAGCAGTTTTCTTTTTAAGTTTAACATTATTTGGTGACTAGAAGTGGGATCCAGAGAAGACTCCCAGGAACTCCAAGGCTAGTGAGCAGACAGATGTGTGTTCCGTCTCTCCAGGTTTTTTTTTGGGATATGTTTTAAGCCCACTCTTCTTTAAAAAAAAAAAAAATCTCGGGGCGCCTGGGTGGCGCAGTCGGTTGAGCGTCCGACTTCAGCCAGGTCACGGTCTCGCGGCCCGTGAGTTCGAGCCCCGCGTCGGGCTCTGGGCTGACAGCTCAGAGCCTGGAGCCTGTTTCCGATTCTGTGTCTCCCTCTCTCTCTGCCCCTCCCCCGCTCATGCTCTGTCTCTCTCTGTCCCAAAAATAAATAAATAAACGTTGAAAAAAAATTAAAAAAAAAAAATCTCTAAGAGTAGTCATCTGGCCTGTGGTCCAACTCTTTTCAGATTGGACTGTTCCTGATGGAACTCTGCTGGTCTTTCGTCTGACTCCTTCTGGAACCAGGCTATTCCTATCAAAGTAGTGCTGTGTAGAAATTTAATTTTGCTCTAAAGAAAAAAAAAAACTAAGAAATGGGAACACAGTCATCAAAATGCTTTGAAGTGCCCACTCCACCTTCTGGGACTCTGGCCAGCATTATGTTTACAATCAATCGTTCCTCTGCATGCACATTTATAACTAAATGGACTGACTTACCCAAAAGTAATTTAGACTTCAGCAGCCATTATGGGGAACTTCCAGTCTCCTCAAACTTAATTTTCTCAAACTGAATTGGACAGCTATGATCTAAAATTGACAAAACTGAATGAGCTTCCTATTTTAATTGGTATTTTGAAGCTTCCAAACATCATCAGGAATATAAAATTGCCTCTGCAAAACAAAGTCTATTAACTGAGACCAAAAAAAAAAAAAATTAATTAATTAAAAAAAGGAAAAGAGGCTCTGAGGCCTCTTTTTCCCTTCCCCATCTTTGTCTACAGACAGGTGACAGCTGCCTTACTCTCGGGCCCCACTTCTGGTATCATCTTCTATTCTCTCTGCACCTTCCCCATTTCCTCTATTCCCCCTGATCCCTCATTCTAATATGTTTGCTGAATTTCTGCCCTCAAAACTTTCTCCACCCTCTCCTCTCCTAAACCTATTAAAACCTGCCCCTTTAAAGTTAAGTCTTCTGAGGATCTAAACAAATCCCAAGTTTCTTATGTTCTTGGGCTAAGGTTGAATTGTGAGCCATAAAGAGATTCCTAAAGTGACTGAAGACCTTCATATGTTTGCTGAAGGATTTAACATGGTTTTCAAAACTTGCCAACCCAATTTCTCAGATTTATATTAATTAGTCCACATGCTTGTTGATGAGGACCAGTCCAAACGTTGAATGAAACTAGTCTGATAGGATCATCTTGAAAGGGATTTAGAGAAACAGACCCCTAACTTTTGGCAAGATGGTAGATCAAGCTCAAACACAAAGCCTGATGAATGTGTTCATGATTATTACACTTGACTCCAAACTGTCTTAAAAAAAAATTCTGGTCTTCTGTTAGATGTTGAATCCCCTTGGGTAGCATTTAGCACGATGTTTATTAATGGGCTTATCTGAAATCTTTCCCTTTTAGTTACAAAGACCATGATGGAATAGGAAATTATATCCACTCCAGGTTTAATTTGACAAAGCAGCTCGCTTGCAGCCTTGATGAGTTATTTAAAGGAAATAGCACTAAATTTTTCAATGTTCAACTCTAGCGAGTGAAGACTTCTAAGCAAAACAGGAAACCTAATTTTTTGCTATTATTTCAAAGAGATAGGACATTGGAAAAGAAATTGTTAGAAATTTAAGCGCTTTAGGTGCCTTCAGCCCCCTGGCTGACCATTCTAATGTCTTCCTAATTTCCAGTGATGGGGGTCCAAGGAGCTACAGAAGCTCTTCCCAATCATTTGTCTTGATCATATCAGAGAAACCACTCTTCAGATTGGGAATGAATCTTTGGTCCTACTGACACCAGAGCTACATTCTTGGTGCTTAACTCCATTGCTGTAAAGCAGCCTCTGCCTTGGAGTACTAAACAGTTTATAGAGTGGGGGTCTCTAATAAATCCCAACAAATTCCTGTCTCTGAACCTATTCCCTTTTGTCTAAGCTCTTTGAGACACACACACACTATTTTCTCTTTAGTTCCCCCATCCTATTTACTTCAAGATTTCTTAGAAAAATATCATGCAAAAATTTCTTTCTCCTGAAAGGGGAAAATAATTCTAGAATTTGACAGTAGTAACTAAAATAGCCAACCAGGGAAAATAAGTGATGCTTTGGCATTTTTCTGTACTCCGTCTCTGATGGTACTATAGCTGAGTCTGAGGACACTGATCATTTGTTCCTATGAGATCATCTACCCTCCTCTTTATGGGCAAAATATTCAACTGGTATGTGCAGAGTCCATAGTGTACCTCCCATCAAGATTCAAAAAGATCACCCAAAACCTCTCCCTAGAACTAATACCCTATAAATAAAGAAGCCCTTCAAGGCATCAAGCCCATTACAGGATCTCCAAGGTTCAGGGTCTCATTATCTGCTACAGTAGTCCCTGTAATATTCCAATTTTACCTGTGAAAAAAACCTGGTGGCCAAAGATGGAGATTTTGTTCAGGACCTCTGTGCAACAACTAACATTGTTATCCCTCTGTACTCTCATGTTTCCAACTCTCATATGCTACTGACATCTATTGCCACTGAAAGCAATTTGTTCACTGTGATTGACATATGCAGTGCATTTTTAATTACTCCATTTGAAAAAGAAGTCTAGGGGCGCCTGGGTGGCGCAGTCGGTTAAGCGTCCGACTTCAGCCAGGTCACGATCCGCGGTCCGTGAGTTCGAGCCCCGCGTCGGGCTCTGGGCTGATGGCTCAGAGCCTGGAGCCTGTTTCCGATTCTGTGTCTCCCTCTCTCTCTGTCCCTCCCCCGTTCATGCTCTGTCTCTCTCTGTCCCAAAAATAAATAAACGTTGAAAAAAAAATTTTAAAAAGAAAAAGAAGTCTACATCTTCTTGCTTTCACTTGGGACGAATGGAAAGCCACCTGGACAGCAATGCCCCAGGGTTACACAGAGAGTCCTTATTTTTCACAAACCTTAAAAGCTTATATGGATGATATAAAGTTTTCTGTAGGCCCTATACTTTTACAACACACAGATGATTTGCTTTTCTGCTTCCATTCTCAAACGTCTTCACAGGAAGACAGCATGCACATGTTAAAACTTCTGGCTTCAAAGGGACATAAAGTCTCAAAAGAAAAGTTTGCTAAACCTCAGTTTCATATTTAGGGAACTTGGTCTCAAAACAAGGACTACATTTGTATCTAGGTAGACTTCAAGGCATCCTGAATTTCCCAAAACTTTAAACTCCAATTAAAGGACTTTCTTGGATTGGCTGGCTACTGTTGAAATTGGATTCCAAACCTCTCTCTTAAGGCTTAACCTTTATATGCCTTAGTAGGAAAAGACAAACTTAGTCTTATTATTTGGCAACATGGTGAAACAGCATTTGAGAGTCTAAAGAAAAGCATAATAAAACCCTCTGCCCTTGGACACCCTAATTACAAATTTTCCTTTTCCCTTTTTGTATGTGAGAAGAATGGGAATGCCCTTGGAGTGCTCACCCCAAATCAAGGAGACCATTACCATGTAATGTAATGCCATAGGGTATTACAGCCAACAACTAGACCCTGTGGCACAGGGATATCCCCCTTGCCTCAGAGCCATTCCCTCCACTGCCTTTTTAAGTTAAGGCCACTGAAGAAATAGTCATAGGGTCCCCTTTAACTATCCTTAAGCCTCATGCAGTAAATGCCCTGCTGAATTTTCATCACCTTCAACACCTTTGTGCAGGTCACCTCACCTCCTATGAAATCTTCCCATTAACTGCTCCTCCAGTAGCTTTTTCTCATTGCAATAATCTCAACCCTATTATCCTTCTCCCCTCCTTTGCAGACAAAACCTCTCGCAACTGTTTAACATTGACAGATCACCTTTTGACTTCCTGTGACAATTTATAGGAAACCCTTCTAACCAACGCAGATTTTTCATAGTTTACTGATGGTTACTAATTAAAGGGTAAAAATGGTAAATATCATGCCAGGAATTCTGTTGGAACTCCTTTTGAAGTCATTGAGGCAGCACCTTTACCTTTACCTTTACCTTTACTCAACAGGCTGTTATATGCCCTTACTTAAGTGTGTATTTTAGCTAAGGATAAAACTACAAACATTTATACTGATGACTTTGGGGTAGCTCATAATTTTGGAATGGTATGGAAACAATGATGTCTCCTTATCTCCGATGGGAAGACATTTAAAAATGGCTCCTATCACCCAAATGTCCATTGATGGATGAATGGATAAAGATGTGGTATATATACAATGGAGTATTACTCGGCAATCAAAAAGAATGAAATCTTGCCATTTACGACTACGCAGATGGAACTAGAGGGTATTATGCTAAGCGAAGTTAGAGAAAGACAAATATCATATGACTTTACTCATATGAGGACGTTAAGATACAAAACAGATGAACATAATGGAAGGGAAGCAAAAAATATATAAAAACAGGGAGGGGGACAAAACATAAGAGACTCTTAAATATAGAGAACAAACAGAGGGCTGCTGGAGGGGTTGTGGGAAGAGGGATGGGTTAAATGGGTAAGGCATTAAGGAATCTATTCCTGAAATCATTGTTGCACTGTATGCTAACTTGGATGTAAATTAATAAATAGTTATTAAAAAATAGCTCCTATGTCAAAAATTTATTAGATACCATACTTTTTTGCCAGTAGCTCTAGCTATTAAGATTCTTAGACATTTCAGACTCCACTTCTAGGTTGCCAAAGGAAACTACCTTGCTGATATTTCCACCAAATATGCAGTTCTCATGGAGACCAATAGTTACACCTCTGTCATGTTTCAAGGGATATTCTCCCAAATGACAGCTGAGAACAAGTGATTAGCAATGCCCAAAAATTGGCTCCAGAAGAGAAGAAACACTATTAGAAATCTAATAATTGTTGGTTTGATAAAAAGAACTCTGGTTTGGACCAAATACCTATCTAGCTCTACCAGAAATTCTAAAATTCCCACTACTTACAAATGTATATGCATCCAACCACTGTTCTATTGATAAAATGGTAGTGTTCATGAACCAGTATTGGTGGGAAAATATCAACAAGACCACAAAAAGTGCCTACCTTGGTTGTCCCTCTTGTCCAAATTACAATATTGAGAAACCTGTTCATACCAGCCTTGGGCATGTTAAATTGCCAAATGAACATTTAAGTCTTGGCAAATGAGTTTCATACAGCTCCCTCCATATCATGGATAAAATATGTTTTAGTCATGGTTTGTATGTTTTCTTACTGGACTGCAGCTTTCCACTGCAGATAGGCCAATGCCTCTTCTGTGGCTAAAATTATGTTAGAAAAGATTATCCCTACTTGGGATACCCCTTTTAAACCTCATAGTGATTGAGGAACTCATTTTATTGGTCAGATGTTTTGACACATCTACGCTATTTGGCTGGTTTTACAACACTTTCATTGCGACCAGCATCCTCAATCCTCAGGGTTAGTTGAATGCACTGGCAACACTATTTATTAAGACTGAATTGGGCCAAAAAAATAAAAATAAAAAGACTTTAAAACAAAGAATGTAACAAGAAACAAAGAATGACACTATATAATCATAAAAGGAACGATCCAACAAGAAAACACAACAATTGCAAATATTTATGCAGCCAACATGGGAGCACCCAAATACATAAAGCAGCTACTAACAAAGGAATTAATTGATAGTAATACAACAATTGTAGGGGATTTTAACGCCTCACTTATATCAATGGACACATCATCTAGACTGAAAATCAACAAGGAAATAGTGGCTTTGAGTGACATATTGGACAAGATAGATCTAACATATATTCAGATTATCCAATACTAGAAGAGCAGCATACACATTCTTTTCAAGTGTACATGGAACATTCTCTAGAACAGATCACATAATAGGGCACAAAACAATTCTCAACAAATTCAAAAATATCGAAGTCATACCATGCATCTTTTCTGACCACAACACTATGAAATTAGAAATCAATCACAAGTGGGATGCCTGGGTGGCTCAGTCAGTTAAGCATCAGACCTCAGCTCAGATCTTGAGGTTCATGAGTTCAAGCTCTGTGCCAACACCTCAGAACCTGGAGACTGATTTGGATTCTGTGTCTCACTCTGTCTCTGCTCCTGCCCCAACCTCTCTTTCTCAAAAATAAACAAACATTAGAAAAAAACAAAAAGAAATCAACCACAAGAAAAAATCTGGAAAGAATGAAAATACCTGGAGATTAAATAACATGCTACTAAACAATGAATAGGTCAACCAAGAAATCAAAGTGGAGATCAAAAAATACATGGATACAAATGAAAATTAAAACACAGTGGTCCAAAATTTGGGGATGCAGCAAAAGCAGTTCTAAGAGGGAAGTTTATAGCAATAACAGGCCTAATCAAATGAAGAAAAATCTCAAATAAAAAACCAAACTTTATACCTAAAGGAGCTAGAAAAAGAACAACAACAACAATAAGAATCCTAAAATCAGCAGGAGAAAGGAAATAATAAAGATCAGAGCAGAAATAAACAAAATAGAAACTAAAAAACCAGAACAGATTAATGAAACCAGGAGTTGGTTTCAAACTCAAATTTTGTTGAAAACACCAACAAAATGGATAAATCTATAGCCAAGACTCAAAAGAAAAAAAAAGGACTTGAATAAACAAAATCACCAATGAAAGAGGAGAAATAACAACCAACATCACAAAAATACAATTGTCAAAAAATATTATGAAAAACTATATGCCAACAAATTAGACGTCCTAGAAGAAATGGATAAATTCCTAGAAACATGAATTACAAAAATTGAAGTAGGAAAATATAAAACATTTGGATAGACTGATTATCAGCAAGGAGATTGAATCAGTAATCAAAAAACTTCCAACAAACAAAACTCCAGGACCAGATGGTTTCACAGGTGAATCCTACAAAACATATAAGGAAGACTTAATACCTGTTCTACTCAAACTATTCCCCAAAACAGAAGGAAACTTCAAAATTCATTCTGAGGTCAGCATTACCCTGATACCAAAACCAGATCAAGACACCACAAAAAAGGAAAACTATAGGCCAAGATCTCTGATGAACTTATATGCAAAAATCCTAACAAAATACTAGCAAACAGGGGCATCTGGGTTGCTAAGGTGGTTAAGTGGTTAAGTGGTGGTTAAGTTGGTTAAGTGTCTGACTTCAGCTCAGATCATGATCTCATGGTTCTTGTGTTCAAGCTCCGCATCAGGCTCTGCACTGATAGTTCAGAGCCTGCTTTGGATTCTCTCTCTCTCTCTCTCTCTCTCTCTCTGCCTCTCCCCTGCACATATTCTCATTCTCTCTCTTTTCCCTCTCTCTCATAAATAAATAAACATTAAAAAAATACTAGCAAACAGAATCCAACAATACATTTAAAAAATCATTCACAACAATAAAGTGGGATTTATTCCCGGATGCAGGGATGGTTTAATATTTGCAAGACAGTAGGGGTGCCTGGTTGGCTTAGTCAGTTGAGCATCTGACTCTTGGTTTTAGCGCAGTTTATGATCTCACAGTTTATGATTTGGAACCCTGCATCAGGCTCCACACTGACAACTCAGAGCCTGCTTGGGACCCTCTCTCTCTCTCTGCCCTCCCCTGCTCTTTCTCTCTCAAAATAAACAAACAAACCTAAAAAATTGAAAAAAATATTTGCAAATCAACATGATACATCACATCAATAAGAGAAAGAATAAAAACCCATATGGTCATCTCAATATGCAGAAAAATCATTCGACAAAGTACACTATCCATTCATTATAAAAGCCCTTGACAAAGTGGGTTTAGAGGGAACATACCTCGACATAATAACGGTCATCTATGAAAAACCCACAGTGAACATACTTAATGGGGAAAAATTGAGAGCTTTCCTCTGAAGGTCAGGAACAAGGATGGTCTCACCATTTTTATTCAACATACTACTGGAAATCCTAGTTACAGCAATTAAACAAGAAATAAAAGTCATCTAAATTGGTAAGGAAGAAGTAAAACTCTCACTATTTGCAGATGACAAGATACTGTATATAGAAAAGCCAAAAGATTTTATCAAAAAACGACTAGAATAAATGAATCCCATAAAGTTGTAGAATACAAAAATCAATGTGCAGAAATCTGTTGTGTTTCTATACACTACTAATGAAGCAGCATAAGGAGAAATTAAGAAAAAAAAATCTCATTTACAATTGTACCAAAAATAATCTGGTACCTAGGAATAAACCTAACCAAAAATAAAAAGACCTGTGCTCCTAACTATAAAACAGTGATGAAATTAAGATGACACAAAGAAATGTAAAAATATTCCATTTTCATGGATTGGAAGAATAAATATTGTTAAAATGTCTATACTCCCCAAAGCAATCTACACATTCAATACAATCCTTATCAAAATACCAACAGCATTTTTCACAGAACCAGAGTAAACAATCCTAAAATTTGTATGGAACCAAAAAAGACCCTGAATAGCCAAAGTAATTTTGAAAAAGAAAAGCAAAGCTGGAGATATCATAATTCCAGACTTCATGTTATATTACAAAGCTATAGTAATCAACCAATATGGTACTGGCATAAAAATAGAAACACAGATCAATGGAGCAGGATAGAAAATCCATAAATAAATATACAAATATATATTAATCTTTGACAAAGGAGGCAAGAATATGCAATAGGAAAAAGTCTCTTCAACAAATGGTGTTGGAAAAACTGGACATCTACAAGCAGAAGAATGAAACTGAACCACTTTCTTACACCATACACAAAGATAATCTTAAAATGGGTTAAGGACCTAAATGTGAGACCTGAAACCATAAAAATCCTAGAAGAAAGCACAGGCAGTAATTTCTCTGGCACTGGTCAAAACGACATATTTCTAGATATGTCCCCGGAGGCAAAGGAAACAAAAGCAAAAATAAACCACTGGCACTACATCAAAATAAAAAAGCTTCTAGAGAGCAAAGGAAACAATCAACAAAACTAAAAGATAACTTACTGAATGGGACAAGATATTTACAAATGACATATCTATAAAGGGTTAATATTCCAAATATATAAAGAAGTCATGGACATGGACAGAAGACACGAATGGACATTTCTCCAAAGAAGACATCCAGATGGCCCACAGACACATGCAAAGATGCTCAATATTACTCATCATCAGGGAAATGCTGATCAAAACTACAATGAGATATCACTTCACACCTGCCAGAATGGCTATGATAAAAAACACAGAGAACAACAAGTGTTGGCAAGGATGTGGAGAAAAAAGAACACTTGTGCCCTGTTGGTGGGAATGCAAACTGGTACAGTCACTGGGTAAAACTGTTTAGTTTTTTCAAAAAGTTAAAAATAGAACTATCATATGATCCAATAATTGCACTTCTGGGTATTTACCCAAATAATACAAAACACCAATTTAAAAAGATACATGCACCCCTATTTTATTGCAGCATTATTTACAGTAGCCAAATTCTGGAAGTAGCCCAAGTGTCCAACAATAGATACATGGATAAAGAAAAGGTGTACGTACACACACACACACACACACACACACACACACACTGGAATATTATTCAGCCATAAAAAAGGATGAAAGTTTGCCATTTGCAATAACATGGATGGATCTAGAGATTATAATATTAGGTGAAATACATCAGTCAGAGAAAGACAAATACCATATGATTTCACTCATTTGTGGAATTTAAGAAACAAAGAAGATACTTATCATGATGAGCACAGACTGATGTATGGTATTTTTGAATCATTATATTGTACACCTGAAACTAATATTGTACTGTATGTTAACTGTATTGGAATTAAAATTAAAAAAAAAACTTAACTCAGGAAGAAAAAAGACTAAATTGACAAAATTTGTAGAGACCCTCCAAATCTTTTGGCTAAAAGCACTGATGTTGGTTTTTCTAACTCAAATCTACTCCCTTTGAGTTTTATCCTTTGAGATAATCACAGGGCATCCAATGCATTTGGCCTCTGCCACCTTTGACCCACAGCTGATAAAAGGAAATATACTTCAATATTGTAAAGGCCTAGTTGCTTCTATTAAAAACAATTATGCTTTGGTAGGACAATCTTTTCACCATGCACTCCAGGAAGATGAAGATCTTAAGCATCATACCTTGCAACCTGGAGATTTTGTCTATTGGAAAAGACACTTCTAGAAAAACTCTCTTCAGCCTGAGTGGAAGGGCCCTTATCAGGTACTACTAAACAACCTTTATATTGCCAAAGTCCAGGGAATATACTCATTTATTCATGTGACTCATCTAAAGAAAGCACCAAACCCTGGCTGGATCTGCAAAACCATCTGGTGACTAAGATTTCCTGGAATTGAAGCAGATGACATTTGATGAGACAGCTTTCTCGAGATGCCTGGACCAGGTCTGTATACATTTTTTTCCTTTTCCTGCTGTTGCTTCTTCCATCCCTTTGTGGAAAGAAAATGCCCTTATCTGCACTTACCAATCTTTTATAAAAGGGGGAAAATCTCTTTTGATTATGGTCTTTTTGAGAACAGCCTCATTATCATCTCATTATGAACTTTTCTGAAGGGTTAGAAGGTTCAGAATTCCTAAAAGTCTTTCTTTCATGTAAACTATTATGTTGTATTCTAATCCAAATTCATGGTTTCCAAATTTATAACTTTATAGACTGTATTACTGGATAATATTTGTTTTCACAACGGCTCTTTTGACGGGCTCCTGGGTGGCTCAGTTGGTTAAGTGTCTGACTTCAGCTCAGGTCATGATCTCAAGGTTTGTGAGTTTGAGCCCTGCATCAGGGTCTGTGCTGACAGCTCAGAGCCTGGAGCCTGCTTCAAATTCTGTGTCTCCCTCTCTGTTCTTTCCCTGCTCACACGGGGTCGGGGTCGGGGGTCTCAGTCTCTCTCTCTCTCAAAAATGAAGATCACACTATCTCTCTCTCATCATCAAAAATAAAGTTAAAAAAACCCACAGCTCTTGGAGAGGACAATATTTTTAATATGTCTGAAGCTTTGCTGACTGTTCTTGCAAAAAGTTAATTAACTATTGCTTTGTTTATACCTGCAATGCATCTTTTCAAATGTACCTGGTTATTTCTTTCACTCTTTTGCTTCATAGCCACTTTTAAAAGGGACTTCTAGGAGACATATATGACTCTAGGTTTGTGTCTGTGGGAAGAATTTTTCTTTCCTAAGTTGGAATAAGTGCCAATAAATATTTTTAGTTGGTTACTATTAGACCTATGGTCTTGATTTAGAACCAACATACAGTTTGGAATTGTCCTGATACTTTTGATTCTGTCGTTGTTGTTTATCAATTTTTAAGATGTATCCACTAAGGTGATGCTGGCTTAGTGCTTCAAGATGATCTCCAATTCAATTGCTGGGTCACAGGATAGTTCCATTTTTAACTTTTTGAGGAACCTCCATACTATTTTCCAAAGTGGCTGCACCAGTCTGCATTTCCTCCAACAGTACAAAAGGGTTCCCCTTTCTCCACATCCTTGCCAACATCTGTTGTTTCCTGAATCACTAAATTCTACTCCTGAAATCAATACTACACCATACATCTAAGTGTATTTTAATCTAAATTTAAAAAAAAAGAAAAATAAAAAAATTTGATCTCCAAAGCTTACAACCTTGAGAAGATATAGACTTCAGATGGGAAGTGCCTGAGAGATTCCCCTAACCCTCCTTGTTACTCAAATGTGGCCTTCAGTGGTTTCCAACAGCTATGCCCTTCTTCTCCAATGTCATGACAACCAGGAAAGGTCCTTCCTGACACTGAAGGACAAAACCACTATCTATGAAGAACCTGACTCTTCATCAGTGAGACTTTGGAAGAAAGATCTTGGTTAGAAGGGGGAAATGTAAAAATTAGTAAAGGGAAGCCTTACTAAAATGGAGCTAGGAGGAGCTCTCATGCCTATCGCTCCTTGTCAATTGCAAATCCAATGAGAAGAGATGGACCTTGCACATGGATATATTTTACTACCCTGGGAAGAGGAAGAAAGAATTTCCTCCTCCTTTGGCGACAGCCCAGCCGATAAGAGTTAGTCATAATTCAGCCAATGAGAAGACACTAGGCTTCAAACTTCCAGTTTACTATAATGGAATTTTGCTTCTAACAGCCTTCTCAGCTTTTCCTTTCTTCTATAAAGGGTACACTTCTCCATTGTTCACCAGACTTATCTATGGTTTAGCAGTAGCTTGCTTGTCCTGGATTGCAATTCTCTGCTATTCCCAAATAAACCCATCTTTTGCTGGTAAAATAACTGTTAGTTTTGTTTTTATTTTTTTATTTTTATTTTTTAAGGCATTATTTTTATTTTTATGTATTTATTTTTTAATACGAAATTTATTGTCAAATTGGTTTCCATACAACACCCAGTGCTCATCCCAACGGGTGCCCTCCTCAATACTCATCACCCACCCCCCTCTCCCTCCCATCCCCCATCAACCCTCAGATTTTTCTCAGTTTTTGAGAGTCTCTTATGGTTTGGCTCCCTCCCTCTCGAACTTTTTTTTTCCTTCCCCTCCCCCATGGTCTTCTGTTAAGTTTCTCAGGATCCACATAAGAGTGAAAACTTGTTTTTAAAGTTACCATGATTGAATATTTTCCCAGATCACATGAGCCTGAAATTCATTTGGATTAGTGTTTGTTATTTTTGAGAATTTTAGAAAGCAAATTTACATAAATGCTTAATTCTGTTTAGCCAATTAAATAGAGCTCTTTTCAAATTAATTTTGGCAATACCATCTGAAGGTCAAAAAAACCTTATCTATAATATTCATAATACATATACATATAGATGAACATAGAGATCTGTTCAGCTGTTTTCTCTGTGAAGGGCGTTTTGTGAATGGCCACTAATCTTTCTAATTCCTTTCTGAATTTGGTCTGATGTTCTGAAAGTGGAGATAAAAGGACTTTATAGCTGAAAAAACATATGTTTCTGATAAGAGGATATAAATTTCTTTTTGGTGAAGGGTCTAGGATACATCTACAAAGGACATTGCGTAAGAATGCCTGAAGCTGGTAGGGCCCGATTACAAAGTCCTATAAAGTAGGAGTAAAGTGAAGCTTACTGCTAGCTTTGGGAGCTTGTGTTAAATTCATTTCCTAGCTTTCAGCATTTACATGAGTAACCTGTACACTTTGAACCAAGAGACTAGGCCAGAGTGCTTTCTGTAAGTCATGTAGGGAAAGGAAAGTTAAAACAGACCTATGCGGCCAGATTTTGATAAGGGGAATTAGCTGGATGTGGCCATGAACCTTTGTCTTAAGTCTACTTTCTGTTCTTTCATCTTCTCAAAGGGTGTTCCTAAAGCTAGCTGTTATGCTAAGACAATTGAGACAATTGAGACAAATAAGACAATTGAGAACTCCCTACAAAGAATTTGTTTCCTTTCAATCATAACCAACTTAAAGGATTTATTATCTGGCCACTGATGATTAGGATCATCTTAACAGTGACTCAAACCAAAAAGCCTTTTTATGGAAAAACTGAAGCAAATTCATGTCTATACATTAATAATAAAACAGCAGAAAAAGAAATTAAGAAAAAAGTCCCATTTACAATTGCACCAAAAATAATGAAATACATAGGAATAAACTTAACCAAGGAGGTGAAAGACCTATACTCAAAACTATAAAGCACTGATGAAGGAAATTGAAGATGACACAAAGAAATGGAACAATATTCCATGCTTATGGATTTGAAGGACAAGTATTGTTAAAATGTCTATACTACCTAAGGCAATATACACATTCAGTGTAATTCCTATCAAACTACCAACAGCATTTTACACAGAGTTAGGAGCAAACAATTCTAAAATTGATATAGAACCACAAAAGACTCAAATAGCTGAAGCAATCTTGATCCAGATTTCAAGTTGTATTGTAAAATTGTAGTAGTCAAAACAGTATGCTATTGGCACAAAAATACACATAGGTCAATAGAACAGAATAGAAAGCCCTGAAATAAATTCACAATTGTATGGTCAATTAATCTTTGTCAAAAGAGGCAAAAATATGCAATAGGAAAAATTATCTTCAAAAATGGTGTTAGTAAAGCTGGGCAACTACAAGCAAAAGAATGAAACTGAACCACTAACACCACACACAGACAAACTCAAAATGGAGTAAGGACCTAAATGTGAGACCTGAAACCATAAAAATTCTAGATAAAAATCCTAGGCAGTGATTTCTCTGACATTGGTCATAGCAACAGGTTTCTAGATATGTCCCTTGAGGCAAGGGGCATAAAAGGAAAAATAAACTACTGGGAGTACATCAAAATAAAAAGGCTTCTGAACAATAAAGGAGACAATAAACAACACTAAAAGACAACATACTGAATGTAACAAGATGCTTGCTAATGACATATCTAATAAAGGGTATCCAAAATATATAAAGAACTAATACAACTCAACACCAAAAAAAAAAAAAAAAAAAGAATCCAATTAATAATGGGCAGAAAACATGTACAGATATATCTCCAAAGAAGACATCCAGATGGCCAACAGACATGTGAGAAGATGCTCAACATCAGTCATCATCAGGGAAATGCAAATCCAAACTACAATGAGATATCACCTCATACCTGTCAGAATGGCTAAAATTGCAAACACAAGAAACAACAAATGTTGGCAAGGATGCAGAGAAAAAGAAACCCTCGTGTACTGTTGGTGGGAATGCAAACTGGTGTAGCTGCTGTGGAAGAGTATGGAAGTTCCTTGAAAAGTTAAAAATAGAACTGCCCTAAGGTCCAGTAATCTCACTGCTGGGTATTTACCCAAAGATTATGAAAATACTAATTTGAAGGGACATATGCACCCCTATTTTACTGCAGCATTCTTTACAGTAGCCAAGATATGGAAGGAACCCAAGTATCCATCAATAGATGAATGGATAAAGAAGCTGTGGTACACACACACAGTGGATTATTATTCAGCCATAAAAATGATGAAATCTTGGAGATTCTGGGAAGATGGCGGCGTAGGAGGACGCTGGGCTCACCGCGCGTCCTGCTGATCACTTAGATTCCACCTACACCTGCTTAAATAACCCAGAAAACCGCCAGAGGATTAGCAGAACAGAGTCACCGGACCCAAGTGCAGACGAGAGGCCCACGGAAGAGGGTAGGAAGGGCGGCGAGGCGGTGCGCGCTCCACGGACTGGCGGGAGGGAGCCGGGGCGGAGGGCGGCTCGCCGGCCAAGCAGAGCCCCCGAGTCCGGCTTGCAAAAGCGGAGGGGCCTGACGGACTGTGTTCCGACAGCAAGCGCGACTTAGCGTCTGGGAGGTCATAAGTTAACAGCTCTGCTCGGAAAGCGGGAAGGCTGGAGGACAAAGGGAGGGTGAGCTGCGGAGCCCCCGGACGACAGAGCTCAGTTTGGCGGGGAACAAAGGCGCTCGCCAGCGCCATCTCCCCCGCCCATCCCCCAGCCAAAATCCCAAAGGGAACCGGTTCCTGCCAGGGAACTTGCTCGCTCCGCACGAACAACCAAGTCTGTGCTTCTGCGGAGCCAAACCTCCGGCAGCGATCTGACTCCCTCCGGCTGCCACAGGGCCCCTCCTGAAGTGGATCACCTAAGGAGAAGCGAGCTAAGCCTGCCCCCCCTGCCGCCGTGCACCTTGCCTTCCCACCCCAGCTAATACGCCAGATCCCCAGCACCACAAGCCTGGCAGTGTGCAAGTAGCCCAGACGGGCCACGCCACCCCACAGTGAATCCCGCCCCTAGGAGAGGGGAAGAGAAGGCACACACCAGTCTGACTGTGGCCCCAGCGGTGGGCTGGGGGCAGACATCAGGTCGGACTGCGGCCCCGCCCACCAACTCCAGTTATACACCACAGCACAGGGGAAGTGCCCTGCAGGCCCTCACCACACCAGGGACTATCCAAAATGACCAAGCGGAAGAATTCCCCTCAGAAGAATCTCCAGGAAATAACAACAGCTAATGAGCTGATCAAAAAGGATTTAAATAATATAACAGAAAGTGAATTTAGAATAATAGTCATAAAATTAATCGCTGGGCTGGAAAACAGCATACAGGACAGCAGAGAATCTCTTGCTACAGACATCAGGGGACTAAGGAACAGTCACGAGGAGCTGAAAAACGCTTTAAAGGAAATGGAAAACAAAATGCAAACCACCACGGCTCCGATGGAAGAGGCAGAGGAGAGAATAGGTGAACTAGAAGATAAAGTTATGGAAAAAGAGGAAGCTGAGAAAAAGAGAGATAAAAAAATCCAGGAGTATGAGGGGAAAATTAGAGAACTAAGTGATACACTAAAAAGAAATAATATACGCATAATTGGTATCCCAGAGGAGGAAGAGAGAGGGAAAGGTGCTGAAGGGGTACTTGAAGAAATCATAGCTGAGAACTTCCCTGAACTGGGGAAGGAAAAAGGCATTGAAATCCAAGAGGCACAGAGAACTCCCTTCAGACGTAACTTGAATCGATCTTCTGCACGACATATCATAGTGAAACTGGCAAAATACAAGGATAAAGAGAAAATTCTGAAAGCAGCAAGGGGTAAACGTGCCCTCACATATAAAGGGAGACCTATAAGACTCGTGACTGATCTCTCTTTTGAAACTTGGCAGGCCAGAAAGAATTGGCACGAGATTTTCAGGGTGCTAGACAGCAAAAATATGCAGCCAAGAATCCTTTATCCAGCAAGTCTGTCATTTAGAATAGAAGGAGAGATAAAGGTCTTCCCAAACAAACAAAAACTGAAGGAATTTGTCACCACTAAACCAGCCCTACAAGAGATCCTAAGGGGGACCCTGTGAGACAAAGTACCAGAGACATCACTACAAGCATAAATCATACAGACATCACAATGACTCTAAACCCGTATCTTTCTATAATAACACTGAATGTAAATGGATTAAATGCGCCAACCAAAAGACATAGGGTATCAGAATGGATAAAAAAACAAGACCCATCTATTTGCTGTCTACAAGAGACTCATTTTAGACCTGAGGACACCTTTAGATTCAGAGTGAGGGGATGGAGAACTATTTATCATGCTACTGGAAGCCAGAAGAAAGCTGGAGTAGCCATACTTATATCAGACAAACTAGACTTTAAATTAAAGGCTGTAACAAGAGATGAAGAAGGACATTATATAATAGTTACAGGGTCTATCCATCAGGAAGAGCTAACAATTATAAATGTCTATGCGCCGAATACCGGAGCCCCCAAATATATAAAACAATTACTCATAAACAGAAGCAACCTTATTGATAAGAATGTGGTAATTGCTGGGGACTTTAACACCCCACTTACAGAAATGGATAGATCATCTAGACACACGGTCAATAAAGAAACAAGGGCCCTGAATGAGACACTGGATCAGATGGACTTGACAGATATATTTAGAACTCTGCATCCCAAAGCAACAGAATATACTTTCTTCTCGAGTGCACATGGAACATTCTCCAAGATAGATCATATACTGGGTCACAAAACAGCCCTTCATAAGTTTACAAGAATTGAAATTATACCATGCATACTTTCAGACCACAATGCTATGAAGCTTGAAATCAACCACAGGAAAAAGTCTGGAAAACCTCCAAAAGCATGGAGGTTAAAGAACACCCTACTAACGAATGAGTGGGTCAACCAGGCAATTAGAGAAGAAATCAAAAAATATATGGAAACAAACGAAAATGAAAATACAACAATCCAAACGCTTTGGGACGCAGCGAAGGCAGTCCTGAGAGGAAAATACATTGCAATCCAGGCCTATCTCAAGAAACAAGAAAAATCCCAAATACAAAATCTAACAGCACACCTAAAGGAAATAGAAGCAGAACAGCAAAGGCAGCCTAAACCCAGCAGAAGAAGAGAAATAATAAAGATCAGAGCAGAAATAAACAATATAGAATCTAAAAAAACTGTAGAGCAGATCAACGAAACCAAGAGTTGGTTTTTTGAAAAAATAAACAAAATTGACAAACCTCTAGCCAGGCTTCTCAAAAAGAAAAGGGAGATGACCCAAATAGATAAAATCATGAATGAAAATGGAATTATTACAACCAATCCCTCAGAGATACAAACAATTATCAGGGAATACTATGAAAAATTATATGCCAACAAATTGGACAACCTGGAAGAAATGGACAAATTCCTGAACACCCACACTCTTCCAAAACTCAATCAGGAGGAAATAGAAAGCTTGAACAGACCCATAACCAGCGAAGAAATTGAATCGGTTATCAAAAATCTCCCAACAAATAAGAGTCCAGGACCAGATGGCTTCCCAGGGGAGTTCTACCAGACGTTTAAAGTAGAGATAATACCTATCCTTCTCAAGCTATTCCAAAAAATAGAAAGGGAAGGAAAACTTCCAGACTCATTCTATGAAGCCAGTATTACTTTGGTTCCTAAACCAGACAGAGACCCAGTCAAAAAAGAGAACTACAGGCCAATATCCCTGATGAATATGGATGCAAAAATTCTCAATAAGATACTAGCAAATCGAATTCAACAGCATATAAAAAGAATTATTCACCATGATCAAGTGGGATTCATTCCTGGGATGCAGGGCTGGTTCAACATTCGCAAATCAATCAACGTGATACATCACATTAACAAAAAAAAAAGAGAAGAACCATATGATCCTGTCAATCGATGCAGAAAAGGCCTTTGACAAAATCCAGCACCCTTTCTTAATAAAAACCCTTGAGAAAGTCGGGATAGAAGGAACATACTTAAAGATCATAAAAGCCATTTATGAAAAGCCCACAGCTAACATCATCCTCAACGGGGAAAAACTGAGAGCTTTTTCCCTGAGATCAGGAACACGACAGGGATGCCCACTCTCACCGCTGTTGTTTAACATAGTGCTGGAAGTTCTAGCATCAGCAATCAGACAACAAAAGGAAATCAAAGGCATCCAAATTGGCAAAGATGAAGTCAAGCTTTCGCTTTTTGCAGATGACATGATATTATACATGGAAAATCCGATAGACTCCACCAAAAGTCTGCTAGAACTGATACATGAATTCAGCAAAGTTGCAGGATACAAAATCAATGTACAGAAATCAGTTGCATTCTTATACACTAACAATGAAGCAACAGAAAGACAAATAAAGAAACTGATCCCATTCACAATTGCACCAAGAAGCATAAAATACCTAGGAATAAATCTAACCAAAGATGTAAAGGATCTGTATGCTGAAAACTATAGAAAGCTTATGAAGGTAATTGAAGAAGATTTAAAGAAATGGAAAGACATTCCCTGCTCATGGATTGGAAAAATAAATATTGTCAAAATGTCAATACTACCCAAAGCTATCTACACATTCAATGCAATCCCAATCAAAATTGCACCAGCACTCTTCTCGAAACTAGAACAAGCAATCCTAAAATTCATATGGAACCACGAAAGGCCCCGAATAGCCAAAGTAATTTTGAAGAAGAAGACCAAAGCAGGAGGCATCACAATCCCAGACTTCAGCCTCTACTACAAAGCTGTCATCATCAAGACAGCATGGTATTGGCACAAAAACAGACACACAGACCAATGGAATAGAATAGAAACCCCAGAACTAGACCCACAAACATATGGCCAACTCATCTTTGACAAAGCAGGAAAGAACATCCAATGGAAAAAAGACAGCCTCTTTAACAAATGGTGCTGGGAGAACTGGACAGCAACATGCAGAAGGTTGAAACTAGACCACTTTCTCACACCATTTACAAAAATAAACTCAAAATGGATAAAGGACCTAAATGTGAGACAGGAAACCATCAGAACCTTAGAGGAGAAAGCAGGAAAAGACCTCTCTGACCTCAGCCGTAGCAATCTCTTACTCGACACATCCCCAAAGGCAAGGGAATTAAAAGCAAAAGTGAATTACTGGGACCTTATGAAGATAAAAAGCTTCTGCACAGCCAAGGAAACAACCAACAAAACTAAAAGGCAACCAACGGAATGGGAAAAGATATTTGCAAATGACATATCGGACAAAGGGCTAGTATCTAAAATCTATAAAGAGCTCACCAAACTCCACACACGAAAAACAAATAACCCAGTGAAGAAATGGGCAGAAAACATGAATAGACACTTCTCTAAAGAAGACATCCAGATGGCCAACAGGCACATGAAAAGATGTTCAGCGTCGCTCCTTATCAGGGAAATACAAATCAAAACCACACTCAGGTATCACCTCACGCCAGTCAGAGTGGCCAAAATGAACAAATCAGGAGACTATAGATGCTGGCGAGGATGTGGAGAAACGGGAACCCTCTTGCACTGTTGGTGGGAATGCAAATTGGTGCAGCCGCTCTGGAAAGCAGTGTGGAGGTTCCTCAGAAAATTAAAAATAGACCTACCCTATGACCCAGCAATAGCACTGCTAGGAATCTACCCAAGGGATACAGGAGTACTGATGCATAGGGGCACTTGTACCCTAATGTTCATAGCAGCACTCTCAACAATAGCCAAATTATGGAAAGAGCCTAAATGTCCATCAACTGATGAATGGATAAAGAAATTGTGGTTTATATACACAATGGAATACTACGTGGCAATGAGAAAGAATGAAATCTGGCCTTTTGTAGCAACGTGGATGGAACTGGAGAGTGTGATGCTAAGTGAAATAAGCCATACAGAGAAAGACAGATACCATATGGTTTCACTCTTATGTGGATCCTGAGAAACTTAACAGGAACCCATGGGGGAGGGGAAGGGAAAAAAAAAAAAAAAAAAAAAAAAGGACGTTAGAGTGGGAGAGAGCCAAAGCATAAGAGACTGTTAAAAACTGAGAACAAACTGAGGGTTGATGGGGGGTGGGAGGGAGGAGCGGGTGGGTGATGGGTATTGAGGAGGGCACCTTTTGGGATGAGCACTGGGTGTTGTATGGAAACCAATTTGTCAATAAACTTCATAAAAAAAAAAAGAAAAAAAAATGATGAAATCTTGCTATTTGCAACATGGATGGGTCTAGGTAGTAAAATGCTATGCGAAATAAGTCAGAGGAAGATGAATATCATATGATTTCACTCATATGTGGAATTTAAGAAACAAAACAAATGAGCAAAGAGAGAGAGAGAAACCAAAAACAGACTCATAACTATTGAGAACTGATGGTTACCAGAAGGGAAGTGGGTGGGTGAAATGGGCGAAAAAGGTGAAGCAGGTTAAGAGTACACACATCTCTTGATGGGCACTGAGTAATATATGGAATTGTTAAATCACTATATTATACACCTGAAACTAATATAACATTGTATACCTACACTGGAATTAAAATTTTAACTAATTAATTAAAAAAGACTGGGGCCACTCTCCAGGTTTAGACCATGGACACAAGAAACGTCCCCAGAGAGGGCACAGATAATACAGCACCCATGATCCAAAAGTTTACTCCCAGAAATAGGCTAAGAAAGCAAAGATCTTCATTCCACAGGCAGTGAGACCAAAACATTGAATTAACAAGTGCTTGACTGTTATTCTCTAAGGAAACTCTAGTTAGCCTTATTGATTTATGAGCTTGTTTTGCAGAAGTTGACTGACCACCAGCAAGACTAGCTGAGACTGGAGCAAACCAGGAAGAATTCTTGCAGTTGCATGAAATGGACCAAGAGTGAGTGAAAATAACCTCAGATCTCCCCCATCATTACCCTTACCCCACCATTTAATGAACATGTGTCCCATGAAAGTACAGGATTCCTGAATTTCCATACTCAGAAAGGAGGACACCTCCCTTCCCTTTTTCCCTATATCTGATCAGCACATTCCATCCACACAATATACCTTGTGATATCCTGACCCCTTATCCTGAAATACATCCAATTGCAATCCTTTGGGGAGGCAGATTCGAGAAAATTTCTCCCATCTCCTTGCTTGGTGCCCTGCAATAAAACCCTTTTTCTCTACCACAAAACCAACAACAGTGTTTGACCTGCTGAGCACTGGGCAATGGGCTCTTGTCTGGTAACAAAATTGGTGATCATGAAGGGACTCTCAGTCCTCTCCGGACACCTGCCTGTGGTTTGCCACCTCTTGCTTGCCTGGGATTCTCTGAAGGGGCCTAGTAGCTGCTTAGATATCTAGGGATTCCCCCACAGTGGGATGATGCCAGCCTTCAGCACTTTAGTTTCATTTTTGAGGTGGGAAAACAGGACTTGATTTGGAAAAAGTCTGTTGTTGAATACTTTATGTGTGACAGCACAAGTTTTTCCTCTCTTCTCCTTGATCCTTATTTAGGGGCCTTGATAGACTTCCACAAGGAAGCTTTGACTTCTGAAAGGAAGCCTTGGTTGGGGGAAATCCTGACACTAAGGAAGAGTTAAGGATCCCACCCAAAGAAGTTCTTGTTTCCTTGTTTCTTGAATTCTTGATCATGCGTATCTAGCTTTGCTATCATTGTATGGGCAATATCTTGGTTAGGATAAAGGAAGTAAATTAAAACCCAAGCACGGGTAATAGTAATTTGATCCCTTCATGCAGTCCTTTGGCATGCATACTTAAAAACTGGGCAGGGGCACCTGGGCGGCTCAGTCGGTTAAGCATCCGACTTTGGCTCAGGTTGTGATCAGGTCATGATCCCACGGTTCATGGGTTTGAGCCCTGCATTGGACCCTGTGCTGACAGCTCAGGGCCTGGAGCCTGCTAAGGATTCTGTGTCTCCTTCTCTCTTTGCCATTCCCCCACTCATGCTGTGTCTCTCTCAGTATCAAACATAAATAAATATTAAAAAAATATTTTAGAAACTGGGCAACTTGTAGTTATCCCATGAAAAAGGTGGTGATATTTTTCTGTAATACTGCTTGGCCACAAGGCTCCCTGGACTCAGGAGAAAGGTGGCCTGGAAATGGGTTTTTGAATTATAAAACTATACTCCAGTTAGAATCGTTATGTAAGAGAGAGGATAAGTGAGATGGATGAAATTCTGTATGTACAATCTTTCATGCTGTTGTATGAGAACAAGCTGGTACAGAAGAAATACAAGATTATGGAACAACCAACCCCCAAAGGGCATTGTTTTATCAGAGTCTAATGATCAAGAGGATCACCTCTCAACTAATACAGCTGAATTCACCAAAGGCTCCAGTTCTACCTCCATATGGAGGTACAGCAGGGGCTCCAGCTACACAAGCCTCAGAGCCATGGGCTCTTAGGGTCCCAGGCTCATGAGGAGTCAGAACAAAAAGGAATAGTCTCTCCTTCTCATACCCAGCAGGGCAGGGAGCAAAATTTGGCCAGGGAACCATTCAAATTTAGGCAGGGCAATTCCCTTTAAGGCAAGTGTCCACTGGGGAAATAAATAATGGTGACCAACTTGGTGAAATGATTTGGGCACATTCCCTTTTTCTAATTTCAACTTGTTTAATTGGAAAAATAATATGCCGACACATAAAGATGACCCAAAAAGAATGAAAAACTTGTTCTCCCAATTTTGCCACCCATAACCTCATCTGTGCAAATGTACATAGTTTACTGATCATTTCTCCTTATGCCAGAAGAGTGGAGAATGATGTTAAAAGAAGCTGATAAGCTTCATGTTGAGGCTCTAGCCAATCCGATAAGGGCTGCAGTTACCATGGTGGTGCTGGCTGCTGACCCCAACTGAGATGCAAATGATAGGGGGAATTATGCCAGTGTCATAGGTATTCAAAAGAAACTAAGAGGTTGGAAGGGGCCATAGAAATGTCTATGTCACAATTGGTTGAAATTGCCTTTATGGTCTTTAACAGCAAAGATCAAGAACAGGAGAAAAAGTAACAGTGCAAGATGGAACAAGTGACCTTGCTTGCTACTGCCCTCAGGCAGGATAGACAAAGAAAAGGTAAGGAAGCCAAGGTAAGAATTCCTGACAATCAGAATCAGAAAGGACGCTTCACAGTAGAGCCTTGGAAGTATGCCTATTGTAAACAAGAAAACCATTGGAAAAGAATTGTCCCTAGATTAAATAAACTACTGGGGGATCTCATTACTCTTGAAATATCCCAGCTTACTAAGACTGATCAAGAGTGACAAAGCTCACACTCTATTACAATCCACAGGCTCCATTAACCTTTCTCACAAGGATCCCTGGGCACAAATGAAAGTGAGAAAATGGATGATTAACACAGACACCACCTATTCTGTATTAAATACTCACTTAATAAAATTATGCTTTATGAAAGTAATGGGAGTATCAGGAGAGGCTTTGTAAAGACTCTTCTTTCAACCCCTAGGTTGTCAGATTGAAAAAACTTATTTGAAATATAGTTTTTTGTATGTGCCTGAGTGCCCCTCTCCACTATTCAGAAGGGACTTGCTGAATAAGCTCAATGCTCAAGTCACTTTTTTGCCTGGGTGAATAGATATTAAAGTACCAGCAGAGCAGCTTGCGAATTCCAGGCAATATTACAATGAGGAGAGTAACAGCCTATGGATATGTCAGAAGAGATTCTACAAGAGGTAAACCCCAACATTTGGGCAGATGGGAGGACCGGATGGGCAAAAATCTTTTTTTTTTTTTTTACATTTATTTATTTTTGAGAGAGAGAGAGACAGAGTGTGAGCAGGGGAGGGGCAGAGAGAGAGGAAGACGCAGAATCCTAAGCAGACTCCAGGCTCCAAGCTGTCAGCACAGAGCCCAACGTGGGGCTCGAACCCACAAACTGTGAGATCATGACCTGAGCCAAAGTTGGGTGCTTAACCTACTGAGCCACCCAGAGGCCCCTGGGCAAAAATCTTAACACCTATCCAGGTGAGGCTTTGCCCTAAGGCAAAGATTCCAAACCTAAAACAGTGTTCCCTAAGGGAACGTTCTAAATGAGGTTTTTAGCCTCTGGTGATTGCCTTTTGGAATAAGACTAATTCAGCCCTGTCACTCACCTCCTAACACTCCAATCTTGCTGGTTCAGAAGACTGCACAAAAGAATATCACTTTGTTCAAGACCTCAGAGCAACTAGACAAATAATGGAATATAGCCACTTGGTGGTACCTAATCCTTAAACCTTGCTTATCACCTTGTCTGAAGATTTTCACTGGTTCACCATGCTCAAGGATGGGTTTTTCTATGTGCCTCCAAGTCCAGAATCTTGAGATCTATTTGCCTTTGAATGGGAAGCTTTGGACACTAAGATTAAGGAGCAATGTTCCTGGATGGTACTCCAAGGATTTAAGAAGGTCCCCACCATTATTGGTAAGGTTCTAGCTAAAGATCTGTGAGAACTTCAGCTCACAGAGGGTGCCTTGCTTTAATATGTGGAAAACATTTTGATAGCTGGTAAGACCAGACAGAGACTAAAGACTATTTTGACTCAGAACTTTCTGGCTGACTGAGGATAAGATGTCCAAGAAAGAGGACGAGTTTCTCAACAAGTAAAATATTTTCTGCTTGAATGGCTTCAGGGGCACAGAAGTTTGCTCCCTGATAGGGAAGAGGCATTAATCAGGGTTGCCATGCTGACTACCTGGAGGCAACTGTGGAGATTTTTAGGTATGGCAGAATTCTGCCGTATCTAGATTCCCAACTTTGGATTCAGAGCTAAGCCTTTCAATGAAGCCCTCAACTGAGGAGACAATGAACTCCATAATTGGACAGGAGAATGTCACCAGCCATTCCAAGTCATTAAAAAAGTTGTTCATGGCACCAGCACTGGGACTTCCAGATATAAGAAAGCCTTTAGACTTGTCCATTCGTGAAAGATAGAGGTGAGTCTTGGAGTGTTAACACAGACTCTTGGTAACATGAGAAGACCAGTTGCCTATAGTGACAGTGGGGTTGGCATATGTATGAGCTGTGGCAGCAACTTGTGATCTTTTCCAGGAAGCAGAAAAATTTACCCTGAGACAACCTACCACAGTACATACTTCCCACTGTGTTCTTCCTTTGCTGGAACAAAAAGGATATTGGCTCATGTCTGGTAGATTGGGCAAATATCAAGCAATATTATTGGACAATCCTAATGTTATTCTAAAATCCGTCTCAACTTTAAATCCAGCCATGTTACTTCCAACCAGTAATGATGAACATATACACACCTGTATTCAAGTAATTGAGCAAGTTTATTCTAGCCCCCCTGATTTGACAGATATACCTCTTAAGGATCCAAACTTGGAAACATTGATCATTTCCAGGATTAACTTTATGGACCACAGTAAGCAGAAGGCTAACCCATCAACAAACCTTGGAAGCCAAAGCCTTTTTGCCAGGTACCTTCATGCAAAAGGATTTAATATCCTCATCCAAGCTTTATATCTAGGAAAAAAGAACAGATTGATTGTACATAGTGATTCTAAATATGCCTTTTCCACAGTACATGCTCATGGGAATATTTGGAAGGAAAGGGGACTTTTCACCTTGGGGAGGGGCAGGGACATCCTAAGGAAATTTTGGATTTACTTGAGGCAGTAATGAACCCAAAGAAGTAGTTATATAGTCCCTTGTTCAAGGTGCAAAAAATCAGAGTGCTTGATTGCACAAGGAAATAATCAGGCAGATCAGGCTGCCAACTTAGCAGTGAGAATTAAAACTCCAATGTCTCAAATAACCTTCATTCTGGACATGGATGCAACACACAGTTATCTCAAATATTCCCCCTGAAGTTCTTGACAGACCTAATGAATAGGGATCTAATTGGGGATCTGCATTTTTTTTTTTCAGGGTATTGACTACAAATACACCAAAGAAGACTGGATTTACAACAAACAAGGAATTGTGCTGAGCCCCAAACACCTTATAGAATAAATAATTTATTTTTTTAACATTTATTTATGTATAAAAGAGCGTGAGTCAGGGGCAGATAGAGGGAGACACAGAATCCAAAGCAGGTTCCAGGCTCTGAGCTGTCAGCACAGAGCCCAACGTGGGGCTTGAACTCATGAACCGCAAGATCATGACCTGAGCCAAAGTCAGATGTTTTTCCGACTGAGCCACCCAGGTGACCCTTTATTGAAGACATTATTAGCCACATTCTTTAGGGTACCCATTATGGAAGCGATGCTAACTTCCATTGGATAGAAAGGTATACTCTAGGATGCAATATACAAAGGATTATTCAGAAAGTAATACAAAAATAAAGGATTTATGCAAAGCAAGCAAACAAACAAACAAACAAAACAAAGACTAGCCCCCATCTGGACTTAGGGAGTTCAAACTCAAGGGAACAGGGCTGGAGAAACTGGCAAATAGATTTTAAGGTGATAACCAAAGACTACCAGTAACTTTAAATACTTAGTATTTATAGATACTTTTTTTTTAATATATGAAATTTATTGTCAAACTAGTTTCCATACAACACCCAGTGCTCATCCCAACAGGTGCCCTCCTCAGTACCCATCACCCACCCTCCCCTATTTATAGATACTTTTACTGGATGAGTAAAAGCTTTTCCTTGCCATTCAAAAAAAGTCTCAGAAGTAGTTAAAGCCTTATAAAAAGAAATTATTCTAAGGTTTGAGTTGCCTTTTTCCTTCCAGATTGATAACAGAGGAGCCTTTGTGGCCAAAGTTACTCAAGAAGTCTCTGGGCCTCTAGGTATTCACTGGAGATCACATGCTTCTTTGAGATCACAACTGAAAGACTAAAAACAATAAACCATACCTTTGGAAGAAAAAAAAACACTAGCAAAAATCTCTCAGGAAACTAATCTGACTTGGGACAAAGCCTTATTGGTGGCTCTGCTTAGGATAAGGGTGGCTCCTGGAAGCAGGCTCCCATTGAGCCCTTATGGAATAATGTATAGGAGACCTAGACCTTTCCTCTGTTCTGAATATCATTTAGGAGATCTGGAGGGAACTGGGATAAGAGAACTTGACACTGTAGAATATGTGCAATCTCTCGGTGCAAATTTCACACCATTTCATGTTTGCTTCCAGGGAAGGATGTACCCTACAGATGTGCCATTGTACCATTTGAGTCCTGGTGACTGGTTGCTGTTCAAATCCTAGAAAAACAAACACCCTGAAGAATAGCTTAAGCCATGGTGGGTGGGACCATATGAGGTCTTATTGGTTACTCACTCTCCTATCAAGTTAAAAGGTGTCAAGCTATGGATTCATCATTCCTGTGTGAAGCTGGTACCAAAACAGCCAATCCAATCACTGTGACTTACTTATCAGAACAAGACTGGAGACAGGAATTTTTCAAGTCAAAAGCATAAAAGCCAGGATGGCCCTAACCTTGGATGGTGGCACTTCCCAAGCACAGACTTCACTCAGTCACTTTCAGAACGGGAATTTGCCAACTATTCTTGGGAGCCTTGACAGATTATAAGTTGTTATTCAGCAGACAATCAGACTAACAGGAATATGACTACTGCCAATTGTTGGTTTTTCTCTGTAGTTATCATCTCTTGCTTGGAAAGATAATTCCATGGTTAGAATTTTACAGACTTAAGCTTCTCCTGGTAACTTGTCTGATTGCTGGATATGTCACCTGAAGCCCTTCTCCATAAATGATCATGCTGACCCCATAGTTATGCTCATAACCAATTTCTGAAATGTGCCTAACTTCATGGCATTCTATGGAGAGAACCCTATGGACTTAACCTCTTGGGTCAGAATAGTTAACAGAGGGTCATATGTCCCCTGTTTCTTTTTAACTCCTCCTAGAGATCCTCCTATAATGACCTTTAGTAGCTCATGTAAGGGCACTGGAACCCATGGTCATAAAAACCAGACATTTGCTAACAGACAGGTGGTAACTAATGGTCTATTTAACACAAATTTACATTTTTCGGGCCCAGTATCTCTCTCTTTAGTTCAGCAGAGGTGTACTAATTATATTCTTCTTTTCTCCTGTGTGCAAATTAAAAGTTATAAAATAATGCATACCTTAACAGAATCCCTTCCCCTTTATAGGCATATAGTATAAATTTCATGATTCCAGTGATGCTCAGCATTGTAACAATTCTTTAAAAAACATTTTCCAGAACTAGAACTAGAGGGTAGGTCCATATTAGACAGTGACTCACTCAATTTTCGGAAAAGTGCAAGGTTACCTATCAGAGTATCAGGAAGATGGAACAGGCTATTTCTTTGGAAGAACTTTACGATCGTGGAGAAGTGGCAACCCGTGAACATATGACTAGAAACCCATCTATAATTTGGAAATGTTAGCCAATAAAACTGCTTTAGTTATAGCAGCTCAACAGAAGTATCTGGACTCTTTAGCAGAAGTAGTCTTGGACAAAAGAATAGTTTTAGATTATATTTTGGCTGAGCAGGAGGGAATCTGTATGGTGGCAAACATGTCTCTGTGTCTATACTAATACTCCCTATAAAGTAGAGGCTCACCTAAACAAAATTAGACAACAGGCTGCCTGGCTTCAAGAGATTTCAGAAGATATTCTGGGATCAGACTGGTTTTCAGGTTTATTTTCATGGATCCTCCAAGGCATTGATTAATAGTATAAGGACTAATAAAAATGGACATGTCCATATTCATCATACTAATTACTAGATTTGGAATGACAAAATGTGTGCACAGTATTACTCTAAGATGGTCAAAGAAGGAACTCATATCCTGGTCATGCAAAATGTACATACAAAGCTGGAAACAAGAAAATACTTCCAACTAGGTACAAAAGAATTTCATTCCTCAAACCCCAAACTGTGCCTCTAAAATCAGCAGGAAGTAGCCAGAGTGATCATCATCCCTGTCATCCCTCAAGACTGTGGAATGATCAAATGATAGAGAAGACTAAAACCAATATGCTGAGTTAAAAAATGCTTGGCTCTTCCACTCCAGGGACACACTGATTAACCTGATTGATTTATGAGCTTGTTTTTCAGAAGTTGACTGACCACCAGCAAGACTAGCTGAGACTGGAGCAAACCAGGAGGAATTCTTGCAGTTACACAGAAGAGACCAAGAGTAAATGAAAGTAACCTCTTTGATGACACACTCTGAGATCTCTCTCACTTGTCATGCTTATCCTGCCATTTCAGGAACATACGTCCCATGAAAAGACATGATTCCTGAATTCCCATCCCAGAAAGGAAGACATCTCCCATTTCCCCTATAACCAATCAGCATATTCCATTCAACCTACAAACCCTGTGACATCCTGACCCCTTATCCTTAAATACATTCAACTGTAACCCTTCAGGGAGGCATATTTGAGAATTTTTTTCCCTATTTCCTTGCTTGGAATCCTGCAGTGAAACCTTTTTCTCTGTCACAAAACCAGCATCAGTATTTGGCTTGTTGTGCATTGGATAATGGATCCTTGTCCAATAATAGCAATGATGGTGTGGTGAAGACAGTGTCTCTGGTCTCCCACGAAAATGTAAGAGGTCTCCAGTCTCAGACCCCCTCATCTATGTCACCAGGCAGGTACTACTGGAATGGAACTTTTCCAGGGATAAGAAGCAACAAAGGGTAGGATGATGAAGGTCCCTTATGGGCTGTAACATTCTATGACAAACTCCCCTGAAAGCTGGCTTTGCCAGACAGAGAGTCCTGCTTATAACCTTGTGTTCCAGAGCCCCAGTCCATTAGACTGACCACCAAGGTACATCCAAGTAAATTCACCCTCGGGAAGGTAGAGACAAAGAGAATATTCTTGTGGGTCATGAAGCTGAGTTCTTAGGACATAGCACAGGATGAAAGGCAAAACTTCATCTGGTTGTTACAAAGAAAACCCACAGCAAAGTTTGTCCAAACAGACATGAGTCCGAGGAGAAGACTATTCTATCAAAATTACTAGAGTTACCAAGTCCAAGCAACCAGTTCCACAAATATTTTCTAGAGTTAATCTAAATGTAGAAAGAGAGAAAAAGGCCTCTAACTTGTTTCAAATACATTAGCTACCCCCCCCCCCCCCCCAAGCAGAGAGCCAGGGGCCGATGTGGCAAAAATTCCTACCTACTTCCAGTGTTTGTTGGGTGTCTCAGGATCTCTCAGCTGCAGTTGTGTTCAGCCAGGGAAGTTTATCCTGCCGATTTCACCAAGTGTTGTGGAGGCAAAATATTCCTGTACTCTTCAAGATTCTTCTAGTTGGCTTAAGAGTTAAACTGACATGAGATAGATTAATAGAAGAAAAAAAGCAAAGTTTAATTTCATGTGCACAGAGGCCCAATATTAAAATTGAGACTCAAATGACTAAGGCAGGCAGCTGTTATATTTTTTAGAAAAAGAAGCGATAAATCTGTGAGGAATTGACAGGACAAAGAAAACTTGTTTGAGAGCTTTAGTTAGTAAGGGATTTTAAACAGAATTTGGGCAGTGGTAGTAAATTGGTAAAAGTAAAATGCTTGTTTATACAGCCTTCTTGACTCTGAGTTCCTGAACTCTGGTGATCGGATGCCTCTTTACCTCCTGGTACAAGATGTCTCCTCTGTATTTACGAGATATTTTCCCTGCTTTCAGGAGACAAGGGAGGGGGGAAGTCTAAGTGCTTTCCTTGTACTGTTGCTTATATAACTTTAATTCAAAATTGTTAATATGCCTAAGTGGCCCATTTTGGGTGGCATGCCTTGGCTCCCATATGTGCATTTGGGTTGGTTAGGGCTTGGAATAAAAAAAAGATGCCATGGAAGGCCAAGAGACTGCTCTTGAGACTTGGATTCTCCACACATTGCAGATTCTAGGTTTCTGGCTTTCCAAATCTACATGGCCAAGAAATGCGCAGTATGTACCCCAATATCTGATTTTTGGCAGCCAAGGACCTTCAGGCATGTGAAGTTGGGCTGATACACATCTACTGGCAGAGCCTCCAGGGTAAATGGAGCCCAATCCTGAAATCTTTTTAGGTGTCACCTTTAAACTTGAAATGGTACCCATTTGACCACCTGCCTGGTGGGTCCTGGACTTCTGTAGCCACTAAGACTGCCAAGTCTCTCTTATTAAAGGATAGTCCTGCCAGCCTGCCCAGCAACACCCTGGCAAGGCAGTCCAGCTTCCTCCTGATCTGCCTTCAGGGGAAATGAGTGCATTTGTATAGGTTAAGGCTTGAAATAAGGCAGAGGACTTGTAACCCCAAGAGCCTGATTCTGTAACAGATCTTTGGCTACCCTGGCCTGTGCATACTGCGCATGCACAGAACATACCTTTAAGCTGGCCTTGGGAAGACCTGGCCCTCCAAGCCTGTGGAACTCTAGCCAGGCCAACAACCACCTGCATAGCCTCTGGCATGGAGAGAGCCCACCTTTTGAAAAATGTTCTGAAGTTGGCAAATGGGCACCTGTCAGTTCCCATGTGGACTTGTTGCCTGATGGGGCCCAGGTCTGCTTTAGGAATCAAGACTCCCAGGTGTCTCCTAATGGAAGATACCTTGTCCTGTACACCCTGCCCCTCCATGGTAAAGCAGTTGAGAAACTTCCAGTTCTGTCTTGAGGGGGAATATAATGGATAGGTATTGCCATGGCAGTCCAGTGACCTTGAGCTCCGATTCAGAGGGGATATTGCCCCTTGGGTGAGACAGGTATTGCAAGTACCCATGCATCTTGTCCCTAAGAACCTCTCTTCTATTCCAACCTCCCAAGACCAGTGCCCTGTTCTAGGTCCCTGGCTACCCCGAACTGTGCCACCTGTGCAGTTCATCCCCCTGAGACAGCTGGGAACCTCGAAGGAGTGGTCGTGGTGTCAGACACCAGTACCTACATAGGCTA
The DNA here is from genome assembly GCF_022079265.1 of Lynx rufus. Lineage (NCBI taxonomy): Eukaryota > Metazoa > Chordata > Mammalia > Carnivora > Felidae > Lynx > Lynx rufus. The sequence goes on along the minus strand of NW_025814829.1, from coordinate 27,695,239 downwards.
GGATGTGGGGCGTGTCCACCACCAAATATCACTGGTGGGGGGGGGGAGGTACAGGGGCTGCAGCTGCAAATTGGCCATTATCAGTCTCCATTTAGACATCTTGCCTGAAGGGGTTGTGGGCTTCTTCACAACCAGGATTCCCAGGTGCCTTTTATTAAATACCCCAGTGAGAAAGCCTAGCCCTGCCCAGTCAAGGCAGACCAGTTACCTTCAAAGGAAATGCGTATTTGCATAGGTTACAGTTTGAACTGAGGCAGATGCCTTTTGTCCACACCATCCTATTCCTTGACATGGTCTACCTGGATCTATACCCTCTTCCAAGTTCCTGGTTACCTCGAACCTCTTTGACCGTGCATGGGTGGTTTATGTCCCTTCAGCTGGCCTGAGGCAGCGGGGGGGGGGGGGGTTCCAGGCTGGTGGAGAGGGCTCAGCCCCAACATCACATGGAGGCAGAAGCTGCAAATTGACCACTATCAGTCTTGACTTAAACTTGCTGCCTGTAGGGATCCCAGGGTTTGCCATCAACCAGGACTCCCAGGTGTCTCTTATTAGAGGATAGATACCCAAGCTGGTCTGCTCAGCCTGCCCTAACAAAGGAGGGCAGTATCCTTCAGATTTATCTTCAGGGGGTATATGCACATTTGTGTAAGGTAGGGCTTGGAATTAGGCAGGTGACAGGGACACCCAAGAGCTCACTCTTGAAACCAGGCCTCTTGAGCACTTGCCCTGTTGCATGTCCCTGGCTTCCCTGATTTGTGTGACTTGAGCATGTGCAGTATGCACTCAGTTTGGAGGCACCACACGCCCTCTGGGCCTCTGAAGCTGGGACCAGTATCCAACCATCTGCATAGCCTCCAGGACAAAGGAGCATACCCCTGAAAATCTGTCTAAAGCAACAGTTTTTAGATTGGTCATGGCCCCCATTTGGACTGGCTGCCTGATGGGGTATCTGGCTTCTCCAACAATCAAGGCTCTTAAATATCTCTTGTTGGAGCGTATACTGGCCATCAGGCCCAGTCCAGGCAAGGCCAACCAGATTTCTCCAGTTCTGTCTTCCAAGGGAATGTGCACATTTGTGTAGGTTAAAATCTTGGAAACAGGAACACACCAGCTACTTCCAATAGACTGCTTTGGTGCCTCAACAGTGGGTGGGGGGGACTAATCCCACCTCCTGAAAATTGCCCTGAGACAGCTGTAGAAATGGGCAACAGTCATTTCACAGGTTGACTTACTGTGTGCTGAAGTCCTGAGCTTCTGCGTCAATCAAGGTTCCCAGGTGTCTCTTACTGCAGGATACTGCTGTCATCCCATTGATCTAGTCCTGGCAAGGGGAGTCCGGACCACTTCAAGTCTGCCTTCACAGGGAATATGCACCTTTGTATATCAATCACAATTATGTAGGCTGGGGCTTGGACTTAGCCAGATTATTTTTAGCCCCAAGAGTCTTTTCCTGTGAACCCTACCTCTCATGAAGCTTGGTCTGTTTCAGGTCTCTGGCTACCTTGATGTGCACAGCTCATACATGCTCAGTATACAATCTTTAAGCTGGCCTCTGGCATACTTGATACTCCAAGCCTGTGAAATCCAGCCAGACCCCAACCATTTCTGTAGCCTCTGGTGTGGAGGGAGCCCAGCTTTCAAACACTGCACTGAGCTAATAGCTACAAAAGGCTGACAGACGTCCCCGTGTGGACTTGCTGCCGGAGGTGGTCCCAGGCTTCACCCACGATTGTTCCCAGCCAGGTGTCTCTTACTGGAGGGTACCTGGCCATCCTGCTTGGCCCCTCCCTGGCAAGGCCATCCAGATTTCTCCAGCTCTGCCTTCAGGGGGAGTATGCACATTTGTGTGGGTTAAAGTATGGGAAGAGTCAGATGCCAGGTACTTCCAATAGCCTGCTCTTGTGACCCAGCCCCACAGGGCACTTGCACTGTTCCAGATCCCTGACTGCCCTGACCTGTGCATGCACAATACGTACTCTATCACTGCCGTTTGACTGTGGCAATGAGCAACAATCAATCCCCATGAAGACATAGTGTCTCCTCAGGTCTGGGCCTCTGGATCAATCACAGTTCCCAGGTGTCTGTTATTGGGGGATACTCCAGATTACTCAAGGACTTTCTTCAGTGAGAATATGCACAATTATGTAGGTTAGGGCGTGGAAGTAGGCAGATACTTTGTAACTCCAAGAGCCTGCATCTCCATATGCTTGCCCTCTTCCAGATACCCTGGCTCCCCAGACCTACACCACCCATGCAGGTACATACATTCCCTGTAAGCCAGTCTTGGGCAGACCGAGCCCTCAGAGCCTGTGAAACACTGACTAGACCCCAACCACCTTTGTAGCTGCCAGCGAGAGGGGGCCCACCTTATAAAAATTGCTCTTATTTGACAGCTTCTACTAGGAGAGTCTCCATGTGGACTTGCTTCTTGATGGGGTCTTGAGCTTCTGTAGGAACCAGGACCCCTCGGTGTCTCCACATGTCAGATACCCTCTCCTGTGGGCCTGACCCTTGGCTAGCAAGGCAGTTGAAAAACCTCCAAGTCCGCCCTATTCCAGATCCCAGGCCAATTTAACCTGGGAGACCCACGCATGCGCTGTCTGCACACGACCAGCTGGTCCTGGGCTGCAGGGGGCACTCCAGGCTTGCGGAACTCCAGCCTGACCCCAACCACCTGAATGACATCAGCGGGGAGTAAGCTCCACCCCCTGAAAAATCTTTCTGAGGCAGCAGCTTAAAACTGAAGACAATCTGTCCCCATTTGCATTGACTTCTTGATGGGATATCAGGCTTCTCTAGTCATCAGGGCTCTCAGGTGTCTCTTACTGGAGGGAACTCCAGCCATCTAGCCCAGCCCTGCCCGGTCAAGCCCAACTTTACTTTTGCAGCTCTGTCTTCAGCGGGAGTATATGCATCTGTGGAGGTTAAGTCTTGGAATTAGGCAGGTGCCATGTACCCTAATAGCCTCCTTCTGACCATCTTGACCTGCATGGCCTGTACGTGTATGGTCCATACCTTGTCAGCTGGCCCTTGGCTTTGGGGGCCCTCCAGGCCTATGGAGCTCAAGCCTGTCCTCAAACACCTTCTAGCTTGTAGGGTGGAGAGAGCCTGAAGCCTCCTTCTGAGGCTTCAGCTTAAACTACTGACTGTCAGCCCCCATTTGGAGTGGCTACCCAATGGGATTTCAGGCTTCTCCAGCAATCAAGGATCCCAAGTGTTGCTTATTACAGGGTTTCTCAGCCATCTCTTTTTGCCTCACTGAGGCAAGGCAGTCCAGATTCTTCTAGCTCTGCCTTTAGCAGGAATGTGTGTCTTTTTGTATGCTAAGCCTTGGAATTAGGCAGATGGCAGGTATCCCAAATGCCCCCTTTTGTGACCCAACCTTAGCCAACATTGTCCAGTTCCAGGTCCCTGGTTACTGTAGCTACTTTGACTAATAGGGCCTATGCTTGACTTGTCCATACTCTGTCAACTGGTTCCTGGCTGTTGGACCCTCTATGCCTGTGAAGGTCAAGCTGGTCCCCAAATACCTGCTGACCTGTAGGGTGGAGAGAGCCCACCCCCACTAAAATCATTCTGAGGCTTCAGCTTAAACTAGAGGCATTCCCCATTTGGACTGGTACCTGATAGGGTTATTGGTTTCTCCAGCAATCAGGGATTCCATGAATCTGTTACTGGAGGACACATGGCATCTATATGATCCATTCAGGGCAAGGCAATCCAGATTACTTTAGCTATGACCTCCGAGGGAATATTTACATTTATGTAGGTTGGAGGCTTAGAATTAGGCAGATTCCTTATACCCCAAGAGCATGCTTCTGGGACCTGATATCTCTGGATGCTTGACCTCTTTTCTAGGTCCCTGGCTACCCCTTACCTGGGAGACCTGCATATGGGCAGCATGTACCCCAAAGTCTGGCTTTGGGCAGACCCTGCTCTCCAGGCCTGTGAAATTCAGACCAGGCCTCAACCATCAGCATAGCCTCTGGTGTGGAAGGAGCCCACCTTCTGAAAATTGCTCTGAGCCAATAGGTGCAAAAGGGTGACAGTCAGTTACCAGGTAGATTTGCCACCTGCTGGGCTCCAGGGCTTCTCTAGGAATCAGGACTCCCTGTGCCTCCATATGGCAGATACCCTGTCCTGCCAGGCAGGTCACTTCCTAGTAAGGCAGTTGATAAACCTCCAGTTCTGTTTTTGGGGGGAGGGGGAGGAATATTCCATAATGTGCAGGTAGGCTTTGCTCATTAGGCTGATACTTTGTACACCTAATAGCCCTCTCCTGTGATGAGCCTCCCCCAACATTGCCCTGTTTCAGGTTTCTGGCTAGCCTGAATTGCCACACCTGCTCATGTGTTCTCTGTATCCTGTCACCTGGCCTTGGGCTGCAGGGGCACTCCAGGCCTGTGGCGCTCTGGGTGACCCCAGCTACCTGAATGTCCCCTGAGTAGAAGGAGCCCACTCCTAGAAAGTCTTTCTGAGGCAACAGCTTTAATCTGGCAACAGTGCCCTCATTTGGACTGGCTGCCCGACGGAGCCCTGATGTTCATCAGTAATCAGGGGGCCCCCAGGTGTCTCTTATTGGAGGTACCATGGTCAGCACTCCTAGCCCCACTCTGCCAATGCAACCCAGATTCCTCCGGTTCTGCCCCTAATGGGAATATGCATATTTGTGTAGATTAAGCCTTGGAATTAGGCAGACGCTTCGTAACCCCAGTAGCTTCCTCTATAGACGGCTTATGCCGTCACTGCCTGTCCCAGGTCCCTGGCTTCCCTGGACTATATAGCTCCTACAGGTGCAGTACATACCCTGAATTCTGCCCTTGGGTGACTGAGGCTCTCCAGGCCTGTGGAGCTAGGGTTTATCCCCAACAACCTCAAAAGAGGAGGTTTCTAGCCCTGTGAAATTCCCTCTGAGGCAGCCACTGATATGGGTGACAGGCCCCATGAGGACTGGCTGCCTTAAGGGGTCCCAGGCTTCTGTTGCTTCAGCTACACCCCAACCACCTGGTTAGGCTTTGACATGGAGAAACCTACCTTTGGAAAATTGCTTCAAGCAGACACCGACAAATGGACAACAGTCAGTCCCCACGCAGACTTACTGCCTGATGAGATACCAGGAGATTCTCCAGCAACCAAGTTTCCCTAATGTCTCTTATTAGTGGAGACCCTGGCAAGCCCTCCCAGTCCCTCCTGATTATCTTCTGAGGCAGCAGCTTTAAACTGGTGACTGTCAATCCCCATTTGGACTGGTTGCCTAGTGGGGTTCTGGACTTTTCCAGCAATCAAGGCTCTCAGTTATCTCTTATTGGAGGACACCCTGGCCATCCCACCAGGCCTTGTCCTGGCAAGGCAGTCCAGATTCTTCCAGTTCTGTCTTCTGTAGGAGTATGTGCATTTGTATAGGTTAAAGCTTTGGAATTATGCAGATGCGAGGTTCCCCCCATAGGCTGTTCTGTGACCCAGACTCTCCCAATATTTGGCTTATTCCAGGTCCTGGCTACATTGACCTGCAAGGCTTAAGTATGGGCAGTATGTACTTCAAAACCCACCCTTGGGCAGCTGTCCTTGGTCCCCCCAGTCCCAAGCCTGTGTGGCTAAGGTCCATCCCTGACCACCTGCATAACCTCAAGGGTGGAGAAACCCCACCCCTTGAAAATTGTCCTGAGGGGTCCGTTAAAATAGATGATAGTCCCCACGTATATTTATTATCTGCTGTTGTCCCTGGCTTTAGCAGCTATCGCACTTCCTAGATGTCTCTTATTAGAAGATAACCCAGGGGCGCCTGAGTGGCTCAGTCGGTTAAGCGTCCGACTTCGACTCAGGTCATGATCTCGCGGTCCGTGAGTTCGAGCCCTGCGTCAGGCTCTGGGCTGATGGCTCAGAGCCTGGAGCCTGCTTCGGATTCTGTGTCTCCCTCTCTCTCTGCCCCTCCCCTGTTCATGCTCTGTCTCTCTCTCTCTCAAAAATAAACATTAAAAAAAAAATTAAAAAAAAAAAAAAAAAAAAGGAAGATAACCCAGCCAGCCCGCCAGACCCATCCCTGGAAAGGCGGTCCAGATTCCTACAGCTCTGCCTTTAGTGAAAATATAGTACATTTGTGTAGGTTAGGGCATGGAATTGGGCAATGCCTTGTAACCCCAAGAGTTTCCGTGACCTCTCCTGATGTTTCCAGGTCCCTGGCTACCTTGACCTAAGAGGCCTGCATATTTTTCATTCAATAAGTCATTATCATAATACTTGTGTTTAATTTCTTAGACATGGTTCCTTTAGTTCTTTGAACATATTGATAATGGCTGTTTGACATCTTCATCTGCTTATTCCAAAATCTAGACCCACTCAAAGAAAGTTTCTATTGCCCTTTTCCCTCTTGTGTTCAGGATACACTTCCTGATCTCCTTCCATGTCTCTTCATATTGTTGTTGTTAAAAACTGGATATTTTAGATAACATATTGTAGAATTCTGAATCCTCTCCAACCAAGGACTGTTGCTATTGCTAACTTGTTTATTTGTTAAGTAGCCCAGACTAATTCTGTGGAGCTTGATTTGCAGCGTACAGATTTTGATGTCATTGCTCAGGTTTTATTTCTTCTTATTTTTTAGTCTGACTTCCTAGGAGTCATTTCTGAGTCAGCATAACTTAATTAAATCACCCTATCATTGGTCGGAAGTTATGCTTAAACACACTGGCCCACTAAACATCCTACCTTTTGTCTCTGAAACTGTGTGTGGTTTGGGAAATGTTTTCAAAGTTCAGGGAGTATAAAAGTCGGCTCCACTTTTAACCAGTGACTAGTAGCTCGCAGGGCTCTCTCTGGTTTGTCTGATCAGGCACAGTCGTTATATGTCCAGTGATTTCTGGACCACCAGCAATAAGTGTCATCTTAGTGTAGCCCTTTTTGGCTGTCTTTTGCTTCCAAAGCAAAATTTCTGTTAAATTTCTGGCTGGCCTGCCATTTTGTTTCTTGCCCCAACAGTATCTGTTACTGTTGTAACAGACACAACAGTATCATGGGGAGATATCAGCCTTCCTAGATTGTTTCCCACTGTAATCTCTATTGTATTCAACAGTGTCATTGCATGTGGATTTTTTTCCAAGGTCTGCCATAAAGTCATTCCGCCCTAACAGGGCAGCATAGCAGCCAGTTCACAATGCCTGCCTTGCCCATCCCAGGTCATACTTCTGAGCCACAGAATTGGGCAGGAATCAGAGAAGGATGGGAGCAGCCACTCTATTTTAGTGAGATTTACAGACATTTTCTTTAATCAGTATTTCTCAACAGTATGCTCTTTAGCCAATTTACAGAAACTGTGCATGGTTATTTTTTGTACATAATTTTGCCCAGTTTTATTTCTGCCTTTTGGAGACGGAGTCTACCAAACTTGTGTCATAGCCATTCTTGAAGTCCCACCTAAATGAGTTTGAAATATACTTTGCCCAAAAATCTCAGGAAGCATTATTTGGCAAAATTATTCTTGACTACCCTGAAAAAATACTAAGAGGGAACCTAATTCTTAATGCCAGTGTGAAGAAGAATTCATAATAACTGAAGATTGACATGGTATTAAAATGAGGACAGATGACCTACACTTGGTCGCTTTCTGAAACGGCTGACCTCCTGGCCAGAAAGAAGATAAGAAAGGGCTTTACTTTTCCTCCTCAGTGGTCCATGTCTGAATGCTTCAAACTTAGAAAATTAGGAACCGCAAGAAGGAAGTTGCACAGCTATTATTGTGCTCAGATAAATATCAAGTGTTGACTTTAAAGTATTAATGTGAAAACATTAGTTATCTCACACCACCCTCTGCGAACTTTGATATTTACTGAAAGTATTTCACTGCCCTGGCTTCCCGGCAGTGCACTGAAATTCGAAGTTTGCCTATAACCACAAATGAAAGCGGGATTTGGAGTGATACCACCATTGCAGGACCGTTTCTAAATATATGTGATTGGGCTAACCTAGCATGCTGCTTTTAATTAATCCCATTCTAATCTTATGGATTTCTACTGTTGAGGGGCAAGGTAAGTTGAAAACATGAAAACAGATCTAAATATTTTGTTCTTGTCTCAAATGTGTGTGTTGTGTGTGTGTGCGTGCGCGTGTGTGTGTGTATGTTTTAAAATGAATAATTATGTAAGAACATTTTGAATAAAGGATATTTGAATCTATTTCATCAATATTTTCTAACATGAAATTAAGAAAAAAAATCAAATGAAATGAATCTTCTCTGTTCTCGAAGCTCCAAAGTGTGAATAGCTACCAAATACAACATTTGGGGAAGAATTCTATGATGAAAAAGCTGCAGGTAATGAAGTTGAAAAGGTCACGTATCAGTGTAATTCTCCATAAACTCTGCAATGCCACTGACTAGAGAAAGCATCCCCAGAAAAATTGGACACCTTCAAAATGTTTGCATATTCACAGATTTGTTAATTTAAGATTTAAATATCATTAGATCAGGAACTTCCTTTTTCAATCTAATTATCATCAATAAAGAAAAATCTTTTTTAGTAAAACAGTACAGTATATCCTAATTTTTGTGTGTAATAAGCTGGTGAAATGTCCATGAGTTCTTTGCTTTTTCTGAGCTCTTTAGCAAATTTGAAAGCGAAAGGAAATTGTGCATCGTTTTTTATTAAAGCTATAAACCACATCTTAAAATATGTTGAAAGCTGTCTCATCTTATTTCACGCTGAAATAAAAACCATCGTATCCGAATAACTGCAAACGAAACCTCTAACAATGCCCAGGACAGCTGATTAGACCATGTGTGGAAGTGGAGTTTCAATCCTGTGTCTTGTTTGATTTCCAGCAGGGCTTTCTTTTGCTATTTTGTTGCTTGCTAAATTTTGCATACAATGGAAGTTCTTTGGGGAAGTTTCTCTTTAGTCCTCACATAAGAGAAAAATAGAAACAGTAAAAATGCTTTACTTTGAAGATGCACCTTCATGGGGTGCCTGGGTGACTCAGTTGGGTAAGCGTCCATCTTTTGATCTTGGCTCAGGTCATGATCTCACAGTTCATGGGATCAAGCCCTGAGTCCAGCTCTGCCCTGACAGCATGGCGTCTACTTGGGATTCTCTAGGTCCTGTCTCCCTGTCTCTCTGCTCTTCCCCCATGTGCGCGCTCTCAATCTCTTTCAAAAATAAATAAACATAAAAAAAGAGATCCACCTTCATAAAAGTTATAAAACCCTATTTCTATGGATTTGAAACTTTTATTTGTTACTGCATTTAGCATTGATATGTACTCACAGAACAGTTAGCTGATGGGGGTAAAAGTATGTTTTCTCCAATAGCAGTCTTAGTTGCTTAGTCTCAACTAAAAATACCAAATTCCCTGTGCACCTGGGTGGCTCGGTTGTCTGACTTAGGCTTAGGTCATGATCTCCCGGTTCATGGGTTCTAGGCCAATATTGGGCTTTCTGCTGTCAGCATGGAGTCCACTTGGGATCCTCTGTCCCCCTTTTCTCTCCCCCCTCCCCTGCTTATGCTCTCTCAAAAATAAACATTACAAATAATAACAGATTTTAAAAATACAAATTCTCTGTTTAGACTATGCAGCAGCCTCTGCATATATATATACACATGTACATATATATGTATATGTGTATACATGTATATGTGTATACATGTATATGTGTATATGTATATACATATGTATATATGTATATATATGTGTATATATACATATATACATGTGTATATATGTATGTGTATATACATATGTATATGTACATATATATGTACATGAGTATATATATATACATATATATACATATATATATACATATACCAGATGTGTCTGGTATATATTGTTTTAAACATCTGTTAGATATGACATTAAGAGGGATTTCTAAATGGGGAAAAAGCAGAGGAAAATAAGTATAAAATGTGAGACTAATATGTAGAATTTTTACAACCCCTAACCCAGAAAAAGATCTTCATCTTCAGTCTAGTCTTCCAAAGAACCTTCAGGGAAGCTCTATCCCAAAGCTGTGTAGATGTTAAATGACCTGTCAGTTTGTATTGCATTTACGTTTAGGTGCCTGTTGAGAAACTGGCCCCAAAGCAAAGGCACCATATCAAGGTAACACTTTTATAAAAACTCTGCATGCTTTCAATAGTGAAATATTTACCGAGCAATATATTATGCTGCAGGCTGCGGTAAAGCTCCAAAGAAAATGAACGCTCCATGCCTGTCTACACCTTCCAGTGTGCTCAGAGGAAAGCAAAACACACAAATAAGTAAACAGAGAGCAAAACTATGTGTGTGTGTGTGTGTGTATGTATATATGCAATATATATATATGTGATATGTGTATGTATATATATAAGGGAGTGTATTTCATAGGAAACATCATAAGCTTTTATCCAAAAGCTTAGACAAGAGATATTATCTCCTACTTTTGGTGACTGGATAAGGGAGGCCTGCCAGGAGAAGTTAACTTTCAGAGCTAGCACATCGCTGTGTGCACAAAGAGTATTTTCTTAATGTAGAATGAGCGTTGAAGGGTAGATAGAATAGGGACAATTGGAAGATGAAAGTGAAGTCCCTCTGGATGGCAAAGTATATGTAGGTAGAAATGCATGGAAATCAAATGCTGTAATTTGAGGGGAGGGCAAAGCAGATCTGAAAAAGAATTCTGGAAGGTACGGATGTCAGTGTTATGGGGCAGGGTGGGGGTGTCTCTTCCTCCATATCTTTTCCCAAACTACCAGAGAATGACAAATGTCCAATTGTAAACCGTCAGATAAGAAACTCCAGGTTTTGCAGGCTAAAGGCCGCAGGCATCCCCCGTGTGAAATGTGTGACAGGGAAAGTCACCCCAGATAAATGCCAAAAAGGAATTTTCCCAATTAACTGGTTTGGGAGCAGAATTTCTGGAAGTTGTTTCCTTTTTTTGCATAAGGGGAAAACAAAACTGCTTCATCCTCAAGCACCAGGGAAAACCAGAGGAGACAGAGACTTCAGGCAGAGATTCCCCTGGGTATCATCAGTGTAGAGAAAGGAATGGACGGCTGAGCCCCCAGACCACTAGCACCTTGTGGGGACAGGTCACAACTGCTGCTGACCCCCCCTCTGCCGTGTTCCTAAACCGTGGGGGATTTGCTTCTAGAAGTTACTGCAAAAGAGATTTTATTCCCCCTGACTCCAAAACATAAACTGCATTGACAATGGCCTTTTCAAATACTCTTGTACTCTTAATTAGGGATCATTTTTTGTTCTCAACTAATTAGTACACTGGAAGGCACATAAGGTAAAGGAATTTGAGCTAGAAGAAAGAAAAAAAAATCAATGAGATGATTAAAATATGACTTAATGATTCACTGATGTAGGTTAATTCTTCAGTTTTGTTTTATTTTTCCCAGTGGGACATTGTGATTTTCCAAGAATCAACCATGGAATTCTTTATGATAAGAAAGATCTGCCCTTTTCCTCAGTTCCTGTTGGGAAAACTTTTTATTATTCTTGTGAATATAGTTTTGTGTCTCCTTCAAAATCCTTTTGGAATCGCATAACATGCAGGGAGGAAGGATGGTCGCCAACACCCAGGTGCCTCAGTGAGTAAATGCCCTGATCAGTAGATGTGAATGTGTCATTCAGTCAATAGAGAAGATATTCCGGAAGGGATGTTGGGCTCTTGGGGCTCTTGGTGGACAATCACGGGGATCAGGACTAGAGAAGCCAGCGAAGATAAGAAATGTAGCCCTTTCTTGAAAAGCCTTTTATGAAAACCAAATGAAGAATAAATGTGTGAACTTCCTTATATTACCTAGAAGTGCTTTACACATTTTAATTTTAAAAACTGATGATTTATATGTTTAACTACTAATATGCAGTTCCTAATATTTGGTATCAGCCTGGTCATACTTTTCCTTTAAAACAAGTCTTTCTAGGGGCGCCTGGGTGGCTCAGTTGTTTGTCCGACTTCAGCTTAGGTCATGATCCCACGGTTCATGGGTTCAAGCCCTGCATCGAGCTCTGTGCTGACAGCTCAGAGCCTGGAGCCTGCTTCAGATTCTGTTGTCTCCCTCTCTCTGCCCCTCCCCCACTCACATTCTGTCTCTCTCTATCAAAAAAATGAATAAACGTTAAAAAAATTTTAAAACAAGTCTTTCTACATACTCATTCTGTTTTGAAACTTACTATTTGCAACAATTTGAAACTTAGCATTCCTGCAATGCAAAGATTGCGTTAAGTGTAAATATTTTCACTTTTATATTTTCCATAAATCCCTTCTTTTGTTCTTACAATGATATCTTTCAATGAACGTGAAGAGCAGACTCTGGAGAGAATAGATATATTAAGCAAAGAACAATGGGAGGCAGAACATATGAACCAACAAAGGAGACAGTAATGGTCTTTCTCCTTCTATAAGAAACATTTAGGAAAATTGAGAGAGAAATGGGTATATTAAAATCTTGTTTTGTACCTGGAAAAGTGTATAAAAACAAAATATTTTTAAATAAAAACCACAGAACAAAATGAAATGTTAATTTATTTCCAAATATGGAATATATGACTATATTTCATATAGTAAACATCACATATATAGTAGTATGATCTAAATTCTTTTGAAATTTTGTTTTTATATGTGATTTCAGTTTTGAGAGTTTGACATTCTTTTTAAAACATTGCAAAACACAAATTTAGTTTGCTCTTTTTTTTTTTTAACACTTCCACCTTGTACATTAAACAATTTTTTGGTCCTTAGGACTGTGTTTCTTTCCTTTTGTGGAAAATGGTCATTCTGCATCTTCAGGACAAACACATTTGGAAGGGGACACTGTACAAATTGTCTGTGACATCGGCTACAGCCTTCCTGGTAATACTGACATCATTACATGTTTGGAAGATGGATGGTCTTCTCCCCCCAAATGCAGTTCCACCAGTAAGTAAAATGTCGTTTCACACCCTGACATGTGATGCGATTTTTTAAAATAAATATATCCAAAGAATAAATAATAAATAAATAAAATAAATATATCTATTGTCAGAAGCTAAATGTAGATTTCACCTTTTGCTTTTATCATTATGCATTTGTTTTTCAGTTCCAACTGTGTCTGATAGATGTACAGATAGCAAAATTTGCCTGCCTACACAAATCTAATGCATGCAATAAGTAAAATTATTAGACAACACAAACACTTTGAAGGCTGTACCTTTAGGTTAAAGTAACACCCTTTTATTGTTTCCATGAAAATTATCACATTAGTTGAAAATGAACTTAATTTAAAACTCGAGTATTGGGGCGCCTGGGTGGCTAAGTCGGTTGGGCTTCGGCTCAGATCATGATCTCACAGCTTGTGAGTTCGAGCCCCGCGTCGGGCTCCGTGCTGACAGTCCAGAGCCTGGAGCTTTCTTCAGATTCTGTGTCTCCCTCTCTCTCTGCCCCTCCCCTGCTCAGGTTCTACCTCTGTCCTTCAAAAATAAATAAACATTAAAAATAATTTTAAAAAAACTTGAGTATTAAGCTGAAAAGAGAGTATTTAAGTGAAAATATGTCCAATACTAGTTAAAAATGTCCTATGACTAAGATAGATTTTTATAGTTATTTTCTGTGTGTATACTAAACTCCTATGCTGAATTCAATAAACTGTCAATTTTCATGTTTAAAATATTTTGCACCTGTAAGCGTTAGGTTTATTTACGAGTGGCTTGGAATTTGGGAAACAATTCCTTGGGAAACTATAATATAATGGGATCTCCCAGATTTGGGTGAACGCTTGTAATTCTTCATCTTTAAGAGTCCCTGGCAATCACTCTTAAGCCAGCTCATGGAATTTTATCCTGTTTGCACAGCTTAGTACACAACCAAAGACTCAAGAACACTCTTAAGAAAACGTCTCTGGCTCTTTCTCATCATAATACGCTCTCTCTGTTCCTCTGCCCTGTAAATTCTAGCCACCATGGTCTCCGAAACTGTGATCTTGCTCTCCCTGGTGGACTCTGTATAGCTTCTCCTTCCCTGCAACACAGTCTGGAAAGTGCTACCAGAAAGCTGAAACAACCACAGATCAAACTTTGGGGTTTGGGTGGTTTTTTGTCCCCCTCTTCTTGATTATCACGGACTTGCACCATCCAGTTTCCAGTTTTTTAGAGAGAGGTTTTATACAGTTTTCTAATGTTTTCCCAGTTGGAGGCTATGCTGACACCAGCTACTCCATCTTATCAGGAAATGAAGTCTTCTGATTGGCTTTTTTTTTTTTAATGTGATTCTGCAACTTCAATATTTAAATTCTTCTAGAAAATAGAGTCTTTTTAAAGCAGCTTGAATTACAATACTCACTCGGTTACGTATTGTAAGTTAGGCCACGACCTCTTTCAATTATGAGGGGCTTGCACATGACTAATATTTGCAAAAAAATAACAAAAGAACACATTTATTGACTTCCTACCTGAAGTGTCCAGTGGTTGAACAGGGCTCATAACTTAGAAGGCTTCAGTTATGGTATAAATACTTCATTGTCATCTCATCTCGAGCACCAGCTCTCTTCCTTTTTGTGAGATGATGGCAATCATCAGCCCAGCAATTGTATTTTAGAAGCCTGACAACTCAATCTGACAATTCAACTCAGTAGTAACCCACTCAAGCTGGTTGCTGTGTACATTTTGTGAGACTCCGTTAGCCTTTGAAAAATTCTGTGTATCCAAGGTAGGGTGTTGGATCAAGAACACCGTGGAGAAAGTCAGGGGCAGCTGGGTGGCTCAGTTGGTTAAGCAACTGACTTTGGCTCAGGTCACGATACCACCATTTGTGCTGTCAGCACAGAGCCTGCTTCGGATCCTCTGCTCCCCTCTCTGTCTCCCTCAAAAAATAAATAAACATGAAAAAAAAAAAGAGAGAGAACACCGTGGAGAGTCAACAATGTTTCAGAACAACTGGACTCCAGCATGGGTTCTGAGAAAAATTACCTCTGGGTCCATGAGTAAATGATTACCTATTTGAGCTGAGATTACTGATCTACAAAGTGAGTATGCTGAACTATCTAGGTAACAATGATTAATGATTTTTCTTTAAATCCCTAAATTATTTCCACCGTGGTGGAAGCTCTTATTTTCTACCAACTATGTTTTTTTTTTTTTTTTAATTTTTTTTTTTCAACGTTTATTTATTTTTGGGACAGAGAGAGACAGAGCATGAACGGGGGAGGGGCAGAGAGAGAGGGAGACACAGAATCGGAAACAGGCTCCAGGCTCTGAGCCATCAGCCCAGAGCCCGACGCGGGGCTCGAACTCCCGGACCGCGAGATCGTGACCTGGCTGAAGTCGGACGCTTAACCGACTGCGCCACCCAGGTGCCCCTCTACCAACTATGTTAATTTGTTTACAAATATTTAGTGAGGAATGGCTTTTAAAAAGAATTAGAGTAGCAAGGGGAGAAATAAAGAATGGATAATGAAATGGTGGAAAGAAATACAAAAAGATGAAAAAATAGATAAGAGGAATGCAGGAAAAGAATAGAGAAAAATAAATATCTAGAACAAGAGTTCTAAACTTTCTCTGGAGCATGCACACTTTTTGTTCCCCCAAAGAAGCTGTGGAAATGCTGATAAAATCATTAATCGTTTCGTAAATCAATCATGATATGCATGTGCATTTAAATTTCGTATCCAATGTTACTAACATTGTAAATCATATGCTTTAAAGATATATTGGCTTTACTCTTAATGCTACAGTCTTAAAAAGGTTTTGTTTTTGTTTTTGTTTTTTTGTTTGTTTTTGTTTTTTGTTTTTTTTTTTTTTTGAGAGAGAGAGAGAATGAAAGAAGGAGAGGGAGCGTGTACGCACATGCGAAAGGGGTAGGGGCAGAGGGAGACAGAATCTTAAGCAGGCACCATGCCCAGCACAGAGCCAGATGAGGGGCTTAATCTCACAACTGAGAGATCATAACCTGGGCTGAAATCAAGAGTCGGTTGCTTAACTGTGCCACCCAGGCGCCCTCACTAATATTTTCTTAAATATAGCAAGTAAATTTTCAGGGAAGTCTGTCTTATATCAAACTCCTTTCAAGTACCACCATGATTTTCTTACAGGAGCAAACTGTGATTTTATTTTCCTAGCATAGCAAGGTCTCCACCAGGACAGGTAGTCAACACAAAACAATATTAGCCTGTGTTCCAATATAGGTGTCTGCATACAGTTCCTTAAGTTGCATAAATGATATCCCCTAAAGTTGTATAGATCAAAATATGTACAAAACCTTATTGCAGTCCTGATACAATAAACCATCTATTTATTTATATCTATCTATCTATCTACCTATCATCTATCATCATCATCTATCTACCTCTATTATCTATCTGCCTATTTACATATGTTACCATATACATACATATCTACATATATATAATATAGAGAGAGACATTGATTTCTCTCTTACAGTGACTTTTATAGGTTCAGGCAAACAAAAATTATTTTATGAATTGTTTCTAATATACATATCAATGTTACCAAGTAGTAAATTCACATTAACAGGATTACATTTAAGATTTTCTATACTTTGTTGCATCCTCTTTTGACTATAATTTATTATATTACTTGATAAAACAAATTGTTGATGCTTGTTTTTATCATCAGATCCCAATACTATGTTTGAACAGTTTTGTTTTGGCCGTTTTTTGAATTTTAACTGTACATAAACGGCTCAGAAGTATGCTATAAGCTTTAAACATTATGCTTTGATTCTCAGTTATTAAAGATGGAGAGAGCACTGTATCTGCTCTACCAGCCACTCATATACTTCTTTTTTATTTTTTGATACACGACTATATTTAATTAAAAAATGTATTTGGGAAAAACCTTTCAAAAATGAATAAGGTCTAAAATTCTGAAGTTCCTGCTATTCTAGTGAAAGTCCTATAGGCTTCAGGGATCAAAATGATTTTTAGCATGGCTACCACACTCTAGGTCAGAGGTCATTTGTGCACATATGTGATAATACACTTATAGGCTACAGTTCAGCTGATAGAGTAAAGGCAAACTTTAAAGCCAATTTATTTAACAGAACTGCCAGAAATTGGTGCTTCAGTGTGTCATGCTATAAGTTTCCTGTGGCTGCTGTAACAAACTGGCACAAACATGATGGCTTAAACAACACAGGTCTGTTCTCTTTCAGTTCTGGAGGCTAAGACATCCAAAATCAGTTTCTCTAGGTTAAATCCAAAGTGTAGGCCGGGCTGATTCCTTCCGGTGCTCTAGCAAGGAAACTGTTTACATACTTTTTCCAGCTGCCAGAGGCCCCTTGGTTTGGGGCCCCTTCCTCCCCCATCAAAGCCAGCAGTTTGGCTCCTTTAAATAGTTTTCTCCCTGTTCCTCTCCTTTTGTGGTCCCATCATTTTCTGCCTGACTTCGACTTTTCTTGCATGCCTTTTATAAGGATCACTCTGATCAAATCAGGCACACCTAGATAATCCAGGCTAATCTCCCCATCTCCAGATCCTTAACTTGACCACATTGGCAAAAATTCTTTTGCCATGTGAGGTAACATTCACAGGTTCTGCGGATTAGAACGTGGACATCTTTGAGGGGGTATTATTTAGCCCACCACAGTCATTTACAGTAAAAACAAGGAGCATATCGATTCATGGAACACTACTACTGAACAACTAAAGGAATAAACAGTCTGTCCAAAAACCTCTGACCTCACATGAGTTATACATGGACTCCTTTTTGTACTCTCATTGCACTGTTTCCATATCCCAATCCTCTAGAGCCAATTGTTTTACTATTTATTATTTACTATTTGGTTTTCCAGTTATGAATTCCGTGCCATTTTTGGTCTGATGCAGGACCTGGTCTGATACTCCCAAGTTAAATGAATTCTGCCTACCAGTAACCCCAAACCAGTGTGAAACCTAATGCAGGGGTCTGATTTATTGCAAATCACCCATAACACTTTATAGGAAATTATTAGATTACTGAATTGGATTTCTCTTGGGCATGCCAAAACTCTACTGACAAGAATTCTTTGCTCTCGTTTTTTTTTTTTTTAAAACAATACATCTATTTATAATCTACCTTATTGTATATAAAACTTAATATACTTTACATTGTTTCCTAGAATGTTTTATTTGAGGATTTATGGCTAATTTATTTTTATTTTATTTTATTTTTTTATTTTAGAGGGAGAGAGAGCATGAATGGGGGAGAGAGACAGAGGGAGAAAGACAGAAAGTCTTAAGCAGACTCCATGTTCAGTGTGGAGCCCTATGTGGGTCTCGATCCCACAGCCCTGGGATCATGACCTGAGAAATCAACATTTTGGTGCTCAACCAACTGAGTCACCTAGGTGCCCACAGTTATTTTTAATAAACTAAAAGTGTGGACTGAAAGAATAATTCTAGGTTGTAGTTTCCCTGGCATAACCCTTATTTTTTTTCTCCTAATGGCCATATTTATTAACTTATCATGACAATATTTACTAAACAAACACTGATATTTTCAGTGTGGTTTTTTTCATAAAAATATTTAAAATCTGATATTGTAGTTGACAGTGGTTTTT
This sequence comes from Lynx rufus, assembly GCF_022079265.1. Taxonomy (NCBI): domain Eukaryota; kingdom Metazoa; phylum Chordata; class Mammalia; order Carnivora; family Felidae; genus Lynx; species Lynx rufus. The sequence continues at coordinate 27,676,731 of NW_025814829.1, read as the reverse complement.
GTCTGAATCAGAATATGCTTATCCATTTTTATAAAAATTTATTTATTTTTTTGCTTAGAGGAAAAAATATATATATTAAACATTTCTTCATGGTCCCTGGGTGACTCAGTTGGCTACGCATCTGACTTTTGTTCTTGGGTCAGGTCATGATCTCATGGTTCTGGAGTTTGAGCTCCACATTGGGTTCTGTGCTAATGGTGGAGTGCTTGTTTGGGATTCTCTCTCTCCCTGTCCCTCTGCCCCTCTCCGACTCATGCTCTCTCTTTTGCTCTCTTTCTCTCTCTCGCTCTTAAAATAAATAAATAAACTTAGAAAATAAAAACAGATTGGAAGCACCATAGATTTCATGGTATGTAGTGAATATGTCTGTTGTCATTTGCCCACATGCTATCGTAAGTACTTTTTTATCCAGGAAATAGAAGCAATTCTGAATATATTTCTTTTCACTAGACTCTTTTGAAAGATATTTCCTAATGGACAATAATCTAAATTTAAGGTGTCTCCATATAGCTTTAAAAGACCAACATTAAATGTTGGTATAATAACAGATCTTTGAAAAGCACTTAGCCCATCCAAAATAAGATTGTTTATATGCCATGTACATTATAATATTTATGACCAAAATTAAAGCTATTTTCAAGGTACCTTGAATTAAAACGGCCTCATAATTCAAAACTAAGCAAACATTACCAAATTTATAGTTGGTTATACATGCTGCAGCCACTTTAGATACTTTATTCCTTGACTTTCATCCTCTTCCGTGTCATTGGATTATTAACTCATAGTTTATAGCCAGAGACTTGGTGTTTTTGTTTATTTTAGAGCAGTTTTGGGTTTCATGACAAAATTGAGGGGGAGGTATACAGATTTCTCTATACTACTTGTGCCACACATGCAAGATAATCTGTCCCATTTTCAACTTGACAGGCCAGGGTGCTATTGACAATTGACACATCACAATTACCCAAAGTCCATAGCTTACATTATAGTTCATTCTTGGTGTTGCACAAAGTCTTTGATTCAAATGCAGCCCAGAATGCCTCAGGTCATGCCAAATCATGCACCTTTTAAATATGGTTGTACATTTTTTCCCATATGTATTAGTTTTCTACTGCTGCTGTAACAAATTACCATAAACCTAATTACTTAAAACAATACAGACTTATTATCTTACATTTCTAGAGGTGAAAAGTCCTGAAATCAAGATACTGAATCATGTTTCCTTCCGGAAGTCCTAGGAAAGGATCAATCTCTTTGCCTTTTACAGCTTCTAGAAGCCCTTTGCGTTTCTTGGCTCATGGCCCTTCGTCATATCACTTCAACCTCTGCTTCTGTTGTCATATTGCCTACTTTGATTCTGACACCTCTGCTCCCTTTTGTAAGAATCCTTGTGATTACATTGGGTCCACTACCACACAGATAATTCAAAATAAGCTCTCCATCTCAAGTCCTTTAATTTAATCATTTCTGTAAAGTCTGTTTTTCCAAGGAAAGGTAACATATTTGCAAGTTTCAGGGATTAGGACGTGGACATTTTGGGGAGGCCATTATTCTGTCTACAACACTGTGTGATAATTACACTTAAATAAAGCAGCTAGAAAATCCTACATCAGCCAAGATAAATTATTTTCAATAGCTTTTTTTTTTTTTTTTTTTGCAATTGGATAAGAAAGGGAATGTAAACAACCAGTAAGTAAAGAACTGTCATGCAAAATTATTGGAATAAAACACAGATGCATGGGTACAAATTTTACTAAAGCTGAGTGAGTCACATTCCAGGGGGTTTGTACAAACTGTTATTAAACTATTAAATTGCCGATAACAATGTATAAAACTGGCTAGTTTAAATAGTATTTCTGAGATTTAATTAGAAAATATTTCATCATATTTTTGTGCTTGATTTGAGAGTATTTGTCTTGCATGTCATTTGTATTTTTACATGTGAATTTCAGTATCTAATTTTATAAATGAACCACGAATGCAGATTAGAAGAGAAAAATACACATACATATTCATATATATATCCATTTTTACCTGAACCAGAAGGCATTCATAATGCATTGGTATTTAGAAAGTTATTATAGATGTGGTTTAGAAAGATATTAGAGATGTGGTTGGGTATAATGGAAAGATTCAGAACACCTAGAAGCAACTTAGCCATGTTGCTTAGCCATTTTTTTCAAAAAGTTCATATACTACATACAGCTCCCCATTCGTAAAATCAGGAATGTTTTTGTTTTTTAATGTTCCCTCCTACTTAAAATGTACTAGACGTGTCTTCTTTGGGCCATTCCAGTTATTAACTTTTTAAACATATGTATCATTTAGTTAAATATGCTGCATTTTAATTTTTATTACTTGAAAGAATGATTTTCATGAGATCTGAGTGTGAAAAACATTCATATGCTATTTTATAGACAAATAATAAAAGTTATTAAAATTATCTTTAATTCAATAAGTGAAATAATTTATAAGTAACTGCTCAAACCGTTATTTATTATGGTCCTGAGGAGATTGTCATACAAAATTTTACTTTGCTGTTCAAAATGATAATTTCTTAAAAGGGGCTTACACATATTTATTGGGTGTAAATAATTAGCTTATTTTTTGAAGGTAAGAATATAAGCATCTCTGCGTATGAAGTCCCCCTAATCTTATTTTTGTATTGCATATATTAAATTTAATTTCACAATGATTATTTCATACATATTTATTTACTTTTATTTTTTTTAGATATAGAATGTCTTGTTCCAATTTTAGAAGCTAACATACATGTTTATCCAAAACAAGAAAAATACACACCTGGAGATGTGTTGCAATTTTCCTGCAGACAAGGACTTGTAAGAGTTGGACCAGATTCAGTTCAATGCTATCATTTTGGATGGTCACCTAATTTTCCAACATGTAAAGGTCAATATTTATTTTAGAGCTGATGAAACAACTTATAAAATTTTATATTAATGTCTATGTATTTTATCGGATCTTTTATCTATAATCTGACAAACTGCAAAAAAATGGCAAAAGTAGTATTTTAATTGAGAAGAAGGAGGGATGCTGGGTCATAGATTAGTTATGTTTCCTTTATCAAGGGGTAATTCTACCTCTGTGCTTTGAAATATGTAATGGAGTTTTATAGATCAAAATATAGTCACTGGGACTGAGAAGTGTTAGGGATTTTTCCCCAAACTCAATTTAAAAAAAGAATACTTTAAAAAATATTGTGTGGGCCTTGTTATATTTTATTAAGTAATTAAGAAGTCATCAAATAAACATATGGATTATTCAATATAAAAGAATTATGATTTTTTACTTGCTTCAGATGACATTACTTTTTCAAAAATTTTGATAGTTATTTTATATATTTAAAGATATTAATTAATAAAAACTATAATTGCATATGTATATCATATCACATATTTGACAACTACTTACTTTTATATGATATCCAGATCATTGAACTACTTTAAAATCTTCAAGGGCACAATTAATATCTTGGTTATAATAACCTGCACAATATGGGGGGGGTAGGCGCAATCAGGATATTTGCATATAGAAAGAAGATAAGATTGCCCTAAAAATTGTTAACTTAAAGAAATGCAATAAGATGTTTTGTATATGCTGGTCAGTGTTCTTATTTCTTAGGTATTCTGAAGAATTTAGAAGTCAAATCTTACTGTGTCTGTCATTTACTTTAAATTACTTCACAAAAAAATTAATTGGGCAAAATGTAACATTCATATATATCTAGGTGATCGGTATATGTGTTCATTGTGCATCTTTCTTTGCTCAGAATTATTTATAAAAAAGGCATCAATATTTGAGAAAAAGAATAGACTTTACACAATACACTATGTACACTATAAAAAGCAAACCTGAAGAAAATAGGAATGTAGCACAAATGTAATTTAGTTCTAGGTCAACCAAAATAGTAACTCCACGTTTTGCCAGATTTATAAGACTATTTAAGCATTATTTAAACAATTTCTTTATGATAGAGCAAGTACAGTCATGTGGTCAACCCCCTCAACTCCCCAATGGTAAAACAAAACAGATAAGGAAAGAAGAATATGAACACGGTGAAATGGTGGAGTATGATTGCAATCCCGCTTTTCTAATGATGGGGCCTAAGAACGTACAGTGCATCGATGGAGAATGGACAAATCTGCCTACTTGTTTTGGTAAATAGATGTTAGTGTTTAAACACAACAGTTTAAACTTTGCACTTTTCATATATATATATATATATATATATATACATGTATATATTTGAAATATTTTAAAAGTAAGCAGATCTTTTATTACATTTTCTTAGAACACGTGAAAACATGTGGATATGTACCTCACCTCAAGAATGGCTATGCCCAGCCCTCAGTCCCTCCCTATCGACCTGGTGTTTCTGTGGAACTGCACTGCAGAAATGCATATACAATGGTTGGAAATAATGTAATTACTTGTATTGATGGAATGTGGACTGAACTTCCCAAGTGTGTTGGTGAGAATACATTTCTTAAGTTTGTATTTGATTGTTTATAATTTTTTAAGTCAATAAATATAGTCACACCAGCACATGCTGGTGCCCATCAGGTATTAAACAGGATATAAGATACTTACTAAGTTGTTTGCTCCTAATTACTTAAGAAAGTGAATTTGGAAAGATTTTCTTTGACCTATGAACACTGTGAAAAATTACTGAGATGCTAAGAGCTCTGTGAACCAGGAGAGTTTGGGACTTCTGCTTCGGAGTAGCATCAGATTGCTTTTCCTAGGTATCTACTGCTGGATCCTACCTTCACCATGTGATGGAGCTTTGCATAATGGATTTTCCTTAGCTTCTGGATAAGCCATGTTCTTTTAAATCTCTGTGCCTTTCCGGGGTGCCTGGGTGGCGCAGTCGGTTAAGCGTCCGACTTCAGCCAGGTCACGATCTCGCGGTCCGTGAGTTCGAGCCCTGCGTCGGGCTCTGGGCTGATGGCTCAGAGCCTGGAGCCTGTTTCCGATTCTGTGTCTCCCTCTCTCTCTGCCCCTCCCCCGTTCATGCTCTGTCTCTCTCTGTCCCAAAAATAAAAATAAACGTTGAAAAAAAAATTAAAAAAAAAAATCTCTGTGCCTTTCCTCATTCGTGCCTTTGCTCTCTTCCTGAAATGTCTTTCTCCGCTGTCATCATATGCAAAACTATTCACCTTTAAGAGTCAACTCAAAATTCACTCACCTCTGTAACCTCTCCTGGTTTATTTTCCAGTACCCATATGCTCATCGCAAAATTCTAGTAGAATGATATAGCCTCTCCACTGTGTTGTCTGTCTGTACATTTATCATTGTCATGTACCTAATAGATACTTGTCTTCTGTTTAGATTATAAAGTGCCAGAATATCAGGGCTCATCTGTATGGACCCAATCTCTAATTCACTGCCTGAGTTATCATTCGCTTAGGTTTGCATAAAGTATTTTATGCAATACTTTATTACTTTATTCGCATAAAGTGTTAAGATTCTGTGTCAGTAACTCATTTCATAATTATTTTTGGTTGTTATCCCACAAGCTCCTCCTCTGGGGCACGGTGCACTTGGTATCAGCTCTCTTTTTTGTCTCACATACCCGCACTCTACCTTCTGTTGGTCTAGACTTTGTCATACACATAGGAAGTCTATATAGACGCTGCTTGACATTTTAATTGGATTAATGTCTCAAAACTTGTCCTCATCTCTCCTCCTCAGCCTAAACGTGTTGTAGTCCCAGAGGGGTTCTAGATGAGAAGGCATAGCCAAGGTACTTTGATTCAATTTTTGGTTAAAGTTGAAAAAAATGGGGAAAAAAAGAATGCTGTAAAACATCTGTGTTACACTAGTCACAATTGATATTTTTGACATTATTTGCTTTAAATATTTTGTAATAGAATAAATCATTGAAATGAAAACATGAAAGAAAAACGCGAGTATCCATTATCCTATCATCCTCCCAAGGGAAATTCCAATCAAGCAGAAAGTAGAATTTGTACTTTCCATTCTACTTTTTGATATATATATATGTGTGTGTGTGTGTGTGTGTGTGTGTGTGTTGGAGGAAATTTTTGTGTTTTTTCCCCTAAGCTTATGCAAAATTATTGTCTACCTGCAAAGTGCTTTTTTCTTCAACATTGTAATTTAACTGTGTTGTAATCTACCTTGAGAACGTACCTTGCTTTATCACTTCATTACCCTATTGGCAATGGAAATTGTTTTTTTTGTTTTTTTTTTTTTTTTGTCCTGGTATAAAAGACATGCTTCAGTGTTTCCTAAAACATACATCTGCAAGTGGAATTGATGGTATTGGATTGTAGATCCTTTTGATTTTACGAGGTACTGCCAGATGTATACGGAGACCTTACTCCTCTTGCCTTCACTTGATATTTTAATATTTTTGAACTGGCACCAAGATGGTGGGTCAAAATCATTTCTCGCATTTAATTTCATTTGTTTGACTGATAGTAATATTGAGTGTAAATTCAAGTATTTGTCGGTAGCTAGATTTTCTCTTACGTGCAATGAACATTTTTCTTTAACTTTGTGTTTTCTTTCTCCTTTTAAGATTTGAGTTCTGCATTAAATATTCTAACTATATTGCAAACGTTTTAAAGTTTTAAAGTTTTTTTTGCTTTATTTTCTCTATGATGCCTTTTTCATTGGAGGGTTTTGCTTAAACTCAATTGTCAATCTTTCTTTTGATTGTTTGCATGTTTGTGTGTATCTTGTTTAGGAATCCCTCATTTTTTAGGTGCATAAATATATTCCCTTTTATTCTAAGGATTAAAATCTCATTACTAAGATTTATTTTTTAAATTTATTTGTTATATTTATGTTGTATTAGAGTACTTTTGTTTGTGTCGATGTGGGAAACTATGTCAATACTAAGTGAATTGTCTGTTCCATTTTCTACTAATATTTATTTCCCCTATGCCATTTACTAGTACCCTATTTATTTATTATTTTTTTTTTAAATTTTTTTTTCAACGTTTATTTATTTTTGGGACAGAGAGAGACAGAGCATGAACGGGGGAGGGGCAGAGAGAGAGGGAGACACAGAATCGGAAACAGGCTCCAGGCTCTGAGCCATCAGCCCAGAGCCCGACGCGGGGCTCGAACTCCCGGACCGCGAGATCGTGACCTGGCTGAAGTCGGACGCTTAACCGACTGCGCCACCCAGGCGCCCCATTAGTACCCTATTTATATCTATTTCTAGATTATTTATTCTGTTCCCTTAACCTGTTTGTCTATTTTTATAGTAATATGGAAAAAAATCATTATTATTACAGCAATCTTTTTTGCTTATTATAATCATCGCAACCATTCTTTAAAATGCCCGAATCTGTGTTTTATTTTATTTTTAATTTTTTAATGTTTATTTTTGAGAAAGAGAGAGAGAGAGAGAGAGAGACAGTATGAGCAGGGGAGGGGCAGAGAAAGGGGGAGACACAGAATCCGAAGCAGGCTCCAGGCTCCGGGCTGTCAGCACAGAGTCTGATGCGGGGCTCAAACTCACAAACCATAAGATCATGACCTGAGCTGAAGTCAGACGCTCAACTGACTGAGCCACCCAGGCGCCCCTCCATCTGTATTTTAAAACTAAATTCCTTGATAATTCTGATTCAATTTTGTTTGGGATTACACGAAATTTGTAAATTTGGCCAGAATTGCAATTTTATTTATTATTGATTCTTCCTCCCATGAATATAATGCATCAATCTATTTAGTCAGGTCTTATATTAAACTTTTATATGTAATAATATACATTTCTCATTAAAATTATTTCTAAATAAGCTTTTTCCCTAAGTTCTTTGGGATTCTACTGATAAAATAAATGAGATCTTTTATTAATTTATATATTTGAAGAGTTATACTTTCTATATACAGGATTATATTTTATTTTGTATATTGGTTTTGTTTCCAGCAATCTTGCTAAATTCCCATATTAGTTCTAATAATGAATTTGGATATTTTATTTTTATAAATAATCACAACTTAATCTCTTTTATTTTATTTCTTTAGTTCATGAAACTATCTCTACATGGTCCAGAAACAACCACCAAAATAACAACCATGTAGCCTGAGTTCTATTTATGTCTGGGATATTTGGATTCTCCTCTTAGAGAAAGAGTTGAAGGCAGGACCTAGGAACTAGGCCTGATTCTTACTCTTCCTATGCCTCTAAATCTTTTAACTCTATTCCAGATTTTCTGATCAGCTTCTCCATTTTCTTCTGCAGAAGTAGTGAAATCTATTTCAGGTTTTTCTATCAATCCATCAGGCTGTGTGCTGTGCTCTCTCAATTGCGTTTAAGCAGTCTTGGGCTCTCAGCCGTAATGTAGAAGTATGTGCAAGTTTTGTCCTGATACCCTCAGATACTGTTCTCCTTCGTCCTATCTCCAGCAATCTCAAAATACGAAAGCCTTTCATTCTGAGCTTTAACAACTGGCACTCTCTGTTGCTGTTCTTCAAGATTCTAAAGTGGAAAACCCAGATCCACTCTCTTCCCTCATTTCCTAGACTTTTGGATTGTCAACTGACCTACCCACTTCTGGTGATGAAAACTGTCGCTGTTGTGCTTCTTTAAGCCTGGCAGACACCTTGGCCACTGGCAATTCATGGTGACCTACAGGGAGGGAATGTTTTCCAGCCCCGAGAGACTGGGCTCTGTTATAAAAAGGCGTAAATTGTATGTGCTCATGGTCAACAATTATTATATGAGGGAAATACAGATACCCAATCCCTAGCATCACATAGGGGAGATTTAGAACAGGGATTAAAAAACACTTGGAAGAAAAGCAGTAGCAGAGCAATTCACGTCTCATTATGCCATCCTTGGACACGCTAAGGAAAGATTCCGTGATGAGCTACATATTTATGGACAAAAGGGAAGAATCGTAACAATAAAAACTATGTAGACAAGCATGTGGCCCATTGTGAATGCATGTTCTAAGGCTCAATAGTGTTGTTATCAGGGGGTTCTTCCTGCGAGCACACTCTTGAGTTCTTGGGTCAGGGTCTTTACTGAGCTTCTGAAATGTGGGAGTAATTGAACCTCGAGGGAAATCCAGACTTATCTCTCCTAGTACTGTACTTCCCACAGATATGTGGTTATTTAGTGGGAAACAATCAGATACAACTATCTTTTCATGGCCTTTAAAAACTAGGCTGAAGTTTCATAAGGACTGTTCTCCAGTCAAAACCCTGGACCAGACTAATCCATCTTGCATTCCCATTTCCTAAGCAACTTTGACATATTTTTCTGTCATTCAAAATGGAACACAGCTTTTCATTTTCTTTCTCATTTTTTCAACAGCCAGTATAGCCTACGCAATGAAATTAAGAGTTTTATGTGATATGGCCTAAAGGCATCAAACATGATTTCATCATACCGCTAATATTTCAGATATTTTACTGAAATAATTGCTAGTTTCTGTTCAATATTCTGCTCATGTATCCATATTTTCCTTTTGAATAGCAACCGACCAACTTAAGAGTTGCAAAATACCAAATTTTTATCGAAGAAAACTGATAAGTCCGTGGATGCCTGAATATAATCATAATGCCAGAATAAATTACAGATGTTTGGGGAAGAGTGCACAGATGCAAATATCCTGCATAAATGGAAACTGGTATCCTGAACCAAACTGCAGAGGTAAGATTTGTTTTAGAGATATTTTTGTAAGAGAAAAAAAAAAAAACAGATTTTGTAGGACTTATTTCATCTTTATCAGAAAATTTCTCTTGTAATTAGCATGTTTTTAAATTAAATTGTTTGTTGCGTCACATAAATTTTTAAGTTGATGGTGAAGATAGAAACTACTCACAACACTATTTTCAAATACTGTCACTTAAGAGCCCTTGACTTCTGGTAAAGGTGATGAAGTAAACCCATTTTTACTCTATTACAATCTCTTGAATGATAAAAGAAAAAAAAAAAGAACGGTAAAAACAGAACAAAAACTCAATCTTCAATGATATTGGGAAACAACTAAAACCCAAATGACACACTGTGAAGGTTAAACTAACAGACATGACAAAGTCTGGACCAAAAGTAGAAATTAGTCTGGGAAGAAAAATGATCAAGGAATTATTTTCCTAATAATAAATCTCACATTCCTCAAAGGCTTGTTTTCAAATTATTTAATTTGAGCAACAGGATTATAAATTACAAACAATTATAAAGTGGGCACCATATTAAATTAAAATAAACCAGGCATAGAAAAGATATAATGCTTACAGAGAAATAACAAGATAGAGAAAACAGAGTAGACTTCAGACTTCTCACCAGCAATAATATAAGAAGCCAGGATAAAATGGAGCAATATCTTCAAAGTTCTTAGAAAAAGTAATTGGTGGGGCGCCTGGGTGGCTCAGTTGGTTAAGCATCCGACTTCAGCTCAGGTCACGATCTCACTGTCCATGAGTTCGAGCCCCGCGTTGGGCTCTGTGCTGACTGCTCAGAGCCCGGAGCCTGTTTCAGATTCTGTGTCTCGCTCTCTCTCTGACCCTCCCCCGTTCATGCTCTGTCTCTCTCTATCTCAAAAATAAATAAACGTTAAAAAAAAAAAAGGAAAAAAAAAAAAAAGAAAAAGTAATTGGCAACCAGTGTTTTCCATACCCAAAGTATTTATTGATGATTAAAAAATAAATACAAGTTTAAACACAGGAAAGATGAAGGGAATTTACCACTCAAAATCATCCTTTGAAATAAATCATATAAAATATATATCGGCAAGATGAAATATTAATTCTTAACAAAAGAATGTGGTATTATCAGAAATTGTGAGGGTAAAAAGTAAAATATATTAAATTTAAAGAAGTAATAATTTCAAGAAGCTAGGGTAACTATATTTTGTTAAAATAACTAAAATGTTTTTATTTTTGTTAAATTTCTTTATTCAATATATTTTTATTTTTATGTAAGGAAGTGAAGTATTGCTCTGAGTGTTTCAACCATTTTAAAGCCTTTTCTGTGCCCATGTAATGTTTAAATTAATCTGTTATTGTGCATTAAATAATTCTCATAAGTTTCAAATATTAATACCCTATAGATTACTTTTTATAACCACAAAGAAATAATATTTAAAAGTAATAATAATATCTATCTACTTCCTTACCCTTCATTTTGTGAAATAATTCACTTCCAAATAACCTAATAACATAGTGTTTACGCTACTAAGAACTATAATTCTCAGAGCATATAGTAAAACCCCTTAGAGGCAACCTAACCAAAATTTAGAGTGAAATGTATAGCCTTAAAATAGTAAGTTCGGATCTAGTATCTATCATCTATCTATCTATCTATCATCTATCTTTCATCTATTATCTATCTCCCCTAGGCTAGGAAAAGTAAACTCCAGATATTAGGAGGCAAAATAATAAATGTAAAAGAAGATATGAATGAAATAGAATATTTTACTTACAGCTGATCTGGGAAATAACAATAATTTTATAAAGGTTAATGAGCAGACCTAGCTAATCAATTCTACTCTAGTCAAGAAGAATGGTGGGTAGGTCCAAATAAACATTTCTATAAGCCAAAATTAGATGAATATACAAATATAAGAAAAAAATATAAGAATACAGTTTTGAAAATGAAGGAGTTAAAAACATTAATTGAAAAGGAAAATACCATGAAAAGGGCATTTACAGATCTTAGGAGAATGCTGTTTCTGGAGATTTCCCTTAACCTAGGGTAGTTGTCTTGACAAAGTTCTACCAATCCTGGATTTCAAGTCCATTTTTCCATTGGAGTTATTTCACTCCCCACAGTTGACTTGTCATGGAAAGCCCTTTTAAGACAACCCACAGCTAGCCTTTACCTGTGGTTTCCATCCTAGCCACTGAGATTTGGAAATGGAAAATATCACCAGTGCAGGCATGCCTTTAGGTGTTACCAGACAGTTATTCTCAAATTTCAAGTGTGAGTCAGAAACTGTTCTTTGTACCATTAATTCCCTGGGAAAAGCAGTTGTATAGAAGCTTCCTACTTTCACTTGGCCTAAGCGGAATGTGATTTTACCCTTCTCTCTCCCATGATATAACATGCAGACAGCACCCTTTAAGGAAACCTTTACTACTGGCTCTTTAAAACTCATCCTTTTAGCCCCTCATGCGTGCAATACCAGTTTAATGGGAGCAGAGCATAATTTATAATCTCTTGGCATGTCTTTAAAAAGTTTTTTATTGGGGTGTCTGGGTGACTCAGTCAATTGAGCATCCCACTCATGATTTCATCTCAGGTCATGATCTCATGGCTTGCGAGACTGAGCCCCACGTCAGGCCCTGTGCTGAAAGCATGGAGCCTGCTTAGGCTTCTCTCTCTCTGCCCCTCCCCTGCTTGCATGCTCTCTCTGTTTCTAAAAAAAAAAAAAAAAAAAAAGTTTTTTATCATCTCATTTTAAATCTTGGTATCATTGAATTTGGAAGACCAGGCAAAGGAAAGAAGAATATTCTTATTTTAAAGCTTTGTGTAGCATATACAAACATGTATGGGTCTCAAAACATCATAGTTCATGAAAAAAGCAAGTTGCCTTACGATATGCTATAGTATAGCCCTTATAAATGCTAAAAAATAAATTCACAGACACGAATTTTTCTTGTTTTCCAGATATCAGTAACATTATCTTCTTCCTTTTCTTAATAAAAGAAACTAGATTCTGCAGCTGTAATAAAGTTCCTCTTGTGGCCTCGCTGGTTTCCTCATTTTTCCTTCTACTTAATCACATATGTGTAATTTCTAGTTTTTATTTTCTCCAAACACATACATGTGAATCCACATTTAATATCCACAAGAGGAACTTTACTATAGCTGTAGAATCTAGTTTCTTTTATTAAGAAAAGGAAGAAGACAATGTTACTTATACCCGTAAAACAAGAAAAATCAAGATAAACTATGCAATTATAGTTTTTTTTTTCATTTGAGAGAGAGAGAAAGAAAGCATGTGTGAGTGGGCAGAGGGGCCGGGGGAGGGGGTAGAGAGAGAGAGAAAGAGAGAAAGACAGGGAGAGAGAGAGAGAGAGAGAGAGAGAGAGAGAGAGAGAGAGAGAAGAGAGAGAGAGTCTTAATCAGGCTGGATGTTCAGCGCAGAGCCCAATGAAGGGCTTGATCCTATGACCCTGGGATCATGACCTGAACCCAAATCAAGAGTGACTGAGCCACCTAAGCACCTCTAAAATTATAGTTTTTTTTTCTTTTTAACAGTCTTATCAGAGAGCTAAGAAACCAACGAATGAAATTCCAGAATATAATATGCCCCTCCAAGGAAAAAACAAGTCACATTGCTGCTTTTATCCTTCCTGGAACAGTGAAAGGATGAGAAAGCCACCAGAAACATAAACATAAATAAAATAGCAGAGGTTTTTTTGTGGTTTTTTTTTTTTTTTAACATTTATTTACTTTTGAGAGAGAGAGAGAGAGAAAGAGAGAGAGAGAGAGCACTAGTGGGAGAGGGGCAGAGAGAGAGAGAGGGAGACAATCTGAAGCAGGCTCCAGGCTCTGAGCTGTCAGCACAGAGCCCGTTGCAGGGCTCAAACCCACGAACCGTAAGATCATGACCTGAGCCGAAACTGGACGCTTGACCAACTGAGCGACCCAGGCGCCACAAAATAGCAGAGTTTTAAAAGAAAATTTACAAGTGGTATGAAGGCTAGCACAACTGTTAAAATTTCCAGAGTCCTGAAACAAACAACCAAAACATCTATCAACCTTTTCCAAGTGCCCTGCTAAAGTCTGATGTTAGGGTTAGAAAATAAAAGGAAAGCATCTGGGAAATCTGTCTCCCTCTGATCCTCAATGTTGAGATGATTTCAGAATGCTCACCTCTCTTTTCTTGGAGTTTCCTTTGGAGTCCTGAGTTCCATTTCCATGTTATATTTCCTGGTCAGTTCTTCATCTTGGCAAGATCGACACAAAAAATCTTGGGGAAAAGAAAATGGGATTATTGCTTTATTGCTGCTTAAATCCCAGAAGTTTTTTTGTGTAAATTTTTTCACTTCCTGACAACCCCCCTTCTCCTTTCCAGTCTACTCATACCCTTAACTCCATTTGGGGAAAAAATGTAGTTTGGGCCAAATGACAAAAACAAGACATCCTGCCGCTCTCATTCCCCATGATGCTTTATGTTTGTCTGAGAGAGCCACTCAAGTGACTCTGGAATAAAACATATCTGCCTATATGGAGAAGCAGCAGCATTAAAAATATTACACCTTAATGGTACTTCATTATTAATCCTATTATCATATCATACACATGAATATCTATTCTGTATTGTTGATTTCACATCAGAACCTAATATGTTTGTGTATTAGATAAGGCGGTATATAATGTACCATTCCTCCATTGCTTGTTGTCAGATTACTGATAGTTTTAATACTAAAAATTCTATAAAATATACAGAACACATTAACAATGGTATTTAAAATCCCCAAATATTCGATATGAGCTAGATAAAAATCATAAACACTTGATTTATTGCATCAACTTGATTTTCTTAAAGGTTGTACTTATAGATAATAAAATTATATTTCCAGAATGAGGTAGAAAACTGAGGAGGAAGCTTTACTGAAAGCTGAAAGAAGAGTTTAATGACAATTTCGAGAAATGGTGGTAGGTGGCAGGTGGAGATTAGGTGAGGATATTATCGAGTGGCAAATATTTGTCACTCAAATTGCCAGACTTATTTTTTCTTTTTTTATTTTACAGAGAGAGAATGAGAGCAAGCATGAGTGGGGGAGAGGGACAGAAGGGGAGAGAGAGAGAGAGAAAGAGAATTTTAAGGAGGCTCCACACTCAGTGCAGAGCCCAATGTGGGGCTCAATCCCACGACCCTGCGATCACGACCTGAATCGAAATCAAGAGTTGGACGCTCAACTGACTGAGCCACCCAGGCGCCCGCCAGACTTACTCTTAAGAAACACAACAAAGTCCTTCATTTTACAGACCAGGAATACAAGACCCCAAGAAGTCACTTAGCCAAAATCAAGACTGGAACTCGTTTCTTGGTTCTTATATTAGTGCTGTTTCAACTACACTATATCTATAGTAGGTTGAAATTTCTAAAGACAATGTCCATACTTCTGTAAGGAAAGTAAGTTGGACAACTGACATAATCATGCATAATATTTTTACCTAAAATATAATAGCAATGATATTTGAATATTTAACTTGGTTAGTTGGGACTTGGTTTACATTTTTAAAATTATTATTTATATGTTTGAGATTACAGACAATGTCAACCTTCCTATTTCCCTATATTGGGACTTCTAGGAGATAAACAGCACATGGTTGCTGATTCCCAAGATTGGCATCACACACCTTGATGCTCGCTCAGTCAAGAGTCTTGATGAAATTCAACAAGTATTCATCCTTGTGACTTTGTATTTAAATAAAAATATTTGCACACCTAAACAGAAATGAATAAATGACACTACAAAATTCTTCAACAAAGGGGAAATGGGACACCCAAAGTAGGAAAACGTCTACGTAACAGAGCAAACTGCCCCATCTATCTATTGAATGTGTCTTATCTTCTTTTCATGTACTTTTCATAGCTTGTCCTCTGGCCTATGAGCCAGACTTCACCAACAGAAAATGTGCAATAACAGTAATATCAGGCTATTCTTTATCTTCTTTTGCAGAGTTAGTTATTGAGCCAAAACAGATAATTAAAGACTGACCCTGTTAAAGGTTGACTAGAATAATGATGACACTGGAATGAAATTCTTTTATGCCATATATTTCTTCAACCAATAAACAAATAGGGCAAGTCCTATAGAGCATAGAAATATGCATGAGTGGTCCCACCTCTCAGAGAACCCTCTGGGTTTTCACAGAAATAGGTTTTGTTTATAGGATTTGAAGTATAGAATTCTAATGTGCCTTCCTTTCCTTGAAAAAATAAACCCAATGTAAAATTCAGGTTCCAGGTAGTATGTGTGTTTTCGCTGAAATTATACTGATCTTAGGTTCTATCCACATAATTTTGGAAATGTTTACTACGAATTATTAGTATATTTTTAAATGTAGTGAAACCAGGAGAGATAAGCTCACTCTTCTATATTGGTTTTAAAAGAAAGTAGTATAGTAGGAGGTAAAAAATATGTATTAATTTCTTTGTAATAATTTTGAAGGGAAGTACCACTTTAGTAGCTTCTGTCCTGGGGTGGGGGGTGGGGAATGAACTGAAGGAGAACACTGTATGACTCCAGGTCAGGAGGTGGGACTGTGGCTCAGTTAATGATGTTTTGACATCCAAATTGGCCATTTAAAATTTATCCCTTAGACCAAACCAAGCAACCAAAAGTAAGTTAATTTCTACTCAAACAGAAGCATTCTAATTACATTGATCACCAGTCATTGTCATGTTTAGAACAAAAGGCAAATCACGAAAGCTTTTATTGAGATCAAGGGTTAGGTTATTAAGGGAAGTCTTAATTGGTTCTCTCATTACTATTACCAATTTAATTTTTTTGTGTTCACTTGTTTGAATAACATGTACATAACTTATTTGAATCATATAAATTAGCTAGAAAAAACTAAAAGGGTTAATTTGTACAAGAGACAGAATAATGAATAGGAAATAGAAGGAACACCAGAGAAATTTTAATCTGATGGTTGTACCCCAAAAGTGCTTGTTAAACCTTAAACTATGTTAACATAAAGTACATTTGTCACTATAGCATCATGTATATACATAAAAGTATACATACACACACAATTGTTATACTGAAATATTATCTTGTTGAGCTGTTTTCTTTAGATTTTGTTAATCAAATAAGTTAATTCCAATATTTTTTAGGAAAAGAGACACAACTCTGCCCACCTCCACCTCAGATACCTAATGCTCAGGATATGCTAACCACAGTGAATTATCAGGATGGAGAAAAAGTAGCTGTTCTTTGCAAAGAAAATTATCTACTTCACGGAGCAAGAGAAATTGTGTGTAAAAGTGGAAAATGGCAGTCATTACCGCAGTGTATTGGTTAGTAGTTTATTTCTAAATAATGTTATTTCAAAAGTATTTACTAATCTTCTTTGCTTTATCTAAAGAAAAGGAAAAAGAATTTATGATTTATGTGTTGCACTGCATTTTGAAGCATTAAATTGTCATCTAGTTACTCAATTCTGTCACTTTTAAAAACTGTTTCTTTATGAGGTATTTACAACAGTGACCATATAAGAAAGAAGCTTGAGGTCTTTACTGGATATCCACTTTTATTAAGTGTATTTGCTTGGCATGCAGCTTAAGATATAGAATGGGCAATTGGGAGCGGTCAGAGAGCTAGGATGTAAACTTGGTAACTGCTAGTATATAGATGACATCTAAAGCTCCAGGACTGGATGGGATCACATGGAGAGTTCAAATGGCTAACAAAGAGAGGAGGTCGAAGGGACAGCCTTGGAGACTCTCCATTATTAGAGATCTGGGAAATGAGGAGTAGCCAGATGGTACCCAGAAAAACTAGGGAAGGCTGATAAAATGATTCGAGGACACAATCACATTGTGTGTGTTGGGGGAGGCGGGATTCCCCCACATCCAACAAGCAACTCTTAGACACCTGCTGGGTGTCCTACAATTCAACTCAATTCTGACACTATGCAGGGATAGCGTCAGATTTCTACAGGTTAAGAACTCAGTCTTAGAAGACTGCTTCTTGTATCCACTTCAGATGCCAGTCGCACATCTAGGTTGCCATCTGTGTGTTTCTGACTGACTGGCTATAGCTTGGAGGTTCCCACAACCCCCCTCCTTGTGTTTGATTAATTTGCTAGAGCAGTTTGCAGAACTCAGAGAAGCATTTACTTACTAGATTATGGGTTTATTAAAAAAGTATATAACTCAGGAACAGCCAGACGGAAGAGATGTATAGGACAAGGTATGGGGAAAGGGCACAAAACCTCCATGCCCTTTCCAGCCACCACTTTTCCCACATCTCCATGTATTTACCAACCCAGAAACTCTCAGAACCTCGTCCTTTTGGGGTTTTATGGAGGCTTCATCACATAGGCACGATTGATTAAGCCATTAGCCATTGGTGATTGATTCAACCTCCAGCCCTTATCTCTTCCCCCGTAGATCAGGATGGGGATGAAAGTTCCAACCCCCTCATCACATGGTTAGCCCTCCTGGCAACCAGGTTATCCTCTGGTTACCTATGGGTCTTATAAAAGTCATCTCACGAACATAACAGAAGACACATTTGCTTCTCTCATAATTTGTGAAATTCCAAGAGTTTTAGGATCTCTGTGCCAGGAATGGGGAATAATACCAAATATTTATCATAAATCACATTATCAGAGCTGGTATCCCAGAAGCAATATGAAGGACATACTTCAGAAGGACATGTTACACAATGTCATTCAAAAGGTGGGCAAGCATGTCAAAGACTACTTAGAACTGGACGAGATGACTGATAATTGAACAATGGATTTAGGTACCTAAAGTTATTGGTAGCTCTGCTTAGAGGTATTTCAGCACTGGGAAATACCTAATTGCAGTGTGTTCTAGAGAGAATGTGGGCTGATAAAGTAAGATCAGGGATGATAGGAAACAAGTAGGTTTGCTCTAAAGGGACGAGAGAAATGAGGCAGTAGCTGGATATGGGGTGTGGATAAAGGGAAATTTTACCTTACATTGTGACATTTTCAACACGTTTGTATGTCGATGAATGATTTGGTAGAGAAGGACAAATTGTTAATACAGCCAAAAGGGATGATTCATGGTCTTTGCTGAGTGTAATGGAGAAAGAATCTAGTGCCCACGTGAAAGAGTTCGTCCGAGAAAAATACAGGAAGAGTCACTCAATGAAACAATAAGTAGAAGAAGTTATTCAGGAAAAGATTATTTATTTGGCCATTTCATATCTATATCCTTGGTGATATGTAGGAAGATAAATCAGTACAATGGAATGTATCCTAGCCATTCTTAACATGAAGTTGAAATTTTTATTGACAGAGAAAGATGCCTATGCTATTATTTGAAATTGGAAAATAAATGGAAGGCAGTATGTCAATAATTCATTTCACAGGTACATGCTACTTGCAGAAAGTAACAGTTGTCCCAGAGAATAGAAATGGGAAGGGAGTTATTTATTTTTACCTTTCCTCTTTAAATAAAAAAATTTATGAAGGAGGTGGACAGTAGACCAGATAAGATTTACTTATCTGTTCATCACACGTTAAATAAAAACTATTCCTAGTTGCATGCCCTTATAATACATATGTACTCAATACCTAAGTTTATTTGACTTATGGGTGCCCTTATAATACGTGCTCTTATAAGACATATGTACTCAATACTTAAGTGTATTTGACTTATGGGTGAAGGGAAGCACTATAATTTTTGGTTATCAGGTTATATTGTAAAAATTATATAATGAGTTATTGGAGCTCGCAGACATCATATTAAACATCGAACATATAATATAAAGAAATATATTTATACTAATTTACTTAAACTACATATCGGTTTTCTCTCAACACATAAATGTTATTTTCCAGAGTCTACACAATATTGTGGTTCCCCTCCACCTATTAGCAATGGAGATATCACCTCATTCCCATTAACAGTATATCCTCCAGGATCAAAAGTCCAGTACCATTGCCAGTCTTTCTATGAACTTCGGGGCTCCATAGATGTAACGTGCAGAAATGGACAGTGGTCAGAACCACCAAAATGCATAGGTGAGTTTGTCGTATTCTCCTAGAGTCTGAGATTTGATATTCATAGTAAAGCTTTCATGGACTAATTTCATAGGATGATTTTTACTTCAGTTCAGCTGAAAACCTATCTGACATGGATTCAAGCCACTTAGCGAGTATTTGGTGGAGCTAGGAATCAGACACAGCAATCTGGTTCCAAATTTCATGTATTTAAGCCTGAGGCTATGGTGGCCTCTCCTGTCTACCAAAAAGTGAGGGAGAAAAAAGATCAACCTCACTCTAACAGTAAAAGGACTGGTCTATCATATGTCATCAGGAAAATACTTGGTAATGTACCTTAGAATCCTGGACATGGACAAATCTAGGTACGAAAAGAAGTTCCTTATGGTCACCACTGCCTAGGATGGCTCCTCAAATTTAACCATGTGTTTATTTTTAAAACTCAGAACAATTCCTATATCAGAGATGATGGGCTATAGAGAACATGCTGCTTAGTACTGCTGGGCGTGCTATTTACTCAGGGGAATGTTACCTCTCAAAATGCTAAATTTAAAAATGAATGAGGGGACTCTGATCATGGGGGGAAGGTAATACTGCTTTCCTACAGAAATCAATGTTGCATAAAAGTGACAACCCACTGATAATTACTTTGTGGAAAAGGAGCTCTAAATAAGAAATATAATAGCTAATATAATAGCTAGTAGAGTTTTTGGTCTTATTGATAAATAATTACCTTCAAGAATATGCTAAGTGAATATTTTAAGAGATGGTTGGTTTTTATATATATTGTGCCTTCTTCAGTCCACTTTCTGCACCGTATATCTGATAGACAGAAGTAAACTTATTTTTACTGTAATATTTAGTAAGATGTTAATACATCCGTATGCTCACACTATGCACATTTTGGAAACAATGTAAAAGAGAATCCTGAGTTGGGAAAGGAGGGTGAATAACACTGACCCTAACAGAACATTTTAATTTAATCCTATATGGCATGTGGTTTTTAGGCATGTAAAGCACAGTAATTGAGAGCACAGACTCTGAAGTCAAACTGCCAGGGTCCATATTCTGGGTCAAAATACTCATTCAGTTATGTGACCTTGGAGAAATTACTCAGTCTTTCTGAGCCCCCATCTCCTGTTATGTAGCTCAGGGAAATGATGCACAGTGTTTAGAGATAAGGCAAAGTACTAAGAACAGTACTGGGCAAAACTCAATAAATATTAGCTTTTAATATCCTTTCATAAATTTTATTTAATTCCAAAATATTCTTAAAAGAAATGTCACTACTCTTGGAAAGGGAAAGGTATATTATTAATGATGTATTTTTTTAATTCTTTCAGATGCATGTATAATATCTGAAGATAACATGAACAAATATAACGTACAGTTAAGAGGAAAAGACACCAAAAAACTTTATGTAAAAACAGGGGATTTTGTTGAATTTGAATGTAAATGGCCACATAGAGCAAACACGTCAATACAGTCATTTCGGGCAATCTGTCAGGAAGGGGAAGTTGAATATCCCAGATGTGAATGAAACAAGCATTAATTTTCCTGAATATAAATTTTAAAGTAATGCTATATGTATGTTGTAAGTATGCATTATATAGGCAATTCTATAATTAATGTATTTATTCTTTTGAGTGTTGCTTATCTCAGTTTTATTTTGAACTCTGAATTTTCAGAGATTCACAAATTTATAAACCAAGAGCAACACTTCACTTATTAGGTGGACCATATTATACCTGGGTCAAATCATAGTGCTGGGTCTCCTGTTCATATATTACCCACAGAAAGTGAGCATGTGCCTCAATTCAGTACTTTGTCCCATCTAACCTCTTCTAATTGTCTAAAATGTATAAGATAACTTCAAGGCTTTCTATCTTTCTATCACATCATAAAATATAAAAACTGTAGGGTGCCTGAGTGGCTCAGTCCGTTAAACGTCCGACTTTGGCTCAGGTCATGATCTCACATTTCATTAAGTTCGAGCCCCGCGTGGAGCTCTGTGCTGACAGCTCAGAGCCTGAAGCCTGCTTTGGATTCTGTGTCTCCCCCTCTCTCTGCCCCTCCCCTGCTCACTCTCTGTCTCCCTCTTTCTAAAAAATAAATAAACATTAAAAAAAGTTTCCTAAATACAAAAACTGTCACCTTTTATGCTTGTAGCAAGCATTAGTAAATATTAAAAAGTCCTCTAATGGGAGGCTGATTACTCATCAAATACTAAATGCACCATCTTCCACACTAAAATTTTTACAAATCCTAGTGCAGAACTTCTATTATAGTCAAGATGTGATTCATGCATACAAAAAGGTAACCATAAGTGATATTATTAGGTTACAATAGTGCATCTATAGGATTATCTAGATATGCATACATACTTAAAAAAGATTGGGAGTAAACACAAAGTTTGGCTGTAATAATTCTATGTGGTCTGTGGTTTCAGAAATTAGAATACTTGTAAATTTTTATATTCCTACATTTTATAATTTTTCATTTTGAATTATATTACTTTTACAGTTAGATGAGAGTTATCAAGAACTGTGATTAGAGACCAAGAAAGTAGAAGATTGAGAGTATAACGACTCTGTGCTGTGGGCCAGGAGGCTGACTTCATAGCAAAGCTCCATTATTTTTTGATGTACCATAGTTTGGGGAAATACTGAACAGGAACTTTTAGAAATGTCCTTTGCATGTTCCTATATTTTAGGTAGCATAGTATAGTTAAAACATTTTTTTGGCCAGCAAGTTTTTTTTAAGTATCTATGAAAATGGTGACAATTTCTTAAAATCTTCATGACTAGAGATACAGCAATAGATTTTTAGGTAAGACATCAAAACAAACAATCAAGAAATAGAGAAATTGGACTTTATCAAGACTAAAAACCCTCATTCTTTAAACAATGCTAATAAGAAAATGAAAGCATGCAGATATAATCAGAAAAAAATAGCTGCAAATTATATATCTGATAAGGGACTCGTATCCAGAATTAAAGAACTCTTACGAGTGAAAATAGAAAGAACCTGATTTTAAAATGAGCAAAAGATCGGAACAGACATTTCTCCAAAAAAGATGTACGAATGGCCAAAAAACACATGAAAAGATACCTAACACCATCAATCATTAAGTAACTAAATCAAAATCTCCATGAGATAGTACTTCCCACCCACTAGGATGGCTATAATCAGTCAGATGGTAACAACTATTGTTAAGAATGTGGACAAATTAGAACACATATACACTACTGATGGGAATGTAAAGCGATACGCCCAATTTGGAAAATAATTTGGAAGTTCTTTGAAAGGTTGAAATAGAGTTATCATAGACTCAGTAGTCTACTCCTAGATATATCCCAAAAGAAAGACAAACATATATCACACAAGCACTGTAACATGAATGTCTTAGCAGAATTATTCATAATAGCCCCCAAATAGAAACAACCCAGATGCTTGTCACTATACACAAAACATGCATCTTACATACTATTATTTGGTTATAACAAAGGAATAAAGTGCTATCAAATGCCACAGCATGGATGAACCTCAGAATCTTTATGTTAAGTGAGAAAAGCCAGTCACAAAGACGACGTATTATGTGATTCCATTTGTAGGGTATGTCCAGAATAGACAGGTGTAGAGGGGACAGAAGATAGATCGATGGTTGCTTAGGGCTGGAGTAGGGAGGCAGGGGCTGATAGTTAACAATGACAATGTTCTAAAATTGATTGTGGTGATGAGTGTACAACTCTGTGATTATACAACAAAACATTGAATATACATTTTAAATGGTGAATTGTATGATGTGTGAATTATATCTCAATAAAGTGTTCTAAAAACTGTGGCCAACATTTCAAAATCAGGACAAACACTGGTAATTAAAAAATAAAAAATTAAGACCATATCAGAATTTATAATGAATTTATTTATTTATTTATTTATTTATTTATTTATTTATTTATAAGTTTTTTAATGTTTATTTATTTTTGAGAGAGAGCAAAACAGAGTGCAAGTAGTAAAGGGGCAGAGAAAGAGGGAGACACAGAACTGGAAGCAGGCTCCAGGTTCTGAGCTCTCAGCACAGAGACCAACCTGGGGCTCGAACTTACCAACCTCAAGATCATGACCGGAGCCAAAGTCAGACGCCCAAGTCAACCAGGCACCCCTATAGTGAATTTATACTAACTCAAAGATTGATGGGGTTGAATAAAAAAGTAAAAACTTGTTACCCACAGTGGTTATCTATTAAAACAGCTGACCTCTTAGATAGGAGAAAGGCAGGCAGAAGTTTTATTTTTCCTCTTCCAGTTTGAGGAGGAAATCTTAAAAGGAAACTGCTAACTTAAAATGTTTAGAATGATAAAATACATACACAATATTTTACTTAGGGGCACGTGGGTGGCTCAGTTGGTTGAGATTCCAACTTTGGCGCTGGTCATGATCTTGTGATTGATTCATGGGTTTGAGCCCTGCATTGGGCTTGCTGCTGTTAGTGAAGAACCCGCTTTGGATCTTCTGTCCCCCCACCCCGCCCTCTCTCTCGGCCTCTTCCCTGCTTGCGCTGTCTCTCGCAAGAATAAAAATAAAAATCTTTATAAAAATATTTTATTTAGAGCACAATACATAGCAGTATTTTAAACTTAGATATTCTTTCTCAGTTTCTGAGAATTTCTTTCTCAAACTATTTTGTGGCACATAATTCTAAGGAAGTTGCTTGAGTGGCAGTATAGTACTTGATAAGATGTGCTATTCTTAGCTTACTCCTCTCCTCTAAGACGTGAAGAAATTAAAAAAAAAATACAAAAGGAGTATAAGACTGGCAATTCCAGAAAGCATTCCTTTATAGACAGTTGTCAGATGAGTAAATTATGTGATATACAAATAACTAGAAGAATGTGAGCTAAACCCATTCTCAAGGGAAAAGACAGGTAACTGATATTGACTATAAGATGATCCAGATATTGGAATAGAGAAGTATTTTAAACAAGAATTATAGCTATTCTAAAGGAAATAATAAAAAAATATGCTCTCGATGAGTAAAAACATAAGACATTAGTGGAAAAATAGAAACTATAAAAGAGAAAGAAATTCTAGAACTTATAATTCAACATCTGAAGAAAAACTTCATGCGGGAGACTTAAAATAGATGGAATTGACAAAAGAGAGTGAGCATAAAAATAGATGGACATAATGGAAATAAACAATGGAAAGAATCCAATCTAAAGAAAAAAGAAAAATAATTATAAACTGAGTGTGGGAACGGTTGGTTGGACAATATAAAAATGAAATGTGTAAATGGAGGCTAATAAGGAATAGAGAAAGAAGGAATATGTAAGAAGAAATATTTGAAGAAGCCAGATCATCAGTTCCTTAAATTAGATGACTGGCATAACTATATGGGATCTAAAAAATTAATAAAGTCAGTGCAAGAAAAATAAAAAGAAAATATATTATATACAAACTACCAAAAATTAACAATAATGAGAGACTCTTGAAAACAACCATTAACTAATGATGCATTACATACAGGGGAAAAAAAAATTCAATGAAGGCTGGTTTCTTATTGGCAGATATGGAGGCTGGAAGATAATGGAAAACAGTTTTTCAGTACTAAAATCAAACATTCTGAACTCAAAATATTATGTCTAGTGAAAAATTCCTTCAAGAAGAAAAGCAAAATTGGCACATTTTTAGAACAAAAGAAAATGAAAATAATTAACTAGGAAAAGTCATTGCCAGGAGACCTACACTATCAGAAATAGGTGTGTATCTGGGAGCCTGGGTGGCTCAGTCAACTGGGCGCCTGACTTCACCTCAGGTCATGATCTCACTGTTGTGGGTTCGAGCCCCACATCGGGCTCTGTGCTGACAGCTCAGAGCCTGGAGCCTGCTTCGGATTCTGTGTCTCCCTTTCTCTCTGCCCCTCCCCTGCTCACACACTCTCTCTCTCTCCTTCAAAAATAAACTTAAAAAAAGAAAAAGAAATAGGTGTGCATCTGACATGAATTCTCAGCTATATTCTCTTCCTTCTCAGGGTTTTTCCCTCATAACCAACCTTCAGTCACCTGGTTTGAGAAAGAAAACATGAGCTACTCTTGCAAACCAGAAACTCCTCTCAGGTGTCTCCAAACCCCCCTATTCTATTACTAACTGTAGGTTCTTCTCACTTGAAGTGCATTCTACTTGAAAAATAATGTCAAAGAACAAAGAAGTGATATACAACTAAATTAAGTCTAAGTGGTTTTCTTAACCAGACTTCCCTCTGGGAGTGAGCAAAACTCTTCTAACCTGAAAAGCCTTCTTGACATTTCTAAACTTAATGAACTAATACTTTCCCCCATCTTTAAAAAAATTTTTTATTATAAACAATATTTTTTAATGTGTATTTTTGAGTGAGTGAGAGAGAGAGAGAGAGAGACAGACCAAGTGCGAGTGGGGGGCAGGGACAAAGAGAGGGGGAGACACAGAATCCAAAGCAGGCTCCAGGCTCTGAGCTGTCAGCACAAAGCCTGAAGCAGGGCTCAAACTCATGAACCATGAGATTATGACCTGAGCCGAAGTCGAACACTTACCTGACTGAGCCACTCAGCTGCCCCGTTTTCCCCCATCTTAAAATGCCCTCCAGTATTTACTTCCTTTCTTCATACCTCCCCTTAAAAGTCTTATTATGCCCAAACTCTTTCACAACCAACCTCAAATCTCTTGCCTCTCTCTTCTTTTGAAGGTCTAGTCTAACAAATTTCCATAATGAAGAAACTTATCCATCAGTCTTCTCTATCCCAGTACTTAAGCAGCCAAGCGTTGTGGAGAAAACTAAATAGGCAGATGGGTATCTCTCAAAATTCATGATCATTATGTTTTACCACTGCTAAATAATCCCATTCTATTTTATTTTTGTCTGCCTAATACCCCCCACTCTTGTTTGGATTAAGGCTTTGCACCCTTGACAAAATTACCGGACGTGTCACATGACTGTCTCATTACCAGGTCTTAACACTCCAGCCTCTTTGCTTTCTTTTCGTGTGTTTGTGTACATTGAAAAATAAGAATATGATAGAGTAGGGACTTCCACAATTTTGAACTAAAATAATGTCGCTGGCAACATAAACAAGTACACTTAAAGATGTATGTAGTTGAATGGTTTAAATAGTGATTAGAAACTTATTACATTCTTTGACTAGGATAGAGCTCTGAATGTGTGAAAAGAAAAGGTACTACTCATAATAACGGTAAAATTATGTTAATAAAACAAAGTTTGGAGTTCTGGTCTTATCTGATGTTGGAAGAGCCTGAACTCATCTTCTCCACACGAAATCACGACCTACTGAGAAAGCAATTCCTCCTGAAGAAGAACTGGGGGTTGAAGGCACAGCTTCTGCACAACCAAAGACAGAGAGACCACACAGAATGGCAAGAGAGAAAGAGATCAGTAACAAAGGGAACTACCCCCCGCCCCAACCCCAGCCCTACAAACCTATCCCCGCCCCCTCACCCCAACCCTACAAACTGCAGTGGGGATGGACACTATGAGAGATCAGATTTGCCAGCCCTGGGACACAGAGAAAAAGCCTAAGTTTAAAGAGAAACTAGTATCTAAAGGAACTAGGCCTGAACCTTGCAAAGTGGTGAGACAGCTGCCAGCACTCTCCCTGGGTTGGAGACGCTGGACGTGCCATGGTTTCTGTTCCTCTTTCACGTTGATAGTGCAGATGGCTGAAGGGTTCTGGGCGCCATAACTGGCCTGCCACCTCAGTGAGCTGCAGTCCCTGATGCACCCCAGGCCCAGACACTCTGGTGCACAGGAAAAAAATCCTTGGTTTCAAAGAGCAAGTAGAACGTAAGGGAACTAGCCCTAGAAATCCACCAAATGGCAGGGGAGCTACTGGAACTCTCTGCGTACAGGAGGAGCTGCCCAGTGCCACAGTCTGTGTTCCCTGTCCACCTTGCCATCATGGTTGAGGTAAGATCCAAGCACCACAGCAAACCTACTGTCTCAGTGAGCCCCTGGCTCTTAGCCCACACTGGCCCTAGCCATCCTACCAAAGCAGCCCCGCAAGGCACACATCGGGACACCCCCGGTCAGAGCTCACTACAGCTCTAGCCATCACACCAAAATGACACAGATACAAAGCATCCCAGAACACTCCAGGCCCACATCACTTTGGGTCCAGATGGCTTGCAAAGGCACCCCTCAGTGCAGAGCACTGCTGTACCTCCCGGCTCATGCCCGCTTTGGCTCTAGCCACCCTGCCAAGGTACTCCTTGCACAGAGCACCCAGGAACACCCCAGCCTGTGCTTGCCTTGGTTGCATCCTGTTTGGAGCACCTTGGAACCCCGACCTGTACCCTGCTTTGGCTTCAACTGCCCTGCCAGGATTATCCCTGTACTGAGTACCCTTGTCACCCCAGCTTGCATGCACTTCAGTTTCAGCTGTCCTCTGCATGTGCCCTCTGAGTAGAAAGCCCCAGGAATACCTCAGCCCATGCCCACTTTAGCTATAGCCAGGATGTCCCCTGCATGGGGCACCTCAGGATTGCCTATCCCATGACCCAACTCAACTCCAGGTGTCCCATTGGATGCCTTTCATGTGGATTGCCCCAGATTCCCTGGCCCATGCCCTGCCTTGGCTCTAGCCACTTTGCCAGGGTGCCCTCTGCATGGCGAGCCCCAGAATACCCCAGTTTGTACCCAGTTCAGCTTCAGCTATCCTGCAAGGGTACCCTCTGTGCTGAGAATCCAAGGACCACCCTGGCCCATGCCCACTTCAGCTTTATGTCCTACCAGGGTTCCCTGTGCTCAAAGAGCCCCAGGACCACCCAGGCCCACATACACTTCAGCTCAGGCCATCGCACCAAGGAAGTCTCAGCACAGAGTGCCCCAGAATCCCCAGCCCACACCAGACACAGCTCCAACCAACCAGCAAAGTCACCAAACACACAGTCTGCATGGGGGAGTACCATACACAAGACCATTCCTTCAAGTTTAGGAGAAGTAGCTGTTCCATCTAATTCATAGATTCAAAAACAGAAAGTCAGGTAAAATGGGGAGATAGAGGAATATGCTCCCAACAAAAGAACAAGACAAAAACCTGGAAAAAGAGCTAAGCAAAACAGAGATAAGCAGTATGCCTGACAAGGATTTTAAAGTAATGATTGTAAAGATGCTCACCAGCCTGGAGAAAAGACTGCAAGATCTTAGTGAGGCCTTCAGCAGAGAGATAAAAAAGAATTAATCAGAGTTGAAAAATGCAACAATTGAAAAACACACTGGAGAGAATCAATAGCAGAGGAGCAAATGCAGAAGAACGTATCAACAATCTAGAAGACAGGGTAATAGAAAGCACTCAATCTGAATAACAAAAAGAAAAGAATTTCAGAAAGTGGAGTTATGTTAAAGGATCTCTTGGACAACATCAAGTGGACAAACATTTGTGTTGCAAGAGTCCCAGAAAGAGAAGAGGGAGAGTAAAGGAGGCAGAAAATTCATTTGAAGAAATACTAGCTGAAAACTTTCCTAACCTGGGGAAGGAAACAGACATCTAAGTTTAGGAGGCACAGGGAATTCAAAACAAGATGAACCCCAGGAGGTCCACACCACAACACATAATAATTAAAATGTCACAGGTTAACAATAAAAAGAGAATTTTGAAAACAGCGAAATAGAAGCAAAAAAATCACATACAAGAGAAGCCCCATAAGATATCAGCCGATTTTTTAGCATAAAACCTTTGTAGGTCAGAAAGGAGAGGCATGACATATTCAAAGAGGTGAAAGGGAAAAAATTACAACTAAGAATATGCTACCCAGCAAGGCTATCACTCAGAATTGAAGGAGAAACAGAGCTTCCCAGAGAAACCAAAGTGAAAGGATTTAATCGCCACTAAACTTTTTCTACCAGAAATGTTAAAAGGACCTCCTTAAGTGCAAACGTAAAGGCCATAATCAGAGGTAAGAAAATTACTTTAAAATTATATAAAATATAACTACACTTATATAAAACATGGAGGAGAGAGTAAAAAAGAAGTTCTTTTAGAATGAGTTCAAACTAAACTATCAACTTAACAGTATATAAGTATGTAACAGACTGTTACATACCTAGGATCATATATTTGACCCTCATGACCAACACAAACCCCAAACCTATAATAGATACACAAAATATAAAGACAAATAAAGTCAAGGATAACAACACAGAAAGTCATCACTCATGAGGAAAAAGAGAAAAAAGAAAGAGAAAGAAAGAAAGAAAGAAAGAAAGAAAGAAAGAAAGAAAGAAAAAGAAACAGAAGGGGGGAAGGAAGAGGGGGAGGAAGAGGAAGAAGAGGAGGAGTGGAAGGGGCAAGGGGAAGTGGAAGGAGAAGAAGAAAAGAACAGAGAACTACAAAGGCAACCAGAAAATAGTTAAGAAAATGAAAATAAGTACATACCTATCAATATTTACTTTATTGATGTTTATTTATTTTTGAGAGAGACAGAGCATGACCAGTAGAGGGGCAGAGAGAGGGAGACACAGAATCTGAAGCAGGCTCTAAACTCTGAGTTGTCAGCACAGAGCTGGATATGGGGCTTGAACTCAAGAGCTGTAAGGTCATGACTTGACCTGAAGTCAGACACTCAACCAACTGAGCCACCCAGGTGCCCCAATACCTATCAAGAATTACTTTAAATGTAAATGCTCTGAATATTCCAATCAAAGACATAGGGTGATGGAACAGGTAAACAAGAGCCATCTCTGTGCTGCTGTGAGAGACTCACTTCAGACCTAAAAACACACAGAGTAAAAGTGAAAGGATAGAAAAAGATACACTAGGCAAATAGAAGGGAAAAAAAAGCCATGGTAGCAATACTTATATTAGACAAGAGACTTTAAAACAAAGGTTATAATAAGAGACAAAGAAAAGCAGTACGTAATGATAAAGGGGTCAATCCACAAAAGGATATAACAATTACAAATATCTATACATCCAACATTGCAGCATCTAAATACATAAGGCAAATATTAACAGAAATAAAGGGAGAAATTGACAATATGGCTGTAATCTGGGACTTCAACACCCCACTACATCAATGGATAGATAATCCAGGCAGAAAATCAATCAGGAAACTGTGTCTTTGAACAGCACATTAGACCAGAGGGACTTAACACATATACAGAACATCCATCTAAAAACAACACAATATACAGTCTTTTCAAGTGCACATGGAGCCATCTCAAAGACAGATCAGATGTTAAGCAACAAAACAAGTCTCAATAAACTTAAGAGGATGAAAATCATATCATGTATCTTTTCTCACCACAATGATGTAGAACAAGAAATGAATCACAAGGAAAAAGCTGGAAAAAATACAAACACATGGAAGCTAAACACCATGCTACTAAACAGCCAATAAGTCAATGAAGAAATCAAAGAGGAAATAAAAAAAAAATACACAGAGACCACTGAAAATGAACACACAACAGTCTAAAATGTTTGGGATGCAACAAAAGCAGTTCTGAAAGGGAAATCTTTAGTGATATAGACTTACCTCAAGAAACAAGAAAAATCTAATAAACAACTTAAACTTACACCTAAAGGAACTAGAAAAAGAACAACAAACAAAGCCCAAGGTTAGCAGAAGGAAGGAAATAATAAAGACAAAAGTAGAAACAAATGAAATAGGAAAGAAAGAAAGAAAAAAAGAAAGAAAGAAAGAGGAAGAAAAAAAGAGGAAGAAAGAAAGAGGAAGAAAGAAAGAAGGAGGAAGAAAGAAAGAAAGAAAGAAGAAAGGAAGAAAGAAAGAAAGAGGAAGAAAGAAAGAAAAAGAAAGAAAGAGAAAGAAAGAAAGAAAGAAAGAAAGAGGAAGGAAGAAAGAAAGAAGAAAGGAAGAAAGAAAGAAAGAGGAAGAAAGAAAGAAAAAGAAAGAAAGAGAAAGAAAGAAAGAAAGAGGAAGAAAGAAAGAGGAAGAAAGAAAGAAAGAAAGAGGAAGAAAGAAAGAAAAGGAAAGAAAGAGGAAGAAAGAAAGAAAGAAAGAAAGAGGAAGAAAGAAAGAGGAAGAAAGAAAGAAAGAAAGAGGGAGGAAGAAAGAAAGAAAGAGAAAGAAAGAGGGAGAAAGAAAGAAAGAGGAAGAAAGAAAGAGGAAGAAAGAAAGAGGAAGAAAGAAAGAAAGAAAGAAAGAGGGAGGAAGAAAGAAAGAAAGAAAGAGAAAGAAAGAGGGAGAAAGAAAGAGGAAGAAGGAAAGAGGAAGAAAGAAAGAGGAAGAAAGAAAGAAAGAAAGAGGAAGAAAGAAAGAAAGAAAGAGGAAGAAAGAAAGAAAAAGAAAGAAAGAAAGAAAGAGGAAGAAAGAAAGAAAGAGAAAGAAAGAAAGAAAGAGGAAGAAAGAAAGAAAGAAAGAGGAAGAAAGAAAGAAAGAGGAAGAAAGAAAGAAAGAGGAAGAAAGAAAGAAAGAGAAAGAAAGAAAGAAAGAGGAAGAAAGAGAAAGAAAGAAAGAAAGAGGAAGAAAGAAAGAAAGAAAGAAAGAAAGAAAGAGGAAGAAAGAAAGAAAAGGAAAGAAAGAGGAAGAAAGAAAGAAAGAAAGAGGAAGAAAGAGGAAGAAAAAGAAAGAGGGAGGAAGAAAGAAAGAGAAAGAAAGAGGGAGAAAGAAAGAAAGAGGAAGAAAGAAAGAGGAAGAAAGAAAGAAAGAAAGAAAGAAAGAAAGAAAGAAAGAAGAGATAAGATCAGTGAAACCAGGGAGCCAGTTCTTTGAAAAGATAAACAAAATTGATAAGCCTTAGCCATACACATCAAGAAAAAAAAGAGGAAAAAAATAAATAAAATCAGAAACAAAAGGAGAAAAGTAACAACTGACACCACAAAGGATTTTAAGAGACTATTATGGGGAATTATATGCCAGCACATTGGACAACCTTGAAGAAATGGATAAATTCCCAGAAACATACAATCTTCCCAAGTGAATCAGAAGAAATAAAAAATCAATTATTAGTAATGCAATTGAATCAGTAATCAAAAAGCTCCCAACAAACAAAAGCCCAGGACCATATAGATTCATACTCAAATTCTACAAAAGAGTTAATACCTATTCTCCTCAGAGTATTCCACAACAGAAGAGGAAAAAAGCTTCCAACTACATTCTATGAGGCCAGCATTACCCTGATACCAAAGTCAAGGACACTAAAAAAGGAGAAAATTACAGGTCAATGAGGAGAAAATTACAGGTCAATATCCCTGATAAACATAGATGCAAAATCCTCACCAAAATATTAGTAAATCACTTTGAACAATACATCAACAAATCATTCAGCACAATCAGGTGGGATTTATTCTGGGGATGTAAGGATGGTTAAATATTGGCAAATCAACCTGATATACCATATCAACAACACAAAGGATAAAAATCATGTTTATCTCAATAGATAAAGACTAAGCATTTGATACAATTCTACATCTGTTTATGATAAAAACTCTCAACAAAGTGGACTTAGATGAATCTATCTCAAAATAATAAGGGCTATATATGAAAAACCCATAGCTAACATCATACTTAACGGTGCTGCTGTAGAAAACAATATGCAGTTTACCCAAAAAATTAAAAATAGGAATACCATATGATCCAGTAGTTCCAATTCTGGATATTTGCCCAAACAGGAACCCTAATTGGAAAAGATATTTACATCCTTATGTTTATTGCAGTATCATTTTCAATACCCAAGATAAGGAATATGGAAGGAACCCAAGTGTCCATTGATCGATGAATGGATAAACAAGATGTGGTGTATGTATATGTGTCTTATATAGTTCTAGGGTCTAGATGGTATTATGTTAAGTGAAGTAAGTCAGACAGAGAAAGGCAAACACCATATGATTTCATTTACATGTGGAATCTAAAACACAAAGAAACAAAAGGCAGAAACAGACCTTCAAATACAGAGAACAAACAGTTGCCAGAGGGGAGGATGGTGGGGAGATGGGCAAAATGGGTGGAGGGGAGTGGGAGGTATAGGCTTCCAGTCATGGAATGAATAAATCATGGGGATAAAAGGTATAGCATAGGTAATATAGTCAATGGTGTTGTAATAGCGTTGTTATGGTGACAGATGGGAGCTATATTTGTGGCGGGCATAGCATAATGTATAGATTTTTCCAATCGCTGTGTTGTATAGCTCAAACTAATGTAACACTGTATGTCTGCTATGAGTCAATTAAAAAAAAATTAAGGCTGAGATGTACATATGTTCCCTGAATTTTCCAGATTAGAATAAACTGAATAATGGGGTAAGAAGTTGATTTGCAGTGAGTTGTGGCATTATTTACTCCATGTCATTTCTTGTTATTTATATTTGTGCTTTATTATCTCTCTATTCATTTTTCTCTTTGGCTACTTTTTTCAAAAGGTCAATTTTTATTTACTTATTGTCTGTATGTTTCCTATTTTATTAAGGTTTGTATTTACTTGTGTTAATTTCTTCTTTTTTAAATTTTATTTATTGTTCTTCCTCCAGCTTTTAGATTTGGCTGTTTAGTCCATTTTTAAAAACATTAATTGATATATATATTTAAGCTGATATTTTCTCTGAGCACTGTTTTATCTATAGCCCATAAAGTCTGATAGGTAATGTTTTCATGTTTTCTAGAAATTCGGCAGTTTTAGTTCATATTTCCATTTAAACCCAACTTGTCGAATAGAAAGTTTGTACATCCTTAGGAGAACGGGCCCTTTTATTTTGCTTAAGTTGTAAATGTATTGCATATAACCAGAGAATTTTGCTTATATTAGTCTATTTGGAATTTAATTAGAATTTTTTATGGACTAATGTATATGACCAGTATTCATGACTGCTTCATATTCACTGTTATTTAGGTACAAAATTAACATAAATTTATAAGATATACCTTATTGACTGCTTGTTAGAGTGTTCTATATTCGTTACTTATATTTTGTTCACTTGAAGTATTTTAAGCTAAAAAATTTACTTCCTTGCCTTCTTACTGCCTGTCTGACATACTTCCTGCTTCTAGTTACTCCCACAAGCTTCAGACAATGTCTATTGGTCTCTATTGTGAGAAATAAAATTAGCTTAAACCTTTTCCTTTCCGCTTCTTCCCTCCTTCTCCTCCATCACCTGATTTTATTTCATGTTAAGATCTTTCTTGGCATTTATATGTGTTCTTCTAAATATATTTAGAATTCTATTTCACTTCTGCTTTAAATTATATTATTTGATTTCCACCTGTAACCTATGAAGGAAGGAATTAAGGAAGAAAAAAACAGAAGGAAGGTAGAAAGGAAGTGAGGAAGATAAAAACAATTGAAAAGTCCGTTAATCAGAGATTAATTAAATAAATTATGTTACCTCCAGCTCTTGAAATACTATTTAGATCTTATAACAAATGAGATCAATCCATGTGTGTTGATATGGGGATAGGTCTATCATATACAAGCAAAAATGAAAGTCTTAGGGGGCGCACGAGTGGCTCAGCTGGTTGAGCACCGGACTCTTGACTTTGGCTCAGGTCACAATCTCACGGTTTGTGAGCATGAGCCCCGGTGTCCGACTCTGTGCTGACAGTGTAGGGTCTGCTTGGGATTCTCTCTCTCTCTCTCTCTCTCTCTCTCTCAAAATAAATAAATAAACTCTTTAAAAAATGATTTGAAGTTTTCTTACAATAAATGGCATATAGAGAAAACAAGTCTTTATTTTCTCCTTTTTCCTTTTTTTTTTTGTTTTGTTTTTTTGAATGCTTCGTGTTGGAGGTGGAAGGAAAAAAGACAGGAGACTCGTCACATCAGTGTTGGGCCTCTGGGGAGTGCTACTGGGTCCTCCAATGAGCACCCATATCACCAAACACGGGTGCGCTCCTGCACTAAGGAACCTGAGATGGGTAAGTTCTGAATAGGCTGTCACAGCTGTGGCATAGCACAGGGGGGTCTGCGGGGTGCCTGGTTCTCAATGCTTGCGGGGCTCCTGGCCTCCAGGAGTAACAGGAACGAGGACCAAATCGTGACGGGAGGTCTCCCACTGTGCTACTGCCCTACCATGGGTTCCTTTCTGCGGGCCTTATAAGGTGCATTTAAAGACTAAAGTATATAAAACACAACGTGGTGTGCATCTAAAGAGTAAAACAGTTCATGAGAAAATAAAAATCAAGTATATAAAAACAAGTTAAAATTCTTGTTGGTTGAAACCTTGCATATTGTCTAATGATTAGTCATCAGTTTACGTTTGAGAAGTATATTAGGCAAACCATTTTTCAGTTTCGGTTAGACTTTTTACATTTCTCATGCTCTCCATTTTTCCTCCAAAGGAATCATGCTGAGTTTCCCTGAATTCATTTATTTAAGTTTATTTATTTTGAGAGAGAGAGATGGAGAGAGCATGAGAAGGGCAGAGAGAGAGGGAGAGAGAGAGAATCCCAAAGAGGTTCCACACTGTCCGTGCAGAGCCTGATCTGCACGTGAGTTCACGACCTGAGCCCAAATCAAGAGTTAGACGCTTCACCAACTGAGCCGCCCAGGAGCCCCTCCCTTGAATTCAGTTTTAATGTGTGATGTTCTCTAGGGTTCCGATCTCTCATTATGAAGAAACAGTGATATCTATGAACTTCTCCCTTTGAAAAATTAGTTTCTCTCTGCACAACCAGGCAGTGCCCTTTTAAACTGTGGGCTACCCTAGGGCAATCACCTTGTTAGGGACTCTTTGATTGTTGACTCATCTGTCCTATATTGCAGGGGTGGAAATCATGTAAACACTGTTTGCTTTCATATTCATTATGCTAAAGATAATCTTGCAACATGAAGCTCTCTAAAAAGCAAACTGGTCATTATGGTAACATTATTCTCAGCACATCACACATCACATCGCATTGAAGTGATCATTCATTGAAACGGTTACAGCTTGCCAGATCACCTTGTTGGATTGTGCTTGCTTATCCCCTCACCCTCTGACTTGTTCCGAGTTTCTCTGGTCTCCTCCATCCTTCAACTTCTCTGCCCACATATCCCTTCCACATGCCCAGCAGTGACTTCCCTTCCTTCACAGAGGAGACAGAAATTATGTGACATGAATCACCTCCCAGCCAAGAGTCACCCTCCACTTGTGTCTTGGGTCCCATCTCTTCTCACTTTTGCAAGAATCCTCTGCAATTCGTTATGCAATATTTTCTCAGTATTTTCCAACCTGTCCTTCTTTACTGACCCATTCCCATTTAATGAAAACATGCTCTGGTTTCTTCCATTCCATTAAAAAAACAAACCCTTTTTTATCCCTCCCTCCCCCTCCAGGCCAACCTACCTCTCTCCCCTTCACTGTCATCCTTACTGCCCAGCTCACTACAGTCACATCTCTGTTTTTTGTACCTTAGATTTATCCCTCAGCCTGTTCCTATCTCCATTTCACACTTAATGGTACTGTTTCTTTCAAGGTAACCAATAATATCCGAACACTATTTTCGGTCCTCAACTCTTCTGGTTTTCATTGGAACAGTTCAGCCATTCCTTATCAGTTTCCTTCATTATACCTTTTCCTATAGGAAGTCACTAAGCTTTAGGTATCTTCAAAGCCTTAAACTAGGCCGACTTTTTTTGTGTGTGTGTGTGTGTTTTTAATTTTTTTTTTCAACGTTTACTTATTTTTTTTTTTAAATTTTTTTTTTTCAACGTTTATTTATTTTTGGGACAGAGAGAGACAGAGCATGAACGGGGGAGGGGCAGAGAGAGAGGGAGACACAGAATCGGAAACAGGCTCCAGGCTCCGAACCATCAGCCCAGAGCCTGACGCGGGGCTCGAACTCACGGACCGTGAGATCGTGACCTGGCTGAAGTCGGACGCTTAACCGACTGCGCCACCCAGGCGCCCCTCAACGTTTACTTATTTTTGGGACAGAGAGAGACAGAGCATGAACGGGGGAGGGGCAGAGAGAGAGGGAGACACAGAATCGGAAACAGGCTCCAGGCTCTGAGCCATCAGCCCAGAGCCTGACGCGGGTCTCGAACTCCCGGACCGCGAGATCGTGACCTGAAGTCGGACGCTTAACCGACTGCACCACCCAGGCGCCCCTAGAAGCAGCGACTTCTAACCTAACCCTGAAAAACTCATCTATTAACTTAGTTTTAACAGACATCTGCTAACTGACAACTGGAAATTATGCCCAGAGCTCTGTTCTGATAATCAGGCTTATATAACTCTCACAGATTGGGTTCCCAGGCTAGGAGACGGAAATTAACAGCCAAGGGCATTTTTAGGGAATACTCTTAGGATCCATACCCATGGAAGGGAAAGGAAGGAAGCAGTGATATCTGCCAACTCTAGGGGTAGATCTGAAGCTGGAATGTCCCTTTCAAAGTGTCCTGAGTTCGAATGAAGGGTCTTTTCTTAAGAATGCCTGTTGACCAGTCATTGGTCAATGGCAGGTCACCCTTGGAAGGAGTTATGACCTTGGGAGGAAGGATTTTCTTCAGCTGAAGCAACTGAACTTAGGAAGCTTGTAATTGAGAACTTCCAGCAGCTGAGAGAATAAGTCTTTTGTTTCTGAATCTGGGTCATTCACTACAGCATTGACTGTAAGAATCAACTGTTTCCTTCATATTTCTTCTTGGCTACCCAACAAATACCTCAGAAATTACATTTTTGACACTAAACTTTTCATGCTAATCCCCACTCCCTTGCACTGCTTTTTGCTCTGATTCCTCTGATCACACTTAGATGGCTAGCATCCACTTAAGCCAGAAACCAAGGTGTCCTCCTGAACCTTTTCTCTGCTTCACCCCCACCCGCATCTAATCAGTCACCATCATAGTGACTTCACATCGTAAGCATCTCTTGCTCCAGTCTAGCTTGTACCATCCATGCTGCTGCCTCTGTTGATTTGCAACCCTCCTGGGTGCCTCCCACATATAATCTGAAATTGGCCCCCGTACTCAGAGGGTGGGCAGAGTTTGAAAAAAGAGGCAGCCCACTCCAGATTGGTAGGTGGCAGTTTTAGTAAGCAAAGTGAACTTACATATGAAGTTTGCCTTGGGCAGCAGGAAGAGGGCTAGATCTCTGCACCTGCTCATCAGATCTTAAAGTTTATATAGAGGCCTTAACTAGGTTCAGTCATGTGTGCCATGCAGGTGTTCTTAATACCACAAGACTCTCTCAAGTCTATGCCGTTGGAGTAGCCTCTGGGAGCAGGAAAGGCAAATGGAACCATATTCCAAGGACAGAGGAAGGGATTAGGAGCTGGGACACAGCTCACAGGTCAACTGGTTGCCTCGTCTTTTTGATGACCTTCCCCAACAACCTCCAGTAAATTACTATCATAATTTGCGTGGATGATGGCATTCTTTCCCTAAAAGTGGCTGTCCTTATGCCTACATTTTTCCGCCTTCAGACCATTCTCTCCTTATGGCAGTCAGTGGTGTCTTTTTAGCAATTACTAGAAACATCTCATTTCAATCAGTGACTTCCAAAATCTTTGATTTGGCCTACAAAGGCCTTCATCATGGGACTCCAGTTTCTCCAGGTTTACCTTGTTCCCCTCTCTCCTTCACTCCTTCCACTCAATCCATACTGGATATTTACTATCTTCTTGGAAACATCGTATTCTCTGCACGTTTTCTGCATGATCATCCCTTACCCAAAATATTTCTTTTCTCCCTTCAAGTCTCAGCTGATGTATCACTTCCTCAAAGAAGCCTTTCTTGAGCATCTGGGACTAGGCTGCATCTCCTCGTGTTCACGGACATGTCTTTCTTGGCACATGTCCTCATGTAAGGATTTGGTTAATACCTTCCTTTCCCATCAAAGCACAATGCTCCATATCAGTAGAAACAATGTATCATATTCACTGTTTTATCTCCAGGGCTCAGCATGATGCCTAGCATATGGTATGTGCTTGATATTTGACTTTGTGCCATTTCCTCTACTTGGGATGTCTTCTCTAGCCTTGCAGACCTTGGGCTTTTCCCAGGAAGCTTTATACACCCATCAAAAAGTTAATTACCACCTCCTCCATGCCACCACTTTATTTTATACATGCTTCCAGTGTTGTACTTTCACATGTTCATTTATTTAGCATTTGGAGTCGACAAATTGGCAGCTTATGAGCCACATTGCTCACAAAATATTTTTAGATCCCCCTCCACATATCAAAATCAGAGGAAATCTCACCATTAAAAAATCAGAAGATATGGCAATACTGAATACATATTCCCAAGAGAGTTACCCGCCTTGAGCAAATCTTCTATTTTCTAGGATATAACAGGTGGTCAATATTGTTGATTAATGGATTGATTGATGCATTAATTGAAAATGATTAACACTTTGCTGTTGATATTTAATTTCAATCAAATTTCAATTTTATGGGATCCACTGTGGAAAACAACTACAGAATATTAAAATCATGATTATGGACTCAAGGACAGTTCTAAATATACATGTTCAACACTGAACAAAGTCTTATTTAATCCACAGAGTTGGGTCCAGTGTGGATTCACCACAAGAAGGTATCTCTTAGCACACCAGTAGAAAATTGTAACTTGAGGGTTTAAAGAATGTCATCATATTGAGAAGGTCTTGAGTTAGATGAACCGAATATCTTCTAGATAAGAAAATGTGCTGTTCTCGTAACAACAACGAGTCCTGACAGGGGTAGTGTGATTACATGTGCTTCTGAATGAACTGTAATAACCATTGGAAGTATAACTGTCCTTCAAACAGAAAGGTGACAATGTGGCTATTTGAATACTTCAAAAGATGTTGGTAATACTACACTCTCAGGCTTTGTTGCTTGCAGGACTGATTTTTTATTTCATAATCTGCATGCTTCCAACAATTACATAACTTAAAAATATTAATTGAAAGTGTAAAATATAAAAATGAAAGGTTCTTGTTGGGATGAGCACTGGATATTGTATGTAAGTGATGAATCACGGGAATCTACCCCCAAAACCAAGAGCACACCATATACACTATACGTTAGCCAACTTAACAATAAATTATACTAAAAAAATGGAGAGCGTTATTCTTTTTTAAGCCATGTTCCTTGGGCAACATTTTAAGATGTGGATAGATCACCACCTCACAATTTGATTATTAATCTTGTAGCTAATATTATAGTTAATTGTTAAAATTCTTTACATTTAGGAAATCTGAAGGGTAGTCTCTCCTGTATTTAAGAAAGTAAATCCTCTAATGTGATGTATAGTTTCTTATCTCTAGTGTGTTTGGTTCCTTAATATTGACATAAAGATTGAATTAAAAGTAACAGAAAACTCTAATATTAATGAATATGATAAAGACAAATGTGAATTTTTTCACATATATTGAAGGCAACAGTATAGCACAATGAATGGATAATAGGTATCAAAAACATTTTTGCATGTAGATCAATCTTTTTAATAGATGGAAAATATTCAATAAAGGTTAAGTTACATGTCAAATCATTCAAACTAGAAAGGAAACAACATGTTCTGGCTTATTTATAAATAAAAAAATGTTCAACATAGACAATTTAGATTCAAATCCTCAAGCAAGTAAAAACTTAGAGATTTGTATTTTCTTCTAAAAATCATGTTTTATAAAAGATTTTATGATGTGTTGATATACTATTCTTCTCTCTGCCGTGCATTTTTATGTCCTTAAGCGTTCTTGATAAGACAGCATCCTTGATGAGAAAGACAGAAAAGGAGAGAGATTTTTGAAATAAGCACCATTTCTGGTCAAGTATTTATTACATTCTTAGCCCTTCAACATTTCATATAATTAGTCACTGTTTTAACTAACTATTGTTGAAAGCAAGTTGCCCAACTTGGTAAATCATACCAGCAATTAATTCCT
The DNA here is from genome assembly GCF_022079265.1 of Lynx rufus. Lineage (NCBI taxonomy): Eukaryota > Metazoa > Chordata > Mammalia > Carnivora > Felidae > Lynx > Lynx rufus. Next base: position 27,635,272 of record NW_025814829.1, on the reverse strand, counting down.
TTTTAAAAACTCAATGTCATTTGATACAATAATACCATATTTTGAACATTTTTTCTAAGTTATTTACCTCTTTTTCTCTTGGAAATGAGAAATCCAAAACACTTAAATACATATAAAATTTTCCTCCGCTGATTTTACCATAGTTAAAAATTATTTTTAAAGTTTTCCACCCATGTGTGTCTTATGAATATTTTTTTAATAGAGTGTTCAAAGTATCTAAAAAGTTGTCCTAATGTTGTTCATATAGTTCATTGTTTACAATGACTAGGACAGTAACACATACACTTTGCCATAAGTTATTTTTATAATATTCTTTTTTTTTTAACACTGAAGTACTTTTATTTATTTTTTATTTTTTTTTATATATATGAAATTTATTGACAAATTGGTTTCCATACAACACCCAGTGCTCATCCCAAAAGGTGCCCTCCTCAATACCCATCACCCACCCTCCCCTCCCTCCCACCCCCCATCAACCCTCAGTTTGTTCTCAGTTTTTAACAGTCTCTTATGCTTTGGCTCTCTCCCACTCTAACCTCTTTTTTTTTTTTTTTCCCTTCCCCTCCCCCATGGGTTCCTGTTAAGTTTCTCAGGATCCACATAAGAGTGAAACCATATGGTATCTGTCTTTCTCTGTATGGCTTATTTCACTTAGCATCACACTCTCCAGTTCCATCCATGTTGCTACAAAAGGCCATATTTCATTTTTTCTCATTGCCACATAGTATTCCATTGTGTATATATACCACAATTTCTTTATCCATTCATCAGTTGATGGACATTTAGGCTCTTTCCATAATTTGGCTATTGTTGAGAGTGCTGCAATGAACATTGGGGTACAAGTGTCCCTATGCATCAGTACTCCTGTATCCCTTGGATAAATTCCTAGCAGTGCTATTGCTGGGTCATAGGGTAGGTCTATTTTTAATTTTCTGAGGAACCTCCACACTGCTTTCCAGAGCGGCTGCACCAATTTGCATTCCCACCAACAGTGCAAGAGGGTTCCCGTTTCTCCACATCCTCTCCAGCATCTATAGTCTCCTGATTTGTTCATTTTGGCCACTCTGACTGGCGTGAGGTGATACCTGAGTGTGGTTTTGATTTGTATTCCCCTGATAAGGAGCGACGCTGAACATCTTTTCATGTGCCTATTGGCCATCTGGATGTCTTCTTTAGAGAAGTGTCTATTCATGTTTTCTGCCCATTTCTTCACTGGGTTATTTGTTTTTCGGGTGTGGAGTTTGGTGAGCTCTTTATAGATTTTAGATACTAGACCTTTGTCCGATATGTCATTTGCAAATATCTTTTCCCATTCCGTTGGTTGCCTTTTAGTTTTGTTGGTTGTTTCCTTTGCTGTGCAGAAGTTTTTATCTTCATAAGGTCCCAGTAATTCACTTTTGCTTTTAATTCCCTTGCCTTTGGGGATGTGTCGAGTAAGAGATTGCTACGGCTGAGGTCAGAGAGGTCTTTTCCTGCTTTCTCCTCTAAGGTTCTGATGGTTTCCTGTCTCACATTTAGGTCCTTTATCCATTTTGAGTTTATTTTTGTAAATGGTGTGAGAAAGTGGTCTAGTTTCAACCTTCTGCATGTTGCTGTCCAGTTCTCCCAGCACCATTTGTTAAAGAGGCTGTCTTTTTTCCATTGGATGTTCTTTCCTGCTTTGTCAAAGATGAGTTGGCCATACATTTGTGGGTCTAGTTCTGGGGTTTCTATTCTATTCCATTGGTCTGTGTGTCTGTTTTTGTGCCAATACCATGCTGTCTTGATGATGACAGCTTTGTAGTAGAGGCTAAAGTCTGGGATTGTGATGCCTCCTGCTTTGGTCTTCTTCTTCAAAATTCCTTTGGCTATTCGGGGCCTTTTGTGGTTCCATATGAATTTTAGGATTGCTTGTTCTAGTTTCGAGAAGAATGTGGTGCAATTTTGATTGGGATTGCATTGAATGTGTAGATAGCTTTGGGTAGTATTGACATTTTGACAATATTTATTTTTCCAATCCATGAGCAGGGAATGTCTTTCCATTTCTTTAAATCTTCTTCAATTACCTTCATAAGCTTTCTATAGTTTTCAGCATACAGATCCTTTACATCTTTGGTTAGATTTATTCCTAGGTATTTTATGCTTCTTGGTGCAATTGTGAATGGGATCAGTTTCTTTAATTGTCTTTCTGTTGCTTCATTGTTAGTGTATAAGAATGCAACTGATTTCTGTACATTGATTTTGTATCCTGCAACTTTGCTGAATTCATGTATCAGTTCTAGCAGACTTTTGGTGGAGTCTATCGGATTTTCCATGTATAATATCATGTCATCTGCAAAAAGCGAAAGCTTGACTTCATCTTTGCCAATTTGGATGCCTTTGATTTCCTTTTGTTGTCTGATTGCTGATGCTAGAACTTCCAGCACTATGTTAAACAACAGCGGTGAGAGTGGGCATCCCTGTCGTGTTCCTGATCTCAGGGAAAAAGCTCTCAGTTTTTCCCCATTGAGGATGATGTTAGCTGTGGGCTTTTCATAAATGGCTTTTATGATCTTTAAGTATGTTCCTTCTATCCCGACTTTCTCAAGGGTTTTTATTAAGAAAGGGTGCTGGATTTTGTCAAAGGCCTTTTCTGCATCGATTGACAGGATCATATGGTTCTTCTCTTTTTTTTTTGTTAATGTGATGTATCACGTTGATTGATTTGCGAATGTTGAACCAGCCCTGCATCCCAGGAATGAATCCCACTTGATCATGGTGAATAATTCTTTTTATATGCTGTTGAATTCGATTTGCTAGTATCTTATTGAGAATTTTTGCATCCATATTCATCAGGGATATTGGCCTGTAGTTCTCTTTTTTTACTGGGTCTCTGTCTGGTTTAGGAAACAAAGTAATACTGGCTTCATAGAATGAGTCTGGAAGTTTTCCTTCCCTTTCTATTTCTTGGAATAGCTTGAGAAGGATAGGTATTATCTCTGCTTTAAATGTCTGGTAGAACTCCCCTGGGAAGCCATCTGGTCCTGGACTCTTATTTGTTGGGAGATTTTTGATAACCGATTCAATTTCTTCGCTGGTTATGGGTCTGTTCAAGCTTTCTATTTCCTCCTGATTGAGTTTTGGAAGAGTGTGGGTGTTCAGGAATTTGTCCATTTCTTCCAGGTTGTCCAATTTGTTGGCATATAATTTTTCATAGTATTCCCTGATAATTGTTTGTATCTCTGAGGGATTGGTTGTAATAATTCCATTTTCATTCATGATTTTATCTATTTGGGTCATCTCCCTTTTCTTTTTGAGAAGCCTAGCTAGAGGTTTGTCAATTTTGTTTATTTTTTCAAAAAACCAACTCTTGGTTTCGTTGATCTGCTCTACAGTTTTTTTAGATTCTATATTGTTTATTTCTGCTCTGATCTTTATTATTTCTCTTCTTCTGCTGGGTTTAGGCTGCCTTTGCTGTTCTGCTTCTATTTCCTTTAGGTGTGCTGTTAGATTTTGTATTTGGGATTTTTCTTGTTTCTTGAGATAGGCCTGGATTGCAATGTATTTTCCTCTCAGGACTGCCTTCGCTGCGTCCCAAAGCGTTTGGATTGTTGTATTTTCATTTTCGTTTGTTTCCATATATTTTTTTATTTCTTCTCTAATTGCCTGGTTGACCCACTCATTCGTTAGTAGAGTGTCCTTTAACCTCCATGCTTTTGGAGGTTTTCCAGACTTTTTCCTGTGGTTGATTTCAAGCTTCATAGCATTGTGGTCTGAAAGTATGCATGGTATAATTTCAATTCTTGTAAACTTATGAAGGGCTGTTTTGTGACCCAGTATATGATCTATCTTGGAGAATGTTCCATGTGCACTCGAGAAGAAAGTATATTCTGTTGCTTTGGGATGCAGAGTTCTAAATATATCTGTCAAGTCCATCTGATCCAATGTCTCATTCAGGGCCCTTGTTTCTTTATTGACCGTGTGTCTAGATGATCTATCCATTTCTGTAAGTGGGGTGTTAAAGTCCCCAGCAATTACCACATTCTTATCAATAAGGTTGCTTCTGTTTATGAGTAATTGTTTTATATATTTGGGGGCTCCGGTATTCGGCGCATAGACATTTATAATTGTTAGCTCTTCCTGATGGATAGACCCTGTAACTATTATATAATGTCCTTCTTCATCTCTTGTTACAGCCTTTAATTTAAAGTCTAGTTTGTCTGATAGAAGTATGGCTACTCCAGCTTTCTTTTGGCTTCCAGTAGCATGATAAATAGTTCTCCATCCCCTCACTCTGAATCTAAAGGTGTCCTCAGGTCTAAAATGAGTCTCTTGTAGACAGCAAATAGATGGGTCTTGTTTTTTTATCCATTCTGATACCCTATGTCTTTTGGTTGGCGCATTTAATCCATTTACATTCAGTGTTATTATAGAAAGATACAGGTTTAGAGTCATTGTGATGTCTGTATGTTTTATGCTTGTAGTGATGTCTCTGGTACTTTGTCTCACAGGGTCCCCCTTAGGATCTCTTGTAGGGCTGGTTTAGTGGTGACAAATTCCTTCAGTTTTTGTTTGTTTGGGAAGACCTTTATCTCTCCTTCTATTCTAAATGACAGACTTGTTGGATAAAGGATTCTCGGCTGCATATTTTTGCTGTCTAGCACCCTGAAAATCTCGTGCCAATTCTTTCTGGCCTGCCAAGTTTCAAAAGAGAGATCAGTCACGAGTCTTATAGGTCTCCCTTTATATGTGAGGGCACGTTTACCCCTTGCTGCTTTCAGAATTTTCTCTTTATCCTTGTATTTTGCCAGTTTCACTATGATATGTCGTGCAGAAGATCGATTCAAGTTACGTCTGAAGGGAGTTCTTTGTGCCTCTTGGATTTCAATGCCTTTTTCCTTCCCCAGTTCAGGGAAGTTCTCAGCTATAATTTCTTCAAGTACCCCTTCAGCACCTTTCCCTCTCTCTTCCTCCTCTGGGATACCAATTATGCGTATATTATTTCTTTTTAGTGTATCACTTAGTTCTCTAATTTTCCCCTCATACTCCTGGATTTTTTTATCTCTCTTTTTCTCAGCTTCCTCTTTTTCCATAACTTTATCTTCTAGTTCACCTATTCTCTCCTCTGCCTCTTCCATCCGAGCCGTGGTGGTTGCATTTTGTTTTGCATTTCATTTAAAGCGTTTTTCAGCTCCTCGTGACTGTTCCTTAGTCCCTTGATCTCTGTAGCAAGAGATTCTCTGCTGTCCTGTATACTGTTTTCCAGCCCAGCGATTAATTTTATGACTATTATTCTAAATTCACTTTCTGTTATATTATTTAAATCCTTTTTGATCAGCTCATTAGCTGTTGTTATTTCCTGGAGATTCTTCTGAGGGGAATTCTTCCGCTTGGTCATTTTGGATAGTCCCTGGTGTGGTGAGGGCCTGCAGGGCACTTCCCCTGTGCTGTGGTGTATAACTGGAGTTGGTGGGCGGGGCCGCAGTCAGTCCTGATGTCTGCCCCCAGCCCACCGCTGGGGCCACAGTCAGACTGGTGTGTGCCTTCTCTTCCCCTCTCCTAGGGGCGGGATTCACTGTGGGGTGGCGTGGCCCATCTGGGCTACTTGCACACTGCCAGGCTTGTGATGCTGGGGATCTGGCGTATTAGCTGGGGTGGGAAGGCAAGGTGCACGGCGGCAGGGGGGGCAGGCTTAGCTCGCTTCTCCTTAGGTGATCCACTTAGGGAGGGGCCCTGTGGCAGCCGGAGGGAGTCAGATCCGCTGCCGGAGGTTTGGCTCCACAGAAGCACAGAGTTGGGTGTTTGCACGGAGCGAGCAATTTCCCTGGCCGGAACCGGTTCCCTTTGGGATTTTGGCTGGGGGATGGGTGGGGGAGATGGCGCTGGCGAGCGCCTTTGTTCCCCGCCAAACTGAGCTCTGGAGTCCGGGGGCTCCGCAGCTCACCCTCCCTTTGTCCTCCGGCCTTCCCGCTTTCCGAGCAGAGCTGTTAACTTATGACCTCCCAGACGCTAAGTCGCGCTTGCTGTCGGAACACAGTTCGTCAGGCCCCTCCGCTTTTGCAAGCCGGACTCGGGGGCTCTGCTTGGCCGGCGAGCCACCCCTCCGCCCCGGCTCCCTCCCGCCAGTCCGTGGAGCGCGCACCGCCTCGCCGCCCTTCCTACCCTCTTCCGTGGGCCTCTCGTCTGCACTTGGGTCCGGTGACTCCGTTCTGCTAATCCTCTGGCGGTTTTCTGGGTTATTTAGGCAGGTGTAGGTGGAATCTAAGTGATCAGCAGGACGCGCGGTGAGCCCAGCGTCCTCCTACGCCGCCATCTTAAGCCTTTTATAATATTCTTAATTGAACATAAAGTATAATTTCCATTTTATACTGGATCATCTAAAAGGTCAAAATCCTGATCCTATAAAATTGTTTGCATTTACATCATTTCATTGTATTATTGTAACATATTTTTCTAAAAGCAGAATTATTTTTCATTCATCAAGAAGTATAAAATATGGTTATTGTTTTTCTCTGACTTATTTCATTTAGCCTAATACTCTCTAGGTCTACTTATGTTGTCACAAATGGCAAGATCTTATCCTTTTTTATGGCTGAGTAATACTCTATTATATATATAATATTCCACATCTTCTTTATCCATTCATTTATCAGTGGACACTTGGACTGCTTTCCTACATTGACTATTGTAAATAATGGTTCAATAAACAAAGGGTTGCCTATATCTTTTTGAATTAGTGTTTTTGTTTTCTTTTGTTTTCTTTGGGTAAATACCCAGAAGTGGAATTATTGGATCATATTGTATTTTGATTTTTAAATTTTTTCAGGAACCTCCACATTGTTTTCTATAGTTGCTGTATCAATTTACGTTTCCACCAACAGGGCCCTAGGGTTCCTTTTTCTCCACATCCTTGGCAACACTTGTTATTTCTTGTCTTTTTTGTTTTTAGTCACTCTGACAAGTGGAAGATGATATCTCATAGTTTTGATTTGCATTTTCCCTGATGATGAGTGATGTTGAGTGTCTTTTGTCTTTTCATGTGTCTGGCCATCCGTATGTCTTCTTTGGAAAAATGTCCTCTGTCCATTTTTTAATTGGAATATTTGGGGGATTTTGTGTGTGTGTGTGTTGAGTTGTATAAATTCTTCATATATTTTGGATATTAACCCATTGTCTGATATATCATTTGCAAATATTTTCTCCCTTTCAGTGGGTTGCCTTTTTGTTTTGTTGATGGTTTCCTTTGCTATACAGAAGGTTTTCATTTTGATGTAGTCCCGATAGTTTATTTTTGCTTTCATTTTTCTTGCCTCAGGAAACATACCTAGAAAAATGTTGTTAAGGCCAAAGACAAGATTACTACCTATTCTTTCTTTTAGGAGCTTTATGGTTTCAGGTCTCACATGTAGGTCTTTCACTCATTTTGAGTTGTGTATGTGTGTGTGTGTATCATGTAAGAAAGTGGCCTAGTTTCATTATTTTGCAGGTAGTTGTCCAGTTTTCCTAGCACCATTTATTGAAAGACTTCTTTTCCCCACTGTATATCCTTGCCCCCGTTGTCATAGATTAATTGACAATGTAAGTATGGCTCTCTATCTTGTTCCATTTATGTATGTCTATTTTTGTGCCAGTACAATACTATTTTGATTACTATAGCTTTGTAGTTTATTTTGAAATCTAGAATTGTGATACCTCTATTTTTGTTCTTCTTTATCAAGATTGCTTTGGCTATTCAGGGTCTTTAAATAAGTCAGACAGAGAAAGACAAATACCTTATAATTTCACTTATATGTGGAATCTAAAAAACAAAAAAACAAAAAGCAGAAACAGGTCTATAAATACAGAGAACAAACGGTGACTGGAGAGGAAGGGGATGGAGGCATGGACAAAATGGGAGAAGGGGAGTGAGCGAGAGATACAGACTTTCAGTTTAAGTAAGTTATGGTAATAAAAGGTACAGCATAGGTTATATAGTCAATGGTATTATAATAGCATTTCATGGTAACAGATTGTAGCTATACTTGTGGTGAGCATAGCATAACAATAGAGTTGCTGAATCATTATGTTGTATCCCCAAAACACAGAATTTTACAACTATATGTGTGTCAACTATACTCAAATAAAAACCAGAAAAGAATGAGGAAAAAAAACAAACAAAAAGGTATAAAATATATATTTTTAAGTTGTCCTATGAGGAAACACTTTAGTGTTTCCAAGCTCTTACACAGAAATGTGTTCCTGAAAATAACATAATTTTAATCATTGTTATTAATATGCTCTTCTATCAGTAGAAAGATTTGTACAGTTTTGTTTCTCATATTTTTTTAAGTTTATTTATTTTGAGAGAGAGAGAGTGGGCATGTGAGTGGGGAAGGGCAGAGAAAGAGAGAGAGAGAAAGAGAGAGAGAATCCCAACCAGGCTTCATACTGTCAGTGCAGAAATCAAGAACTGGATGCTTAACCAACTGAATCACCCAGGCGCCTCTTATTTCCCCCATCTTTATTACTCATACTTGGATCTATACTGAGAGGTGGGAGAAAATGTGATTTTCCATCCAACATATAGGTTAATTTTTCCACATTTAAATATTGCCCATATAAGTTGATTTGCCAAGTTGCCAAGTGTCACAAATATGAAATACAAACAACACTTTGACTTCAGACAACTCAGAAAGTTTGTTGAATTAGTTAATATTTCTAGGAGTTTGCCTGGCTTAAAAAAATAAAATTATTTTTTCCTTTATAATGACCATAAAGTAGGAATGTCATAGAACCTAATATTTCTGAAACTTATAACAAAAAAAAATCTCTTGGATAACAACATGAAGAAAATAATTAATTGTAGGCACAAGTTTCTTCTTACCTTTCTTTTGGAACACATGTTGGATATTTTAACTGCCCTCTGTCACATTGCACTCTGAGTTCAGATCCTATAATAGAGGACTCTTCTATATATGTATCTCTCCTACAAAGAAATTCAATATACTCGCCATGGAAAATATATGGTCTGTTGTCAAAACTCCATTTCAGAAGTAAATTATTATTTTCCATTTCAACAAAAGATAACGTACAAGGCTCTGAAAAATAAAAAGAAGAAAATTATCTTGACACATCTTGGCACTAACAGGAAGCATTGTGGCTTCCTACTCATGATGACCTTAAAATTCCCAGGCATTTGAGTGGCAACTAAGTTAGTTAGAATTAATATTTGAGTTGGAAAATATGTTCAAAGCTCACAGAAAACATTCTGCCATTTATCTCTGTGGTCCTGGATTTGGCAAAGAAAAAAGTGTATATCCTGCCAGTCACTTAGCTTTATGTCATTAAGATTTTCAAAGATAGCAAATAAATAAAGGTGTTTTTTAATAAAGAGCATTGAGAGTTACTAACAATTATTCAAGTAAGCTTCCTTTTCTTATTTTTTTTCCTCAGAAAGCTCAAATAAAATCCCCACGAGACAAAGTATTTGTTTGATTGTTGGATAGATATTATTGAAATGTAGAAAGAAGCTGGATTCTCAACAATGACTCAAACTCTATCACCTGATGGCATCCAGAGTGGTTGACAGTTTTCTCTCTTTTAAATTTCCAGTTATTAAGGAATATCAATATTGGATTAAGGTGCTTTAAATTCTAAGCATTGAAAATATTATTGTGTCCTTCCACAAATGCATTAAAACAAAACAAAACAAAAACTTAAAAAAGTTATTAGAAGATCTGATAAATTTCTTTGATTTTTTTCCTTAATAAAAATATTGATATTTTAAAAATGTCAAGTTATTTTAGAAAATGAAGTTATTTGTGTCTTATTTGCCTCTTGAATGACCTAGCACTAAACAGTAGATTCTGAGATAGGTTAAAGGTCCAGAATTGTTAATAGAGCATATGAATCATATAATACATTAACAAACTTCTTTATTCAAGATTTTCAATATTTGTTGAATCCCTATGTATCTGCTGTTATGCTAGAAGTTCTATAGACAGAATAAAAATGAATAAAGATAATCAGAAAGACTCTAAGTCTTTGTAGTCACTGAAAAACAGCTTTGAAAATGAGGTCAAATGGCACTATAATTTAAAATGTTGTTCTCAAAATATGAAATTTTAATTAAAACAAGTTAAAAATTAATTCATGGACCTTCTGTTCTCAGCTATGACAGAATAACCCATATCAGACCAGCACTTATACTAAAACATGGAAAATCTGAAAACAGACATAAAGCAAGAATTTCAAGGAATTAGAGAATTCCCAAGCCAGTCAGTACTCATGGTGCTAAGATTCTGGTAAAAGCTCATTCAGAAGAATCCAACATTCTAGGGGCATTTTCCTCTTGGAGATTTAGTGATTCTCAGCATGAGCTGAGAGACTGTGTCGAGAATGATCAACAACAAACATAGAGCTAGCAGATCTTTTGGGAATCTAGTGTTGTTGAGGATAGAAAAAATGGAAGTTTAGGTCAGCCATGACAGCCAGGACTTAAAGGGTCAAGACCCAGAGTAATGGGAGGTGCAGAGAATGAATGTGATACTTGGCATGGGTTTTTCCCTTGAAGCATTTGCCTATTCTTGACTTGTGTGAAGTGAGAGCATAAAGGGCCAAGCAGAAAGTGTATGGAAAGCTATATTAAACTGTTGGTAGTCTTCCAGTAATATGATAGCCAGTCAAGAAGGAGGAACCTTAGTATGAACACCAAAATTCTTAGCGAAGAACCTTGCAGGGTTACATTCTATGAGTAGAGGCAAACAAAGGATTGAAAATAAGCCTGAAAAAAACTTCACTTCTAATTAGATTGAGACCAATTTCCCCTACACTATTATCCAGAAGATGAGATGAGTATTCTCTGGAACAAGATGGCACTGTTGCTCCAAGCTTCTAGAAACTTCCATGAATAATATTTGATATTCAATCAACTGTTAATAAAAATAGCAAGAAATTAGGCTAGAAATAGAAATAGGCCTACAGATGATCCAGATAATGGAATTTTCAGACAAGAACTTGAAATAAGTGGGATTAACATGGTGAAGAAATGGAAGTTACGGTAAAGACTTCCATCAGAGAACTCAAATCTACCCGCACACAAAAGCATAAAGTGGACATTTTAGAAATGCAAAGATATTGAGAGCTTAGTAGATGAATTTAAAGCACACTGGACACATCTAAAGAAAGGGTTAATGAATTGGAAGATATGTCAGTAGAAAATAGCCAAATGGAAACAAAAAAAAAGATAAAAGATACCTCCAAAACCTATGAAAAATATCAAGCCACAGATTCAAGAAGTGCTACCAACTTGAAGAATGAAATGCTCAAAGAAACCCACATCAGGCCCAGCATAAATAACCCACTGAAGATAAAGGGGAAAAGAATCTCAGGACCAGCAGAGGACAAAAAGAAACTTAGTTTCAAAGAAGTACAATTATGAATAACATTAACAAACAAAAACTACAAAAGGCAAAAAAGGATAAAAAGACATCTTTTACAGCACTAAAAGAAAAATGAGGACCAAACTAGACTTCTATCTTTGGCAAAAATAACTCTTCAAAAGTGAAGGAAAATAAAGAAATTTGCAAACAAACACTGAGAAAATAATAAAAAAAATAATATTTTTCAGGTGTATGGAAAATGATCCCAATCAGAAACAGAGAGAAGCAGGAGAAGATGAGAAACAAATCACTGAAAAAACATAAACAAATCTTAAAGAGTATTTTTGAACAACATAATATTCACAGTATCATTGAGACTTAAACTGTAAGGAGAATGAAATGGGTGACACGGTAGTACAAAAAGTGGGAAGGGTAAATCAAGTCAAGGTGTTCTGGGTCCTGGAGAAGTGGTAAGAGTACTAATTTGTATGCAATTGTAACAAGTCCAGGTTGAATTATGTAATATCTATGATAACACTTAAAGGAAGCCAAGAGGAAATTATAACCAACAAGCTAGTAGAGAGTAAAATGATATGAAAAGAATTGATTTACCCAAAAGAAAGCAAAAAAAAAAAAAAAAAAAAGAAAAAAAAAGAGAGAGTAAAGAATACAGAACATAGGATATATATCTAGTACAGTAAGATGGTAGCTATAAACCCCAATATATCAGTACTTATATTAATATATAAATAGACTAAATACTATAAAGATTGTCAGACTGAAAAAGTATGCTTTTAAAGTTAACTATATATTGCTTATAAGACATACATATTGAAAGTAAGAAACCAAAAAATTGAAAGTTGAAGGATGATAAAAATGTATGCCTTGTAAATGCTTGTCAAAAGTGTGCTAGGACAGCTTAAGTAGACTTCAGGCAAAACAAGAGAAAACAAAGCATGGCATAGACAAAGGAAGACTCTCTTAAAGTTTGGCGGGGCCAATACACCAAGATTTAATATGCTTCAATTTGTGTGTACCTAGAAGAACAGCGTGAAAACACAAAAGCAAAAATTGACAGAACTAAAATAAGAAATGTTTTTAAATGCACAGCGGGAGAGACTTTAACATACTTCCTTTGACAACTGATAGAAAAACAAACAAACACAAATCAGCACAGATATGAATGAACTTAACATGGAAAGCAAAATTCAACTGACATGTGCAGCAACAGTGAATCCAACACTGACGATTATTTATTCATTTATTTCAAAACACATGTACCTACCACAAATACAGTAATAAAGTAAGTATCAAATGAAACTCAAAGGATTGATATAATTCAAAGTACATCTCACTGGTGTTCTATGTAAGTGACGCATGACTAAATTGTACTCCTGAAACTAATATTACACTATATGTTAACTACCTAAAATTTAAATAAATATCTGAAATATAAAAAAAACAAAAAAACCTTTAAAAACTAAAAAAAACAAACAAACCCAAGTCTTATAAAAAAAATGTCTCAAGGGATTTACATTAGAAATCAGTAACAAAAGAAAATCCTCCAATGTTCAAAACCTAAAAACCTCAGAGTGCGTACAAGATATCAAAATGGATATGGATCAAAATGAATCAAAATAAAATATATATATATATATATATATATATATATATATTTTCTTTTTTGAGAGAGAGAGAGGGAGACGGAGAGCACTAGCTGGGGGAGGGGCAGAGGGAGAGAGAGGGAGAGAGAGAATCCCAAGTAGGTTCTTTATTGTCAGTGCGGGTCTTGAGCAGGGCTCAATCTCATGACTGTGAGGTCATGACCACAAGATCATGACCTGAGCCATCCAGGAACCCCACGATATCATATATTTTTAAACTGAATGACTGAATGATAATAAAATTCCAAAATGTAAAAACGTGTGGGATAAAGTTAAAGTTGTGCTCAGTAGGAAATTTATATCCTTAAATTCATATATTAGAAAGAAAACAAAGGCTGAAAATCAGTAATTTAAGTATCTATCTAAAAAGCTAAAAGAAGATCTACAGGGGCACCTGGGTAGTTTAGTCGGTTAAGCCTCTGACTTAGGCTCAGGCCATGATCTAACTGTTCGAGGGTTCGAGCCCTGCCTCGGGCTCTGTGCTGATTCTTTGGATTCTGTCTCCCTTTCTCTGCCCCTCCCCTGCTTACATTCTGTCTCTCTCTGTCTCTCAAAAATAAATAAATGTTAAAACAATAAAAAAATAAAAAATAAAAATAAGATCTATAAAATAGACTCAAGAAATTAGAAGAGAGGAAATAAGGATAAGAATATAAATTAATAAAATCGTAAGCAACATTTGATGTAATGCAAATATTAGTTGAGAGGCCTAGTAAAAGTTGTAGACCCTTAGTAAGACATGCCAACAAAGAAAGAGATACATATTAATAGCAGTAAAGGCAAAAGACTCACCACTAAAGGCATTAAAAAGAATGTAAAAAGATGTTGTGAACATTATGTCAACAAATTTGACAATTTAGATAGACAAATTCCTAGAAACCACCCTACCAAAACTGACAGCTGTCATTATCTGTCCTCAAAGAAAACTTGATGCCCAAATGGCATGTTTGATGGATTCTTACAATTACTAAGGAAGAAATAGTACCAATCTTACACAAATTCCAGAGAATTCAAAAAGAAGGAACATACCAATTCACCATATGAAATAAGTAGAAAGTTCATACCAAACCCAAAAGGAAAATAACAGACTGATCTCTCTCATGAAAATAGATGCAAATCTTCTAAGTAAAATATAAGCAAATAAAACCCAACAACAAAAAAATCATGATTCATCACAACCAAGTGTGATTTATTAGAGGAATATAATCCCGCTTTTAACAATCAAAAAGAAGCAATTATAATTCTAGGGGGGAAAAGTACTCATATAGTCATTTCAATAGGTATTGTTAAACACTCACTGAAGATTAAAAAAAAATTAGAAAAATAGAAATTAGAGCTTTCTATATTTTAATTTGATTTTTAAAGACTTTATAACACTGTAAATAAAGATGAATTATTGAAAGTTTTGCTTATGAGTTTGGGAAACAAGATATCCACTACTTCTTCTACTCAGCATTGTACTCAAGTCCAAGCTGGTGAAATAAAATACCAAATAAGTCAAATATGGACACAAAAAATTTTTCTTTTTATTTACAGATATGCTTTTTTTTTTTTTGACTTCTGAGAATCTTGGTAGATATTGTTACTTCTACTCAGATACTTCACTAATAAGGCATTAACTTGCTTCAACTTTCTATCTTTGTTTCCCCATTGCACTCATGTTTCCTATTATAGTACCAATCACACTGAATGATAATTGTTAACACGTTTACCCACACCACTATGACTTAGCCACTGTATAGCCCCATACAACACCAGTATCTGGTGTATATTTGTATTTAATAATACTTGTTAGAACCATCTGGACAATAGTTATTTATGATCTAAAGGAAAGAAGAGGAACTAATGATTGAATAGGTACACTTAAGCACAAATATAGCAAATTAAGCATTATAATAGTGTTATATCAACTAAAAGAGAATAGAAAGTGAAAAAATATGGTTTTTATTTTATTAAATAGTGGGATATTTAGTAGTACATACCTAAGCATGATGGTGGTGTAGTCCACACTCCATCTAAGCAATAGGACTCCCTAGACCCTTGAAGGAAATGGTGATCAAAACATCTGTATTCTACTGAAGAACCATTTTCATAGATGCCTAATGCTGAACTAATCATTACTCCATTTTTAATAAGTGGAGGATATGCACACATTCCTTTAGATTCTGCAAAAATAATTTTAGAAGGATATAATGAATTTCCATATAGTAAGCATCCAATACTTTAATAATTGCTATGGAAATAAAATGGCACATTTCATGTAAAAGCATTTTTAAAATAGCTGTCAAATTTCAAATATTGAGAGCATTCTGTAATAACTTAATATCATAAAATTGATTATTGCAAGAATTAGAATCTTATTATAAAATTGAAATACACATTTAAAACTGGCAAAGAATTAACAATCATGATTTTATTTTTCCCTTTTTATGTAGCCAAAAGTGAAAATGTATGAAACCCCATTGAAGCCAGGCTTTCTGTATGTATGTTCTTACATTTTTTTTTTTATTAAAAGTAATAGTTCCATGTCCAAGGAGCACAAAGAATCTCCCAGTCTGTATCAAGATCTTTTCTGAGACAATACAAACCCAGCAAACCCCAAGAAGGGCAATGTTTTCCAGAGTTGTTGATTGCTCACATTAGGGTGATCAGTCCCCTGATAGTCTGGGGATATTTATAAGACCTAGTAATTTCTCCCTTTATAAAATTGACTTATTGGAATTAAAAGATGTCAGCATAGTCATCTTTTTTTTTTTTTAATTTTTTTTTCAACGTTTATTTATTTTTGGGACAGAGAGAAACAGAGCATGAACGGGGGAGGGGCAGAGAGAGAGGGAGACACAGAATGGGAAACAGGCTCCAGGCTCTGAGCCATCAGCCCAGAGCCTGACGTGGGGCTCGAACTCACGGACCGCGAGATCGTGACCTGGCTGAAGTCGGACGCTTAACCGACTGCGCCACCCAGGCGCCCCCATAGTCATCTTTTTTTAAGTATTTGTGCTTACTGGAAATTAATCAGATCATTACCAATGTTGTATATTAGAAGATGATGATAGTGAGTTGTGTAGGGTCTTTCTTATACTTTGAACCCAAGTAGTGATATTAATCACCTGAGAAATTGTCAGAAAACACTATTATTTTACCTTTTATAATACATAAAGGATATCTCACTTCTCCTCTATTGCACTGTACAGATAATTCAGACAATGGGGTTGATGGAGATAAGTCATATCCTTGTTTACATACAAAATCTATTAAATCTCCATGTAAGACCTTTCCTTCATACTTCCACTTCATCTCTATGTTATTTCTTTTCATGTAATCCACATTAATAGTACATGGCTCTGTAAGAAAAAATGTTCTTTTCAATTATTTACTCATTTGACAAGTATGAAGCTTAATATATTTTTAAAATAAAAATCTTGATAGGTATCAGAAGCAATGTTTTATATTTAACATTTACATTATTAAAACCCTTCAAACATACATAATAAAATATACATTATATTGCTATCAAATGAATTTATACATTTCTTATTATCATTATATTATAAATTTAAACCACTTAATTTGAACGTTAAAAATATTGTTTAAGCTACAAAAGATGCACTTAAGACTTAAAGGTAATAGAGACTAAAAGTGAAATGATACAAAAAGAAATACGATACAAATAGAAGTAAAAAAAAAAAAAAAAAGCCAGGGTAGCAATACTTACATTGGACAAAAGAGACTTTATTTTTTTTTTTAATTTTTTTTAATGTTTATTTATTTTTGAGACAGAGGGAGACAGAGCATGAGTGGGGGAGGGGCAGAGAGAGAGGGAGACACAGAATCTAAAGCAGGCTCCAGGCTCTGAGATGTCAGCACAGAGCCTGATGCTGGGCTCGAACCCACGAACTGTGAGATCATGACCTGAGCCGAAGTTGGACGCTCAACCAACAGAGCCACCCAGGCGCCCTGGACAAAAGAGACTTTAAAACAGACTATAACAAGGGACCAAGAAGCATTACATAATGATAAGGAAATTATTCCAATGAGAACATATAACACTTATAAATATCTATGCACCCCAAAATTGGAGTTCCTAAATGCATACAGCAAATATTAACAGACATAAAGGAAAAAATTGACAATAATACATTAGTAGTAGGGGACGTTAACATCCCACTACATTAATGGATACATCATCCAGGTATAACATCAATAAGAAAACAGTGTCTTTGAATGAACTTTTAGACCAGAGGGTCATAACACATATCCCTAACACATTTCATCCAGAAACAACACAATACACATTCTTTTCAAGTGCACATGGAACGTTCCCAGGATAGATCACATGTTAAGCCACAAAACAGTATCAATAAATTAAAAAACATTAAAATTATATCACACATCTTTTCTTACAACAACAGTAAGAAACTAGATGTCAATAACAAAGAAAAAAATGGGGAAAAACCCACAAACAGGTGGAGGCTAAACAACATGCTACCACACATCCAATGGATCAATGAAGAAATTAAAGAAGAAAATTTTTTTAAACATGGATATAAATGAAAACAAAAACACAGTGATCCAAAATATTTGGGATGCAGCAAAGCAGTTGTAAGAGGGAAATTTATAGCAACAGAGGTTTACCTCAAGAAACAAAAAAATCGAATGAACAGTATAACCTTACATCCAAAGGAACCAAAAAGAGCCCAAGGTTAGTAGAAAGAAGGAAATAATAAAGACAGCAGAAATAAATAATATAGAGACTAAAAAAAAAAATAGAAAAGATCAGTGAAACTAGGGGCTGTTTCTTTGAAAAGATAAACCAAATTGATTAGTCTTTAGCCAGACTCTCAAGAAAAAAAGAGACAACAAAAATAAAATTAGAAACAAAAGAGAAGTAAAAACTTACACCACAGAAATGCAAATGATTATAAAAGAATACTACAAAAAATTATATGCCAGAAAATTGGACAATCTAGAAGAAATAGATAAATTTCTAGAAACATAATCTAAAACCGAATCTGGAAGAAATAGAAAATCTGAGCAGACCAATTACTAGTAATAAAATTGAATTGGTAATTTTAAAAATCCCCAAAAAACAAAAGCCCAGGACCAGATGGCTTCACAGGTGAAGTCTACTGAACATTTAAAGAAGAGTTAAAACTTATTTTCCTCAACTATTCCAAAACATAAGAGAAGAAGGAAAGCTTCCAAATACATTCAATTAGGCCAGCATCACCATGATACCTGAACCAGACAGACGCTACAAAAAAAGAGAACTACAGCTAATATCCCTGATGAACATGGATGAAAAAATCCTCAACAAATTATTAACAAACTGCATTCAACAATACATTAAAAGAATCATTCACCATGATCAAGTGGAATTTATTCTGGAGATGCAAGGATGGTTCAATATTCATAAATCAATCAATATGATCCACCACATCAAGAAAACAAAGAAAAAAAACCATATCATCATCTCAATAGATGAAGAAAAAGCATATGACAAATGTCAACCCACAGTTAACATCATACTCAGTGGTGAAAAACAGAGTTTTTCCTCTCAGACCAAGAACAAGAAGACAACGATGCCCACTCTTGCCACTGTTATTCAACATACCACTTGAACACTCTGGCCACAGCAATTGGATAAAAAAAGGAAATAAAAGGCATCCAAATGGATAAGGAAAAAGTTTAACTATTTGCAGATGACATAATACTATACACAAAAAACCCTAAAGACCCCACCAAAAAACTATTTAAAATTAAAAAATGAATTCAGTAAAATTGTAGAATACAAAATTAATACACAGAATTCAAACGCATTTGTACACACTAATAACAAAGCAGCAAAAAGAGAAACTAAGAAAATAATTTTAATTTTATTTATAAATATGTCCAAAAGAACAAAATACCTAGGAATATACTTAACCAAGGAGATTAAACCTTTACTCTGAAAACTATAAAACTCTAATTAAAGAAATTGAAGATTACACAAAGAAATGGAAAGACATTCCATGCTCATGGGTTGGAAGAATTAAGATTGTTAAAATGTCCATACCAACCAAAGCAATTTATAGATTCAATGCAATTACTATCAAAATACCAACAGCATTTTCCAGAGAACCAGAACAAATAATCCTTAAATTTGTATGGAACCACAAAAGCAAAAGCAATCTTGAGAAAGAAGAACCAAATTGGTGGGATCACAATCCCAGATTTCAAGATATACTACAAAGCTGAAGTAATCAAAACAGCATGGCATGGGACAAAAATAGACACATAGGTCTGTAGAACAGAATAGAGAGTGCAGAAATGCTCATATGGTCAATTAATCTATGGCAAAGGAGGCAAGAATATTACAATGGGAAAAAGTCTTTTCAATAAGTGGTGCTGGGAAAACTGGACAGCTACATGCAAAAGAATGAAACTGGACCACTTTCTTATACCACATACAAAAATTAACTCAAAATGGATGAAAGATCTAAATGTGAGACCTGAAACCTTAAAGCTCCTAGAAGAAAACATAGGCAGTAATCTTCTTGACTCTGGCCTTAGTAACATTTTTCTAAATATGTCTCCTGAGGCAAGGGATACAAAAGTGAAAATAAACTATGGGGATTACATCAAAATAAAAAGCTTTTGTGCAGCAACGGAAACCATAAACAACACAAAAAGGCAACTCACTGAATTGGGGAAGATATTTGCAAAGGATATATATGATAATGGGTTAATATCCAAAATATATGAATAAGTTATACAACTCAACACACACACACAGACACACACACACACACACACACACACCAAATAATCCAATTAAAAAATGGGTCGGGCGCCTGGGTGGCACAGTCGGTTAAGCGTCCGACTTCAGCCAGGTCACGATCTCGCGGTCCGTGAGTTCGAGCCCCGCGTCTGGCTCTGGGCTGATGGCTCGGAGCCTGGAGCCTGTTTCTGATTCTGTGTCTCCCTCTCTCTCTGCCCCTCCCCCGTTCATGCTCTGTCTCTCTCTGTCCCAAAAATAAATAAACGTTGAAAAAAAAATTAAAAAAAAAATGGGTAGAGAACTTGAATAGATATTTTTCCAAAGAAGACATATAAATTGTCAACAGACACATAAAAAGATGCTCAACATCACTCATCATCAGGGAAATGCGAATCAAAACCACAATGAGATAGGGGACCCTGGGTGGCTCAGTCGGTTAAGCATCTGACTTCGGCTCAGGTCACAATCTCATGGTTTGTGAGTTTGAGCCCCAAATGGGGCTCTGTGCTGACAGCTCAGAGCCTGGAGCCTGCTTTGGATTCTGTGTCTCCCTCTCTCTCTGCCCCTCCCCCACTTGTGCTCTGTCTCTATCAAAAATAAATAAATGTAAAAAAAATTTTTTTTAAATAAAAAAACACATGATGAGATATCACCTCACACTTGTCAGAATGGCTAGAATCAAAAAGAGAGGTAACAAATGTTGGTGAGGATGTAGAAGGGGGAAAAAAAAATCACCTCGTGCCCTCTTGATCGAATGTACATTTGTATAGCCACTGTGGTGAACATTGTGGAGGTTCCTCAAAAGATTAAAAATTAAAATACTATATGATCCCATAATTCCACTTCTGCATATTTACCCAAAGAAAATGAAAACACAAACTCAAAAAGATATATGTACCCCTATGTTTATTGCTGCATTATATACAATAGATAAGATATGGAAGCAACACAAGTGTCCATATAATGGAATATTACTCAGCCATAAAAAGGATGAAATCATGGGGCACCTGAGTGGCTCAGTCAGTTGAGTGTCCAACTTCAGCTCAGGTCATGGTCTCTTGAGCCCCATGTCAGGCTCTGTGCTAAAAGCTCAGAGCCTGGAGCCTGCTTCAGGTTCTGTGTCTTCCCCTCTCTCTGCCTCTCCCATGCTCGTGCTCTGTGTCTCTCAATAATAAATAAATGTTTAAATTTTTTTTAAAAAAATAAAAGGTTGAAATCATGCCATTTGCAACAATATGGATGGACCTACAGGGTATTAAGCTAAGTGAAATAAGCCAGAGAAAGATAAATACCATATGACTTACTTATATATGGAATCCAAAACGTAAAGCAAATGCATAAACAAACAAAAAGCAGCAACAGAGCCATATATACAGAAAACAAATTGATGGCTGCCAGAAAGGAGTGGGGTATGGGGACTGGCAAAATGTGTGACCCTTCACACATTGTGGGAGATACAGTCTTCCGTTATGGAATTAATAAATCATGAAGATAAAAAGTACAGCAGAGGGAATGTAGTCAATGGTATTGTAATAGTGTTGTAAGGTGACTGATATTGGCTACATTGGTGGTGAGTGTAACATAACTTAGAGACTTGTGGAATCACCATGTTGTATCCCTCAAATAATGTAACATTTTGTGCCGACTATACTTCAGTAAAAAGAAAAAAAACCATATATATATATATATATATATAATAATCACTTAGGTTAAGCATGATTTCCTCCCTCTAAAATAAAAATCATGACATAGCAAACATATTTACTGTATAATATTTGTGGGACACCTACCGCTTGAGATATATCAAAGAACAAAACAAAGATCTCCACCCTCATGGACCTTACCTTCTAAATGGGAGAAACACAAATGAACTAGCAGTAATTAAAATAAATACATGGGTTTTATAATTTGTGGCCATCTTAAAACCACATATAATAAATTAGATGGGGAATAAGTAGCGGAGGGAGAGGAGGGGCTATCAGAGGGATGGGGTAAGGGAAGTAAGTAATTTTTAAGTCAAATGGTTGTGATAAGCCTAAGTAAGAAGTAGTATCGGCACAGACTTGAAGAAGGTCAAGGAGTGAACCATAGCTTTTTCTGAGGGAAGGGTGTTCCAGAAAGAGGAAACAGCCCTGAGGTAAGAGCACACTTGTCTTGTGTGAGGAAGAGCAAGGAAACCAGAGTGGCTGGAGTAGAATGAGACAGGGAAGATCGGCGGGAGGTTGAAGAGGTTCATAATGACTGGAACAATAATTCACAGATGGAAGATTCTGCTCCTTACACCATTTTCCCCATTTGTAGTGAGAGTACTTGCAGTTTCTGAGCACAAATAAGATGTACAGAACTCTGCCCTCTTGCCCTGATGACAATAAATGATCTTCATTCCGTATCTGCTTTGACTTATGAGCACCAAGTCTATGTGTCTCGAGACGATTGTTCCAGACGGAATGACAGATTTCCTTAAACCTTGTTATTCCTTATGAGGTTGTTTCATTACTAGCTTTTCCATTGCTATTTCCATTTAGTCTCCATCCTCAGAGATGACTGTACTTCCATTCAATGCATTATCAATCACATCATCAAAGCCTTAATATAAAAAACTTTTATAAAAATAGGAAAGCAATAGAAAAGCTACAGGTAGGGGTGCCTGGGTGGCTCAGTCGGTTAAGTGTACAGCTTCGGCTCAGGTCATGATCTCCTGGGTTCAAGCCCCGCATCAGGCTCTGTGCTGACAGCTCGGAGCCTGGAGCCTGCTTTGGATTCTGTGTCTCCCCCTCCCCACCACCCCACTCATGCTCTGTCTCTCTCTCTCTGAAAAATAAATAAAAAACATTTAAAACATTTAAAAAATTATAAAAAAGAAAAGCCATAGGTAGACATATCTGAATTTGCATGAGAACAGTAGCTTAAGAATGATTTGGAATAGAGAAACCACAAAGGACATGTGGAAAGAGCTTACGATTTAAAATTTAAACTTCTATATATGAAAACAGTATAAAGAAAAAGAAAATAAAAATGGTTGCAATATACATTGTTATATCTTGTATCATTGTCAAGTGAATAATATAATTTATACTAATAAAACTTTTATTACAAGTATAAAAAAATCAAGGTCATTGGAAAAAAAAAAAAAAAAACAACCTGTGGCCAGCCACTAGAAAATTGACAAATGCTCAATTGAGTAATACTTAAATAACCAAATCAAATAAATAAACTCAATTTATTAATACTTAAATAAACCAAATTAAAATAATTTTAATTGTTGGATTAACAATTTGTGAAGATTAAAGTGTAAGAAAAGTGCTACTTTGATTCACTGATGGTAGGGTCATAAATCAGATTAACTTTCTCAAGGACAATTTGACAATTTACAGAAAAATAATTAAAATTCCAAATTTCTTTCATCCAAAGTTCTCCTTCAGAAAATCTGAAAAAAAAAAAGCTAAAACAAAATAAGACATGTGAAAGAAACATACTTAATTCTAAAAATCAAAAACTAAAGTGTTTTTCAGCATGCAAACATTTAGTACAAAAAAATGTACTGTTTGGAATATAAAAATGTTGAAACCACACTAAATTTCCATTAAAAGTGATTAATTTAATTATGGCATATCTGCATTATAGAATACTATGCATCAATTAAAATGTATATTGTACAAATATATCAAACCACATTCATAATATAGTTTGTGGGGAAAAAACAAGTTACATAGCCTCTCATGATAGCATATATTTTTTATAAATATGCGTTGCGTGTGTGTGTGTGTGTGTGTGTGTGTGTGTGTATGAAAAGGTTTAGAAAACCATTATCTAAGTAATTAACAGCTTTTGTTTCCTCCTAAGTTACTGATATTTTCTGTTTTCTTCTAGTTGCTTCTATATACTTATTTTTTTTTAGTAAATAACAATGATTTACATTTATAGTTTGAAAGGCTAACATTTTTAATTAAATTACTATTTTATTTTAACTTATAGAAAGTTTATGATACCATTACCTATTTGTAGAAGTCACAATGTAAGAAGTTCATTGCAACTGTAGTGACCAATTATACTCCTTTAAATATAATTTTGACTAGCAATGTCAAAAATGAGGCAAATATATAGACTTGAAATGAAAGGTGAATATTATTTTCTGAAAGTTATCTCAATTTAGATAATTATGTAGATAGCTGCCTTAATTCTCCATTTGACACATTGTTAACTATATACCATGTCTTAGTGCAAAATATATTTAAAGTAATTACAAGCATGTCTTTATTTGCTCAGCAAAATAAAAGGTGATCATTCAAGTGAGGAATTGATAGCCAAGAAAGCTATTAACAATATGCTCTAGCAAGGAAGGAACTGGATTGATTATCCTCTCCAAATGACATTCTGGGGACAATATAGGAGAGATGCTGATGATCCTAGTAAGGGAAAATTTCAGTTCAGAGAAAGATGACACGAAATGTAACCAGTCACAAAAATGTGAATATATTTAATGCCACTGAAATGCACATTTACAAATGCCTAAGATGGTAAAGTTTTATTGTTCATATTTTACCACAATTTTTAAAAAGTAATAGGTGAGAACTAGTGGAGTTTTAGACCCTGTGATATTAGATTTTCTGCTTACAGAAAAGCGAAGGGATATTGGGATCAGCACTGGGTGTTGTATGGAAGCCAGTTTGACAATAAGTCATATTTAAAAAAATAAAATAAAAACCTCCTAAAAAAAGAGAGAGAGAAGGGAAAGAAAACATTTGGGAAAAAGTTTATACAAAATTCATCTTTTCCATGCCATAAAACGTGTAAAAATCACATAAAAATAGACATAATCATAAAAGAAATTCAACGTGTTCTGTTATAAACGGAGTAAGTTCCAGGGATCTAATGTAGATAATGGTGACTATAGTCAATAGTATTGTTTTGATACTGGAATGTTGCCAGGAGAGTATATCTTCATAATGACAAGAATGACAAAAAATGGTGATTATGTGAGGTAAAGGAAATGTTAACTAACCTTATTGTGGTAAACATTTCAAAATACATATGTGTATCAACTCACTGCATTGTTCACCTTAAATTTACACAATGTTATATGTCAATTACATCTCTTTATTTAAAAAAAACCACAATGTGTTCTCTATCTTACCTAAGCAAACGGGTGGGGGTGACCATCTTCCTTGTTCACAACGAGATATTTTTGCCCCACTCAATAAGTAGTATTCATTGCATCTATATTCCACAGAGGATCCTGTTGTGTAGCTTGCTAGTAATCCATCAACAACAGCCCCATTTATTACAGCAGGTGGAGGCTTACAATTCTCATTATTTTCTAAGGAAAGTGGTTATTTTAAAATTAATATGAACTTATAACAACATAATGATATCATATAGTTACCCATACTCTAGTTCTTCAATATTTAGGACAATTGATTCAGGACAATTGATTTCTAAATTCTCCAGAAATGAGAAAAATTCTGTTCAACTCAAATATTTTAAAAATTTACTATGTAAGAATAAACAGCAAATGTTTCACCTAAGAGCACATATGCATATTTGTCACTTTTTTTGCTTATGAATGAATCATAATAGAGATATTCTTAAAATGTATGGAAAGGTAAACAATAACCCAAATATTATCGTCAGTTTTTTTTATCGTTTATTTTTTTTATTCTCATTCCCTTCATCTCAGATCTCAGTCAATCCATGGATGAGATTTTCTACTTTTTCTCTCCCTTCAGTTTTTTTCTTATCTGCTGATTTCTTTAGCATCCTTCATAGCTTTTCTCTTATGCAATAAATATCTTAAATAAACATGTTTGTGGAGATCTTTCTAGGAGAGCTCGAGAAATGAGAAGGATGACAGGAAGGATAGCACCTAGGAGTGACAGTATAGCTTGCTTGTGCGTATCAGCAAAAGACCAGAGACATGTCTCAGAAGGATGTAGGGCTCAGACTGGCCAGATGCATAAGTAATATCAGAAGGACTGACTCAAAGTCAGTAACAGAGTGCTCTAATATAACTTTGCAGGAGGACATAGAGGGAGAGGAAGTAGATCATGATCATGGCCAGTCACCCAATCCAACATGCCCTTATTTACTTCTCTAATGAAGCACACTGTTACTTATGTAATTTCATATAAAGCTCAGAAATCATGGTATAAAATAGGTCAGATAACAGTGCTTAGCACTAATGGACATTCAAAAATCTTTTTTAGTTTCCCAATTCTTTATACTGGGTCAAATTCTATGGATGGCTGCACACACACGAAAACGGTAGTAGAGTAGGTGCAGTAGTAGGCAGTAGTGTCTTGCTATAAGTGTGTGGATTAAATAAGGAGAGTGAAAAATTGTACGGAATTGGCTTAGCTGTTGATGGTAAATATAGCATACATACCAACACACTCAGGAGGACGTGTCCAGTTTCCACGTTTACAAGTTATTTCTTTTGATCCACGGAGATGATACCCGCTTTTACATTCATACGCCACTGTATCCCCATTGTAGTAAATCGTAGAGTGTGGGTTTGCCGTGCCATTCTCAATGAAAGGTGGGTCCTCACAGGCTATCTTCTCCTTTTGTTCTGCAAAGAAACAAATGAGAGGAAAGAGACCGTTTAGCTACACATGCAAACCTCATTTTAGGGAAAGCTTATTCAAGGTGTTGCTAACCAATGCATTTTGGAGGTTCTGTCCATTTTCCATTTTCACAACGTATTTCTTCTGATCCCTGTATCTCAAAATTAATTTCACATTCTACATGGACTACTTCTCCATGACGATAAGTTGTTGAATGTGTTTGGATTTTGGAGTTTAGTGGCAGAGGTGGTGGAGGACATCGGTTTCTTCTTCCTTATAAAAAAAATCACCATATTTAGTCATATAGTTACGAAAATAATAGGTAGATTTAATAAACACATTCATTGAGCCAAGTACCATAGGAAGTATTGAAGACTGACCCTAGGTCACCCCCTTGATTTCCACTTTTGATGTGTTTGTTGTTCACTTCCCTGTGTGATACCCCTCCCCACTGAGCAGGAACTGTGACTTCCTTCTGACCAATAGAACGTGGCAAAGACGAGGGGATGTATGTGATTATGTATGTATAATATGCAACATAATACTGTAAGACCATTCTTGTCGAGAGACTCTCTCCCTGCTGATTTTGATAAAAAGCACAGTCCCACATTGTGAGCTTCCAAATGGGGAGACAACAAGGCCAGGAGCAGAAGGCTGACTCCAGCAGGCAGCTGGGAAGAAATTGAGGCTCAGCTCAGCAGTATGAAAAGCACACAATGCTGTCAACAACCACAATGAGTTTGAAAGCAGATTCTTCTCCAGTCAAGCCTCAGATGAGACCGAAGCCCCAGCTGACACTTTAATAGCAGTTTTGTTAGACAAAGATGCAGAGGATCCAGATAAGCTATTCCCAGACTCCTGACCTACAGAAATTATGAAATAATACAAATGTGTTGTTTTAAGCTGCTAAATTTGTAATAGCGGTGTTATACACCAATAGAAAACTATAAAAGCAAGTAAATTAAAACAGCATTCATTATCTCCTTTATTCCTAAAGTAACTTTTATTAAGCAGGGACAATTATTTCTCTCATACAGATAAACTAAAGCTTCTGAAGTAAGTATATTAACTATTAACTGGTGGATCTGTTCTTGTACCGTGTCTATATGAATTAAATAAAATCTTCTTAACTATTCTAAAATGCAGACTGTATTAATTTCCTATTGCTGTTGGGACAAATTATCACACTTAAGTGGCTTAAAATAGCACAAGTTTATTCTTTACAGTTTTGGAAGGCAAAGCTCAGAACCAGTTTCACCGGTCTAAAATCAAAACATCAGGAAAGCTGCATTCCTTCTAGAAACTTTAGGAGAGAATCAGCTTCTTTGCCTTTTTAAACTTCTGTAGGCTGCACGCATTCCTAGGCACACGATCTTTCCTCCGATTACTCCAACTTCTTGCTTCCACTGTCACATCTCTATTCCTCTTCTGTAGTCAAATTTCCCTCTGCCTCCCTCTTGGGATTACATTTAGGGCCCACATGGATAATCCCAGAAATTATTCCTACCTCAAGATCCTTAATTTTATCACATGTGCAAAGTCCCTTTTTATAAATGAGGTAACATTCACTGGCTCCAGAGATTAGGATATAATTTATTATTATTCAGCCAACTGCACTGCCTACCTAACATCTAATGACTATTTACTAGAGAAAATAACATGGCATACTGGCAAGCTGACTAATTTGGATGGGGGGAGGGGGGTAGGCATAATGTAGGTTTGCCATTTATTTCTCAAATAACATGCGGCAGGTAATTTGCTAACAATCTTCCTCTCTACTGTTAGACCAAGGCTCTTGAGCAGGACTGGAAAATTAAAAACAAAACATTGAAGTTATCATTTGGTGCATTTAAAGAATTAGGATCCTTCTGGGCAGTCCCATCTCATACCTCTGTTCATCTCCCCCTTTCACTCTTTCTAGCTTCACCCCCTCTTCCAAGTTCCACTTTCCTGTCTTCCTCCTGCCTGTCAATAATGGCATTATTTTCTATATTACAGAGAAAATAGAGGCTATCAAGACCTTTACTTCTCCCCATCTCTCCCAATCCTGAAATTCCTACTTACCTTTCAGTTCCAATACTATCCAACACCTCCAAAAATGCTATCGCACCCCATACCTCAAAATCTTCAATGTTTGTTCAAATACTTTATACCTGACTTTATTATATTTGTCACATTGCATCAATGTGTTCATTTTCAAATGAACAATTTTCAAATCTGTTCCCTCTGCTAGGCTAGGATCTCTTTCATATCTCATTGTAGGTACATTTAAATGACTGTTGAATTGTTGCCTTCCAACAGGTGATCATACTATCTTCTTGGACATGTCCAGTGATAGAAATTTACCCCATGGATTACATTTTACAATAGCTCTTACTAGAAGATCATATTTTTCATTTTTACTCTGGTTAATATTCTGTTGATTTTTCTATTCTTTACCCCCAGTATTCTGAAGACTGTATTTTCATATCAGGAAATATGTAGCCAGGTAAGAAAGAAACCCTCACAAAGCTGCCAGCTTGGAATAATTGAATCTAGTAATTCTCAAAAAGAAAATTTATTCATTGTTATAAGAGATTTAAATTTATAATAAGAGAGTTTAAAAGTTATAACCACTCTACAAACTAATGCAAAATTTAAGATTTCTTCAAATTTAAATGTATTAAATATTGGTGAAAATAGCACTGATTTAAAAGACCATATTTATCTTAAAAGATAGCACTCAGGACAAGGATTAGATATCATCAGAAACATTTTTTTTCATAAAAATTAAAGCTGATTAAGGCATGATATTTTATTTGTATGAGTGTGAAATTTTTAAAATTACCTTCACATACAGGAGATTCCGGATACCAACCAAAGTTATAGCACTGAATTAAATCAGATCCACTTAGATAATAATTTTCATGACAGAAAAACTGAACTACATCTCCTTCTTCATAAGTTTGCTTTATAGGATGAAAATAACCATTTTCTATTAGTCTTAAAGAAGAGCACTTTAATTCTAAAAATGAAAGAACGACATAAAATACAAAAGAAAGTGTCATTTTTTCTGTTGAACAAAATTCATCTATTTATATATCATATCTGGAATAGAAATTAGTGAATTTGCCATATTTTGTAATACATATAAAAGCTTGTCAATTCCTATATTTATGAAATATCATTAGGCTTATGTTAATTTAATTATCTGAGCTAAAACAAATTCTGCTATTTGAGAGCTTTATATTTATTTTTTAATTTTTTTTTTAATTATTTTTTTTTCCTGTGTGGAGGCTTGACTTTCAACAGACCTCAGCGAGGGAGATACGTATGAAACCCCTGAGAGCTTTAACTGATCAAAGCCTATGATCGACATAATTAAAACCAGAAGCAAAAAAAAGTATGAAAAATGAAACATAATTAGGGTGACAATTTATATACATTTCCATATAAGAGAAAGTATTTAAATAAGACCAGATCATCTTTCAAATGAGAACGTACTGGTACATCTTGGTGTGAGAGACCATCCATATGTGCGGCATTCTACCTCCTCTGCCTGCCTTCCTCCAGCTGTATAGTAGCCCGCAGTACATTCGTATTGTACTCTGTCCTTCACCTGGAATGTTTTCTGCGTTGTGGAATAATTTCCATGATGTAATTCAGGGACCAAACATGTTTCTAAAAAAAAAAAAATCAACGTTATTTATTTTATGAATTTTATCATTAAAACAATAATATTAAAAAGAAATCTCAAAATGTATTTTCACAAAATCTGGAGCATATTTGGTGGAATCATCTTTGGTAAAATTGAAAAACAGCCAGTTTGCCTTTGTCTCTCTATTCCCTTTTTTTAAAAATACACCTTGTGTGTTAATGCACCAGTCTTATACTCTTTTTTCTAAAAAAAAAAAAAATTATTTTGAGAGAGAGAGACAGATCTGCACAAGCACAGGAGGGGCAGAGAGACAGAGACAGAGAGAGAGACACAGAGAGAATCCTAAGCACATTCTGTGCCATCAGCACAGAGCCTGATGCGGGGCTCAATCTCACCAACCATGAGATCATGACCTGAGCCAAAAGCAAGAGCTGGTTGCTTAACCAACTGAGCCACCCAGGCACCCCCTCTATTCTTAAAATTCTACTCTAGTGTAGTTGAAAAAAGGCCACAATTCAACTAAAGGCTTGTTCAGTAACAATTTGTTGATTATGTGCCGTCTGAGGATTTGTACAGTTTAAGCAACTAACAACACATTAACAAAGTATGTCTATTCAAGTTACTGGATTATTTTAAGTGTATCCTATATGGGTCTGCCAATAAAAATCATGGGCATTATCCTGAATTCTTCTTTAATAAAAGAAATAGTAATTTACATATGTTGCAAGGAACAGGTTTAAGGTTTTTTTTATTTTATTCCATTTCATTCTTTTCTTTATTAGTATAAAGTAGGAACTGCTTCCGCTTTTTGGCTGTTGTGAAAAACCGCTGCTGGGAACAAACATTGGTGTAGACTGAGTTCCTGCTTTCAATTCCTTTGGGTATATACCTAGAAGTGGAATTACTGGATCGTATGATAATTCTATGTTTAACTTTTAGAGGAATTGTCACCAATCCACGTGTCCATCAGTGGATAAATGGACAAACAAAATGCTATATATATATATATATATATATATATATATAATATTAGAATGTTATATATATACATATATACATATATATATATAACAGAATATTATTCCATCGTAAAAAGAAATTAACTCTGATACATGCTAAAACATAAATGAACCTTGAATACATTGTGCTAAGTGAAATAAGCCAGACACAAAAGAACAGTATTGCATGGCTCCTCTTATACAAAGTTTCTAAAATAAGGAAATAGATGGAGACAGAAAATAGAAGTTACCAGGTACTGGGGTATGGTGGGGGGGTGTAGGGGATTATTAAAGGTAGAGAGTTTCTCTTCGGCTTGATGAAAAAGTTTTGGAAACAGCGGTGATAGTGATGACAACATTGTGAATGTACGTAATGCTACTGAATTGTACACTTAAAAACAGTTGAAATTGTAAAGTTCATGTGATGCGTATTTTGCCACAACTAAAAAACAAGATGAGGGCTGCCAACGGTTTGAGGGAAGAAAAAATGGATGAATAGGTGGAAAACAGGGGGCTCTTAGGCACTGAAACTATTCTTCATGACACCTTACTGGTGGATATGTATCCTTAGACACTGGACAAAACCCATAGCATGTGTAACACGAAGAATGAACCCTAATGTAAAGTATGAATTTGGTTATACATTGGCTCATCGACTGCAACAGATACGCCTTACTCAATGCAAGATGTTAATAATAGGGGAAACTGTATGTGGCCAAGGGCAGGAAGGGGTATATGGGAACTCTCTGTACTAGCTGATCAATATTTCTGCAAATCTAAAACTGCTCTAAAAATAAAAGTCTATTAATATCAAAACAAATAAGTAGGAGCTACTGGAGTAGGTGTGTTTTAGGAGTTGAGAACCCCTGGGTTAGGGAAACACCTAGCACTTAAGAAAAACAATATAATACCAACTTCTTGCATTTGCAGACATGATGAAAAATAAATTCTATTAAATAAAAATGCCTATCAATATAAGAAAGTACTAGCCTCACTGTCCCTTTTCTTTGGTTTTAGGAAATGGTTCTTAAACACATACCATGTTCCTTCCTGCAGGTAGGTTGAGAAGACCATCCATCAGCAAGACATTGAACCACTTCTTCATCCTTCCCTCCAGTAGTTTTATATCCTGAATTACAACTATAACGCATGTTCTCTTGAATTTTGTACCATAATTTTACATCAGAGATGTAACCATTTGTCAGCTCGGGCTTAGTGCATTTTTCTATGGGGAAAAAAATTCTTTGTTTAACTTGGTGAGCTTAAGTTTGTCTTTTACTTTGTTGTAAAAATAAGGCAAAAGTTTAATATTATTCTTGGAATTTATTTATTATTATTATTATTATTATTATTATTTTAATGTTTATGTATTTTTTAGAGGGAGACAGACAGAAAGAGTGTGAGCACGGGAGGGGCAGAGAGAGAGGGAGACACAGAATCCAAAGCAGGCTCCAGGCTCTGAGCTGTCAGCACAGAGCCCGACACAAGGCTCAAACTCACGAAGAGATCATGACCTCAGCTGAAGTCAGATGCTTAACCAACTGAGCCACTCAGGTGCCCCTATTATTCTTGGAATTTAAAGAATGAAGAACAAATTTCACTCCCAAATTCCTTAATTTTGGAAATATCCTGCATGTTCTGTAACAAACTTCAAAAATCGATTCAACTTCATACTGACATTCTTTGTATTTATTAACTTCAGTTTTTATAGTGACACCTACACCTATCACATCTACTTTTAGAAAATTTAACAGCGCTCTTCCACTAATTGTCATTAATGGCAAGTAGAAGCAATTTCATTTGAATTTACTTCCTAATATTTTTAAGTCCACTGTGTTTGACAATTTTCAACACTGTGTAACAAAAGCACATACCGACTTTCTAAATGAAACAGATTCATCTAAAACCTCTACTCTGCAAAACAGAGCTTAGAGAATTCTTTGTTTGAGAGAGGTCACCTGTTCTGATGGAAGCTAATTAATAGTTTGACTATAGGGTAGCCTGGCATTAAATAATGAGACAGATCCATCAGATTTATTTTTCCTAAATTTGAACTCAAAATTCAGAAAACACGTTTTTTAATGGATATTATGGGAGCAGAAGTTGGCGCACAAAGGAGAGATGAGTCTTTCAAAGGATAAAACACTACAGTAACAATCTTACTCTTCTTCCTATGGCCAGTGACAAGCATTTTTTTCTGGCTTCCTATGCACATTATCTGTATAAGTTCCTCACTCCTTAAAGTAACTTATTTGTATCTCTGTTTCTGTCAGTATGATAACACCAATTTCAATAAATGTTTTTATTCTTTTCACAGGGTATTACTGAAAATAAAGACAATAGCATTTTAATAAGAAACATTATTTATAGAATTTCAGAATATGCCTTCATTTTGTAACAGAGACCCTGGACCAGTAATTTTGTTCTTAATCTACCAAAACTTTTCACCACCAGCCAGGTTTTATTGGACCCTTACAGACTACTCTCTTCGCATATTATACATATTTTGTGGACACAGGCCACCAACTCACTGAAGCATCGTGGTTCTGGAGACCAGCCCTCTTGGGTACATGTGATTCGCTCCTCTTGTTTTCCAGTTGCCGTTGAATAACCAGCCAAGCAGGAAAATGACAATTTTTCATTTATTCTCATTGGAAAGTAATAGCTTTTAAAAGGATAGTAATATTGGGCAATCCTTCCATTTTCCACACTAGGAAAGCCACAGGGTTTCTCTGAAATGAGTAAATATCAAGATGAAAACTGAAAAACATACCTAAAACCATGAAATGTGTGACCAAATGGCAATACTTTTTTTTTTTTTTTTTTTGAGTAGGAGGAGGGGAGGGACAGAGGGAGAGAATCCTAAGCAGGCTCCACGTTCAGGTGCGGGGCTCCATCCCACAAACATGAGATCATGACCTGAGCCGAAATCAAGAGTCAGACGCTTGACTGATGGAGCCAGCCAGGCACCCCAACATTTCTAAATTCGAAATGTTTACAGCCACTTTAACTAGTACTTCTTTTTATTAACTAAAATTTTAAGGCACTTCTGTGACAATTTTTCAATCAGAATTAATCTGCTTGTAATCCCAATACCCAACAGTAAGAAGAAAAATGGTCAGGCCACTTCCTCAGGGAAGCTTTCCCTAACTTTGTAAAACAACACTCACTAACAGAAATATAATGCAAGCCACATATGTAATTTCAAAATCTCTAGTAGTCACATTAATAAATGGAACAATTGAAGTTAATTTTAATAATAGGTATTATTTGACCCCTTCAAATATTAAAATTATTTTTCATTATTTTTTTCTTACTAAGTCTGAACTCCAGTGCGTATTTACACTTACAGCACATCCCAGTGTGGACTCACCACATTTCAATAGCTGTATGTGGCTAGTAGTCACTATACTGGACAGCAGAGTTCTAGAACAGGTGAAGTTCTGCTTAGGATTTGCAAACGTACAGAATTTTTAAATGAATGGCTTTTTTTTTGTTTAGAAAGAAAAAGACAACCCATTAAAAATAAATAAAAGACTTGAGCAAGAGATTTACAAAACAGGATATGTAAATGGTCACAGACCTAGTAAAAAGTACTCAACTATCTTCGGCGATATTAAAGCAAAATATGCACATACCATATTTAAAAAGCATTCATCCCTTATGAACATTGATGCAAACATTCTCAACAAAATAGCAGCAAAGAGAATTCAGCAGCATATTAAAAGGACCAATGAGCACGTGGGCTTTATTCCTGGAATGCAAGGATCATTCAACATACAAAAATCCATCAATGTAATACACCACATCAACAACATGAAAGAAGAAAGAAAAAAAGTATCTGTGCACCCAAAGACATTTTAGAGAATGTTCGTAGCAGCATTATTGGTGTAGTCCCAAACTGGAAACAATCCAAATGCCCATTCATGGTGGAAAAGTTAAACATATTTTAGACTATGCATTCAATGAAATTGTATACAGCAATACAAGCAATACAAGTGGTGAATTCTGAATGGTGACTCTCACAAACATATTATTGAGTGACAGATGCCTGTCACACATAAGTAAATATTATATGTACTTACATAATATTTTTATCGAGGTATAATTGATATACAACATATTAGTTTTTAGCATACAGTATAATGATTACACATATATATTTGTATATATTGCAAAATGATCTCACAATAAATATAGTTAACATCCATCACCACACAGGTACAAATTCTTTCCCTTGTGATGAGCACTTTTAAGATCTACTCTCTTAGCAACTTTAAAATATACAATATAATATTATTAACACACGTGTGAATATATATATGCCAGAGAAATTATAACAAAGAAATAGGGTGATTATATGGACAGCATTCATTTCAGAGTTATTTGTAGTTAGAAGCAAATTAGAGGTAACTATGTGTCCATCACTAGGAAGATGGATAAGTAAAATTTATGAAACACTATGTAGCAGTAGCAACAAAATAGATTGAGCAACATGGAAATATGTTTAAATGATAGCAAGTAAAACAAACCAGTAAGGAGAGAAAATCTATGGCAAGCTTTTATGTGAATGTCAAGCACATACACAAAAGCAGACATAGTTCAGAAAGATGGTTACATATTTAAGAATATATCAAACACATTATAGTGGCTCAGTTTGATGCTAGGGGAAATGGAGTTTGGGATCAGGGATAAAGGGAAGAAATACATAAATAGAGCAAAAGTGGCACCTTTCATAGGCCAATGATGATTGCATGCTATGAAATCAGTTATTGCCTGTTAGGTTTCCATTGGGGGTGACCATGAGACTGTGGTCCCTGTCTTCAGGCAGGTTATTTTTCTGTTTGCTTGGGAGAAAGAAGATTATGGCCATGTAAAAATTAGGAAATTATCTAGAAAATGCAATGTCTTCATGATATAGATAATAGAGAACTGTATCAGCTGGTTTTTCTCTATTTAGACAGGAAAATAAAACCAAAGGAAACTATTCCTAAAAAATAATTTTATTGTAGAATTAAATGTATCAAATAAGATGAATTCTATTTATTCCACTTTTGCTGTTTTAATAGCAGACTTTTTTGGGGTACACAATTTGTAGTAAACTCTTCACCTAAAAGGCAATTATAATCTATGGGATATTTTATTTCAACAAATTCCCTAAGGTGTTTATTTTAGAAAAGCCTTATTGCTGTGGTTTCCCATTTTGTATATTCACTCTGCTGACACCTAATGACCTGTCTGGTTTCTTATCCCTACAGCTTAATTATTTCTAAATAATCCACACTTGTACACTGCCTACCTCACATTCGCTAATTCACACGCTGGAAAGTCTGGCGATGAAGATTTCTGAGTCAGGGAGTCAACAGATATTGGCTTGTCTGGACACTCTTGATTTGCAACCGTTGTCCCACATAATTATTAATAGAGTTCCCTCTCACTCTCAAAAGTATCCTTGTCTGTGTAATCAATTACATGGTCCTCCTGATCACAACTTAAAGATTGAAGCCAATAAATAAATTAGGGTAAAAATCAAAGGGTGAAGAGTCAAAAATCTTGATGATTTATGGCTATTTTTTCTTTTCAAATTTCCCACACTAACATCTCACTTTATGAACAGAGAATTAAATTTGTACAAGCTTTGCAGTGTTATGAACCAATTCCATTATGAAGTTAGAATTAAGATTAACAAAGACTTCTAAATGGCAGTACTGTTAGCCTGAAAACCCTTTGAGGTATTTAGATCCTAATCTCCTATGCCCTAAAACCTAGAGATACAAAGCAGGATTTTGTTTTGTCTTGTTTTGTTTTTCTAAATACTACAAAATACTAAATACTACAAAAATACTTACTAGTTATGCCCAAAGGAAAAATAAATCTGCCTAACTATAACAAATTCTATTTATAAGAACTGTGCTTTTATAAAGTTGATACACAAAAATGAAAGACTATATTAAAAGTTCAAGTTAAATGGATGTTAGAATTTCCCTTTATGGTTTTTAGGGAATAAAGAGTATTAAAAATTCAATTTACCTTCTGCATAGAGTTCTCCTGAGATGATTAATACGATGATAAAAGCCAAGTCTTTCGACCTCATCTTCAGCGGTGTGCCCCAGAAAGATTGTAACAATTGTAAAGCACTAGGGACTCCTCATTAAGTACACAATACTTTGCTGGAAGAAAAAGTTAATTATTTACAACATCTGTCTAAGTCTCTTTGTGACAAGACATATCTTTCATTTAAACCATTTTTGGAATAATGTTAAAATAACACAACTATGTTAATTGACAGAATTTTGGGTGCCACAGTCCAATAAGGGCATGATCACCTATAAGGGCAACAAGAGCGGCAGCATAAATAATTAACTCCGACTGCATAAAAAAACAGGGTAAATTTTCAACTTCAACTCCCTATTGTAAGTCCATGGACTAAAGTTCACCTGTGGCCATTGATTTCTCTACCACCATTGATCAAAAGGAGACATGAACTTAGAAACATGAGATAATGGATACCTGATGTAAAAATACAGTGCTGTCTAGGTTGCACTGCTGGAAGAGAAAAATGACCTTAATTGTGTCAAGCAATGATATCATAATATTATAGTAAGATCTAATGTTTAGAGTGTTTGTATTCTGTGGCAGGTGATGGAATAAGCACTGTGCTATATTATCATTCATTGATGAAAAATGTTTGGTGTGACCACTATGTGCAGGTCATGTTCTAATCTTGGGTATACAGCAGTGAAAAAAAAAAAAAGATTAAAATTATAGTCTTCATGGAGTTTACATTTTATTTTATTTATTTATTTATTTTAAAAATTTTTTTTCAACGTTTTTTATTTTTATTTTTGGGACAGAGAGAGACAGAGCATGAACGGGGGAGGGGCAGAGAGAGAGGGAGACAAAGAATCGGAAACAGGCTCCAGGTTCCGAGCCATCAGCCCAGAGCCTGACACGGGGCTCGAACTCCCAGACTGCGAGATCGTGACCTGGCTGAAGTCGGACGCTCAACCGACTGCGCCACCCAGGAGCCCCATATTTTAATGGGTTTTAATCTAAATAAGAAAGTAAGATGGGGAGATAAGAGCTGTTATTATTTTAATTTATGTAACTTTTTATTAAAATATATTAAGGGAAAAGGCACACAAATCATCAGAGCACAGAACATGAATTCTCACCAACTGAACCCATTTCAAAATAAGAAATAGAATATACCAGCACCTCCGAAGTCACTAAATATGCCCACCCCGATGTGAAACACTACTTTTTTTTTTTAAGAAATCACATTGTTTGTTTGTTTATTTAATATAATTTATTGTCAAATTGGCTAACATACAGTGTGTAAAGCGTGCTCTTGGTTTTGGGGGTAGATACCCGTGGTTCTTCGCTTATATATAACACCCAGTGCTCCCAACAAGTGGTCTCCTCGATGCCCATCATCCATTTTCCCCTCTCTGCCACCCCCCATCAACCCTCAGATTGTTCTCTGTACTTAACAGTCTTTTATGGTTTGCCTCCCTCCCTCTCTTTCTGTAACTATTTGAAACACTATTTTGACTTTTACCAGTGTAGATCAGTTTTGCCTGGTTTTACACTACATAAATGGAATCATGGAGTGTTTGTTTTTTTAATGTCTAGCTTCTTTTGTTTAATATTTTGCTTATGAGATTCATCTTGTGCTGTAGATAGTTCCTTCTCTGTATAGTATTCCATTCTGTTAATATGCCACAAATTATCTATCCATTCTACCGTTCATGGGCATTTTGAGTGACTTTTAGTTTAGGGATATACCTCTGCTTATTTTCAAAGTTTTTTCTTTTTTTTTAATTTGAAAATTTTCAAACATTCTCACCTGGATCTACCATTAACATTATATTACACTTCCAAAGTCACATATTTATTCACCTATTCATCCATTTTTTAATTCATTTCAAAGCAAATTGCAGATATCTGTGCATGCCCCTCTACTTAAGCAAATATATCATTAACTAAAGCTCAGTATTTTTTACAGATTATTCTTTTCATATGAAATTTATAAAGAAATGTGCAACTGTTAAAAGTAACCTCTGTGGGTCTTGAACAGTGCATTCACCTGTATACCTCAGACCACTGTCAATCACCATCACCCAGAAAATTCCCTCAGACTCCTTTCCAGGTAGTCCTCACCTCCACTCCTGTTATAGGTAACCACTGTTCTGATCTTTGCATCAATCGTATTACTTGTCTGTTCTAGAACCTCATATCCATGGAAAACACAAGGACTCTTTTTCCGTAAGGCTTCTTTCATTCAGCATAATGTTTGGCATTTATCCATGTGGTTGTGGGTACCAGCATTTCATCCTTTTTTATGGCTCAATTTCATAAAAGAATACTCTCATAGAAAGTATTGAAGTCGGTTTGTCAAAGACCACAAAGCTAGTGACAGATCCAGGCTTCGAAGTTCTTTTTAAAAAAGTAAAATGTATGTTATCGAAATTAAGTATCTAAATTTCTAATCAATTAAAAGTTGCCAGCATCTACTAATTTCAGTAAATGTAGTAAGTGTATTACATCTAAAAATTAAACTAAATGAGGGAGTATATTTAGTGTTTCAAAAATTAAAAGTCTGGAAGAATCTCTTTCATCCCAAGTAAGAACAAAGCTAAACAACATAATTTTAAAGGTCTTATGTTCTGAAATAATATATTTACATGGTGCTAACTTCAAAGGGTACAAAGTGAAAACTCTCCATCCCACACTTGTTCCTCAGTCACCCACTTCTCCTCTGTAGAAGGTAAATAATGCCCTCAATACCTTTTGCATTTTTCTGAAGTTATCTTCGGTGTAAACAAGCAAATATATACCTTCTAGCTCATTACTTTTTCACTTAGTATATATTGGAGATCACTCCATAGCAATGCCCAAGTGACTTCCTTATTTGTTTTTAGATCAATTTTCTAGTATATGGATGTATAAATTAAATTATTATTGGATAATGAAGTTGTCTACCATGTTTCATCATTGCTAGAATTTCTGCAATGTTTAGTACTACACGTGTCACATGTCCCCAGCTTGGCTCATTTTTCTATTGAAGTGTTGGTCTTTTTGCTGTGGACTTGTATGCACTTTTTGTATATTTGAAAAAATGGATTTAGTCTGTGATTTTGAGTTATACATTTTTCTCCTTGATGTACTATTTATCTTTTAAATTGTTACAGTGGATTTTGCAAATTAATCTTTTCCTTGAAGATTACAGGATTTGTGTTATTGTTAGAATTACTACAACTTTTTTTTTATTATTGCTATAGTATCTTACAATACTCCTTTGGCTAACTTTTTTTTAATGTTTATGTATTCATTTTGAGAGTGAGAGAGAGAGAATGGGGGAGGGGTAGAGAGAGAGAGAGGGAGAGAAAGAATCCCAAGCAGGCTCTGTGCTTTCAGAGCAGAGCCTGATGCGAGGCTTGATCTCATGAACTGTGAGAACATGACCTGAGCCAAAATCAAGAATCAGAAGCTTAACCTACTCAGCCACCCAGGTGCCCTCCCTTGTTTAATTTTTAATCAATGAATATAAAATAAATCTTCATGAATATGTCAACCTTATTTTTTCCCAGATAGTTGCCATGCTATCCAATTATTTATCAAATAATTCATGTATTTTGCCTCCGATCTGCATTTCCACCTTTCTCATATGCTAAATAATCTTATATGTTTCGGCATTTAAACTAGCCATGTTTTTTAGTCCTATCCCATTAGCTACCCTAGCTATAAAATATATGTGAACGTTTAATAATTAATGTAGGCCTCACACTTAAGTTTCCCTTTTCAGAAATTTCCTGTCTAGTTTTGCTTGCTTATTTACTGTTGATGTACTACAGGTTTGGAGTGAAGACTTTGGAGTCACTCAGCTCTGATTTATAATCTCAATATCCAGATTGTGGCTTTGGAAAATGAGAACTCATTCACCCCTACATTTCTACATTTCTAAAATAATGGTAAAAATAGTAGCTATCCCAAGCATGTTGTGGAAATTCTGCTGAGAATAATTTAGTACTCCACAGTTTGCTGATCCTAAAAAAAGTTGCATTAAACATTGTCTTAGAAACAAAATCTTGGGATGCCTGGGTGGCTCAGTCAGTTAAGCGACCAACTTTGGCTCAGGTCATGATCTCAAGGTTTGTGGATTCGAGCCCCACATCAGGCTCTGGGCTGACAGCTTTGAGCCTGGAGCTTGCTTTGGATTCTCTGTCTCCCTCTCTCCCTGTCCCTCACACTCTGTCTCTCTCTTTCTCAAAAATAAACATTAAAAAAAATTAAAAAGAAAAAAACCAAAATCCTAAG
Organism: Lynx rufus; assembly: GCF_022079265.1. NCBI lineage: Eukaryota > Metazoa > Chordata > Mammalia > Carnivora > Felidae > Lynx > Lynx rufus. The sequence goes on along the minus strand of NW_025814829.1, from coordinate 27,594,012 downwards.
TCAAATTTCATAAATACAGTCCAATGAAGTATATCCCAATTCTGGGGGAGGAAAAAGAGTAATAATGCCTTTAGTGGAAATATCAAAAGATAATAAAAGATGAAATTATAAATATGTCATTCTAATTCTCTTTCCTTCTTTCTTCCTTCATTATCTCTAAACCTTATCCATCAATAATAAAAATCTAAAATCTACTTCCTATAGGTTTTGAATATAACAACAGTTCCTTTTTAATTACATAACTGAGTATATTCTATGGGCTATATACTTGCTTGACAAAATATCATTTCCACTCAACATTTTTTCAAAGTTGGCACTTTAGGGATAAACAATGAAAAGTTTGACTCACTTCTCTTATTTGTATCTCCTGTAAAGTTTGTTTAATGCATGCCAAAGTACACTTCCAAAACTTTAGGACACTATGGCTCTTGTACCGACCTAGATTTTACCCAGTAGATACATGCTCAGAAAAAAATAGATGTGAACAGCGAGTATCATAAAGCAGAAGCCACATTTATGTTGATTCTGCCATTTTGCCTGGTTTGAACAATCCTGGAAGCACAAGCTTTACTGAACTGCTGCAGAAGAATCAGAAACTCTTGTTTCTAACTTCATAATGTCAAGGGACAGGTTATGGAGTATTTACTGTTGACAGCAATGACAGTAAATGTGGTATGGTCCTGACCTCAGCATTGTGCTGGTGTCTTCCTGATTCAACTTCAAGATCATGACCAAAACAGCACATGCCCAGGCCAGTTTTGTTGTGTGCTACTAGGAGTAGTAGGAGCATATAGACATCATCAAAAAGTCTATCATACTTCTTTCTAATTGGAGTTTCAGCATAAAACTGATGGAAATTAAAGGAAAGGGGAAAATCTCATTAAGAGAAAAAAAACAAAAAAAACACGTTACTTCCAAACAAGCAATAATAGGACTGTTGAAATGAAAAAACAAGGGGAAAGCAGAATAACAATCTTTAATATGTTAAATGAAAATAACTGCCATAAATGAAAATAACTGGGGCGGCTGGGTGGCTCAGTCAAAGCGTCTGACTTCGGCTCAGGTCATGGTCTCATGGCTTGTGGGTTCGAGCCCTGCATCGGGTTCTGTGCTGACAGCTCAGAGCCTGGAGCCTGCTTCGGATTCTGTGTCTCCCTCTCTTCTCTCTGCCCCTCCCCGACTCACACTCACTCTCCCTCTCAAAAAATAAATAAACATTAAAAAGAAAAAGAAAAGAAAATAACTGCCAACCTAGAATGCTCTAACTACTAAAAATATTTTTAAAAATAAAAGAAGTATTCAAATAAATTAAAACGTCAAGAGTAAGTCAGCAGTAGAACTCTACCAAAGAACTGCTAAATGGAGTGCTGTAGACTAAAGGAAAATGAAACATGAATTCAAATGCATGGCATCAATAATGCAAAGCCAGGAGTGAAGAAATGAACTCCAGGCGTGTTGTATGTTTTTAGGACTTTCAAGAAAGTTGCAGAAGTAATATGCCTACTTAATTATCATTAGTCAAGGTTCAGGATTAAAATTTCAAGGTTTGGGGTACCTGGATGGCTCAGTCGGTTAAGTGTCCAACTTCGGCTTAGGCCATGATCTGGCAGTTCAGGAGTTCAAGCCCAGTGTTGGGCTCTGTGCTGACAACTTGACACCAGAAGCCTGTTTCGGATTCTGTGTCTCCCTCTCTTTCTGCCCCTCCCCCACTTGAGCTGTCTCTCTCTCTCTCTCTCTCTCTCTCTCAAAAATAAATAAACATTAAACAATTTTTTTTTAATTCTAGGTTAAAGAATAATGGTTAAAAAAATTTTTTTTTAATGTTTTTGTTTATTTTGAGAGACAGAGCAGGAGTGGGGGAGGAACAGAGAAAGAGGGAGACACAGAATCCGAAGCAGGCTCCAGGCTCTGAGCTGTCAGCACAGATCCCGATGCGGGGCTCGAACCCACAAACTGTGAGATCACGACCTGAGCTGAAGTTGGACACTCAACTGACTGAGCCACCCAGGCGCCCCAAAGAATGATGTTTTAAAAATGTGCAACTAATAAATTAAAGGGTTAAAGTAATCACAAAAAGTTACACATGATTGTCATAAATAAAGACAAGGAAGTAAAAAGGAAGGAACAAAAATTGGTTGGTCAGATTTCAGCTTATGGCCACGATGGAGCAACAGGAACTGGATACACCCTCCACCTGAAACAACGTAAAAAAAAAAAGATAAAATTTAAGAAACGATAGTTTTTAAGACATTAGAGATTAGGCAATGAGATGAACCCAAAAAACATCCCACAGCCTGAGAGTTTCTTGCCACACTGTAGAGTACGGTGGTCTTCCCAAGGTGAGGAGATGGAATTGTGAGTTATGAAACCAAAGCAGGTAGGGGGTCAGAGTGCAAAGTACAGGAGAGAAGAGAGCTGCATAGACAGAGATCTGCAGAGGGTCCACTTTAGGTTTTTAGCTGAGTACTGACTAGAACATCTGAGAGAAAAACATGAGAGGCCAAGGAAGGTACCACCTGAGAAGCTTAAAGGGAGGAATTCCTGGAATCCACTTGGGGGTTGGGGATAATTCCTGCTCTCATGAGTCAGAGTGGAACACTTCATGATTTACATGGCATTCATAGTGTTCTCGGGTTTTTACCTCAGTAGTAGAGAAAAACTGTTCCTGTCTAACAAAGCTTATAGCAAGACCAGAAAGGATTAGTTTTCAAGTAAAGTAACTGAATTCCAGAACAAGCTCAAAAGTATTTATAGGAGTACAGAATTATCCATCATGAAAATAGGTAAAATTCACAATGTCCCCAAAGGAGAGGATGGGGAGGAAAGAAAACACTATTTGAAGAAATAACAGCTGAACATCTTCCAAATTTGGTGGAAACTATAAGATCATAGATCAAAGATAGTCAAATACTAAGAACAATAAACATAAATAAAATCACAGTAAGGCACAATATAATGAAATTGCTTAAACCTAGTGATAGAAAAATTTTAAAGCGCTCAGAAAAGAAAAAACAGCCCAGAGGAACAAAAACAAGAAGAGAGCAGACTTTTTGTCAGGAACATTGCAAGCCAGAAAACAATGGAAGCAACATTTTTAAAGTATACAAAAATTAGAAGAAAGAAAACCTGCATCCTAGATCTCTATACATAGTAAAATACTTTTTAAAAATGAGAGCCAAAAATAAAGACTTTTTCAGATATATATATTAGCTGAAATTTTCACTAACAGACCTGTACTATGAACCATATTAAAGGAATTCCTTCAGATTAAATAAAATGATACCAGATGGAAATGTGGTATTCAGTCTACATAAAGACTGAAGAGCACTTCAAAATAGCACCTATGTGAGTAACTTTAAAGATTTTTAGATTATCTAAATCTTTTAAGAGATATATGATGGTTAAAAGCAAAAGTGATGAAAATTATACTTTATTATGGGTTTATAACATGCTAAGAGTAAAATATTGACAATAGCACAAAGGTTGGGAAGGCAGAAATATAATATATTAGAAGATCTTTATACTATATGTGAAGTGTTATAATACCACTTACAAATGGACTGTGATGTAAATACCACTTACAAATGGACTGTGATTTACTAGAAACCTGAAAGTAACATAACAAAGAGTTATAGGTAACAGCCAACAAGGTAGATAAGTTGGAATCATAAAAAACAAAACAAAATATAAAAAACAAAAAAGCAAGTATTTAATCCAAAACAGGTCAGAAAATAAGAAAAAGGTTTTAGTGGGGAAAGCAGATAGGATGAATAAACAGGAAGAGGATAGATTTAAACTCAGCCATATCGATAATCACATTAACTGTAAAAAGTCTAAACATCTCAAGTAAAAGGTAGAGATTGGCAGATTAGATTAAAATACAATGACCCAACTATATGAACTCAACAAGAAACCCATTCTACACAAATATCCAAATAGGTTAAAGAGTAAAATATGGATAGATATACAATATGTAGAGGGTTTATGGTGGCCCGGAAAAGATGTGTCTATATTGTAATCTCTGGAGTCTTTTTTTCCAAAAAGGGTCTCTGCAGATGTAATTAAATTGAAGAGTCTTGAGATCATTCTGGATCATCACAGAGGCCCTAAATCCAAGGACAAATGTCCTTATAAGAGTGAGGCAGAGGGAAATTACACAGAAGAGAAGGCCATGTAACCACAAAGGCAGAGATTACAATGATGGGGTCAGAAGCCAAGGAATATCTGGGGCCAACAGAAAGTGGAAGAAGCAAGGAACAGATTTTCTCCCAGAACCCTCAAGAGAGAGCACAGCCTTGCCAACACCTTGGTTTCAGATGAATGATCTCCCAAACTGTGAAAGAATACATTGTTGTTGTTTTAATTCAACAAGTTTGTGTGAATTGTTACAGAATTATGAAATCAATACACATGTTAACAATGATCAAAAGAGAACTGGAGTATGGAACAATGTAAAGATAATTAATGCCAATAAATTTAAAATGGTTAAAATGGTAAATTTTATGTGTATTTTACCATAATTAAATATTTGTAACATGTAAAAGAGAGAGAGAGAGAGAGAGAGAGAGAGAGAACAGGAATTGCTGTATTAAGTCAAATAAAATGGATTTTAGAACAAAGAATATTACTGAGAATAAAGAAGTTCATTCTACAATTATAGAGTGATCAATTTATCAAGACAACATAATCCTAAAGATCTCCTCAATTAATAAAGAGCTTGAAAATACATGTAATTTAATCAGTTTTGGTTTTTGGTTCAAGGGGAAATAGAAAAATCCACATTTAAAGGTCCAAGGTTTTAATAGCCAACTCTCAATAACTGACACAAGTAGACAGAAAAACAGTAAGTATACAAAAGCCTTGAACAACACTATCACCTAATTTGACTTACCTGATATTTGTGGCACACTCTACATGATAGCAGGACATGAAATATTTGTGAAACAGACCATATTCTGGGCCATAAAACAAGTCTCAATCAACCTAACGGAAGCCAAATCATAAAAAATACTAGAGTTGGATTAAGTTACAATGACATCTAGAAAATCTGCAAGAATTTGCTGTCTAAACACATATGTAAATAATCCATGGGTCAAACAAGAGATCAAAAGAGAAAGCATTTTGAACTAAATGAAAATGAAAAATATACCAAAACTTGTGGGATGCAGCTAAAGCAATACTTAGAGGTAAATCTATAGCAATGCCTACCTATTAGAAAAAAAAGGATTTCAAAACGACTTAGCATATACTTTGAGAATTAGAAAATGAAGACCAAATGAAATTCCAAGTAAACAAAAGAAATGAATTAATAAATGATCTAAATTTCATATGAAGATGGGAAGAACCTAGAATAGTGAAATCAACTTTGAAAAAGAACAAAGTTGGAGGACGTACACTGCTTGATTTCAAGCTTTATTATAAAGCTACAGTAATCAATACAGCATGATACTGGCATAAAAATTTAACAGATTGGTGGAAAAGAAGAGATTTCAGAAAGAGACCAATACTTATATGGTCAACTGATTTTTGACAAACGTGCAAAAGCAATTCCGTGGAGAAAGCATAGTCTTTTCTAGAAGTCAGCCTGGAACAACTGGTTGTCCATATGTAAAAAAATAAGCTTCGATCCATACTTTGTAACATATACAAATTAATTTGAAATGGCTCAAAAAATATACAACAAACTAAAATGACACAAGTTCTAGAAGAAAAGCATAATAGAAAATCTTTGTAACCTTGGGTTGAGTAATGAGTTTTTAGATGCAATACCGTGAGTATAATGAATGAAAGAAAAAAATTGGTAAGTTAGGCTTCATCAAATAAGAAGTTCTGCTTTTCAAAAGGCACGGTTATGAGAACGAAAAGACAAGTAACAGACAAGGAGAAAATATTTGCAAGTCACTTATCTGATAAAGGACTACTATCCAGAATATTTAAAGAATTCTCAAAACTTACTAAGAAAACAACCCAGTTTTTAAAAATTGACAAAGACTTGAACAGGCTTGTCATCAGACATATGGATGGGAAAAGAACACTTGAAAAGATGTTTAACATCATTAGTATTAGAGAAATGTAAACACAATGATATACTACTACTCATCTATACAGAAATTTTAAGATTATGTTTGACCATAACAAGTATTCTTGAGGATGTTACCAATGTATAAATATGCAAAGAAACATATTGGGTAGACACACCATATTGATTCACACTCTTAGAGCAGGGGTCTCATTGAAACTTATAATGGACAAATAAACCAGGAAGGGAAAAGATTTGAAAGGCTGGCTAAGTCAACAAAGTGAACTTGTTCACACATTCAATATGATATAAAGAGCAAAGAGAAGACTCTACTGGAAAGGCCTCTATGACCAGGAGGTGAAAATGAGAATGAAAAGTAATGGATGGAGTTACACTTTTTGTTTTTTGCTCCTCACAAAATTTTCTTCTATCTTGACTGACCCAGTTGCCTCAAGACTGGCCCTGTACTGCTGTGTACCAGTACAGCACAATATCAGTGCACAAGACACAACATTCATGCCATTAATTTTGACAGTACATGCTCCTAAGGGAATGTCAGAGCCATCACAGCTTTATGTGGCCAAATGAGGGGTATATGCAGTCCCATTACTAAGCAGCAAGGACAGTCCTATAATTCTTTGTCAAATCTAACACACATCCCTGGGAATAGGGCAAAGGGTAGGCCATGGTAAGACTGATGTTACTGTTTGCTTTAGGAGTAATTAGTAAAGCTGAGCCAGGGGAGGAAGGAATGGGTTAAACAGTCTGCAATAAAAGAAACAGGAGATACGGCAAATAGAGGGTTTGACCTGAAAATAATACTCTTAGCTGCCTCTCTCAGCTCCAGTGCTAATGGCTAAGGCTAGAATACACTTGACTCTTTTCCCAGAGAGGAAAAACTGGACTCAAACTGATTTAGGAGTCTGCCCAGTCTCCACTTGGGTAAACTAGCGATGTGATGCAATACTCTCAGTGATTTGAATACCAGTATCTGTCTGGAGCCACCTTTTGGCTCACCATTTGTGGTCAAATTTCCTTGATTGGTTTTCAGGTAACCTGAAGTTAAGAGTATCCCCAACTTGCACAATATGGAAGTTGTTAAAGAGCAAACATCTGCGTGTTCATAGTGAGACTATGAATCAAGATGAGTTTTCCCTGAGAAAGCTACCTGGGTATGATGGGGAGCAGATTGCTACAACTTACCAGTAACTCAGCATTTACCTTAGAGCAAATGTGAACACAAATGTAATGAAAAGTCCTTTTATGAAAATGGCAATGGAATTTATTTATTTTTAAATGTTTATTTTTGAGAGAAAGAGAGAGATAACGAGCAAAGGCGGAGCAGAGAAAGGCAAGGAGAGAGAATCCCAAGCAGGCTCTGTTCTGTTAGCACAAAGCCACGTGGGACTTGAACTCATGAACTGTGAGATCATGACCTGAGCCAAAATCAAGAGTTGGACACTTAACAGAATGAACCACCAGGCATCCCTGGAATTTAGATAGCCTCGAAGAGAAAGTACCAATAGAAGGAAGACACTGAACAGCACTATGAACAATTCGTCAGTAACACTGTGGAAGTAAATATGTTATTGGATTACTCTTTTAATGCACCTTGATAAAGATCAATTGCGAAGATTGACAGCAAGAAGAATTTATTCTAAATATTCAAAAAATGTTCAGCAGGTATGAAACAATGATGCTTTGGCAAAGCAAGGGCAAAGTTTAGATCAAATTTCATTTTGTACTCATTTAGATCATAATTAAAACAAAATACCACTTTCACAAACAAACAAGTTATCTGCAGTAATAATAGAATATTATTCATAGACTAAAACTATGGCCTAAAACCTGTTTCTGAAATCTATAATTTTTTTTAGGTAAAAAAGTCCTTAATTTATATAAGCTTCAGAAGCTACTTTAAGTGATCCTCCATAAACATTTCGTAAAATAAGTTTTTAGAATATTTCCTTCTTCCTTTACATGGGTTGGAAGTTTGTACACACACTCAAAAACAAACATGCTGTCAAATATTAGTTGGAAATAAATATTTCTCTCCACTATTTTTAATTCTGGCAAGTTATAAGCAAAGTTTTTTCATTGGAATTCTCCCTCTTTATTGAAAACAGAAAGACAGATTATCACTCTTTCTTTACACCAAGAATCAATGGCTATTTGAACAATACACAAATTAAAAACCAAGCCTATTAGATGGGCACTTGGCTGACTCAGTTGGTAGAGCATACCACTCTTGATCTTGGAGTCGTGAGTTTAGGCCCCTCTACCCATGTTGAGGGTAGAGTTTACTTAAAAAAATAAATAGGGGATGCCTGAATAGCTCAATTGGTTAAGCGTCCAACTTCGGCACTGGTCATGATCTCACAGTTAGTTAGTTCCAGCCCCTCATTGGGCTCTGTGCTGACATCTCAGAGCCTGGAGCCTGTTTCAGATTCTGTGTCTCCCTCTCTCTCTCTGCCCCTCCCAGGTGCTCTCTCTCTCTCTTTCTCAATGGTAAATAAACATTAAAAAAAATTTTTTTTAATAAATAAACAAGCAAGCAAGCAAGACTATTAGCAAAATGTAGCTACTAGCAACAAGCAATCCAAAAGATAGTATTTTCTTAATCAGTAAAGATTTTTAAACGTACTAGGCTTTCATTGCTATAAGCAAAAATTAGAAGCTCTAAAGATAATAAATGTGGAAAAAAGTCACCTACCTATTGAGAAAAATTCAACAATTCTGAATACAGAATGCATACTGTGAATTTCTTCCTCTTAAGCATGAAGCCGAAGTATAATAGGAATAACAAGCTGTGCTAGGAATATGTAGATAAAATTTCCAAGGATCTAAAGCACGGATTTTATTTGTAAAAATCATTGCTATGTAACAATATATTTATCTATCATTTAAAACTAAATTTAAAAAATGACACAGTATGGTTATAATGACATCTACTGGACATTTGGGTTAATTACGGTTAACAGGAAGGTTAATTTGAAATTCACCTAACTTCACCATTAATAATAAACTCATGTGAACTAAAATTAAATTGCAGTGAATACATTTATTTTTCTTCTTTAATATAATGTACTAGCTCTGGAGAAAAGAGCTACTTCTGAAGTAATAGGCTTCATTTCTTCTCAACCAGTCCTCCCAACCAATATACAATGACATACAACACAGACATGCAGGCCTTTTAGCTTTTAGGTCTTAGAATCATGATATGGATTTATCACATAAATTTGGGAGAAATGCTCTTAATATAAATATAGGATATTACATAAAATTTTAAAAGATTAGTTTGAATTTCAACAACGGAAAATTTTTAACACGTGGAAGTCATCTTACATGTATTAACTTCATAGAAATATTTCTGGTGCAAATACTTTTTGGTTAAAACCATCTTAAAGGAAATTAATACCAATAAACATTGTATCCTAGCCTAATTTACTAAGGTAAATAGATTTCTGGGGTGCCTGGGTGGCTCAGTTTGTTGAGCGTCTGACTTCAGCTGGGGTCATGATCTCAGTCTGTGAATTGAGCCCCGCGTCGGACTTTGTGCTGACAGCTCAGAGCCTGGAGCCTGATGCAGATTCTGTGTCTCCCTCTCTCTCTCTGCCCCTCTCCTGCTCATGCTCTGTCTCTCTCTGTCTCAAAAATAAGTAAAAACATTAAAAAAAAATAGATTTCTTATACTACAATCCCTTTAAATGAAAGAAAAAAACCCAGAGCATTTGGGAGAGTCAACAAAAATCATGTTTGAAAAACACTGAGTACTAAGAATTCCTAGAACACTTTATTGGGAGAAAAAAAAATAGCAAAGAAATATCACAAATTCTAGAGTTAACTTCAATATATTCTTTGATATACCACAACGGTCTTCAGAGCTATCCTAACCAAATCTCAGCCAATTTCAGATTAATTAGGTGTAATCCTTATTCTAACAAATTAGAAAACTAAGTAGTTAAGTGGTCTCTGCATTTTTAGCTACTACTGATTCGTTTTAAAGTTAAAAACTTTTATGGCTTCCATATATGGACACATTTTGGGACACTATCAGATTTCAAACAGCCACTGGAATTAGGCTTTGGTGGCCCTGAAACCACACTGGGTTAGTATTGGTAATAGTGACCCAAAACTGTTGAAAATGCCAAATTAGGTTTTAACACCTAATCATTATCAGGTCTATGTATATGACTAGGTGACAAGTTTCTCTTGTAAGCAACATCATACTCTTTCCAGGTCAAATTAGAACTCCAATCAGTTCAAAGGTTAGGGTTTTTAGTATATACAAGGGCAGGTGGAGTTTAATTTCCCTAGAGGAGCTCCCCTGCCTGTCTGGATGGTCCAGTCAGTCAATGAAACAAATGGAGATGTTGTCTGGGGGCATTTGTGAGATTATTTTATCCCCTTGTCACTTCTAAGTGTGTTGGCAGAATCTCGTATTTTCAAAACTTGTTTTAGAAAAATGCTTCAATTAATCTATAAAATGAGAGTAATAAAGCTATTCTTTTCCCTTCTGGAATATGATTATATTCAGACTAATATAATATTTTAAGGTAACAGACATGAATAAGTGTTATAATCATTTCATGAGATAGTGGTTTCTCACAATCAGAAAGCCATAAAATAACAAAAGAAACAACAGTTTAGTTATATATATATATATATATATATATATATATATATATATATATACATTTTAATTTTAATACAAAATTGGATTTTAGAAGTTGTACAAAAGAAAGCCAAAAACACTCTACACATGCATGATTAGCTTTAATAGTTCTTTTTACTGTACATACTGAAAATGTTTACATTTACTAGTAAGGAATGCCAAGCGTGTCCATCACCATTTGAATAGCTTGTAGGGGATTTGTGATTTCTTCCATGTTATCTCTTCTCAAAACCCAATCTGGTTTAAGTCTGAAAAGAATAAAAATCTTGCATTAACAAAGTTCTTCTCTTCAAGGGGTTACCCTCACTGTTTTGTCTGAACTAAAATGTGGCTACTCCTGAGCACATTGCTTCCCTTTTAACAGGTGAGAGGGCTTCATATTATTACTGTTTACTGTTTTCAGGCATTTCTTGTCATCCTTCTTCCTTTGAAGTTTATGCTGTTTAGCTCACCACTGCCTCTGGGTCATCTGTCAACCTCCGGTGTTTTGTTCTTTGTAAACCTGGTTCTTGATCTTCTCTCAACTTTTGCCACCATTCTTAGTAACTTCAACATTCATGCAGCCCAAAAGCCAACAACCTCGTCTGTCAGTTTTTGCCCCCTTTCCTTCTGTTCTACATTAACCAACCCTTTTCCACGAGATCACATAAGAGCCTTTGTCATCCCCAGAAAGTACCCCACCACTGACATCTCAATTTGAGGCTGCCATTCTCCCACCACTTCTGATCTATCCATGTCTTTTGATTTAATACGTTCACTGCACATATTCTTCCACCCTAAGATCTCTGATTCACTGACCTCAACATGCACCCATCATCCATCCATCCATCCATCCATCCATCCATCCATCCGAATGCTGATCTCACTTCCCTCCTTGTCTAGCTTAGGGCCATCAATATAATCCCCTTAGCAAATTTCATTAACGCTATTGTTCTCTATTAAATTCAAATAGAAGGTTCTATTTGGATTCCAAATTGAATTCAAATATCTGCCTTCTCCATTCTTGTACAGCTGAATAGGAAGAAAAGAAAAATTGCAGAAGCAGGCTGACTGATTTTATGTCAATAATTACAAAGTTAAATGGGTGCTTGAGATTGCCGAGTATGCTTCCTCTTTCTCCAAGATAACCATTTTATTCCTTTCTTCTTTTCAAATGTCCCTTCCATACATACCCTCCCTGGTGTGCTTTTGAGCTAATGTTTATAATCTCATACTTCATTAAGAAAATAGCATTCGTCAGAGGGGAGGTCATACATCTTTCTCACATAAATCCCTACTATGATATGCATTTCCATCTTCTTATTCTTTCCTGTTAAAAATCCAAATATCTATCAATTGTTAAGTGGTCAAAGTGTGGTATAGCCATACAATGGAATAGTACTCTGTGATAAAAGGAAATGAAATTTTAATTTATGCATCAACATAAGTAAACCTCAAAAACAGTAAGCTAAAAAAAGAATCCAGTCACAAAAAGCTATATACTGTATAATTCCATCTGTGTAACCATAGAAAAAAGGCAAAACTAAAAGTACTCAAATAAGATTAGTAGTTGCCTGAATCTAGGGGCTAAAAGGAGACAACTGATTACAAAGAGGCACAAGGTAACTTTGGTGTGATGGAAATATTTTATCTCAGTTGGTAGTGGTTTCACAACTGTACATGTTTGTCAAAAGTCACTGAATTGCATACATATATAAAGGGTGCATGTATACACTGCTGGTAAATTCTACCTAAAAAAAGTGACTATATTGAATAAAAGGGGAAGCTAGTTATTCATTCATGTTAATTATAGTTTTAAAAACATAATTAGTATTAAAATTTACCAATTCCTTAAGTAGAAATCATATATAGAAATGGTCCTCATTAATAAGTTTCAAGCAAGTGCTATTTATATGTTATATTGTGAAATATGCAATCAAAATTCCAATTTGCAACTATTACACAGTTTGTTATAATGAGTAATTATAAAGCAAACTGCTAATGTTAACCCAGGTCAAAAAATAGTGCATTGTCAACACTGTAGGATTTATGCCTGGCAGAGAAGTGCTGAGTCACAGAAATGGAGACAGGCAGGGAAGGAAGGAAGGAAGGAAGGAAGGAAGGAAGGAAGGAAATAAAACATCATGAGTTAATTTAGTTCATCAAAACCAATTAAATCTTTTATTAATAAGGTAAACTCAGAAAATGCTAACTTGCTTATTTTAAAATAAAATTTTAATGTTGCTTCAATAAAATGTAAAAGTCATAGCTGAAGTTCTAATGTTATAAATTCTGGGTCATAAATAAATTCATAAATAATAACAAACTTGTCCCTTAAATCAGTATTATAATTCCAATTTAGACCTTCTAACAGAAGAATGTTCCTACAGTTCTCTGTAACAGAAGACCAAATTTTGTCATAAAAAATTCAACAAATATCACACTTAAAAAGGATGAATTTTACTGTATGTAAACTGTATCCCAATAAACCTGACTTTACAAACTATGTAGTAGCATGGTTAAATTACTACCTAAGTTTCTAAATGCTGATTCTATGCTCCTGAACTTTTAGCAACACAGAGCAGTAACGGACTTTGCAGCCTGGCACTGGTCTGGGGGTCACACTTATTAGAGTAGCACAAAAAGGTGTGAGGTGATTCAGGTTTGCTTTAGTGACAAGAATCATATTTGGATGGTCTTGTGTACCAGGAGACACAATATTGGGTGGTCTTATCTTTTTGTGATGTTGAGATTCATCAATGGATTTGACTACTGCCACAAACATCGATTTAATTCATCTAAAGCTTTTATCAAACATGCATGTTCATGGCCCAGAGCACACCTATTATTTCATGAGGGGCTACAAAATAATAATAGTTTCATATACCTTCTGCATTTATTAAACAGAATTTTTTTTATAGAAAACTTTTCTACAACAACCATTTGGTTACCTAAGATATAGTATGTATAAAAAAAAAATGGGAAAGACTTGACTCCTTCCTTTTACCCGTAGTAAGTATCATGAGTGGTTTCTCTAGCATCCTTCAAGGGTAAGCAATGAGTTTTTTCTTTAGTATCATTATAGACTCATCAATTTTTCATCTGATGTGTTGCACTTGTTGGCAGTCCTCGTGCTTCTGTGTCACTGCCTCACCACCGGCTTCCATCTTGTTGAGTCCAAGGGGCAAGTTTCACACCTCAGCTAACAGCCTCTTAGCAGCAAGCTGAAGGGCTGATGTGCCGCCAGTCTGGAACAGCATCTATCCAGTCAGCAATTCCTGTCCAGAGCTGTTGGCTGGTTCTTTCTCTTGTCTCAATTCTGGAGAAATTGGGGTTACTCTGAGGTTCCGTTTGGGGCTTTCTTTTCTAGGTATTCTCTTCCCCTGAGGTGATCACGTTCATTGTGATGGTCTTGAATGCTACCTAATGATTCCTGAATCTAATGATTACCTAATTTAAACCTCTAGACTGATTCTTTTGGCCAGAACCACAGCCCTGATTTTCTAATGGCTTGTTTGTCTCTTCCTCTAATTTCTCATAGGCACCTCAGACTTACCCAAAACAAAACCCACGCTTCAACGTCCCTTCCCACTCTATCTTCTGTCCTTCCTTACTTTTACTTCTTGTAATTATATCCCAGAGACAATTTCCTAGTCACAGCAATTTTAGCAGGCCCTCTGAGTGATACTCTATCCTAATAGCAACCACAATCTTTGTTACTTTATTTGCTTATTTATGGTCATTCTCCTGAACTATGTAATTCCATGCTGTACAATAATCACAAGTCCAGCGCCTTAAAGCACAGAGTTCAGCTCTATATCATTCTTACTCTCTGACACTGGTGGAGGTGTCTACTTGGTTAACCAGGTAAGCTAACACCCATTTTTTTTTTTAAACTTCTAAAGTTACATGTCTTAAACTAGTTAAGCTACTATTATCTCTATAAGGTTGGCTGTTGGCTGAATGGTGGCCCCCACACCAAAACGATACATCCACATCCAAATCCTTAGCATCTGTTAATGTTACCTTATTCTGAAAGGGGGTCTCCACAGATAAATATAACTAAAGGATCTTAGGATAAGATCATCCTGTATTATTGGAACTGGCCCTAAATCCAACATATGTCCTTTTAAGAGACACAGAGGAGGGAGAAGGAGGAGAGGCCCATGTGAAGACAGAGACAGAGAATGGAGTTATACAGCAACAAGCAAAAAACACCTAGAGCCACAGAAACTGCAAGTCAAAGACAGAGTCTGCCACAGAACCCTCAGAGAGAGTGAGGCCTTACTGACACCCTGGTTTTGAACTTCTGGTTTCCAGAATGTTCAGAGCATAAATGAGTCTGTGGTTATTTTTTACAGCAGTTCTAGGAAACTCATGCAAGGTCTCATAAAGAACTTCTCTAGAAGGAGAAATTTCAAGTACCAGGAGGATTATGGGAGGAGTTGGAAGTTGGTATTTTGGCCACGAGGGATTTTTGGCAGCTTCCAAGCAGTATAGTTTGTCCTACATGCAGGAAAAAAAAGTTTATATGCCAAAGCTTATAAAAAGCTAATTTTTAGACTTAGCACTTAACTATTTAATACAATGAATTTATTGAATGACTATTAAATACCCAAAGCCACAGTGTTATTGCTTCATTATTTACTGAGATTGTCTACTTTAGAGTTACCAAGGATTCTATTCTTACTCATATGTTGTTTCTCCACTGTCCAGCACAGTACCTTGCTTTATAGTACATACTCAGTAATGTTTGCTGAATGAATGAATGAATGAATGAATGGATAGTGGCACAAAACTATAGAGTACATTTACTGCTTACCTTGAAACTATTCTGGTTCTTATGGGTGTTTCTGGAATAAATGGAATACTTATAGAAGAATTCTTCTTTTGGGTATAAAGTATTCTTTCAGTATTCATTTTATGTTTACGAGCTGTAAGTTTGTAGAGACTATAAATACGGTCAACAACTTTGGACCTACTTCGAACATCCTAAAAAAGAAAATGTACATTTATTAAAACTAGTAACAATTTTGTAGCCCTTCTATGCTAGTAAAAGCAACAATAAGAACCACTATAGTGTAAACTTATGAGCTTTTAACAAAATCAAAAGCCAGTCTTTCCAAATTTAGCAGTTAGATTGGTTAACATTATATAAACTAATTTGTAAGACAATTATAAAAAAGGCAAATATTTAAAAATTGTACACTTAACTCCATACTGAATAATTAGGTAAATATTATAGTCAATATATGTATTATATGGAGTTACCAAAGCCTGTGAATTTTCTCTCTTCCTAGTTTCCAACGTTATCCACTTATCTCTTATAATACAACCCTAGGTCAAGTACAATTTCTTACCCAGACCACTGTATCTATATTTATATTTATATTAATATTTATATCTATAAATCTATCTCTATCTCTATCTCTATCTCTATCTCTATCTCTATCTCTATCTCTATTTATATTTCCCTCCTTCCTGGTTTCCCTATATCCACACTGAACGGTCTTCATACATCCACACTTTCCCAAATCTATTCTTCAATCAGTAGCCAAAGTCATGTTAGAACCCAAACTGAAGCATACTCTCTTACGTAAATCCTTCAGTGGTTTTGTTCTCACAGTGAAGGCCAGAATCCTGTTACAGCCTACGGTCAACTCTCTGCCGACTGTAACACCTAGAGAGGTCTCACCATGGAAAAACTTGAAATGTACTTAAGGTTACAACAAGAGGATGTGGAGCCACATATATGTGGTTTTCTACCTGGATAGGATCATTTGTTTCTTTCCTCAAGTAAAAGGGAAATGGCTATTTCTATAGCCATAGTACATTTTATTTTTGAAATTCAGTTTCTTTAATATGTTAGAAACACCTCTTATATCAACAAAAAAGGCAGGTTTGAACATATACAAAACCCTATTTAAATTGTGATAATTACTGGGGTGTCTGGGTGGCTCAGTCAGTTAAGTATCTGACTTCGGCTCAGGTCATGATCTCATAGTTCATGAGCTTGAGCCCCGTGTTGGGTTCTGTACCGATGGTGCAGAGCCTGCCTGGGATTCTCTCTCTCTCTGCCCCTCCCCCACTTGCTCTCTATTTCTCTCTCCCTCTCAAAATAAATAAATGAACTTAATTAAAAAATTGTGATAATTACTGAAGGAAAAGTGTAAAAGTCTTAGACCTGAAAACCTACAAAGATACCTGAAAGAAAGATAATTAATACTTACAGAGGCTCGATTTGTTGTCTTCAATAAAATAGCTAACAAACAACAAGTTTTTGTAAAAATGCTTCCACCCTTGTCTGCAACTTTGTCACCGGGCTTTTCTCGGTACATCTGTAAAAGGTCCAGTAGTGTGTCTATGCAGTTTTCTACATGGTAAACTGCTGCAGTGGTTTTCTCATACTTGAAGAGAACAGAAAGAAAGCAAAAGTTATAATAAATGCATATGCTCTTAGAGCCCAAGCAGAAAGAAAGCTTAGGACCAACTTTTTGGACTATCTAAAGCCAGTGCAAGGGACTTCATAAAATGAATTTTTGATAGTACTATCATTTCTGAATCCATTTTATATGCATATCTGCATTGTAATTTTTCTCTTCCCACCTACTTTAAAGTGCCATAAAATGTGAATCAAATCTAGAATCCCTGAACATGAACACCTTGAAGTAAATAAAAACAAACTCAAAAACAGGGCAATTTTAGTGAGAATCTCTCAGGAAAAACAGAACTTATCTGTGATAGTTAATCATAGGGTAAAATACTGATAAAGGCTAAGATTTAATTAGTTACCCTACTGCATGCTTCTTGAGAGGAAGATGCACTTGCTTTAAAATAAAATAAATTTGAAACTAGTAAATTTAGGAGATATTTTTCCTGCCTCAATTATCTCCTTGTATCACTAGATTCATATTGAAATTTGCCTGGGAACAAATCATGTGAAGGATACCAAGACAAAAATAACAACAAAACAATATTAGCAGTTAACATTTATTTGGCACGTCTATGTATGAAGCACATTATATATATTGACTCACTTTATCCTCACAATAACATTATGAGGTAGATACTATTACTTTACCCATTTTACAGTTAAAGAACATGAAGCACAAAGAGGCTAAGTAACCTAAAGTAAGCTGCAGAGCTATGATCTGAACACTGGTGTTCTTAACCACTCCTTCTCAGAAAGAAAATACTGGATAAAGTGCTCTAAGTTGTGGCTGAAGGGTTGGTTGGGGAAAATAAATTTGTCATCTCAATACTTTTGATTACATGCATTTATAGTTTAGTACAGATATCTGCCACCAGTCCAACGCCAAAAACGTAAATTCTAATACCTATACAGAGTATGACATACAGGGTAACTAAGTTGAAGCAGTATCTTAATCATGTTTTGCCAGACATGATTATAAGAGGTTCTACTGCTTTGATACAACGCAGTGAATAAGAACACCAGTTCCAGAGGTGGACAAAAAATGTATCCAAATTCAGCCCTACCACTTATCACATTCAAGTGCTGAGGCAGGAGGCTTAATTTCTATAAGGATTACTATTCCTTCTCTATTAAACAAGAATAACATGAACTGCCTCAGAGGATATTGTTAAGAACTAAATTAAATGATGCATGAAAAACGCTAGCTCATCGTAAGTACTCGATAAATGTTAGTAATCATTATTATTAATATCATAAATACAAGAAATAAAATTATAAGAAATTAGTGTTTCTATGTATAATTATGTTAATGCATTAAACATTTCCCCCACCTAAGACTCTTGCACACAAATTAATTCTAACTTGGCGATCTAAATTCCAGTGGTGAGCAAGCACGAACTTAATTTGCTGGATCAGATTTCTTGACCAATGAACAACTCATTATCAAAACATTATTACCTTAGCGACATTAAGCAAGACTTGCACAGAGTATCTGATGACTTCCATACAAGGAACACTACGATTGCAACTTCGGATCAAAACAAATATTTTAGAAACTGCTCCACTCTGGGCCATGTTCTCACAGCAAAGTGGAGACAATCTAGTAACTACCTCTGAAAGGAGGAGAAAAAAAAAGAGAGAGAAATAAATTCACAGCAACAAAATGAAGTTTTAGCTAATATTGTATTATAACACTCTTTGCACACTCAACGGTAAAAATGCATTTCTAACCTCATACAAGATATTGTTAAAACAAACTAACCTAGGTGCTTTAGAGCCTCAAGAATAGCAGAAAGGTGCTTATATGTCAAAAGATAATGAAGTGCAAGAGCAGTTCTTTTGTAGAGTTTGTTTTCTTCTCGAATCTCCCTATTAACAAGTTGAAGACTTAGTCGTATAGCTTTAATTTTTGTACCATCATTTTTCTTCCTCCAAGAGTATCCTCTCCATAATGCCTTAAAGAGACAAAACACAGTGATTGTAAGATTACAATCTATGATGTTTTGAATTTATATCTATTTCTACAAAACAAGTATTTTCAGTAAATTCATATGATGTAACCAGACACTTTGCAAATAAAATCTCAAGTCAGGTTCTAATAAATAGCAAAATCAATTTTTCTGGAAAGAAAAATATATATCATATTCCTGTATATAACCTGAAGCATCATTCACTGACCAAAGATATCTAAGTCTATTTTAAATGCTAAGGTATTTTTTCATGTCTTCATCATAAATGTCTCTAGGGAAATCTGAAAATAAAGGGCTTAGCAATGACATAGCATTTACGAGTTATTTTATTGGTGAACCTCAGCTTTTTAAAATATATGTGGCTGTGTTTTTAACACGTTAGATGTCTCACGTAGGTGAATTATAAACCAGAGTCTGGAACTAACATCGTAATGTTTTCAGTTACCTGAATTTTAGTGATTCCATTATTAATTTTTTCTTTTTTTTTACGGAGGAGAAAACGGCGTACTGCTTTCTGTATTACTGATGCAGCTCTATTTTGCTGGCTCATATGTTCTTGAAGTTCACGCTGACTTTTTATGACACTATGACATTTCTGAGCAAACCTCTTTTGCTGTAATCTTGTTCGAAACCATCTCTGTTTAAAACATTAGAGGCTTTGTTTTTTTTTTACTTCAGGTTTTTAAAATAAATAAATACATACATACACATGCATACATAAATGAAATAAATAGAACATTAGATTGATATCTTTCAATCCTCCCCAGTGGCATTACTTCTCCACTCCAACTGGTACAAATCCTCTAGCACTCACTGAGCGGGGGGAGGGTGTGAATTTAACCCTGTACAACACGGCCTTCATTTCATAATTTATATAAATTCTATCAAGCTGTTTGTGTTCTTCTGCAATTTGTTTTCTAACTCAGTATTTTATATGTAAGTATATGTTTTTTTTTAAATTTTTAATGTTTATTTATTTTTGAGACAGAGAGAGACAGAGCATGAACGGGGGAGGGGCAGAGAGAGAGGGAGACACAGAATCGGAAGCAGGCTCCAGGCTCTGAGCCATCAGCCCTGAGCCCGACGCGGGGCTCGAACTCGCGGACCTCGAGATCATGACCTGAGCTGAAGTCGGACGCTTAACCGACTGAGCCACCCAGGCGCCCCAGTAAGTATATGTTAATGTATACAGAGTTCTTACCCAGAATACATAAAAACCTACAAATCATAAGAAAAAAGAAGATGCAAAAGAGAAATGGGCAAAGTATATGGAAAAAACAGCCCATATATACATACATTAAGAAAAAGCACACAATACACAGATAATAATTTGAATAGTCAACACACGAAAGATTTTTTAGAACTGCTTGCAATCAAAGGAAATCCAAAGCAAAAATGAGATACAATTTGCCATTCATCAAAACAGCAAAACCCAGAGTCTTTTAATGCTGTGTGTTGGCAAGAATGTAGAAAAACAGGTACTCTCAGACTTTGCTACAAGTATAAATGAGTACAATTATTTCAGAAAATAATTCATAGCTTTATTCCTGTATCATAAAACATCAACCTATTTCTAGCCCATCAAGCCATCCTAAATATGTCATCCTAAAGCAAAAGGCTAAATATTATATGATCTTAGCATAAGGTATTTTGAAATTATTTATTAAAATAAAAAATTCATAAAAATTTTACCACATAGTTTTACTGCAAAGGAAAAGCCAACCTGAACACAGATGACTGAATTAACCTGCTTCTTAGCATTCTTCATAACCATGTGAAGTTTATATGCTCTTTGAATTCTAAGAGCAGACAGGTGACAATATGCAGCTGCTGTGAAGTGAAGAAGCCTAATTTTGGTTCTCTGTTCTGAAATCTAAAAGAGAAATAAAAAATTAACCACACATTTGACTCTTAAGACAATCGATCAGTGTTTATTTTTGTATATCCTCCATACTGAATTATATAAATTAGCAATAATAAATTAACTTTTAATTACTGAAATTATTGACATTGATGGAACTCAAAGTGATTATAATCTTTTACTATACAATATTTCCAAATGTGTACCCCCTAACTCAGAGTATAAAAAAGCAAAATTATATTTTGGGCACTTTACTAAAGAACAGCATTTAATTTAACTGGACTACACAATAACAGTAAATAAAGCTTTCAATGTACTAACTATAATATGAGAAGTCTATGATTACAGTACTCACAAAAATGTTGGGAGAACTGTTGGGAGACGGTGATAGTAAGACAAAATTATCTGAGTGGATTTCTCCGGTTATTAGACAGTCTAGCACAAATCTAGCACAAGACTCTTTGCAGCAAAACCTCTCTATAGTGGCCTTTAGACCTCTAATTTGTATTTAATGAACACAGTAGAAGAGATTTCTCCTTTTTAATTTAAGTATTTTGTCTTTGACAGCACTTTGCATATTGATGCCAAAAACGTGACCTCCCCGGGAGGGATTCTTTCTTGCTGAAGATGTGGAAGTTATCACAGGAACAGTAGCTAACAACACCTCAGAGTTGCTGGGTGGTAGCAAAAGGCTACTTGAATGACAACCTCCTTCACATTTGGAGCTCCTCCCTCATCCTTCTTTCAGTTCCTTTGTTAAGATTCATTACAAGAAAAAAATTAGTTTGCATTTTTGGTGAGCATCTATGAGAAACAGGCTCATAAAACAAAAATCTATAGCAACCAGTGATCTTGTTATAGGCCTCTGCAGAAGCTGAGAGGTTATACTGGTTATATTATTAGTTCTGAAATTATTCTCCAAAATCTAAAATTTCTTAACACAATTTAACACCACATACCTTCATTTCTTAAGACTGAGGTATTCTACTTAAAAATACTTACCCTTTTCCTTACTAACCAACCACGCACTAGTGCTTGTAGAACAACTGTAGATTTTTTTAATTCAACATATTTTATCCTTTCACACTTCCCGGCCTTCCTGGCTCGTATATATCTCTGTATGGTCAAAGCGGCAGACTTCTGCCGAAGAAAGACCTGCCTTCCTTTGTATCTTCTAAAATTCGCTTGAATCAAACAAGCAGCTTGATGTCTCTACAAGGAAAAATTTGTGAGTGACTTAACAGAAAGGAATAATAATTTCAACCCACTGGAGGCTTTTGAATTTCTCAATGAAAAATGAGATGGTGTAATTACGATTTTTTTTTTTTACATTTTAGCTTAAGAATGTCATATTTCATATATAAGGTGACTGTATGTAATTTCTACAGCTAAAAATTAGGTTTTTATGAAGGTGCAAGCCAAGGTCAATAGATATCTGGTGTTCTTTCCCTCTCATCTTCCTGATACTTCTCATTGTGAGGGAGAAAAGGACTAATATTACCAAAGGACAAATACATTTAATAAAAGTGCTAGCAATATAAAGAACAGAATGGGCATTATAAACAACTACCAGGGAAGCTGCCTGTTGCTTTAAGAACCAAAGACTACATCTCAGAACCAGCACATCTTAGACTCCTCGATTATATAACATCTTGACAACCAATTCTCAGAAACCTAAAGAAGTATATAAATTAAAATGGGCACTCGTTCTGTTTTACAACATAGATTCCCCACCAACTAGCCGGATGACGTTGGGCAAGTCACTTTACCTCTCTAGACCTCAGTTTCCTCATTTGTAAAATAAGAATACTAACTACTTCAATTAATAATCACTACACCAGAGGGTTTTTATGAGGGTCAAATTAGTAAATATACACTAGTAGGCATAATAATAATAGCTATATAATAATAGTGAATATTACATTGAAATTTACAAATAAAATTTTAATTTTGCTTTCTTTAATAAAAGACTATAGGTACTGCAGCTCTTCTAAAACTTTGATGTTAAATATTTTGAATAGGCCACCAATTGTAGTTTAAAAAATTTTTATTGTTTAACTTATAGTAGACAAAATATGCTACATCTATTATGACTCTCTCCAAATAAATTATTTACTCTAAAATTTACTTCAAACTTGGGTTTCAGAATAGTTTTTAAATATAAATATACAAATTAATATATTCATAAAACGTATTTTTAAGGGTGAATATAATTTTTAATTGACTGCAATGACGTGTTTAAAATAAATGTATAGCTAACAAAAAAACCCAATTCCTTTTGTTTTCTTTCCTAAAATGGCTCTTTGCAAATGAGCTTTTTTTTTTCCTTTCTTTACCTACTTTTATCATTAAGAAGTGCTCATGAGCTATTCTTCCAGAAAGCATAGCTCTCCATTTTCTCTGAATGATAATTGTTGATGCTCTCATATTCAAAAACCTAAAAAGTAGGTATTGGAAAGCAATTACAAATTTCTTTAATTTACTCAGTAAGTATTTATTGCCCCCCCCCCCCGCCGACTACTTAATACTAGAGGAAGAAAAAATAAGAAAGGCAATGAAAGAAAATAAGAAAGTGGAAAAGAACAATTTATACTTTAATTCTAGCAATCAGAATTTCACACACACACACACACACACACACGAACTGACACAATGAAAAAGAAGTTTTGCAATTGTCAATGTTCGTAGCAAGAAATATGAATTTCTAGAATGAGAAAGAACTCAAACCAGGATGAAAAGAAAGTACAATTATCCAGACCTACACAAAGCCTAGATAAAGGGGATGCTGACAGAAGTAACGGCAGAGTCTAAAATCTGGGTCCATATTGCAAGTGAGTCTTTGAGCAGATAGGAGCGGGTCACAAAAAGAACTTGGGAGATTAGAACAGCATCAGGCAAATGAGAAATGGAAATTTGTTTGAAAGGGAAGACAGGTATCGTACAAATATCTGAAAAGAAATGTTCTGTAAGGAGAACTAGAGAAAAACTTAAAAACTAAGGGCCAGAGATTAAACATTAGGGGCCAACATAGCAGTAACACATAAAAATTGAGAATGGATTTAACTTACATCATGTTGCCACATTTCTTAGAAAATAAAGCTGAGCGCCAATGAGAAAAATTCAAGATTTTGGTACAGGAAACTTAGGTACTACTGGTCCTTAACAGCTGATAGCAGCAACTATATCTTTATATGGTAGGCACTGAGCTTCCACCCATGGAATTTATCAAGAAACTCTTCTAACATTAGAGTCTCTCCTAAAACAATCTTTAAAACTATCACTGATATAATAATTCATCAATTCTGGTAACTGGGGGAAAATTCTTACACTGTGAAATAAAAAAATAATATAGATAATCTGATAAGAGCTTTCAGAAAATGTGTTTCAAAGAAATGAACTAGGAACAGGAAAATACAATGAACAAAAATAAGTTGGTAATTAGGTCTTCATTAAAGTAAAATAGGGGGGCTAATATAAAGTAAAAAGAGAAAAAGAAAAAGAAAAAAGAAAAATGATTGTATCAAGGCTCTATCTCAAAAAATAAGAGTCTTATTTTGTTTCATCAGTGGAGATAACACAAAAGAAACCATACAAGCTAGGTGTAGCAAATATTTAAAAGACAAAGAAATAAGCAGTATTATTTTATATAAAGACTTAGCTACCACACACACAGACCCTCATACTCCCCTAACACAGCTATGATACATTACCGTGTTCTCTCCAGTTTGGTATAGAAACAACCTTGAATGACTTTAACAGCTTTTAATATAGCTAGGTATTCTTTACGTGCTTTCCAAGACCTATACCAGGCTTGAATCTTGCAAGCAGCTTTCACTTTACATAAATACTTCCTGGCTTTATAGCTCCTCCACGCAGCCTATTAAATACATAAATATAAAAAATATGCAAGGAGATGTATTTTTTTATTGTTGTTAATTGAAAAAAATCAGTATTAAAGATAGCTAATGTAATGCTAAGTAGACAAAAATCAATTGCAGAAATACAGTCATATGATGACTCTTCTATTAGGCTCATTCATTCCTGACATAGATGAGCCCCCTGAAACAGTGCGGCTTACCACAGTGAACACCTATTATATGCTTTATCACACGTACCCTGGCTGGCTGACAGCTAAGCCTAATATAACCTTAACAAATATTCCTAAATTTTAATATATGTATAATGTCTGAAAAGCCAGATGCGTGCATTGTCCTTACTATCTCAATCCGTTTGGAAGAAAAGAAAGCAAAGGAACACACTGACTACTTATTGGGAAGGAACAGGAATCTCTCCTACCTCCCACCCACCTCCCTCACATGTATCCCGGGTTTTGTGTCCAGGCTGCAGCAAAATCCTGAGAGCGACTATCTGTCTGAGGACTATCAGTTTTTCCAATTTCTGCAACCTTGCAGCTGACTACATGTATAAGTGACAGCTATAACCTATTAAGCCCTTCGCACTAAGCACTATTAAAACCTTATAATAACATAGGTAGATAATATTTAATCTAGAGACGAGTAAACAAGGCCCAAAGAAATTGAGTAACTTGTTGATGTGCAGGTAATAAGTGGAAGAAGTACCTTTATTCTTTACAAATATCTTGTGAGATGATTATTAAGATCTCTATTTGACAAAACAGAAATCAACGTCGACGAAGAAGAGACTTGTTACACCACAAGGCCAGTAAGCGACGGAGTCAAGATCTGAACCCAAGTCTTGACTCCAAACAAATACTGCAGCCACAATCTACATGGGGATCAAGCTCCAAATTCAGCTGACAAGCAAGAATTACTCTTGTGATGTCCTTAACTTACTCAGAGCATATTATATATGGCTTTTATGTAAACAAACCTGAACACCAACATATTGGTATTCACAGTAGGAGCCAGGCATCAGTATTTCTAAAAATTCTAAGTGATTTCAATGTGCACTAAAGTTTGAGACCATGAAGGATATGTTAAAAACCAGACGTGTAAAGTATAATTTTTAAACGTAATCATGTATGAGAAAAATAGTCAAAATTTCCTAAGATTGTTACTGTGGCTTTTCTGTCATTTCAACTGAATATAACCCTAACTAACACATCTAGTTAACACATTTCAACCCTTAACTTCTTGGCAGCATTTGGAATTTGAGCATTCGTTTCTTCTTCCCTCAATCCTTGGTTTCTTGATACTATAAATCTTTCAGTTTTCTTGTTCCCTCTTACTACCATGTGTTGGCTTCTCCTCTCAATGTTTTCACATGTTGACGTTCTTCAGTGTTGGAGTCCCCAGCAGGCTCTCTCCTTTTACCCATTTTCCACATTACTCCTACGTGATCCCATCACTCCATGACTTCAACGATGCTATGTATGCCAATAATGTAGAAGTCAAATTCCGAAATCTGTACTACTCTCCAAACACAGCCAGCTGCCTTGCTAGACACTTCAACTTCATCATGTACCTCAAACTGCACACCTCATCAATCTTCCAGTCTGCTCCTCTCTGCTGCCTCTGTCAGCAAATGGTAGCATCTGCTGTTACTTAAGTCGCGCACGTGGCTTGAAAGCTCGTTTAGGCTCTATGTGATGCAAGTACTACGCCCTCCACTCAAACGAATCCTTGCAATCCCATTGCCACTACTAAACTATCTTTCACCTGACCTACTGCCAATAGCCTCCTGGCTGGTCTCTCTGCTTCTAGTCTTGCTCCCCTTCCAGTCCCTCTTCCACATTATTGTCAGAGCAATTATTTTCAAAATAAAAATATGATTCTGGTCTTCTTTTTAAACTCTTCTAGAACTTCTTTTAATCTGATGGAAAAAGACTACCCTTCTATGTCTTACAAAGCTATCCACAATCTCACTCCCTCTATTGCCATCCTGGTCTCCAATCACTCTTTTCACAGCACTACACACACTCTCGCTCTAGTTTTTGAACTCCCTGTTATCTCCTACAACTAGAATGTTCCTTGGATATATTTTAGTGGGCTCTTTCCAATTCATTCTTGAGCATAACATCTCAACTTAATATATGTATAACTTAATATATTATACATATGCATGCTAATATAATGTATATATTATATTATACATATACATATTAATATGTGTATATATGTTATATGCAATAATAATAATTATTATTATTATTAAATACCAGACGTGGTATTTATGTGGTGATACAGAATGAAAAAAATAATATAAAATTGCTTTGGAAACCAGAAGTGCTAAATGCTCTGAATAAACTACACAGGCCTATCTAGCTTAAGTAGGTCTTATTAGCAGATTGTTAGAGGGATAAAATTATACCATTTGGCCTAAACTTGGCCAAATATCACTTTACCTTAGCTTAAATTTCTCACTTAAAAAATAATTTTACTCAAAAGAGTAAAACTATAATCAAACTATATTCTCAAAATTAACACCCACTGAAATGCAACAAGCATAGAGCGATCATGTCCAGAGGAATTCTAGTTCTGCACTGTCTTAGCTGAATTAGTAGTTCCCTTTTCCCACTCTCAAAAACTCTCAAAAAAGTGCCATTTTGGAAGAAAAGTGAAATGGTCATGTAAACTAAGTATTATGTTTTATGATCTGCTTAAACTCATTTTATAAATCTAACAAATATTGGTTAAGGAAAGAATGCAAGCGTTACATTTAAATGTACAAGTACCTGGATTTTTATGGTGCTATCCTTAATTTTCTGAAACTTTCGTTTCTGTATAAATCCTCTTGTTCTAGCTTGAATAATGATAACACTGCTCCTAACGTGTAAATATGCTTCTCTTTGAGGTTTTGCAGACAAAAAGCCTCTGTGGTGATTTTGTAAAACCGATGCTGCTTTCCTATACAATAAAAACTGCTTTCTTGCTTGCCATGTCCTGAAATACTGCTGTAGGGTTACAGCAGCTCTTTTCTGCTGGACAAATCTTCTCCGATACACAGCCATCTGAAGGAAGGACTGAATTCGTAGGGCAGCATGCTTCTGTGTTTCCAATATTTCTGTGGCCGTTTTACAAAAAGCTTTTTGAATCGTTACTGCAGCCCTGCCCTGGGAATGACACTCTGCCTCCTGTGAACAAGCAACTAGAGAAGCTCTATGCCACTTCTGAATCCTAAGTGCTGAGCTTTGCACAGCTTCATTCGGAGTTTCAGTTCTGTGGCGGCAGAACGCAGATCGCTTCTCAATGGCTGCCATCTTTGCCTCAGATAGGTTTTTCAATTTCTGTCTAACTTTCATGCCTCTAAAAGCAGCCTGAATAATTCGTACAGATTTCTGGAGTGCTAAGAAATTTTTTCTTTCCGTTTTTACCCTGACGTATGACCTATAATAATACTGTATAAGAACAACGGCAGTTTTCTTTGCCCGATAATCAAGTTTGGCCCTATGCATTCGGTAGAGTGACTGAATTAGGGTGGCAGCCAGGTGCATACGCTGGATATCCTTTCGGACCTTAAAGCCTCTGTAGGAAGACTGTATACAAATGACCGCTTGGGTACGCACTGCAGTTAGTGCTCTGTATCTCCTCTGAACAAAGACTACTTTTGCTCTGAAGTGCAGATAATGCTTCCTTACTTTGGAGGCCTTAAGATGCTTCTGAAGAACAGTGGCGGCCTGATGCTGCTCCTGAATCTGTTTCCTAATGATCATGTCCTGGAAATCTGCCTGAACACAGGCCGCTACTTTCCTAAGTGCATCGTGTTGAAGTGCTTTCCTCTTCTTTGCTCTATATATTTTTTGGATTACTTTTGTGGCCCACTGAATCTTTTGGTAAAAAAGATACTGTCTATACATTCGATATGTGCTTTGTATTATGATAGCAGCTCTGTGTTTTTCTCTTAACAGCTGTCTTGCTTTCATTCCCTTATATGCAGCCTGAATGACCAAAGCAGAATGTCTTTGTCGGACATAATTTTCTCTTTGCAGTTTTGCAGCTCTGTATATTCGGTAATGTTGCTGAATTAAAATTGAGGCATGTTTCCAAGCCTGAAAGGTAACATACGTCCTGTGCATTCTGTAAGTGGCCTGGATGAGAGCTGCAGCCCTGTGCATCGCCTGAACCTTCTTCTTTGCCATCAGTCTTCGGTAAGATGACTGGATTGTAATGACCGCCCTTTGTACTTTCAAGAATTGATGCAAGTGACGCCTGGCACACGTGGTGGCCCGATATCTCCTCTGCACAAAAACAGCAGCTTTTTTGAGGGAAACAAATCTTTTCCTTACCACTAAACCCCTAAACCTGCTCTGAATAAGCACGGCAGAGGAATGCATCACTTTCAAATGCCTCCTCGCTTTCATACCCCTAAATGCAGCCTGAAGGATCAGGGCAGAATGTCTTTGTCGGAGATAACGTTGTCTCTGCAGTTTGGCAGCCCTGTTCGCTTGGTGTCGCTGCTGGATTACAACGGAGGCTTGTCTCACGGCCTGGTACCTCACGTGTGCTCTGTGCATTCTGAAAGCTGCCTGGATGACAGTGGCAGCCCTGTGCATCTCTTGCATCTTCTTCCTTACCACCCATCCTCTGTATGATGACTGGAGTGTAATGACCGCCTTTTGTAACCGCAGGAATTGTTGTAAGTGATGCTTTGCACAAACAGTTGCACGGTATTTTCTCTGAACCCAAAGAGCGGTTTTCCTGAGAGACAGAAATCTTCTTCTCATCTTCAGAGTTCTAAATCTCCTCTGAATCAGAGTTGCAGCTAAATGCATCATTCTTAAATGTCTTCTAGCTTTCATCCCCCTAAAACCAGCCTGAATGCATATGGCGGAATGCCTTAATTTGTTATACCTTTGAAATTGTACATTTCTTTCCTTCACTGCCCGGTACCTCTGCTGTACTGTTTGTGTTACCTTCTTTAACTTATTAAAATACGTTTGCTGTCTGTATCTTCTGTAACAGGACTGAATGCGTATTGCTGCATTCTGCATCTTCCTGAGAGTCTGTCTAACTCTTACTCCTCTAAAACTTGCCTGAAGAACAGTAACAGCTTTCAAAATTGTCAGGTACTTTGCACGCTGAATTTTACCTTGACAATATGCTCTGTATCTTACCTGAATGAGGACAGCTGCTGTTCTCATTTTGTGGTATCTTACTTTTGCTTGATGCATTTTAAACATGGCTTTAATGAAAGTGGCTGCCGTGTGCATGTGTTGAATACGTCTTCTCACTCTAATACCTCTAAAAACAGCTTGAATTTTAACTGCTGTCTTCTTTAAATTAAGATATTCCTTACGTTGATGGTTTGCAATTTTGATATTTCGATACCATCTCTGAATTAGAACAGCAGAAGCTCTGTAGGTTGCATAGTTTTTTTTGGCTTTGTAAGCTCTATATGTAGACTGTATAGCGACTGCCGCTTTGTTGTACTCCTTTATTTTTTTTCTTACTCTCATACTTCGGTAAGCAGACTGTATGATGACTATGGCCGCTTTGGTTTTCAGATACAACCGACGCTGTCTCCTTCCAATCCTGTACGCCCTATAATACATTTGAATCAGACGAGCAGCTTTTTTCATGATGTCCCACTTCTTTTGCTGCACATGCATTCTGTAGTATGACTGTATGATGACAGCACATTTGTGCTGCTTTCGAATCTGCCTTCTCACTATTTTTCCCTTCCATGTAGACTGAAGCATCAGTGCTGCGTTACGGAGTTCAGTGTATTCCATACGTTGCTTCTTTCCCGCGCTCCATGCTCTCAGATGTTGCTGAATGACTAATGCTGCTGTTTTGAACAATCTGAACTGTTTCTGGGTTTGGGCCATTCTAAAAGCAGACTGAATCCTCACCGCAGCTTGAAGTTCCCTTCTGATCTGCGTTCGAACTTTCCAGCCACGATAAGCAGATTGGAGAGAAATCACAGCTGCCTTTGTCTTTAAAAATTGCATTCTTACATCACGAACAGTCCTGTATGTCCTGTACCATCTCTGAATCTTGATAGTAGACTGAAGCACATACTGATATTTCTTCCTTTTACTATAGCCTCTAAAAGCAGTTTGAATTTTAAGAGCAGCTATAGATTGCTGTTTGATTAGCTGGCGTACTTTATAACCTCTGTAAGCTGCCTGCACACAAGTAACTGCTCTTTTAACTTGCAGGAAGTTCTTCCTCTGACTGACCTGTGCTTTGTAAGCACGATAGTAATTCTGAATGACAACAGCTGCTTTATACATTTCCAGGTAGTGCTGCCGCATCTTTCTCATTCTGAAATAAGATTGTAGTGAAACAGCAGCTTTTCTCTGTGACCTCATCTGCTTTCGAACCAGGTGACCTCTAACAAAAGCTTGCAGTTTGATACAAGATTCCCGCATCTGGACGTATTCTTCTCTCTTTAGTGCAGCCACTTTTATGGACCGGTACCATTGCTGGATAAGTAGTGTGGCTGCTCTCAGATGTAAATACTGTTTACGAGTCTGTTTCATCTTGACAATTGACTGTAACTTTACTGTAGCATGTTTCAGTCTCAGAAATTTTTTTCTGGAAATATAAGCTCTATAATATGATTGAATTTTTATAATGGATGTGAGGATGTGAATAAACTTTCTCCTGGCTTGCATCCCTCTATATGCAGACTGTAGAACAATGACAGCAGAACGGGTTTTCTGGTAAGATGCTAGAGCTCTCTTGGCTAAAATAGAAGCTCGAAGATGAATCTGAATTATAAGGGCAGCTTTCTTTATCTTCTTATATTTCTGTAATTGCTGATGCATTCTTACTTGTGCCTGCAATTTGATAGTAATTTTCTTAAGGTTTAGAAATCGAAATCTGTCTCGTCTCATTCTCCAGTATGACTGAAAAACACAAGTAGCTCTAATTTGTCTGTGTAAATTACGAGCTTTCATCCCTCTGAAAGCAGCCTGTAGTTGAATGGCTGCAGCCCGTTTCTGCAAATAGTTGGCGCGCTCAGTCTTTCCTTTCAGATGTGCTCTGTAGAACTTTTGGATAGTCAGTATAGCCTCTTTTCTTCTTTTATATGACTTTTGGGCTTGAAGGCACCGAAACCTTGTCTGAATGATAACAACACAAGATCTAAGGTGAATATATTTCCGTAATTCTTTGTGCATTCTATACCATGACTGTATGACAACAGCAGATTTTTCTTCTTTAGCTCGTTTCCTGACATGCCATTCTCTAAAAGCTCTTTGCAATATTATTGTAGCTTTTATTTGTAATCGCATTTTATGTTGCTTCCATCTTCTGAACACAGACTGGATTATAAGAGATGATGATTTTAGCAACTCATATCTCTGTTGATCATGTTTCCTTCTTAAATAAGCAAGCCAATGTCTCTGAATTGTAACTGTAGCCCAAAGATATCGTTTGTAAGAAGTAACTGCTATTATCATTCTTATCCTAGATTGCAGGATGACTGAATAATACTTCAATTTCAGAAATTGTTTTCTAGTGGAATATCTTCTCCAATACCTCTGAAATGTAAGAAAGGACACAAAGTAAAACAGACATAACTTTCTATACTTAACACCTCTGCAAGTATTTTTCCTAACATTTTGCTTAAAAATAAACAAGTTAAATTAAAAAAACAATATATTTTTGGAAATTACTTGTCTCTTGTTTTTGTTTATGTTTGTAGTTATGTAGTTTCTATATTGACACAGCTGTAGCCAATTCAGAAATCGTGATCTCAATCTTAATGGTATTTATATTGCATCTGTATTTCAGAAACATAAGAAATATAAGCAAGTTTATGTTCTATTAGAATAACATATAAGAAACAGTCAAAATAAAATTATAGTGACATTCTGCTATCTATTGATTCTAAGTAATTTCCTATAAATAAACCTTTAGATTTTGTATTTTCTCCTTAATATCAAGACTGCTAAGCTATCTGGTAATGATTGGAAACTGTTTACATGATGGACCCTGTTCAGGTCTAATAGTTTAAACACAGGAATTTGAGAAACAAGTGAGCCAGATCACTCTCATTTTTCTCATTAAAAATAAAATTACTTCTTCCCAAATTTTGGAATTATAGACTCACGGTCAGAAAGTAGTATTCTGAAAAGATCTGAGAAATGACAAACTGTTTATCTCTTGAATAGCCAAAGTTGCTTCCTTCTCATACCACCCACAGTCCCTAATTCCTTTGTCAGGGTGAGGGTTGGGGAAGAATTCCCTACTGCAGATGAATTTTCCTTACACATAAGGAAAACATTTTAGGGGCGAGGTACCTCTGTCTCCATTAGCACTGCCCATTGTTATGCACCCGTGCTTGGTCCAAGGACACCCACCCATGGGTGAGGAGAGTTAGGGACCCTCTAAGATTTTTCAACAGATATTGCCTTATTCCTTTACTATGTGTCAATTGTGGTTCTGTTTCTACTCTTCAGTCTGATGAAGAGATGCATAAATAATTAAAACATTATAAGTAAATTACAGAATATTAGAGACTGAAAGTTAAACCACAGTTAAACTCAACACTAATGAATATCACAAATTTAATAATGTAGAATAAAAGAATTTACATTGTTTGGACCCATCTAGATAAAATTAAAAAAAAAAAAAACAGGCAAGACAAAATGATAGTGTTTAAAGATGTGTAGAAAAAAGGCATGATTAGCATATATTAGAATAATGGTTACTTTGGGCTGGGGTGAGGAAGCTAATGGACTGAGAAATGGCTTCTGAGAAACTGACAATATTCTATTTCTTGTCCTAGGTGGTGGTTACATGGGTATTCACTTTGTGAAAAACTATCAGGCTCTACATTTGTGTTTTGTGCAATTTTCTATGAGTAATATTTCACATTTAAAAATGGTTCCAAAAAGATAATTTGTTAAATCAGAATCCTTCACTTATCAACAGTAGTAGTCAGACACAAAAATTTCCGAATTTATAAAATATAAAATTATGGGGTGAAGCTTCAATGACATTTACATAGGGCAAATTTAAATAGTACACCTCTCTGATGTTATCAAAATAGAATCTAATATCAAAACCTCACACGAAGATATGTGGAATGGAATATGTCTATTATGTAAAGTAGATATGTTAAAAATTTTTTCTAAGCAGGAAACTAACATAGGCATTCTATATATAGATTATAAGTAATATTTCATTATATACCAACTAAGTGGGCTACAGAGGAAAACGCACACATTTATCCCAAAAGAAGTTTCCAGGACTCATAGTAAAGATTAAAAAAAGAGCATGGTAGAGTTTGTGGACATACAAAGTAAAATGGTACAGTGGGTCAGCATGTTCCATGGAGAAGACTGCAAACCTTTAATATAAAACAAAGACAGAAGGGGTAAAGAATTAAGACTATTCGCTCCTTCAAAGCAAAGGAAGCATTTTGATTTGTTTGAGCCTTATGCTGATCATAGTAGTAGGTAGTAGGAAAGTATTAAATATTTGTTAAAGTACGAGAAAAACACGAAAGCCTAAGAGATACTTTAAAACTTTATATTTTACTTTCTTTCTTAAAAATGTCATTAAAACTTTTTAAATTCAAAATACCAGGATGCTATACCTGAATAACTGATGCTGATTTATTTTGAACTTTTTCTAGTTTTTCCTTTTTTAACATTAATAACTTTCTTTGTGCTAAGAGTCTTCGCCAATGTTTCTGAATGGCCAATGCTGCATTAATCTCCTTTTTCAATCGTTGTTTAGATAGAAAACTGATTACAGCTGACTGAATGATTCTTGCAGCTTTGTCTCTCTCCTAAAAAAAAAAAAAAAAAAACAGAAGACAAAAAACAAAAACAAGCAAATATGAATCAAAAACTTAATTACTTAAGACCCTAAACCATTATTTGTAAGAAAATAATTTGTTAAATATTAATCAAATTGATCCTGAAAATAAAACATTCCTCAGACTTAAGATAGGCTCATCTTTGGAGTAAAGATAATTCTGGGAATGATGAATGGTCCGATAGGTGGATTTGCATATATATTTATAAGATGAAACAAAAATTCCTAGTAAATATAAGTCTAAAATAAAGATCATACACATGTTTAGTATACCACAGATTGTCAATAATAAATGTAAAGGCAATTTAAATACGGTATGTTTATCAGATTATGGCCCAGATTCATGCTTGATTTTTTAAAAAGAGGGGGACTATGGGGGGGTGTTGGGGAAGAGACCCTAAAATAAACAAAATGCCTTGCAATAGAATATAGTATTGTTTTGTTACAACTTGAACAAAAGAATTAACAAAAAGAGAGAAGCAGCAAAATACCACTTTTAGCACAGGCTACAACGGTTTTACAGCATAGACACTCAAAAGATAAGAATATTGGATTATGAGAAGTGGTATCAGGACCTATGCCCGACAGCATAGGTGCTCAAAGAGGAGCCACCTACCCTGGGAGCACAATAGGCTAGTAGCCTACATGTCTCTAGATCCGTGGCTCCTAATAATGCATTACTAAGAAAAACAACATAGGTTAAATACTTACTAGGCACTAGGCACCATTCTAAACACTTCATGAATGGTTCATCTAAATCTCACACAACTGTAAGAGCAGATGAACAGGTACTAATTTTATGACTATGAGGAAACTGAGACAGAGCAGTCAAGTAGATTGTCAGTCCACTGGTAAGATAACCAGGGTTTGAACTAGGCAATCACTTTGCCAAACTCTTCAAGGCTAGATTTATCATTTCAGTTACCTGAACTGGAAACTAGAATATAAGTCATTCCCTCTTATGACAAGAACAATTTATAGCACGTGTGACAACCTCTTTGTAGCTAAATGGGACAGCTCACCATCCAAGGGTGGGCTCTACACAGATATTAGCTATAGATTCTAGTTATTAATTAATCCTAATCGGTTGTTGAGTGGAAACTGCACAGTATGGGAACACATTCACTTACGGAAGGGATCAAACTGCCACTCTAAGAAAGGAAAAATGTAGTTAATGGATTGAAACAAATACTAACAAATGGTGAGAGTCATATATTAGATCACTTCTGAGTGAGAAAAGACTAGACAATTCTAAAACTGGGCTGCGGAATTATGTCCAACAAACTCAGTAAGCCATCTAATATCACTGTCAGTAAGTCCCATGTGAAGCATATGGACTTTAAGGCTACAGATAGCCAAATTAAAAGCATCCTCCCTGCCACAATTTCAAAACATATTTCAGAGCTACAATAATCAAACAGTGTGGTCCTAGCAGAAAGACAGGCATATAGACCAATGGCACAGAATAGAGAGCCCACAAATACACTCTCATATATGTGGATAAATGATCCTTGACAAGGGTAGCAAGAATGATCTATGGGAAAAGAATAGTCTCTTTAGTAAACGATGCTGGAAAAACTAGATATCCATATACAAAAGAAAGAAGTTAGACCCTTTTCTTATGCCATATAAATTAACTCCCAATGGACTAAAGTCCTAA
Source organism: Lynx rufus (assembly GCF_022079265.1). Taxonomy (NCBI): domain Eukaryota; kingdom Metazoa; phylum Chordata; class Mammalia; order Carnivora; family Felidae; genus Lynx; species Lynx rufus. The sequence goes on along the minus strand of NW_025814829.1, from coordinate 27,557,718 downwards.
ATGTAGGACCTAAAACAATAAAACTACTTATAGAAAACATAGAGAAAAATTTGATTAACATTGGATTTAGCAATGATTTATAGGATGACACCAAAAGCACAAGCAACAAAAACAAAGAGTAGACAAATGGGGTTACATCAAACAAAAAAAATTATTTTCTGCGAAGGACACAATCAACAGAGAGAAAAACCATCTACAGAATGAGAAAAAAAAATACTTGCAAATCATATATGTAATAAGGTACTTGTACCTAGAATATATAAAGAATTCCTATAACTCAACAACAGAAATATCCAATAGCCTGACATACAAATGGCTAACACACAAATGAAAAGATGCTCAACAACACCAATTATCAGAGAAACACAAATCAAAACCACAATGAGATATCTCTGTACTATTAACGAGTATTGGCAGGGATGTGGAGAAGTTGGAATCCTCATGCACTATTGGTGGGATTGTAAAATGCAATGAAATAGTATGGCAGTTCTTCAAAAAAAGTTTAAAAGTGAAACTACCATATAACCCAGCAATCCCACTTCTGGGTACATATTCCAAAAAACTGAAAGTACAGTCTCAAAGAGACACACCCATGTTCAGAGGTATTATTCACAAGAACCCACAGGTGGGAATAACCCAAATGCCCAGTGAAAGATGAATGTATAAGCCAAATGTGGTATATACACACAATGGAATACTATGCAGCCTTTAAAATGAAGGAAATTCTTCCACAAGCTACAACATGGATGACCCTTGAGGACATACACTAGGTGAAATGATCCACTAACAAAAGGGCAAATATTGCATGACTTCACATATATGAGGCATCTAAAATAGTCACCCTTCATAGAAATAGAAAGTAGCACGATGATTTCCAGGGCTGGGGGAGAGGGAAACGGGAGTTACTTCATGCACACAATTTCAGTTGTGCAAGTTAAACAAATTCTGGAGCTCTGTTTCATAGCAATGTAAACACGCTTAACACTATTGAACTGTACGCTGAAAAAAAGTTAAGACGGTAAGTTTTATGATATGTGTTCTTCACCACAATTTTTAAAAACTGGGTTTAAAAAAGAATTCCCTATTAGCTTAAAAAAATGGAGTCAAAAGTTGCATTTGAGTCAAAAGTTCTAAGAGCAAGGGGCATTCTTAGATACAGTAGGCTAAGGTAAGTTGACACTTTCCTGTTTGAAGGCTATCTCAATCTCAAGCAAAGTAAATGGAACAATTTTATGTGACATTAGGGAAGCTACAGATGGAAAGGAGACAAATTCAAGGAGGTGAACATGTGATGAAATTAGCAACTTTGAAAACTTATACAAACTGATGGTGAAAGTTCCAATGCTGGCAGTCACTGACTGTTTTCTAAATTAGACCGCGTCATCATTTTAAATCCTATGCTGTTGGACAGCCAACAGCCAACCTGTTACAGGCTTGTTTTATTTTACCTTGCATATGAGCCAAACACAGGGATTTACTTTGCTTTGCAGTTTGTGCCGACACTTTGACGGGAAGAACTAAACGGTAGAACGGGTCAGGGGACCCTTGGACAATCCTGCTTCATTCATTAGGTAATTGGGCCATTAGTCAATTTTCACTTGTCTCTGCAAGAACTTGAGCCATTCTATTCTCAATGGATAGTTTATACAAATTACAACAGTGACATGAAAGTAAATTTAACACCTGAAAAATCAGCTATCTCAAGTTGGTATTTATAGGTTTATTAGCTTATACTATTTCTATGAGAATATACAGGGAACCTACTGCTTAATGTTCCAAATAGCAAATGAAAAGATATAATTGGGTGTTAGCATAATTGTATAAGAGAGGGAACATGGTCACTTGAGAAAGGAGAAAAGCAGTGGTCTCTAAAAAATAGGGAAATTTCTACTACTTACATCAAAGAAATAAATCAGGAAAAGAGATCTCACCAGCAAAGAGCTAAGAAATCTTTGCAGTTTATAGCTTCTTAAAACAAGATCATCTCGAGCAGGAAAATGAAGATTTCATTTGCCACTCACCGACCCCCCACAAATTCTGATAAATATCTGTTTCTTGGGATTTTAAATATCTTATTTAATATCATATAAACAGAATTAATGAAATAATTTGAGAACTAGCCAGGAAAGAGTCTTCGCTGAAAACTCTCCTAAAGCAATTCTCCTACAAGCTTCCAAAAGTACAAAAGTTATCCTTGAAGGGATATGTGGGCAAGGAGGCAGATACTGAGAAGATGGAGGGCAAAAGAAGGCACAAAGAAGATATGACAGCAGAAAAGACCATTTGTGAGTATAAGCCACTGCCTAGCTCCCAAAAGTTACTACCAAGAGTTTGAGTAGGGTGAAAGCAAATTTCAAGTAATGTTATTTCTGAGTCTGATAAACTATGACAAAATACATGGTGTGTGTAAGAGTTGCCAAAATGTAACTGTTTTTATAGAGTTATTAAGGACTCTATCCTAAATGCACAGTAACTCAAAATTGAGGAGCAGTATCGGGTGGAATGTATTTCTGAAATACCTGATAAATGTATCAAGCATGGTTGCTCATTTTATTTTGTTTGATTTTCCAAATAAGTGAATATAGGATTATTAGTGGAAGGAGTAGGTAGAAAAAAGGACTAAAATAGTTTGTTCAACTTGGTCAACACCACTTAACAGATGGTTAAAAATCACATTTTTCTCGAAACTCAAAAAATCACTTATGTTAATACAAAGTTGTATAGTATTAGGGTCACAAAGGGAAATAATAAGTAACATTCCTATCCCTATGCCCAGGTCCTAAGTATCTTGAGAAATAAAACAACAGAAACCAAAGTACCACTTATAAACTAATAAAGAGGGAAGCCTGGGTGGCTCAGTCAGTTAAGCATCTGACTTGGGCTCAGGTCATGATCTCACAGTTAGTGGGTTCGAGCTCCGCCTCAGGCTCTGTGCTGACAGCTCAGAGCCGAGAGCCTGTTTCAGATTCTGTGTCTCCCTCTCTGTCTGCCCTTCCCCCACTCATGCTCCATGTCTCTCTCTCTCTCCCCCCACTCTCTCTCTCAAAAATAAATAAACATTAAAAAAAAATAAACTAATAAAGAAAACACTGGAAAACAGTTTCATGACAGACAGAATGAACTGGCTAACTGAACTGCAAAACCAGACACTAGACGCCTAGACCCAAGGGCCACTCCAGCACCAAGATCAAGCCTCCCCGAACACAGCATGAAAACCTCATGGAAAGCTCCTGTTCCCTGGAGATACGTTAGATTCCAAGAAGAAGCAAATGCTGAGTCAGGTCTCCTGAGTTTACTTTTACAAATTTACAAAGGAAGTAAGTTATTCTACTTCCCCCGGAGCAAACTTGGGGAAAGCGGCTGGAAGACACATCCACTGAAGCAAACATCAGGAGTTAGGGAGAAATATCCATCCCTAACTCAAAACACACACAATTACTAAAATTATGTCCATAGTTTCACACATCAATAAAACGTAAAAATCCTATCAGGAATCAACCAACTGGCATTTTGCGAAGTACAATTCACATTACAGTGTTTTCATTTTTTAGTAGTACCTGATGACGTTTTAGGTCTGTTTTTCGTTTGTATTTTCTCCAAGTTGTCTGTATAAGCCGAGCAGCTCTTGTTTCTTTACAAAGATCCAAAAGTCTTGCACAAAGAAATGACAAATAGGTAATAACCACCTAAGAGACAACAGAAGAGATGAAAGCAGATGTTTAACAGAGATTGTGCAACTTTTACTGTCACCTTCTGAGACTCTTATTCTTAGTTAGAAACTCTTCTTTTGCTTACCTTTTCGTCAGGAATCGTATTGGACATATCTGAATGATGAATCATAGCAGGTATTCCACCAAGGTCTCTAACTGCAGACCTAACCAACTGAAAATTTTTCTTCTCATTTTCTAGCAGTTCTTTGTATAGTTCTGAAGTGTTTTCTACTATGCAAATAAAAAAGAGATTTGACAGGTCCAGTCAAAAATCTCACACGGCAAAGAAAAAACTTGAAACGTTCATCAGCCAAAAGGGACTAACCATGATCAAGTGCTTTAAGAGACAAATCCAGAGAACTTCCATCGGATTCAGAGGATGAATTTAACACCACTGAACCAGTCTGGGTGCATTCTACGGTCTGAGTAGTGCGCTGACATATAGCATCAAAAGGCACATAGTAAGGATGGTAGTGATGGATCAGGTAACACAACACACGCCCATCTGAGAAAGACACTGTAAAATTCTCCACCTGATGGAAATACCAGAAACATAATTAACTGGGATTATATAGTAATATAGGTTATTAGTGGTTTTATGGTCCATACCTCCTTTTAATAGTTGAGAATATCACATTAGGTGTTAATAGGACCTAGAAGAATATTCTATTTATAGCCAAATTCTCAATTATAAAATTCTATTTCAAAAACAAAATTTGAGTGGCTCGGTTGGTTGAATGTCCAACTTCGGCTCAGGTCATGATCTCCAGATTTCATGAGTTCGAGCCCTGAGTTGGGCTCTGTGCTGACAGCTCAGAGCCTGAAGCCTGCTTCGTGTCTGGGTCTCCCTCCCTCTCTCTTCCCCTCCCCTGTTCATGCTCTGTCTCTCTCTCAAAAATAAATAAACATGAAAAAAATTTTTTGATTATTGTGCTGGGAGAAATAGGATCCCTAAAAAATTCGCGTCCTTCCTAGGACCTGAGAATGTCACATTATTCAGATATAGACTCACTGCAGATTTAATTTGTTGAGATGAGGTCATACTGCAGTAGTGTGGGTTCTCAGTATCAGTATGTCTGGTATCCTTATATGGAGAGAGACACAGAGGCAGACACAGGAAGTTGCTATGTGAGAACAGAGGTGGAGATTGGAATAATGTATCTGTAAGTGAAGGAATGCCAAGGATTGCCAGCAACACCAGAAGTTAAGAGAAAGGTTTGGAACACACTCTCCGCCAATCTTTAGTGGCTCTCTAATATTTAGTTAAAACGTAGAAGATGATCCATCTATCTGACTTTTTTTTTATAACCAGAGTCGTTCAAGGTATAATACTTTACTATATTCAGTTACATGTATTCTGTATCATTTTTCTGGCTTCATATTCCCTACCAGATATTTTATTCATTTTTAAATATTTACAATTAAAGGTATAGTTCACACAGAAATATAGTATCAGTCTAATAAAACACTCAACTTAGATTTTTTCCTCCTCCTTGTACTCAGCGGTCAGGTTCTCTATTGATCCTTCCTGCATGATGGGTTTATTTGAATTTACCTTTATAAAAAGGGTGTGATCCTTAGGTGTCCCAGTTTTATACAAGTGTCTCCTATTAAAACTCCTGACTAGAACAATTTTTCTTAGTAATCGTGTATTACACAATTGGTGACAGATTAAATACAGTAAGTGAAAATATCCTCACTCATTTGAGGACAAGTTTGCTCATATATAAACTAAATTATTTAAGAAATGCAATGAAATATTTTAGGAATTGAAGTCTGACTTTAACCAAAATGTATTTAAAGACACTGAAGTAAAACAAAACAAAACAAAGAAACTTACCTTTTTATTATAGAAAGCACAAACAGCATTTACCCAATCCATCAACAGCTTTATGCTCTCACTATATCGTTCAAAGGAACCACTATTCCTTTTGTCTTTTTCCTTATTGATAATAGCATCAGAATGGCATGACAGTGCAGACGTTGTTTTCTTCAGACTCTGTGTGTGTTTTAAAAAGTCAATTTCTTCTTTCAACTGGTCTAAATTAAGGGAAATATCCACCTGAAACACACAAAAAAAGATAAGTCTCTTTATGTTTTTCATGTGTCATTTGTAACCCACAAAAGTTAGTCTTTTTCCTTACGGTAAACATAGTTTATGAAGCAGTGGGATGCATAGTGGTTAATGTGTGTCATGTGAATCACACAGAAGATTTAGGACCACACGATCCTGGGTTCTAGTCTCGTCTCTGCTTCCTATCAATAAGGTAACTTTTAGCTTTGGTTTTCTTACCTATGAGGTAATGACAACACCTACCTTACACGGGTGTTGTGAAGATTAAATTGGAATATATATAAAGCAATTACCACAGTTCCTGGGACAGAATAAACCCTAGTAATTTTGCTAGTCCTTATCTGATGCAAAATGCTTCTATAAATCAGTACTGAAAATTGACAAAAAGTGCAAAATTTACAAAATGTACAATACCTGAAAAGCAAATGCTATTTTCCAAAGTAACGCAAGAGTTTTTTCTCTGTGCCTATCCACAATATCCTTAGATAGGATTGCATTTCCTGTAAATGAAATCAGTTTGTTAGCACAATCTATGTATATATCAATTTTTGGTGAGAAGAAAAATTTTTATCTTTACTCAATTTTTACCATGTTCATCATTTAATCGAATTCCTCGTGATCTAAGAATTTGAAGAACAATGTCGACATTGTGCATCTTCTGAAGACGACTTATTGCAGGGATCCTGAGTTTCTTTGAGAGATTCCAGTCCCGTGTGAGAAGTTCCATGATTCGCCTAACAATAAAGGAATTTTCAGATGACACTGTCATATAAAAATATATAGGAAAAGCCCCCTGCATCAAAAGATGGGTCTCAAACCATATCCCAAAATGTCATAAATATCCTGTCCTTACCTTCCCCACACTGAGATGCTAAGAATCTGTCAGTGTATGATTGTCCTTATCACAGGAAAAAATAAACTTAACTTTGCTTTAAAAAACAAAAAAAACAGGGGTGCTTATGTGGCTCAGTTGGTGAAGTTCTAGTCATATTCTCACAGTTTGTGAGATTGAGCCCCGTGTCGGGCTCCATGCTAATAGCATGGGATCTGCTTGGGATTTTCTCTCTCCCTCTTTCTCTGCCCCTCCCTGGCTTGTGCTCTCTCTCTCTCTCTCCCTCTCTCTCTCAAAATAAATACAAATAAACTTAACCCCCCCACACACACATATAAAAACAAAAACAAAACAAAAATAAAATATATACGTAAGATGAAATTTATTTAAATATAGTTATCACCCACATAAATTTCCAACATTTAAAGAATTTTAGGTTAGAAAGATCCCAAAAAACTATCTGAAAACTGTTGCTTCATAGTTAGCAAATAAGAGTCATTCTCATTTTAAGCCTGGGGTTTGAGGTCTATGAACAGAATGTAAAAAAAAAAACAACAAAAAACAGATGAGACACACATAAATGAACACATGAACAAAATAACAGAGTTCTACAGGGAAAGGAAAGGAGAAAGTGTATTTATGGAGGGGCTACTGTATTCTACAAATCAAGGACGTGCTGTCTTTTCTTAGTCCTCATAGCAAATCCCACAATCAGGCATTATTATCCCACTTTTTTGCAGATGAAGGAACCAAAGCCCAGACAAATTAAGTAAATTGCTTGTGGTCACATAGCTAATAATGACAGAACTGAGATCAGAACTCAAACTCAGTTTTATCAAATTCCAAAGCCATCCTGTTATATACACCAGATTATTGTAAAAATATGAACACCTATCTCAAAAAGACACATATACTCCAATTTAAATTCAAACCCCTAATATCATCTAGGTCACTAGTATTTTATCTACTAGACAATAATCAGTGTTTCTATAGAAAAAGCAAGCTTCAATGGATTATTATATATAGCTAAAATTTGGTAGAATTGTTTATAGAACCATAATTTCTAAAGGTTAGAAAGCAACTTAAGATCATTCCAGGTCAACTGCCCAATCAACATATGAAGCATTTCTGCAACAGTAGACCACCTCATCACCTATGGCATTAGTACATCAACCATTGTCAAGCATTCTCAAATAACTTCAAAGATCTATGATCATTTTGCTGACGCTGAAGAAAGTAGAAATCTGGTATGCATGGCCAAGTCTCTTAACTAGTGAGAGGTTCTGATCAAATAAAAAGCATCAATGTTCAATACTGCTAAGTCCTCAGTAACTCTTGTAAAAACATAAAAAATGTCTTTCATTGTGGAAAATAGCACCAAACATGAAACCAATCACTGCCCCTCCTGGAAAGTGGAAAAAGTCTAAAAATGTGAATTCTTATTGGCCAGAAAACAGATGTGGCGGCTTGGATTTATGAAATGAACAAATTAAATACAAAAATAACATGTGAAACATTTTCAGCCAATGCGCTAGCCTCTATGGAAACTGCTCAAGTAAGAGAAAACTACAATAAAGTTCAAAAGCTATGAGAACATAGCTGTGAGAACATATGATCAGAAAAGAACGTTCATGGAAATTTAATTTAGAAGGAAGCATGTGACATGTATGTTGCTTTTGAAGAAGTGGGGATTTTTCCAGAGACCCCTTCCTCACAAATGTCAAATGTAACATAAATTTGGAGAGTTTCCTAGAAATAAGACAAATGTCTCCAATGTGTACATCTTAAAGTGGTCAAGTATAGTACCATGCTCACGACCACTCCTTCCAAAGCAGGAACAGCACACTGAATTCACATAACAGCCAATTTTGAAGATTCTAGTTTGTTACTGACAGATGCTGTGTGCTTTGAAGCCAGACATCCTGAGTTTATGTCTCAATATCATGATACAAAACTTGGGCAAGGCCTGTCACTTCATCTTACTTTTCCTCATATGTAAAACAAGGTTATTAACACTGCTAGAATTGGTCCCAAGTGATGGAGTACTCATGAAATCATTGATGATACACGTGATACTTAAATGTTTGATATTTTAATTAGTTCCATGCTTGTCCCAACTCCTATTCTGGGGCATCAATAGTTCCTACTCACAGTGACCCTAGTCACTGCCAGCATGGAAAAAAAATGTGGACAGGAGACATGGTTTAAAATTGACACATTTTACCAAAGTGTTGGAGATATTTACCCCAAGTTTTTTAATCCTGAAATTTATTGCATTATATGAAAGAGCAGGAAAGACTGTGTAAATACAGAAAAGTGTTTTCTAGAAAATTTTAGTCTATTCCATTAAGGAAAATAATTCTATTTCTTATACTTACACAAGACGCACTCCACATTGCAAGTCTACGGCAAGATTTGTAACAGCAAAATCAAATTCATCAAATGGTGTCTGCACATGGTTAACAGGTAATCCCAAAAAGCTAAGGTGACGGGAAAGGTCACCTTCACCGCTTAGGAAGTCTCGTGAAAAAGCCAGAAGAATTTCTTTACTAGTCTATGGAGAAACAAGTTGCAGGTATTATATGCCAAGATTATAATTTTGTTTACAATAATAACAAATTCTTAAGATTCTGAGCATATAGAAATAAAGTAAAATTAATGGTAGTATAAAAAAAAAGTCAGGGCGTGCCTGGGTGGCTTAGTTGGTTAAGCGTCTGACTCTTGGTTTCAGTTCAGGTCATGATCTCAGAGTTCATGAGATTGAGCCCCACATCAGGCCCTGTGATGACAGTGCGGGGCCTGCTTGGGATTCTCTCTCTCTCTCTCTCTCTCTCTCTCTGCTCTTCCACTATTCCTGCATGTGTTCTCTCTCTCTCTCCCAAAATAAACAAATAAACATTTAAAGAAAAAAAAAAAGTCGGTTTTATATCATACAGTAATAATGAACATCTATTTCCAATTTAAGGCCTTGGAAAAAATTACTCATAATAATAGACTCCAAAAATTAGTATTAATTTTATTTTAATGTTTATTTATTTTTGAGACAGAGAGAGACAGAGCATGAACGGGGGAGGGGCAGAGAGAGAGGGAGACCCAGAATCCGAAGCAGGCTCCAGGCTTGGAGCTGTCAGCAGAGAGCCTGATGTGGGCCTCGAACTCATTGACTGTGAGATCATGACCTGAGCCAAAGTCAGACACTCAACTGACTGAGCCACCCAGGCACCCCAGTATTAATTTGATAATATGCTAAATTAGGAGTGAAATCTCTCCCCAACCCAAAGTTAATTCCTCAGAAGTATAGTTTCATTGATTCTCAAATCAAAGTTAATAGGGTGTGCCGGTGAAAGGTCAACCATTAAGTTAGGTGGGGTTAGAACTACTAGTAAGACGGACTACACAGGCATTCCTATTCCACTCCAGAGTATTGTTCTTTGGGAAACTTCAAAGTTTTTAAGGAGAAAATACACAACAGAAACAAGCAAAAGTCTTAAATGTGAAATATAAAAGAAATGAAAACTATACCTTGAATTCAGCATCTTTACAGAAGAGACAAGGATCATGATCAATAAGTCTGGAGATTTTGGCATAATCAAGGAAACAAACCAACAACAACAACTTTTTCAATGTAAACTTAGACAAAGCTTCTTCATGACCTTCAATGAAGTACAAAAAAGCACAGCAAGTTAATCTGTGAAAGACAAGTTTCACCTGAAAATATGATAACAACGTGCTAATAAAGAAAAGTAATAGTAAGCATAAATAGAACCCTATGTGCCTTTCTCAGTGTTTTATATATATGAATTCATGTACTACTCATAGTAACTCTATGAGGCAGGTATCATTTAATATTTCCAGTTCATAGAGGAGGAAACAGAGGCACAGAGATATTAAGTGATTTAGTCTATCTCCTGCAACAAATATTTAATGAGCACCTACTATGCAGGTAGCATCCTGGGTGCCATATGTGGTAGCAAACTAAAACTACTATGATCTCCGCAGGCCTTACTGCCTAGTTCTGGGGACAGGGTGAGTAGAGACAATAAAAAGGTAAAAATAATTATAGTGATGGAGGAAATGATGGGGAATGATGAGGGTAAAGAAAGGGAGGAGGGTAGAGAGAGGAACTGACTATTCATATTGGCAGCTCTGAGAAGGTAAAATTTAAATAGAGACAGGAAGAATAAGAAGACAACATTTATGCAGAGTGTGGAGAGGACGCGGTGGTGGCAGAACTACTTACCATCTCTATAGAGATGAGGAACACTGGGGTGTCTATACTCAGCAGCTATATCAGGATTCCAAAGTAAGCGATTCAGAATAAACACAGCCAACCCTGTGACATCACTGTTATCTTCCAAAGATATGAGTTCTCCATAAATTGTCTGAAAAGAAATTAAAAGCTAAAGTCAAGACTATGTTACCTTTAAGAAGCAAAGGGATACAAGAGGGGGAGGGCAGACTATGATCTTCTAAGGATCTTCTAATGTTCTATTTTCTAAATAGTATGTAAATAACATGGATATTTGCCAAATAACTTCTTTAAACTGTGTATATGTTTTGTGCAGTTTTTAGTGCATATGGTGTATGATGAAAAAAGGCAAAAGCTCAAGGCTAAGATAAATTCTTAAGTATCTGACAAGTGATATTTACATTTTAATGTTTTCCTTTAAAGAACTATCAAATGTATGGGGTGCCTGGGTGGCTCAGTTGATTAAGTGACTGATTTCAGCTCAGGTCATGATCTCATAGTTTATGAGTTCAAGCCCTGCATTGGGCTCTGGGCTGATAGCTCAGACCCTGGAGCCTGCTTCGTACTATGTCTCCCTGTCTCTCTCTGCCCCTCCCCTGTTCACGCTCTCTCAAAAAGAAACAAACATTTAAAAAAACCCAAAAACTACCAAACGTAGGCATATTGTTCAAATTCAATTAGAATTGTCGCACTAAGTATATCATGAAGGTACAACAGAAACGAAAATATTCAAAATTTTCTAATAGTCAACACGTGGAAACCCATCTGCAAATAATCTAAGATAACAATTTGGGAAGTTCAGATCCATTTATAATTAATGATTTAAATACGAAATTAGTTTAACATCAACATGCCTAGTTTAATGATTTTTAAAGTGATTAGAAAAAACTAAAAACATATCAAATTATACCCTATAACCTTACGTTAACAAAATATAGAGATAAAAGCATAGGAAGTATATGCCAAAATAGAAAAACTGCATTTTTATTTATTTATGTTTTTTGCCTTTGATGTTTTCTTAAAATCCTCAAAGGTTATGCCCACTACCAGAACCTGAAGGTGTGGCGGTGAGGTAAAATATTTTGTTCACAAGGACTCATCCCTCCCTTCCCTCTAAAAGGATTGTACATCCCCACCAACTGCCATGGACTTGCTGTCCTAGTTCATTTGTGTTTGGCCAAATAATGTGCTCTGGCCAGTGGAATATGTGCATTTTATACAAGCAGAAGTTTTAAAAGGCATTAAGTTTCCACCTAAACCTCATGCTTTTTACCTTTGGCACAAAATGCTGTGTCCCAAATAGAGGGATTATACTCCAGTTAAGGTTCTAGAATTATTTGACTCGTGAAGCAGAGCTGGTTGATACGTAATTTTCCGATTAACGAAGTATACTAAACTGAAATAAGAAATCTTAGCAATGACACTATCCAGCTGTATGACCATGGTAAGCTTATCATTTGTTCTCTTTGTGCCACAGCTTCTCGATAAATAAGAGCCAAATTATTGCTAACGATTCCTTTCAGTCCCAAAGATCATTCTATTCCAACACCTGGAATAAGCTGAAGAACAGAATATCTCACATGACAATGGCAAAAAGCCTAAAGAAAATGTAAAAGTGTGCCAGTAAAAGACGAAAGAAATCTATAAACACAGAGAGGATGTTTTAAATAAAATCATATTTTTAATTTACAACCGCTAAGGTCCTTTCCATTCAGTTTTAAAATCCTAAGTATTATTGAGCTATGCACCAAGTGAAAAACTCAAATTCAGCGTTTTTATGGGAAGTGTTACATCAACATGGCTGCAAGTTTGGACTCTGGCATCAGACTGGCATAGTCTCAAATCCTGACTACTAGTTGGCATCTGGCATGTTACTTAAAATCTAAGGTTCAGTTTTGTCAGTGAAATGGAAATAGTAATACGCACCTCACTGGGTTTTAAAGAGGCTTCAATTATTTGAAATATATTTAAAATGGCCCAGTATGATCATTTGTAAAAGCTCAAAAAAGAGTTTACTATACCTGTTATTATATCAAATACCAAACTATTGATATTTAAGAAAACTACCAGGAAAGTTCTTTTGTGATGACATGGCAATAATACATAATGGCATGATCTAATTACCTAATGAGTATTTATTAAAGGACCTTAAATTTTATACTCAAAGATCAATTAAACTAACCAAATGACTTTATAAGTGAAACTACATTTTATTAAAGAATCTATTAAAAATATATAATAAAAAGTCTACTAAAGGAATATATAATAAAAAAGTACACAATAAAAGTATATAATAAAAAGTTTTAAAAATAATTTAAAAAATTTACAGTATGCTTTTTTTTAAAGTATATCATTTCAAAAACTGAAGTGTATATACTCACCTCTAGGCCGATACGTAGCCACAAAGGATTATATGATAACAGCCAATTCAGGACTTTCTGCCGTTCTCCTGAAATGCATGTGAAAAGCAAGTAAGCTCAGACCACTAATCAAATAGAGACAATAAATAAAATTTTATGGAGAGAAATCAGTGGAAAAAAGAGATAATTACATACATGAAATCAATTAATTTAAATATATATCCATTCTTAAATGTATATTGATCATATTAAAGTGTATAAGATGGTGGGCAGCAAAGTGAAATCATGTACAAATCTGACTCTAAAATACAAAATCTCAAGTGTTTTCAACGAACTAATCTCAAGATTTCTATATCTTCTTACCCACATCTTTCCAGAGGTGTCTATCTTTTCGAACAATCAACCGCCTAGCTTCAATTTCAATTTCAAGCTTCTTAATAGCTTTGACCATGTTTTCAGAAGTAAATAAACGACATGCTGCCCGACGTAATCGATTCAGCCGGCACCGAGCAGTGTAAGCTCTGAGAGACATTTCATCTTTTGTAGGAGCTCTAGCAACACTGATTTTATGTTGACTCTCCACTCCCAAAAGAAGAGTAGCAGCATTTACTGGGTAAAAACAAAAGGAAGAATGTTTCCGGTGAAACTATAGATCCATATCCTTAAATCCAGCAATACATGCAATTTAAGATGGCCAAAATAGGATTTCTTCTCTGCTCCTTACAAGCTTGCTCTTCTCTTTCCTATCTCAAAATATGAGTGTCACTCTTCACTCAATACCGTGGGCCATTCTATCATCGCAACCTGGAGCTCTACCTGCAAAATGGATCCCAAGTCTAACGTGAGAGTTACTTCTAGCGCTACCCACCACTATTATCCAAGTTCAAACACTATCAATCAACTCTAACCTAGACTAAAATAGTCTCCTAACTGGTTTCTCTGTTTCCATCCTCTGCATAAATTAAAAGCAAAAAAAAGTCTCTTAAAGAACATGACTTTAAAAAACTCAATTAAATTTTGAAATGCAATTTGAAATTTTATAAAACACATTTTCTCCCAAGAGAACTAAGTATCAGGCTGTGTTTACTTCTGGAGAAAAAGAAAGGCAGCCTTAGAGATCATCTAGTCAAAGGACTTTTAATGGGAAAATCCTATATATTGTTCTTTAACAAATATAGACTGGCCTCTCCCTGAACACTGTAACAGTGGAGAAACCATCATCTTAAAGACAGCCTATGCGATGGCTTGGCAATTTAAATGTTTACAAAGATTCTTCCTTATCTTGAGTTGAACTGATCCCTATCATTTCTATGCAAGAGTAGCACAAATTAAGTTTCCCTTCCTCTCAGGAAAAAAGCCTTCAAATGTTTGAAGGACAGCATGTTTCCATCTTGCTCTACATCTGAGCTTTCCCTTTTCCAGAACAAACACTGAGATGTTTCTCCATATCAACTGGTTTTAAGATTCCTCAAAATTCTGTAGTCTTCCTACACACATCTCAAACTAAGGTATGTGAAAGTGGAGACAAAAAAAGAAAAAAAAGGGAAGACAATATGCCTGAAAGGATCAGGTCATGTAAGGCTATTAGATTTATTCACCAGGACATTACACTTTATTAATGTGGTTAAGATTGAATTGGATTTCTTAGTAGTCATGTTTCACTGTTAATTCAGACTGAACTTGCATTAAAATAAAACTCATTCCCCTGAAAGGCTGGAATTGAATTGGCTGATGAACAAGAATGGTAAGCAAAAAGAAAAAAAAAAAGTTTAGTACTTCCAGTACAGAATTCCCTAAAAATTCTCACTTATATGAATCTTTAGCATTCATGTCAATGAATTAGTGAGCTATGCCATTAACTGTAATATATATGTATAATTAAAAAAATGAAAATTCATGTTAAAAACTATCTGTTAAAACAGTATTATTTAACTTAAACATTAATTTAATGTTTACCTTCAGAAATATTTGTTTTTACAGTGAAGTCATCAGGAGTTAATATAAAATTTAGCCACCAAGTGAAGCCCTGCTCCTGCTTTTCCTTCCAGCGTTCATCATAAAACATGTTCTTTGCAGCAAACGGCATTGGGTGTCTAGGAATATCTACGAATACAATTGGTTTATTGCATGAGAAGTTCTCTTTTACATTATTATGCAATATATAGCAAAAGACCATTTTTCCTAGCAAAACCACCTTTAAAACACTGAACAATATTCGCTTTTCCACTATTTAGTGCAAACAGTTGAAAGCGTTTTAGGTACAAAATATAATCAAAGTTTAAAGGGAAAAAGTAGAGCTGTACCTCCTGGTTATTTATTTATTTATTTAAAAAAAATTTTTTTAACGTTTATTTATTTTTGAGACAGAGAAAGACAGAGCATGAACAGGGGAGGGTCAGAGAGAGGGAGACACAGAATCTGAAACAGGTTCCAGGCTTTGAGCTGTCAGCACAGAGCCCGATGCGGGGCTCGAACTCACGGAACGCGAGATCATGACCTGAGCCAAAGTTGGCTGCTTAACCGACTGAGCCACCCAGGCGCCCCATCTCCTGGTTATTTAAAAATCCTAAGTTACCTGAGTCAATTTCACCGAAGTCTGAGAAAATATCCTAATTGTTATTTGAATACACATTTTAAAATGCCTCGACGCTTTAATGCAACAAAAAAGTATCAATTCATTTCCATTTCAAATGTCATTCATGCTTCATTCCATGGCAGTTTTTCAGTGACTTTAAAGATAGTAAACACTTACCTGTTTTTAATGGTTTTATGAAGGTCAGAGTAGACTGTGCCACAGCAACAACGGGTTTTGTCCTTTTGTTTGTTTTAGAATGAGGAGTTCTATATACTAATGAATCTAAAATAAGTTAGAAAGTAGAATAATAGCATTAAAAATGAAATAAGTTCCATGAATGAACTGTCTTAAAGTTAAATTTGGTTCTTCAGTATCACATCCATTTAGCAAATACTGAATAGCTACTATGTACCCCGTACTACGCTATGAACTTGGTGGTCAATAAAACCTACATCTGGAAGTTCTACACCAGAAGTTACACTTTATCTTGTGTGCCTATAGAAGCTAGGAGTCACATTCAATCACAATTTATTTTATGTATGTATTGCAGATTCTATGCTAGGTACTGAGAATGCAGAATTGAGATATGGCCCCACCCCTTAGGAAGTTCTCAGTCTAGTCAGAAGTTTAAAAGGAATTACAATATAATACACAAAGGAAAAATACAACATTTAAGGAGCAATGAGAACAAGGAGAAGGGACAGCTAACTTCACTTAAAAGGGCAGGACAGCCTTCCTAAATGGGAATACACTTGAGCGGACTCTTAAAGTGGAAGCTAGGCATGAGGCATGTGGCCTGTTGACAAAACTGCAATGCGCCTGAATAAAAAATACATATCAGAAAAACAATACAAGAAGAGGTTGAAAGAAGTAGAAAAGACTTCAATCATAGTAAAAATAACAGTGGCAGCTAATGTTTGAATGCTTTGCTGCAGGCACTAGCCTAGTCTTTTAATATAGAATACCTCATGCAATTACCCCAGAAAACCTACAAGAAGTGTATTATTGTTACTATAGGTTTTCTATAAAAATAGGTTTTCATTTTATATAATTAGGATACTGGAGCTTAGAACAATTAAGCAAGTTGGTCAAAGTCACACAAGCTAGTAAGTGGCGGAGCTGGGCACTCTAGTCCCAGAGCCTGCACTATTAGTCAGTTGGAAGTACCTGGTATGCCAATGAAAGACTCAAATCTAGGAGGTGACGCCACCATTTATATTTTAGAAAACAGTGGCCAACGGAATAAAAGGGATCAAGACTAGAGATAGAAAGCTAAGAGGAAGCTATTATAGTAGCGCAAGTTAGCTATTATGAGAATTTAAATTAAAACAGAAGCAGTAGAGACAAATTAGAAAGAGTTATTCTAACAGAACCTACAAGCCTTAACAACCACTGGCTAGGCAGGTGATAGAAGAATGAGAACTGCAGATGATGTCCAGGTTATCTAACCCAGGGGACTGAGGGAGACAGTAGGTGGTACCTACAAAGAAAAGTATAATAAGAGTCACAGTGGCAAAGTGATATCGTTTCTAGGTTGATATAGGTTCTATCAGGATAGCAGTTCACTTCCTCAAAAGCAAGTTTCATCAGATTATACACCTGCTAAATATGAAGAGCTAATAAAAAACAGCAGAGGGCAAACTATGCCCCACAGGCAAAATCCAGCCACTTCTGTACAGTCGACAATCCAAGAATAGTTTTTACATTTGTAAAAAGTTGAGAAAAAATCAAAATGACTGTATTTCACGACACTTGAAAATTACATGAAATGCAAATTTCAGTGTACATAAATAAAGTTTTATTGGAACACAGCTGCACTTATTCACTTACACATTGTCTATGACTCTTTCTCCTACAATAGTGGAGGTCTGGTAGTTGCAATAGATATCATTTGGCCTGCAAAACCTAAATTTTTATTATCTGGATCTTTAGAGGAAAAGTTTGCTTAGTTTTGATTTAGAAGGATTGCAAATCTTCGCCTGTGACATGATAGTTATTAGGTTCTGAGTTTCTTTGTGTTTGAACCTTTCAAACATTAAGAGGAAAAAAATCCTCATTCTGAAACATTGCGGAAGCTAGTCCCTCTGCCTGGAGTCATTTTATCCTGTGAGCAGCCTTTCCTGGAACCATCTCACAGCTCCTCGCCATTCACAAAAGCCAAGTAAAGTGCCTCCATTTCTGTGCTTTCGTGATTTCCTGTGCATAGCTCAGTCAGAGGACTGAAACAACTTGAACACAGAAACTCTACCTTTTCTCCCTCATATCCATAAAGCCTAGAACAATGCATAGCACACAGCAGGCACCTTATAAATACTGAATAAATGCATCTAGGAAAACTGTCTTCTTTCTCTGCTCTCCTAGGTTCATCAGAATCGAAAGAAGAGTCAGTCATTCTTAGTGACTTACCATGCTCTCATACAGGCTCATAAATCAATACTCAGCATGTCTAATTCTTTCTAAACCCTGCAAAGAGGCTCAACTAGGTGGCCACCTTAAAGAAACTATAGGTTCAAATGTCAACACTTCAGTGGCTTATTTAGTAAGTCATTCATTCATCACTTATTGTACACCTTGTAGAAAATAAAAAAGGTATATATGTACGTTCCCTATTCTCAAGGAATTTGTTACCTGGTCAGATAATATCTATAGGAAACAAGAAAACAACACAGGCAAAGAAACAGAGTTTACAGGTACATACAAGATGTCATATACGCTGAATTCAAATTTGCTCAGGGAAGGTACCTAGCGGCAAATTCATCAGGGAGTAGAGTTAATAAAAGTTGATTATAGTACTTGAAGTAAGTGAAAGATTTGAATTACTGAGGAAAAAAACAGGTAAGAATGGAAGAAGACACGTGGTCAGAAACAAGACAAGGATGCCCACTCTTGCCACTTTTATTCAACATAGTATAATTGGGCAAGAAAAAGAAATAACAGTTATTCAATTTAGAAAGAGAGAGGTAAAACTGTCACTATTTGCAGATGAAATATTAAATACAGAAAACCCTAAAGACTCCAACATAAAACTGTTGGAATAAACGAACGCAGGAAAGATGCAGGATACAAAATCGATATATGAAAATCTGTTGCATTTCTATACGCTAACAACAATCAGAAAGAGAAATTAAGAAACAATTCCATTTACTATTGCATCAAAAGAATAAAATGTCTAAGAATAAATTTAACCAAGGAGGTGAAATCCTGTACACTGAAAACTGTAAGACACTGATGAAAGAAACTGAAGACAAAACTAAACAGAAAGACATTCCAGGCTCATGGATTTAAAGAATCAACATTGTTAGAATGTTCATATTATCCAAAGTAATCTACAGACTCAATGAAATTCCTACCAAAATTCCAAAGGCATTTTTCACCAGAATAGAACAATCTTAAAATTTCCATGGAACCACAAAAGCCCTGAAATAGCTAAAGCAAGCTTGAGAAAGAAGAACAAAGCTGAAGGCACAACACTCCAAGATTTCAAAGTACTGCCCTCGCTGCCACTGGAAAATAAGACTATGGAGAAGCCAAAGGTGAAAACAATGTCTGTTAGTAGGCTCTGCAATGACACAGACTAAATCAGGTGCCACTGGAAATGGTGAGAAGTGATCAGATTCCGTATTTGGAAGAAAGAGAAGATACAATTTGTTGTTCGGAGTACCGGGGTGGCTCAGTTGGTTAAGCATCAGCCTCTTGGTTTCGACTCAGGTCATGATCTCACGGTTCCGGAGTTCTAGCTCCACATCGGGCTCTGTGCTACCTGGGATTCTCTCTCTCTCTACCCCTCTGGCTGTCTCTCTCTCAAAATAAATAAACTTAAAATTTTTTTTTAACATTTATTCATATTTTTTGAGAGATAGAGCGAGCGAGCAGGGGAGGAGCAGAGAGAGACACACAGAATCTGAAGCAGCTCCAGGTTTTGAGCTGTCAGCACAGGACCCGATGTCAGGCTCGAACTCATGAACCATGAGATCATGACTTGAACCAAAGCAGGCTGCTTAACCGAATGAGCCATGCAGGAGCCCCGATAAATGAACTTAAAAAAAAGAAAAGAATTTGTTGATGGACTGAATTTGGAATCAGACAGTCTGAATTTATAAAGAAAAGCTTGGAGAGAAAGACACTTAAGGACATTTACAAGGTTTGGGCATGAGATGAGAGGTCACAGTAGCAAGTGTTGTGATGGAAGCAACATGCCAGGTATGTGTATCAAGGAAGAGGGGACAGTAAAGGTTTGGCTTTGGACAAATTAAAGATGCTCACTAGACAGTGAAGCAAAAACGTTACATGTTGGATAAATGAGTCTACAGATTAGAAGTCCATCCTAAAGATACAAAATTGGGAGGCTGCCATGTATGGACAGCACTGAAAGCTAGGAGATGGAATGAGATCACTAACAGAATGAGTAAAGTATGAAAAAGGTTCAATGACTAAGCCTTCACTTACTCCAGGATTTAGAGGCCGGGATGATAAAGAGCACTGAACAAGGAAAACCAAGAAGCAGCCAGCGAAATAGGAAGAGAACCAGGAGAGAGAGGGGATGGCAGAATAAAGCGTTCCAAGAAGGCAGAGGCTCAAAGCATCCAAGAGTTTGCTAAGAGTTCAAGATGAAGATTGAGAAATATCTACTGGATTTAACAGTAGGGAGGTATCGAGGACCTTGATAAGAAAGGTTTCAGTGAAGTCGTCAAAAGCTCATTGAAGTGCGTTCAAAAAATAGGAGAGGAATTGGAAACAGCTAATACAAGCAACTTTCTAAGTGGCTTTTTTGCATTAAAAAGCACCTTTTAATTCATGTTTACACAAAAAAGTGTCCATATGTCAGCGAACTATCACAAAGTGAATACTTAGGTACTTGCAAGGAGTTTTGCTCAAAGGAAAGCAGAAGAATGGAGGAGGGGCTGCAGGAGGGATAAGTGGTATCAATAAGAGGTGTTTTTGTTTTAAGAGATGGAAGTAATAACAGCATATTTGTATCAGAAATGACCCATTAGAGAGTAAAAAATTAAGATATGAGACAGAGAAGACAATTGCTAAAGCAACGTCCTTGGGTAGAAGGGCACAGAATCTGCTGTGTGCACAGAATCTGTGTCAGCACAGGGCCTGCTTGGGATTCTGTCCCTCTCTTTCTCTGCCCCTTCCCTCCACTCTCTCAAAAATAAACATTAAAAAATACTGTATTGATTATAATTATTTGGTGTAATTGTTATGAGTATTAAATGAGGTAATAGTACAGCACTTACAACTGGGTCTGACAGAACACATGCTCAGTAAATATTACCTCCTATTATCAACGATGAGAGAGGAGGAATGAGAGGTGTTAGAAGTTTCAGGAGAAAAGAACGGAGGGATAAGATAGTCTACAGTAAATCGATATAAGCCAATAAATCCAAAAAGATGTAGCCAAAAAGAGTTAAGGGCTTGCTTGAAATTAGTGGTCATTAAAGACCAACCAGCAAGGTTCAAGCACAGAGCAGAGAGGGTTGGATTGGGATGGAATTTCCTAGGCAAATACAACGAGGGAGAAGAGCGATGAATTAAATGATGATGCTGAGTTATGGAATCCAAGCTGTATAAGTAGGAAAGTAAGGACATGTCAGAGTGAGGACTGTGGAAACCATGATAGATTAAAGGATTGTGTGTGTATGAAGAGGAGAAAAAATGTTGGAGCTGGGTTTCAAGAGAAAATGCTAAAATCACAGAGATGGTGATTGGAGATTGGAGTTTGGAGACTTTTAGGAGAGTGTGGCCTAAGTACATTGGAATCAAAAGGCCAGAATATTGAAAGGATACACTACAAGGATTTTGAAATCATAAAGGATAATGACGGTAGTTTTGGAGAAGCCAAATGTAAAAATCTTGAGAGTAATCTTTTACTGTAACAAGGAAGAACATGGGTGGAAGAGAATGAAAAATGAGCTTCAAGCTGTTTTGTTGCTGTTTGTTTTTTGTTTGTTTTTCAAGGAAGAAACGAGAAACAATAGTAGATGTGAGAAGGAAGGTGGTCCACTATTCCATTAAGAGGCCCAAGGTCAGAGGAATACGGAAGAAAACAGACATAACTTGAGAAGGTGGCAATGAAAACAGTGTTTTCAGGGGAGAGCCAGGTTTCAGCAAGGTAAGAAACTGAGGGAATGTTTAGAAAAGATAATGCTAATGAAAGAGAGTAAGTCCAGAGGGCACAGACACTTGAAAGAGCTGGAGAGATATAGAAAACGGTTCAAATTAAGGAAGGGACGTTCAAAGAGAAATGAGATAATACAGATGTGTGATACTTCCTAGGAGCTCTAGGATTCTTTTAAATTATCTGTTAAATAAGTAGAGTGGTTTGTTTCTCTTCCTGGACCTTAACTACCATGAGGTAATTTGGGTTAAAAGGGCATGATGGAATTAGTCCTGTTTTTGAGGTAGTCTTGGTGGCCCAGTTGTACTGGGGAAGGAACAATGACATTTTTCCCAAAGGAATGTAGAGCTCTGGGGCTCTATCTATGTTGCTAATTAATGGCTAAGTAAAGGCTGAGGGAGAATAATGTCATGAGGTACACAGAGTATGTAAAGACAACTTCTGCATTTTCTCAGATGGTAATATGGGATCCAGGGACACCACTAGCTCTTCCAGTCAGGGCCTGGACTAAGGTGAGGCAAGTGAAGTACTTTCCCCTGGGTGTAAAACTTGAGGTGGGTACCAAGTAACTGGGGTAATCAAGGTAAATATTTTAATGCAGTATTTTTTTTTTACATTAAAATTAAGGCAAAAACATCATAATGAACAAAATATCAAAGTTTAAGTACGAACAAAATCAAAAGGATTTTAAAATTCAGCCCCACCCTTTTCCATCTTGTACGAAGCAAACTGGTAAACGAAAAGTACAACTTAATGCAAGCTTATCAACAGGACATTTACTAAACCAAAAGAAACAGAAAATATGCTCCTTATATGTACGCTTTCATTAAAGATTTTACAAACGAGACTCACCCGTTTTCTTCCTCAGGTTTGATTTCTCTCTGTAGCTAATATGTTTTGAGATGGGTGTTATCATCTTTTTTGTTTTTTTAACAGTTGCCATTTTAGATTCCATGGGAGAAAAATGGATTCTTTTGATTTCTCGTACTTCTGTATGTTCTGTAACCGTGACTCTCACATTTGCATCTTCCTTGTTTCCCTCACTCTTTCTTTTGCGAGCAACTAAAGCAGTCTTTGAGGAAGGAATTACTGCATTTTTATAACTCTTAGATTTACTGAACACTGGATCTATAACTGGAAGACAAGACTGAAAACTACTTTTCTCTTTTTGAGTATCTGTTGGTTTTTCAAATTCACCTGCAACACTGTTGAGACATCTTTTTGCCTTTGGTTTATTAGCCTCAGTTTGGTTTTCTCTGCTACAAATGGATTTGCTTTTAGTAACAGTGGCAGAAAGTATTGGGCGTCTTGTACGTTTATCATGGCTGTAACTAGAAATATTCTGAATTACAGAAAATTTAGGCTGATTTTTTGTAAAACTGTAGCAATCTGACTTCATTTCTAAAGTTTTGGACTCTTCAAAAATAGCTTCAGGAGATTGTGAACCCTGACATTCACAAAAACAAGGTAAAACTCCATTTGTTCTCTGATCTTGAGGAGACTGTGAGACCTGAGAATTTTTATTTGATGATGATAATTTACATGTTTGCTGAGATATACATATATATGCCATATTATCTTTTACAAATTGATTTGGGGACAGAATTGGGTTAATTGACTCTGGTTCTAGATCCTGGTTTAGTCCATAATTGTCATTTATGAAAGAATCTGGACTTAAAATTGTCTGGTAAGTTTTATGTACAGTTTTTGATTCCAAATGCACAGGACTTGAATTATCTTTCCTAAACGTATCTGATGAAAGACATGTAGCTACCTCTGGTTCATTATTAGCTGCATGGCTGTTATTTACAAAGGAATCTGGACTTAGAAAATTTCCTTGGCTTTGTGTAATGTTCAAAGTTGAACAACAGGTCGGGGTAAGAATAAGCTTACTATTCTCTTCAATTTGGCCACTCATATTATGTATGGAGCTAAAGGAAGTTTCACTTGTCACTTTGTCATTAAAATTAAAATCTTCCAAGCCATCGGCACCTTCTACTTTCAACAATTCGCCATTTTCACATGCGTGAAGAGATGTGTATGTAGTAGATCGACGTACAGAAAGAGGCAAGGACGTCTCACCATGGCATTCTTTGAAAATGGGACTAATAGGTGATATTGGTATTTTATTTTCTTCAAGGCTTAAAGAATTGTTTTCTGTTAGGAAACAGCCTTCTTTCATAGCCAAATTTTCACAGGCTTGTAGTGGGCTCCGAACTCTGTCAGCTTTTTGGGAAACACAAAATGTTGTATTAACATTTTGAATATAGGAATTCCTCTTATCACTTGAAGAAGTTGACATTTTCTTCTTATTAATTGTATCCCAAAGACTCCTCTGCAAAAATAAGCAAAACATACAGATTAGGTTGACAGCTACTGAAAATTACCTTTAAATTAGCAATATCAGACATGTTACTTTTAGACTTATCAAAATATAAATATAAATATAAAATGATTCTTATATGTTATTATTTTCTTAGAGTAAATCACAGAATGATTAAAACTTATTACCTTTTTCTTTTTCTTTTCTTCTGCATTTCCTAGTAATATAGCTTGGTGTTTCAGAATATCATTTACAAGAAATGTCACAATCTCTCTTACTCGGCCTTCTTTTAATGGTGTCCAGTTAACAGAAATAATAATTTTTTCTTTAGGCTGTAATCAAAGAACACATTTTGAATGACTATAGAAGTAGTGATGTATAATAACCAAAACATATTATGTACAATTTAGACATAGTAGAGGATTAATAATTATTGGTCACCAATACTCTACACCATAATAACATCTAACAGGTCAAATATATCTTCCTACCCTATCTCACATCATGATAAGGAAAGAAGCCACTAATAATAACAAGATTCAACAAGAAAATAAAATTATAATAAAATCTTAATTGCATCTATAGCCCACAGCCCGGCAGGAATTTGTCGAATGCAAAACCCCGACAATGACAAAACAAATTGTGTCCATTGTTTTTCAGAGGAGAAAAGACAAGTTTTGTTTTAGGGTAGAAATCATAAAATATCATAAACAGCTAGTTTTAAATTATAACACTTTAAAAAAGTGAGGAGCGCCTGGGTAGTTCAGTCGGTTAAGCGGCGGACTCTTCATTTGGGCTCAGGTAATGATCTCATGGTTCTTGAACTCAAGCCCTGCAACGGGCTCTGAGCTGACAGTGTGGAGCCTGCTTGGGATTCTCTCTCTCTGCCCCTCCTCTGCTCTCTTCCTCTCCTCTCGCAAAAATAAATCAATAAACATTAAGAAAGTGAAATAAAAATGTAACTTAAAAAAAGTGAACTTTTACTCTGTTAAGACGGCATATTCTAACAATACAAAATTAAAAACCATAAAACAACTTTAGTCCACATAACAAAAAGAAATAAAAAAAGTATTACATAGACGGGGAAAAAAAATCTATCTGTCCACAGAAAAGAGGGGAGACAAAGGTTCTTAAGTGTAAATGAACCACTGCTTACACACACGTCTATGGACCTCAGATGAGAACCTCTTCCCACTACCTTATGAAGCAGTTGCTTAGACAACTGGTCAGACTCCGCATCAGCCACTCCGCATTTAAAGTGGGGCTTATTTTCACACTTTCAGAGGTTCTACTCAATGCAAAGGCCACAGCAATCAAAATAAGAACATAAATTTTCTAGTTGGTAAGAGGGATGGGAACATTATCATGGTCAACGCAATGCATTAAAGGTACCCAGGTTGTTCTTGAAACAAGTCATAAAATTAAATTGGATTCCCCATTAAAAGTACACTACAGCAAAGGGAAAAAAGGATTAAAATATTAAAGCGTGCATACAAAAAAAAAAAAAATCACAAAAAAGCACAAACAAACCCTGAACAGGTGCTTTCATTTTTTTGCTGTAGACACCGTCAGCCAAAACAAAGCCCACTATTGCACCTGCATAGTTACCCTGACTCTATTTGGAGTCAGTTTCCCTGATACATATGGACACTAAAATGCATGCGAAGATGACTGATAGGAAGCAAAACATTTTTAAAAGCTGCTCTTTCTGGCAATCTTAAAAACAGATGGATAGATAAGAGTATTAACTCTAGAACTTCAAGTCTTTGGCAACGCCTTAGGTCTACTAAAAAGCTATTTTAATAGAGGTCTATTAGAACGCTTCTAAGGATGCTCCGTGCACGCGCGGTGGTATGCGGTCACCGCCCAAGTTACCGCCCACCCAAGCCTTCCATAGAGCCGGTGGGACAAGGACCAGCCCAGAGTCAGCGAAAAGGATCTACGGGTCTTTCATTTGTGGGTTTCTTTTCCAAGCCGCGCCCCTCCTAGGGAGGGTGCGTGAGAGCCCGCCGAGGGGGCGCGGGCCGGGGCACGCCCAGCCCACCACCTACCTGTAGCTCAAACGATCGCGGCGAGATGCTGAAGCCCTGCTCGGCGGCTGGGAAGTGGGCGATCTTCACTTCAGCCACCTCCTCGTTAGGGTTGTCCAGGGCCAGGGGCAGCGTCCGCGAGGCTCCCAGCCGCACATCTCCGAAGCAGAGGAAAGGCGACCTGCAGAAGTGGCTGAGAGACAGGACCGGCGGGGAAGCTGCCGCCTCCTCGGCCGCGGAGTTCCGCGGCCTGGCCGACGGCCTCCGTTCCGTGGGGCTCACCTCCCAGCTTCGCCCCGCACGCCGGGTCGCCATGGCAGCTTCGAGACGCCGTCCGGAAATTCTGGCGCCTAGTCCACAGGGCTGCTCCGGAGCGGGGACCCCGACCGCGTCCCCTCGGAGGCGGCTGTGGAGGTCGTGAGAGCGAATCCGCCCTCCCCCCCCTTTCGTTTCCAGTAGCCGACACGCCAGAAAAAAAGAAACAAACGCCACAAATTCGCAAACTCCAAAGAGGAGCAAAACAACTGTGGCCCCAGCCTCGGTTTAAACTTCTCGCCTCCACCAATGGGCGCGCCCGGAGACCGCCCACCTCCTCACAAGGCCAATCAATGAGCAGCAGCCCCTAGCCAATGAGACGGCAGCGCCTTATTTAAATAATCGTCTCGGCCGCAACGTGTCTCCTAGGAGGGGGCGAAAACCGTGGCGGAGTCTTGGGCACACCCTGAAACTATGGGTTAGAATTGAAATTCGCCTTTTTATTTGAAAACAGGTTGGGTTAAAGGGAAGAGAGTAACAGCATTTCCACATTAAATGTAGCAATCATTGCGGGTGCCCAGAGGTCCACCTTTGTAAAACCGTTAGGTAGGCAAAAAATTAGTTTAAATCATTCATCTAATATGCCCCACCCAGCACTATATTCATTAGCTCTTCTTTTGCGGTTTCCTGGGGACGAAAGGGAGAAAAATGAAGAAAATTAAATTTATAATTGTATCAACGTGCTCATTTCAGTCACTGACCATAACAGGTGCTCAGTAATTCTGTTACGTGCTGGTTCTTACCCCGGGATACTGGTAGCAAAACTAGATAAACAAAAGAGAACCGAGGTTCCCAATAATTTATAAGTAATGGTTTTGACAGACAGTGCCCGCGACAAATAACTTCTTGGTTTTTATCTTAATTGTAGGTATCTCATAATAATGATTATGGCTTGCATATTACTGTTACTATATGCCAGGGATTGTTTAAGGTCCTTTACACGTTTATCTCAACTTTTACTTCAACCCTGTGAGATAGCTACTATTTGTATTTTACAGATGAGCAATAGACTATACAAGACAGCAAGCTTGCAAAGCTAGGATATGTACACAGGCAGTTGGTCCATATTCTTGCTCTTACCCGCTATACCATACTGCCTCTAAAGATAGTAAGAAATTAAAAAATAATATATGGATGTGTGTATGGGGACACAAAGTCTCTGAGTAGAAAACAAAAGGAAAAAGGTGAGGTTTATACTAAATTATATTCACTGACACTCAACAGGACCTAAAGTTGAATCCTGTTAACAATTTTTAAAGAATATTGTTTTTGTTTGTTTGTTTGCGGAATCCTTTAGGACTGATGCACAATGAGAACACTACTAGTTTTTTAAGCAAAAAAATGTTAATATGAATTGCATTTTCAATTGCACTTATTTCATATTGTAAATGTTATTCATCAAATTAACATTGAACATACAAGCCCTCTAAAGCTTAAGTCACTGAAAGGTTTGATTCACCTTTTTTTAACATGTTGATAGCACATTTTGTTTATATGTGTTCTTCCTTCGCGGTTTTTCATAAATGCTATTAACTCACAATTTTTTTTAAAAAAAGCAGAATGAACTGTACTGGATGTTTTTTATTTGCCTCTCCATTTCCACTCTCCACTGTTTTCCAGGCTGCTCTTTGCTGTGGGATTCTGATCTGCATTCTATATATGCTACATTAATAGTTTTTCTTACTCCATGGCTTCTGTTTTGCTTCAAAGAGGGAGGTCACTAAAGGTACTTACTTCCTCCACTCCTCTCCTGCCTTGGACTCACTACATCTCAACACTAAAAGCAACTCGTAGTTGAACACGTGGCCTCTCAACATGGGTGTTCTCCCCTCATCCCTTTAGATCTGGGGGTGGGAGTATCACAGTTGTTAATAGTTCCAGAGTATTGCATTATTGCTTGTTACCCTACATTCATCTTTGCAAATACAGCTGACCCTAGAACAACATAGGTTTGAACTGCACTGGTTCACATACAGGACTTGTTACAGTACTGTAAGTGTATTTTCCTCTTATGATTTTCTTTGTAACATTTTCTCTAGCTTACTATATTGTTAGGAACACAGCATATAATACATATAACATGCAAATGAAACATGAGACAGCTAAAATGTGTTCCTGAGGTTTTCACAATTTAAAATGTCCTATATTCTAATTTTGGAAATTAGAGGCAGCAGATTTATTTGTCCACCGAGATAATTTCTTCACAAGAATTATACTATCTACTTCTCAGACTGTTTAAAATTACATGAGAGAATGTTAATGTTTATGTTACTGGTAAGACTTCCAGTCAATAGGCTATTAGCAGTAAGCCTTTGGGGAGTCAAAAAGTTATACAGACTTTCAACTGCGCCAGGGGTCAGTTCCCCCAACACCCACATTGTTCAAGGGTCAACTGTCTTTTGCAGCCTCTGTCTCAATCTACAACTTGGGAAAATTGCAAATTTCCTTGTGACCATTTCATATAGGAAGAAAAAGCCTGGTTATGGTTGGAACTGTATGGTAAGCCAGATGTTCTATTTGTTCTATTTGTTCTATTTGACTATGGTATTTGCATTCAATTTTTTAAGGAGACATGCAGAATATGTTCTGCATTCCCATGCTGTTAAAATATGTTCAATAAAACCTAGATATGCTGTATTAGGTAGGACCAAAGAACTTTATATTTATTTTAAATATCAAAATAACACAACAAACTAGTTCAATATACAATACACTTCCTAGTCTTCACAGAGAACTGAATTTTTCTATAGACATTTGTATTTATGAAACATGAGACAGCTAAAATATGTAACTCACAAGATACTTCACACACAGTTGACAAAATAATGAATTTTGATATTTTAGATTTTCCTTTGTAATTGCTTTTAAGTGTCCTTTAATGATTAAAAACAAAACTTATGATTTGAAACTGAAGACTAAGTTCAAAAGCATTTCCACTTTAATGTACATCATAAATCCCCTTAATCAGAATATTTACTACACAACATGGAGCAGCTAAATGCCCACCTCTGTACTCATTATTATTATTATTTTTGGCAGCCACACTCATCAATTGTAATACAGTTGTGTCTATAGGGATAAGAAAAGTCCAATTGTTGGAAGAAACAAAAAATTCTGTATTACACCACAGTACACTGTCCAACTTTAACGCAAGCAGGAATACCAAGCAAAGAGGCGAAATAACAATGAAAAGTGTACATGCTCTTCATTCAAGAAATGTTTTAGAATCTCCAACAATGCAAGCACTAAATTACTTTTGTACTTAAGAATTAAAAAAAGATATGTCCGTCTTTGTAGAACCTCTATTCTGATATAATTCTTAATTTCTTTTTATATAAATGGCTGCAGAGACTAAATTTAAACTCTCTTGGGATTTTTTAATAGTCATAGATTTAAGATCAATACATAGCAAGTTGAATGAAACATGAAGAGGAAACAAAACATAGTCACTCTCTCTACCAAGACCTTCTTTCTCTCATCTTCCACACAACCTAATCCTATTTCTTCTATCTTATTAATGCTACTTCCAAAGAGAAGAGCAGAAAGCATGCTAATATTCTAGATAAAAGTATCTTTAAGTTGAAATAACATTAGAGGAAACAAAGGGGTGATCCCCCCAAAAGAACACTACAGACTTTACGGAGAGGAAAGTGAGAAAGAAAGGGAGGGCGGAAATCTAAGGAAGAAGTGCCTATAGTTCCTAGAAATTACTTAGAAAACTGTTCTCACATTATCCATTATTCACCCTAATCGCAAGTAATATTTACCATAATACTAAAGTTTTAGAAATGTTACCTGTTCCTTATTAAAGAATGTATTTTTAGTCATTTTAAATTTGACACTGAATCTTAGAATTATACAAGTATGACTTTAAAAGTCCTAAGTTTTCCTGAGTTCATCAACTCAAATTATATGTTGGCTGGGATGTTGCTGCTCCTAATGAGAAACTCATCTCGAACCATCACCTCTAGTTCAGTTTTAGGCAAACTGAAATGAGAAGCCATTCAATGTAGAGCTGTGTGGATATGGGGAACTGATTATTTTTAAAAAGGAAGGTGGGGGGGGGAGGAGAAGACAGAGAGGCAGACACACTACTCATTTTATTTTATTTGTCAGATTCCTCTAATAAGCATCTAGAGACAGGCCCTGGAGTGGCTTCACAGTAACTATAAAGGCCACAAAAG
This sequence comes from Lynx rufus, assembly GCF_022079265.1. Classification (NCBI taxonomy): domain Eukaryota; kingdom Metazoa; phylum Chordata; class Mammalia; order Carnivora; family Felidae; genus Lynx; species Lynx rufus. The sequence continues at coordinate 27,526,942 of NW_025814829.1, read as the reverse complement.
AGTTAAAAACAAAAAAACAAAAAAACAAAAATAAATGTTCACACTATTACTTAGTGCCATTTTCCTAATCATAAAGTAATCTAAAAAAAGTATTGCCTGACCAGCAGGCAGCACAAACATAAAACCCATAACAACAACAACAACAACAACAACAACAAAATCAAAATCATTTATTAACCAGTACAATCTAGCCAGCAGAATCAATTTTAAGCAACTACAACACATTGAAAAGGCACAAAGTATTCAATTCAGAAAAGATTGGGTATAAAAAGGACACTGTCGAAGAGCTAAGCTTTAAATCTGACTTTTCATCAACGATATGTTAGAATGATCTGGTAGGAAGAGAACTCAAACTTATAAACATACCAGTTTAACTGTAGTTTTGTTTGCGATTAAAGACTGAAAAGCAATGAATGATATTTAATTACTTATTAGCCCTTAACAGTTTACAGTCACTCTGCAAAGATGTTTGACACTTTTAAAGTTGACAGAAATTAGTGTACCTATATCATGACCTACAATCACTCAAAAGGAAGTCACTTAATAAAGCACCAGTTTAAAACCCTATTTTTGCTACTCCTTTTCTCCCAGCAAAAACAACTAAATTACTTAAAAGTATGCAAAGATCATTACCTTTACAGTTTGTTGGTTAAATCTTGCTGGCATGAAGAACAAACCCTAACCTTAAATGGTATTTTAGGCTGCAAAAAATAGGTGGGGTTTCTTATAAAAATAACTTCAACTTGTCTTAAAAAAAAAATTCTAAGGCAAAATTATTTTAATAGTGTAGTGTAAAAAATAAGCTTATTATTTAGCATTTAATAGTGTCCACTTAAAAGATAACATTCAATTAACTGAACTGAGGAAAACTGAGTATTCTTACTTGTAATTGGTTTGTCAGTATGACTATTCCCAGAGTATTTTCTTCTGTTTTTATTTTTATACATATAAACACAAACACTTAATCTTAGTATTCAAACTAATGATTTTTCTTTTTAAATCCATAATCCTAGGACTTCAACTGTGCTTCTTTGGACAAATATTTATTCGAACAACAAAGAATTTTAATTCTTTTAAACTATTTTAATACCTACTAAAAATCTTTGGTGCATTTAAGGAAAAACTGATTAGGTTAACACATTTCTACACTTGATAAATTATTCAATTTACATATTAAGTGCTAACTGCTATCAGCTAAAAAATTAATTTAAAACAATAAATTATGCTCATAAAATAAAAAATTCTGAATGAGGCTAAACTTAGTTGCAAGATTCAAAAATTTAAGTACAGTTACAAAATTAATGGATTTTAGAGTTAATGGAACACTTGTCCAAATACTCCAAATTAAATATTACAAAAGTTTAACTGAAAAGAGTAGGCCTCATTTCATATTTTTTGTGCCAACTTCAACAACTTATATACATTCAGTTTGCCCAAATCCATGAGGTTTTCACAATTTAAAATGTTCTATATTCTAATTTTGGAAATTAGAGGCAGCAGATTTGTTTGTCCACCCACTGAGATAATTTCTTCACAAGAATCATACTATCTACTTCTCAGACTGTTTAAAATTACATGAGAAAATGTAGTGCCTGGCACACAGTAAGCATTTATTAATGCTAGCTTTCTTTCCCTATTAGTAGCTCTGCCATTTTTAATGCTGAGAGCTTAAGTGAGTCCTTTATCTTAACCTCGGATTCTTTATCTCTAAAATGGGAATACAGCATGTCTTTTCTCTTTCAGATTTGGTTATGAGGTTAAACGAGAGAACTGTGAAAGTATTTTATAAAAGAGTAAACCAGTATTCAAGTTTATCTACAATAATAACTAAATATAGTTCTATTTCACTTTATGTAAGAGATGTATTCCAGAAAAGTTTCGTTCTGTAAACCAACTCCTATGATCAAATTATGTACTTATAGAATTAGGAAATTATTATTAAAAGAATCCTAAATACCTTCAAAAAAGCAAAGTATTCTTTTCAATGTGAAAATGCAACACCCTATTTCTTTCTTGCTACCAAGCATATAATATACCATACACAGACACATATATACCATTGCCTTTTTAGAAGTCCAAACTTTTCTACAACGGTTTATATGTAAGGCAGGGTATACTTTTAGGTATTACTTCATTTCATTATAGTAAGTTTTTGAGTTGAAGGTCTTGTTTTCATGAGAGGAATCAAAAAACATAAAGACATATTTTTAAAAGTCAATTTGAAAGACTAACAGACTAATAGTACCTTATACAGTCAAGTTTTATCACATAAGTACCCCAGATATAACATTTTCACACAAAAGTAAAAGTGTTTTGAAAAGAATACATTAATTATATCTACTGGTCCTAGACTAATTACAACGAAACCTTGATAACTGAGGCAAAACTCGGGTTGGTTTTGTTACTTATATGAGCTACTTTGGTTAACTGCCTCAATCTCAACATTTTTTTCTTTTATTTCCACTAATATGATGTGAATGTTCCTGTAAAGTACCTTCATTTCTTAAGTGCTTCAGCAAACAAGTTTCCCCATTAGTAAGTGGTTAAATTTTATTCATTAAAACTTCATTATTTTATTTGTGATTTTTTTCACAAGGGCTGGGCCAGACTTTACAGTTTACACAAAAAAAGTGCTTAAAGCAATTAGGAGTGTAAACAAAACTGAAATAGAAAAATCTTAAAATTGCTATTTTCCAGTAGTTTACATACAAATGACATGCTAATAATAAATCAACCCTGCCTATTCTAATCCTTCAAGCAGCTCCTAGGAAATATCATCCTAGTTTAAGTTTAAATGGACTTGAAAATATGGAAAGTGCACATCTTGAAAGGTATTTTGTAATTTTGACTGACTTTTTCCTCAATTTTTATCAGTGAGGTTTTTGCTCTAACTGCTATTTCCTCTCACCAAGTCCTCAACTTTTGTCTCCTACAAAAATAAAAATCAAGGATAATTACAGGCCTTAGGCTTATTGAAAAGCAAAATAAAGATCTAGATTACATGTAAATCTGTATACAAGTAGTGGTTCCCTTTAATTAAAGTAAACATGGAGGTTAGTTGGACATAAATTTTATAATTTGGCACCTTTCCTAACAGTTACATACGTAATACGTAGGTTCTGTTTCCCAGAATTTCACTTAGCCAAAGTAAATGAGACCAAAAGTAGCTTATAAATTAAATTTCACTGATTAGATATAATTGCCCCTCCTTTAGTGAAATGAAGATATATGCTATTATGTGCTGTTATTGTTTCTAAATAAATGACAAAATATAAAAGGTGAACTTACCTTGAAAGTTATCTAGTTAAAACGGTCATAATTTGCTTTCAATACCTTTTCAACTTTGTATAATTTAACACCTGCACATATGTTTGCATTTTGTATTCATGGTAACTAAAGCACTGGCAAAAACCAATCCTTTGAATAATTATTTCAATTCTGCGTTTCATTTAATAAGCTAATCTTACATTAAGTTAGCTTTCTGGCTTTGAGTTTATCAAAAGACCAAAGGATTAATAATAACCTGAAATTATGGCCAGATAAAAAAACAACACAAAAATATCCAAGATTTCCCTACAAATTTAGATCTAACTTCAAATTTTAAAAATGCAGAAGAAATGATAATGAATCTTAAGTTAGGATAAGAAGAGTTGCAATTATCAGTGTATTCTTATAGTCTTTCTGAAAGGCTACATGGTCCTTAAGCTTCTCTGGAAGATGTGGAAGGGAGAAAAGAGGATTGAAACTAAAGAAGAATAAAAACGTCCACTGATGATTAAAAACAAAAACAAAAACAAAACCATAAAGTCAACAGCTAGTAATATTGAAAAGTTTGAGGAACCATTAAAAATTAAGCACTAAGTTATCTTTAAAAATCACAAAAATGTTCATTTCAAATATTATACCTCAAAATGTGTCCAAATATTCGTATGTTCAGTAAACAGAAATACATATTTTTCTTGATTTGAAATGGTTCTGAGGACTTGAGAAACTAGAGAAAATGAAAAAAATAGCAGCCTTACTAATTTAAAAGCCATCAGTCTAGGCTACCATTAGCACATAACAATCAAGAAAGTCTGTGGAATGTTTAGATTTACTCATGAATGATGCTCATTATTAGAAATACTTTGTACAGCAGTAGCATTATCAAGGCCTAGTAGTGTTCCAAGATAAGACTGTTCTCTAGGGTCTAGCATTTGTTCAGGTCGTACTGGATGAACTATATTTGCAGGTTGAGGAGTAAGAGTATATTTTTCCAGAAAAGCTAAATCAGCTGCTCGGGGATAATCAGTTGATTGTGGCTGTGGTGACAAGATCTCATGAGAAGATGGTGGAAGCGTGGTTGTATGACGCACCAGATCACTCTGAGTGTCAGGCATCTGAACTGGAACCAATGTTACTGGAACACACACTTCAGCAGACACATTCTGTAACATAGTCTTGGCTTCTGACTGATAAACTTTGGGCTGGTCCATATATTGTTTTGTTTCTGTTTGAAAGATTTTATCATCAGATGAGTACTCTACTGGCAAGGATACAAGTTTTTCCTCAGAAGTACTTAGAGGATCGTCTGGAGATTTTATGCCATGAACATGGTCAATGTGGTATTTCAGCTTGTCTTTCCGCTTAAATGTTGCATTACAGTGCTGACAGTTGAAAGGTCGGGCATCAGAATGGATAACCAGGTGTTTTGTTAAAGTTTTCTTAATTCTAAAAGATTGATTGCAAATTTGACACTTGTATGGTTTTTCACCTGTATGAACAAAAATGAAATTAAGGTAAAATGCATTCAGTTGGGAAGACAATGATTTAAAGTAGCAAATTTTCCACATGAATACTTACAAGAACTTAACAAAAGCAGTGATATTATATGCTATCACAAAATGGAGACAGTACAGTAAGCCAGTAAAGACAATGGGCTCAAACATTAAAAAGATCCAGGTTTGAATTCTAGCTGTACCACTTACCAGCCAAACCCTGAGCAAGATACCCAACTTCTAAGCATAGTTTCTTCACCAGTAATATGCAACAACAATAGTGCCTACCTCAGAGATGGTGAATGGATTGAACAAGAAAACAAACAGTGCTGAGAACTGTAGCTGGCATAAAATAAGTACATGATGGACTCACAGACTATTATTATTGCTTGTTTTTATTCCCACTATAGCCCCTAAAAAAGGTATAAACCAGAAACATCCGATTTCCTCCCACCCAAGAAGGATTAAAATTAAAACAGCAACTCTGATTAACTGAGTTCTTAGAATCAAACTAACAAGTAGTGATACTTAATGTCTGGCCTGAGGTCAACGTAAGGAGAGTTGATCAGGATAAAGAACAAGGAAACCGAACTAGTTTTCAGTCCCTCCTGAGTCAGGTTTCTATGCTGTAGTTTTGTTGTTTTCCTTTTTGTTTTTAATATGAAACATTATAAATTCCTAGGTTAGCCAGTGTGGTAGGCAGAATAATGACCTCCCAAAGAGGAAATCTAGGAAGCTGTAAATATGTTACTTTCCGTAGCAACAGGGACTTTGCAGATTAAAGACCTAGAAATGGGGAGATTAGCTGGATTATCCAGCATGGCCCAATTCAAACACAGGAGTCTTCAAAAGCAGAAGATAACGGAAGAAGAATGCATCAGAGAGATGCAACAAGAGGAGAACTCAACCCCTTCACTGTTGGCTTTGAAAATGGGAAAAGGGGCCCGGACCCAAGAAATGTGGTGGCCTCTAGAAGCTGGGAAAGGCTCTCAGCTTACCACAAGTAATAAAACTAGAACCTGGGTCCTGGTCCTACAGCTCAAAGACAGTCTTATCATAATCCAACTGAGCAGGAAAGAGATTCTTCTCTAGAACCTCCAGAAAGAAACGCAGCCCTACCAACATCTAGATTTTAGCCCATGTCAGATTTCTCACAAACAGAGATCTAAGATCATACACAATTGTATTACTTAAGCCACTAAGGTTATGGTAATTTACTACAGCAGCAAGAGAAAACAAACCCAGACATACAATTGCACAACAAACACAAGGCATATATTTTAAAACTAAATGGAAAGATTTTACATTAATTGTTACATGGGTTTGTTGATATCACTGTTTTATCTTTCCATTTAAAAGAAAGACAGTTCTCCTAGAAAATTAAGAGAATTGCACCTTCAAGTTGAGCCACTAATACCAAACAATTAATTATTCATTAAATATTATTAATTGTTATTTTGTGGCCCACAGGAACTTTCAAATCCCAGTACAGAAAATGTATACAGGCTGCGATGCTGGTTCCTGGACTATTACATTTCTACTTGTTTTTGAACTAGTATCATGACTGATGTCACTAAAGAGGAAGTAAAACATGAAGTAAAACATTTATAAAGGGTTAAAATTCTTGAAAAGATAGTATTTGCAACTGTGTGTAGAACACACTGTATCCAACATTTGATTTCACCTGAAATGCCTACAATCAGGGACAATATGAAAAAGGTTATAAAAGAATGTTCTGAAAAAAAAATTACACTTCTAAAATGCAAGAACTTTCTATAATTCCTGGCATTAACCAGTCATGCCAGGAGTGTTCTATAATTAAAAAAAAAAAAAAAAAAGAAAGAAACTCTAGCATAGCATTACGAACACCACCACCAAGCACAGAATTTAGTTTTAAAGATAAAAGTATTGGTTTTAAGTATTCTCCTTTGGCACAGTTATTAGCCATGATAGTTTCTTAAGCACATTTTTTTTTTCAACGTTTATTTATTTTTTTTGGGACAGAGAGAGACAGAGCATGAACGGGGGAGGGGCAGAGAGAGAGGGAGACACAGAATCGGAAACAGGCTCCAGGCTCTGAGCCATCAGCCCAGAGCCTGACGCGGGGCTCGAACTCACGGACCGCGAGATCGTGACCTGGCTGAAGTCGGACGCTCAACCTACTGCGCCACCCAGGCGCCCCTTTCTTAAGCACATTCTTAAAAGCTTTTATAGATTATGTAAAGTCATAGTCAATCAGTTCCAGTGTCCCACAAATACTGTTAGGAAGCTGGGACTCAGGCATATTTCTTTGAGAAGTTTCTATGATCATTTTAAACAAATTTCATTTTCCACAGAAAAAATCAATTTATGTTTATAAGACAAAGATCCACAAAGGAAATGTTGATATTATTATATTTAAAAAGTAAATATGGAGTGCTTATAGATACACAGTGAGAAGGGTCAATACTGTGGACTTAATGAAAAAAGGAATACTTATTGAAGAAACATTCTACAGCAAGGCAAGGCTTTCTGTAGCAAAATTATCTATTTGATAACAATGAACTCAAGTTGGGTGAATCTCAGGATCACAAATCAGAGACCTAAGGAAACAAAGGAAAGGTCTCCTGCAAGATGCACAGAAAGGAGTCTATTTTTTAAGAGTGGAAATAGATAAAACAATGCTCAAAGAAATGTAATCTCTTTCTCAGCTAAAATCATAGTAACCTATGAGTCTTTAGAATTAAAAAATGTCTTCCAATAGATGAGTTATAGTTAGATATTAAAAATTAGTATATGAAAATATAACGAGAACTTGCATTCAAATTTGATGGAATAGTTTATATCACAACTATGTCTCTTGCTAGTGAAGAGGAAAAGATAAAAGATTTTTTAAAATTCAAAGAATCTACTCTTTGGAGGCACTGAAGCACAAACAAGGCAGCCAGGACATAAGGGGCCAAGATTCTGGAGGCACAGGAAGGTATGGACATGTGTTCTTTCCTCAGTGTACTTTCAGATTTAGTGACAATTAATAAATAAATAAATTCTCTGGGTATGGGGAAAAATAAATAAAATAAATTCCCTGGGTAGGGGAAATAAGAGGTCAAGTGGCAGCCGAGGGCCTGATGGCATTCCACTGGAATGGGAAGATAAAAGCTAGAGTTTGGGACTACCCAGGATTTAAGGGGTCAAGAGCCTGGAAAGGAAAGAACAACAGAGAAATGAACAAAAATACTGACATTTGCCAGCTCTCAAGATGAACATCTGCTGGATAAGACAGCTAGAAACCAGAGGCTGGATACTGAAGGGATGAAAAGATATTTTAGCAAACCCAAGGGTCCTGGGGAGATGAAGATTAGAGTTTAAGTCTCACCACAATAATGATGAACTAGCAGAAAGGTAGATCAGAAATAGATAAGAAGTGACCCATGCCATCTCATTCTATCTGCTTGTGAGAAGAAAATTAAATACATCTGAGAAAGAATACAACTTCAAGAACCTCTACAATTTTTCATTCACAAAATCGAAGGTTCATTTCAAAACGATCAGGCATGTCAAGAAACAGAACCAAATGACCAAATGTTGAGAGATGGGGGGAAAAAAGATAATAGATAGCCCTAAAGGTGAAGAGAAATTACATAAGACTGAAATATTAAGATGAATATGATTAATATATTCAAGAAAACACAGGAAAAGAGAATTTCACCACAGAATTGGAACTATGGGAAAAAGAAAATTCTGGAACAGATAACTGAATAATTCAGTAGATTGATTTAATAGCATATTAGACACCACAGAAGAAATAATTAGTATAATGGAAAATAGATTAATAGGAATTATCTATGTGGAAGCACAAAGAGAAATAGATTGAAAATATACAAAAAGCATGATATTCATATGTATATATACACACAGACACATATATATATGACAAAGTAACATATCTAACATAAATAAACTGGAATCCTAGAAAGAGGAGAGTTTTGTTTAAGAAGATTTACCCTATACAAAAGAAAAGACATCTCAAGTCACAGACCCAGTAAGTTCTACAAACCTCACAAAATACAAAAAAAAAACAAAGCAAAAAAACCACACATCTGTGCACACTATAATAAACCTACTAAAAGTTAAAGAGAAAAAAGCAACCAATTAAAAAGAGACATTTCATTTAAATGAACAACAAGAAGACTAACAGTATACTTTTCAACAACAAAAGAGGTTCAAGGAGGAAAAAAATCACATATTTACAATGTTGAAAGAAAATTAGCTGCTAATATAAATTATATAGTCAGGAAAAATATTCTCCATAAAGTAAAATAAAAACATTTTCAGACAGTCGAAACCTAAGAGAACCTGGTGCCTGCAGATACGCTCGAAAGGAGTCCGCATGTGGAAGGAAAATGATTCCAGGAGGAATAATGTGAATGCAGGAAGCAGTAAACAGTAAAGGGCACATATATGGTTAAAAATAAATAATATGGGTTATTTAAAACAAACCAAAAAATAATGTCTTATGTGGTTTAAAGTATATGTAAAATTAAAATACATACAATGCATAAAAGGTGAGAGGTAAGGGTGTTGTAAGGTTTTTTTTTGCGTTGTCTAGAAATTGATAAAGAATTAACTTAAGGTAGACTAATAATTTATGGATACACATAGCAATCTTTAGGGTGATTACTAATGAACAATGAAAGAACATACAACTGACAAGCACCGAGGTGAAAATGTGTAATAAAAATCCTTTGTGATTTCAAGGAATTGAAGACAAGAGAAAGAAAGCATCAAGGAAGAGATGGGACGAATAGCGTGATGATAGATTTAAATCCAAATAAATGAGATATCATGTAAAATTTAAATGACTAAGTATCTCAGTTAAAAGAGATTATCATAATAGATGATAAAATGATGCTCCAAAGACATACATCTTAAATACAAGTCCACGGAAGGACTGAAAGTAAAAAGATAGAAAAAACATATATAAACATTATCCAAAAGAGACCTGGTAAATCTTTATCCCAATATAAAGAGGAATATTTTGACCACGGGACAGAAAGATACGACAATCCGTACATATCTAATAACACAGCCTCAAAATATATACAGCAAAAAATTAAAGAACTCAAGATGAAAAAGTATAATTTTCAATCAATAGGTTAATAGATTTTAACATAGATCTCTCAGTAACTTATAGAATAAGCACACAAAAAAAGTATCAGTAAGAATGTAGAATATTCGAATAATAAAACATATTCTCTGGCAAAAGTAGAATTAAGCTAGACATGAGTAACATACAAATAGAAAATCCTCGAATATTTAGGAATTCAGCAATACAATTCTAAATAAGCCATAAATGAGAGAATTAATCTGAACAGACATGAGGAAATATTTTTAACTTATTTATAATGGAAACATGAAACATAAAGTGTGGGACTGAAAGCAATGTTTGAAAGGCAACTTAGGACATTAAAATACATAAATAAAAAAAAGAAATGCTAAAATTTATTAAGTTAGGCATCGATATAAAAAAGCTAGGGAAAGACAGCAATTTAACCCAAATAAAATAGAAAAACAAAAAAAGCAGAAATGAAATAAAAAACATGTCTAAACAAAGGAAATATCAAAAAATCCTATAGTCATTGAAAAGATACATAATATGATACCTTGAATTCTGTGGATAGATTTCATATTTTAGATTAAATAGAGTTCTTTAAAAATAAAAAAACAAAACAAAAAATGACAGCTCTGTAACTATTAAAGAATCTTTTTTTTTTTTTTTTTTTTAGTTTTATTTATTTTAAGAGACAGAGTGAGAGCAGGGGAGGGGCAGAGAAAGAGGGAGAGAGAAAATCCCAAGCAGGCTTCATACCATCAGTGTGGAGCCCGATGCGGACTTGATCTCACGAATCATGAGATCATGATCTGAGCTGAAATCAAGAGTCAAACGCTTAACCAACTGAGCCACCCACGCACCCCAAGAATCTCTGACTTAAATCTCTTCATAGAAAATAAGTTCAGAGGGATTTATCAGTGAATTCCTCCAAATACTAATGAGGAAATAATGCCAACTTTATATAAACTCATCCACTTCATTTAAAAAGATGTATTATTTCTCAAATTATTTTTTGATGCCAGCAGAGTCATAATAACGAAACCTGTCAGCGATATTACGAGGGGAAAAAAAGGAGTATGTCTAAACAACATAGCCAAAAAGAAAAAAAGAAACAAAATATAAGCAAATTAAATTCAACTATATAGTAACAGGATAATACACGACCAATCTGTGTTTATTTCAGGAATGTAAGATTTAATATTAAAAAAATCAATGTAATTTGTCACATTAACAAAGGAAAAAGATCTGATCACCTCAATAAATATAGGAAAAAAATCTAACACCTATCCATAACACTGTAAATAAATCAGGAATAGATGGTAATTTCTTTTTTTAACATTTATTTATTTGGGGGAAAGCCTACAGGGGACAGGCACAGAGAAGGGGACAGTGGATCCAAAGTGGGCTCTGCACTGACAGGCTGACAGCAGTGAGCCCGATGTGGGGCTCAAACTCATGAACCCCAAGATCATGACCTGAGCCAGTTGGACCTTCAACCAGCCACCCTGGTGCCTGTGGATAGATGGTAATTTGTTTACCTGTTAAACAGTATCTATAAAATATACAGAAAACATCATATTTAATTATGAAATACTGAAAGCTTTTCCCTGGAGATTGAGAATAAGACAAGGACGTCCACTATCAGTATTTCTATTCATACACCACTGATGATGTCAACCAAAGCAATAAGGCAGAGAGGGAGAGAAAAGGATTTAGAAAGGGAGAAATTAAATTGTCACTATTCACAGATGGCCAGCTTGTATCCTTGGAAAATCCAAAGAACTTAAACTATAGCAAAGTCATTGCATAAAAAGTCAATATACCAATTCAACTCATTTCTATACATCAAAAACAAATACAAATAAATACAATTTATAATTTTGTACAAAAACATCAAACATCTATATATAAATCTCATGAAGATGTTTAAGATATCTGCACTAAAAACTGTAACATCTTTTTTTTTTTTTTTTTTTTTTTAAGTAGGCTCCACGCTCAATGTGGGGCTTGAAGTCATGACCCCGAGATCAAGAGTTGTATGCTCCACCGGCTGAGCCAGCCAGGTACCCCCCAAAACTACAATATCAAGAAAAGTAAAAGGACTTAAGTTAGGGTAGGGATTGTTCATGGATTGATGATTCAATATAATAGAGATAATCAATTAGGAAAAAATTGACTATGTATTCACTGACATTCCAATAAAATTCCCAGCAGATTTTTATGTTTAGAAATTAGTAAGTTGTTTCAAAATCTATCTAAAAACATAAAGGAACAAGAATAACAAAGACACCAAAACAGAACAAAGTTGGGTAAGTTACATCACCAGATATCAAAAGCCATAACAATTTAAGTGGTACAGCAACAATGGAGCAAGGATATACAGACAGTGCAGTATAAAGAACAGAGCCCAGAGACAAACCACACACACAGCTTCATTTAATTTAAAACAAATATGCCAATGAAATGCTATAAAGAATGGATAATCTTTCCAATAAATGGTTCTTGGGTATAGAAAGCCACATGTAAAAAGAAAAAAATAAATAAAAGGAAAACAAGTGAAAAAAGAACTTTGATCTTTACCTAACAACCTAAGAAGAAACAAGTAAATTAGAGAAGGTTCATAATCTAAATATGTAAGTTATTTTTTTTTTTTTTTTTTCAACGTTTATTTATTTTCGGGACAGAGAGAGACAGAGCATGAACGGGGGAGGGGCAGAGAGAGAGGGAAACACAGAATCAGAAACAGGCTCCAGGCTCTGAGCCATCAGCCCAGAGCCCGACGCGGGGCTCGAACTCACGGACCGCGAGATCGTGACCTGGCTGAAGTCGGACGCTTAACCGACTGCGCCACCCAGGCGCCCCTAAATATGTAAGTTAAAATAGAAGGCAACAGAAATATTAACGACCTTGGAATAGGCAAAAGTTTCTTAAAGAGGATATAGCAAGAACCTAACTAGAAGGAAAAAAAAAAAACCAAAAACCAAAAACCAACAACAACCTGATATGTGACTTTCATAAAACTCAGAAACTTCAGTCACTGAAAGACACCATTACTAGAGCTCAGAGGCAAGTCACAGAGCATAATATATCTGAAATTTAGATATCCAACAATGGACTCATCTCCAGAATATAGCTAGAACTCTTATAATAAATCAATTAGAAAAAGACAGGAGCGCCTGGATGGCTCAGTCAGTTAAATGTCCGACTTTGTCTCAGGTCATGATCTCACAGTTTGTGAGTTCAAGCCCTGTGTCGGGCTCTGTGCTGACAGCTCAGAGACTGGAGCCTGCTTCAGATTCTGTAACTCCCTCTCTCTCTGCTCCTTCCCTGCTCACGCTCTGTGTCTCTCTCTCAAAAATAAACAAACATTAAAAAAAAAAGACAGACAATCCAGTTTAAGAAAATCAGCAAAATAATTAATCAGGTGCTCCATGAAAGAAGATATTCAAATGACCAATAAGTATATGGGAAGGTGCTCAATATCATTACTTACCACAAAGATGCAAATTAAATTAAAGCCACATTGAGATAGTGCTACATATTCATCAGAATAACTTTTAAAAAAAGGCAGTATCAAGTGTTGGTGAAAACCTGGAGCAACTGGAATTCTCATAAGCCATATACTTACTGGTAGGACTGCAAATTGGCACAATTACCTTGGAAAACTGTTCGGTAATGTCTACTAAGTAGAACATACGCATCCTATCGGCTAACAATCCCATGGCCAGGCATATACACAAGAGAAATAAATGCATTTTGTATGAAAAATCATGAACAGGAATTTCCAAAGCAGCTTTATTCATAATAGATCCAAGTAAATACAAACCAAATGTCCATTAAAGTTCAAGGGATAAATAAATTGTGTGGTATATTCATATGAAAATGAAAAGAAACAAACCACTTCCATGGATGAATCTCATGGACATCATACTGAGTGAAATAAACCAGACAAAAAAGAGTATATACTATATGATTCCATTCATATGAAGTTCAAACAGGCAAAACTAATTAGTGGTGATATAAGTCACAATAATGATTATTTTGCAAGGAGGTTACTCCTTGCAGCCAGAGAGGATACTTCTGCAATTCTGGTACTGTCCTATATACCAATCTTAGTGGTGGTTATGTGGATGTATTCATTTAGAAAAATTCATTGAGCAGTTCATTAAATTTTGGATACTTTACATACAGCGTAAACAATTCTGCCAAGTCTAGGGGCACCTGGGTGGCTCAGTTGGTTAAGCGTCCAACTTTGGCTCAGGTCCTGATCTCACGGTTCATGGGCTCAAGCCCCGCGTTGGGCTTTGTGCTGACAGCTGGAGTCTGGAGCCTGCTTCAGATTCTGTATCCCCCCCCACCTCTGTCCCTCCCATGTTCACACTCTCTCTCTCAAAAATGAACATTAAAAAAAAAAGTTCTGCCAACTCTAAAGTCAAGTCCTAAATTTATCAGCCTTAATGCCTGTTTAAAATAAATGCACTACATTTCAACAAGACTACTGCTAAAGAACAGATGTTATCACTACTCTGAGAATTACAACAAACAAAACACATAATGGATAAGAATAAGCCCTTTACAGAAGAAAATCTTACATCTGTATTCCAACCAATTTCTCTAATTCATTCAACAAATATTTATTAAGCATCTACTATTTGCAAGTTTGGGAATAGGCACTAATCATATCTACTCATTTGAACCAATTAAGTGTACTGACCTGTCGAAAACTGGAACCAATCCATTAGTTACACCTTGTCTAGAGAAAGAATATACTAATACAAAAATGTCTACATGGAGTCTAGTTAAGGGGATTTAAAAAATAAGAATTTAGCAATTTAGATAATGTACTAAAGGCATCCCGGCTAGGGAAAAATAATCTGGGGAGCAAAATTATTCTGGTCCCAAAAGAGATACCCATCTTTACATGGGTAAAGATGACTCAGTATTCCTCACCATTTCCTTGAGAAACTATTCCATAAAGTTACTACCTTAGTCTAGAACTACATTTAGCAGTTTTTCTAATCAACAAATTTAGCAACTCTACTTCCTTGATTAGAGAAAAAGGATACCTTGGCTAGTACACTCTTCATTTTCTACAGGGTGAAAAATAAGCTGACATTCTGGTGAATCTATTTCCAATGGTAATTATGAAGAACTCCTAAGAATACTTATAATCTTTGTGTACAGATGTAAAAATGATTTTCTGGACCTATAAATCTCAGGAATGGACTTGGGAACATGGCAACCAGTTCATGGAAGAGCCACACTGTGAAGTCCTGTCTGGGTAGCCTTCTGATCACTTTAGATTAAGAGCTGGCAAACCACAGCCCAAAAGCCAAACACAGCCTCTTGCCTGTTTCTGCAAATAAAATTTTATTGGAATGCGGTCATGTTAATTTGAACCTACATGGCTATAGTTGCTTCCATGCAAAAAAGCACAGTTGAGTGGTTATGAGAGAGACTGTCTGGCCCACAAAGCCTTAAATATTTATTATGTAGCCCTCTACCAAAAAAGTTTGCTGACCTCTGCTTTAGGTGATTTCTCATTCTCATTTCATAACTGCCATAATCTCCATCTTATTCTATAATAGAGCTCATACTCTATTTAAAAAGTGAAAATCCCAAGCAGTCTTCATACTATTTTTGAAAGAGAGACAGCACGAGCGGAGTAGGGGCAGAGAGACAGAGGCAGACACAGACTCCGAAACAGGCTCCAGGCTGTGAGCTGTCAGCACAGAGCCCCACGCGGGATGCGGGGCTCAAACTCACAAAACTGTGAGATCATGACCTGAGGCGAAGTTGACGCTTAACCCACTGAACCACCCAGGCGCCCCTCACGTCCTCAGTTTTCTTTTTTTTTTTTTTAATTTTTTTTTTCAACGTTTATTTATTTTTTGGGGGACAGAGAGAGACAGAGCATGAATGGGGGAGGGGCAGAGAGAGAGGGAGACACAGAATCGGAAACAGGCTCCAGGCTCTGAGCCATCAGCCCAGAGCCTGACGCGGGGCTCGAACTCACGGACCGCGAGATCGTGACCTGGCTGAAGTTGGACGCTTAACCGACTGCGCCACCCAGGCACCCCACGTCCTCAGTTTTCAACGTGAGAACAACTTGTCCCAAATTCCAACCAAGATGTTCAGAAATGGAAATTCTACATTATCATTGGTCATCGACTAATTACTATAAGTGAATGTTTTCAAAAAACTTCATGCAATTATGAAGCCAGTCCTTATTATATAAGTTTCTCCTCTAAAATAATTCCTGCAGTTTTACAATTCTTAAATCATCAATGGTTGAATTAACTTTCTGTAAGTTCATCATTTCTTTTAAATCATGAGTTTATTAAGTTTGTTATTTATAACTAATATGGAAGATATCATTAGTATAGTTTCCTCATTTTGTCCTACTTAGGTATCTCCAAATTGTGACTTTTTCTTTTGTAGGGAGCCGTAAATTTTTTTAACAGCAGCACTTCATAAGTAATAAATTCTTTACTGCAATTCTTTGCTATTGAAATTGCCCAAATTGTTATTTCTCATTCTGATATTTATGAAATCAGTTTTCTCTTCTACCACAGTAGCTTGACAAAATCCAAATAAATATAAAACAAAGCAGCCATAAATGCATAAGTAAGTTCCTTTTTTAAAAAGGAAAGCTTTAAAAATTATCAATTTATGTGGGAAGTCAAACAAGGACTAAGACAACGTATAAGAAAGAATCCAACATAGTCTGTATTTCAAAATATGGTAGCATTACCAAGGGGGAAAAAAGATTTAGGAAATGATATCTTCTGGGAAGCAGCTGAAGCAAATCATTCTACTATAACTACCTATAAATCACAACTCACTAAGTGAAAAGGAAAGTATACAACAGTAACTTGGTAAGCAAGACAATCAAATCATACCGATTTATTGTTTTAAAAGACAAAAAAAAAAAAAGAAATGTCTTCAGAGAGTTACACAGATATAGAAGAACTAAAAACCTCCAGAAAAGGGGAAAATTAGAGCTAGAAGTTGAGTAAATTCCCTATGGGAAAAAATTTTCCCAAATTCTACAAAATAATATTCAAAAGTACTGAAGCTTACAGAGAATCAAAGTGCAGAATATTGTTCATTCATGACATCACCTTTAACATAATAAATAAAAATCATACAGGGAAAAGGCAAAAAATTTAACCAAGAACAACAAAATTTAAATGTCCATATTTTATCCTGAATAATTACACAAAGATATATGTAAAGTACCTATTAACTTTTACCTGAATGCGTCCGAAAATGCATTTCCAGACTTGATTTGCCTTTAAAAATTTTCTTACAAACATCACATTGATGAAACGTTGCTTTATATCTGAGAAAAGTAAAAAGGGTTGAGTTTTCAATATAACTTTAATAACACAATAAAAATATGTTACATCATGTACAAAAATTATACATAGAATTCTCACATTAATAAAGCATAGAACTCCAAAGGAATGTGGAATTACTTTTAAAGTACCAAACTGGTGGCTCAGTTGGTTAAGCGTCTGACTTCGGCTCAGGTCATAATCTCAGGGTTCGTGAGTTTGAGACCCACATTGGGCTCCGTGCGGTCAGTGCAGAGCCTGCTTCAGATCCTGTCTCCCTCTTTCTCTGCCCCTCCCCACTCGTTCATTTTCTCTTTCTCAAAAATAAGTAAACATTAAAATTAAATTAAAAAAAAATGTACCAACCTTACCTCTGGTTCTTCCTCCTCCAGTTATATTCAGTGAACGAATCTATACAAAGAGGTCCTTAGACTTTTAACTTTAAACCCCTTTCTTTTAAGATTTAAATCACTGAACTTCTGTATTATTATTATTTGTTATTAAAAATATCAAAGGAAAAATTACTAGGACAGAAACAGATCAATGATGAGCTAAAGGAAGAAAAAAGGAGTTGAACAAAGCGGTGTAGTGGTAATTTAGGGGTGACAGAACTATTCCATATCTTGATTGTGGTAATGATTACATGACTGCATGCATTTATCAAAATGTACAAAACTACAGACTAAAAAAAAACATTTTTCTGTCTGTAAAGCATACCTTAATTTAAAAAATAGACGCTAAGTCTGACTGAAAAAAAACTGCAGTACTCTCAAAAATGTGCATTCATCAAAAAGGTGACACTGCTCTAAACTGGTTCACTTTATAACAAATATAATAAGTATCATAAACTTGAACTTAAAAATAAATTTTATACCTAAATCAAAAAAGAATGAGATACCAGTCCTTTTATTTTTATTACGAATTAATAGACATAAAAAGCTGCAAATTACTCAAAACCTAACTTATCAGGCAGTAAAGTGTAGTGCCTAAGAATACGCTTTGTGAGTTAAACAATCTTAGACTCCAATTTAATTGTGAGGATTAAGATATGTGTAAAATGATTAGCATTTAAGTTATAGTTATTAAAAGTCTATCATCTCACCCTGGAAGTAATTTATATCTAATTGAACACATGGCAAAATAATTAACTCAAACAGAGGCTACTATGATGTTCTGTAAGACAGTTTGCTCTTAACATCTGGGTTTTACTGGAATATTTAGCATATTGTTACAATATTCAATAGCAATAGTATGCCTAACATTTCAAATGCTATTCACACTTTTCAATTCATTCAACTCAACATTTAAAGAGTGGCTACAAAAACTCTATGCAAGGTCCTGTCTTCTAGAAACTTACTTCTACCTGATGAAACAAACATTTAGAAAGATAATGGGAGGGGTGCCTGGGTGGCTTAGTCAGTTGAACATCCAACTTTGGCTCAGGTCACGATCTCGCATTCATGGGTTCGAGCCCTGCACTGGGCTCTGTGCTGACAGCTCAGAGCCTGGAGCCTGCTTTGGATTCTGTGTCTCCCTCTCTCTCTGCCCCCACCCCTGCTCGCACTTTGTCTCTCTGTGTGTCCCAAAAAACAAAAACAAAACAACACAAAAAGTTTAAAAAAAAAATTTTTTTTTTAAAGATAACGGGAGTGTCACTGATAAACTTAGCAAAAGACCTGTAACCAACATACTTGGTTTGTCCTATTCCATTCATATCCCTGGTAAATACAAATAGAGATATAAACAGGGTCACCACAGGCACATACAGAAAGAAGCAGTGGTACCCAACTTGGGGCAATTTTGTCCCCGTGGGGCATTTAGTAATGTCTGAAGACATTTTTGTTTTTTCACAACTGGAGGTAAGTCGGTGCTACTGCCATCTAGTGGATAGAAGCCAGGAATACTGATAAATAAACCTACACTACACAGGGCAGCTCCCCAAGAAAGATAATTATCTGGCCCCAAATGCCTATAGTGTTGTGGCTAAGAAATTTAGATCTATAAAAGGGAAGAAGAAACATTATAAAATAATGGGTGGGAGGAGGGGTGCTAACCTTCATCACTCCCCACATTCTTTCCTTGGATAATCTGCTTTTACATATTCACATATAAATCTTGATAAACGCTCAGACTTCACTTCTGAGATTTAGACTTCTATTTACCTGTCACATTTTATGTTTGAGTTTCTATTAGGCATCTCAAACTCAATACACACCAAACAATTCATTGTCTCCTTCTGTAAATTTAGTCGAACTTCTGTATTCTCTATCTCAATGGCTGGTTTATCAACCACCCACTTGAAAACAGGAATTCTTTGAAAACAGGAATTATCCATGACTGCTACCATTCTTTCAATTAAAAAAACTAAGTATTTTTCAAATAAGTATCTGCTACTGTTCATTACTAATTCTATTCCCTAGTTTAAGCCCTCACCATCTTTTTCCTAAATTCTAACAGCCTTCTAACTGGCTGATTTACTTGTCTTAATTTATCCACCACAAATCCAGCCTCCACCCATCAATAAGAGTAATCTACCCCAAAAGAAATCCAACTGTGTCACCTTCTTGTTTAAAATTTTCCTTTATTTAAAAAAGTTTTTTTTTTAATGTGTATTTATTTTTGAGAGAGAGAGGGAGAAACAGAGCACGAGCAGTGGAGGGTCAGAGAGAGAGAGGGAGACACAGACTCCAAAGCAGGCTCCAGGCTCTGAGCTGTCAGCACAGAGCCCGAGGTAGGGCTTGAACCCATGAACCATGAGATCATGACCTGAGTTGACGTCGAACACTCAATCGACTGAGCCACCCAGGTGCCCCTCATTTAAAATTTTCAATGGCTTTTTATCACATAGGAATAAGTATTGGTTCCACAAAATGATATGTAAGGCTCCGTATTCTAGATCCACCATTAGCCAGCCCTCGTAGAAAGTGGAGCCTACAGGTTCTGGTTCCATAATTATCTAGGCCAGCAGACAGGTCCGCAGGCTCTTGTGGCAGGGAGGGAATCCCAAAACTCTTTCATAGGGTTTATAAGATCAAAGTTATTTTCAAAATAATACCTTAACATTTATGTTCCTTTCTCATTATGTAGACATTTACACTAATGACACATACAAAAGAAATGGTGGATAAAAGTGCTGGTACCTCAGTTCCAAACAAGGGAGTGGTACCAAAATGTACTAACAGTCATTGTGCTCTTTACCACCATGCGATCACAGGAAAAAAAAAAGTGGGAAAGGGGCTAAATTATAATTTTACTAACTTTCAACCTTTCCAAGTGTGGCCTTTTGAATGTTTTTTGTGATGAAATGGGAAGGACACAAGAAGCACTTCTACGGCATACCAAAGCATAATGGTTGTCTCAAAGCAAAGCACTTGTGAATCTGAGTTGTGAGCTGAAGTAGCCACTTTCTTCATGAAATACCATTTTACTTGAAAGAATGAAAGACAAACCACAGTTACAGACTTGAGTTTTTGCCAGATATTTTCATGCAAATTAAAGGAAGGAAACCTGTCACATCAAGGGAAAAAATGACAATATTTGTCAGCAATGATAAAGTCTGAGCTTTCAAGCTAGTATAAAAATTTTGGAAAACTTGCACCTGCCCTTGTGATCTTGACAGCTTCCCAATACTCTTTTCTGAGAGACTGGAGGCAATATTAACACATGTGATTTGTTGATCCTGTACTGTGAAATGTGCTTACATTTAGAAAATTGCCATAATTTAGTGAACCCATGTTTTCCAAAGGACAAATGCATCGTATTACAATTTGTGCATAGGTACAAAAAAATCATTCAAGTACAAGACCAACAGGCTGAGTGTAACAGAGTACAAAAACTTCATTAATTTTGTTTCAGATTTCACCTTGCAACTACCACTTGCTTAGTTTGGGTATAGTAGCAAAGACTAATATCCACAATTATCTAAGATTACTGCTATCACAGTACTCCTCCTTTTACCAACGACGTATAGAGTGAGGCTAGATTTTTTTTCATTTACTTCAAACAAAATAACACATGGCAGCAGATACAATACTCCAGCTATCTTCTATTAAAGCATTAGAGAGATACACAAAAATGCCAAACATGCCCCTCCTTTAATATTTTTGTTTTGTAAAGTTGCTATTTTTCACAAAATTGCTTTTTATGTGAGCATGTGATGGGTATATTACTATTTTCAAGTGAATTAATGAACAAGGTCTTCATTTTTATCAACTGAATTTCTGATATGATTTGTAGAGTTTACTTAAACAATAATAATTTTTTATATTATTATTTCTATAACAAGAGCTCCTGAGATACTGAATAATTTTTAAGGGTATAAAGGGGTTGAGAAAAAGTTAACAGAATTTCTGGAGCAAGTGAGTATGCAGTTCAGTCTATTTTCTAGCTATTCAAACAATATGTTGAAATTCTTATTTTCTTTTCTATACAGAATCATGTATATCTTTCTATCCCAGCCCTTGGCAGCATTCCTATTATCTAATGAATACAAGAATTCAATGACTACCATGAATACATTGATTCAGTGAGTGAATCACTGAACAAAATCAGTGAAACAATAAACAAGTATATGAAAATGTAAGAAAATGGACAGAAATCAACACTTCCTACTTTTCTTCAAAGTGTTCTGTTACTTACTACATTTAAAGGTACTATATATATTTTGTTGATCATGATCAGTACTATTAAACTACAACTACAGTTTCTTGGCACCTTAGACCATGTGCATTATTTAGCATTTGTGTCAAACACCTAGTCCAAGAACATGGATTCTCTGAACATAATACACTCAACAACTAATCTCAGTTAACCCTGAATATCTAAATTGCTTAAAAAGCTGGTGTTCTAAAGAAAAAAGGAGACAAGCGAAAAAAGACTTTTAGGAAATAAACTAAGTTACCTGAGAGAAGTGGGCAGGGGGTAGGTAAAATAGATGAAGGGATTTAAGAGTACAGTTATCGTGATGAGCATTGAGCAATGTACAGAATTATTGAATACATCTGAAACTACTATAATACTGTATGTTAAGTATATTGAAATTTTTTTTTTTAATTTTTTTTTCAACATTTATTTATTTTTTTGGGGACAGAGAGAGACAGAGCATGAACGGGGGAGGGGCAGAGAGAGAGGGAGACACAGAATCGGAAACAGGCTCCAGGCTCCGAGCCATCAGCCCAGAGCCTGACGCGGGGCTCGAACTCACAGACCGCGAGATCGTGACCTGGCTGAAGTCGGACGCTTAACCGACTGCGCCACCCAGGCGCCCCTATTGAAATTTTTTTTTTAAAGTTGGTGTTCAGGACAGCACATGCCTCCTTCAAATAAAATACCATTTAATTTAATTTATTTATTTTTAAAATTTCTTTATTTTGAGAGAAGGGGGACAGGTAGAGAGAAGGAGAGAGAGAATCCCAAGCAGACTTCACACAGCCAGCACAGAGTCCAACACAGGGCTCAATCCCACGAACCGTGAAATCATGACCTGAGCCAAAACCTAGAGTCGGAAGTTCAACTGACTGAGCCACCCAGGCACCCCCCCAAAGAAAATACCATTTTAACTGCTTAGTGTGATTAGAAATCTAAATTCTGACTAGAAACATTTCCAGCAGTAACTCTTTTTAAGTATAGTATATAGGCAGCACATTTATATTTTTTGCTAAGAGCCACAGCAACCAAAGATAAATGAAACGCCCAAAGAATGCCAAGACTGTATTAGTTATTAACTTCAATATCTACTACCTCCTAGCCTTGAGTCAACTGAAAACAAGTAAACAACAATATTTCCTTCAATTTCTTTGGGTCAACAGAGAAGCTACAGAAGCTAGAAAAAAAGAGCTAGTTAACCTATCCTCAATTAAACAAAATAAACTATGAGACCAGTTATAACTCTCTCCCAAACTACACTTATCCAATGCAGTAATTATGAGAAATTGCTTTTTCACTTACTTTTGCCACACTTTCTCTCCCAGGTGTACACTTTTGTAATGAACAGTGAGATGATCCCTACGACCAAAACATTTTCCACATTCTTCACACTGATGAGCCTTCTCACCTTAAAGACCCAAATAGTTTGATTATAATATGCACTTCAGTGTTCCCCCCAGAAATAGATGATCAAACAACAGGATAATATGATAGGAAATCAACCAGAAAAGTAAAGCCACCCTTTATTCTGGGCTATCTGCTTTATATTCCTTACTAAAGTACCTTTCTTCAATGAATCTATGCTTTTTTTCACGGATGTGAACCCTTTTCCCGACCTGGAGAAGGAATGAATAGCCTTTTTGCTGAAGACTTCAAATCTTACCTCTCAATGTAACAGAGCAAGATAAATGAAATGACTTCAAAACTCAGGAATTTTTTAGGAATATGTAAGTCTAGATGTCAAACACTTCAAATGAAAACACACTGAATCAAGATAAGGCTGTTTTACTGTTTATAAAAAGGACCTGAACATTTTCAGATTTTTGTACTTTTTTAAAAAAATATTTTTCATCTGTGGGGATTTCACACATTTGCAATAAGCTAAAACACAAATATGAAGGAAAATTCTAGATGAGTCCCATTTCTCATCTCTAATATTCAGTTATAAAGGCTTGCGCTTTAAAAATCACTCTTAACTTAATCCAGTATGCAATTAAGGCATGTGATCTCTAGAATTAGGAGTTAGAATCTTCCTCCTAAAAATGAAAATGCATAATTCCAGTGAAAAAGTCATCAGACCATTAGCATCTCTTAAAAGTTGATAACAGTTGATAACTGCAACTTGTAACCTCATTGGGATTTTTTTTTTAATTTTTTTTTTTTAACGTTTATTTTTGAGACAGAGAGAGACAGAGCATGAACGGGGGAGGATCAGAGACAGAGGGAGACACAGAATCTGAAACAGGCTCCAGGCTCTGAGCTGTCAGCACAGAGCCCGACGCAGGGCTCGAACTCATGAGCAGTAGATCATGACCTGAGCCGAAGTCAGACGTTTAACAGACCGAGCCACCCAGGCGCCCCTCATTGGGATCATTTAAGAAAGTAATTACATGTGTTGCATACTTCATATTTAGATTGTTTAAAATAATAGTAAGCACCTCTTCTACTGTGCTTATAGAGATGGCTCTTTCCAATTATTGTACTCACAGAGTTGGCTCTCTTAGCTCTTTCTGAACATCAATCAGAGAAGAAAATATGAAAGAAAGCCCCAGAATATAAAAATTATAAATACAGTATAAAGATCTGAAATTGATCAGGACTACTAAGGTACTCTTTTCCAAAGACAGGGTTTCAAAAATTCACTATTACATTAATGTTAACACCTAATTATAATAATTTCTCTTCAAATATCTGTTTTGCTAACTTCTTTCAAATCCAATAAAAATGAAAAATGTTATCTTGGCATCTCTCTTTATAGAAATGCCAATACCAATTATTGCACATATCCACATAATATGCATAGTGCAAATTTTGAGAACTTGATTAAAACAAATTTCAAAATATAGTCTGTAGGCATAAAAGGCAACCGGATTATTAAAATTGCAGTGAACAAAAACATGTCATAAAGTTATGTCCCTTTCAGATGTTTTAAAAGAAAGTTTTCAGAACCAGCATTATTGATGGGGTGACCAGCATATATATTACTAAAACTATTAAAATTATAGCCAACATAAACGTGATGTAGTATGTTCTATTCAGGTGCTTTTTTAAAGGATTTTGTAACCATCATTACAAAATACACCTTACCCGAATGTATTTTTTTGTGCTTTGTAAGGTGGTCATGACGAATAAATGTTTTCCCACATTCGTCACACTCATATCGTTTATCATCATGATGTACTCGTAAATGAAGTCTATAAAGAAAAAAATTGAAGAGCATAAAAACTGGTGCCACCAAAGGGAAAATCTTGATTAAGTAAGGGAAATTGGGCTGTTTACTCAGCCACCCTCATACATTATGTGCTCTACATCTACGACGTTCCATCTTTCCCACTCTTTTCACTACCTTACTCCAGGGTTGCTACTCACCTCTTTCACAAAAGCACTTCAACGTGTGCATATACACTATGTCTGGATGGCATTCCTTCCTGACTTTTTAGAATGTACTAAATATCTAGGGTTGTTATCTGTCTGCTGGTGGAGTTTCAGAGATAGCAAAAGTAGGCATGAGTCAGAAGGAATTAGACAAATAAGGTAAGTGACTTAAACATATGATACAGCAAATAATTAAGAATCCTATCCTGGACGATGGATACCACTTCTAAATTGATGTAAGAGAATTAAGTAAATTTTATAAGTAATCAACTTGCTGACAGTTACATTTGCTACTTTTCTTCACACTAACCAAAGTCCGGTTCGTTTTATAGTCACCCAAAGACAGATTATAAAGGTTTAAACTATTCAAATTCATTTAACTTGAATTATTCATATCCCCATAATCCTCCATCTATATATACCCTAGTGAAATGAATAGCTTTCCCATTCAAGTTGCCGAAACACGAAGTGAGGGCGATCTGGCTGCGACATCTGTCACCCCATTGATCGCCAGGGTTGATTTGGCTGATCTGCCTGGCTAGGCGGGTGTCCCCTTCCTCCCTCACCGCTCCATGTGCGTCTCTCCCGAAGCTGCACGATCGGTTGAAGAGGACGACCTTCCCCGATAGAGGAGAACCGTTCTTCGGTCAAGGGTATACAAGTAGCTGCGCTCCCCTGCTAGAACCTCCAAACAAGCTCTCAAGTTGCCAAAACAGGTGTTTATTCCATAACTATAACCAGCGAAATTGACTGAACTACATCTAAAGGGGGCACATTCTGTTTAAAATGAAAAAGAGGTAAATAATAAATGGAAGTATAAAAATTAAAGCCTTATGAATAAAAATCTTAGGAGCATTAATAAAAATTTAAAATGTACATATATCTCACAGTAGGTAGTCACCTATTATTTATTCAGGAAAAAGCCAACTTTTCACAAACTGCAAATGTGGTCAGGAATTCAGCTATAAAAACAATTACACAGGTTACAAATAATACACAAAAGACTTTCCAAAACTGATAATCCTACAGTTTTCAATTTTGCCATATTTCACACCATTTCTTTGATAGCCAAGAGTGACAAAATGCATTGAGATTAGAACATCAGAGCTTTAATGAATTTAATTCAAAGATTAAGTAATGAAATAAACATTTAAATGACAGCGACTCAGACAGTAAAGCATCTAGCAAACTTGGTGATGAAGAAATTATTTACTATTTTGCACTACAGAATGAAAACAATATTAAAAGCTATAATGTAGAGGGAAAAGTTTGTAAGTACAGTTTTTTGCATAATTTTGTTTACCACGAGTACTAGAAAATGTTTTAATTCACCAATGAACTAATGCAATGATAAGAAAATAGAGAATTAAAAGAGACATAATTTATCTTACTTAATACAGAGAAAAAATGGCTTGACTTACCTGTATGAACTTCCATGACGAAAACTTTGTCCACAAATACTACAAAGATGAGGTTTTTCTCCACTATGGATTCTCAAATGTTCTTTCAAAGTAGTCCTGTATTTTAAAAATACACATTTATCTTAAGGTTTTTTTTTTTTTTTTAAATTTTTTTTTTTCAACGTTTATTTATTTTTGGGACAGAGAGAGACAGAGCATGAACGGGGGAGGGGCAGAGAGAGAGGGAGACACAGAATCGGAAATAGGCTCCAGGCTCCGAGCCATCAGCCCAGAGCCTGACGCAGGGCTCGAACTCACGGACCGCGAGATCGTGACCTGGCTGAAGTCGGACGCTTAACCGACTGCGCCACCCAGGCGCCCCTATCTTAAGGTTTTTTAATACCAATATTTATATTAAACATAGATTTCTAGAAAGCTTACTAGAAAGGTGTTCAAGCTAAAGATATTATGGCAATTCTCCCTTTCTCCAACAGTATTTTTGCTTTTTATTGAATTAGTCTCACGAACACATAATCATGCTTGTTTTGTTTCTCTTCTTTAAAAAAGAAATTAACTTTGCCTTCCTTTGCCATTGGTTTGCTCAAAGATTTAACTATATAGCTTAAGCAACTTTCAAGAAGTAGAATGGAAAATGCTCAACTGTCACTACTAAATTAAGTAAAACTGATGTGAATTTTAGTGGAGAGAATTTAATAATATAGAAGGAATCCAGTTTATCAGTACTATTCCTTTCAAATTGTGCTCAGTATCTATTAAAAGAATGTTTTAAGCCAAGGAAATCTTTACAGGTGTTTGTGACTTCCAGATGCCAATGTGAAGAAGGGAAATAATATAAAGAATACAATTATTGCCATTTCTAAAGCCTCCAGCCCTACTGACACGATATGGGTTTGTTAAAATAAAAAACAGAGACCGGCCTTGAAAATTCCCTGAGCAGACAATATTAGTTTAGTCATAAAAACAAAGCCTAATGTAGCTTATTTTGCAAGGATAACTTGACCTGGCTCATTTGTTAATGCCTCATCTATGCCAGTAGATGGTGCTCTTCTACAAGGCCCAGCAACACTTGACCACGGCGCTTGCAGGTGTACACAGCTTTGGGGAAAACATTCCTAAAACTATCCTCGCACCCCTATGTATTAAGTAATTAAAAGTAAAAAGATGGAAGGTTGTTTTAGTTTTTGGTTTGTCTGCTTTTTGTTTTTATAGAAAGACCTTTAAGATAAAAATAATTTATAAGGCATAAAATAAAGTAGAATTTACCAGTCTATAAATATAAGTTTTCATATAAATATAGCATACTGATTTTTGTATTTTACCATGATATCAGTTTGTTATTTTAAGAAAGTGGCATTTCTAATGTTTTTAAATTATGGAACTTTTATATGCTGAAGGATATAAAATACGAATAGTGTTTAAAGAACAGTATTATTACATTTACATGCAGAGTAAGACATAGAATATTGCTATACCTTAGAATGCCTCCACGTTACTCTGTTCTCTCAGGGATAACCACGTATGTCAACCATTCCCCCTCTTCTTTGTTTTACTACCTAGTAGTATATATCACTAAACAATATACTGTATATTTTTGAAAAACTGAGTAGCAAGTACAAATCTAGTAACATTACCACTATTAGTTAAAGGGCCCACAAGATAAAATGAATAGGGTCTCTGTATCAAAGTCTGGCTGTAGCTTGCTTGAGCACTAGCAAAAGCCCTTTCCAGCATGTCAGTGGGGAAAGTCATGAATAAATACCGGAAAACATAAGGTTCACCACAATCAGAGCATCTGACAATCTAGAGTGGATCAAGTACGAGAAGTCTGACAGAAATACATACAAAGTAAATAGGCTATTGTATACACTTTGCTTCCAAACTTACTATGAACTATCTCTAATTCCCATGGACAGGTCAAAAAACATTTCTGTGAAATCAAACAAATATCCTCAGTCAAATCAAGCAGCAAGGCATAAATATAATCATAGGAACTTCACTGGCATACACGTGCCATACAGTGGCAGAGCATAGATAAGAATTTGAATCAGAATCAGGGAGAAGGAAATGGGGAGTTGCTACTCAATAGGTATGAAGTTTCAGTTATGCAAGATGAGTAAATTCTAGAGGTCTGCTGCACAACATCGTGCCTACAGTTAACAATACTGTATCATGCACTTAAACACTTATTAAGAGGGTAGATCTCATATTAAAAGTTCTTACCACATTAAATTAAAAGAAAAATATTTTGGGTCGGACCTGCTCTAGCATTCTGACTCCCAGTTCTTAAAAGAGGAAACATGCTAGCAGGGATCTCAGCAATGACAAGCCCCAACGTGTCATGGGTCACTACTACTACTAGTGTGGGCTAACTACCCATTGCACACACATGTTGCACAACTGACAACTTGGAAACCTCATTCACCATCCTCCTATGAATTCCTGTTGCCTCCCCCCAGTATTAGAATTCCTATTTCCCGTAGCCCTCATCTTCCTCTTCACCAGTTTACCTTCTCATTCTGGTGAAGCATGCCTTTTAGTTGCTTCATGAGAAAGACTACATCAAAGACTACCTTTTTGGTACCATGAAAAATGTCTTTATGATCCTTAGGTCTGATTGTTAGTTTAACTAAGAACTGAATTCTAAGCTGGAAATACTTTTCTTTCAGAATTTTGAAAGTACAACTGCATCATCTTATTTCTAGTGTTGCCGTTCAGAGAGATGTCCAAGTACTTCTAATTCGTAATTCAGCATATGTAACTTTTTTTCCCTGAAAATTAGAAGCATATAGAAGCTTCTCTTCGTCCCCAGTGTTCTGAAATATCACAGCAATATATCTTGGAGTAGGTTTATTTTCATCTAATGTCCTAAGCATTTGATGAGTAATTTCAGTCTGGCAACTCATGTGCTTTAGTTCTGGGAAATTATTTTGAATTATTCAGTGATGATTTTTTTTTCCCTTGCTATTTTCGCTATTCGTTCTTTCTTTCTAGACCTCTTGACTGGTTCCCTAATGCTCTAATCCTTATTTTACATTTCTGTATCTTTTTGCTCTACCTTTTGGGAGATTCCCTCAACTTCATTCTTCAATCCTTCCATTAGGCTGTTTACTTTGTCTATCATACTTTGAATGTGATTTGTTATGTGACTCTTTTATATAGCATCCTGTTCTTGTGTAATGGATTCTTTATCTTCAACTTTATCTTCAATGGAATATCCATAACAGTTGTTTATCTTCTTTTTTTTGGAAGTTTTCATCTTTCTGGATAATCTGTTTCCTTCAAGTTTTTTTTTCCCCTTCCTGATTGTGTTGGAATCTAGCTTTCACATTAAAGGTTTTCTTTCTCTGTTTTTTAATTCTTCTATCTGTCCATGATTAAGTGTGATAGACTAAAAAGTAGATGGGATGGTCAAAGAGCATGAGGGGGCCCTGATGACTTCAGAGTAGGTGATCTAGGTGTACTATTTGTTAGGGAATATATTTGCACTTTCGTTGTTCAGATTTTCAGAGAATTGTTTTCTAACTACTGCTGGGGGAATAAAATCTAAAACTCAAGAGGTCAGAAGGGATAAGGCCTGGGGCTCACTGCTTCCAGAATTCAGAAAGCATTCATCATATGACAACATGGTATAGTCCAGTCCAGATATCTGCTGAATTGGGAGAGGGGTCGGTGCCCACCAGCAATGACCTGTGTGGGTGTCAGAAGAAAATCCAAAGAGGGGCGCCTGGGTGGCTCAGTCGGTTAAGCGGCCGACTTCAGCTCAGGTCATGATCTCGCAGTCCGTGAGTTCGAGCCCCGCGTCGGGCTCTGTGCTGACAGCTCAGAGCCTGGAGCCTGTTTCAGATTCTGTGTCTCCCTCTCTCTGACCCTCCCCCGTTCATGCTCTGTCTCTCTCTGTCTCAAAAATAAATAAACGTTAAAAAAAATAAAAAAAAAAAAAAAAAGAAGAAAATCCAAAGAATAGAACTTCTAAAGAAGTTTTTACTCCAGTGCTCCTTGTTCTGCCTCCCCTTCACTCTAGTTCCAGAGGCATCTGATACTGCCTACTCCTATTCCTTCTGTGGATTCTCTGATGTAAACTATGTTCTCAATTTCTCCATCACCACCTTGGGATTTGTGTTTCTTAGACCTGCTAAGTCAGTTACCACTGATTCATCTGCTTTCCAGTTTCCAAATCTGTGTTGTTCTTGTCATCTTTCTGTTCTCCCTGTCTCTGTAGCTTACTATCTTTTAAATCAGTCAATCAATAACTTTTAATGTAGTTTTATTAGAGTTCCAGAAAGAAATGTTACCTGTGTTAAATTCACTATCTAAACCTGAAAATCCTGATTTCATATCATCTTCTATAACATTTTATATAATTTCTTCGCATATCCTTAAATTTCAAATTAAAGCATAATTCAAGTATCTCACATCTGGCATTACCCTAATCCTTCTAAACTATATTTGTTAATTATTTGTATATAACAGTACCAGGATTTTTCTGGGTGTGTAGATAATTCCTCACCTTTCTCGTACTGATTTTCCACAGATAAAGCAAGTCCATTTTCTCTTTCCACCATGGGTACATTCTATATGGCGTTTCAAATTTCCAGTGTCATTAAACTGGCGACCGCATATATCACATGGAAAAGGACCTACAAAGGAAAGAAAGTGTACATTTAAAGTTTAAAGAATCGATACTAAGTTAAATTTAATGGGCATGTTGTCAATGTATACCTACCACTGTAAGTACATACACAATTATGTATACCTACCATTGTAAGTACATAAATAACACAATAAAGTTATTTATTTATAGTTTTCTCTTCTCTTCTGGACTGTTCATTCCTAGAAGGCAACTTACAATCACCTCTATATGGTTAGAGCTGAGTTTAGGGTGTGGCATCTAATATAATAAATGTTGAATGATGTAATGGGTTAATAAATTGAAATGGCCAATTCCTAGTTTGAAATCAGACTAGAATAAAGTAAAAAATGTTATACACCAGATTTCTGGGGAGAAGGGGTACTGAGAAACTCTGGTAGAATAAACAAAGGACTTCAAAGAGTTCATAATCTGGAAATATATTGTCGTTCCTCAAAACCGCACATTTTTAACGACGTTGCCTAGACTGAAAATACTGTGGACTCTATTGTGAACTCTAATGAGAAATTAATCATGGCAGAACAATGGAAAGAAAATGGCATTTGGACACTGGAATTCAGAAACATCTATAAGCAAAACAGTTCAGTAGCCACAGTAGTTTTGGGGGGAATTTCAACACGTTTTTGAGAGATGACCTCAAAATGTATTAAGTATCTTCAACATATTTTTGTTTCATCTTCCATGAGATCTGAGTCTTTCATTCATTTATTAACTCATTCAACAAGTATTTATTGATTCTTAATTCATATTTAGCACTGGGTTAAGCAAAGCAGTGCTATGGAAAATCTCCGCCTCCTCTTACATCCCTCTTCACCAAAAAAGGCTCCAAGAAGGTGGGAAAAAAAGATTCAGCATAAACACAAAGATAAAGAAATGAAGTAAATAAAGTGCTAAGATGAGCAGATTACAGCAAGAGTAAGTTAGGCAGAGAGTGAAATAACTTTATGTGCTACTGAAGGCTCCAGTTGGGGGAAGAAAGAAAGCAGCTTTCTCTTTCATGCTCAGTTACTTATCAGAGTTTTTCAAATGAAATACCTACATTCTTTCCCCTCTATTAGATATCCAGTTTTGCATACAGTTAAACTTACTTGAACTTCTATTTATGAAGCTATGCTGGGAAGTTAGTAAAGCAGATTTTCATTCCAACTCTCTACATAGGATAAAATTAGAAGCTTTGACTTTATTTTTTTTTTTTTTTTTTTAAATTTTTTTTTTTTTTCAACGTTTATTTATTTTTGGGGCAGAGAGAGACAGAGCATGAACGGGGGAGGGGCAGAGAGAGAGGGAGACACAGAATCAGAAACAGGCTCCAGGCTCTGAGCCATCAGCCCAGAGCCCGACGCGGGGCTCGAACTCACGGACCGCAAGATCGTGACCTGGCTGAAGTCGGACGCTTAACCGACTGCGCCACCCAGGCGCCCCAGAAGATTTGACTTTAAAGCCCACTGTAACTTTTACACTTACACATGGAGATACATTAAAAATTCTTCTACCCTGGGGCACCTGGGTGGCTCACTCGGTTAAGCTTCTGACTCTTTATTTCGGCTCAGGTCATGATCTGGCAGTTCGCGAGACTGAGCTCCATGTCGTGCTCTGTGCTGGCAGGGCAGAGCCTGCTTGGGATTCTCTACCTCCCTGTCTCTCTGTCCCTCTCCTGCTTGCATCTTCTCTCGAAAATAAATAAATACACATTAAAAAAATTCTTCTGCCCTAACTGTTCAGATTGTATTTCTTAGATATCACTCCCTCTGATTTACAGAATATATAATCCTAATGTAGGCGGTGTGAATATGACCCAGAATAGCCTAAAGCAGTAATACTCATGTGTGTGGTATCTGGACCATCAGCATCAGCATCACCTAGGAACTTGTTAGAAATACAAATTCTTGGGCCACACCTCAGACCTGAACCACTAACCTAACATACAGTGATTCAAAAGATGCAAAAGAATTTGTGTGTGTGTGTATACAATACATACATATGTCATATATATTTACATATGCAATATATACATGTACATATATAAAACATATGCACACATGGTTCTAATTCAACCATCTTTTCAAGAATGCTTTCTTTAACAACTCTATTATCAGTTCAAGAATCTGCTCGTATACTTTTACTGATAGGAAAATAACTATTGTGCAAGACAACTTACTTCAATGTATAAGTTCCAATACTTTAAAAGATTTCTAAACTGAAACTAAATCTATACCTTAGGATTTCCACTCAATGTTCTTAGAATGCCTATTTATTTTCTAAATGATATACTTAACAAAAGCTGAAATAGAAAATCAGGAACAGAAAAAGGAAGTGGAAACAAATATGTTCACTATAAAAATTATATTTTGCTATGATGTTTCTATAACATGGGACAAAAAGGGATTGCCTATGATTTTCACCTCAAAAAGGAAGAAGCCCACCAATTCCCCAAGAGAAACTCTTTTTCCTGGAACTAATGTATAAAGAAACTTCTCACATGCAACATGCAATCATGAACGTGTCTCCAACTATATTTCTGATAATTATAAAACTTGCTTCATATGATGGTATCTTAGAAATGCCAAGATGAAATCCTATGATAGACCAACTTACTAAGGACAATTCAAAAAAGGACTAAGCTAAAAAATAATCTTCCAGCATACACTAGTCTTATATACAATTATAAAGATTTAAGTGTTCCTTATTGAACAATAAAGTCTCAAAAGTTTTCGAAGATAGGTGCTCTACCTTTCCCAAACAAAATTTCAAGGTCCTTCAAAAGTGTTTCACATGACATAATTTTAAGACCTTATGTCACCATAATTACCCACCTCTTGAGAATGTACTTGTCAATATCTATCTTGAATGCAGTATCCAGAAATGAATTCAGTATTCCAGATGAATTTAAAATCAGTGAGATAATTACCTCCCTGATTCTGACCAATAGATTTTTATTAATACAGTTTAAAACTACAGTAGTTTTTGTCAGTCATATGACATTACTGTTCAGACTGTGCCTAAAAAGCTTCTGCTTTTAAGCCCATCTATAAATAAAGGAGTTTGGATTCTATACCATTTTATAGTTCTGTAATCCCCAATGACCAAAGGTCAGATTATTCCCATGTTTATGACTTTGTATTTACTCTCAATTACTTTTAACTTCATTTATTTTAACTTTTTGTATAACACAAAGATTTTTTTTTTTAATCTTTATTTTCTGGTGTATTAGCTACACACGCCTATAATTTGGAAGGCAGCCATACTCACCACTACACCACCAATGCTGCGCAGCGAACAGCCTCTACTATGGATGACGACAATTCCCTAGCAGTATTGACTGTCATAAATGTACCTAACTGTACTACCATCTGGCACACAGGTTTCCACCTTGGCCGTAAGCATTAGACAGAGGATTTGTCAAATACAATGCTAAATTCCACATATACTAAGTTAATTTTATTCCCTTAAAAAAAGTTTTTTCCAACAAAAATGCCTTATTCAAGCACTCACAGATCTATCTACCAATTAACTATGAATAAATGCTGTTTATGACTACAGACACATCTGCCACCAAAACAAAACATAAACATATTTACTCATCTCTAGGAACAGCAGCAAATCCAGTATTCCTCCCAATTTATCTGACTTCCTTCCCCTAAGTGGTTCAACAGCAGCAGGCTCCTCTAGCATGATGTGATAATCAATAATTACTATGACTGCTTTTAGAAAAAGTAATTTGCTTACCCAGATGGAACTTTTCTTGATGCTTTAACCGTGCAAATCGTGATTTGAAATGTTCTTCGCAATAGGTACACTTAAAAGGTTTATCTTGAGAATGCAGAATCATATGTTCCTCCAAGTGTGGTCTTCGAGTAAAAGATTTCTTACAAATCTAAGAGAAATGTATGCAAAACATAAGGAAACCTGAATTAAAAATAAAATACAAAGCTCATGATGAGAAATAAACTCATGAATTCAAGCAGTTAAAGGAAAATTTCTCCCAACAGAAAAGTTACCCAAAATAGAATCAAATTTTAATCATGCAGAAAAAAGCCTTGGAGGAATTATAGTAAGGAATTATTTTAAATTCATACTAAAGGTTGATGAATTTCCACTCCTTACATTTCTAATAGGCTAATTTCTAGGATTACACAGTAACGTTAATACCTTAATTCTAGCCAAGATTTCTAAAATCCATTAAATTTATATTTTTAAATCACTTATATATCATAAATAGGTTTTATTATTGTTGCCATATACTTAATTAGGAATAGGAGCAAGAAACTGCAGAAAAATAATTTTAGAATTTATCTCTTAAAGTAGTCAAAAGGAAGAGATACAGCTTTTTAGAGAAATCTGGCAGACACAAGATTTAAAAAGGGGGAGGTCAATGAAGGTTCATCACTGTAACAGATATACCACTTCAGGGGAATGCTGTTAATGGGGGAGAGCAG
The DNA here is from genome assembly GCF_022079265.1 of Lynx rufus. Lineage (NCBI taxonomy): Eukaryota > Metazoa > Chordata > Mammalia > Carnivora > Felidae > Lynx > Lynx rufus. Next base: position 27,491,229 of record NW_025814829.1, on the reverse strand, counting down.
GCATTTGTGGGGGCAGTGGGGTACGGGAAATCAATATACTTTCCTCTCAATTATATTGTAAAACTTAAACCGCTCTGAAAAATAAAGTCTCAATTTTCTTTTATTAAAAAAGGCGGGGGCTGTTAACAATGACAACAGTAACAACAACAATAATAATATAGCATGTACTATATACCAGGCACATGCTAAATAATTCATGGTTTATTTTACTTAATTCTCACAATAATCCTACGAGGTAGATATAATTATTATCACCATTTTACAGCTGAGTATAATGAAGTTTATTAAGGAAAAGAAACCAACTTATGTAGACCCAAATAATTAATAACTAACTTCAATTCCTACAAGCTGAAATCAGAGAGACAGTGAAAATTTTGCTGTAGAAATACATTGAAGCCTGAAAATAAGGAAGACAAATGACAGCTTGTGACTCCTTTAAACAATATTTACCTAAATAATGAAAAAGATGTTAGTGAATGTGGTGCAACAGGTATCTAAAAATTCTTTGCTACTACTGGAAAAACAGAAACGAATTCCCTTCCCCTTAAATCTGACCTGACTGTAGGGACTTGTTTGACCAACAGAATGTGTTAAAAGTGATGCTCAGTGACTTCTGAGGCCTAGGCCTTAAAAACTCCTATCATTTTTACCTAGGCTTCTTAGAGTTTAGCTGCCATGCTAGAAAAAAGATCAAGTAGCCTCATGAAAAGACCAAAGGGGAAAAGAACCAAGGTCCCCAGCCAACTGTCCTTGCTAAGCTCCTCGCTGTCAGCCAACATCAAGTTCCAGCCATGAGTGGCCCCAAAACACACCAGACCATCTGCGTCAGCTGAAAACAACTGAGTGACTTCAGATGACAACATGTGGAACCGAATTACCTAGCAAAGCTGTTCTCCAAATTTAGATGACTGACCCACAAAATGGTGGGATATAATAAGACAGTTGTTAAAGGCCCCTGAGTTTTGAGACAGATAACTAGAAATGGAGGGAAAATTCTAAACACTTTACACTCCTGTTAGTATAATAATGTCAGTTTATATACACAACATAAGTACACGGTATGGTAGTTACACTAAAAAACTGGGGCTGCTGGGTGGCTCAGTCGGTTGAGCCGTTTGACTCTTGGTTTTGGCTCAGGTCATGATCTCACAGTTCATGAGTTGGAGCCCTGCACAGGGCTCCATGCTGACAGTGCAGAGCCTGCTTGGGATTCTCTTTCCCCTGATCTCTCTGCCCCTCCCCTGCTCTCTCTCCCTCTGTCACTCTCTCAAAATAAATAAGAAAAAAAAAATTTTTTTTTAAATAAGAAATAAAAACTAAGATTTCCATCAGGTCCACCATCTAAACACTAACCCTTATGGGGTTTATTTTATAAATATTAAGATAACTTTGTGTAAGATTCTAAAAGTGAGATAAGCTAAGTTTATATTTTTTTAACATCTAATTACTTTCCCCAAAGGTAACATTATATTTATTTTGGTTTTTTACTACAAATTAAAAGGTCTTACATCACATTTCCAACTTTCACTCTTAGTCTTCTTAATGGAGATAAATTCTTGTGCATTTTCAGGATGAAATCTACAAGGAAAAAAAAAGACTGTTAGGAAAAGATTACACTAGTTAAGTCAGTATTCCATATGATCTGTCAACAGTGACTGTAAGAATCAGGCACTGATTTCTTTCATTAAGAGACAGACACATGTATATACCTTAAGAATATAGGTATCATTAACATTTAATAAATGAATGTATATGCCTAAATTTATGCAGAAATAGTCAAAGACAACGTAATCATATTTTAAATACATTCAGAAACCTAGCTATTCACAGATAATCTTCAAGGTAATTCACTTGTTTTTTTTAGTCCAAATTTCAGTAAATTTCCTTTCTTAAAGTTAAATATGGAACACTGACTAAACATGCTTTCTCTCACAAATTTTTATACACTAAAGACAAAGTTGAGCATGAGGAATAAGTTTCCTAGGTCTAAAAACATAGATTTTGAAAATATACTTGCCAAAACCCAAAATAAAAAACAGGATGACCAAAATGCTATCTTAAACTTCTATAGTTCTTGTTTCAACATTAAAAAACTTCATCTCAATAGCATCAATAAAAAATATAAACTAACATTTGCTGCTCTTAATATATCTGTAATCAAATATATTTGCAATCAAAAATGTTTGCAAAATACTAAGCAACGAAAGAATTGGAGACAAGCACTCCATAAATGTTTTTAGCTTACTCCATATTTAAATTAGAAGGCACAATAAAGTATATTATGGAAGCAAGATAATACTTGCCTCTTAACATGCTTGGCTAAAGTCTTCTTGCTTGCATGAAGTTTATTACAATAAGGGCACTTGTGCTCCTTCTTATGAAATTCTGTTTCATTACTGTGCTTCTTTCTGTGAACAGTTAGATTAGACTTTGTCGAATAGCGCTGGTGACAAATATCACACTCAAAGGGCTTCTCACCTGTGTGAACACGTGTGTGGCTCTCATATTTCCCTATAAAAAGAGAGAAACTAAAATTAAATTCATTGTATTTGGTACGAAGTAACTGAAATTTGACAGTGCAATAAAATCTCATGACTAGTAACATTTAATACACACATACCTACACACAAGTTTATACCTAAAATATGGTATATATCTCTGATAAACCTCAAGACTTATTACTTTGACCTCACTGCCTTCCTTGAAAACTTGGGTCATTAGAAAAAATTGTTCATGTTTACATTTTTTTAATGCTTATTTATTTTTGAGAGAGAGAGAGAGAGACACACACACAGCGTGAGCAGGGGAGGGGCAGAGAGAGGGAGACAGAATCCCAAGCAGGCTCCAGGCTCTGAATTGTCAACACAGAGCCCGACGCTGGGCTGGAACCTGAGATCATGACCTGAGCCAAAGTCGGATGCTCAACCGACTGAGCTACTCAGGCGCCCCCTCGTGTCTACACATTTTAAAAAACAAGACTTTGGGTAAATTTGCTGAACATTCTGTAGGCAAACTGTCGGAACTTAAAACTTTAAAATATATAGATATATTTTAAATGTTATTTATTTTGAAAGAGAGGGAGAGTGAGCATGAGCAGGGGAGGGGCAGAGAGAGGGAGAGAGAATCCCAAGCAGACTCCACACTGCCAGAGCAGAGCCCAGTGCAGGTCTCGATCTCGTGAACTGTGAGATCATGAACTGAGTCAAAACCAAGAGTCGGACCCTTAACCAACCAAGCCACCCAGGCGCCCCTAAAATATACATATTTTTTTAATTTAAAATTGACCTTCAGCAAAGATCTATTCTTCATTTAACACTTGTGTTTATATTTTACTTTTACTATGTATATCCATGAACTGAAATTTTCAGATTTGATAGTCCTTTTAAAAACATATTAAAAAGGAAAAATAATATGCTTATGTATCTTATAATATATGATAGTTTTATCTCTCTTCCCACAGAAGGTAATCTGGAAAGGGTATGACAAATCTAGAATTCTCAACAAAATCTCTACTTCACTACAACATATTCATATAATATCTCTCCAACTCCTAAGATATGAGAAAACAAGTAAATCACCTGTACTTCGATGCATGCGTAACGCTAAAGAGCTGAAGCCAACATATATGGGCAGTATCAGGGAAAGCAGGAAAAGGAAAAAATAAACTGGTATCAATGCACAGATACCAGGAATCATACTAATGTGAGATTTGTATCATCTGAATACACACCTAAATTCTGTACAATGTTATAGGTTTCTCGAACAGGGAAAAAAAAAAAAATCAAGAAATTTTAACATAGACTTTCCAGGAGAAAAAGTTACAATAAAAAATGAAATACAAAGATATTTTTTGGCTTAATTTTTATTTATATTCCTACTTAGACTAAAATTTTTTCACATCGTTATTTAGAACAGAAATTTCTAAAGTCCAGAGATGGAACAGCATCACAGGTAAGGGCACAGATCCTGGATACATGTACCTAGATATGAATGCTGGCTCTTTAAATAGCAGACTATGTGACCTTGAACAAATAATGTCTCTATGCCTCAAATCTTGCTCAGCTGAAAAAAATGGAATGAAAGTATTTACCTCAAAGGACTGTCATAGGCATAAATGAATACACATTAAAGCACTTCTAATGGTGTCTAAGTTATCAATTAACGTTGGCTATTATTATTCTGTAATAGAAGTTGTGAATGTGCACATCTAGTAGCTTAAAATAGAAATTTCAAGGATTCTTTTGAGCAAAAAGCAATAAAAATAAGAAAAAATACTATTGGTAAGAGAAGCAGTTTTCAGTTAAAAGCTAGCTTTGCTTTGCCCTGCAAAATAAATGTGTAAGTTTTTCTTCAGGCCAAAGCTAATGTAAAAGTATGGTATTTCAGTCATATACTTAAAAAATATTCTATGTAGATCACGGAAATTAGAAACAACCCAAAATATTCTATGTCACTGAGGAAAAAAGATAATCATAATTATTATTTTTTTTAAGTTTATTTATTTTTGAGAGAGAGAGAGCAGAGGAGGGGCAGAGAGAGACAGGTGGACAGAGGAGCTGAAGTGGGCTCTATGCTGACAGCAGAGAGCCGGATGCAGGGCTCAAACTCATGAACCGCAAGATCATGACCTGAGCCGAAGGCGGACTTAACAGATTGAGCCACCCAGGCACCCCAATCATAATTATTTTTCTACTTAATAAAATAAATGAGTTCACCAATTATATATATTTATGTATGATTAAGTTTAATAAACACATAGTATATTACCTAAAAATTAATTACATTGCACTTACATAAAAATACCCAGGAAAGGGAACCAAAGTATTTTCCTCAAAGTTGAGGGGGAAGGCTGACAATTATGGGCCAAGAAAAACAAAAGTATGATGAAAAATCCATTAGGTATTTATATATAGACCATATAGATAATGGTTGATGCATTTTTTACATATACGTAGTTAGAAAATTTAGTGTTTGGTCATCTGCTAAATTAGCTGTGTGATCTTAATTAGGCTAATATTTAACTTCTCTGTACCTGTGTTTATTAAAACTGCATAGGGCTCTGAGAAGTACATGAGTTAATATAGACACAATGCTTAAAACATTCCTGCACATAGTGAGCACTAATAAAAATCAGTCATTTATTACTATTATTATATGGATTACTAGTCACAGTGCAGACATGTAGTTATACCTCAAATATAAATACGGATAGAGCTGACATATGAATATACATTATAACAGATCAAACTGGGGTTTCAGCTCTCTGAGAACACTGGAAGAACTTGACTTTTTCCCCTTGCCATTGTTAAAATGGCCTATCACCTCTGTTCTCTGTCTGCCACCTCTAGGATGTACTCTCCATTTACACATGCATATACACACTCTACCACGAAAACTTCTGCTGTGTTCAAGGGATGAGATTTAATACTGGAATTTATTGGGGGAAATGTTCTTGTGTGCCACAAGGTGAAATCTGAAATGACTTTTGATAAATGTTACAGATAAGTAGGTTTTATAGAACAAGAGTTGAACTATGTTATGGTTTAAGTCAGTGTTTTACAAACTAAAGTTCATTAGTGTTCATGAAATAAATTACTTGAGTTGTGACTAGCAGTGGGGAGAAAAAGGAATAGAGTAGAAAATATCAGAGTGTACTAATACTAGTTTTGTGCATTTTTTTTGCTTCAATTTATGTATAAGCACATGTGTAAATATGCATATTGTATAATAATATATGTATCTCTGACCTTGAACTATCCCAAACACAGATTTATATTGTTTTTTGCAGGGTATAATCAGACCATTACTGCTATAATATCTTTGGGAAAATGTCTTCTGAGTTGATCTTATTCTTTTTCTATCATAATATGGCATGCATGATTAGATCCTTAACCTTTATTACACATCAATTAGATAAAAAGTACAGAATCCAAACATTATCAATATGTACTAAAATCCCACAATTTTAATTTTGAAAAGATTGAGGTCATTGCATGGAATTAAAAAGTTTTCCTTGACTATGAAGGAAATCCATTTTTATTAAACTTGCTTTTTAAAATTATATAAATCACACATACTTATGGAAAAAATGTAAACAAATCAGGAGTATACTGTGTAATTTTTAAACGATTAATTTAATGATTAAGTTACATGTAGTTGAATATTAAAACCATCAAAATGACAGTTAACTTAAAAATCAAAAGCACCTTTAACTATTAAACTTCCATTTTTCTACAGACCAGAATTAAGATTTAACCAAGAAAAAAAAAATTTAAACCAAAAGAGCCAAAATTTTAAAAAATTCATTTAAATAAATTCATGAGTCCAAGGAGACCAATGAAAATATATAAATTTGAATGATTCATTATGACATTAAGAATATCTGAAGTGAAAAAACTTTTTTGTTAAGTTATTAATTCAATTTTATGCATATTGGCATTGCAAGGCCAGTTATCTCTATGGATTTGCATTTCTGAACAATAGAAAGACATAACTTCTGAGGAAACACTGACCCCATGAGAGTCAGGTAGATCTCCAGGGGCCAGTGGGGAAAAATTTTAATTAGATATTAAATTGCATATTTAAGAAAATTGGTAGCAGTGTGGGAGGCACTCAGCATAAATATAGTCATCTATATCCACTTCTTTTTTTATGGGGTGGGGAAAATTCAACAATAAATCAAAGTGTGCATTTCAAATAAATTTTCAATAAAACATTGTATTCCTTCAGAGAATAATCTACTATGTCGACCATTCTTGATTACCAAAACACATAACATTAACAAATTTCATCCACAGAATTTTTTCTGAAAGAAAAGACACTTCTAAAGAAATTTTCACATGAAAAACTTGACCTTGTGCTTAAGAATTTATTATTCCCCCATATAGGTCATGCAAAATTACCTTTGTCAGGTTTTGTGAGCAGTTTTTACAAAGAGAAACATCGCCAAATTAGCTCATTATATATCTGATATTGCTAAATCTTCTATTATTCTTTGAATTTATTCATATGGTGTACTCTAAAGAATACATAACTAAGATATTTAACCTTAAAGTACTGTGTCACTGTTATAACTCTTCTCTATTAAGAACAAATTGGAATCTCTGTCAGGATGGTCTAGAGAGTCACATTTTTTAAAAAGCTATAAAACATTTTCTACCTCTAGAAGAGATTGTAAATTTAATCCAAGGAAAGATTTTAGTTCCCACTAGGAACAATAAAAAAGATAAATTATCCAAATTTTCTCTCTCATCCCATCTGTCATCTTTTCCCTATTTTTGCCTTTTCACCCACTAGGTTTTTTCACTCACTTTAACCTTAAGGGGGAAAGGTCAAAGGACTCTTATTTGCATGAGAATAGACTGAGGAAGACAGCTGGTAGCCTAAGGAAAAATATAACTGGATCAGAAGTCCCACTCCAAGCAACTATTAAATGCATCAGAAAGGATAAAAGATCCAAAGTAATGGAATCAAATTAGTGGACTACATATTGTGGAGCTAATGGTTCCAGCAGGTCCCACAGCTTATTCATTAATTATCATAACCCACTCCAAGACAGCAAAGTCAGAACCTTATAAAGAAGCCCAACTGACTTCTTCCAAGTCCAAAGTTAGGTCAGACACTCACCTTTCAATTTAGTTCAGCTAAATAGGAGCTTACTGAAAACTTGTTATTTGAAACGACCCTGGGTATCAAGAAAGGGCAATAACCAAAAGATACAAAAATTTCAGGCTTAAAATCTCATGAGAAATAAATAACAACCAAAAATCGAGGCAGACATCTTTAAATCTTATGATAGGAATGTGGATGACACCAGGCTTCAACAGTCCTTGAACTGTTTTTTTCTTTTTGTTTTTGTTTTTAAGAATAAACAGGATTTCTGGTGGACATGAGAATGGAGGGAGGACATTTAAGAAACACAAATCTGGGGCGCCTGGGTGGCGCAGTCGGTTAAGCGTCCGACTTCAGCCAGGTCAGGATCTCGCGGTCCGTGAGTTCGAGCCCCGCGTCGGGCTCTGGGCTGATGGCTCGGAGCCTGGAGCCTGTTTCCGATTCTGTGTCTCCCTCTCTCTCTGCCCCTACCCCGTTCATGCTCTGTCTCTCTCTGTCCCCCAAAAAATAAATAAACGTTGAAAAAAAAATTTAAAAAAAGAAACACAAATCTTCTCCTAATTCACAATTGAATTCTATCCATCACCCAGTCCACTTAATCTATTTTCAGTGCAACTCTCTGATCTACCCTCATCCAACAGCCCATTCTCAACGCTACTCATCTTCCTAGTCCAAGCCCACAATATACTTCTGGTCCTTTCAAATTTCATTCCCTGTACTGAAGCCAGGAAGACCTTCCTAAAACTTCAACAGGCTCTCATTTCCTTTGTCAAAGTTTTTTCAAGTTTTGGTCACTCACTGGATAAAATCTAAACTCTTCTGTTACAGCATAAAAACCATGCAAAATTTAACCTCTGCTTATGTGCCAATCTTCATCTCTTGTCATTTACAATATGCCTCCTCACCCACCGTGAGATCACCCACCCTTCAGCAATTTCCAGAACACAATATACCTCAATGTATTCACATATGTTGGTCCTTCTGCCCTATAAATCCTTCCCTATTCTCTAGTTCTTAGCTCAAATGCCACCTGCTCTATGAAATCTTCCCTGTTTCCTTTAGTCTTCTGAATTTTTCCTGATGAGATTATCTTCACTACAGTATGACTGTGTTTTTGCATGTATTCATTACTTTAACCTTCTTGAGAACACAGAGTACATCATTTCATAGCTGTCTAGCAGTAGTAGGCACATTAGAGATACTCGATAACTATATTAAACTAATGAACAATAAGAGTAGCTAGTATTCCTTGAACACCTAAATTTCACACAGTATTCTGAATGATTCAAGACTATCTCATTTAATCCTCATAATAATCTCCACGAGAAGGTACTATTTGCATTATATTAGCACCATCTCACTCCACTATGAGGAAACAAGAATGCAGACAGGTTAAGTAACTTGCCCAAGACCTGGACTCAAAAGTGCAGGCAGTTTGACATCCGTATAATTCCTGCTTTTTTAACTAGTATGATAGAATTTCAATCCCAATCTTTCTCTCTCTCTTAATCTTGGGGAAAGGCAAGCAGCCCCAAGGAGGCTTAAGCAAAAGAGAAGCGTGGATAAAAGAGGAGTATAATGTCCAATACGTTCAGAAAAGTAGGCTACAAGTAAGTCTACAATGTGACCTATTGATTCTCACAGTTATCTAGGCTGCCCTTGGTAAAAAAAAAGCTGCAAAACATCCTCCTCTTAGTACATCAGCAACTTAATCCTGAGCAGTGTTTTCCCAAACCGTGTGCAAAGAACTGTAGGTTTTTTTCTTGTTGATTGTTTGTTTTTTGGAAATTACAAGAAGTACCACAAAAGTGTCTTACAGTAAAATTTGAGGAAATGCCAGGCTAAATAAAATTACCAAGTTTCTTTACCAGAGAATTTGACAGAGTTAATACTGACCATGAATTATACAATATAGTTTTTTTCAATCTTACTTGAACATAGAACTCCTCTCCCTTAAAGAATCTCACAGTGCTGTGTTTGAGATGTAAGTATTGGGCCTACAATGCCATTTGGGAACTGACCCCTGCTTACTCATCTCAAGTCAAATCAGGTCAAATTAAGGCAGAACAGAGGGAGGCATGCACTAAGAATACAAAGTCCAAGAAGTAAAATCCATTGAAAAGATAACATGTTCTTAGGTGTCCCAATCAAAAATTATTCTCTTCTCTATACTCTTCATAGCACTTGTTTATAACCCTAAGGGCACATTTATCCAGGCTGAGTTTAGCAAGTTCCTTATATTCCTATGCTCTTCCAATAGAGTTACCCAAGAAAAGTTATTTTATCCACCTTTATACAGAGCCTCAAACACAGTAAAAACAGTAATAACTAATTATTAAACTGGATTGTCAAAAATATTCTGATTTGGAGCTTCAATGGCATAATAAAAAGCCAAAAAAGGTTACCACTTATGCCACAGTGTGTACTGTCCCATATTTTGAGAGCAAATGATTACTAATACCTCATAAAATCAATTTCCACCTGACCCAATAACATAAGTACTCAAAACTGCAAGATACATGGGGATATACTAAAGCGTAGAAGTAATTTTACAAGGTCAAACTGAACTTAAATGTTCCTTTTATCATTGTATGTGGTGGAATATATTTCACAATTTCGTAACTATGATTTATATAGAAATAATTGTTGCACTTTAAAAGTTCACATTTGAACAGTTCCTGTACGATATCTCCAAATATTAGACCTCTTGAAATTAAATGTTCACGGACATATTTTTAAGGTTAGAGATCACATTTCCTGCATATACTTTTCTAATAAAGGAAAAGTTGATTTGTTATTGTAATAACCAAAGACCACTACTAATCAAGACATTTCCAAAAGTCTCTACCAACAGAATTAAATTATATCCAGTTCAGTTTTATTCTTAACTATAAGCCTACACTGAGAAGGGACTACATTTCTAATTCAGATATTGCCATGTTCAAGGGGAAATAGTATACAAATACTAAATTTAATCTAATATAATCTAATTCAATTTTCTATGACTTGAAAACAGCACTTAGCTATGAAATTAACATATAAATCAAAGCAGCACATTCATAATTATTAATACTCTGTGGTTTTTCCATACCAAATACTTGAACTAATGATCTGTCACCTTTTAGTGGGGCATGAGGAAGAGAAAATAAAGGCTAAAAAGACTTAAATTCCTTCAAAAAAACCCACAAAAACCCCCAAAACCTTAAATTCCTGAATCGAAAGAAATTTAAAACAGGATAAAATATATAATGCCTATCAAATACCCATCTTCATTAAATATTCCTTTTAAAAGTTACCTTCAAAGTTTATTTTTAACTATCAGCTTTAAAATATCCAGAAAAGTAAGTAATTAGAGACAGAAAAAAGTTTTCTTACCTATGCGGTCAAATGTCTTATCACATTTAGGACACTGCAGTATTTTTTTGTTACTGTTCTGAATGACTACAGGAGTTAACCCCTCATGAATATTTCCTACAGAATCACCAGCCTCAGGTTCCTCTTCTGCATCATTCTGATCTTTTTCACTGTGTTCTTCAATGTCAGAGTATTCATCTGACATTTCCTCCTCTAGCTCATCTTCTTCAGCATTATATTCACTTCCAGGGTCCTCAGAATCATTTCTATCTGACTTTTCCTTATCAAAATGTTCTGGATTCAAATTGTCTGACCCATCGCCACTTTCTTGTTCATCGTCACTGGTGTCATCAAACTTAACAGGACACTTCCGATTCCTTTTTGATCTTCTCGTGGAAAAACTTCTCTCCAGCATTTTTAACCCATGTTTTTTCCCTAATAAAAGGGACCTATGGGTTTTAGCCAAATGATTCTCTAAAGACTTTTTGTAACAAAAATGTCTACTACAGAATTTACACTGATGATTATTTGATAGTCTTCCAGTTAATTCACTTAGTGTTTCTTCTGGTGAGGACTTTTCAGACAGCTCAGACTGAAAAGTGGCAACATTTTCATTATTTAGCAATTTAACTGCATCTATAATGTCCAGAAATTTTGCTGCCTCTAAAACAAGAGGTATTTCGTATTTGTACACAAAAAATTCTGATGTGTAAAGAAATTCAAGCAAATGCTGAAAAACTGAGTGTGTTACGTGATCCAGGGTGACAACATCAGTGCTTGGATTTTTGCTCAAACACGCATGAAAGTAACTACTGCCAACAGCAACAACAACTTTATGTGCACTAAATTCTTTTCCTTCTACTATGATAAGTAAGTCACAGAAAGATGGTTGCTTCTGCCTGTCATCATTTAAATACTTCAGCAAATTCTTGTTATACTGCAAAGAACTCAGAAGTTTTCTCTGATCTGGCGAGGGAGGAAGTTCCTGGTAACAGTGAAGAGCTTCAGGAGTCGGTCTTTCTGTGGAATGAGTGTAGGTTACTTCGTCACACTCCACTGCAACATCTCCTTCTGAAGAATCTTTATGGTAGCCTAGGTGGATCTTCTCGTCAAGATTTGAAGTAACCTTTCTCCTTTTCTTCATTGCAGTACAACAATTTCAGAACAAGAAACTTCATAAGTGTCTTAAGGGATTTATTAAAAAAAAAAAAAAAAAAACTAGATTGTCTTGGTTAACAGCTTCTGGAGGGGCGTGCCCGAGGGTTTCATGGTCTGCAAAAGAGTAAGAACCACGTAAAATAACTCTATGGCAAAGCAATCCCAAATCATTCAAGGCATTCGTCTACTAATCGTTTCCAAATCAGAACTAAATTATGATAAAGTCACAGCTTCCACTCATTCGTGGCTAAGGTTTTAGGGTGGAGAACAAGGAGGGCCGGGTTATAAAAGACAGCCAACAAAAGAATAATTTTAAAGGAAGCCAGAGCATACCTTTCGTGCCTAAATTCACGAACAGGGTGGAGACAAGGAGGGCGAAAAGGGAACGATCCTTCCAAGAACACTGAGGGTGCAGGTTGAGGCGCGCTACATTCATGGTTTTAGGGACGCTGGGTTGGTGACAATAAGGCCGTCGCGGCCGCGAAATCCAGGTCTCTCCATTAACATGCCTTTTCCCAGGGCGGGCAAGGCACACCTCCTCGGGGACAGACAGCGTCCCGCGGCCAAAATCACCCGGCAGGAGACGGCCCCAGGAGGGGCGCAGAGCAGGAGGAGTAGGGTCAACCAGAGGGACGACTAAAGGAAACAGAAGAGCCTTCCCAGGCCCTGCCCAGGAGGGGACTGCGCTCGCCGACGGCGAACCCGCTACCCTTCCCACCCCAGTTTCCCTGGGCAAAATCCCCACAGATCCATTACCGGGAACCCAGGGCTCCCCCGCTGGCTCCCAGCCGCTGAGCTCCACTCTCGGCGCGCTCGCTCCAGCGCCTACCCACTTCCGGGTTCAGCCCCCACCTCACCCTCCCTCCCTCCGCTCCTTCCCCTCCCAGAGCCTCGCCGCCTCCGCAGCCACGGAACACGTCAACCGCGCGCGCAGCCTCCAAGCCTCCCGGAGCGACCGGCGCGCGGCCCAGCACCCACCACTGCGCATGTGCGCGCTCCCGTCTTTGCGCAGGCTCCGTAAATGCTCCTTGCTCGCCGGAGGACCCTAGCTACGCCCCAAATCCGTTACTCCGGGTTTTCGCGGTGGTTTGGTGGCCTACTGTGATTGAACCAGTCGAAGCTTTGCGGGAAGCCTCGCTGGGGAGTAGGGGGTGTGGGGGGGACACTGATGAGTTTAGTAGAAATTGGCAGAGGCACCATAGCACAAATCTTCGCTAATAGCTTTAATAGTGTGTGATCACTCACGCAGCAACGGAGAGAAGCTAGTCTTAGCAAACACACTAAAGAACAGACGTTGCGATTTCGTGGGTTTTTTTTTTCTGCTTTAAACAGCTAACGCTGTTGATCCTAAAATTATTATGCAACTTCTTAATGAACACAGAAAGCATTGAAAAAATGTACATATAAGTGTACACTGTTAGGGCAGGCAACGAAGCCAAAATAGAAAAATACTTAACTTTTTGAAACCAGTACCTAAGATTTTGCATTTCTAACAGAGTGATGCTAATATTTGTGGTCGGAGGGTCACATTTTTAGTAGCAAAGTCCTAGATCATGTGATTTTACAGACGCAAGGAAAATAAGGCGGACGGAGGCTGAGGCTAAGTGGGATAACCAGATTGGTGACCCCACTCTACCTATCACCTCACCACAAAGCACAGCTGGAACCTAGAAGGGCCACCGCTATCAGTGGAAGAACTGAGGGAAGTGGAGGGGAGTTTCTCCTACGAAAAGACAGAAACTGTGAGGAAACCGACCGACTCAAATTGTCTTGTGATTTGAAAATAGTTAAAACTTTTAATGAAAATTCCTAGCAAAAACACACATGAATTATGGATAAGGATTCCTATCACCTGGGTGACTCATCCCACAAAAACCAGTCATCTAAAATGAGTAAAAGAACTATAAAGAGTAAACTATAAAAGAGTAAAAGAACTATAAAAACAGTATCTGTAGGCTTTGGATGCACGAAGCCCGAAGATACGGGATTCCCCAAAAACAGAAAATAAAATAAATATATTAAAAATACTTTTTAAATGAAAGAATTGAAAGGAAAATGAAAAAACAAGAAATTATTAAAAATACCCAAGCAGATTAGTAATTTAGAGATGAAAGTTATCATTATATTAGTACTTAGTACCCTGAATATAGATTGAAATGTATAGATATGAATTCTTTTATTAAAACAGAAGAAAGGTTAAAACAAGATAGAAAATGAATATATCCAAAGAAATGGAAAAAGAAAAGTGAAATGTAAGAGAAACAATAGAGCAAAAATCTGTATATTAGAATACTTCAAAAGTTGAGAAATTTCTGGCAACAAAAAGAGAAAATGCAAATATAAACCCAAGAGTTTATTTTCTTAACAGTTTTCTAAATCCTGTTGAATGCATAAACTGTTACTGTTAACAGAGTGACATTCAGATGAGTTCTTTAGAATTTACCTTAAAAACGTCCAAAAACGTTCCACCATTAATAATGTCTGTATACACAAAACAGTTTAGTTGTTCTAATGGAATTTGCTAGTCTTCCCTGCATGCTTAATTGAATGAGCGGTAAGTAAATCTGTCTGATGGACTGTCAAATCTTAGAAATGTAGAGAATATAACTGAATGCTGTAGTGATTAAAAGGATGGATATAATCTTCTAACAAAATAATACAAACCTGCACTTTAAAAATTGACAAAACTGAAATGAGAAAGACAAATCTAGATTCACATAGTAACTTACAGTAGCTGATTAGATCAGAAGATAGTTACTCAGAAGTATACCATTTCTTTAAAAATTGACATAAATGACCCACATGAAATAGTGCATCTAACAGCTACAGTATACATATGGAGCACTTATAAAAATTGATCAGGTTAAAAAAAATTGATCAGGTTAAAAAAGTTGATCAGATATTATACCATAAAGCAATATCAACATATTTCAAAGAAATGTAACAAGACTATCGGTGAATAGCAACAATAATAATAATTTAAAATTTTCCATATGGTGGAAACTAATATAAATTCCAAGTAACCTATGGTTCAAAGAAGGAATCACAATGGAAATTACCACATAATTTGAACTGAATGATATTAAAAATGCAGCATAGCAAAATTGTGAGATATATATATCTCAAGACATGTATTAAGGGTAGTTTATATCTTTAAGTTCACATGATACCAAAAAAAAAAAAGGCTAAAAATGAATGAGCATCTAAGTTCTCAAGAAGTTAGAAGAGTATATTGAAAATAAAGAAAAGCAAGAAAAAGGGTAAGATAGGAATTAATGAAATAGAAAAGAAACATATTTACAGATCAGCAAAGCCAAATGTTGGTTCTTTCAGAGAAAAAACAACATTGATAAGCCTGTAGCAAAAATGACTAAGAAAAAATATAGACCTATATCAAAAAGAAGGAAGCCATTACACATTCTACAATTATTAAAAGTTAATAGGACAATCTTATTCCAATAAATCCAATAATATAAAATGGACAAACTATTCAAAAACCAAAACTTATCATTTTAACAGAAATGAAATTGATATGTCACCAGCAAGAATATAAACAACAAAGGAAGGAACAAATAACATGAGGTATAAAGAAAGATATTATTACAGATTCTTCTAGTCACACTAAAAAGATAAGAAGAAGGTACTATAAGCAATTATAACAATAAATTTCAAAATTGACATAAAATAGACAAATTCCTAGGAAAACATAAATTATCACAATTGAATAAAAGGTTTAACAGTCTTATTCTTAGTAAATTCATTTAAAAAGTCTTCCTACAGATAAGAACCTAGATAGTGAATTCCATCATTTAAGGAAGAAAAATTACCAATTTTATACAATTCTTCCAAAAAATGTATTTAAAAAGAGGAAGGGAATAATTTCTACCTTATATTATGAGGCCAGCATGATCATAATATCAAAACCTGAGAATGACATTGCAGGAAATGATAATTACAGGTCAAATTCACTCAAAAACTTAGGTGCAAATATCTTAAAACCAAATCCAAGTGTTGTGTATGTGTGTTGTGTGTATATGTGTGTTGTATGTATGTGTGTTGTGAGAGTGAGGGAGGGAGAAAGGGTTATAATGCAACCAAATTGGATTTAATACAGGAATGCAAGAACCGTTTAATTTTGGAAATGAACTAATGTAATTCTTGTTAATAATAAAAGATAAAAACTATTGGCCATCTCAATAGCTGCAGAAATATATTTGATAAATTTAACACATAGTCATGACCTAAAAAAAATCTTGGGGTGCCTGGATGGCTTAGTCAGTTAAGCATCTAACTCTTAATTTCAGCTAAGTCATGATCTCATGGTCCTGGGATTGAGCCCTGGGTTGTGGGCACAGAGCCTGCTTGGGATTCTCTCTTTCCCTCTCTGCCGCATTCCCCTAAAAAAATATGTATAGTACTAATACTAATACTAATACTAATACTAATACTAATACTAACAAAAAAATAAAAACTCTTAAACTGAGAATGAAAATATCTTCTTAGATAAAGGGAATCTACAAAAAAAACCAAAACACAAAAAACAAACAAACAAAAAAACCCCAAACAAACAGCAAATACCGTACTTGACCAAAAACTGTTGAAGATTTCCACGGAGATTGAGAATGCATGAAGAACGCCACTTGTCATTACTTTAACTTGCTATGTTAACGGAGACCATTATCATGGATAAAAAATAAAAGGTATAAGGCTTGGAATGGAAGAATAAAATTATTGTTTGCTGAAGACATGATTAGACATTTACGGGAAAAAACTATGGATACACTGTTAGTTCATACAATAAGATTGTAGAACACAAAGTTAACATGCAAAATAAAATACTACACCATTGTGATGGATGATTGTATCTGTCAACATGGTCAAATGTTGATCAACCCTCTAGATTTTGCTGTGCGGGTATTTTTTAGATGTGATTAACATTCATATCTGTAGTCTTTAAGTAAACTAAATATCCTCCATAATATGGATGAAACTGTCAAAGAAAAGTTATTCCTCACATTTGTTAAAGAATGGTAAGGCTGACTGTATTCAGGGTGTCTACCACAAAGAGGTTTTGTGGTAGGGAGAGGGATTGTCCTCAATTCCAAATACAAGGAAAAGTGGGAATTTATAGCCCAGGAGCAGACTAGGGGAGGAGGCGTGTCAGTAGATGGGAAATTATTAAAAGGAAACATCAGGGTTAAGTGGGGGATTCTGGCTAACCTGACCTAATAGGATTCTTGCTAAAGGCAAGCCATCATGTTTAGTCATTGTCTAGGGTTTGATGAAGGATGTGGAACAAGATATTAGATAGTAAGGGTGGGAGATTCTGGCTAAACTTGTTCTTGTTAAAATTGAACAAAGAGAAGACAGACACAGAAGCTTAAAAGTCAGGACCTAGTTGAGAAAGAGCTTCGAGGGGTCCGATTAAAGTTTGGTCAAAAAGGGAATCTTTGTTAGACCTCATGTAATCAGTTGAAGGCCTTAGGCACAGACTGGGCTTTCCTAAAGAAGCAATTCTCCCTAAGACTTCAACATAGAAACTCTGCCTGATTTTCCAGCCTACTGCCCTGAGGTATTTGGACTCAAGACTAGAACATCACCTATTACCTGACTTTCTAGTGTACAGGCCTGCCCTATGGATTTCAGACTTACCAGCCCCCGCAATCAAACATGTAAACCAATTTCTTAACACATCTATATTTCTATCTGTCCATCTTATTGGTTCTGTTTCTCTGGAGGACTCTGACTAATATACCAGCAATGAACAATAAGGGATTAAAAAATTAAAAATAATGCCTTTTAAATTTCCTCACTTATATAGCATCAACTGCCATCTCTCCAAGATGTCAGAAGTTTTTGCCAGAGGAAGTATCTGGTGGGGCAAGGGCCCATGAGGAAAGAGCAGAGACAGAAAGCCACAGAAGAAATGAAACCTACCCTCTCCAGAATCTCTTTCCGGTGTTTTCCTTTTGCTGATCTGTCATGGTCTTAAATCAACATCCTTTAGCAGACTGTTTCACAAATTTTTTGAGAAAGTGAATGTGTTGTTCTTCATTTATTCATTGAATATCCATTGAACAACGAATATGTACCAAGAATGTAACATTTTAAATAAACTTAATCATAAAAATAAGTTTTTCAACAGCATTAAGAATGTAAAATATTGGGGCACCTGGGTGGTTCAGTCAGTTAAGTGTATGACTCTTGATCTCAGCTCAGGCCATGATCTCATGGTTCATGAGATTGAGCTCCATGTCAGACTCTGCACTGACAGTGTGCAGCCTGCTTGGGATTCTCTGTCTCTCCCCCTCTCTCTCTGTCCTTCCCCTGCTTGCTCTCTCTCTTTTTCTCTCAAAATAAATAAATTAATTAAAAAAATATAAAACACCTGTGAACTAATCTAATGAGATGTTCAAGACCTTTATACACAATTCTCTACAACAGGGCTGACACACTTTCTTCTGTATAGGCCACATACTAAATATTTTAGGCTTCTGAGCTACAGATAGTCTCTATCCCATTTCAGTCTCCATTTTATTGACAACACTTTAAAATGTAAAATGTAGGGGTGCCTAGGTGGCTCAGTTGGTTAAGCGTCCAATTTTTTATTTCAGCTCAGGTCATGATCTCACAGTTCATGGGATCGAGCCCTGCATCAGGCTCTGCGCTGATAGCACGAAGCCTCCTTGTGATTCTCTCTCTTTCTCTCTCTGTCCCTCCCCTGCTTGCTCATGCTTTTTCTCTCTCAAAATAAATAAATAAACTTAATAAAATAAAATAAAATTAAAATAAAATAAAATAAAATGTAAAATTTAATCTTATCTCATGGATGTACAAAAACAAGCCATGGGCTGGTTTTAACCTATTGGCCATTGTTTTCTGATCCCTTCTCCTAAAACACACCTCAGAGAAGTTAAAAACCTAATAATTGAAGAAAGATGTCTTATCCATAGATTGGAAGAATCAATATTGTAAAGATATCAATTGTCCAAAAATTGATCTATAGATTTAAAGACATCATTAAACTGGTTTCCATTAATATTAAATGCTTTTTTTTTTCAAAAGATAAGAAAGTAAAAAGGCAATTCAAAGATTAGGGGAAGATATTTAAAAACATACACCTGGCTAAGACTTCTATCCAAAATATAAAAATAACTTCTATAACCAATGAGAAGGAAAAATATACATAAAATGAGCAAGTGAGCAAAACATTTGGACACTTCATGAAAGAAAATATGCACATGAAAGATCTTTCTTATATTTATATTGCATCTCAAAGAAGAACTAATTAAAATCACAGTGAAATCCCACTATATATCCATTAGAATAACTAACCTTATAAAGACTAATGATATCAAGTGTTGGTTATGATATGGCTCAACCAGAAATATCCTACACTTCTGGAAAACTGTTGAGCAATTTCAAAAAATGTTAAACTTACACACACCATAGAAGCTGACCATTCCATCTTTATCCAAGGGAAACAAAGCATTATATCCACAAAGTCTAATATACAAAATTTCATGGCAACTTTATAATAGTAAAAATGGGACTTACCCAACAATACATTTAAAAAAATCATTCACCACTATCAAGTGGGATTTATTTGTGAGAAGCAAGGGTGGTTCAATATTCGCAAATCAATCAATGTGATAGATTATATCAATGAGAAAAAGGATAAAACCCACATGATCATTTCAATAGATGCATAAAAAGCAATGGACATAGTATAACATCCATTCAAGATAAAACCCTAAACAAAGTAGCTTTCGAGGGAACATACCTCCACATAATAAAGGTCATATGTGAAAAATCCACACGAACATCATACTCAATGGGGAAAAACAGAGATTTTTGCCAAAGATCAGAAACAAGACAAGGATGTCCAGTCTCACCACTTTTATTTAACATAGTACTGGAACTCGTAACCACAACAATCAGACAAGAAAAAGAAATAAAGGATCGAAATTGGTAAGGAAGAAGTAAAACTTTCACTATTTGCAGATGACATGATACTATATATGAAAAACCCTAAAGACTCCATGAAAAAACTGCTAGAATTGATAAAAGAATTTAGTAAGGTCACAGGAAACAAAATCAACATACAGAAATCTGTTACATCTCTATACACAAAAAAATGAAGTAGAAGGAAGAGAAATTAAGTAAAGAATCTCATTTACAATTACACCCAAAATAATGAAATATCTAGGAATAAACTTAATCAAAGAGGTGAAAGATCTGTACTCTGAAAACTATAAAACATTGATGAAAGAAATTGAAGATGACACAAAGAAATGGAAAAACATTTCACACTCATGGATTGAAAGAACAAATATTGTTAAAATGGCCATACTACCAAAAACAATTTACATATTCAATGCAATCCCTATTAAAATACCAACAGCGCTTTTCACAAAATCAGAACAAATAATCCTAAAATTTGTATGGAACCAAAAAAGACCTTGAACAGCTAAAACAATCTTGAAAAAGAACAAAACTGGAGGATCAGGATCCCAGGTATCAAGACACAGTGCAAAGCTATAGTCATCAAAACAGTATGATACTGGCACACAAAAAAGACACCTAGATCAATAGAACAGAATAGATCACACAAAAATAAATCCTCACTTATACAGTCAATAAATCTTTGCAAAGAAGGCGAGAATATGCAATGGAAAAAGTCTCTTCAACAAATGGTGCTGGAAAAATTGGACAGCTGAATGCAAAAGAATGAAACTGGACCACTTTCTTACGTCATACACAAAATTAAACTCAAAATAGATTAAGGACGTAAATGTGAGACATGAAACCATAAAAATAATAGAAGAGAATATAGGCAGTCATTTCTCTGACACTGGCTGTAGCAACCTTTTTCTAGAAATGTCTCCTGAGGCAAGGGAAACAAAAGCAAAAATAAACTATTCAGACTGCATCAAAGTAAAAAGCTTCTGAACAGCAAAGGAAACAATGAACAAAAATAAAAGACAGCCTACTGAATGGGAGAAGATATTTGCAAATGACATATCCAATAAGGATTAATACCCAAAATATAGAAAGACCGTCTACAACTCAACACCAGGAAAACCAAATAAATCCAATTTTAAAAAATGAGCAGAGCATATGTACAGACATTTCTCCAAAGAAGCATCCAGAGGGCCAACAGACCCATGAAAAAAATGCTCAATATCACTCATCATCAGGGAAATACAAATCAAAGCCATAATGAGATATCACCTCACCAGTCAGAATGGCTAAAATCAAAAACACAAGAAACAGCAAGTGTTGATGAGGATGTGGAGAAAAAGGAACCCTCATATGCTGTTGGTGGGAATGTAAACTGATGCAGCCACTGTGGAAAACAGTATGAATGTTTCTCAAAAAATTAAAAATAGAACTACCATATGATCTAGTAATTCTACTACTAGGTATTTACCCCAAGAAAGTGAAAACGTTAATTCCACAAGATCTATGCCCTCTAAGTTTATTGCAGTATTATTTACAATTGCCAAATTATGGAAGCAGCCCAAATACCCATCAATAGATGAATGGATAAAGAAGAATGGTGTGTATATACAATGGAATATTTTTCAACCATAAAAAGAATGAGATCTTGCTATTCACAAAAACATGGGTGGATCTAGAAAGTATAATGCTAAGTGAAATAAGTCAATCAGAGAAAGACTGATTTCACTCATAGGTGGAATTTAAGAAACAAATGTACAAAGAAAAAAGAGACAAACAAATAAAAGAACCATCTTAAACTGATGGTTACCAGAAGGGAGGTGGGCGGGAAGTGGGGTGAAATACATGAAGGAGATTAAGAGTATACTTATGATGGGCACGGAGTAGTACATATAATTGTTGAATTACCTAAAACTAATATAACACTATATGTTAACTATAGTGGAATTAAAATTTTTTTTAAAAACTGGAATTAACCCAAAGGTCCAACAACAGGTGACTTCATAAACAAATTGTAAATCAAAATATAGAATACTATTACTTGACAATAAAAAAGAACAAACTAATGATAAAGGCAATAATATAGATGAGTCTGAAAACAATTATACTGAATAAAAGACAAAATGAGTATATTCTAACTAATTCTTTTATCAAAATCCTATAAAATGCACATTATAAAGACAGAAAGCCAATCGGTTTATTGCTTGGTTACAGCAGGTGGGGGTCAGTTTATGATAGATTAAAATAGGACACGAAAGAAAACTTTTGTTCATTCTTTTGATTGTAGTGATGGTTTCACTAGTGGATACATATGTTATAACTAATCAAATTATACACTTTAAATGCATGCAGGATATTGCATGATAGTTAATCCAAAATAAAGTCATTAAAAAAAAATGTCACACAGACACATGAATAGAGACATACACATAAACAACAGGAAAACAGAAAGCCCAGGGATTCAATTCACAGATGAATTTAGTATGTAGAAAAATAAAATTCAAGTCTGTGAAAAAAGATAGACTGTTTAGTAAATTAGAATAGGTAAAGAGATGAGCATCAAAACTAAAAGTACGTTGTACATAAACCTCTCAGCAGATCAAGATAAATTCCAAACAGATAAAAATTTTCAACATAAAGATTGAAATCATAAAAATACCATAACAAAACACACATAAACTTCTATTAACAGTAAAATGGGGAAGGTCACTCTAACCATGAATCAGAATTCAGAAGATATTCAGGGATAAAACTTTTAAATAAACTATGTAAACTTTAAAAAAATTGAATGGAGTTGTTCTAGTATTACTAATGGTGTATTAAGTAGCTCAAACCAATTCTCTCACCATGAACAGCTAGGACAAAACAGTTTTTACCAAAGCTTCTGTTTTGAATGCATGGGATAACTATCAAAGTTGTGTGTGAGGAACTGTGAGGTCACGATCTGCAGAAAAAGCTCAAAGAGATGATCCTGTCGTTTGTGGGAGCTTCTCCCTCAAAGCAGTTACTGACTGAAAAGTTGATATGCTGAGCAGAACTTGACAGACTCATGAAGCAAGGGATAAAAATTGAAATTTAAGGATCACTACAAAAGCAAGTGCCCTAGTAAACACCCCAGGTTTTCAACTGGGCCCCTAAAAGGCCCAACCTAGGAGTAAAACTGTACCAGAGATAGACTAAATCACAGGACTAAAGACCTTAATATTTTTAAATTCCTTATTTAAGAAAGCCAATCTGGAATTTCTTCTTCTCTCAGCTTAGCTGTTGGCCAGAAGCAAAACTAAATTCTATTTCAGTTGAGATGACATCATCCAGACTCTTAACTTGTCAATTTTTAATACACAATATCCAGCATCAAATCAAACACATACACACAAAAGGATGTTTCCAAAAAAGGGAGAGACAAAACAGACAAGTAGACAAAACAGTTCCACAAGAGATCAAGAAAATGGACTTATTGGAAAGACAACAACAACAAAGAAACTATGAGTAATATGTTCAAGAAATTGGTAGAGAATGTTGAAGATTTCAACAAAGAGAAGGAAATTAACTAGAAATTCTAAAATAGGAAAATACAAGTGATGAAATTAAAAACAATGGATGGATTTAACCTGAGATAGAAAGAGCTAAGGAGAAACCACTGAACTAAAAGATAAATCAGAAGAAATCTCCAAAATAAAACACAGACACCAAGAATGAATAATACAGAAAAGAGAAAAGAAAGTGAAACACATGAAAAGGCTAATGTAAATCTGAATAGAACTGCAGAAGGAGAGGAAAATAAGAATGAAGAAGAGGCATTAAAAGATAATGGCTGAGAATTTCCCACTGATGGAAGAGATCAAGCTAGAGATTCAAGTAACACTTGGATTCATGCAGGATTAAAAAAAAAATCAAATTGGATGTGTCACACTAAAAATGCTGAAAATCAGGAAGAAGAAAAAAAATCTTGAGAGCATCCAGAACGACCACGAAAAAAGATGTTGGCATTATAGGAACAAAATTAGACCAAGAGCTGACTTCTCAATGGAAACCTTAGAATCCAAAAGACATCTTCATAATATCTTAATGATGCTAAAATGAAATAACTGTCAAGTTAGAATTAGATATCCAGTGAACAAATCCTTCGTATAAGAAGTGAACCAAAAACTGGCTGGAGTACACCAATCTTGAATTGTTAGTTGCACACTTATAGTTACAGAAATACCAAATGGAGACTTTTAGGCAAAGAAAACAATGATAACAGAGGAGACAGTGTAATGAAAGAAAGAATAAAGAACAACATGAGTAAATGTAAATTAATATTGACTCTGAAAACAATAATGACAATAATAATAATTTGGGATTAACAAAATAATAACATAAAAGGCAAGATACATTGAATGAAATTAAGAGTTTCTCAAGTTCTGAGTTGTCCAGCATATATTAAAAGTTCTAATTTATATACAACTTTAATAACTCAAGGATGTTTGTTGTAATCTCTGGGGTAACTACTAAAATCAAAATTAAAAGAATATTTGATAAACAAGCTAATAGAGGAGGGAAATTGAACACTGAAAAAAGAATCCAGAAGAAGAAAAGAAAGGAGAGAAAAAGAAACAGAGCATGTGGAAAAATAGAGAAATATAGTAAGGTGATAGATTTCAAACCAAATGTAATAATTAATTATTTAACTGTGTAATGACCAAATCATCATATTTGAAAAGACAATGATTGACAGACTGAATTTAAAAAGACCAAACCTTGCTACATGATGATTACTAGAGACAAATTTAAATATAAATTTAAAGAAAAGTTAAAAATAAATATTTGGAAAATGAAAATTTTGTTATGTATGAAACTACTAACCAAGACAGACTAACATATTAAGTGTACATATATTAATATACTATATTAATATAAAATATTAATATCAGACAGAGTAAACTTTAACACAAGATGAGTTACTTGAGACAGGACATTTCATAATCATACAATTTGCAATCCACAGAGAAGACATAGCAATTCCAAATATGTATGCCTGTATGAAATTATCTATATATTTTACATATTCATTCATTTTTATTTCTCTATCCTCATGTGTATATATAATTACTTCATATATACTGACATAAAAAGATAAGTATACTCTTATATAATATTTTATATATTAATTATTATATATAACATTATAAATGTATTAATGGCAAAAAGGAAACTTAAAAACCCCAAATATTTGGAAATGCATTAATACATGGGTAGCCCACGGGTGAAAAGGTCATAGATAAAAGAAAATAATCAAAATGAATATTAGAAAATATTTTGAACTGAATAATAATAAAAAAATACATATCAAAACAAGTGAGATACAGCTAAAATCATATTTAGCGGGCAATTTTAACTTTTTTTGTTTTGCTATTTTCATTTTAAATGCATACACTAGAAATAAAAAAATGGAAAATTCTTGACTTATGCATTTATTTCAAGAAAGTACAAAAAGAAACCCCCCACACAAATTTCAAAGAAATTATAAGATTGGAAACACCAAAGTACAGATATCAATGAAATGGAAAACAACCATTTAATAGGAAGGCTCAACAATATTAAAAGCTTGTGGGGTTTTTTGTGAACAACAAAATATCGTACAATTGCTAACCCCACAGGAAGATTGACTTTCTTCCGTGCTATTTATTAAGCTATTGTCTACTGACTTCAAGTCCACCCTTCAATACTCTGCATTGTGATGCTGGGGCTGGAACTCAGCTTTGCAGGCTGGCTCCCTTTAGTCTCTACCAATAGAAAACAATAGATGAGATTTAGAGGATATAAGAAAAGCAGAGTTGGAAAGTGACATTCAAGCCCTCCAAAGGACACTCTCAAGAAAGTAAAAAGGCCACTCCCTAGAAGAGAAGAAAATATTTTATATCATAAATTTGACAAGGATCTAGTATACAGAATATATTTTATAAAACTTATGAATCAAAAATAAAACATAACTCAAGTTTAAAAATGAACATTGCATTTGAATAGACATTTCTATAAGGAAGATATATAAAGGCCAAGAAACATAAAAAGATGATCAACATCATAGTCTTTATGGAAATGCAAATCAAAACCACAATTAGCTACCTACCACTTCACATCCACCAGGCTGGTCTTAATTAAAAAAGACTGATAACAACAACATTGGCACGGATGTGGAAAAGTTCGAACACTCAAACATTGCTGGTGGAAACATAAAATGGGGCACCCACTTTGGAAAACATTCTTAAAGGTCGGTTCCTCAAAAAGTTAATCATGAAGTTACCAGGTGACTCAACAGTTGCACACATAGGAGAACTGAAAGCTCATGTTCACATAAAAACTTGTGCATGAATATTCATAGAAGCATTATTCATAATAGTCAAAAAGTGGTAAACACCCAATGTCCATCATCTGATGAATGGATAAACAAAATGTGGTATATTCATGCATTAAATATTATTCTGCTATAGAAAGGAATAACTCACACATGCTACAGCATGCCTAAACATTGAAAAATGATGCTAAGTGTAAGAAGTGAAACACAGACGACCACATATTCTATGATTCTGTTTCTATGAATTACATAGGGGAATTCACAAAGACAATGATTAGTTAGTTGTTAGGTGCTAGGGAGAGGGGCAAATGGGGAGTGACCGCTAATAGGTACAGGTTTCTTTTGGGGCTGATGAAACTCTTCGAAAACTAGATTGCAGTAATTGTTGTACAGCTGTACAAATATCCTGAGACCCATTGAACTGTATACTCTAAAAGGGTAAACTTTATGGTATATGAATTATATTTCAATAAAAATGATATACTCACGTTTGTAATTGTAATAGCATGTAATAATTTTTATGTGTAAAAAAGAATAATTGTTATTTGTATAGTAAGGTCACGCGTGTAGAAAAAAAATTTACTGAATGAAGACTAGAAGGCCCTGCACCAAAATATTAACAGAAATTCTCTCTAGGTGGTAGGGTGATGTAAGATTTTCTTTCTTTTAATTAAAAAAATGTCAACTTTTCTATTATAAACATGGATTTTTATAACAAAAAATAAATTTAAAAAATACCATAAAGAAAAAGTGTCAGATAAGGTCATAGTACTTGCAGGCTCATATAGACTATGGACTCCAAAGTCAGAGCTTTGTCACATATGCTGGGCAAGGAATAAGAAAGGTTTGTCACCTTATTATGAAAACATCATGACTATAAAAACTTCAGGTGGTCTTAGGGATTCCTCTGCTAACTGGAGGGAAAACATTTTCGTGTCCAACTTTATCGAGGTATAATTGACAATTAAATTGTAAGATTTAGTGTACAACATGATGATTTGATACACACATATATTGTGGAAGGATTCCAACCATTGAGTTAATAAACACATACATCACTTCATGTATTTACTTACTTTTATTTTTTTTGTAAGAATATTTAAGTTCTATCCTTTAAGGAAATGTCAGTTACATAGTACAGAGTTACCAGCTATCGTCACCATGCTATATATTAGATTCTCAGACCATATTGATCTGTTAACTGAAAGTTTGTGCCTTTTACTAATCTCTCCCTATTTCCCCTACTTCTGAGTCCCTGGCAACCACTTTACTACTCTCTGTTTCTATGACTTCAAGGGTTTTGTTTGCTTATTTGTTTGGTTTTCAGATTCCACATGTAAGTGATACCATGCAGTATTTGTCTTTTTCTGACTTATTTCATTTAGCATAATGTCCTCCACGGTTTTGCAAAGGATAGGACTTTCTTTTTTTTTAGGCTGAGTAATGTTCTATTATATATATATATATATATATATATATATGTGTATATATATATGTATATATATACACACATATATAAAATGTATATATATCATATATACACATAATGTATATATAACATATACATTATGTATATATTTTATATATAATAGATATTATTTATATATAATATGTTAATATTATATAAATGCATTATATATCATATATATCAATATATACATAACATATAAAATGTTCTTTACCCTTTCATGTGTCTATATTCATCAAGTTGTTTTCAAACATTTGCTATTGTGAATAATGCTGTAATAAACATGGGAGTGCATATATTTTTTTGAAACAATAGGTTTATTTCCTTTGGATATATTCCCAGAATTGGGATTGTTCAATCATATGATAGTTCTGTTGTGAATTTCTTGAGGAACCTCCATACTGTTTTCTATAGTAGCTATATTCATTTCCACCACCACTGCGCATATCCTCACCAGCATTTATCTCTTGTCTTTTGATAATAAACATCCTAACAAGTATGAGGTAATATCTCATAAATTTGGTATGCATTTCCCTGAGGATGAGTGATTTTGAACACGTTTTCATGTACTCATTGGCTATTTGTATGTCTTCTTTGGAAAAATGTATATTTAGATCTTTTGTCCATTTTTAAATTGGGTTATTTGGAGGGTTTGTTTGTTTGTTTTTGCTATTGAGTTGTATTCGTTTCTTGAATATTTTGGATATGAACTCCTTTTTGGATATGTGGTTTGCAAATATTTTCTCCCTTTGAAGATTGCTTTTCATTTTTGCTGAATGTTTGCTGTGTAGAAGTTTTCTAGTTTGATGTAGTCCCACTTGTTAATTTTTATTTTTGTTGTCAAATGCAAAAAAGTCATCGCCATGACCAATATTAAAGAGCTTACTCTCTGTTTTCTTCTAGAAGTTTTATGGTTTCAGGTCTTACATTCAAATCTTTAATCCAATTTGAGTTAGTTTTTTGTGTATAGTGGAATATCAGGGTCCAGTTTCATTCTTTTGCATGTGGTTGTCCAGTTTTCCCAAAATCATTATTGAAGGGACAATTTTTTTCTGCATTGTATATACTTAGCTTCTTTGTAAAAAATTAACTGACCATATATGCATGGGTTTATTTCTGGGTTTTCTATTCTGTTCCATTTGGCATTGTGTCTGTTTTTATGCCAATGCTATACTATTTTGATTGCTATAGGTTTGTAACATAGCTTGAAATCAGTAAGTTTGATGCTTCCAGCTTTGTTTTTTTTCTCAAGATTGCTTTGGCTACTTGGGGTTTTGGTGGCTCCACACAAATTTTAGGACTTTTAAAAAAAAATTTCTATGGAGAATGCTATTATACTGCTGATACGATCTATTGCTTTGCATAGCATGAATATTTTAACAATATTAATTTTTCCAGCCCATGAACACAGAATATATTTCCATTTATTTGTATACTCTTTAATTTCTTTCATCAAAGTCTTATAATCTTCAATGCACAGATATTTCCCCTGCTTGGTTAAATTTGTTTAAGTATTTTATTCTTTTGATGCTATTATAAATCAAATTGTTTCAATAATTTATTTCTTTTGATAGTTTGTTGTTGGTGCATAGAAGTGCAACTGATTTTTGTATGTTGATTTTGTATCCTATAATTTACTGACTTAGTTTATTAGGTTCTAAAAGTTTTTTGGCGGAGGCTTTAAGATTTTCTGTATTTAATGACATGACATTTGCAAATAAAGACAATTTTACTTGTTTCTTTCTGATTTGGTTGCCTTTCATTTCTTTTACTTGCCTAATTACTCTAAATCCTCCCGTACTGAAAGTGGTGAGAGTGGAACATTCTTGTCTTGTTCCTGGCCTTAGAGGAAAAGCTTTGGCTTTTCACATTAACTATGTTAGCTGTGGGTTTGTCATGTTAGATGCGGTCTTTCCTTATTATGTTGAGGTACATTCCCTATATACCTAGTTTGTTGAGAGTTATATTCACGAAAGGATATCAAATTTTTTCAAGTGCCTTTCTTCATTTATTGAAGTGGTCATATGATTTTTAACCTTCATTTTGTTAATGTGATATTTCACATTTACTGATTTGCAGATGTTCAACTACCCTTATATTCCTGGAATACACCCCACTGGATCGTGGTGTATGGCCCGCCTAATGCACTGTTGAATTTAGTTTTCCAATATGTTGTTGAGAATTTTTGCATCTGAGTTGATTAGGGAAACATTAGACTTAAACTATATATTAAATCAGATGAGCCTAACAGATAAATACAGAACAGTCTGTCCAACAGCAGAATACACATTCTTCTCTAGTACACATGGAACATTCTCCAGGATAGATTCAACAAAACAAGTCTCAATAAATTTAAGAAGACTGAACTCATATCAAGCATCTTTTCCAATTACCACAGTATGAAACTAGAAATCAATTACAAGGAAAAAATTGAAAAAAATAAAAGTAAAACCCACAAACACAGGGAGGCTAAACATGTTGCTAAATGACCAATAAGTCAACAAAGAAATTAAAGAGAAATTTTAAAAATACCCGAGACAAATGAAAATGAGAATGCAATATTCCAAAATCTATGGGATGTAGCAAAAGCAGTTGTTTGAGAAGAATTTATAGCAATGTCGGCCTACTTCATAAAACGAACAAACAAATCTCAAATAAACAATGTAACTTTAGATCTAAAGGAACAAGAAAAAGAGCTACAGAGCCCAAATATAGTAGAAGGAAGGGAATATGAAACATCAGAGTGGAAATAAATGAACTGGAGCCTTAAAAAACACATACACAGGAGCGCCAGGGTGGCTAAGTGGGTTGAGTGTCCGACTTTGGCTCAGGTCATGATCTTGCAGTTCGTGGGTTCAAGCCCTGCATTGGGCTCTGTGCTGACAGCTCAGAGCCTGGAGCCTACTTCGGATTCTGTGTCTCCCTCTCTCTGCCCCTTCCCTGCTTGCACTGGTCTCTCAAAAATGAACACTAAAAAAATAAAAATTAAAAAAAAACACCAACCACACATATACAAAAAAACAAAGATCAATGGAACTTCAAAGAGCCAGTACTTTGAAAAGAGAAACAAAATTGAGAAATCTTTGGCAAGACACATCAAGTAAAAAAGGAGAGAGGGCCCAAATAAAATCAGAAATGACAAGCAATACCACAGAAATACAAAGTACCGTAAGAGGCTACTACAGATAATTATGTGTCGACAAATGGCGCAATCTAGAAAAAAACGGATAAATTCCTAGAAACATACACTCTTCCAAGACTGAGAAAGGAAGAAGTAGAAAATATGAACAGTTTTGTTACTAGTAATTAAATTGATTACTAGTAATGAAATTGAATCAGCAATCAAAAAATTACCCATAAACAAAAGCCCAGGACCAAATGGCTTCACAGGTAAAATATACCAAATAGTTAAATAAGAATTAATACTTATACTTCTCAAGCTATTAAAAAATTGAAGAGGAAGGAATATTTTCAAACTCATTTCTTTGTAGCTGGCATTACCCTGATACCAAAACCAGATAAAGACACCACAAAAAAGAAAATACAGGCCAATATCCTTGATGAATATAGATGATGCAAAAATCCTCAACAAAATATTGGCAAACCTAATTTAACAGCACATTAAAAGGATCATATATCACAATCAAGTGATATTTATTCTAGGTATGCAAGTTTGGTTCAATATCCACAAATCGATGTGATACATCACACTAGCAAAAAGGATAAAAATCAAAAGATCACCTCAGTAGATGAAGAAAAAGCACGCAATAAAATTCAACATCCATTTATGTTAAAAACTCTCAAAAAGTGGGAGTAGAGGAAAGTATGTTAACATAATAAAGGTTATATAGAACAAACCCCTAACTAATATCATACTCAACAGTAAAAAGCCTAAAGCTTTTTCTCTATGATCAGGAAAAAGACATGAATGCTCACTCTCACCACTTTTGTTCAACACGGTATTGGAAGTTCTAGTCATCGCAATAAGACCAAAATTGTACATACATACATACATACATACATACATTAAAGCCACCCAAATTGGAAAAAAAGAAGTAAAATTCTTCCCATTTCCAGGTGACACAATATTATACATAGAAAACCCTAATGATTCCACCAAAAAACTATTGGAACTAATAAATAAATTCAGTAAGGTTGTCAGATACAAAATTAATATACAAACATCTGTTGCATTTCTATACAGTAATAATAAACAATCAAAAAGAGCACTGAAGGAAGCAATCCCATTTACAGTTGCATGAAAAAGAATAAAATACCTAGAAATATATTTAACCAACAAAGTGAAAGACCTAGACATTGAAAACTATAGACATTGGTGAAAGAAACTGGTGTTGACACAAATAAACAGAAAGATATACTGTGCTCATGGACTGAAAGAATTAATATTGTTTAAGGTTGCATAATCTCCAAAAATATTTACAAATTCTATGCAATTCCTATAAAAAATACCAATGGCATTTTTCACAGAACTAGAACAAATAATCCTAACATTTGTACGGAACCACAAAGACACAGAATAGCCAAAGAAATCATGAGAAAGAAGAACAAAGCTGGAGGTATCACACTCCCTGATTTCAAATTATACTACAAAGCTATAGTAATCAAAACATTATGGGTGTGGTACGAAAACAGACACAGAAAATAATAGAACAGTATAGGAAGTCCAGAAATAAACCCACATCTTTATGGTCAATCTTCGACAAAGGATACAAGAATATACAATGGGGGAAAAGACAGTCTCCCTGATAAATGGTACTGGGAAACCTGGATATTTACATGCAAAAGAATAAAACAGGACTATTATCTTACCCCATATACAAAAATAAAGTGGAAATGGATTAAAGACTTAAATGTAAGACTGGAAAACATAAAACTCCTAGAAGAAAACATAAGCAATAAGCCCTTTGGTATCAATCATA
This sequence comes from Lynx rufus, assembly GCF_022079265.1. Lineage (NCBI taxonomy): Eukaryota > Metazoa > Chordata > Mammalia > Carnivora > Felidae > Lynx > Lynx rufus. The sequence continues at coordinate 27,458,399 of NW_025814829.1, read as the reverse complement.
GCAATATTTTTTTGAATCTGCTCCGCAGGCAATGACAACCAAAGCAAAAATAAATAAATGGAACTACATCATACTAAAAAGCTTTTGCACAGCAAAGGAAATCATCAATAAGACAAAAAGTCAACCTACTTAATGGAGAAGATATTTGCAAATGATATAACCAATAGGGGTAAAATATCTAAAATATGTAAAGAACTCAGACAAGTCAATATTAAAAATCCTTTTAAAAAATAATCAGAGGTCTTTTTTTTTTCTGTGCTTTATTCTAAACTCCAAGCTTCTGCACGTTGGTGTGACTGCCCTTCTCAGACAAACCTACACCAGCCTCAGCACAGTGAGACCCTACTCCAGACAACCAGCATGGATCTGGGTCCCTAGAGTTTGGCAGCCTGTCTGGGATAGAACACAGGTGCACTATGCTTCTGTGTGGGCAGATGGCCTGGACCCAGGATGAAGTCAGGGATCTGAGGGATACCTGGGACACAACAGAGGAGATTATTAGCTCTTCTGTGAGGGCTTCCCAAATAGCAGCAGGTGCAAACTCCCCTCTCTAAGGACAAGGGAGAGGGCTGGCACCAGTTTTCTCTCCCATTCATCATCATCGACTGACTTCAGTGAGCAGCAGAGCACGAATAGCAGAGGCCTGGGCCACTGACACCAAGTCTGGTCACTTGTACTCTATGGGTGCTTCTTTATTAGGGCAAATGTACCTGAGAACCAGAGCAGCAGACCCCTCCTTCAGAAGACCAGCACAAACCCCTCACACACACCAAGTCCACTGACCATAGAATGCTGCAAAACTTCAACTCTTAGTGGAAATACCATCAGGACTCTTTTAACAAGCAAACCAGGGCACACCTAGTTAAAATTGTCACAATCTGGATAAAGTCCAAACACTTCCCACTGCAGGAGAAACTCTGCAGAGGACTGACCTAAGGGAAAGAGCAGCCAAGACACAACAGTAAAGTACACACAGCATACACCAGAAACATTTCTGGAAGCACCAGGCCCTGGACAATATATGACCTCTTCTTAATAAAGCCATTACTCTCAGGAGCAGAAAATATAACAGGCTTTCCTAACACAGAGAAGACAGAGACCTAGACAAAATTCCAAGTTGGAGGAATTTATCCCAAAAAAAGAACAAGAAAAGGTCATGGCCAGGGATCTAATTGAAACAGATATAAGTACTACGCCTGATCCTGAATTTAAAACAACAATCATAAGGATACTAGCTGGGCTTGAGAAAAGCACAGAAGACATCAGGGAATCCCTTACTGTAGAGATAAAAGACAAAAAAACTAGTCGGGCCAAAATAAAAAATGCTATAACTGAGATGCAAAACCCACTGGATGTAATGAGCACAAGGATAGAAGAAACAGAGCAACAAATAAGTACTATAGAAGATAAAAGTATGGCAAATAGTGAAGCTGAATAGAAGAGGGGAAAAATGTTGAAGCATAATGTAGACTTAAGGAACTCAGTGATTCCATAAAGGCCATATATGAAAGATGCACAGTTAATATCATCTTCAATGGGGAAAAAAAGAGATATTCCTCTATGGTCAGGAACAAGACAAGGATGTTTACTCTTACTATCATTATTTAACATAGTACTTGAAGTCTTGCCCTCAGCAATCAGAAACAAAAAGAAATAGGCAAAGAGGAAGTCAAGCTTTTACAATTTGCAGACAACATGATACTCTATGTAGAAAACCCAAAAGACTTCACCAAAAAATTGCTAGAACTGATACACAAATTCAGTTAAGTCACAAGATAAAAAAATCAATGTACATAAATCTGTTGTATTTCTATACATCAGTAATGAAGAAGCAGAAAGAGAAATCAAGGAATTGATACCATTTATAAAGGCACTAAAACCCATAAGACACCTAGGAATAAACCTAACCAAAGGGTTAAAATATTTGTACTCTGACAACTATAAAATACTTATGAAAGAAATTAAAGATGACACAAAGAAATTGAAAAACATTCCATGTTAATGGATTGGAAGAATATTGTTAAAATGTCTATACTACCCAAAGCTATTTACACATTTAATTCAATCTTCATGAAATACCACCATCATTTTTCACAGAGCTAGAATTAACAATCTAAAATTTGTATGGAACCACAAAAGACCCTGAATAGCCAAAGCAATCTTAGAAAAGCAAATCTGGAAGCATCACAATTCTAGACAAGCTGTATTACAAAGTTGAAGTCATCAAGACAATATGATACTGGTACAAAAACAGACACATAGATCAATGGAACAGAATAGAAAACCCAGAAATGAACCCACAACTATATGGTCAATTAATCTTTAACAAAGCACAAAAGAATATCCAGTGGGGAAAAAAAAAAACAGTCTCTTCAACAAATGATGCTGGGAAAACTGGAGAGTGACATGCAGAAGAATGAACCTGGACCAATTTCTTACATCATACACAAAAATAAATTCAAAATGGATGAAAGACCTAAATGTGAGACAGGAAACCATCAAAATCCTAGAGGAGAACACAGGCAGCAATCTCTTTGATTTTGGCCAGAACAACTTCTTGACACATTGCCGAAGGCAAAGGAAACAAAAGCAAACATGAACTTTGGGACTTCATCAAGATAAAAAACTTCTGCATGCTGAAGAAAACCATCATCAAAACTAAAAGACAGCTTATGGAATGGAGAAGACATTTGCAAATGATATATCTGATAAAGGGTTAGTATCCAAAATCTATAAGGAATTTATCCAATTTAACACCCCCAAACAAGAAATCTAGTTAAGAAATGGGCAAAAGACATGAGTAGGCATTTTCCAAAGGAGACATCCAGATGGTTAATAGACACATGGAAATTTGCTCAGTATCACTCATCATGGAAATGCAAATCAAAATTCCTATGAGATATTACCTCACACCTGTCAGAATGGCTAAAATTAATAACACAGGAAACAACAGATGTTGGGCAGCATGTAGAGAAAGAGGAACCCTCTTATACTGGTGGTGGGAATGCAAACTGATGCAGCCACTCTGGAAAACAGTATGGAGTTTCCTCAAAAAGTTACAAATGCAACTACTGTACATCCCAGCAATTGCACTACTAGGTATTTACCCAAAGGATACAAAAATACTGATTTGAAGGGGCACATGCACCCCAATGTTTACAGCAGCACTAGCCAAATTATGTAAAGAGCCGAAATTTCCATTGACTGATAAATGTAAAGAGAAGTTGTATACACACACACACACATACACACACACACAAGATGGAATATTACTCAGCCATCAAAAAGAATGAAATCTTGCCATTTGCAATGACATGGATGGAGCTAAAGTATATTATGCCAAGTGATGTAAGTCTGTCAGAGGAAGACAAATGCCATACGATTCTGTTTATATGTGGAATTTAAGAAACAAAACAGATTAACGTAAAGGGAAAAGAAGAGAGAGGAGGCAAACCATAAAACAGACTCAACTACAGAGAACAAATGGAAGATTTGGAAGGGAAGTGGGTGGGGGTGGGCTAAGTGGATGATGGGTATTAAAGAGAGAAAATTTACAAAACAATAATAATCAGAGGACATGAATAGATATTTCTCCAAAGAAGACATGCAGATGAACAACAGACACACAAAAAGATGCTCAACATCTGTAATCATCAGAGAAATGCAAAGCCAAACTACAATGAGATACACCTCACACTTGTCAAAATGGCTATTACCAAAAAGGAAAAAAATAACAAGTATTGATGAAGACGTGTAAAAAAGGGCATCCTTGTGCACTGTTCGTGGGAACATAAATTGGTGGAGCCATATGTAAAACACTATGGGGTTTCTTTGAAAAATTGAAAATAGAAATACCATACAATCTAGCAATTCCGCTTTTGAATAGGAGTAAATGAAAACACTAATTTGAAAAGATATGTGTACTCCTATGCTCTTTGTAACCTTATTTATAGTAGCCAACATATAGAAGTAACTTAAGTGCCCATCAAAAGATGAATGAATAAAGAAGACGTGGGATATATATAATGGAATATTACTCAGCTATAAAAAGGATGATGTCCTCTCTTGGAACGACATGAATATACCTAAAGGGTATTATGCTAAGTAAAATAAGTCAGACAGAGTCAGTCAGACAAATACCATGTGATTTCACTTATATGTGGAATCTTAAAAACAAAACAAGTGAACAAAACAGAAACAGATGCATAGATACAGAGAAGCCAGAGGGGAGAAGAACAGGGAAAGAGGTGAAACCGGAGAAGGGGTTAAAGTACAAGCTTCTAGTTGTGAAATAAATAAGTCACAGGGATATAATGTACAGCGTATGAAATATAGTTAATAATATTGTAACAATTTTGTGTGGTGAGAGATGGTAGCCAGATTTATTATGGTGATCAATTGATAATGTTTATAAATGTTGGCTCACTATGTTGTAAACCTGAGACTAATAATGTTGTACACCAAATACACTTCAACAATAACAACAAAAGAAGTTGGAGGGAGTATTCAGTGAAGAAGTTAGAGAAACGTATTTACGTAGGGGAAAGCCCAGTGGAAAGTTTTGATATGCAGAATAGTACAGTGTAGTTGACATAGACAATAAGAAGATTAAAATCCATGTAGCTAATGACACTACGGAGGTCCAAGCGAGCTGAAAGTCCTAGTGGAGAAAAGGGAAAAATAAAGGTTTTGAAAAGTATTGGGGCACCTTAGTGGCTCAGTCGGTTAAGCATCCGGCTTCGGCTCAGGTCATGATCTCATGGTTCGTGAGTTTGAGCCCCGCGTTGGGCTCTGTGCTGACATCTCAGAGCCTGGAGCCTGCTTCTGATTCTGTCTCTCTCTCTTTCTCTGACCCTCCTCTGTTCGTGCTTTGTGTCTCTCTCTCTCAAAAATAAATAAACGTTAAAAAATTTAAAAAAAGAGAAAAGCATTAAAAGTAAGTATGGCAAAAGCAGCCAGAAAAAGAGAGAGACTGTCATTGACTAGACTTCAACCTAGCGTTTTAAAAAGCTTGTTCATTTTAATTTGAAACTGGATCTCCAATACAAGGTCTAATAGTTGCCAAATGCTTACCATGTACTGGATCCTGTGACCACAGCTTGAAATATATCAATTCTTTCAATCTTCTCAAAATCCTATGACGTAGGTAATCCACCATTTACTAGCTGTTTTGTTCCACTTCGTTTCTGTACCTCCCTTTCCTCATTTGAAAAACAGGGATGGTAGTAATAGGACCTAAAGGATCAATGCCTGCGACACTGACAATGGCGTCTAGTGCAAGGTGGATGCTCCTTAAGGCTGAACCATCATTACCATTACTGCTGTTTATGCTACTGCTACTGTAAGGCCCCTTTTATTGCCATTTCAAAGATGGGGCTAGAAGAAGTTGAGAAACTTGCCCCAAATCATGTCGCGTGGCAAATACGTAAGACATAAGATTTCACGTGGAATCTCTTCACACCACTCCTCTGATCTCTGCTAAAATATTTGAATGCCATCCCTTTGGTTTTAAGATACACACCAAAATTCTGAACAACACCTGTAATAATTCAAACCCACTTGTGTTTAAATCTCATACCATGCTTCACTCTGTCTGTGCTCCAGTCAACACAGCCTTGTTTTACTTCTTGCAAATCAACTTGCATGTTCTCTCCCCTTGCTGGGTTTTTGTCCCGCTGCCTGTCTGTGGCACTCACTGTCTTACACATATTCATCTTTTCATGAGACTTTACTTCATCTCTTCTCTACAGAAGCTTTTGTTAATTTCTCTGACTAGGCTAATAACCTAGTCATACACTCTCATAAAACCACATACCTCTCCTGTGTAGCATTTAAGACAGCTGTACTTTTAAGTTTATTTGTGTGTTTTTTGATCAATAGTTTCCTCCTCTAGACATAAGAGACTGTCTTCTTTCTTTGTTCTCCACTGTGGTCCTACCCTGCTATCTAACATGGAGGGGTTGATAGGAAAAAAAGAAAAGGAAAGAAAAGAAAAGGGAAAAAAAACCCTGAATTGGAATGGGTAAAGGATAGAAAAGAGAAAAAGGGAGATAGTAATAGGTTAAAGAATAAAATCAGTAAGACAAAAGTTTAGGAAGTAGGGGGTACCTTTTTAAAATAGATGAACAAAAAGTGAGATCTAAGTATAATAAAGTGGATACATTTATAAATAGGTAGAACAGTGAAGTAAATAAAGGACTTAGAAAAAGTGGAAATAAGACCTGGAGCAACTAACATCAAAACATTGAATTAGGATAAGGAAGGTGTTCAAGAGGAGTGAGAACGAACCTTCTCTGACAGGTAATGCCTAGGTTGGTTCCAAACAGGGACTTCGGAGATGAGACGAGATCAAAGGAGAAGAAAGAAGAAGGGGAGGGGTCAGAATTAGTCCAGAGGCTATAAGAGTGCTGGGTAACAGAGATAAATATTGTGTTTGCTTTCTTTTCAGAGAAAGATTTAAGTTGATTTGTGAAGGACACCAAATGTTTGGCAAAGTGGTAACACCGAAGGAAAATGTTATTTCTTAGCATACTTCTCTCCAAGAAAGAGATCTGTAAATCCTCTAAAGAGCATGTTGAGGTTAAAAGTAGCCACACCTGGATTATCAGGCTTTTGTTTTGCTTGGAGTGTGTAAGACGAAAGCTAAAGAAGAATTATGGAAATAGAAGAGATTTTCAGAGGCCATGTTGCAGTACAGAGGAAAGCCAAGAGGGAGGAATTGTTTTTTAATTGAAGTATAGTTGACACACAATGTTACATTAGTTTCAGGTGTACAACATGGTGATGGGATAAGTTTAAAGTTATGCTATGCTCACAAGTGTAGCTACCATCTGTCACACTACCCTATTACAATACCATTGACTATATTCCCTATGCTATGCCTTTTGTCCCTATGACTTATTCATTCCAATAACTGGAAGCCTGTATCTCCCACTCCCCTTCTCCCATTTTGCCCATCCCCCACCCACTCACCCCGAAGAGGGAAGGGATTTCAAGGAGAGATGACAGTAAAGAAAAGAACCTCAGTTTTAGGTGATACCTATGGCTGATTTTGATCATATGCCACCAATTCATAAGCAACTGAAGGTAACACAAGAGGACGATAACCATAGAATCGGCATAGAATACAGTGGAATGAGTTTAGTCTTGGAGTCAAACTGATCTGTGTTCAAAACATGCTTCTTGTCACATCCTGTTAGTGTCAGCTTTTATGCTTCCTAGATTAGAGTGAAAAACATACAGATATGATCAGTCTTTTAGTTCTTTCCAAAAACTAATAATTTTACTAACAGTATTTTACATTTTCTACATTGACAAAATAATATACATTTTGACATAGAAAGAAAGATTTACCTGATGATAAGGTGTATCTAAAGTAGTACTGTTTTAAATAAACAGTCAAAAATATTCTTCTAGAAGATATTTAATATATGGCCCAATTTTATCTTTTACTTTTCTTTTAAAATTTGTCTTTCAAAGCTTTTTTGCTTTCCCAACATTTAATGTACTATTTACATAACAGACTCTGAAACTCAGAGCAACTTCCTGGGGATGCAGAGAAAACGAATAGTGGTTGATATACATTATTGCAGATCATAAAACATAATTGCATGAAAAATTTTTAGGCACAAACACATTTGAATATACAAACCCGCAATGCAGAAACACACTCAATTTTAATGGATAAAACAGATTTTTTTTTTCCACTGGAGGGTGCAATTTGTCAGTGTATCAAGATTTCTGCAGTTTCTTAAATGAGTGTACTTTACAAATAATATTGGAGAGCTGATTATTTCCAAGAACTAATGTAGAATGCTGAGTAGATTTCATAACTTTAAATAAAATGAATGCCACTAATACGAATCTGGACTCTATTCTACAACATACTTATGATTTAACTAGAATCAAATGGTTTATAAGCTGAGTGTATTTTATTCTTTTATTCTCTTTTCTGGATACTATATGTGACTTTCTTATTATTAATATTGGAAAAATGTATGTTAATAATTCATAATGAAGAAAAATATAATCCTACCAATATTATTGCAAAGTTCTGCAGTTGTTGTCCCCAGAAGTCTACGTATTCATTAAAATTCTCTATAAAATATAAATCACTTTTCCATTTTTAGATTTTACACACAGTAATAATGTGTGGTCTAAAATTAGATGTAAATTTAATAAGCACGATACTAACATATACATTTAATTGAAAATATTTTTATTTTTATTGTATATCTCACATAGTATGAAGGTTGCTAGATAATGTATGCCTTAGATATGATGTTAATAAAGTATGAAAATAATAATAGCCAATATTTATTGAATACCAGCTAGGTGTCAGATAGCGCTCTCTATTTAGTTTCAGTTTTTATTATTTTTTGTAATGTTTATTTATTTGTTTGAGAGAGAGAGTGGGGGGGAGGGGAAGAGAGAGAAAGAGAGAGAGAATCCCAAGCAGGCTCCACCCTGCCAGCCCAGAGCCCAACACGGGGCTCAGCCTCACAAACCGTGAGATCATGACCTGAGCCAAAATCAAGGGTGTATACCTAACTGACCAAACCACCCAAGCACCCCTAAGTTTCCATTTTTGATTCACTTAATTCTTATAAGAAATAGGTACCGTTTCCCCCATTTCATAGATGAGGAACCTAAGGTATCAAGCAACTTGCCCAAGCTGATACAATTAATACCAGGACTAAACATAGGTGACTTGGAGCAGTGGCTCAGACTTGATCACTGTTTAATAACTATGTTAAACCTGTTGATGTCAACCACTGCTACTCAGTAATGTTTTGATTTTATTTTAGACACTCGTAGATAGGCACTTCCCACTGTGGGGTTAATGTCTCAAAAATATCCACCAAATATTGTATTTTTTTGCTTGGCCTCAACTGTTAGAACTCCAGTTCTAATTCTGATTTAGATAATTGATCTTGTGGTACAGACTCTTAACTGCCTACCTCAGCAGCCCATCTCCCCTGTCAGTTAACAGAAGAGCAATATTTTGTTGGTGCATGTCACTTAGAGTCAAAGGCCGTGTTGTCTAATCTCACGCAGTGTCAGAGATGCATGGCTGCATAACTAAGTGTGCAATGACATGTTGTATAAGTGTTGTGTAGGATTTCCGGGGAGTCTCCTTGAAAAATGAGGTCTGAGTCCTACAATACTCCTCCTTACTCTTTCCCAGTGTCTGCAGCACCAGCATGAAGAGCAGCTAGAGCTTAAGCAGCCATTTTGGACATTGAGGCAAGATGAACAACAGGATGACAGAAGAGGGAAGGAATTCTTTGAGCCTCTATTTTGAATTTTTCTGTTATATGCAGGTGTATTTAATTGTATTAACAGTTACAGATTTTGATATGATTTAACAGCCCATTTTATGTATCTTTTCATCTTGTCAACACCAGACCCCTGACCTACTCATTAGATGAGACTCTACCATGAAGTGATCAACTATCTCTTCATGCTACATCAATTTTTCATATGTTAGTAAACTAGTATTATAGGTTTACTTATTTTATTTTTATACCATTATTTTCTTAAGGACAATTTCTACCTGTAGTTAAAAATTAATTATAAAAATTGTTCTACTCAGGTTAACAGTTTGTGACTTGCTTTTAAGTTGTTGCTCATCTCAAATATTTTAATATATATTATATTATAATTATAATATATTTTCCTTTCTGTCACCAGGAAGAATACTATGGTGTACTTTTCTTGAGGTCAAATAATAAGTATTCTTTGAGATCAGTAACCTGGTTTGGCAATAAAGAATAAGTATGACATAGTCATTTTCTATAATGGAACGCATAAACTTCATCTTGGCATTTCCTCTTTGCTTAGACACAAGCCTAGATTCTGCTATCCTCCCTTTATTTATTATTGTTATTATTATTTTAATGTTTATTTATTTTTGAGAGAGAGAAAGACAGACAGAGTGCGAGTAGAGGACGGGGGTTGGGGGGGGTGGGTGGAGAGAGAGGGAGACACAGAATCTGAAGCAGGCTCCAAGCTCTGAGCTGTCAGCACAGAGCCCAATGCCGGCTCGAACTCACAAACTCTGAGGTCATGACCTGAGCCAAAGTCAGACTGAGCCACCCAGGAGCCCCTGCTGTCCTCTCCTTAAACTTGTTGCCTGTCTCTCATCTTATGGGAAAAGAATAATGAGGTTTGTCTTAAGACCCTTTCCTTGTGGTTTAATCAAAGTCTGGGGGGAAAAACACATAAACTTCACTCTAGATTCGATGACCAAAGGTCTATGGGAGTTAAGAAGATCATACAGTTGTAAGATTTTGCCACATGCAACAATTACAGTGGCAGTATAGTGTGCTTGTTAATAATACCACCTTATACTTATGTATCACTTATGTATTTGGCACAGTACTAAGTGATTTGTATGGAATGTCAATTAATCTTCACAATATCTAATAGAGGTACTAATATTTTATATCCGAGGGAACTGAATCAAAATGATTTTAAATAATTTGCTCAAAGTGACTCAGCTAAGATGAAAATATCGAGACTTGAACCCATGCTTTTTGACCTTGCAATATTATTATAAAGTATTAATACATTCAGAGAATTGTTATAATTATTGTATTAAATTAGCTAAATCAAAAATACAATTAGAGAAATATAAAAAACTATATTAAATATAGTTTCATGATCTAGGCTTTTCAGATCCTCTTTCTTGGTACTGAAATGTAAATTTACATACATCACCTTTTGAATATCTATTACATTAATAATTTAAGATTGTTAATTTATTTTTTTACTAAATTAAATAATTTCCAAAGGAAGCAGTTATAGCATTCATTTAAATTCTTCATATTTTTTTCTATTTTTTATGACCTCACCATATATAGGTATTAGGATAAATGTTATAACTCAGGTTTACATTCAGTCTTGGGAAAGAATCATCAGGTGGCAAATTACTCAGTTTTATAAGGTGTTGATTATGTCTGGTTCTCTTTCCTTATAGTTGGCTCAGTAGGTAAATAAAATTATCTTTCATGTCTACTAAGAATATACAAAAGGAAATGATATGTAGAGCTGGAAAAATCCTTTAAAATAAATAAAATAGTTCGTGTATTTTGTAGAGGGAAATAAGATCCAGACACATCAAAAAACTTGATCAAGATAATTTACTCAAACAAAAGGTAGCAAATGTAAATAGCATATAAAGAGCACGCACTCTAGTTTCAGGAGATATAGGTCAAATCTTGGTTCTGCAATTCATTAATCAAGAAAACTTGGACATGTTGCTGAACTTCTGGGACGGATCAAGTTTTTAACTAGTGGAATTAGCTAATGATAATATCATCTATAAAGCTGTCATGAGGTCAAATGATAAGATATAAATGACAGTGTTTTGCAAACTACTAACTGTTATAAACACTTTGTAAAAGTTTTAGACATTAGAGTAGAGTAGGGCAGAGTAGAAATACTCTATGCTCACCTTGTCTCATGGGTACAACTAGATAACACCCACATCAGTGTAAATAACCCAGGAAGTGACCAGAAGACTAGCAGAACAGACTCTTCACAGCTAAATGTAGACAGGAGGCTACATTGAAGAGGACAGGAAGGATGGAGACACAATCTGGAGCTAAATGGACTCACAGGACTGTCTGAGGGAGGGACACTTCAGACATTCAGAGGTGAAAGGACCAGACCCTGCAACAGGCACCCCAGACACAGGGGACCCACACAGGAAAACAAATCCTCAGAACATTTGACTTTCAAAACCAAAGAAGTATAATTTCACAAATTCTTACAATTGGTGGGTTTTAACATCTGGAAATTTAAAAATCAGCAGGCTCAACTCTGGGACAGCTAGAAGGAAAAGAGGAAACTGAGTCCATGCCCTTGAAGACACAGCACAACAAACAGCCCTGCGGGGATACAGCATAGAAGCAGTAATTTTAAAACATCTGGGGAGATACAGAGAGTGATTTGTTTACTAATACCAGAGTATGTGCAGCAGGGGCAGGTATTATTCGGAGGCTTCTCCAGGAACAAAGGAGCTGGTGGGTACCATTTCCCCCCTTCACCCCCAGCCTAGACACATAGATACCTGCAGAAATGAGCATGATGGCAACATTCTCTACCTAGATTGCTAACAGTGTACCCTGCCCCCACCCCTGTGTTCCCTATGGACATGTACCTCCAGCCAGGCCTCACATCTAGTTATTCTCCAACAGCATACTCACACAAACCTTGCTAACACCTCACCCCCAGCACTATTCTGGGTTTACACCCCCTCCAACCTAGCTGGCCTTGGCAGGAGTTTGGGCAGCAGCATGTCCCTTCCCACAGCAGATCTGTACTAAGCTTGTTGGTACTGCCTGCCCACCATGCTTTTCTGTAGACTTGTCCCCTCTAGCCTTGATGAAGGAGTTTCTAAAGCAGCTCCAGAACCCATCCCACAGAGAGAGACCTGCTCAAACTTAGCTAATATCACACCCCTTGACCCTGTGTTCTCCTGTGGATTTACCCTCTCCAATACACCTTTGGACAGAGCCCATCCAAAGAGCTACCAGAAGCCTGGCAGTGTGCAAGCAGCCCGTACAAGGGCCAGCACTACTCCAAAGTGACTCCTGCCTTGGGGAGAGGGGAAGATAACCACATATACACTAGTTCCACTGCTTCCCCAGCAGTGGGCTAGAGGCAGACATCTGGTATGACTTCAGGTCCTGCCCACCAACAAAAGCTTCTCAGGGGACAACATAGGGAAAGTACATGGCACTTCAGTGCTACTGAATAACTGGAAATTGTTTGACTTTTTCAGTTTGGTTTGACTCAACTCAAGCCCAAGGTAGTTACAGACTAGCCCACTAACACAGGGACCAAACTCTGTCCCCAATGGGCAAAGAGAGCCATTGCAAATGACTAGACTGAAGGCAGAAGTGGCTCAGCCACAACAGTAGAATGCACACAACACACATAGGAGACACTCCTGAAGTGCCAGGTTCTGGTGAACAGGGGACATTGCACTATAGTGCACCATAGGACCTCTTCTTCATTAGGCCACTACTTTCTTTTTTCTTTTCTTTTTTTTTTTTTGAAGAATACCGAGGTTTATTTTTTTTTAATTTTTTTTTAATATATGAAATTTATTGTCAAATTGGTTTCCATACAACACCCAGTGCTCATCCCAAAAGGTGCCCTCCTCAATGCCCATTACCCACCCTCCCCTCCCTCCCACCCCCCATCAACCCTCAGTTTGTTCTCAGTTTTTAAGAGTCTCTTATGTTTTGGCTCTCTCCCACTCTATCCTCTTTTTTTTTTTTTTCCTTCCCTTCCCCCATGGGTTTCTGTTAAGTTTCTTAGGATCCACATAAGAGTGAAACCATATGGTATCTGTCTTCCTCTGTATGGCTTATTTCACTTAGCATCACACTCTCCAGTTCCATCCACGTTGCTACGAAAGGCCATATTTCATTCTTTCTCATTGCCACGTAGTATTCCATTGTGTATATAAACCACAATTTCTTTATCCATTCATCAGTTGATGGACATTTAGGCTCTTTCCATCATTTGGCTATTGTTGAGAGTGCTGCTATAAACATTGGGGTACAAGTGCCCCTATGTATCAGTACTCCTGTATCCCTTGGATAAATTCCTAGCAGTGCTATTGCTGGGTCATAGGGTAGGTCTATTTTTAATTTTCTGAGGAACCTCCACACTGCTTTCCAGAGCATAGGCCACTACTTTCAAGAGCAGGAGACATACTGACTTTCCTAACACATAGAAACAGACCCAGAGAGTTAAATCAAATGAGGAGACAGAGGAATATGTCCCAAATAAAAGAACAGGACAGAATCACAGCAAGAGAGTAAATAAAACTAAAATAAGTAATATGCCTCATAGAGACTTAGATTAATTGTCATCAACTTACTCAATGGACTTGAGAAAAGAATGGAGGACTTCAATGAGACCCTTAATAAAGAGATAGTAAACATAAAAAAGAACCAGAGATGAAGGACTCAAAACAAATGAACTTGATGGAATAGATAGTAGACTAGAGGAAGCAGAAGAAAGTTCAGAGACCTGGAGGACAGAGTATTGGAAAGCAATCAAGCTGAACATGAGAGAGAAAAAAATAAAAAATGAAAATACACTTGGGGAATTTAGTGACACCCTCAAGCATGATAGCATTTACATTATAGGGATCCCAGAAGAAGACAGAAAAGGAGGAAGAAAATTTATTTGAATAAATAATAGCTGAACACTTACAAAATCTTAAGAAGGAAACAGAAATCTAGATCCAAGAGGCAGAGAGACTGCCAAACAAAATGAACCCAAGGAGGTCAAGACACATAATAATTAAAATGGCGAAAGTCGTGATAAAGAGAGAATTTTAAAAACACAAGGGAAAAGAAAACAAGGCTATCAGCTGATTTTTTTCAGCAAAAACTTATAGGCCAGAGGGAGTGGCAGAATATATTCAAAGTGCTGAGAGAAAAAAAAGTCTGCAGCCTAGAATACTCTATCCAGCAAGGCTATCATTCAGAATGGAATGGGAGATAAAGAGTCTCCCAGACAAACAAAAGTGAAAGGAATTCATGACCACTAAATAAGCCCTACAAGAAATGTTAAAGGGGGCTTTTTGAGTGGAAAAAAAAGAATATGTGTTGGAATATGAAAAGAAGGAAGAACAAAAGTTGTAAAAGATAAGGACATCTCTCAAAATCAGTCAAGGAATTCACACAATAAAAGGTCATAAAATATGACACCATGTAAAGTATGATACGTAAAGTGTTGTGGAGGGGTGAGGAGTAAATAAAGGGTTCAAATTTAAACAATCATCAACTTAATATAGACTGTCATATACATAGGATGTTATATATAAACCTAATGGCAACACAAATCAAAGACCAGTAACAAATATGCAAAAAATAAACAGTGAGAAATCTAAGTATGTCACTAAAGCCAGAAAACTATGAGAGTAGAGAGCAAGAGAAGAAAGGAACAGAAAAAAAAAACTACAAAAACCCCACAAAACAAATAACAAAACGGGAATAAGTACATACCTATCCATAAATGAATGTAAATGTACTAAATGCTCCAATCAAAAGACTTAGGGTGATGGAATGGATAAAAAAGCAAGACCAATTGACATACTGCCTACAAGAGACTCATTTCACACCTAAAGACAAATGCAGATTAAAAGTGAAAGTGAAAAAAAGTGAAAGAATGGAAAAGTATTTATCATGCAAATGGAAGTGAAAAAAAAGGCGGGGTAGCAATACTTATACTGAACAAAATAGACTTTAAAACAAAGACTGTAACAAGACACAAAAGGGACATTATAAAGGGAACAATCTAACAAGAAGATATAACAATGGTTTTGAATGAAACATTGGACCAGATGAATCTAACAGATATATTCAGAACATTCCATCCCAAAAGAGTAGAATATACCTTTTTTTAAAAGTGCACATAGAATATTCTCCAGCATAGGTCACTTATTAGGCCATAAAATAAGTCTCCACAAATTCCAAATGATTGAAGTCATAACTTGTTTCCTTTCTGACCACAATGGTATGAACATAGTAATCAACCACAGGAAAAATCTGGAAAGAACACAAATACATGTAGGTTAAATAAAATGCTACTAAATGCTAATGAAACTAGAACTCAACCAAGAAGTCAAAGAGGAAATTAAGAAAAATATATGGAGATGAATGAAATGAACACACAATGGTCCAAAATCTTTGAGATGCAGCAAAAGCTATTCTAAGAGGGAAGTTTATAGCAATACAAGCATACATCACAAAACAAGAAAAATATCAAATAAGCAAACTAATCTTATAGCTAAAGGAACTAGAAAAAGAAGAACAAACAAACTCCAAACCAACAGAAGGCAGGAAATAATAAAGATTAGAGCAGAAGTAAGTGAAATAGAAAGAAAAAAACAAACCAAAAAATAGGGGCGCCTGGTGGCTCAGTCGGTTGAGCGTCCGACTTCGGCTCAGGTCATGATCTCACAGTTCGTGGGTTCGAGCTGTGAGTTGGGCTCTGTGCTGACAGCTCAGAGTCTGGAGCCTGCTTCAGATTCTGTGTTTCCTTCCCTCTCTCTGCCCCTAACCCACTCACATTCTGTCTCTGTCTCTCTCAGAAATAAATAAACACTAAAAAAAGTTAAAAAAAAAAAAACAAACAAACCAAAAAAACAATAGAACAGGTCAGTGAAACCAGGAGACTGGTTTTTTTGAAAATATCACCCAAATTTACAAACCTTTAGTCAGACTCATTAAAAAAAGAGAGAGAGAAGACTCAAATAAATAAAATGAGAAATGGAAGAAGAGAAATAAAAACCAACTCCACAGAAATACAAAGGATTATAAGAGAATATTATGAAAAATTATAAGTTAACAAAATGGACAACATCGGAGAAATAGATAAATTCCTAGAAACAAATAACCTTCCAAAACTGAATAAAAAAATAGAAAACTTGAACAGACTGATTATTAGCTTTGAAATTGAACTGCTAATCAAAAAAATTGTCAAACAACAAGTCCAGGACCAGATGGCTTCATAGGTAAATTCTACCAAACATTTAAAGAAGACTTAAAACTTATTTTTCTCAAACTATTAAAAAAAATAGAAGAGGAAAGTCAGCTTCCAAATTCATTCTATGAAGCCAACATTACCCTGATAACAAAAGCAGATAAAGACACTACAAAAAAAGAAAACTACAGATCAGTGTCTCTGATGAAGATAGATGCAAAGATCTTCAACAAATATTAGCAAACCACATACCACAATACATTAAAAAATCAATCACCTTAATCAAGTGGGATTTATTCCTGGGATGCAAGGGTTGTTCAATTTTCACAAATCAATCAGAGTGCTTCATCACATCAAAAAGAGAAAGGATGAAAACTATATGATGATTTGAATAGATGCAGAAAAATCATATGACAAAGTCAAACATCCATTCATGATAAAAACCTACAACAAAGTATATTTAGAGGGGAGCATATCTCAACATAATAGAGGCCATAGATGAAAAACTCACAGCTAATGTTATCCTCAATGGTGAAAAACAGCTTTCCCACTAAGATCAGGAACAAGGCAAAGATATCCACCCTCACCGCTTTTGTTCAACATAGTACTGGAAGTCTGAGGCACAGCAATTAGATAAGAGAAAGAAATAAAAGGCATCTAAATTGATAAGGAAGAAGTAAAACTTTCACTGTTTGCAGATGACGTAACACTATGTATAGAAAACCTTAAAGACTCCAGCAAAACACTACCAGAATTGATAAATGAATTCAATAAAGTTGCAGGATACAAAATTAATATACAGAAATCAGTTGTATTTCTATACACTAATAATGAAGTCACAGTGTTGCAGACTTTGAGTCTGGAGTTCTCTTTTGTCCAGCAGGAGAGCAGACACAGAATTGAATACAAGAGAGGTTAGTCCGGGAGGAGACAAGAACCCTGAACAGGGGTTTTGTCTCTGTATTTCTTGAGCTCTCAAAATTTTACGTATGTGCTGAATGTGCAGAAGAAAACAATAAGATAGTTACCATTAGTGTGTGTGTGTAAGAAGTAAAGGGTTTGGCGGGGGGGTGGGGGGCGAGTGGCATTAGAAGTTGAGATTAAAGCACAATGATATATTGGTGCCAGACACCAGATGGACAGTATTTTTCTGCGGGCAATACAGTTAAGTAGCTGTTATCACCAAAATTTAAGATTGCTGGCGCATGCTGCCCCAAGGCCAACAAGGCACCCTTTTCACTAGCTAACCTTGGGCGCTTTTGCCCCATAGCAGCTTTCTGCCTCTAACTGTTCTCAGATGCTTTCGTCCTGTGGAGGCAGCTTTCCACCTTAAGCCTTGTTTTACTTATAATCTAACCTTGGGTGCTTTCGCCAGGCAGCAGCTTTCCGCCCTAAGGCTTGTTAACCCTTTGATGCAAGTATACAGAATTCTTTTTTTTTTTAATTTTTTTTTTCAACGTTTATTTATTTTTGGGACAGAGAGAGACAGAGCATGAACGGGGGAGGGGCAGAGAGAGAGGGAGACACAGAATCTGAAACAGGCTCCAGGCTCTGAGCCATCAGCCCAGAGCCTGACGCGGGGCTCGAACTCAGGGACCGCGAGATCGTGACCTGGCTGAAGTCGGACGCTTAACCGACTGCGCCACCCAGGCGCCCCATAGAATTCTTAAATTTATTTCCCACATAGCAGAGAGAGAAATGAAGAAAATAATCCCATTTGCAATTGCATCAAAAAGAATAAAATACCTAGGCATAAACTTAGCAAAGGAAGTGAATGACCTGTGCTCTAAAAACTATAAAATATTAATGGAAGAAATTGATGAAGGCATAAAGAAATGGAAAGGTATTCCATACTTATTGACTGGGAGAACAAATATTGTTAAAATGCCCATACTATCCAAAGCAATCTACAGATTTAATGCAATCCCTATCAAAATACAATACTTTTCACAGAACTAGAACAAATAATCCTAAAATTTGTATGGAATCACTACAACCTTGAATAGCCACAGCAGTCTTGAAAAAGAAGAACAAAACTGGAGGTATTGCAATTCCAGATTTTAAGAGATACTACAAAACTGCAGTAATCAAAACAGTATAATATTGGCACACACACACACACACACACACACACACACACGACACATAGATCAATAGAACAGAATGGAGAGCCTAGAAATAAACCCATAAATATATAATCAATTACTCTTCAACAAAGCAGGGAAGAATACTCAATGGCAAAAAAAAAAATGCTGCTGGAAAAATTGGAGCACTACATGTAAAAAGAATGAAATTAGACTACTTTCTTACATCATACACAAATTAAACTCAAAATGGAGTAAGGACCTAAATGTAAGACATGAAACCATAAAAATCATAGGAGAGTACATAGGCAGTAATTTCTCTGACATTGGCTATAGCAACATTTTTCTAGATATGCCTCCTGAGGCAAGGGAAACAAAAGCAAAAATATTCAGACTGAATCAAAATAAAAAGCTTCTGCACAGCAAGGGAAACAATGAACAAAACTAAAAGACAACCTACAAACGGAAGAAGCTATTTGCAAGTGACAATTCCAAGAAAGGGTTAATACCCAAAATTTATAAAGAACTTACACAACTCAACACCAAAAACCCAAATAGTCTAATTTAAAAAATGGGAAGAACATAAGTACAGACATTTCTCCAAAGACGATATCCAGATGGCCAACAGACACATGAAAAAATGTTCAACATCACTCATCATCAGGGAAATGCAAATCAAAAGTACAATGAGATATCACTTCACACTCCTCAGAATGACTAACGTCAAAACACAAGAAACAACAAGTGTTGGCAAGGATGAGGAGACAAAGGAAGCCTTGTATATTTTTGGTAGGAGTTCAAGCTGGTGCAGCCACCATGGAAAACAGTATAAAGGTTCCTCAAAAAAAAAAAAAAAAAAGGAAATATCTTATGATCCAATAATTCCATTACTGGGTATTTATCCCCAAGAAAATGAAAACATCAATTCCAAAACACACACCGCTATGTTTATTGAAGCATTATTTACAGCTCCCTAATTTTGGAAGCAGCTTGTGTCCATCTATAGATGAATGGGTAAAGAAGAATGGTATGTATATACAATGGGATACTACTCAGCCATAAAAAATCATGAAATCTTGCCATTTGCAACAATATGGATGAATCTAGAGGGTATAATGCTAAGTGACATAAGTCAGAGAAAGACAAATACCATATGATTTCACTCAGATGTGGAATTTAAGAAACTAAACAAATGAACAAAGAAAGAAAGAGACAAGACCAAAAAACAAACTCTTAACTATAGAGAAAAAAGTGATAGTTACCAGAGGGGAGTGTGGTGGGGGGAATGGGTGAAACAGGTGAAGGGGATTAGGAGCACATTTATTTGGATGAAGACTAAGTAATGTAGAGAACTGTTGAATCACTATATTCTCCACCTAAAATGAATGTATGTTAATTATACTGGAATTAAAATAAAAAAAAAAGACTTGCAACTGGAATAAAACACAAAATTTCAAGAACAAAGATTTAGACATTACCTCAAATAATAATTAGATTAAATTCCTGGTTTATCATTTTTATATAATCTCATAAAAACATTTTTATGGTTATCTTGTTTTAGTCTTCTAAAAAAATGACAAAAGGATTTTTCACAGAAAGTCTTTCCAAATATTTTTAGTGAAATTATGATTTCTAATTAAAAAATTTTAATCTATAAATCCAATCTCAGTTTTTAAATTCTTTAATAGCTTTCGGGAAACGAAAAGAGACAATACCACTTCCATACTAGCAGATGAGAGACTACGATGTAAATTCATTGGCAGAAAAATCTTCGACCTTCTTTCAGATATTTATCTCTGAAATAGATTTCTTAGGTATAAAACAATACGAATATTATATTTAACACTCCTGTGAGCTAACTACAAAATAAATATGAGATCTAGTCTTTCTAGGCAGTGCTGTGACCACAGTGTTCAAGTATTACTCACATCTAAAGCAAAGTCACTAAGTTATATATAATACCTATAAATATATATTCATGTGCCACGGTAGACCCTGCTTTTATTCTGTGAGAAGGGGAAATCCTTCACCACAAAGCTTAAGAGCTCTGAATATTTTATCAGTCAAATTCTTCAGGGCCCACAGCAGCCAGCCTCACATCAAAGGGAAGATGAGTTCAGGGTCTCTGTTTTCATTTCTGACATCCTCCCTCACTTCATCTCTTACCACAAGAGTTCAGCCTATTTGCAGTGTTGTCCCCAAGAGAGAAATAAAAAAAAAAGAGCCTCCAGTCTGCTCTTCTGCCCTTCTCTCCCATCTTCTCAGATCAACTCCTTTCAAAATGGCCTAAACTGTGAGGAGAATCGATAGATCCAGAAAAGGTGAGAAGCCTAACAAGTATTGAAGATGCTTAGGTAAAAACATACTGGGAATGAATATTAAAAATTTATGTGTGAAATAAAGGTAGGAAAGATGAATTTTCTCCTCCTTGGCTTTTGTCCTCATTTCTCAGCAACCTGACTCTGATGATAAGTGAGTCTGTGTCGCCTACAATGCAGGACTTAAATAAATTAGAATGGGCAATAAGAAACTAGTTCTAGTGTAGCCACATTTAAAATGAAATGAATTTGATGGGAAAATTGTTTTATAGTCAAGATTTAAAAATAAGAATGAAGAAGGGAATGGATGGGACATTTTGTATGGAAAGTAGAAAAACATGCACTTAATAAGAAGGGGTGTTAAAGATACACAAGTACTCAAGAAAGTTCAGGGGAACTTTCTTATATACTTGTTAAGAAGATTTAACAGAGTTTACACATATAAACATAAACATAAATACAACCATAAAATAAATGAAGCACTAGATATGCTTTATGTATTCAGTTGGAGGTCTTACCTGAATAACAGCACTTTGGGATAGGCTTTAACAGAAATCAGAGCCTTAAAAAAATATAAAGTAAAAAATGAATGCCTTTTAGAGCTTTATGTCAAGGAAGACATTGCTCTTGCCCAATGCCCCATCTCATTTCCAATGTTTTTCATAATCTGCGTTTCAAATTTAAGAATGTCTGCCATTTGTCTGCTGCCAGACCTCTCTTATGCAGCATTCCACTTGCCTGTTGCCAGGAGAGAAGGCATGGGACTGAATTCCAAGGGTGCTGGAATCAAGGGATGTACCATAACATCGGACAAACTTCAGTATGGGAGCACTCTCTGAGGATATAGAATTTAATACCCTGGAAAGAACCCTGAAAAACAATGCAAGCATGTTTAAAAAATGGCATTAGTAACATAGAGAAAGTAAGCCATGATAAACAAGGTAGAAATGTCAGAATTGGCATCTCAGATGATGAAAGAAGGGACTAAAAGACTAGGCAAAGTGAGCCTGCTAGGATGGGTATACCATGTAAGACTGAAAAGTTAACCTAATGCTTAAGTTCCATGGAAGGCCTAGATGATTTATGGTACAGTGAGGAGTGAGTTGGTAAGAGAGGCACCAGCATCAGAAAGAATCACAGTAGTAGCTCTTCTGTATAGGCCAGATAGTTAGAGTTATTATTTGTGGTAGGCAGAATAATGACCTCCCCAAAATGTCCATGTATTAGTTCCCAGAACCTGAGAATATGTAACCTTCATGGCAAAAATTATTTTACTGGTTTGAT
Organism: Lynx rufus; assembly: GCF_022079265.1. Taxonomy (NCBI): domain Eukaryota; kingdom Metazoa; phylum Chordata; class Mammalia; order Carnivora; family Felidae; genus Lynx; species Lynx rufus. The sequence goes on along the minus strand of NW_025814829.1, from coordinate 27,436,198 downwards.
TAAGTTAAGGATTTTGATATGAGCAGATTATCCTATATTATGCAAATAAGTCTACTGTAATTACTGAGGTCCTTAAAGGAGAAAAGCAGGAGGGTCAGAGACAGAAAGGAAGGTGACTTTGGAAGCAGCCTTGAAATGTTGTGACCATGAGCCACATCCTTGGAATGTAGGCAGTCTATAGAAGCTGGAACAAGCAAGCAAATGGATTATACCCTCGAGTCTCCAGAAGGAATACAGCTGAGCCAACACTTTGATTTTAGCCTAGTGAGACATATTTTGGACTTTGACTTCCAGATCTGCAAGAAAATAAATGTGCATAATGTTAAGCCATCATTTTTGGTAATTTGTTACAACAGCAATAGGAAACTACCACACTTCTAAAGAACTGGGACAATTGACCCTAATACTATGGAGGCTAATGGCCATGCTTAACAGTAAAGAGTCAGGTGGATGAAGTTATGCTAAAAAAGAACAAGGTTTGGGTGGCAGTCGATACCTGACTCATAGAGAGCCTGTGGCTCCTAGAACATGGTCTTTTTTAGTGGCAAGATAGATGGGTAACCCACTGGGATACTATTCAGTTTATAAAATGAAAAGAAATCAAGGATGGATGACCAGAAGGTTGAAGCTGGATGCTTCAATAATTATTCATAATTCTGTGTGCAATTTTTGGATTTAAGTTACTTTTTAAACCTATTGCCTAAAGGAGAGGTCAAATCACCAATAGGAAAACTCTTGAAAAGTGTATATGGGAATAATTTCTTTGTTACTACCATAATAGGACCTATGGCCAACTATTTGTGTGACCATACTCTAGGCAAAGGTGAATAACCAAACATTTTAAGTATTGCTTAAACTCAGAATATGAATTGACATTGTTACTCAGAAGCCCCAAATCTTGCCACAGCACCCGTACTATATTGAGGACATATGAAGACCAAGCAATAAAGAATCCTGGCTCAGATCCAGTTCATAGGGGGTCCACTAGTTCCACAGATATACCTACTGTTTATTACCTTAGTCCTTGAAAGTATAATTGAAATGAACATACTTGATAATTACCACAACCCTCAGTTTGATTCTTTGGCCTGGGATGGGCAGGTGAGTAAATAATCATAATGAGGAAAGCTAAGTGGAAGATTTTGAAACTGCATCCCCATAACCAAGATAGTAAATAAAAAAACAAAATTCCATGTCAGGAGGAATGGCAGAAATTAGTACCTTCCTTAAGGGATACAGAGGTGGTGTTTCCCCCTGTTTTCATTTAATCTACCAGTTTGATTTCTATAAAGGAGAGATGGTACCTGAAGAGTTCCAGGAGATACTACAAATTCTGTGAAGTAGTTGCCCCAATTGTAGTTTCCATGTGATATAACATGCCTTTTCTTGAGCCAATTAAAAAAAAAAAAACTTAGGTGGAGGAACCTGGGAAAATGGTGGAGTAGGAGGACCTTAAGCTTACCTCCTCCATGGATACACCTAGATACCAGTCACATCAGTGCACCTAACCCAGAAAATGACCCAAAGACTAGTGGAACAGACTTTACACAGTTAATTGTAGAGAGGAGGCCCCATCAAAAAGAGTAGGAGGGTAGGAGGGGAAGAGACCCTCTGGTAACCAAACTCCTGGGGAGACTAACCAAAAGTGGGATGGACACATAAACACAGAAAAGGGGGAGGAACAGACCTCACACTAGACACTTCAGTCATGGGAGACCTACACTGGGAAGATGAGTCCCCATAACATTTGGTTTTGAAAACCAGGAGTTTAACTTCTTGAGTTTTTATAATCAGTGGGGCTTAACTCCAGGTACTTTATAAATCAGCAAGCAGTCTCAGCTCTGAGACAGCTGGAAGGTGAGAGAAACTAGTACCTGCATTTAAAGGGACAGCATAACAAACAACCCTACCAAGACACAGCATAGAGGCAGCCACTTGAAAAGTGCCTGGGGTACACATTAGGATTTATTTGCTGATCTTAAAATATGTGCTGGGGGTCAGGGATCTTTATGTGACATCTCCAAGAACAAAAGGGCTGGTAGGCACTATTTCTCTACACCTTCTCCAAACCTAGATAACTAGATATCTGTGGGAATCACCATGAACACTTTCCACATAGCTTGCTAACACCTTGCACTCTGCCCTGCCTTTTCCTGCAGATTTGCCCCATCCAACCCACCCACTCAGCAAGAGTCTCTCCAAAGCAGTGCCTGATGAATCTCATTCCTCAGTAGCTCCAACAGTGGCCAGCACCACCCCAAGTGACTCCTGCCATCGAAAGAGAGGAAGGTAAATACACCCCAGTTTGACAGCAGCCTTAGCAGCAGGCTGGGGGCAGACATATGAACTGATGCTGGCCTGACCTACCAATAAACACTTCACAGATGGCAGCTCAAAGAGACATCCCAGTAGGTCAGGATCACTGCAACCCAAGCAAATGGAATGGAGGCAGACATCTGATCTGATCCAGGGAACATCCCAAAGCTTCTCAGGGAGAGTGCCATGCAGTTGACAGCAGCCCCAGCAAATGGCCTTAGTGCAAGAATCAGGTCTGACCCAACTACAAGCCCAAGGCAGCCCGGACAGGCTCCTTAAAAGGACCAAACCCTGTCCATAACAGGAAAATAGGGGCCATTGCAGGCTACTAGACTGGAATGAAGGCAAATTCAGCTCAAACACAACAGTAGGGTGCACACAACACACATAGGACATACCCCTGAAGTACCAGATTCTGGTGAACAGGGGACATTGCACTACAGAACACTATAGGACCTCCTCCTCATAAGGCTACTACTTTCCAGATCAGGAGACATAGTTGACTTTCCTAATATAGAGAAACAAACACGAAGAGTTAGACAAAATGAGCAGACGAGAATATGTCCAAATGAGGTAACAAGACAAATCACAGCAAAAGAGTAAAAGAGCTAAATGAAACAGAGGTAAGAAATATGCTTGATAGAGAATTTAAAATACTGGTTATAAATGTACTTATTGGACTTGACAAGAGTGGAAGATCTTGGTGAGAGCTTCAACAAAGAGATGGAATATGTAAAAAAAGAATAAAGCAGAGATGAAGAACTCAATAACTGAAATTAAAAATGTACTAGAGGGAATGAATAGTAGACTGAAGGAAGCAGAAGAATGGATCAGTGAGCTGGAAGAAAGTAATAGAAATCACTCAAGCTGAACAGCAAAAAGAAAAAAAAGGATAATAAGAAGTGAGAATAGGTTAAGGAAACTCTGTGATATCATCAAATGTAATAACATTCATGTTATAGGAATTCCAGAAGAAGAGAGAAAGAGGAGCATAAAATTTATTTGAGCAAATAATAGCTGACAACTTCTAAAATCTGGGGAAGGAAACAGAAATCCAGTTCTAAGAGGCACAGAGAGCCCCTAACAAAATCAGCCCAAGGAAGTTGATGTCAAGATACCTAATAATTAAAATGGCGAAAAATGGTGATTAAGAGAGAATTTTAAAAGAAGCAAGAGAAAAAGATATAGTTACATACAAAGGAAACAATGTAAGGCTATCAGCTGGTTTTTCAGCAGAAGCTTTGTAAACCAGAAGAGAGTGGCATGATATACTAAAAGTACTGAAAGAAAACAACCGCAAAGAAAAATACTCTATCCAGCAAGACTGTCATTCAGAATAGGAGAGAGAAAGAGCTTCCCAGACAAATAAAAGTTGAAGAAGCTTATCACCACTAAGTCAGCCTTACAAGAATTGTTAACAGGAATTCTTTGAATGGAAGGAAAACGTCATAACAAAGAGTAAGAAAATTAGGAAAGGAAAAAGAAACACAAGTAAATACAAACATAATAAAAGCAGACTAATCAGTTACAAAACCAATAAAGAGATTAAAGCACAAATGCAGTAAAATCCACTGATCTTCAAAGATCAGTTGAGGGATTGACAAAATTAAAGAATGTAAAGTATGGCATTATATACACAAAATGTGTGTGGTGGGTGGAGTTAAAATTTAATGCTTTTAGAATGCATTCAAACTTAAGCCACAATCATCTTAATATGGACTACTATATGCATAGAATGTTATATATAAACTATATGGAACCCACAAGTCAAAAACCTGTAATAAATATGCAGAAATAAAGAGAAAGGAATCCAAGCATATCACTAAGGGAAGAGAGCAGGAGAAAAAAGGAACATAGAACTACAAAAACAACAATAAAACAAGCAACAATATGGCAATAAATACATACCCATAAATAATTAATTGAGTACAAATGAACTAAATGCTCCAATAAGAAGACATAGGGTGACTGAATGGATAGAAAAGCAAGATACATCTATAGGCTACCTACAAGAGACACACTTCAGACCTAAAGACACATGGAGATTGAAAATGAGGGGATGGAAAAACATGTATCATGCAAATGGAAATGAAAAGAACATTGGGGTAGTAATACCTATATTGAACAAATTAGACTTCAAAACAAAGACTGCAAAAAAAATTAAAGACTGTAATAAGAGACTAAGAAGAAGGTACATAATGATAAAGGGAATATTCCAACAAGAAGATATAACAATTGTAAATATTTATGCACCCAACATGGGAGGACCCAAACATAAAGCAACTATTAACAGACACAGAGGAATAAATTGACAGTAATACAATATTAGTAAGGCACTTTAACACCCCACTTACATCAATGGATAGATCATCCAAACAGAAAATCAGCAAGGGAACAGTAGCTTGAATGACACATTGGACCAGATGGATCTAACAGATACATTCAGAACATTCTATCCAAAAACACCAGAACACATGGTGCACATGGAACATTCTCTAGCATAGATCACATATTAGACCACAAAATAAATCTCAACAAACTGAGACAGATTGAAATCATCTTATGCATCTTTTCTTACTACAATGATATGAAACTAGAAATGAACCTCAGGAAAAAAATCTGGAAAGAACACAGATACATTCAGGTTAAATAACATGCTACTAAACAATGAATGGGTTGACCAAGAAATCAAAGAGAAAATTAAAAAATATACCAGGAGAAAAATGAAAATGAAAACACAATGAACCAAAATCTTTGGGATGCAGCAAAAGCTGTTCTAAGAAGGAAGATCATATCAATATAGGCCTACCTTAAGAAGTAAAACAAAACAAAACAAAAACCAAATTCAAATAAACAACCTAACATTATGCCTAAAGGAGCTAGAAAAAGAAGAACAAATAAAGCACAAAGCCAGTAGGTAAAAGGAAATAATAAAAATTGGTGAGGAAATAATGAAATAGACATTTAAAAAATAGGACAAATCAATGAAACCACCAGCTGGTTCTTTGAAAAGATGAACAAGATTAATAAAGTTTTAGCTAGACTCACACACATACACACAAAGATAGGTAGATAGATGATAGATAGATAGATAGATAGATGATAGATATAACTCAAATAAAATCAGAAATAGGAGAAATAACAACACCATATAAATACAAAGGATTATAAGAGAATATTATGAAAAATTTTAAGCCAACGAATTGAACAATCTAGAAGAAATGTATAAATTTCTAGAGACAAGTAATCCTCCAAAACTGAATCAGGAAGAATAAAGAATTTGAGCAGATGTACTACTAGGTTTCAAATTGAATCAGTAATCCCAAAACTGTTGTTTGGGAAAACAACAAAAAGTCCAGGGCAAGATGACTTCACAGGTAAATTCTACCAAACAATTTAAGAAGGGTTAATATCTATTCTTCTCAAAATATTCAAATAAAATAGAAGAGGAAAGTAAGCTTCCAAATTCATTCTATGAGGACAGAATTACTCTAACACCAAAAGCAAAGAAAGATACCACACACACACACACACTACAGATCAGTGTCTCTCATGAACATAGATGCAAAATATTAGCAAACCACATACCACAATACATTAAAAAATCATTCACCTTGATCAAGTAGGGTTTAGTCCTGGGATGCAGGGTGGTTCAATATTCACAAATCAAATAACATGCCACATCACATCAAGAGAAAGGGTAAAAACCACATGATGATTTGAATAGATGCTGAAAAAGCATATGACGAAGTATAACATCCATTTATGATAAAAACCCTCAACAAAGTAGGTTTAGAGGGAGAATATCTTAACATAAGGATATAACATAACATATAACATATGAAAAACCCACAGCTAATGTTATCCCCAACGGTGAAAACCTAAGAGCTTTCCCCCTAATATCAGGAACGAGACAAGGATATCCACTCTCATCACTTTTATTCACTATAGTACTGGAAGTCTGAGGCACAGCAATTAGATAAGAAAAAGAAACAGAAGGCGCCTAAATTGGTAAAGAAGAAGTAAAACTTTCACTATTTGCAGATGACATGATACTATGTCTCCACCTAAAGACTCCACCACAAAACTACTAGAACTGACAAATTAGTTCAATAATGTTGTAGGATACAAAACCAATATACAGAAATCTGTTACTTTTCTATTCACTAACAATAAAGTACCAGAAAGAGAAATGAAGAAAACAATGTCATTTATAATTGCACCAAAAATAACAAGATACCTAGGATTAAACCTAACCAAAGAGGTGAAAGATCTGTGCTCTGAAAACTAGAAAATAATGATGGAATAAATTGAAGATGACACAAACATATGGAAGGACATTCCATGCTTATTGACTGGGAGAACAAATATTGCTAAAATGGCCATACTAACCAAAGCAATTTACAGATTTAATACAGTCTGTATCAAAATACCAAGAGCATTTTTCATGGAATTAGAACAAATAATCCTAAAGTTTGTATGGAACCAAAAAAGACCTTGAATAGCCAAAGCGATCTTGAAAAAGAACCAAACTGGAGGATCACAATCCCAGATTTTAGGATATACTACAAAACTATAGTAATCAAGAGTATGATACTGGCACAAAAATAGACACATAGATCAATAGAACTGACTAAAGAGCCTAGAAACAAACGCATTCTGTTATGATCAATTAATCTATGACAAAGAAGGCAAGAATATACAATGGGTAACTGGAAATGGTGCTTGCAAAACTGGGTATGTACATGAAAAAGAATGAAACTCGACCACTTTCTTACATCATACACAAAAATAAAGTCAAAATGGATTAGAGACCTAAATGTAGGACCTGAAACCATAAAATTCCAAGAAGAGAGCACAGACCATAATATCTCTGACATTAGCCATAACAATATTTTTCAAGATATGTCTCCCTTGGCAAAGGAAATAAAAATTAAACTAGAGGTAGTACACCAAAATAAAAAGCTTTTGTGCATGAAAGAAACCATTAACAAAACAAAAAGACAACTATGCAGTGGAAGAAGATATTTGCCAATGACATATGTGATAAGGGGCTAGTATCCAAAATATATAAAGAACTTCTATAACTCAACACCAGAAAACCAAATGGTCCAATTTGAAAAATGGGCAGGACACATGACTAGACATTGTTTTAAAGAAGAAATCCAGATGGACAATTGACCCATAAAAAGATGCCCAACATCACTCATCATCAGGAAAATGCAAATCAAAACCATAGTGAGATATCACTTCACACCTGTCAGAATGGCTATATTCAAAAACACAAGAAATAATAAATGCTGGTAAGGATGTAGACAAAAAGGAACTCTCATGCACTGTTGGTAGGAGTTCAACTTGGTGTAGCCTCTGCGGAAGACAGTATGGAGTATTGTCCTCAAAAATTTAAAAATAGAAATACGATATGATGTGGTAATTCCACTTCTGGGTTTTTATCACAAGAAAGAAAAACACTAATTCAATAAGATATATGCACTCCATGTTTATTTCAACCACGATATGAAATGTCCATTGAGTGAGAGATGAATGGATAAAGAAGAAGATAAAGAAGAGTAGTTAGCCATAAAAAGGAATGAAATCTTGTCATTTGCAACAACATGGATGGATCTAGAGGTTATAATGCTAAGTGAAATAAGTCAACCAGAGAAAGACAAATACCATATGATTTCACGCATATGTGCACTTTAAGAAACAAGACAAACGAACAAAGAAAAAAAAAGAGACAAAAAATTCTGAAACTTAAATACAGAGAACAAACTAGTGAGGTGAGATTGGGGGGTGGGGGTGGGAATGAGTAAAATAGATAAAGGGGATTAAAAGTACACTTGTGATGAGTACTAAGGACTGTTACAAGTGTTGAATCATTATATTGTACACCTGAAACTAATATAACACTGTATGTATGTTAACTGTACACTATACATGAAATAAAACATGATAATAGAAAAGAAATTTAAAAAAATGTTTGACAGGAGAAAAAAAGAACTTAGGTAGATTTATTAGACAAACAAATTTTTTTGCATCCTTAGTAGAAAAGTGGATAAGGGGCGCCTGGGTGGCTCAGTCAGTTAAGCGTCCGACATCAGCTCAGGTCATGATCTCGCGGTTCGTGAGTTCGAGCCCCACAATGGGCTCTGGGCTGACAGCTCAGAGCCTGGAGCCTGCTTAGGATTCTGTGCCTCCCTCTCTCTCTGCTCCTCCCCCACTCACACTCTGTCTCGCTCTCAAAAATAAATAAACATTAAAAAATTAAAAAAAAAAGAAAAGTGGATCAGATATTCACTTGGAATGGACAAAAGTATGCATTAACAATTTTGACTGAGGACGATATTAACTCTCTTATCATCTATCATAATTTAAATCCCAAAAGATCTGAACTGTGTCAACACACTGGTACACTAAATAGAGGACACTAGTCTAATCATATTGGATGAGCAAGAAATGGCCAGTACTTTAGATGCGTTGATAAGATACATTTACTTAAGAGGTAGATAAATGCTACGAGATTTAAGGGATCTGCTACATAAGTAATATTTTTAGAGTTCCAGTCATCTGAGGCATGTCAATATATCCTCTCCACGGTAAGGAACAAATTCCTGCATCTTGTATCTTCCATTATGAAGAATAAAGTACAACGCATGGGAGACCTCCCCGGCTTCTGAGGACAGACTATTTGACAAATGGGAATATGGCTCCAGCCTATATATTAAGTGTCGTAAAAGACTGACACTTCTGAGTGGGGCCCAGAGCAGAAAGGTGTTCTGAAGCAAGCCGAGGAAATGATGCAACTAACTCTGCAGCTTGGGCCAGACAATTCAGCAAAGCATGTTATTTTGGATGTATCTGTGGGATACACAATGGGGAAAAGACTCTCTGGCCAAATTCCGGTTTAAGCATCACAGGGGCGTTTGGGCCACTCTGTTGGTTAAGCATCTGACTTCAGCTCAGGTCATGATTTCACTGTTTGTGAGTTTGAGCCCCACATGGGGATCTCTGCTATCAGCACAGGGCCTGCTTTGGATCCTCTGTCTCCCTGTCTCTCTCTGTCCCTGCCCTGCTCTCTTTCTCTCTCTCTCAAAAATAAACATTAAAAAATCAAGAAAGAAAGAGAGGGAGGGAGGGAGGGAGGGAGGAAGGAAAGAAAGTGAAAGAAAGAAGAAAAAAGGAAAGGAAAGGAAAGGAAAGGAAAGGAAAGGAAAAGGAAGGGAGGAAGAAAAGGAAGAAAAAGAATCACAATGCAAGTTCTGGAGTTCTGGAGCAAGGCCAGGCCATCTGCAGTGGAGAATTACACAACTTCTGGAAAATAAATCCTCATGGGCTACTGGGCCTGATAGAGAGGGAGTATCTGGCTGTGAATCATTAAATGATCATGCTTCCAGGGCCGCTCATCATGAACAAGATTCCATCAGAAACACCAACTTACAAGGTCTGGGGGGGCAGCAGTACTTTTGAAACGGAAATGTTACCTTGTGGATTAGATACAAGCAGGGCCAGAGGGCACAGATACCCCATGTCATTTATAATTCATCTTTCGTAGCATTGGGGATGGTATGATCCACATCTTTATATAAGTTCCAGGAACAGCTTCTCCAGGATCCTAGGGGGCCTCTTCTGGAGGAATCTTTAAGGAGAAAAGAGTGGCACTAACCAGAACACTTTCCACTACAGCTAATCACAGGGATAGAGCCGATCTTCATAATTTCTCTCCTCTACTATGAATTTTAGATGACCCTCACCCTCAGCTCTTCTAGATGGATTAATGCTGGTAAGACCCAGATCCTCATCTATAAAGGCTCTGAGCCCTTGGCTCACCATGCTCTTCTTAGGGCATAGCTGTTACACTTGCCCATTAACCATCAAGATAGGTCAAGGTATTATCAAGAGCCACCCAGGTGGGAGTAAAACATGTTCCTCCTGATGCTACTAGGATATGGTTAGCTGACGATCTATAGCTGCTTACTTATTCAATCTCTGCCTCAACATATATATATATATATATATATATATATATATATATATGAGAGAGGGGGACAGAGGGAGAGAGAGAGAGAGAGAGAGAGAGAGAGAATCTGCACACTAAGCATGGAAGCTGACACGGGGCCCAATCCCACAACCCTAGGATCGTGACCTGACAAAATCAAGAGTCAGACGCCTAACTGACCGAGCTACCCAGATGCCCCTCTGCCTCAACTTTTGAGCCAAAGTTACGCTCTTCTCAGGGAAGCTAATGACTGAGTAAAATAGATCTGGCCATTTCTGCCCAAGTAAGATCACTCTTATGGGTTCTTTTAATGAGTTTTTTGTTCCAGAACTCCTCATTGAGTTGGCAATTTGTCAGTCCTGCATCATGATTTTTGTCTCTGCCAAATTTTGTCTTTCCCTTTTGTCTTTCACAGATGTTATCTCTCCTCCCTCAACATTTTTTTTCCCTCCTAACTCCAGCTTTGCGTCTGCTTCCCAGAGAACCTGACAGACTTGAACAAAGAGGTAGGGTAGGTTAGAGAATGAGCGCCTATGAAAGTGGGCTCATGATAAAAAGATCTTTGTACCACTTGTGAGAGTGGTTTCAAGTATCCAAAAATTCTTTGATTCTTCTCTTTCAAGAAGTAGAACCTTGTTCTCCTGTCCTTGAGTTTGGGCTGGATTCACTTCAAATGAATAGAAGAAATGAATAGAAAAAAGGAAAAGTCATGATGTAAAACTTTGGAGACTAGTTTATAAAAGGCACTAAAGATTTCTGCTTCTTCTGTCTTGTACCACTCTCTCTGGAGGAAGCCAGATTCCTTATCATGAAGAAACAGGAAACAGTGGAAAGTCCATGTGGTGAGGAAAAATGGCTTTCTGCCAACAGCCATGTGAATGTAGTACCCAGACTGCAACCCTAGGCAACAAATTTCCTGCAATATCTTGAGGGACACTTAACCAGAAGCAGTTGCTTTTGGATTTCCAAACATAAGATGAGGCAAGACAATTAATGTGTGTTGTGTCAAGCTGCTAAGTATTAAAGGACTTCGTGACATAGCAATAGGTTATCAATATATTTGTAAATCACGATCTAAAAGGATCCACTACTGAAGAAACACTGAACAGATAAAATGACAACCCACTTGTCATCAGTCAGCCTCTGTCATCAGCCTCGCCAGCGCTAGTAAAATGGTTGCAGGAATAGGGAAGCCTTGGGTACAGGGATGAAAGCAATTCACCGTCCCAACAACACGAGCTCCCATTCACCAAAGTTTCTCTCTCCAGTTACTGCCACTCATGCAAGTCCCAACTGACAGCAATGGAGAACGACACTGAAACATGCTATGAGGAAACCAACCAGTTGGCAAGACGGCAACATTAGATGTTTTACGGTGTCCAAGTATAGAGACTTTGCTGTTACTTTCTGTTACTGATTTTTTTTTTTGAGTTTGATTTTTTTTTTGGTTTATGGTTAGAGAATAAGGTATATGATATTAATTATTTTCAATTTATTGATGTTGTTGATGGCCTACATTATGGTCTATCTTGATATGTATTCCATGTGAGCTTGAGAAGAATGTGTGTTCTGCTGTTCAGTGAAGTGTTCTGTAAATCTGTAACTTAGATCACGCTGGTTTATGATGTTGTTGAGTTTTTCTGTATCTTTGTTGATTTTCTGTGTATATTTTTGTAACAATTTTTAATAAAGGGGTGTTGAAGTCCCCAACTATAATTATACACTTGTTTATTTGTCTTTTCAGCTTTATCAGTTTTTGCTTTACATATTTTGCAACTCTGATTTTTGGTATATATACATTTAGGATTGCCTGTATTTTTATTTTTGGTATATATAATGTTCCTCTTTCAGGTAATTTGCTTTGAAGTCAATCTTACTTTTATTTTAGTATTTATTTATTTGAGAGAAAGAGAGAGAGAGAGAGAGAAGGAGAGAACAAGTGGGGGGAAGGGCAGAGAGAGAAGGAGATATAGAATCTGAAGCAGGCTCCAGGCTCTGGCCTCTCAGCATAGAGCCTGACGCAAAGCTTGAACTCACAAACTATGAGATCATAACCTGAGCTGAAGTCGGATGCTTGCCCAACGGAGCTACCCAAGTGTCCCAGTGAAGTCAATTTTAAATAAAATTAATATAGTCATTTCTGCTTTCCTTTAAGTAATGTTTGCATTATATATCATTTTATATCTTTTGCTTTCAATCTGCCTGTATTATTATAGAGAGAGAGCATATAATTAAGTCATGATTTTAGATTCATTTTGTGAATTTCTGTCTTTTAGTTGGTGTATTTTGTCTATTTATATTTAATATAATCATTGATACATTAGGATTTGCCATTATACTTTTTGTTTTCTGTTTGTTATTTCTCTTTTTCCTTTTTTTTCTGTCTTGGTGTAGGTCACTTTTTGTAATTCCATTTTGATTTATCTGTAGTGTTTTTGTTCGGTTATGGTATATTTAGTTCTAAAATTTCTATTCAGTTCTTCTTTATATTTTCTATTTCTTTACTGACTTTTTATTTCTTTCCTGAGGACTTTTATTCTTTTATTTGCTTCAAGGATATTTGTAATTACTCAATGAAGCATTGCTATGATGACTACTTTGACATATTTGTCAGGTAATTCTAACATTTCTTTCATCTTGGTGTTGGCATTCACAGATTATTATTATTATTTCATTCAGTTTGAGATCTTCCTGGTTCCCACTATAGTGAGTAATTTTTTTTATCAAAACCCCCAAATTTGCACATTATGTTAAGAGATTCTGAGTCTTATTCATTTATTTTTAATTTTTAAAAAAAATTAAAAGATTCTGGGTCTTACTTAAAACTTCTGTGTGAGTGGGATGCCTGGGTGACTCAGTCAGTTAAGCATCTGACTCTTGATTTAGGCTCAGGTCATGATCACACAGTTTGTGAGATGGAGCCCCATGTCAGGCCCTGCGTAAACAGCACTGAGCCTGTTTGGGATTCTCTCTCTCTCCCTCTCTCTCTCTCTCTCTCTCTCTCTGCCCCTCCCCAGCTCACACTCTCTTTCTCAAAATAAACAAATAAACTTAAAAAAACAAACAAACCTGTGCTAGCTGACTTCCTCTAACACTACTGCATGGGAAAGGGTTGGGTATACTGTAATTAATGTCAGGTGGGTAGAAGTCTAGGTTACTCATTCAGTCTCCGTTGACATCTAAGAGTGTTGTACCTTTTTGGCTGGTGGAGGAAGAAATGTCTTATTGCTCTCATGTGGCCTTCACTAACACTAGAGCAGTGGGAGTGGTCTCATTACTTCTGGGCAGTGGCAAGTGTTCTAACTTTTCTGTAAGGTTCGTATGATACCACCCCAGTGGGGAGGGATGCTTCATAACTGCTGAATGTGGTTGGAAATCCAAGCTCCCCACACAGTCTCCATTGGCAATATGGGGAAGGGTCTGTTACCATGCAGTGGGTATACACCCTCTTTCCCTGTTTAGCCTTCTCTGACAACTGCAGCAGAAGAGTTGGGGTGACTGGTTACAGCCTGATGGAATGGAAGGCGAGGCTCCCATTTGCCCTTTGCTGGAACAGATAGAAGTGGGACCACAGGTTTTTTGCATCCATTGGCATTTCTGAGTTGCTGGCTTTTTCAGTTCCAACTCTGGGATATATCATGCCAAACAAAACAGAACAAAACAAAAGTACCCAAGAAACTTAATCATTGTGTCATTTCTTAAGGCTTGAGTAAGCTTGTCAGTCTGCTTTCTTCCCTCTATCTTTCAGAGTCACTTTATGTTTGCTTTACATACAGTGCCCAAGGTTTTAAGTTGTAATTAGCAGCAGAAGGAATAGGGGAAAGTACATCTCCTCCATTTTCCCAGAAGAGGTCCCAGGAATATTTTTATATTTTTAAGAGATTTTTTAAAAATAATAGAAGAATAAATTTTTTTTTGATACAAGACTTATATGAAATTGAAATTTTAATGTCTGTAAATAAAGTTTTTTTTATTTTATTTTTTTTACATTTATTTATTTTTGAGAAACAGAGTGAGACAATGCGTGAGCAGGGGAGGGGCAGAGAGAGAAGGAGGCTCCAGGCTCTGAGCAAGCAGTCAGCACAGAGTCTGATGCAGAGCTCGAACCCATTAACTGTGAAATCATGACCTGAGCTGAGGTCAGACGCTCAACCGACTGAGCCGCCCAGGCGCCCCTGTAAATAATGGTCTATGGCTGCTCTTGTGCTACACTGGCTAAATATGGGTAGTTGCATCAGAGACTGTGTGGTTCACAAACCATAAAATATTTACCATCTGATTTTTTTATAGAAATTTCCAGACCCTTGAATCACCTAATGGAATGAATTGCTAGCATTTTATTAACAGAACTGAGTAGAGTAACTCCTCAAACAAAACTAATAGAAACAAGGATGTGGAAATTCAGATAGACTCTACTCAGTTTTATGCCTTGGATGTACAAGTTTTGGTTGAAATGTTGGTCAGGAAAGATGATTCCACCATAGAAGTTTTCCTGCACCATCTCGTATCCATGTTTTGTTTTTTTTTCCAGTTATTCTCATTTCATCAATTCTAAGAAGTATTTTTTTTTTTTTTTACATTTGAACATCTCTGATGTGACTTACAATCAGTATCTTGTCATATTTTAATTGGCACTCTTTTTTCTTTCTTAGTCACGTATAAAATAATGATATACCTTACAATTGATGATGTCTTAGATTTACTGAAATATGCAAATGATCTCCAGCAGTTACAAATAAATCCTTGTGCAGTTAAGAATATATACCTTTTTGGGGCTCCTGGGTGGCTCAGTCGGTTGGGCGGCCGACTTCGGCTCAGGTCATGATCTCACGGTCCGTGGGTTCGAGCCCCGCGTCGGGCTCTGTGCTGACAGCTCTGAGCCTGGAGCCTGTTTCGATTCTGTGTCTCCCTCTCTCTGACCCTCCCCCGTTCATGCTCTGTCTCTCTCTGTCTCAAAAATAAATAAACGTTAAAAAAAAAAAAGAATATATACCTTTTTGAGTTTAAGGCAAAAGCTACTCAGGTTATATTGAATGATTTTTCCTTAAACGTTGACCTCGAAGTCACTTTTTAAATTCTTGTCGGTGCAAAACATTTTTCACCTATATATTTTTCCAATTAAATGCTTTTCTAGCAAAGTCTGGCACAATATTCTTCTATATTTTTTCTACTGTCAAAATGTTCTCCAAGAAGCGTGGATGTTTCCAAAAACATTTTTTTAATTATGATTGCACATGTTTTTGTGTATTTGTAACTTCTGTTTTCATGCTGTAATTGTATAACCACTGTCATAGCGATGACCAGTTCTTACCCTACGAGTCATAAACAGTAAGTCCGAAACTAATTTGGAAGTAAAGAAAAACAATGGTACTATTTCCCACTTATTTAACCTTTCAAGGGCACTTAGCAGTTAGGAGAACATTATAAGTACAGACAGATTTCATGATTAGAAGGTTCATTAGTAAGAAGGTACAGAATACTAATCACAAGACTTTCATCTGCACTGACAAGGTCTGACCTAGCTAGCATTCATCAGTGACAGTGGAATTGCTCCCTGGTGGTATCAGCCACAGGCAAGGCGGAGAAAGCATGTTCTTCGTGGAGGAATTCATCAAAAGTAAGCAGAGCTGTATCACACACCATTGCTTTCAGGAACTCCCTAGAGAGCAGCCAACATCTTATCTGAGTCGGTTTGTTTGGTCTGTAAAATGCAAAGTGCTCAGGGGAAGTTTGCATCTTAAAGAAAAACAGTTTGAACTTTGGAACTCTGGACAAACAACCATCCCATGAATCTGTACCTTAGATAATCTAATTGACCACGAGTAGGTACTTCAGTCAATATTAAATCTATAAGCACAGGAGTATACTCTGCATTTAACTCTTCAGTAATGATACATGTTATAAACTCTTGTAAATATTTCCCCTTTAAAGTATTGTGACACCAGAAAGATTACTACGCTAATATCAATCAAAATTGCATATTTTAAGCCTGAAAGTATATTTTCATATTTTAATTATAAATGTATATTTAGTGGCTCCTTTCCCAAATGTCAAACTTTCAACAAAATATGTCCTTACCATGTAAGAGCATTTTATGAATAATTAAGTTCTCACAGCTGTGCTTGGTGCTATGAAGGACAAAACTGAGCGCTGCTAATATTTCCATCTACAAAGGGCTCACTCCTAATTTGTCATAAAATTAGCAGATGAACTAACTAGAAATTATACAAAACAAAATATAACTGAGTGGGAAGTACCCAAGCTCTGGTGCTTTTGAACCTTTTATAATTACCTGACTCCTCTGGGCCTCAGTTTCCTTATCTGTAAAATGAGACATTATTACCTAACATACAGGGTTGGAACATATGTTAGGTAAATGGTAACGACTGTAACGAACTCCAAATAATGTAGTAAATATTTCAAACATAGACATGCCTCATTTTATTTCACTTTAGTTTATTGTGCTTTATTACATTTTTTTTTAATTGAAGGTTTGTGACAGCCCTGCTTTGGTCTGGGATTAGTGATTTTTTTTTAATATATGTATTTTTAATATATATATTTTTAATATATTTTAATAGAGTGCGAGCATGAGCTGGAGAGGGGCAGAGAGAGAGGGAGACACAGAATCTGAAGCAGGCTCCAAGCTGTCAGCACAGATCCTGACACGGGGCTCAAACTCACTAACTGTGTGATCATGATCTGGGCCGAAGTTGGACGCTCAACCAAATGAGCCACCCAGGCGTCCCTGGGATTAGTGATCTTTAATGTTACTACTAGAATTATTTTAGGGTATCACAAATCACACCCATATAAGATGGTGAACTTAACAAATGTGTGCGTTCTGACTTCTCCACTGGTATTTCTCCATTTCTTCCCCTCTCCTCAGGCATCCCTATTCCCCTGAGACATAACAAAATTGAATTAGGTCAATTAATCACCCTACAAAGATCTCTAAGTGTTCAAGTGAAAAGGAGAGTCACACATCTTTCACTTTAAATCACAAGCTCGGTATAATTAAGCTTAGTGAGGAAGCCATGTCAAAAGCGGAGATAGGCTGAAAGCTAGGTCTCTTGCAGAAAACGGATTCAGTTGTAAGTGAAAAAGGAAAAGTTCTTGAAGGAAATTAAAAGTGCTGCTTCAGCAAACACATGAATGGCAAGAAAGGGAAACAGTATTACCGCTGATATGGACAAAGTTTTAGTGGTCCGGGTAGAGGATCCAACCAGTTACTCATTGTCTTCAGCCAAAGCCCGGTACAGAGCAAGCTCCTACCTCTCTTCAAATCTGTGATGGCTGAAAGAGTTGAAGAAGCTTCAGAAGAAAAGTTGGAAGCTAACAGAGGTAGGGTCATGAGGTTTAAGGAAAGAAGCCATCTCCATAACATAAAGGTGCAAGGTGAAGCAGCCAGTGCTAAGGTAGAAGCTGCAGGAGGTGATACAGAAGTTCTAGATAAGAAAGTCAATGAAAGTCACTACCCTAAGCGACAGATTTTCAATGCAGAACAAACAGTTTTATTTTGGAAGAAGACACCATCTAGAACTTTCATGGTTAGAGAAATGCCTGGCTTTTCTCTTGTTAGGGATAATGCAGCTGGTAACTTTAAGTTGAAGCCAATGCTCATTTACCATTCTGAAAATTCCTGGGACCCTTAAGAATTATGCCTAATCTACTCTAATGAATTACTGAATATGTTAGGCCCACCATTGAGACGGGCTGCTCAGAAAAAAATTTCTTTTAAAAGATCACTGCTCATGGACAATGACTGCATCCGGTCACCCAAAAGCTGTGCTGGAGATATACGATGAAATTAACGCTGTTTTCATGCCTGCTGGCAC
Source organism: Lynx rufus (assembly GCF_022079265.1). Classification (NCBI taxonomy): domain Eukaryota; kingdom Metazoa; phylum Chordata; class Mammalia; order Carnivora; family Felidae; genus Lynx; species Lynx rufus. Next base: position 27,418,045 of record NW_025814829.1, on the reverse strand, counting down.
AACATCCAGTCTGCAACCCATGGATCAAGGAGTAAAATGTTGACTTTTAAGTCCTATTATTTAAGAAATACATTTCACAAGGCTATAGTTGTTATAGATAGTGATTCTTCTAATGGATCTGGGCAGAGTAGTATAGTGAAAATTTTCTGGAAAGAATTCACCATTCTAGATGCTGTTAAGAACATCTGTGATTCATGAGAAGGGGTCCAAATGTCAACGTGAGCAGGCGTTTTGGAAACATTGAATCCTGACCCTCATGGATGACTTTGAGGCGTTCAAGGCTGCAGTGGAGGAAGTCACTGCAGATGTAGAAATAGCAAGAGAACTGGGAGTAGAGCCCAAAGGTGTGACTGAATTGGTGCATTCTCATGATAACAATTTAACAGATGAGGAGTTGCTTGCTATGGATGAGTGAAGAAAACGGTTTCTTGAGATGGAAACTCCTCCTGGTGAAGACGCTATGAAGATTGTTGAAATGACAAGAAAGATTTTAAATATCACACAAACTTCGTTGATAAAGCAGCAGCAGGGTTTGGGTAGGTTGACTCCAATTTGAAAGAAGTTCTTCCGTGGGTAAAATGCCATCCAATGTTGCATGCTACAGAGAAATCATTCATGAGAGGAGTCCATTGATGTGGCAAACTTCATTGTTGTCTAATTGTAAGAAATTGCCAGAGCCACTCCAGCCTTCAGCAACCACCACCCTGATCAGTCAGCAGCCGTCAGCATTGAGTCAAGATCTCTACCAGCAAAAAGGCTATGACTTGCTGAAGGCTCAGATGATGATTAGCATTTTTTAGCAATAAAGCATTTTAAAAATGAAGGTACGTGCATTGTTTTTTAAAGACATATTCCTACTGTGCACTTGATAGGCTACAGTACTGTGTATACATAACTTTTATGTACACTGAGATACCAAAAAATTATTGTGACTCACTTTATTGTGATATTCACTTTACTGCAGTGGTCTGAAATTAAACGTGCAATATCTCCAAGGTGTGTCTGTACAGAAAAACACCAAAAGAGAAAAAAAGAGATCAATGAGATGAGAAATATGGGCCTACTGGAGTCAAGACTGGGGCTGGGCCTTTAAAAGCCTCTATTTCATATACTAATAAAATTATCATTATCTTACATTGGAAGTTTTCTGAAACTGATGTTAAAATAAATGGTGGAAAATTCAGCTAAGGATTAAAGGATGATATAAAGAAGCAGTAACAAGCAGAGAGAACAGCATATGCAAAGGACCTGTGGTAGAAAGCAGCCTATGTGACTTATCTTTTTCCATATAGATTACCATTATTTTTCTCAGGTTTTCATTTGTTTTTCAGTTGGCTCAAATATAAAATGTTTCTTTATAGTGTTTGTTTTGGTATTCGTTACAGAAAGTTTTCCCCATTCCAAAATGATGTTGTTGCATGAATATTCTATTATGCATTCTTTATTGTTTTACCTTTTTCACTTAAATCACTCTTCCATTAGAAATTTATCTTGATGCATAGTGTTAAACAGGGAAAAATCTTTTGAAAAATATTTTCAATTCTCCTGTGGCATTTTCTTACGCTGTCCCCTTTATTCCGTCAATTCCTCTAATCTGTTAGCTCTTATTTAATAAAGTAAATGTTTTCTTTAATTTCAAAGATGATACAAGGCTCTTTTCTCCTCTTTCTTCATTTTTGAATATGCAGACCAGTATTCTCCAAAAGGCTCCATGGTTACGTTCTGTTCAGATTCCCTTACTGTCCACCTACGTTGTGTTAATTACCCCTTTCAGATTTTACTTTGGAGCGTTGTTTGAGGTAAATTATATCAATTCAGCAATGTAATAGTTATTATGTATTATAATATATATGTTATGTATAACTTCTATATTGAGATGATTTCCAGAGACTATAGTTATAGCCACCATTTATTGAACAAACAAAACATAGACATCATGCTGCCTTACAGATTTTATTTTATTTGGAGAAATAGTACAGTGAAGTAGTTAAGAGCAGGACTGTAGACAGACTGATTTCTGGCCACAGCTCTGCAGTCACAAGCTGTGGACACTTGTGCAATTTGTTTAACCTCTCTGTTCTTTGATCTTCTCATCCATAAAATGATGTCATGAAGGTTGAAATGAATCCGTACAGCAGTCCTCCCTTATCCATGGCTTCTCTTTCCCTGGGGTCAACCACAGTCTGGAAGCAGAGGATCCTCTTTCTAGTGAGTCATCAGAAGGTCAGCAGTAGCCTAACATTGCATCACAGTGCCTACATCATTTACCTCATTTCATCTCAGGGTGAAGGCATTTTATCATCTTGCATCACCACAAGGACAGTGAGTATAATACAGTAAGATATTTTAAGATAGAGAGAGACCACATATGCATAACTTTGATTACAGCATAGTGTTATAATTGTTCTACTTATTATTGTGGTTGTTAATCTCTTCCTGTGCCTAATTTATAACTTAAACTTTAGCGTGGGTATGTATGTACACGAAAGAACATAGGATATATAGGGTTAGGTACTCTCTGTGGTTTCAGGCATCCACTAGAACGTATCTCCTGCAGATAAGAGGAGACAACTTTACACAAGGTGCTTAGAAAGATGTTAAGCACAAAGCAAGCACTGTGTGGCAGCGAAGCGTCTATTTTTCTGTTTGCAGAGTGGTGGTGGTAGTTATTTGATTTTTATAGTATAGGGTACTGGTTTAAACAGGCTCAGGGATGTTAAGCTTGTAAAATATGTAATAGCCTGGTATACAGTTGGTGTGTATATATATATATATATATATATATATATATGTATGTATATATATATATACATATATATACACACACACACACACACACACATATATAAATACATACATCTATATTTAATGAGTGAAGTTACAGAGATAGAGGTATGTTGTGAAGATGCAGCTGACATCAAAGCTTGTGCCTTTAATCGTTATTCCTCGAAAGGTCTCTCCTACTTACTTCCCGCCAACGAATATTACTTTCTCCCAAAGCTGTTGCACGATGACTCTCTCTGGCTTCCTTTAGTCTTGTTCGCAAAACATTCTGTCAGAAATTCCTCCAGATGTGTGTCCCATAGTGCTAGCTTCCTCCTCAAGTTTTCAGTGCAATATGGGATTTTCCAATATTTTAATGTTCTTTTCTAAAAAATCATCAGTTGGTGTTGTGGTATTAAAAAGAAAAAGGAGAGTGAGGTTATCTGCTTGTTACCAGTTTCTCAATATTCTACTGTAGTAATATTTTTCTCTATTAGAGATTTTTATCAGCTACCAGAACTTGAACTACGTTAATATTTAGAGCAATTAATATTTTTAGGTGATGCCGCTATTTTACCAATTGTGGTAGAATCTCTCTGAATGTAACTCATATTGGACTTAGCCATCCAGTTTGTTTATATCCTAGATCAAGGGTCCGCAAACTTTTCTGGTAAATGGCTAGGTAAGAAATATTTTAGGCTTTGTGGATCATATGGTCTCCGTCACAAAATACTCAACTCTGTCATTGTAATGTGAACATAGCTGTAGACTATACGGAATGTAAATGAACATGGCTGAGCTCTAATAAAACTTTATTTATGGACACAGAAATTTGAATTTCATATAACTTCTGCATTTTACACATCATGAAACATTATTCTATTCAAAAAATTTTTAGCTATTTAAAAATATAAAAACCCGTTCTTAGCTTGCAGTTTACATAAAAACAGGCAGCACTTTAGAGTTGGTCTACAGACCATGGTTTGTACTCGTCCTCCTGCCCTAGATGACTACAACTCCTATCATCTGGATGAGCTCACTTTATCCATGATACCAGTTTAAAATACTAGTCATTTCCTTCTTTATGGTACTTCAAAGTATCATAAGGAATTGATTCTGCAGAGTCCTTGGCACGGCACTCCAGGTCACAAAATCTGCTGTTAGTCTACTTCTTTTAGACATATCTTAATATTTTCCTCTTAGCATCGCTTGGCAAGCCCATCCCAGTTATTTGCCAATTCCACAAACACGTGAAGATATTCTACTCTCTCCTGAGCTTTGAATACCTTTATCACACTTTGCTACTTGGCATATTTTTACTTATTCTTTAAAAGTCTATTTAAAATGGCATTTCAAAAATTAAATAAATAAATAAATAAATAAATAAATAAATAAATAAATAATAAATAAAATGGCATCTCTTTCATGAAGTTGTTTCTAAATATTTAGGCATGGGGTGCCAGCATGGCTCAGTCAGTGAAGCATCTGACTTGGCTCAGGTTATGATCTGACGATTCACAAGTTTGAGCCCTGCGTCGGGTTCTGTGCTGACAGCTCAGAGCCTGGAGCCTGCTTTGGATTCTGTGTCTCCCTCTCTCTCTGCCCCTCCCCTACTTATCCTTTGTCTCTCTTTCTCTCTCTCTGTCTCAAAAATAAATAAACATTTAAAAAGACAAAAAAATAAGTATTCAGGCAGAATTAATCACTTTTGCATTCATGCTTTCATAGCACTTTGAACATGTTTTAAAACATTTATCTCATTCGGTTATAATGCATTGCAGTCATGATTACCTATAACAATTTTAGTATGAGCTCTTAATGTAAGAGATTAATTAATTTTTATTTTCTCTAAACCTGGTATTTGGCACTTGATGAATGACTTTGAATGCTACCACAAAAGAATTAGATGTGAATGTCCACATCTATCATACTTCACACAAAATTCATTTTATAGTGAAGAAACATAAAGATACACAGAACATTTTGGAAGGAAAGTACCATATGGGTTTGTCATTTTGCAAAGCAAAGAATCACATGGTAAATTAAATTCACTCTAAAATTTGGGCGTTGTTTTTGAATTTTTTCTTAGTGGGTTTGAATCTTTAAGGCTATACTTTCATTTGCTAAAATAATCAAGGTTTTAAAGAAATAACAGCTGTTTGTGCTGATGGCTTCTCCTACCACTTTTAGGGAAACCTGGTGAGATCAAACTTCGAAATCTGAAATTTGGGGAGTTTTTTTAGTAATAAGTCCTTGGGCCCAGAAAAATCTCAGAGCTCATCCCAAATGTCCTAGGGCTACTGATGATGAAAAAGCTTCAGGTGGCTATTGATCCAAATTCTGAGCCTCCTTTCTACTCTCTTCAGCTTTCAATTCATACATCCCCTCTTCTCCTCCGCAAAGAGGCTAGATGAGTTTATTTATAGATATAAGCATCATTCAAGGGAAGAAAGCCACAACACACACGTTTGGTAAAAAGCTTCCTGGAGATTCTGCAGGCTCAAACACCTTGTGATTATTCACCCAGGATGGCAACCCAGGGTCCTCAGAGACCAGGATCAGCACATGAATCCCTCTCTATCCCTTTGCCTCCCTTTGTCCTGAGCAATGCACACAAAACTCTATGCAATCATTATTCATATCAAGATAGACGAAAAAAATTACTATAGGGTGCTCAAGTTTTCAGCCCATAAGGATTTTAGAAATTAATATTTAATCATTAAGGACAGCTACTCAGAGCTGCTCATATTCTTAATCATGTCATGATGATTTATGATGTGAACAGAATTTTTTTTTTCTGTTTTATCTTTCCTACCTGAGTCCCAGGCTCTGTTGCTATTTCTGCTCCTCTGTAGTGGTGATAATTGAATGAAGAGAGAGAACAAAAAGGCCTCATCTGTTTTAATTTCTGAGTAGGGACATAGATTAACTAGAACCAGGAACGCCACCTGAACTCAGTAAATCGGTTTTTAAAAATGTGTCTTCACATATCTTTAAATGAAATATAATAATTTCCAAAGGCAATGATAGAGTTTTTCAAAGGTAAGTTCATATAGCCGATAAATTAATCAAATAATTGCTTTTTCTTATTATGTGACTTTTCAAATTTATAATATTTGTGCTCTCCCTACAATTCTAAAAAATGTCTCTCAATTAAACTTTTGCAGAACTCTGAGTAACACAAATAAGTACATTTTAAAAATCTCCAATACATTTGCAGTGAGAATTTTCTTCAATGTGGACGGATTTTTTTACATGTCGTAACGTACAATGATTTGTTCATTGGGATTTCGTTGTTCAAATTTAAAAGCCTCTTAAGGATACTCAAGCTTGTCATGGATTCTTAATTAATTTTTCTCTTTAGGCTCATAATGGGCATTTGCTCCTTTTGGCTGCCTGCATCCAGTTCCTTTTTTTTTTTTTTTTTTTTTTAATGTTTATTTATTTTTGAGAGAGAGAGAGAGAGAGAGAGAGAGCAAGCGGTGGAGGTGCAGAGAGAGAGCAGGACAGAGGATCCAAAGCTGGTTCCACACTGGCAGCAGAGGGTCAGATGCAGGGCCGGAACTTACTAACCAGGAGATCATGACCTGAGCCCAAGTCAACTGAGCCACCCAGGCACCCCTACTTTCTCTTCTTTCGATAGCAACATTCTAAATTCCTTTGGATGACTTACCCCTTCCATTTGGTGTAGTTTGGTGGTACTTCACAGAGAATCAATGTGCACTGACCTACCTTAGGGACGCTACTCTGATTCTCTCTCCCTGGACTTTGACAGACTAGAAAATGAAATTCATCCATTTGAGTGACAGTACCCTGATAAAATTATGTGGTTTTTATTGTCTCGATTCTACACTACCATGGCTCCACTCTACCCAAAACTGTTCTCTTGAGTTCTTATCTTTTCTTTTTACTTTTTTTAATGTTTATTTATTTTTGAGAGAGAGAGACAGAAAGTGAGTAGGGGGAGGGGCAGAGAGAGAGGGAGACAAAATCTGAAATGGGCTCCAGGCTCCAAGCTGTCAGCACAGAGCCCAATGTGGGGCTTGAACTCAGGAGCCACCCAGGCTCAGAAAATATCTTTGCTATGGGGCATTAAGTACTCTGCTAATAAATTCTTTGTTTCTTAAGGTAATCTGTTACTCATAATCTAAGAACTCTTTCTTAGATATGAATCTAGCCAAGGAAAATATTTAAGGAGTCAATACCTTTCAATGGTTCACATCCTGGTCAGAAACGAGCATTAGTAACTGTAAGAAAAAGCCCATAAATTGAATGTATTTCAGTTACTGTCACATATGCCTGTTTTGGAGAAACAAAGACTCTCGTACCTGTCCATTAATTGCTTTATTCCAGTTTGCTCAGCTATAGTCACAGGGGAACTTCAGACTGTAGACCGAGCCTTATAGAGCTGCTGACATTTTTGTCAAAGCATTAGACGCGGGAATTAGCATTAGAACTGGAATTAGTCTGGTTTGTCCTTGGAACATTCTCTCACGTGATTACGAAACTGCTCTTGCACTTTAATTCACATCATACTTTTTTCAGCACACTTGAATTTCTGCCTGAGCTTGCTGATCTGTTTATCTTTCTCCCTCCGGGCCTGAGTCTCTGTTATGAATACAGCCCATGGGCCTGGAGTCCTGAATACCCTAAGTACATCATATCTATATTCTTTCCACCATTATCTAGACCAGTGCCTTAGAGCTTGACCGCTGGCTGTACTTCTGTTCTAAATGGACCAACTTGAAACCGCCTGACTCTGGGCATGATTTTTTTATTTAGCACTGCAGTTGCACCATGCAATCCACCACATAAGTCTGTGGGAACATATGCTCTGCTATGTATTTTATTTGTATCCAATCCATTCCCTCCCTTTAGATGTGCATGTGCCTATGCTTTCTGTAGCAAAATATTTTTATGTATATGACAATCAATTTATATTTATATTTTTATTTTATTTTATTTTTTTTAACGTTTATTTATTTTTGAGACAGAGAGAGACAGAGCATGAACGGGGGAGGGGCAGAGAGAGAGGGAGACACAGAATCGGAAGCAGGCTCCAGGCTCTGAGCCATCAGCCCAGAGCCGGATGCGGGGCTCGAACTCACGGACCGCGAGATCGTGACCTGAGCCAAAGTCGGACGCTTAACCGACTGAGCCACCCAGGCGACCCTCAATTTATATTTTTAGATTATTTCACATTCACATTGCCTAGCATTGAGACTCAAAATAATTCCATATTTCTTTGGCTTTACTGTCTTCATTAAATACCCCAGTTTGCAAGGCCGGAAGCCTGGGCATCGTCCTTGGTGCCTCCTTCTCCCATACTCTTCACTCTCCATCAATAACTAAGTCCTGCCAGTATTTCTTGAATTGACTTTTCCTCTTTGAGAGTGCCTAGTACCCCAGTTCAGACCCTGGTATCTCAGACAGAAAAAAATGTGCTGGCCTCGTACCTTGACTTTCTGCTTTCAGTTGTCCCCTTGCAAAGCTATCCTCCTCCTAAGCAGTGGCCAATTTATACACAATATTTGGCTCCCTGCTTGAAAAATTCTTAGATCTTGAGACTCCCTGAAGTAAATGGGTTGCATCAGAATCTATTAGGATGCATTGAAAATGCAGATTCCTGGCCCTACCCCAGAAAACCTAATACAGAACAGCCAGTTGGAGATAGCTGCTCCATTTCGTGGTGTCCAACCTGATTAACTTAGCTTTTTGAGACTTGACTACTATATTCCGGCTCAGCTTTATTCCCTCTCATCCTCCCACTTTCATTCTACAATAAGGTTAACTGTAGATTGCTACACTCATTAGAACACTACATCTCGCGTTATATTTTCTTGATCTAGGACATCCCCACCTCTCTTCCACTTCCTCATTCAGATCAGTAATTGTGGTTCATACTTTAAGATTTATCTTAGGGGCCGTTTCCCAACCGAGCTTAGGGGCATTTTCTCTATACCTACTGTGTTCTTCTGTACCTCTTTTATTTGATATGTAACACATTATACTGGAGGCAGCATGGGCCACAAGGCTATACCTGCCTCTTTAACGGGAGTAAGAGCTCCACCCCTTGTGAGTTGTGTGGACTTGTGCCAGTTATTTAAACTATGTTTTATTTTATTTTTTGAGAGACACACGGACACACACACACACACACACACACACACACACGAGTGGGGGAGGGGCAGAGGAAGAGGGAGAGAGAGAACCTTAAGCAGGCTCCACACCCAGTGTGAAGCTGACTAGGCGCTCAATCTCTCAACAGTGAGATCTCTCAAAGGTGAGATCGTGACATGAGCCAAAATCAAAAGTTGGTGGCTCAACTGACTGGGCCACCCAGGTGTCCCTAAACTCTCAGTGTTTCATTTTTATCCTTGATTAAATATAAGTACCAATTGTACCTCTACTTTAAGGTTATTGTAAAGATTAAATAAATTCTTGAACACATTTACAATAGTCACTGGAGCTTATGAAGTAACCAATAAATTAAAGTTATTGTATTAAATGCTTTTGTTTACTCATCTTTCTCACTAAACAAAGGCAGAGGCTATTTTTAAAATTAATCTTTGAATCTTTCAGGTAGCACAAAATCTGCCATATAGTAAGCACGAACTTAATAAGCATTTGATAAATTGTCATCATTAACTGCCTAAAATCAACATTCCTTTAATTCAGTTACTGTCAATGTATAAAAGACAATCTCATTTTCATTTCTATTTTGTTTGGTATTATATGTTATTGTTTGAAATACTGAACACTAAAATAACAATTTTATAGAAAAGCCAAAATATGGCAAACATCAAAAGCGCTATGAGCATGTGGCAAAGAGCTTAATGCTGTCCCTGTAATGGTATTTGGTTTCAATAAACCTTTCTGTCCAGAGACCTCCAAGCATATTAGCGTAGAATATTAACTATTAAACCATTTGTGCTTAAAAGAATTAAAAAGCCAGGAAGGATTCTATACACAGGGCAGAACCTCCCAAGTGTACAAAGCAAATGGAGAGGCCTGTACTTAATGCATACTTTCCCTTTCAAAACAAAGCCACACCCACATCTGAAAGATTGGAATGGAGTTGATAAAGCAGGTTTACTGGGTGATTCAGTCTAATACTGCATGAGTATCTAGCACAGGTTTGGACTAAGCCCTAAAAATACAGATCATGAAAAATCTCCTTTTCTTTAGTTGTTCTGGGTAGTAGAAGGAGAGTGGGAAGATGTCAGCAATTTCACAGTCTACTGGATCATTCCCTTAGTGTTCATATATACTCAGTAATATGTGTGTATTGTATGAGTGTATATGGATGCATCTATCTCTTACACCACAGCTATACATCAATTTTTTGTTCTCCCTCCCAACAAAACCATTTGCATTTTCTCTCCTTGCATTTTCTCTTGAATGCACTGCAATTTCTCATGTTGAAGTCATCGATGACTTGCATGTCACTAAACTAACAGCTTTCAGTTGTCCTTTCATTTCACTTATCAGTAGTAGATTACCCAATTAATCACTCTGTTTTTGGCAAAATAGTTTATTGGCCTTCTTAGAAACCATCTTCTCTGGATTCTTCTTCTACCCACTGGGGCTGGTTCTTTTTGGTCTTCTTCCAGATCCACCAGTATAGGTGAGCCTGATGGGTTAGTCCTAGTCACTTGTCTTGTAGTTTACTCTTTACTCCCTAAGTGTCATCATCTCTCCAACTAGCGTCAGAGCCATCATTATGCAGACTTCTCTCATGGGCTCCAGACTTACCTATGTAAGTATACATTTGACATACCTATTTGTATGTCTAACAGACTTCTCAAAAATTAACATGCCTAAGTCTGTATCCTTGCTTCTTCCTCCTCATCAAATTCTCATTTTTTATATCCTCCTCCACCTCAAAAAAAAAAAAAAAAGAAGATAACTTCATCTTTAAGTTACACAAGCCAAACATCTTTGAGTTATGTTTATTCACTCTTTCTCTCATACCACATTCTATTCATCAAAAAAATCATATTGGCATTGCCTTCAAAGTATATTCAGAATCTGACCAGTTTTCACCTCCACCATTATCACCTTGGTCACCACCTTGGTCACCACCACCAGTTCTTGCCTGGGTTATTCAATAACTCACTAACTGGTCTCCCAGCGTCCATCCTGCCCTATCGTCTGTTATCCACATGGCTGCCAGAGTAATCTTTTAAATTAAATGTCTGATCCTGTTACTACTGTTTTGTTCAAAACCCTGAAACAACTCCACATTTCACTCAGAGTCAAAGCCAAACATTTACCATGGCTTAAATGTCTTCCAAGAACCAGTTTCTTCTTCCCTTTCCGACATCTTCAACCATTCTCCTTGCTCATTCAGCAACCAAGTGACCTCCTTGCTGTTCCTCAAACCCATCAAGCATGCTCTCAACTCAGATGCCCTTGTTGATATCCCTACCTCCTAAAGCATTAGGGTTAGGGATAGGATTACTTCCCAAAGCAAGCCTCATGGCTTATTCCTCTATTTCCTCAGATTTCTGCTCATCCCACCTATCAGCAGGTTTTCTTTGATCACTTTCCATAAAATAGTAATCCTCTACCTCCCTAGCACATGCTGTTCCTCATATCCCAGTTAATTTTTTTCTAGTAGGGCTTACCACCTGAAATATATTTATCATGTATTTATTTATTTTTATTATTTTTTCCTACTTCTATGAGAGCAGTAATTTTGAGCCAGGTAGTCAATGTTCAATTTTTTTTTAAAGCAAATCTGTTGGATTAGTGAAAAGGATCAGGTTAGTAATAAGGAGACTGTTTTGTATAAATCAAGTCCAGATTAATGTCAGTGCAAACAAAGACTTCATCATGAACTAAAGACGAGATTGTAACTAGGATGAACTAAAGGCATTTACTCTTCCCAAACTATTGCATGAACCATTTGTCTTCCATATTTAACGTGTGATTGTGATAACTAGTGTATTGATGCAGTGCATTCTTGAAGTTCATAAAAGTTCATAATGGTCTTTTTAAAGCATAGAAGCTGAATTGCTGTCTTCTATCTATCTATCATCTATCTATCTATCTATCTATCTATCTATCTATCACCTATCAACTATAACTATTATTTAAATTATGGTTATATATTCTACAGGAAATATATTCTTTATAAACATTCTACATGACATTTTGAAATTTCAACTTTGTCCAGTATTTTGGATGTTACTGAGTGCCTCAATTAATCACACTTTTTTATTTTCTGTATATCCAATGCTTTGACGTCTGGGACCTTTTTCTGACCTTGGGGAGACTGAGAGACTATCCTTCCCAGGACTATCCAATTCCTAGAGACATGAGACTCCCCTGCAAGCATGCCTCTCCCATGTGAACTAATTAATTCAGAGCACACACCCCCACCACTTCCTTTATCAGACTCATACTCCAGACCACTATTCTTTTGCCCAAATCAGGTATCAGGTATCAGACAACCTGGGCTAGGTATCAGACTAGAGACAGCCTCTAAAGCTTAGAGCCTGCAAAAATTATTCACATTAACACTCTTCTCACCTATTCCTTCCTGCAGAAATCACAGTAAAGGCTTTTGCCCACATTTTCCTCCCTCTCCTTCTGCCTCTTGACTGACCATGGTGTTTCCCCGTGTGTCTCTGCATAGCCTGGTATTCCCTTCCTCTTGGGCACTGTGAATAACAAACTATATTTTCAGGGGCAATTATCTACTAATCTTTTGGCCTCGTCATACCTGAATAATAATATAACTTACATTTTAAAACAGTGTCTTTTAAACATGTTATGTGTTTGTGTGTCTTTGCTTGGATTTCCTACAATGACGCAAGGCTTAAATGCCAATGTTTTTTTGCAGGTTTAATCCCAGAGCAGAAGAAGCGAGGAAAGAGGTACATGAGAGACAGAAAAGGATGGGAGAATATATAAAGTGGTATTTTCCTTAATTGTCCCTTGCTTCCTAAGTCACACACTAAAAGCATTATTTTGTTGTGTTCAGTATTTTGTTCAGTTATTTTGTTGTGTTTGTTGTGTTGGGTTCAGACTTGGTAATATGTATCTTTCTACAAAATTATGCACTGAATCTAGATTTCCATATTTATTTGTATAGAATTATAAAAAAGCAATCTCTTACAATTTAACACCTTTCCTCTCTTTTAATCATTAAATCTCTCTTTTCATTTATAATTTTGTTATTTGTGCTTTTTGTTCCTTTCCTTGATCAATATATATTTTTTTGTATTTGTGGTATGTTTGGCTTTGTAAAATATGGGACTCAGCATCCACCTTAGGGGATTATTAGATGAGGGTCAACTGATCTGGAGTAATAGAGAGAGGGTAATAGAGCTTGACTCTGGAGAAGTCAGTGACAGGAGACAAAAGAGTAAGTTGGACCTGGTTGAGGGTGGGAGAGGTGGGGGTAGATTAGAAATAGATGAGTTGGCTTGGGAAGACTATGGCTAAGCACCAGAGAGATCTGGGATGTTGAACCAATGCCTGAAATCATCCTTCTCCATTTTTCTGAACATATATCATCAATTGTGTGAAAGAAGTGGCCAGCTGTTTTTCCTGGTTATTATAGAAGACCTTTCTCTTACAATTGCTTAGGGACTGTGGATCACAGGCCCTGATGCAGGCCTGGTCTACACTTGTCCTAATTGCCCCATGTATCCTCAAATCCTTGTTGTTAAAAGACCAGGTTGCTTGGAAGGTTTCCCCAAACAGAGGGTGGGGGTCCTTGACTCCCTGTGGGGTTATGATAGTGTAAAAGAGAAAGCCCTAGCATTTGTACCAGGTACTCCTGGTTCAGTATTTATAATAGAGTGTCTCATTTCCCTTTATATTATTTCTCTTATACTTGTAAGAAACAGATATCTACTTATATGGACTACAGATAATGCCTATATTAAATTAATGCTTATTTTATTTAGTTGAAGAAGAAAATGAACCAGCAACTAAAATATGTTCATGAAATCTAGCTTTCTTTTTTGTTTTTACGGTCTACAACTTTTCCAAATCTGAAACAAAGTTTAAAAACAAATGGAACAGTCTTTAACTAAGTCAACACTATTGGAAAATGACATTATAAACATTGGTAGTATATAATCAGAAAATAAAATGAATGGAAGAGTCAAGGTTAAAAGCTTTCTCTGGATTAAAATGTAGCTCCAGCTCTTTGAATAAACAGGTTTTAAACTCTTGATTGAAATTTATTTTTGGATGATGTTTACCAATAACCTTCACTTACGAAAATAATTGATTTTTTGGGAAGAATATTACTGAAATCTTCATCAACCCAAATATAACAGAGATCATTTGCATAAACAAAAAGAATGCAAATGAAAATATTAGATTGTAGGAATCCAAAATAGAATAATAACAATAGGGTTAAAATGAAGCGAGTACAAAAATCTCCTGTCGGTATTTTATCAAAACCCAGTGTTAAGATAATCATCAAACTCTATTTATCTTTTTACAATTTATGACATTAAAATTATTTATAGAATTAGATATTACATCTAAAATTGTCCTAGGCCATTTGGCATATTTATCAACCATCTGGAAGAAATTGGCCATTTAAAAGTATTTATGTTAGTTGAGACCTATATTCAACGTTATTTTCAAATGACAAGATCTTATCAGATCCAGGAAAAGGGAATTCATACATAGCAGAAATATATGTACCAGGAAATGTCCATTGATTCCAAAATTTAAGAATTGTTATATTTTGTTAAGGATATACAAATGAAATCTAGAAGCAAAAGTGCTCCGGTAGTGTAAAGCTAACTAGAAAGAGATTGTAATGCTTTTGAGGAATTTTTTTTTAATGTTTATTTATTTTAAGTGGGGGAGGAGCAGAGGGAGAGGAGGAGAGAGAATCCTAAGCAGGCTCTGCACTGTCAGCACAGAGCCTGATGCAGGGCTGGAACTCATGAACCATGAGATCATAACCTGAGCCAAAATTAAGAGTCAGACGTGTAACTGACTGAGCAACCCAGGCGTCCTGAGGAAATTTTTAATATATAATTTTTTATTTTCTCTAAGCAAGAGAAAACTACTTTTCTCACTCTCTCTATTTTACTTCCTCACAGGTCACAGAAATAGAATTAAAAAGATTTGGGAGGCATGTCGGAAGTCTTTGTGGAGAAAGCTGTACTTGGTTCCCCTCCCAATTGGTCATAAGCTGCTTGAATACCTGCGTGTCAAGGTGAACTTTATTAAACAGCTGATTGTTTTACAGTTTTCTTAGGCTAACCCCAAATCTATTTTCTTATACTTTCTACCAATTGTTTCCAATATAACCTAGATCAAGTCTGATCAGCATTCTGTTTTATATTTACAGACGTCAATGTCCCGTTGCCTAAATTCAACCTCAAGTTCCGTATCATCTGTTCCTCTATCATATCAACACCACCAATCCAATGGGACCTTATTTCCTTCCTGTCTGTTAATCACTTTCCTCATTACACAGTTCAGTACCCATTGTCTCTCACAACCACTTGTGAGTCCCTCCCTCACTTACCCTTCCACTCTGAAAACTCCTATCCCTAGGGTAATCCCATGGTTGGCCAGCGATGCTTCTACACTGGCACTCCTTTTTCTGCTGGGAAGATCATGCCCGTGCATTTATTAGCAGCATTACCAATGAATGAGACTGCAATTCAGTGACACGCTTCCCTTGCTGCTGTTATTATACCTGGTAGATGACTTACTGCCTTTCTATTTTCAGGGAGTCTTCAATTCTTACTCCTTAAGTACTTAATGTCGTATTTTCTTCTGTTTGAGGCTTACTACTCTCATTTGAAATCTCTTTCCCCCACCTCCTCAGGAAGCTTGCTCCATTAAGTATCCCTCATCTTTTCCATATCTTTAACTTCACTGGTTCTTCCCATATTTCTCATGCATTTCAGTATTAAAAAGAAAAAAACTTTTGCCATATGTGCATCTGTTTTTAACTTTGCCTCTCCCACCCTATGTTTTCCTCACAACTAAGTTTTTTGGAAAGTGTAGTTTGCATTCACTGTGTCTATTTTCTAACCTTCAAAGCATTCATAAAAATAACTGAAATTTGAATCCCCTTTTTAAGCTTTTTATTTTTTATCTGTTTATTTTGAGAGAGAGAGAGAGAGAGAGAGCATGCGCAAATGGGGGAGGGGCAGAGAGAAAGGGAGACAGAGAATCCCAAGCAGGTACCGTGCTGTCAGCACAGAGCCCAATGTGGGGCCCAAACCCACAAACCATGAGATCATGACTGGAGCTGAGTCAAGTGTCACATGCTTAACTGACTGAGCCACCCAGGTGCCCCTGAAATTTGAATTCTGTTCCAATGCTTCATTGACAGTCTTCTCACAAATCTTACTGCCAAATCCAACTGACAATTTTTGACACTTGTCAAACAACTTGCCAGCAGCATTTTCATTGTCTGTGACTCTCCTTCCTGATCCTCTGTCCTCTTTTTTTTTTATTTTTTTTTTAGTTTACTTATTTTTGAGAGAAAGAGAGTGTGAGCGGGGTGCAGGGGGCAGAGAGAGAGAGAAAGACACACACAGAATCCAAAGAAGGCTCCAGGCTCTGAGCTGTCAGCACAGAGCCTGATGAGGGGCTCAAACTCACTAACTGTGAGATCAAGACCCAAGCCAAAGAGTTGGACACTTAACTGAACCACCAAGGTGCACAACCCCCCCCCCCCGCCACTGTCCTCTCTTTGTTACCATTATAACACATTCTTCTCATTCTTCCTCTTCAACCTCTGACTTATTATCCTCTTACCATTAAGTACTGGAGTATTGGTGTTCTCTAGAGTGTGGCTGTTGGTTTTCTCCCTTTCTTATTTTATTCTCTTCTCTTGCAAAGGGACACCCTTCATCAGGCTCTGACATCTGAGACAAATTACTGAATGTTTGTGTTTTTATCATCTGCATACTAGAAAAAATAAGAACCTACCTCATAGTGTTATGGTGGAGATTAAATGAGAGAATGCATACAAAGGCCTTAGAAAGGGTCTGACCTAGAATGGTGACTCAATATGTATTACATATTGTGTGATTATTCAGGTATGGGAAGATTCAACATTGTAAATATGTTATCCCCATATTAAGTTATATAATGAATGCAATCCTCATTAAAATCTAAATAGGAGTTATTCAGTGGAGATTGACAAATTGCTTATAAAGTTAATCTGGAAGAGAAACTGTGTAAGAGAAGGCAAAACTTGAAAAAGGAAGATTCAATTAGGCTTACCATACCAGATACCCAACTTAAACGTCAACTACATTCATTTGCAAAGAAATATACAAAAAAAAAATTAATGAACCAAAATAGATTCATATATAGCTGGGAATTTTATACAAGATTTCAAATTTGAAATCCACAGGGAATTGTTTTTGACCACTGGCTATCCATTTGGAAATAAATTTAGACCCACAAGTTACACAATTCATAAAAGTATGCCCCATATGGATTAAAGTTACAAAGCTTAAAAATTTTTTTAATAAACTTACTTTAAAAATTAAGATAACTTGGAATAAAACACCAGATCCTATGTTAGCAAGTCTTCAGCAGAAAAGCTTTCTTCAATAAGATAAAAAGCACAGTCATAAAATAAGCAAATGTGTATAAGACACTACATTTTTAAATAAAAAGTTAAAACTTTATGAAGAAAACCTATAAAAAATTTAAAAGACAATGAACCTATTGGGAGCAAGTATTTTCCATCCTTACTGCTGACCAAGAATCAACATCCAACATTTATAAAGAAATGCTACAACTATATCAATAAAATGAAAAACAAAACTAATAGGAAAGTGAACAACATGAGTTGCAAGTCACTGAAAATACAAATGTCAAAAAGATGCTCAATCTTTCTAATATGAAAAATATGCAAATTAAAAATGCCAATTTTTACTATTAATTCTAAAAATCTGTACAAAAGCAGAATAAATAGTATGATGAACCTCTACGTACCCAATAGCCAGCTTTAAAAATGATTAACAAATGGCCGATCTTGTCTATATATGTGCTCCCCTTTCCATTGAAATTTAGACATATCTTTTGTCCTTTGCTATTACCAAATGTTGAGGAAAGTATGGAGAAATAGCTTCCTGCACACACAGCTGAGAAGAGTTGAAATTTTGTGAAGTATCTGCTAAACTAAAAAATGAACATAATGTAAAACCACCAATTTCTACTTTTTTGGCATTTACTGTAGAGAAATTCTTTTTTTTTAAACTCTTCTGCATTTGTACAAGCAAGTGTGTAAAATGATTCTTATTGAACTATTATTTGTATGAAGAAAATTGGAAACATCACTGATGCCCGTAAAAGGATAAATAAGCTGTGGTCCAATATATGTTAAGAAAAAAAAAACAACTATGGTTTGGTACATCCATAGTATGGAATGCCATGTGGCATTAAAAAGTGTGAACTAAATAGATTTTATAATGTGTCAAAACATCTGAGACATATTGCTGAGTGAGAAAAGCAAGCTGTGTGATGATATACACAGTATGATATCATTATTTAAAAAGAAAGAAAATGAGAAGAAAAATAATTTTTACATGTGTCTGTCACCTATCATCTGTATATCTATCAAACTATACTCTAGAATGGTCTAAAGCAATCTTCCAAAACAAAAACAATGGAAGAAAACCATGAGAAAAGACCTGAGGGGTAGATGAATCCAGTCCAGCATGAAAAAAATCTGCACCAGGTTTGAAATCTCACCCCATCCTCCAGTGTAAGATGCTTAGAAGCACAACAGCTTTTTGAATTGAAGTCCCTGTGTTTCCCGGGAAGTAGCTGTAAGAGAGACAGAGGCAGGGATGGCATCAGGAGACTCTGGGGCACCCGCTCCTTTCTGAGTCAAACAGGGGTCACCAGCGGACTCGGACAGATCACCAGCAACACATCAGAGCATGACCTCTGAATAAGACCATGGCACTTAAGAAAATTAACTACCTGCTCATCTTCTACCTCAGTTTCTCACTGCTCACCTACATAAAAAGTAAGACTTTTCCATTTATCAAACTTTTGGCACTTTTCCTGACTCTTAAATATCTCTAGCAAATAGTTGTTAATGTTGCATATTCTACAGAATACAACACTTAAAAAAGAAGCACAAAGAATTTGACGTAAGCAGGTGTCCTGTGTTAAACAAGTCATTGGTACCAGTGTGAGTAATATTCCGATTCTATGATTTCTAATAACTAGATATAGAAAATGTTCTTTTTTAACCCTTTGAGTTAACCCTTTGAGTGGTGGCGAGTAGGGGGCTGAAATGGCTACACAGCAAAGAAGATATTTTGTTGTGGTTACACCTTTTACAAAATAGATTTGGCACTTTATGATTGATATACTTTAAAACGAAGTTCATCATAAGCTATATTGCAGTTCATTCCCGATACTCTGTATTTATGTTCCCTTTTAAAGAACTTTGTATTGACACATTTGCTCTCCTAATCAAGGGGATCATCTCAATTTTTCCCAAAGGATAATGGTTCAAAGCATCTCTTGCCAGAGAGAAATGGGCTTCCTTTCTATTGTGTGTGCTTCTGTTCTATAAATGAAGATATTATATTCCACAGACATTCCCCAAATAAAAACAGAAGTAATGTTTCTGGGGTAATCTTGTCAGATGTATCACAGTATGGCAAATCAAAGGAGACTGAATGGCCTCAGCTGTGTGTTTATGGAGGACAGTAGCTATTGAATACATTTCAAATGAAGACAGGCAGAGTGTGTGCTTGTCAAAAGGGCTGTGTGATTTGTGTCTGTTGAATCTGAATATCAATAAGGCAAAGCATAGAGCAGCTGCCACTGAACAAGACGACTTGGCATTAATGCCCAGCGTTGTGTAATCTGGGTCACCTTCCGTAGCTGCGCCCGTGAGATTGTTACTTACACTGTTTCCATCTGAGCATATATGAGAGGTTGGGTGAAAGTAGGAGTAGATTCTATAGGTAGGTAGCTGAGGGTAATTACAGAAAATTCAAGTCAAGCTTTAAATAAATAAACAGTAAAATTTACCTGATTGCAATACACAGCACACACGTGCGGGCGCGCGCACACACACACACACACACACACACACACACGGATTGTTTTTGTTTTTGTTTTTTGGCGATGTATTTGTGGAAAAGAGTTGTTATTTAAATAGTTATTCATCCTTCTTGAAACTTCAAATGGGCTCCATACAATAGGAAGTGAGGAAGAGAAATGGTATGGTGAGATGTACAGGTGGGAGAAGAAAGGGAGCAAAAGAAATAAGACATAAAATGCAAGGTGAAGTGAGTTTACAGTACATTTTATAGCATCTCTTGGTACTCTTGAAAATATTTCCGCCAAATGAACAAAACACTACCTTCTATTAGAAGTTGTCTAATGTGCTGGCATTTTATATGTGCTATATTCCATTTATTTCTTACAGCTATACAAATAGATACTATTATAATCATCCACATTTTATAGAATAAGAGAGCAAGCCTCAGATGGCTATATCAGTATATCTCAGCCTTTGGTGCACATCAGAGAGCTGAAATGTTTGTTGAAGATGCAGTCTCGAGAACAGCCCCGGACATTTAGTATGTCTGGGTGGATCCTAGGGGCCTGTAATTGATCAAGCTCCTTATTTCAAATCCAGGTGTTCACCAGTTCTGCACGACCCAACAAATCTTTCTTGAAAACTTTACTGAGAACATCATGATGCTAGGAATCCTTAAAATTGTAAAAATATAAACATCTCTCTCTCCTCAAAGGGATTCTTTGGGAGAGAAGGTAAGCAATATAAGCCTTCCAAGAATTGTTCCCATTTAACATACTTAACCTAGCTATCAAGTAGAATTTGTCATTGATTCCTTTTCATAGCTGAAGCACCTGAGGCACATTCAAGTTTATTTACTTGCCCAAGGCGAGTGCTAGTGAATGGAGAACATTGGACTAGAATCCAATGGTCTGGCTCTGCCTTCTGTGCTCTTAGCTTAAATTTAGGGATTCCCTTGAAAGGATAATGTGGAAGAGGCTTAACACCCACAATATAATAAGCACACAGAAAATCTTAGTTATTAGGTTCATATTTGTTGAATGAATCAATGATTCCTCCTTTTGAGTTTTGAAATATATTCTCTTGAGTTTGAGAGAAAAGTCACCTTTGGCTCCAAACTATATATATGTGTGTGTGTGTGTATATGTATATACACACACACACACATATATATATACATATATATTATATTATATTATATTATATTATATTATATTATATATATATAATATGTTATATTATATATATGTATATTTATAAAAGTGGTACCTTGCTTGCCTACCAGGGGCATGCCATTTATATTGTTTGTCCAGTGTCCAATGCTCTTCATCTCCTTCTGGAGGAGCAAGTGGGACATGAAGAGTATTAGTGCAGAGTTCCAGAAGTGACATTCACCTCCTCTTCCTGAGCATGTAGATATTCCCCTATCCATGGAGTTGCAATGAATTTCCTATTATTCTCCTGGTTGTTTTCTTGTATGTTCCACAATTTGCAAAACTGGTTCTCATGTATGGAATCAAATGAATTATAATAATTTACAAAGAGCTATTATTTTTTGCTTCTGATGTGTCAAGAGAGAATTTTATTGGAGGGAGACTTTTCTATAGTCCATTATTGGGGGTTGCTTTAAATAATGAGAGCACCTTGTAATAATTCTCTGTGCAACCTTGATATATGAATCTGTTATGAAGGGCTTTAAAGAAACTACTACAATGAAGCAACTATGAATCAGAAAAGTCATTTGTAGCAATATTTCACTAATCTTTTATATATTTTGAGGCAAATTGAATATTTCCTATGCAAATGCCACATTTAGATTAATTTAAAAGTAATTGTTTTAACCCAACTTCAAAGCGCGGTCAAGAATGTAAATAAAATGTGGTTTGACAGAACTATTATTAAAGCTTTTTAAATAACTTCAATGACTTTGGGGGTGCTATCCAGTCTTCTAGAAACCCTCAGCAATTATTAAGTAACTGAATTTGAATAGAGTTATTTTAATGTTTATTTATTTTTGAAGGAGAGAAAGACAGAGCGTGAGTGGGGAGGAGCAGAGAGAGAGGGAGACAGAATCCAAAACTGAGCTGTCAGCACAGAGCCCGTCGCGGGGCTTGAACTCATGAACTGCAAGATCAGACATGAGCTGCAGCTAGACGCTTAACTGACTAAGCCACCCAGGCACCTCTGAATAGAGTTATTTTAAAGAATATTTTCCTTTCAATCTATTTCAAGTATAAAGAACAAATAGAATCTATAAAGATATGGTCTGATTTATCCAATCTTAATGTCATTATCAGGAAATACTTGAGGTCAGAGGTTGGTATTATGCATTAGGGAGTAATTGCCTACTCTTCTTTAAATTCTGCACGTGTAGAGACATTTAAAAGTTTGGTATTCACTGTGCTAGTTAACAGCTTTGCAACAACATGTTATAAATTGCCTACATAATTATTAGAGAAAAAGATATATCTTCTTCTTCATAAACTTATTATCTTGTCAGCTTATAATAAAATAGTCAATACTTCATGAAGATTACTCACTGTTCCCTAAATAATACAGCAGAATTAATTTTAGCTTCTAGGGGAATCATATTTTTGGGGAGAATTGTATTCTTTTTTCATTTTTGGTGATTTTCAAAAATTATTAATGGTATTACAATATCATATTTTGAAATTCAAGTGGACAAGAAAAATCAGTTCTTAGTCCTCCTTTATTTTTTTAAAAATTTTTTAACGTTTATTTATTTTTGAGACAGAGAGAGACAGAGCATGAACAGGGGAGGGGCAGAGAGAGAGGGAGACACAGAATCTGAAACAGGCTCCAGGCTCTGAGCTGTCAGCACAGAGCCCGATGCGGGGCTTGAACTCACGGACCGTGAGATCATGACCTGAGCCGAAGTCCAACGCTTAACCGACCAAGCCACCCAGGCACTCCCAAAATGTGTGTTTATTTTTGAGAGAGAGAGAGACAGAGTGTGAGTGGGGGAGGTGCAGAGAGAGAGGGAGACACAGAACTTGAAGCAGGCTCCAGGCCCTGAGCTGTCAGCACAGAGCCCGATCCGGGGCTGGAATTCATGGGTTCAGGAACCGGGAGATCATGACCTGAGCTGAAGTCGGCACCCAACCGACTGAGCCACCCAGGTGCCCCAGTTCTTAGGTCTCCTTTAAATTTCACTGCTAATTTATAGGAAATCCAAGAAGCCCAATTTTCTCCTTTTAGAAAATGAAATTAAGAGTGTAACTCTTCCCCATTCACACCATCTTTGCTCATACTCGCTTAAGCTTTGTGATCTGTTCTTACATTGAAGTCTGTATTTATCTTGTATGGTATCAAAGTTTGGAATTATCATTTTTGTGTTGATTTATTTCTTTTTTAGTTATGAGATTGTAATACATGACTCTAGGAATCATGGGTGTTTTGCAAACTGTATATCCTAAATCAGTGGGAGGCAACTGAGTTAACTCAGGGTAGTCATTCATGGAATAGTCATTAAATAAATAAGTTAATGATGGAATTTTTATAACATTTGCTATAAGAGTTGAATAGCTTCCGTTTTCGTGACACTTTTGCCTGGTTTTTAAAATTCTTACATTGTTTAACTTTTTTATAATAGACTTTATTATTTTTTCGATTCTATTATTTTAGGGTAATTTTAAGTTCACAGAAATATTGAAGGAATGATACAGAGGGGTCCCCTGTATCCCACACCTAGTTTCCCAAACTCTCCTTAACTTCTTACTTCTGTATGGTTGATTTGCAGCAATTAATAAACCAGTATTCATATTATTAACTAAAGTCCATGGTTGATTCAGATTTCCTTAGATTTTATCTGATATCTTTTGTTTTTATTCTGGTATCCCATCCAAAATACTAGTTTCATTTAGTTGTCCTGTATCCTTAGGTTCCTCCAGGCAGCGGCAGTTCCTTGGGCCTTACTTATTTCTGATGACCTTGACAATTCTTTTTTTTTAAATTTTTTTTTCAACGTTTATTTATTTTTGGGACAGAGACAGAGCATGAATGGGGGAGGGGCAGAGAGAGAGGGAGACACAGAATCGGAAACAGGCTCCAGGCTCTGAGCCATCAGCCCAGAGCCCGACGCGGGGCTCGAACTCACGGACCGCGAGATCGTGACCTGGCTGAAGTCAGACGCTTAACCGACTGCGCCACCCAGGCGCCCCTAACCTTGACAATTCTTAAGGCCTTAGGTATTTTATAGGATCCTCCAGTATTGGAATTTACTTGATGTTTTTCTCATGGTAAGACTGGAATTATTGGTCATTGAGAGGAAGACCACAGAGTTAAAGCATCATTCTCATTACATCATATCAAGGATATGTACAATCAACATGATTTCTGACTGTCGATATTGACCTTCATCACCTGGGAGGTGGTATTTGTCCGTACTCTTAGGAAGGACATCACTATGCAGAGCCCACACCTAATGAGTGGGGAATTCTGCTCCCCATCTTGGAGGAGAGAATATCGACATAAATTATTTGGGATTCCTTTGCATGGGAGATTTGATTCTTTTTCTCCATTTATTTATCCAAACATTTATTCAAATATTTATTTTTAAATTTATTTATTTTGAGAGAGAGAGCAGGGGATGGGCGGAGAAAGAAGGAGAGAGAGAGAATCCCAAGCAGGTTCTATGCCACCACCAGTGTGAATTCCAACACGGGACTTGAACTCACAAACCGTGAGATCACGACCTGAGCTGAAACCAAAAGTCGGACACTCAACTGACTGAGCCACCCAAGTGCCCCTCAAAGATTTATTGATATCAGCATGGTCTCATGGTTATTAACTACATATTCTGGGCTATAATCTGATACTGCTTTGTTATTGAAATGTCCCAGCTTTGTCCACTCAAAGTTCTTTCCATCGGTTCCTGTCCTCTTTTAACTTAACCTCTGTCGATATGCTTTTTGAAAACTACCTTACTTTTCTGGCTCTACAGGATGTTCCAGACTTATCTTATATATTTCCTGTGGCAGCCCTAGCCTAAGCCCTTATTCCAACAGGCCCTGGTTCCTTTGTACTAGAGAATGACAATACAAACCAAGACCTAAATGTAAGGTATGCTTGTTGCCACTGGGGTATCATTTGTTTAGACCACCTTAGCTGACAGAGCATAGAAGTAAATGTGTATATATTAACACATGTGTACAGATGTATACACATATATACACATTTGCGTATATATTTATATACAATTTATTTATAAATATACTTTTATGTACATTGGTACATAATAAGTTAGATACGAGTTAATACTAATGCCTCTAACTTTATTATCACATGGATTATTCTAGCTTCCTCACCTTGCTTATCTGTAAATTCCCACTCTAACAGTGAGAAATTTGGTTTCTACCATCTGCCATCCATTTACTTATTTAAATTCAGGAAATACAGGGGCGCCTGGGTGGCGCAGTCGGTTAAGCGTCTGACTTCAGCCAGGTCACGATCTCGCGGTCTGTGAGTTCGAGCCCCGAGTCAGGCTCTGGGCTGATGGCTCAGAGCCTGGAGCCTCTTTCCGATTCTGTGTCTCCCTCTCTCTCTGCCCCTCCCCCGTTCATGCTCTGTCTCTCTCTGTCCCAAAAATAAATAAACGTTGAAAAAAAAATTTTTTTAAAAATTCAGGAAATACAGTTTAAGAAGTATATAAAGTATATAGCAGCATCAGATTCTTAACCCACAATCCTGTAGAAATAACTATCAATTTGAGTACAGTACTTATGTACATTTCCTTTTGTCTTTAATCTTAACACTCTACTTGTTTCCAATGCTACTTACGTCAGCGCCCTTTCCCTCACCTCCTTCTGTGTGATTGTTTCATACATTTGTAGTGCAGCTAGATTGTTGTGTCACACTCTACATTCCTTCCTGGAATCCCCTGACCTTCCAAATGATTTCTAAAATTTGCCTGCAATAAGGTTCTCCCATTGTGCTCTTAAGTTCTGTAGGTTTTGACAATTCATTACAGTGTTATACAAATAGTTTTACTACTCTAAAACTTCCCCGTGCTTTACTTTTTTTGACCCTTCCTTCCTGCCCTAACCCCCAGGCAACTACTCATTATTTTATTGTCTGTAGTTTTGTCTTTTACAGGATGCCATATAACTGGAATCATAAACTCAGACTAGCTTCTTTCAAGTTGCAATATTCAGTTAAGGCCCTGCATGTCTTTTTGTGACTCGACTCATTTCTTTCTTTCTTTTTTTTTTTTTTTTTATCATTGTATAGATGTACCAGTTTGTTTATTCAGCCACCTAGTGAAAGTTATCTTGGGTTCTTCCAGTTTTGGGCTAGGGTATTCATTTCCTTGGGCAGCTGTAGCAAAGTACCATAAGCCTGGTGGCTTAACCAACAGAAATGTATTTTCTCATGGTTTTGGAGGCCAGAAGTCTGAAATCAAGGTGTCAGCAGGGCCATGCTTCCTCCCAGGCTCTTGTGTAAAATCCTTCCTTGCCTCTTCCTAGCATCTGGTGGTGGTCTTTAGTCCTCGGCATCCCTTGGTTTTACAGCTGATCACTCCAATCTCTAAGTACTTGCTGTTCTCCCTTTGTCTAAATGTGTCTCTTTTATTCTTCTTATAATGGCATCAGTCATATTGGATCAGGACCCATCCTAATACCATTACCTTGATTATATCTACAAAGACCTTATTTACAAATAAAGTCACAACTACAGGTCCTATGAGTTAGGGCTTCAACATACCTTCTCAGGAGACACAATTCATCCCATAGTATCTACTATGAGTAAAACTCTGATATATGATGAACTTGCTTGATCAATTCCACTTTTATTGGGTGAAAGTAACTTCATATATGTGAATTGAGTTATAAAAGGATTTTTAAAACATGGCAAGTGGTCAATACAGTATGGTCATATTTTGCTCTTTTTTTCATCTTTCTTGACACTATCCCCACCTTCTACATGGTCAACTTTTTGGTTTGACTTGAGTGCTCAGAAATTTCCTCCCACAGGGGGCGCCTGGGTGGCTCAGTCAGTTAAGCCTCTGACCGGCTCAGGTCATGATCTCACAGTTCGTGATTTCAATCCCCGAGTCAGGCTCTGTGCTGATGGCTCAAAGCCTGGAGCCTGCTTCATATTCTGTGTCTCCCTCTCTCTCTGCCCCTCCCCTGCTTGCACTCTGTCTCTCTCTCTCACTCGCTCTCTCTCATAAACAAACAGTTTAAAAAAAGAAAAAAAAAAAGAAATTTTCTCCTACATGGATTTGCCCTATGAAATTAAGTTAGAGTCTGACTAATATAGAGAGTGGCACTAGGATTGGGCATAAATGTGTTTCCATATTTTCTTGAGACAAATAGCCTAGCTCTTTTACCTAAATAAATGTTTGTTACTTTAACCTGCTTCTCTTTCAGAAACTGTATTTGTTATTTGGGGCACCAAAATATTACCATTATTGGTTTAAAACACTGGTTACACATTACTTTACTCTGCACACATTATTTGTTGTGTTTATGAACATGCCTTTCTTTATTTTCCTCTTATGTTTTTGCATAACAGTGAAATTAGAGAAGGAAAGCAACTCAGTCATCTAGCTCTAGATCCTATTGTTTTTAAGTTTATTTATTTTGAGACAGAGACAGTGCAAGTGGGGAAGGGGCAGAGAGAGAGAGGGGGAGAGAGAATCCCAAACAGACTTCACACTATCAGTGCAGAGCCCGACACAAGGCTCAAACCCACAAAACTGTGAGACCATTACCTGAGCCGAAACCAAGAGCCAGACGTTTAACCGACAGAGCCACCCAGGTGCCCCTAGATCCTATTTGTTGACAATGTTAATGCTTTTAAATCAATCTTCTAGAATTTCTTTCCCAATTTAATAAAATGCAGCAACTTCTCCAAAGTTTTACAGCAATGTGTTAGGTAGGTTTTCATATACTCCCTAGCTTTTCCTTTGTTCTCTATTAAATGGAAAATTCAAGCCAATAATAACAATAAAAGAGGCACAGAATGAGAAAGGACACTGTGGTAGGAATGGGCATGACTAGAACTGAATGGTTTTGGCTGGGTGCAACAGCAAGTTTACTGGTTCTAGAGGGAAATCAAGGTAAGATTAGTTGTCCCTAGCCTCAAGATAGGATAATTAATAAATATGAAAAGGTTTTTTTTAATCCAATGACTTCATTTATTCAACAAATATTTTTAAGTCTATATGGCTGATACTGTTTTAGGCTCTGAGGATGCAGTAGTCAACAAAGAGACCAAAATCCATGCTATTGTAAAGTTTATATTTTAATGGAATAAGAGAGACGAAAACCAAATAAACAAGCACAATGTGTCATTGTGAGCTAGCGGTAAGTGCTTTCGAGAAAGGCAAAGGATGAGAGACAGAGAGCAGGCAAGCCATAAGGATATGTAGGTGAATAATATTTTGGCAAAGAAACAGCCGAGTACAAAGGTCCTGAGGCAGGAATGTGCCTATAGTGTCTGAGCTATTGCAAAGTGTTCAACACCGCTGGAGTGGATTAAGCAAAATAGAGCAAAGTACCAGGAGAGGCGTCAGCAGTTTTTTATCTGCGTCTGTTCTTACAGTGACCCTACACAGTAAGTTATTATTAAGCCAATTAGGACACTGAAGGCCAAGAAAGCTTATGTGAAATATTTAAAACACAGTTATGAGGTGATAAACAAAGATTTAAACTCAGGTCTTTCAGGTTCTATTACTCACCCTAGCTCACAATAGCCACAAGGTAAACAAACGTTTAGGATTTTGCAAGTCCTCTACTAAACCACTCTAGCCGGCAATGAGTAATGGCGGAAGTAATCGCATCACAGGGATTTTGGCAAATGTTACAAGTCAGAAGCTTTTTATTTTTTTTTTTTAATTATTCCTAGATAACCAAGTATCCATTTCACCTTTAAAGCTTTCCCAAATTAAACATGTTTACAGTTTCAACTGCTATCCCACTCTTGTGACTAATTTCTGTAGAGGCGGGAATTGCTCCTACGTAACCTAGGTTAATCTCACTGGAGTCTTTTTGGTACTTTACATAATTGTCCTGATAATTCCTATTGAATAATTCTTTTCTCTAAATTCAAAATTCTGTGACCCTTTAAAATAAGTCTACTTTAGGCAAATTGGTGAGAGCAGGCGGCTAATGAGGTTGCGTTTATGGTTCAGTCTCAGTACGGGTCAGTCTGCGTCACACAGAGACCAAGTCTATTCAACAAGTAATGGCCTGGTCAGCTGGCCTCAGATTTGTAGTGTTGAGCACAAGGAGAAAGAATGAAAATAGTTCTTAGCAAATCAAGTATCATTGTTGGAAAAATCAACTGTGAGTTAGCGGCAATAACTTTTTCATACAGTAAATGAATCATTGTGATTTCATCTATCTCTATAATTTTAGTTATCCTTCCTCGTAAATGTAGTTGAAGGGTAATTATTTACAGTCAGCATCAATTTTTAAATAAGGAGGGTCAGAACATTCAGATTCAGGCCCTGGTCCAACAGTTAGTTGCCTGTCCGTGAATGCATCATTGAGGCCGACAGGTCTCTAATTGCTCATTTGTAAAGTGAGGGGGGGTAGGTTATATAATGACCAAGTTTTCTTTGAGATCTACATTTGATGATTCCATGATTATTTTAAATGGTTGAATCTTAGAGTTTTAGAAGAGTATTTTTAGTAATCTCATCCCCTATGAACTAGCTTTCGCTAGGTTACACTACAGTAACAAACAGACCCAACATTTCAGTGGTTTACAACAAAAGAGATTTATATTTTGTTTCCACAGTACAGTTTGATTGCAACCTCATGTGTCTTTTTCATCTGGGCACACAAGTGGAAGGGGAAATTCCTTTCCAGAAAATGGCGTTTTCATGGCAGAGGGAAAACAGCAATGGTAGAACCATGTAAAGTATCTCAAATCTTTAGCTTGTAGGTGGCTTACATCACTTTAGCTCACATTTCACTGTCCAAAGCAGGTTGTGTGGCTAAGCCTGATGTCATTGGACCAGGGATGTATTATGGCAGAAAATATTTGAAGCAAATAATATAGTCTACTTCATTTTTCTCTTGTTTCCAACTTCCAGGAAAATATTTCTTTTCTTTTTTTTTTTAATACATATATTTTTAATTAATTTATTTATTTTGAGAGAAAGAGAGAGAGCATGTGCATGTGAGTAGGGGTGAGGTAGAGAAAGGAGAGAGAATCCTAAGCAAGCTCCACACTGTCAGCGCAGAGCCTGATGCTGAGCTCAAGCTCATGAACCATGAAATCATGAACGGAGCAGAAACCGAGTCAGGCACTCAACCAACTGAGCCACCCAGTGCTTGCAGGAAGATATTTCTAAACAACTTTATTTAAATAACCATTGGGGATGATTATTTAAAGTGAATGAATAATGAATCATACGATTTAAATGACATTGACAAACATTTCAACAAATATTTTTTTAAGCAATTAAATATGAGTTAGGTATTGACTATAGAAAAGACCTTTATTCTCCAAGAATATCCATACTACAGTGGAGTGGACAGAGGTATAAAGGTACACATTGTGGTCTAAGAGAATAATCACACTTTGAGATATTGTCAGATGTCTAAGCATTGATCTGGGCATTCTTTCCAGATGTAGAGAGAGAAAATTTAGGTCAAAAGGTCAAACTAGTCTTGTGATATAAAGAAATGTTTTCTGAAAGAGAATACAATCCAGCTTGCTCTGAAATAATTGGCCCTAGTAAAATTATGGTTTGATGTTAATTTCAATTCAAATTTGGGGAATGGCACACCCAGTTTGTATGTTATAAATTCCTAGTGTCTTCATCTTGATTTATCACTAGAACCTTGAAAGGAAAAGCTGTTTCTCCCTGTACTCACTACTTTACTCACACCCAATACTTCAACCCTTCTGTCCACAAATTGTGTGTGTTTTCCCTCACCAAGTGATTCTCCGATTCTCTGTGGATACCAGCTGGGCGTCCCATAATTCAGTTCAATTCTGATACTATGTACCTGCGATCGGTGCCAACTGCACAGGTTAAGGTCTCCGTCTCCCAAGCCCCCCCCCTACCCTCCCCCCCCACTTCACACACCAATTGCAAGTCCAGGTTGTCACTTGTGCTTCTGACAGACTGGCTATGAATCAGAAGTTACCACGTCTACTTCCTCAGGTTTGGTAATTTGCTAGAGTGGCTTACGGAACTCAGGAAAAAAAACCCAAAAACAAAACCGTTTACTTACCAGATTCTGATTTACTCTACAAGGATACAACTCTGGCACAGATGGAAGAGAGGCCTAGGGCAAGACATGGAAGGTGGAAAAGGATGCAGAGGTTTTGTGCCCTCTCCAGGAACCTCCACGTGTTTAGTAACCCGGAAGCTCTCCAAACTCCTCCAGTTAGGGTTTTTTATTGAGGCTTCATTGTATAGTCATGACAATTAAATCATTGACCATTGCTGATTAAATCAACCTCCAGGTCTTTTCCCTTCCCCAGGGATCAGGTGATGGGGCTGAAAGTTCCAACCACCTAATTACACAGTTGGTTCCCCAGGCAACCAGCCCCCATCCTGTGGTTATCTAGGCATTTTCCAAAAATCACCTACTTAACAACCACTGGTGTGTTTAGAGGGCTTACTATGATTTAACAAGCCACTCCTTTCAACTTTATTGCTTTGAAACAATTTCGGGAACCAAGGACAAAAACCCAAACATTGTAAAAACAATGCTCCGATGCCTCTTGGGAAATTACAAGAGTTTTAGGAGCTATGTGCCGGGAACTATGGACGAAGGCATATCACAAAATCACACATCTCTACCAGAGGTTGGGTAACAAAAGAGAAGAGAAAAATGCAAGGCTTTACATTTTAGGTATCAATGCCTAAAAACTGCAACAAACACACTATTATAAGAAGTGTTGTTAAAAGAAGAACTGAGACAAATAAACATTTTATTTTAGGAAAATCCATTTGAACCAGGCCGTGCCAAATGGGAAACAGGAGCATTTCCCTGATGAGAGCTAGGGGAAGGACTTTTATAGACAGCAGGTGGAAGCAAAGTAAGGAAATTGTTTGATTGGCTAATACTTTAAGCTGTTGCCTTTATTTGGGAAAACCCAGTTGACTGTGATTGGTGGTCCTCAGGTTTTGATTTCTCTCTCTTTTTTTTTAAGGTTTATTTATTTTTGAGAGAGAAAGAGAGAGAGAGAGAACATGGTGGAACAGTCAGAGAAAGAGGGAGACAGAGAATCCAAAGGAGGCTCCATGCTGACAGCAGAGAGCAGGATGTGGGGCTTGAACTCATGAACTGCGAGATCATGACCTAAACTGAAATCGGTGCTTAAGCGACTGAGCCACCCAGGTTTTGATTTCTTAACTTTGAGGCGTTACAGATGTAGGTTTTGGTTTGCTTATGGAGGCTTGCTAAGGCATTGGGCTACCTCAGCAGGGGCCTTCATGTTTAATTAATATTTTATGGATGAAAAGCCTTAAGAGAAGCTGCTGCAATCTGCCTATTACATTACGGACTATATCTCTACATTTTCTCCTAAGATAATCGTAAAATAATTAAAGAATTATTTTCCCTGTTTGTTAACCTAAATAATTGTAGGAATAAGTAGAAATTTTCTTCTCCTAACTAGCCTCATTATATCTAATTTATTTTGTCTTCTGGCTCCCTTTATGCAATCCTCTATGGAGCACTGAAACCAGGGCATGTACGCGCTATTTAATTTTCTGCTCAGCTGCAGGAGCCAGCTAACTAGCTGCTGGGACCACTTGAGGTGTTGAACTAAGCCCTCCAACTAAGGCAAGTTTGCATGAACTTGCTGTTTCTCTAGGCTTGGAAGAAAAAAAAAAAAAGAGATGCAAACGTGTCCGTGTTGAGGGACTCAGTGTCAAAAGCAGAAGGAACCCATTAAGTCCTACCCGTTTATTGTCCTATTGCTTGTGTTTGGATCGAATAAATCTCTAGAATCTTACTTATTTTTTAAATCACGGGATTCTATGAATCCTACTTTCCTTGGATGTCAGGTACAACTGAACTTAGTTACCGATCTTCTCTTTGTCAGGCCTTACACTGAGTAGTTTACACAGTTTATCTCATTTAATACTTGCAAAAGAGCTTGCAAAAAAGACGATTATTCCATTTTGCATAGAAATCTAAGGCTTAGAGAGGAAAAGTAAAGCCACTCACTGAATAGCTCACTCAAACATCTATTTTGTTTGTTTGTTTGTTTAATGTACTTTTCAACATACCACATCACACAGTCAGAATTTGGAAATACTGATTCCAGTATTCATGAGACCTTTTCAACATTGGGCAATTTAAAAATTTTGGTCCTCCCAGAATTACATAGCCTTTATACAGATATAGCATGAGAGCTCTGCATCCAGACTTTTGGCTTTGTGAAGGAAAACATTAATGCAAATATGGGTTCAAGCCCCACATCGGGCTCTGTGCTGACAGCCCAGAGCCTGGAGCTTGCTTCAGATTCTGTCTCTCTCTCTCTCTCTCTCTCTCTCTCTCTGCCCCTCCCCTGCTCACACTTTGTCTCTCTCTCTCTCTCAAATAAATAAACATTAAAATTTTTTTAAAAAGGTATTAAATAAAAATTATATATCATGTATCCATTGATGTAAAATGTTGGGGTCTGGGAATGAATAGTCAAGAAAGAATTCTTGAGCTGTCTTTGCAAAAAAAGCAGTTTTATTAAAGCATGGGGACAGAACCCATGGACAGAAAGAGCTGCACTGGGTTTGTGAGGAGCGATTGATTACATACTTTCAAGTTGGGAGGGGGTTAGGGATAGTGCAAGTCTCTAAGGAATTTGGAAGCAAGGTTCCAGGACCTTGAAGGGACATTTTCTGCTGTCTTATAAAACTTTAGTCATGAGACCCTTCAGATGTGTATCAGAGGGCCATATGTTTAGAGGATGATTGCTAACATATATCTTGGGGGATAGAGATAAAGGAAGTTTCCGAAGGGATTTTTATATGTTAAAGAAGACTCACAGGATCCTGGAGGTCGAGCTAATGTCAAGCTAAGGTTGTCTTTTGCCTTTAGCAAAATATTAACAATGAGGAAGTTGAGTTCCTGAAGGAAGGTCATCCTGCCTATCTCGAGGACTTGTCAATAGGCTGTAAGTTGTAAGGAAATTTAATGTTTTTTCTACATTTCTTTTGCCTTTGTTCTCCACATCACTCATCACCAGAGCATGTGCTACAAGTATAATTTCAAATATCAATATATTGTATATCTTCAAAGGGAATTTGTTGTGAGATGATGATAGAATTTCAAGGAACCATAAACTTGAGGAATAAACTGGCTTTACAAAATCCAAATATCATACTGACCATGTATGCTATCAGGCCCATTTCTCTAAGGCATTTTTTTAAGTATAACTTATTGTCAAATTGGCTTGCATACAACACCCATCAATGCCTTTCACTCATTTTCCTCTCTCCCCCACCCCCCCATCCACCCTCAGTTTGTTCTCCATATTTAAGAGTCTCTTATGGTTTGCTTCCCTCCCTCTCTGTTTGTAACCATTTTTTCCCCTTCCCTTCCCCATGGTCTGTTAAATTTCTCAAGTTCCACATATGAGTGAAAACATATGATATCTGTCCTTCTCTGACTGACTTATTTCACTCAGTATAATACCTTCCAGTTCCATCCATGTTGCTGCAAATGGCATGATTTCCTTCTTTCTCATTGTCTCTAAGGCATTTTTATTTACTCTAATAGGTAATCTAAAATGTAATCATTTTTTACTCTAAAATTGGAATTGCTTACAGTACAGGTTATCACAAAGATACATCTCATTAATTCTTAGGGTCAATTATAATCCCTACCATCAACATAGCTGTTTATTTTTTTAAATGAAGAGTAGCTTTCTTGTTCTTTTTCTTGCAAATATTTTAATGAAGTTTTTATTTAACTCTGTTTGATTTTGCTATTTTATGGCACATATTAGTCATGTTTTGCAAACTACATCAATCAGTGAGGTTTTGTGTACGGTAATGTTTTATACAATGTGTAAAATAAACACATGGGGGTGATTTAAGTGGTGGATTTTTTATGGGTTCCAAGTCCAAATGTTATGATTCAGTTATTCCCGGGTCCCCCCCCCCAGGAATAGCTAATCCATAGTTTAACAAAACAGGAGTTGGAAGATTATTGCTTCTCAAAGTATGGCAAAGAGTGTTGTGAGGGAAGAAGTGAGGAGAGTAGAGGAGTGACGGGTAAGAAAAAGCAAGAAGCCACCAAGGCACAGTGTATTTGGGACCCATTAACAGAAAAATGCACCAGTGGGGAATTGATGTGAGATGAGGGGGTATGGGTGGGGTCCATGTAAGAAAAGGCTTTAAATGTGATCATGAAAAGTCATCCTCTTGTTAGAGTTGTCCAGGTGTTTTCCCATCATGGCCCACAGAGAAAGGATAACACATGACTGCCACACTTGCTCACATTGTCAGGATGGTTGACAACCAAAGATGACCATGTGATGCCTCCTGCAGCCCTGGAAGTCCTATAACCTACTCTCTGCACACATACTGGGGAGTGCCACTGAAGATGATGGGAAGACACTGAAGGACTTTTTAAAAAGGAGCACTGAATGTTCAGCCTTGGCCACAATGAGGATGTACTAAGTAGGGGCAAGGCTGTAGGTAGAAAGACTTTGTATAAAGTGATGGGGACCTGAAACATTGTGGCCAGAGTAAACAGGAAGAAACAGGGGTGGACATAGAATATTTAGGGGAAAATCAGATTAACATTTGATAAGAAATGAGTGAGAGGGAAAGGGTGTATAGTGGATGATGATTTCTAGGTTTCTAAATCTTACATGGTATGACATCATCTCAAATAGTAAATGCAGTAAAGGATGCAGGATGAATACTTAGAAATTGAAATTTTGATTTTGAAATATAAGGGGGACATTCAGGTGAAGATGTCCATGAGGCAGTTGGAGATACCCTTCCAAAGTTCAAGGGAAACACCCAATTAGGAGAGGAAGAGTTGAGTTCTCACTTGCTAATAACTATCACTGAGCCCATACTATGGACTATTTACTGTGGACTACTTACTATTTACTATGATAGGAACAGGAAACAGAAAAAGTCTAGAGAGAAAGCCTATAAAAAATTTTTACCTTATGGATCAAAGCCTTAAATATGAATGTACATACCTAATGACTCAGTAACTCTACTAGGAAAATAATAATTGAAAACGAGGGCAAAGATTAACATGCCAAAGTAGCCATAAATAACATTTGTATATACTGAGAAATTAGAAACAGCCTTAACGAAATCAATAAAAAATACGGGTACATTTGTACTTCAGCATTTGTCCTAACTGTACTGATGAAATCAATCAAACACATGGGTACATTTGTACTTCAGCATTTGTACTAAGAAAATATTTGAAACATAAATTGTTTTGCTTTACGCTCCAGTATCTAGGGTCACTTTCAAAGATAGAAACACAATCCAGTAACCAAAATTAAAGCAATTTAAATATTTTGTGGTGCCTCTTAAGAAACACATAGAAAAAACTTCAAAAAACCTCTTTCTCCATGTTTATGTTCTCACCATCTCTCCCCACTTCCCCAGGTCCAATCTCTCAGTCTTCCCAAATATCCTTCTTAAGATATTTGAGAAGAATATCTTAAGAATATCTTAAGAATATCTTAATATTTTGTGGTGCCTCTTAAGAAAGACATAGAAATACAGAATATAATGCATAGAAAAAACTTCAAAAAACCTCTTTCTCCATGTTTATGTTTCACCATCTCTCCCCACTTCCCCAGGTCCAATCTCTCAGCCTTCCCAAATATGCTTCCTCCTAAAAGCCACATAGTTTCCTCCCTTTTCTTCCTCTTTGAAAAAAATCTCAATAAAAGTCTCCTGTCTTGGATTCTCAAATCTTATTTCTCTCTGTCCCCATTATATTAATTTTGCATCAGAAAAACCCAGGAATAAAGCTGGAATGGATAAAACGAGTCACAGAGGTTGGGGGAGGAGTAAGAGAGATGAGCAAATAAAACCAAATTTACTCTAGATGGCAAGGAAAGGGGGAAAGGATGTCAACAACTTATTCAAAAGGTAACTTTTGGGGTGCCTGTGTGGCTCAGTCGGTTACATGTCTGACTCTTGATTTTGGCTCAGGTCACGATCTTGAGGTCCTGAAGCCCTGGCAACGGGCTGACACTGGGCATAGAGTCTGCTTGGGACTCTGTCTCCCTTCTTCTCCGCCCCTCTCTGGTTTGCACGTGCACACGCGTGCACACACTCTCTCTCTCTTTCTCAAAAAAAGTTAAATTTTGTCTCCCCCAAAATATAAGTGAAAAAAAAACATACAGAATGTCAAATTGTATGTCAGGTATAACATATATGTGATGTAGAAAAAAAAAGTAGGCAAAAATCTTTAATAATCATAAAATAGAATATTATTGATACTAAATTTTATTTAAAAATAATATAGGTGATTCTAACAAATTTTAAGTCACAGAGCTCCTGCTAAGAGAAGGAGCTATTTATTGGCAAAAATATTAAGTAAATATTTTCTGTTTCTAAGATGCCGAAAATATATGCTTCTTAGAGAGAAATCAGTTTTGAAAATATGTAAGAAATGAGAAATAGTTCATTTCAATTGTAAGCTATATGACCCTGACCCATTTCACTCAAACTCTGTATTTTCTCATCTGCAAAATGGAAATGGTGAATATTTCTAACTTCTTTGGAGTATTGTGAGGATTAAATAAAATAATGTATGTGGACATCCTCTCTGCTTTACCAAAAATTGTGGTCTTAATTTCAGATTGACAGTCAAACTCAGGATTCACAGTAGGCATCATCAAGCGCTAAGGTTGGTCATCTTTAAGAAAGTTTACAGGTCAAGCATCATGGCACAAATAACAACAACATAGCAGTGGTCTCATGATCCCTAAGTACAGCTTTGGATGTCCCAATCATTCTGCACACTGGGTGTGTGTAGTCACGAGGAACTAAGTTGACTGGATACAAACAACTTCAGCTTAGGGAAGTTGCTGAGGTCCCTTCAGCTTTTATATCAAGCCATATGAACATAACTGTTTAGTCTAATCTCCTCAGGTCTATGTGACTAACCCCCACTTTCCAGGGCAGCTCCATTTCATTAGTTTCCAATCACTCATTAAACAAACTTGACAATGAGTTTTGTGCTTAGTCCAGTACACAGGCCTTTCATTTATCTTGTATCTGACAGGGGTAATTTATAACTATTCCTGAGTTGCTGCTGCAAGACTAAAGGTCAAATCTTCAGGCATGCCTGACTCTAGAGAAAAGATGAAAGAAACAGGAGTTAACCCTTCTTTTCCAGTATGTAAAAGGCTGAGACACATAGTAAACAAATAAAAATCTTACAATCGTTGCACTTGTCTTTTAAAAGCTGAGAGATCAAGTGTTCATTATAATATTATAATTGTTTTAGAAAGAGAACAAGGGGATCTGCTGCTTGGTTGGAATCTTTTCCTCATTGACAACTTTTTGAAATGATCATTGCTAAAATCAGTGGTTTTCACTATGTCTCCGTCTCAATGCTTTCACATATAATAAAATTTAAGCCTATTCTGCCCTCCAAATCATATTGTGATGCAGGTTAATGATTATCATAGGAGACTAAAAGTGTCAGGGATTGAGGGATGGTGACAAATTGTGGTCTTGAGAGCTGGTTATTGAAATAGGTTGGAGATGAAGGCTATTGAAGTGTGAGGTAGTCATTAAACTGTGAAGGATTGTTCCTATCCACACTGAAGTCCCCCTGGAGTAGGAAGTTACTAGATGGTAGTTGGGATAATTGTTTGGAGGGAGTGAAAAGGCAAAGCTCCTTGTCCCCCAAGGGCATGGCTTCTAAGGAGATTGTGCAAGAAAATGATAGCTAAATTACTTTT
Source organism: Lynx rufus (assembly GCF_022079265.1). Taxonomy (NCBI): domain Eukaryota; kingdom Metazoa; phylum Chordata; class Mammalia; order Carnivora; family Felidae; genus Lynx; species Lynx rufus. The sequence continues at coordinate 27,379,353 of NW_025814829.1, read as the reverse complement.
AATAATAAATGACCATGAATTTGGGGGGTCAGAGAGTAAATAAAGAGACCGTGGGAAATAAGAGGGTGAGGGAAGAGATTGGTCAACTTGGCAAAAAGTTGATACCTCCAGAGAAAATCACCAGTGAAACATTCCTCGCTGAGGGATGTACAAAGGACTAGACAAAAATGTCAAATTCTCAACTTTAACTCATCTGTATTACTATATTTTAAAGTCTCTCTGTTTCTCCAAAACTTCTGTGAGATTTTATTACTTTTATAGCCTTGGGGAGTGGAATGGTGAATAATGGTGAACTTGAGCTCTACGTAGATATAGTGTGACTCAAGTTTGCCTCTCTGCTGGGGCCAATGTGATGGGCACAGGAGATTTCTGAGAGATCACAGTCTAGAAGTTGAGGTGGTGACTGACAGCAAAATGAGAAGTAGCCCTTGGTGTGGTGAAACATTCTGTGCGGAGGTGGAGCACAGGTGCGTGACTCAGGAGACAAAGCTCCTCCCATTTTCTTTCTTTCTTTTTTTTTAAGTTTACTTATTTATTTTGAGAGAGAGAGAGAGAGAGAGAGAGAGAGTGCATGCATGGGAGGGGCAGAGAGAGAGATACAGAGAGAGGATCCCAAGCAGGATCCACACAGTCAGTACAGAGCTAGATGTGGGGCTCAAACCCAGGACCTGTGAGATCATCACCTGAGCCGAAACCAAGAATCAGACGCTTAACCGACTGAGCCACCCAGGCACCCCAAATTTCCTCCTATGCCAGGGGAGAGACACATGCTGATTAAGTAATGAGAAGAATCATCTAGATAGAACTGAAACTTTTTCAATAAATTATCATTTTTCTTACCAATTTAGTTTTGCTTATTTTCTGAGTTAGAGGAGAATATTACACACACACACACACACACACACACACACACACACACACACGTTTTCTTGGGTCTATGTGTACTTCTTGGACTTCTTAGCCAGCACTGTAAAGTCATTGTTTGTTACAATTAATCTTCAGTGTTATCACAGGTTATTTGTGCCTGAAGACCACTGGATATCTTGGATGACCTCCTAATGCACCATCCAGCTTTAAGAAGAAATCACTTGGGGCACCTGGATGGCTCAGTAGGTTAAGCCTCTGATTTTGGCTCAGATCATGATCTCACAGTTTGTGAGTTCGAGTCTTGCTTTGGGGTCTGGTCTGACAGCTCAGACCTGGAACCTGCTTTGGATTATGTGTCTCCCTCTCTCTCTGCCCCTCCTCTGCTTGTGTTCTGTCTCTCTCATTCTCAAAAATAAATAAAAACATTAAAAAAATTAAAAAAAGAAATTACTGACACAGTTCTCATTTTTTGCATTATAATTTTATAAACACATTGTTTGTATCTGTAATTTCAAGCAAAGCCATATGGTCAACAGGAATAATTAAAATTTGCTTTGGTTATTTAAACATTTGGATCATTTTGTTTCTGGTTCAGGGGTAAAGGAACACTTCTTTGAATTCTATTAATTGTCTTCTTCATGGATCATTGGACATTTATGAATAAAAATTCATAAATATCAGAGAATTCTCAAAGTAAACTTAGGTTGGTAGATTAGTTTATTACGTAATATTTATGTGCTTCTGGAATTCCAAAAATTCACATAGTGTTACATTGTATTCACACATTTATAGGTCACAGGAGGGGTAAAATGAATTTCTGGAATATAGTCCAAATAAGTAGGAATTAATTAAGAAACATAATTAAAATATAATTAAATATAAAGTAGTTCTATTTTAGAAGCAGAAAGGCATAAATTGATAATAAATAGACTGAATTTGATAAACCCTAAATTGGGAGGACATAACATAGGTGGTTCTAGCCCTTTGAACTACTGAATACCTTCATGCTACTGTAACTAGACTAATAAATCCAAATAGTCTACCGCAGTACCTAAAATTTCTCTTCAGAGTTTGTTGCTTTTGTTAGTTAAGACTGTACAGAAGGCTCACTTATTAAAAGAAAATTCTACATTAATCCATCAACTCATCAACATAGATTTACTTTCAGTTCACTAATTTAGACACTTGAAGCAAGAAGACCTAAATAGATCAACTGTGGAAGAGTTTGGAAAACATTTTAAGCATGCAAAACTGGTTATAGTGGACCCTGTGATGGGGATTCTCACTGACCCTAATGCAGAATGGGTACACTGACTTCTTACCGTAAGGACAGAGTATTGAAGAAAGCTGTTGGAGGTAGTAACAATGCAACATTCACTCATGCTCAGTTTACCTATGGCTTACCTGGAAAAAAAAAAGAAAAAGAAAGAAAAAGAAAAAGAAAGAATCATTCTTCTCAAGAAGGAAGAAGGAATACAACTAACTAATCAAATTATCTCCCTGGAATTGCCTTCCTTCTTAGCTATATAAATTTAGGTAAAAATGAAAAGTAATCCATTGCACTTAAAGGTCATATTCTGAAGGACACTTCCACTTCCTTGAGCAAATGGAATAACAAGGACTGGAATTACTCTCCAGTCTGAAGCATAAAAAAAAAATTGACAAAATATATGAAATGATGGTTTTCAAGATGTGGACCACTAGGTAATGAAGGACAGTTATCCCCAAGGACTGGGAAACAAACAAAGTGAGCCTTACAATTGTCTGAGTTTACTATGTTGAGAAAGTTTCCAGGTAACAGCATAGGAAGGATGCACCTGGGTTGAGCTCAGTAAATCACTGACTTGAAGGGGCAAAGTCGAATTTTGAGGAGATCCAAAGAATTCACAGTACAGAGTACTGGAGGAGATTTCTGCACAGAGACAGAATACCAGAGATCTGCAGAAACTTCCTTTGAGTATTAAGCTGAGTGCTGATCAGCTCATACATGTGATGAAACTACCCAAGGCTTGGGAAAGGATATGACCTGAAATGATTAGAGATTGTAGTGGCCAGCACTCACAGAGGGCTGACAGCAGTACCTATTTCCACTGGCCAGACTAGATAACCTCATGATTTACAGGACGTTGGATAGAGTAAACAGAGGGTCTTTCTCAGTATTGGTGAATAACCAGCTCTAGACTCAGCCTACTCTTGTGTTACTTAACAAATCTTAAAAGCAAATATGAAAGAGATCAAATATTTCCAAATAACTTAGCTGCATCCCAGAACAAACTTTAAGAATATTTATAGGAACATAAAAATAACCAGCACCTAAGAATGTAAAATTCATAATCAAATGGAAAAGGCATGCAAAGAAATAGGAAAATAAGACCCACATGAGGATAAAAATCAGTCTGTCAAAAGTGATCACAAACTGACACAGAAATTACAATTATCAGATAAGAACATTAAAACAATTATTATAACTGTATTACAGATGTTTTAAAAAGTTAAATAGGCACACAGTTGATATAAAACAAAAGATTCAAATCAAACTTAGATGAAAACAACAATATACTAAATGAAAAGTACATTGTATGGGATTAATGAGAAATTAGACATTGAAGGAAAGATGGGCAAAATGAACATGTAGCAATAGAGACTATCCAAAACTTAAACTACACAGAGAAGTGAGGATTAAAAACAAAACAAAGTAAAACAAACAAGCAAAAAAACACACCTAAAAACAGAGCAATAGTGAGATGTGGAACAACTTCAAGAGGTCTAGTATACATGCAATTGGAGTCCTTGAACAAGGGGATGTGGAGAAAAGATCTTTGAAGGAATAATGGGCAAACTTCCCAAGGGGATAAAATCTACAAACCCACAAATCAAACAAAGGAAAACAAAACAGAGAACAACAACAAAAAAACAACCTTCAAAGCACCCCAAGCCTTCTTCTCCTTTGCAAAAACAAAAACAAAACAAAACACCAAAAACATATGCCAAGCATAAAGAAAACTACCCCAAAACACATCATAATCAAATTGCTCAAAATAAATGGTACAGAGACAATCTTAAAGGCAGCCAGAGGAAAAAAAAAGACATATGACATACAGAGGAACAATGACAAGAATGAGAGCATTTCCCCTTGGGTAAATACATAACTAGCGAGGCATCTCATGGCAGGTTGATTATATTATACCACTTTTAATATGGAGGGGATGTGATGTATTCCAAGTGAATTGGACAATTGTTCTACATTTGGATTTGTTTCTCCTACCCACCATAGTTATCAAGACAACACAATCCATACACTACTAAATGCTATAATCATACCATGTTACTCCATACAAAATTGTTTCTGGTTTTTCTTATTGCTATCCAATCTTATATTGGGACTGTTATTGATGTTTAATTTTATAGTTATTTCATAGGGTATAAAATGTTAGGATAAAATTTTGACTAGATGTGGAAAGAAATGCCCAGTGTAGTAGGCATCCTTAAGATGGTCCACAATGATCTCCCCTACCCCACCCATGGTATTCATGCCCTTGTGAAACCCCTTCTCTTTGACTATGGCTGAACCTAGTTCCTATTATAAATAATATAAAAGCAATGGGATGTCACTTTTGATATTAGATTATAAAAAACAGTAGCTTCCACCTGGCGTGCTTACTCTTGTTCACTTGTTTGCTTGCTCTGAGGGAAGCCAGCTGTCATATTGTGATCTTCCCTATGGAGGGGTCTTATGGCAAAGAGTTGCCTAAGGCTAACAGCCAGTGCTGAACTGAGGCCCTCAATCCAAAGATGCAAGGAACTAACCTGTCCAAAACTACACCGGTGACTTTGGAAGCAGATTGTCCCCTTGTTAAGCCTCCAGATGAGACTGCAGTGCAACCCGAGCCAACAGGATGACTGACCACATGAAGGACCTTGAGACAGAAATTTCCAGTTAAACTGTGCCTAGATTACTGACACAGAAACTACATGTTAATAAATGTTTGTTGTTTTAAGCTACTAAGTTTGGAAGGTGATTTATTATATGACAATAGATAACTACTACATTCAGAGATCCTAGAGTTGGAGAATGATGTGTCAAAAATTCTGAAATAGAAAAATTAAAAGCGCCAAATCAATAAATAGTATTTAGTAAGAGTTTATGGTACACATAGGAAAGCTCAGGGACTGGAAGCTTTTAAATTTAAATACTGATATGAATCTCAAGGCTTACAGGAAGGCTTATAAAGTGAAAATGAGCACGTTGTTTAACCTTGACAATGACTGATTATTTCAGTGGGGGTTTCCAGATTGCAGGGGATTGGTTAAAAATTATTATCTTGCACGGTATTTAGGAAGATGACTTAATTTTCTTGTATGATTATCAGAGACATTTACAAGAAATAACCTAAGTTTCACTTGTTTTGCAGAATGAGTTAAATTAAGTTTCACTTGTGTGGTTTTCTCAGTCAGGGAATTTCCAAGTCTGGCCTCCATTTTGTATTTAACATCTATAATAATGAGCATATGAGGAGAAAGGGTCCTGGTGTTTTCTTTTTGAAGATGAAGAGTTTTATTATATTAGGTGGGAGTCTATTGTTTTATTTTTGAAGTTTACATATGGAACAACGGTGCATGTTGATGACTAGTAGGCATGCACAGAAATACATGATTTTTCTACTCAACAATTTTTGAAAACCGTTTTTATAGTTACACAATTTCCCATTTTGTATTATCTTCTCAGGGTAAAAGTCAGACTCCTTGATAGCTAGAACACAGGTATGAGACCTACATTCCGTCAATCAGATAGACATGCATGACACTTGGACTTTGAAGTAGGCAGATGAAGTGACAGCTCTGCCCGGTAGACCTTGGCATAACAATATTCGGCAAGCATGATGATAGAACTGTTTGTTTTCCTTCAAAGGCAAGTTGGTGGAATTCTGGCATCTGGTACTGAAAAATACTGAGGCCAAGATGCAGTAGCAACGGAGTTTCCCTTAGAGAAATCCTTGTGGTAGGGCTGCCATTTTTCTTGGCTGCACCCTTCAGAGCCAAGATGTTTGACTTTCAAGAGAGGCTCTGGGCTATCCAAAGTTCTTTCATAAAATTCTTTTATATTTAACACAGAGAGGATTCTGTGGTTGGCAACTAAAATCATTTTTCTGAGAGATTATAATTTATTGAATGGTCCATTATTTTCCCAGTGACTTGTCGTTATACTTCTGCATATATACGTGGTTCTAAGTTCTCTGGTTCCACTCATCTTTTGTCTACCCCCGTACCAGTAACACATCATATTAATTATTAGAGATTTTTAAAATACCTTACCTATCAGTTTATGAGATTACTGAACTAAAAATCTTTCACATGGGTTGGCAAAGAATAAAGAAAATTATCTTTGTAATTTCATCTACTTTTGGGTTTCTAAGCTTTATTTTATGTGCATACGAGTTCATGACTATTGTATCTGTTTGGTAAATTGTCCCACTTGAAATTATTCCTTTTTACTCCTAGTAACATTTTTTTTCTATAAAGGATGGTTGGTATTAAGTTAGGTATATCAGTTTTATTTTGGTTTATAATTTTCCTAGAGTGATGTTTTTATTGTTTCATTTCATCCTTTCTGTATCATCATGTTTTAGGGTAATTTCTTGCACATGAACTATAGCTAAATTTTGTTTTTATATTTCATTTGAAATATATTTATTGTGCTGTGTATTTTCCTTGTGTCTCCTTGTTTTATACACATAAATTTATTTTTATCCAGTTAGTGTTTATATATTAATAATTTCTTTGACTGTAAGCTTTTAACATATTATCTTTTCTATCCAATTTGTTTTTCTCGTTCTTAAGTATATGTGTTAGTATTCCATAGTACTGTCAATCGGTGGGAAACGTCCTTCTGAAAAATCATTATTTTCTCCTTAATTTTTGAATGCTATCTTATCTTTGAAGGTATTATGTCTTTGTCTTCAGGTCACTATTATTTCTGTAGAGACTTGTGATCTTACCCTAATTTTGGTTCCTTTGTTGGTGTCTCTATTTTCACTCTGGTTGCTTAACACATTCTCTTCATCCTCTGTAGGCTGTGATGTGCCTTGGTTGGGAATTTATTTATTTTTATTTATTTTATTTTATTTCATTTTGTTTAGCACACTCAAGACTTTTTGAGCTTTTTGAATCTGAAGCTTCACAACTCTCATGGGTTTTGAGGAATCGAGCCTTTTATGGGTACTATCTCTTTCCCATTGTTTCTATTCTGTCTGTGTAACCTTTTTACATGATTAGGGAACTTTTTCTTCTATTCTTATCTGTTAACCTTGCTAACATATTTTCTCTTTCTCTTTTCAGCTGTGTTTAATTCATCCAGTTTTATTTATTTATTTTTAAATTTTTTAATGTTTATTTTTGAGAGAGAGAGAGACAGAGAGAGACAGAGCATGAGTGGGGGAGGGGCAGAGAGTGAGGGAGACTCAGAATATGAAGCAAGCTCCAGTCTATGAGCTGTCAGCACAGAGCCTGATGCTGGACTCAAACTCATGAACTATGAGATCAAGACCTGAGCTGAAGCTGGATGCTTAACTGACTGAGCCACCCAGGCGTCCCTAATTCATTGAATTTTAAATGGCTATATATATAATTATTTTTATCCAGTTATATAAAAGTCATATTTGTCAGTCTATTATCTCAAGGATTGTGGTTTAGTTTCCTGTTTAATATTCAGGTTTTTAAAAAACGTTTATTTATTTTTGAGGGGGGGTTGGAAGGGCAGAAAGAGACAGAGACACAAAATCTGAAACAGGCTCCAGGCTCTGAGCTGTGAGCACAGAGCTCAGTGCAGCGCCCCAACTCACAGTCTGTGAGATCATGACCTGAGATGGAGTCAGTTGCTTAACCGACCAAGCCACCCAGGTACCCCTAGTCTCCTGTTTATTGCTTCTGTTAACTCATTGCTTTTTGTTTTCCTCCATGACTTATGATTTTTTATTGTGATACTTTCTTTGAGAGGTTACTTTAAAAACTATTTTTTATTTATTCTATGAGAACATTTTGTGATCAGAATTATGGGAGCTTCCCTCTGAATACTTTTTTATTTGCTTTTGCCGAGAGGCCAAGTGTGCCATTGATTCAGGAACAGTTTCCATGTTCCCTTTCTAGTGTTTGTGTGTATGTGCATCAACTGCCCCCCCACACACACACACACTTAGGGGAGGGTGACATCAGGTCAAATGCATACTGTAAATGGAATAGACGCAAAATCTCAGAGTCTCGATTCCTTGGAGATCTGATGTGCAAAGGCTAGACAGTCATTATCTTCACTGTTGCCCCCTCAAACCCTCAATAGTGGGAAGATTATTTGTTAGGCCTTCTTTTCACTGAACGCTGGGTTGCACATCCCCCAGTTGCTTTCCATGGGCATTAAAAAACACAAGATCACTGATACACAAGATCAGTGATACACAAGATCAATACTCCCCTCTTCACTTCTCCCCCCTGTTGATGAACACCCACACAAAGTTGCTATACATAATTATCCTGCTGATTTTCAACTCTTTCTTTGGGTAACCCGGTGATCTCTCTCTCCTTCACCTACACATTTGTTTTATTTGCTTTGGTTTTCCTGAGTATTTGTAGTGGGAGAATATTAAGTTTATATTCATTGCCATCCTGCTAAAAATAAATGCTAATTATCCATTTATTAGAGTAAAAATATCTGGGGCACCTGGGTGGCTAAGTGTCTGACTCTTGGTTTCAACTCAGGTCATGATCTCACGGTTTGTGAGCTTGAGCTCGGCTTCAGGCTCTGTGCTGACAGTGTGGATCCTGCTTGGGATTCTCTCTCTCCTTCTCTCTCTGCCCCTCTCTTGCTCTCTCTCTCTCTCTCTCTCTCAAAATAAATAAATAAACTTGAAAAAAAATGTACAAGTATCTGTTGAAATGGCAGGCTGTTACAGGGAACTGTTTCTTGTGCTGGGCTCCTAGTAGTAGATGTAAATGCATTTTTTTTTTATTTTAAATGTTTATTGTATTTATTTTGAGACAGAGAGAGAGACAGAGAGAGAGAGAGACAGAGTGCGAGTGGGGGAGGGGGGAGAGAGATTGAGACACAGAATCTGAAGCAGACTTCAGGCTCTGAGCTGTCAGCACAGAGCCCGACGCGGGGCTTGAACTCACAAACTGTGAGAACATGACCTGAGCCGAAGTTGGATGCTTAACCGACCGAGCCACCCAGGCGCCCCTGTAAATGCATTTTTAATTGTAATGGACTCTTACCAAGAAAGAAGGCTTTTGGGGGCTCCTGGGTGGCTTAGTCAGTTAAGCGTCTGACTCTTGATGTCGGCTCAGGTCATGATCTCAGTTTGTGGGTTCAAGACCCGCAACCAGCTCTGCACTGACAGTGTGGAATCTGCTTGGGATTCTCTCTCTCCGTCTCTCTCTGCCCCTCCCCTGCTCACTCTCCATCTCTCTCTAAATAAATAAATAAATAAACATTTAAACAAAAAAAGAAAGAAGGCATTTAAAAATAAATACCTTTCAAAAGAAGAGATGAAACTAAATACACCATGAACATTAACCATGTCTATTTTTTCACATGTGCCAATCTCAAAATTGGCTACTTCCGTACGTTTGCACTTAGGTTCTGAGTAAAGGTAGTCATTCAAGAACTAGAATCACTTAACATCTTAGATGTTAATCTTTAATATTTAAGTATCTGTGCAAGATAATTCATTTCTTGAACAACATACTGTTTAAAACTCCATTTTAATGGGGTTATTACTAAAAAAATTAAAATATGTAAGAGAACAGACATGTATGTCTTTTTCTTCCATTCTAATGAAATGAGTTTTACTTTTCTTTCACTATGGGCTAATGATCATAAGACACTTTCCAAGTAGTTTACTGTAGCTTTTCATTATATTAGAGAATTTAATATTGTACTACTACCTTATTTTTGCAATACTTGATTTTATGTTGTTTTGTAATTAATGTTCTTGGTTATTGCAAACATCCCACACTCAAAATAACCTCAAGTTATATGGTAAAATCCCATTGAATTGATTTTATATCAGTTCAATTATTAAAAATATGCAACATTGTTGGATATTAGTTCATGCTGTTATATTTGTATAGTAAAAACTGAATTAACCAGAGATTTTATATCCATTTCAAGAGGGCTCATTTATTGGTCTTTCCTATTCCCAGATTCTTCAGTGCTAAATTCCCAGACAGCTGGTCTTTATTCATTTACATTTTAGATTACGTATATTACATTATATAGATATTATATTTAATTCATACAAATATAAATATATGTATGCGTATGTAATATTGCAAGTTTCATTATGTATCACTCTTTTCTTTCTAATCTATCTTCTCCTGGGAGGTGCGTGCTAGATCAAGACCTCAGATTATTTTGAGTATTTGGGAGGGGAGTAATTTTTCGTAAATGATATGAGAGACATCCTCTTAATTCTTACAAAACTACAAACATCTTTCAGCCTATTGGCAGGTATAGGATCCTTGATTGTAATCTTTTTCAGTGGTCTCTAGATGCTGTTCTCTTGCCCTCTAGCTTCCAGTCGGTCCAAGGTTTGCGTGAATGTGGCACTGGACGGTGTCATCTGGGTAGTGAATATCTCAGTACTATAGGACCAAAGCTGTATGTCAAAGTAATGTATTAAATCCCAAAAGGCAGGTAAGAACATGGGTCGGATGTAAAAGTAGGGACAACTGAGAGCAGCTTGGGATATCCAGGTTAGAGCAGCTAAACCTGGAGAAGTCACTTGGGGCTGGAGGGAGTGTCTTGTTATAGGACACAGATGTCCAAGGATACAGATTTTTTGAGCCAAAGCCTGGCACCAGTCACTCAAGGACTTTACTATCTCATTGGGTTTGTGTCTCATCATGTTACATTTCGTAGGTTGCATTTCAGTGATAATGGAATGGCTCAATCTCAAGCCTTCATATCTGTGGCACAGCTACATCTACTACTTGCTATGTATTTCAGTAGCTTTATTTTAGTCACCCTCCCTCTTCTACCCACATGATTAAGATTTGTTAATGGAGGTATTTGTCGGACCGTATAAGACTGTGAATTAGATTTTCTTTTAAGTGTGACACATGGCTGAGGGACTAATCTCATTTCTGTCTGAGACCTGGTGTACCTAAGATGACCCTAATAACATACTGTGTCTTCATAAAGACAAAAGCCAGGCATATCATAAAGTGTGGCATCATGTAGCTGGAAGGGAGCTTCTTTTGTTTCTGCCTGCTGGCTCTAAGAGAAGTGGCATCTAAACCCTTTTGAGATTTTTGGTTTTCCCTTCAGACAAGACAAAATATATTCCTTCGTGAATGCATTTTATGACAATTATGAACATCAGACTTGGAGATCTAAGTTCTAGAACTGTCTAAACTATAAAATACAAATTGCTTAATCTTCTGGGATTGTTTTTCCCTATGCAAAATAGAGGTGTAAGTAATGCCCATACCTGTAATAAAAAGAAATATTTTTTTCATAGAAGATATGAGCAGAGTCTTTGGAGCCAGGTTGCTGGGGCTGAGTCCTGGCTCCACCCCTTATCAGACATTTGGCTTGAGAAAATTACCCTTCTAAGCCTCAGCTTCTTCATCTGTAAAATAGGAATAATAATTATACTTACACTAACCTGTTTTTATAAAGTTTAATTGACATCATTAGAGTAAGTGATTTCCGACAGTGCTGAACAGTGCCTGGCACTTAGTAATCCAAATGATTTACTACTGAGACCCCATTTAGCTGACATTGGAACCCCGGGCTTTCAGGACCTGGTTTCTCCCAGTAAGCCAGACTCTCTCCATTGATTGATTTATACTCTTTGTTCTTCACTCCCGATAGATGAGTTTAATTCCATTAACTTGGTCTCCCCAGCATCAGGATTTTCTCATTTTAATATCGAGTTTCTCTGTGATTGGATCACCGAATCTTGCGGCATGATTCTCTACCATGAGCACTTGGACCATTTGAAACATCACCAGTTACAATGATCTCAACTATGTTCTTTATTTGGACCTTGCCCAACAGTCCTGCTCTTCAAAGTGTCCTTTTTCTCTTTTAAATTATTTCCTTAATGTTTACCATCTGATCCTGTGTCCCTTCCTAGACTAAGAGAATACTGATTGGGGTATGAGACGTCTTTGGGAGTTAGAGTCTACAAGATTTGATGATTAATGGAATGTGTTGGTAAAAGAGAGGAGAGTCAAACATGGCACTCAAGATCTGGCTTAGTCAATTGTGCGGCCAGTGCTTCCATCAACTTGGTAACTGAGATCTTGGATTATAGCAGGAGAAGTGTTGGGTGGGAAGTGCAGGGAGAAATAATGGTGAGGGGTGTTCTCATGTTTGTAAACTGAATAGGATGTTAGATCCAAAAGCCTCAAGCTGAAGAAGGACAGGTGCCCTGGAGATTCAGATTTGGGAGACATCAAACTATACTTAACAAGTAAAGTCATGATGGTTCAGGATTGCATAGGCAGAGAGAGTGTGTGGGAGAAGAGAAGAGGACCATCGAGAAATATTCATTTTAAGTGGTAGATCGAGGCGAAAAATTTTGCAAAAGAGCCTTCAGTGTTTATAGGGGTTAAGAGAGAAGTCAGACAAGTGTGGAATTACAAAATACTCGAGGGGGAACTTTCAAGAAGGAGAGGCCAGAGAATTCAAATGCCAAGAATTCAAGTAAGAACATGACTCCAAGTGCATTACCTGTGACACTGACTTCAGTAGGTTCATGGAGTGGTGAGGACAGTAGACAGATGGCAGTTGACTGAGTACCAAGTAAAAGCTGAGTAAGAATTGATGGTGAGCATAGACAACTGTTTTTGAGAGGTTGAGGGACAGACATACTGTAGTAGCTATGGGGAAATGAAGATAGATTAAGAGGGTTTTATTACATATTTTACTTCTTTGTGAAGTGAAAAACTACCTTTCTGGAAAGCAGTGTGACATTAGTTTGCAAATTTGAACATAATATAGTCTATGGTCTAGTAATTCCACTACTAGGAACACAGGCCAAAGGAAAAATCTTCCATGTGTATGTGTAATGGGAAATGTGTGTAAAAATGTTCATGCAGTGTTGTTCCTCATAGCAAAGATCTTGAAAAGAAAATGTGTTGACTGGAAGAGAAATAATAAACTATGACATATTTATATAACTGATTAAGTAATATTGAAAGTGAATGAACACCACAGGCAACTACCTGCATGAATTTTAAAAATCTCAAATTGGGGGTGCCTGGGTGGCTCAGTCGGTTGAGCGTCCGACTTCAGCTCAGGTCACGACCTCGCGGTCCCTGAGTTCGAGCCCCGCGTCGGGCTCTGTGCTGACTGCTCAGAGCCTGAAGCCTGCTTCCAAGTCTGTGTCTCCCTCTCTCTCTGCCCCTCCCCCGTTCATGCTCTGTCTCTCTCTGTCTCAAAAATGAATAAATGTTAAAAAAAATTTTTTTTAAATCTCAAATTGAATACAAGAAGCATGATGCCAATAACTATAAGATGATATAGTTACAAAGCTCAAAATTAACCAAAAAAATAAGCAAAATAAAGGACTAAGAAGGGTCTGAAGTACACAAGTTGAGGACAGAAGTGGCCAACGTTGAGTTAAACGTCAAGAGCAAAGTCTGAGTCTGCTGGTCTGTCTCTGAATAATTGACAGAAAAATTAAAATCCAGGAGAAGTCAGAGAAGGTTACACATGTCATAGGCCACAGTAAAAATGTCTAAGACAAGATCTCATGATAGAAAGTGAAGGATATGAACTTGGGGCATAGAAGCCTCTTCAGGTCAGCTTGAACTAAAACCTGTCAGTGTTAGAAACCACATCAAATTAAAATCAGAAGCATCGAATGTGTTAGTGAAATTAAGTGCCCCTCTGAGCAACATGAGCAAAGTAGGAAGGTGTGTGAAGTTCTTAATGGCTAAAGATACATTCTCAAGGCATACCTAAATCATGCACATTTTCTAAATTTCTCATCTTTAATGAGGCTGCACTAAATACAAGCATTTTGTATGTTATTAACTTGGTCTCCAGCCTCCTACTTTCTCATTATCAGTTATTCGCTAAAATGAATCCCAAATCCAAATGTCTAGGTCAATTATTCCTAACGAAGAAAAAAACTTGCTCATTTTTTTCTGTTTCTTTTTACTCTGAAGTAAAAGAATTATGACTCCTCACGAATAAGAGTGCCATCTTATACTTATATATAGCTCTGGATGTGATTTAAAAGTAGCTATTCGCTAGCTGTATTTTCTCAACCCCTCTACTAACTGGCAAATCATCCCAAGGTTGAAACTGAAGAAATTCAGACCCTGAGAAAATAAGTGACTTTTCCTGGTGAGGTTAATGATAGCAACCAAACTAAAATTTAGACCTTTTGATTCATACCCTCCTTGGATAAAATCTAAATAAGTCACTTTAAATTTCCCATGTCTATTTACCTTTATCTAATAGGTAAATTTATTTTTATTGTAACATTAAAAAAGGAACATCATATATTTCGGGAAAACACTGTTTAAAAATATTTAAAATTAGACATTGTAGTTTAGAAGAAGAGAAAGGCAGTAGTCTAGAGATCTTTCAGCAAATCTTCAGCATGCCTTTAAAAACTAGATGTTATGTGTTGATATGTGTTAGTGCTATTGGTGGATTAGGAAATACTAGGAACTCCAGTTTCTGATATATAGTAGTACCAACTAAGACAATCCTGTCCTAAAATTCTCAAAGCACAGCTCTCAAAAATGGAATATAATATGATCTACAATAATTTTATCTAACTTTTAAAATTCAAATTTGATTTGGCCTTTGCTTTTCTAGTGGCCATATTAAAAATATTGATATTAATTTCAAATGGCATTAAATGTTTAAACATTTGGGAGAGACTGATCTGTGCAAGTGACAGTGGGGTGTAGTGAAAAAGAATATTGGGTTTAGTCATTAAAGGCAAATTTATGTCTTGGCCGAGCCATATTCTTGCTTAACTTCTATAATTCCCATATTCACTGCTTATAAATTAGGTAGTTCATATAGGTGACCTCTGTGGTGGATACTGTGTCTTGACCTGCTCATCCTTTATATTATCCTCCTTCTATGTGTCTTTCTGTATTGCAGAGGCTGGGAAGCTAAAAAAAATCTACATTTCTCAGTTTCCATGCTGGTGGGGTTCTACAGGTGAATTAGATTCCACCAGCTAAAATCACTTGGAAGGCAAAAGTGAAGTGAAAGCCATCTTCCCTTTTTTGGCTATGTCTATAGGCTCACGCAGCCATGAAGACATAGGGATTTTGGCAATAGCATTCCATCGTTCACGCTCCAGCTGCTTCGATGTCGAGAGACAGTTGTGGCAAAGCAGTGACAACCCTCCATATCTAGTGTTTCTCCACCTGCTTTTTGGCTGTCCGAAAACCATGACAGTGGTGAGAGTGACAACCAAGCCATCCTAATCCCTAGATCATAGTCATGGCCCTGCATTTTAAACTCAACAATTCCAATTCCAGTGGCAGGCTCAACGGTAGTTCTCTAGTGTTCTGGAAGATGTTCCTGGAAGCCCAGCTGGAGCCCACTCTGGACTCCTTCCAATGATGTTTGCTTCTAATCCTCTATATTAAACCTATTTGTACTAAAGATATTCAGAGCAGATTTTTGTATCTTCTACTGAACCCTGATGCAATATCTAAATTTTCTTTGTGCTCTAATGTTCTTTGAGTCTATTATCTTCACTTTCCTCATGTTTCTGACACACAGTCTCTAAAATTTTTTGGTAAGTTTCTTAAATCATTTCCGTTTCTCTCTGTGTGGAGTCTATCTGTATGTAATTGTTGGTTTTGAGTATATGGGAGTCAGACGTATAAACCTGTTTGGTAATGAATCAATAGCCTTTAAAGTAAAGAGAGTGGGTAACTATGGGGTGTAATTGAAAATAAAAAGTGTAGGCATGTATTTGAAAAAAAATTTGTGCATTATACTACAGTCGGTTAAAATGTCTGAAGCAGATTTTAAAATATGTAAGTCAGTGTTTTTGTAAAACAAATTTGGTGGTTACAATAATGACAATATTTATATATACACACATATATAAATACATATAAAATATTTATATCTATATGTAAACAAATTATATATATGTATATATAAATACAAAATATTTATTAAAATCTGTGTGTGTGTGTGTGTGTGCGTGTGTGTGTATACAGAGAGAGAGAGAAGAGAAATAATGATTACATAAATGTCTGCTAATAATCTGCAAATTTTCACCAGGGTCCTTTTACAACTTTTTACCTTGGATTAACTATCATGGCACCTGAAGAATTATTTGCCTTTTGCAACCAGCTTCTTAATGTCTTTGATAATCAGTACCTGAACACTTTACATTCTTCTTGAGCTTAAAAACACTCAAATACTGTCAATCTTTCTGAATATTTCCTCTAAGTTGCAAGGTTTATATTTTAAAATTTTAAGATCTACATAATGCAGGTGATGAATCATTCATTTTAGAAACTGATCTTTGGGATCTAATCAAGTAAACAAAACAAAAACTGAGCAAGTCTTTGGCTCAATTCTGGGAATATTTTTGTTACTGAATTATGGGGAATGAAACCAAAGATGGTTAGGGGCAAAAAAGAAAAAGAACAGAATTCAGTCTCAATATTAATAAAGAGTGTCTGAAAATGAACAGCATCTGGGAATGTAAGCAGAGGACTAGGTCAGACCCAGGAAAACAACTGGGTTGGGTATGTGCAAGAACGTGTTTCAGAGGAAGCATTTGGCCAGGATGCTCCAAAACAAGGAGGTTCAAATTGGTGTAGAGTTCAAAATGTAGGACAATACATTTAGGTCCCGGGTTGCCTGAGGGAAATTAAATGGTCAAAGAAGGGAAGTTGTGAAAAAATTCCAACCAATAATCAGGAGAAACTAGGAGACAGCAGAGAGCATACTTGAAGTGTCAGGAAAGAGAATTATGTTGACAATTAAGGTAGATTTCCTGTCTGAGATTTAGGGTTTTTCTAAAGCCTAGGGAAGAACGTATCCCATAGTAGACAGTCCAGGCTAACCAGAAAATTGAAAGCACTCTGCCGAGAAACTGAATATATGTCTCGAGGCAAAGGGGCTGGCACATCCAGTCGGTGGCAAGTGAAAGTTTTGATGGGGTGTTATGTGGGGCATTCAGATTGCAGGAAGAGAGTTCTGTGCTGAGAGCAGGGCTTGGGCACGAAGTCTCAAGGCACAGGGTCAAGGAAGAAAGAAATGGGTCCATGGCTGAAAATTCCCTGACACCAAAAGGATGTAAACACCCAAAGTCAAGTAGATAGAGATCCTATTCTATGTTTTCTTGCCATCCGCCGTCATTTGCACTGCTCACCAAAGCTCACAGATGATCATTTCTAAAGCAGGGCAAATGGAATTAACCATTACAACTCAATAGAATGTTCTGTATTCTAGACACATCATGTTGTCAGTTTTGCTCCCTAGCATTACACTAACAAAAGAAACTTGATTTGTGCAGCCTATTTTTTCCCTGTAACTGTGAAATGTAAAAATGAAGGACCACTTACCTTGATTTTATTTGTTTGGTTCAAATTTCTTTTGAATCCATGTGGTACCCAGAGGCCAGAAAAATAACTAGTATTTATCAAGCACTTTTTATTTGCCTTGGACTTTACATACAATATTTAATGCAGAAGTCTTCATAGAACTCAGCAAGTGCTCATAGAACTGAGTAGTAGTGAGTTTTAGACTCACTGTCAGAATTGAGGGTTCAAGTTTCGGACCTATTTCTAAGTGGCAGAAACCCCAAGCAAATTATTTCCCCAGTCACCGGTGCTCACAATGCTACTTGAGGATTATGAAAGCAGTTTTACAAAATTGATAGGATAAAAGGGTTTTATATGTGCAGCTCAGTTTAATGAATGTTTATTAACAAAATAAAGTGTACCAAACAGCATGCAAGTCCCTGGGAGTACTAAGGAGAATAAACTGTGATTTCTTTCACTGAGATCTTGAGTCTGAAGGAGACCAATATACCTCAATAACATTAGAGAAAGCAGCAGGAATTACGAGGGCAGAGAGGAGAAGACTTGCATGAGGGTGACTAAATAATGCCCATACCTAGACCACAGTTGGTGCTCAATACATGCTGATTCTTTTTTGTTTGTAAAACTTGTTTTACAATTTAAAAACAATAAATAGAAATATCCAAAAATGATCACTGATGATGGGTAGTTGGTTTACGCTAATAGATGATGGGTTACTCATGAATCTATTTTTTAAAAGTTAATTTATTTATTTTGAGAGAGAGAGAGAGCATGTGAGCAGGGAAGGGGCAGGGAGAGAGGGACAGAGAGAGAGAATCCCAAGCAGGCTCCGCACTGCCAGAGCAGAGTCCGATGTGGGGCTCAAACCCATGAACCGTGAGATAGTGACCTGATCCAGATGCTTAACTGACTGAGACACCCAGGTGCCCCAGGTTATTCATTAATCTAATAGTACTATAAGCTTTATGGTGCAGCAGGCAAGAGCCCCCAGCTTTATGTCAGGCCCTGGCCTATCCTCCCTTAACTACATGGCCTGGGGAATATTTCTGATCCTCTTTACCTGGCCCCTTCCATTGACCAGCTACATAATCTTAGCAATTCACTTAAACTCTCCATTCTGCCATTTCTTATCTATAAAATGAGAATAACAACAGATTCTACATCATAAGATTATTTCTAAGTTTAAATGAGATAATCTATGTAAACTGCTTTAAAAAATATTGGCAAATAGTTAGGGCTCAATAAAAGTTATTTAGCCTTGCTAATGCTATCTTTAATGGTGATGATATCTTT
Source organism: Lynx rufus (assembly GCF_022079265.1). Classification (NCBI taxonomy): domain Eukaryota; kingdom Metazoa; phylum Chordata; class Mammalia; order Carnivora; family Felidae; genus Lynx; species Lynx rufus. The sequence continues at coordinate 27,360,648 of NW_025814829.1, read as the reverse complement.
GGCATATTTGTTTATAAAATAGGGAGAATGGTAAGATTTACCTCTTACTGGTGTTATAAAGATGAAACTTCAAAGTGCTCGATATGAAAGGTTCTCAATAAATGTGAGCTGTTGTGATGATAGTGATTATTAAGAGAAATAATTCCCCACATCTCTTTAGCATTTCATAATACACCAAATGTTTTTATATATAATAAATCTGAAAATATGTAAATATGTATAAATAAATATGTTATATTTATGTTATAATGTACAGATGCATACTCACTGATGTTCATAATATCACAGAGATAAACAGGACAGATTATTCTGTTCCCACTGGTATTCACATTTTGTTGTTCATTCGTTAGAATAGTTTGGATTTCTGTGAAGATATTTGAACGGCATAGTGGGCCTTTGTTGAAATGGACAGAACAGTGATGGTTGGCATCCTCCACCTGGCAGCAAGGGGAGCTACTTGTTCTTAAAGACTTGGGGTCCTTATCACTCTCAACTGCAGTAGGGGGTATTAAATACAAATTTCTTTTCAAGAGGTCTGTGATCGGTCTGCACGGGGTATGTATTCCTTTCTGCACTCTCTGGGTGCGTGGTACACTAGCTAGGCAGTAGTCATGTAATTGTCCTTTGGACCAGGACCAATACTTATTAAATAAGATTATATAGGGGCGCCTGGGTGGCTCAGTCAGTTAAGCGTCCAACTTCGGCTCAGGTCACGATCTCGCGGTTCGTGAGTTCGAGCCCGGCGTCGGGCTCTGTGCTGACTGCTCAGAGCCTGGAGCCTGTTTCAGATTCTGTGTCTCCCTCTCTCTCTGACCCTCCCCCGTTCATGCTCTGTCTCTCTCTGTCTCAAAAATAAATAAATGTTAAAAAAAAATTTTAAGTAAGATTATATAGAAAAAAAAGGAATGAGGCTTCCAGAGCAGTTGTGAGCAGTCAAAATAGCAGCAAGTTTCGACTACGTTAGTGTAAGGACTTCTGTAGAAAAGAAGAGACATCATTCAGAAATTGAAAACCAAGCAAAAGAGGGCAGCATCTACAACAGGTAAAGAGTTCCTACAGACCAATAAGAAAGAGATAAGCATTTGGTAATTAGGGAAATTCCTACGAAAAGAAACAAACGATATGTTGGCCAAATATGGTGGATACTAGGGAATCAATTCATTTCGAAAAGGGGCGAATAAAGGAAAAAACAAAGCATGTCTTCTTTTTTATGCAAGGTGTACTTCAGGGTAGCCAATAATAGATAACGAGGAAAGTTTCTCTGTATATGTGCATTCCAACCAATAAATAAGAAAGAAGTGGTGGGACTGGAGTAGCAAGATTATGCAACTTCCAAGGAATGAATGGCTGCTAACAACATGACATGAAACATGAAACAACAACATGAAAAGAGCGGCCGCCAGTAATGATGTGTCTCCTATCGAAAGTATAAAATACCACTTACGAAGTGGCCTTGCCACCCCCTCAAAATCAAACCTGTATCAAATGAGTTTTCTCAGTTTGACAGAACAGTTATTTTGGTTAACTATTTACTTAATTGTTAGCTTAACAGTAATTTCAGAATTAGAAGGAACAGAGAACATACTAAATGACACTACCCAGGGGTAATCAGCAAAATCCAGACCGTAAGAAGCGCTGTGGCTTGAGGAAATAATCACATTTCTAAGTCAGGTGGCCCTTTTGAGTCCTTGCTCTACCAATTCCAGCTTTCATCCAGTTTCTCCATCTGTAGAGTGAAAATTATAACTGCATTGATCTCCAAGGATTTTTGGAAAGTTTGAAAGAGTGAACGTACGGGAAGTGTTTAGTCCAGTGCCTATCAAACCAGGAATATTCAATAAGTGAAAGCTATTCCTTGTTACATTTGTTGAATGAATTATCATTATTGTTGTTTAGATTCACACATTCATTTTAATGTTTGACAAAATTGTTAGCTTTGTTAAAATATTTCCCTGAATCTATGGCTTACACATTTCCTCTGGCAAGTGCTAATTCAGTAAAATTTCATAAATTCCAGAAGTTTGATTTTAAAGGCTTAGACAATAAAAAAAAAACCACTAAGGTTGGGAGAAATATAGCAGCATTTAGTATTTGGAGTTCATGTCATATGCAGAGCACTGTGTGGAGAGTCCGTATGTTAGAGGGCAATACATCCCTGTTGCTGTCATGGCTAAAATGGAGTGAGAGGCCAAGGGATCTGTTGGTTGTAGTGGTAGAACAACACGCTTGGGAGGAGGAAATTATGAACTGGCTGCTGGCAATAAGACCTTGGGCAATCTACTTAATTAAGTAACTTAAAACTTTCTCATCCACAAATGGGAAGGCTCAGGGGTCACATGTCAGGGCCATGTGCAGAGATAGGGGTTCAAATGCAGATCTCTCTTAACTCCCTAGACTATGTCTTTCCTATGCAATCTAGCATTTGATTACTGGCTGTTCAACTAAGCAAACATCTATGAAATAATTCACATGATATCCAGTGTACTGCCTTGGCTAATTTCAGATAAGGAACAAATGTGTCTTTCCTTCTTTTAAAATAGTTATGAGACAGGGCACCAGGGTGGCTCAGTTAGTTAAGTGTCAGACTTTGGCTCAGGGCATGATTATTTTAGATGAATGGAAGCTTTAATGACTTCCATTAAATAAGATTATATAGGGGCGCCTGGGTGGAAGCGCCCCTATATGTTTTAAGCTTTAGAGGTATTTTGTTGTTGGCGTTAATTCTGTCAGATATTGTAAGTGCTTTCCCACTGAAAGTTTTAAAAAATCAGTTTAAATTTATTTATGTAGTGATGTTCAATGCAAGTCTGAGTAAAAGCTAAGGATTTTCTCATACTGGCTGCTCTTCTTTATAGCAATTATATAATTATTGATTCTAATTAATTAATAAGAATTATCATCAATTAATTATAAGAATAATTATTAATAGTTATCATCTGCAATTACAGATAATTAAAGGTAGTTGAATGATCATGTCCTAGCATTCCCATAAACAATATAACTTAGGCATGTTGCTTCAGATTTGATAAGATGAAAAAAAATTTAACTTCCCTGAAAAAAACTACAAAATGATAAAAATAAACTTTAGGATGGAAGGATAACTACATACTGTTTATTAGTTACTGTTCAAGAAAACACAAAAAACCTCTACAGACACCAACCAAAGTATGTAACCTTTGTCATTAATGATACACTATGCAGGTGGGAAAAACACAGTATGGCTACAAAATAGGGGTCATTATCCATTCAAATAAAAGAAAAGAAAGTGCTTTTATACTGGACTTCTTCAAAAATTACACATAGCCACATTTAACATTCTTGTATTTTTCATTTTCTTTAATATATTAATGGAATCAAGGAATTGCCTCATGTGCACCTGTACACTTAGCGAGTCCATTGGAGGAGGGCTGTTCAGGAGCCTCTTATGTCACCATCTCGGACCAAAACTCTTATTTCTTAAAATGAGAATAGGGACACAAATGTTTTAGCATCATATTTATATATCCTATATGCATATTATTATTATTTTTTAAAATTTTTATTTAGTTTTGAGACAGAGAGAGACAGAGCACAAGCAGGGGAGGGGCAGAGAGAGAGGGAGACACAGAATCCGAAGCAGGCTCCAGGCTCTGAGCTGTCAGCACAGGGCTGGACGCGAGGCTTGCACCCACAAACTGCGAGATCCTGAACTGAGCCAAAGTCGGACCCTTACCCGACTGAGCCACCCAGGCGCCCCTGTGCATATTATTATTTTTATATCAAATATTATAGGAAAATAAAACCCTAAATTTTATATTTGCTTTCATCTCCATTAATATAAAAATGTTTGCATAAAAATAAAAGAATCATATTGTATGAAAAAGGTCTTGAAATAGAGATCTTACTTGACTCTAAAACACTAAGTATTTTTTTAAAAATGCCCACTAACATTGAGACCATTCTTTTATAGACTCTGGAAGCTATTTGTCAACTATAGCTTAAACTGAGAACATGAAATCATTTAGAAAAGACAATGTTGTATTTTAACTTACTATTGAATGTTAAGCAGAAATACAGTAAATTAATAGCATTTAAAAAATTACTTCTGTATTCCTTGGTCTATATTTAGATGTATTTAAATATTCATCTTCTTTTAGTAAGATAAAATTTACTTACAGTGAAAAACCCAAATTTTAAGTGTATAACTTGATGAATTTTTACAACTATATACCTTTAGATAAGCAACAACACAACAAAGAAAATAGATGTTTCTATCACTCCAAAAATATCCCATATACCACCTCTAGTCAGTCCCTACATCCAAAGGTGATCATTGTTCTGATCAGTTTTGTCTGGTTGTAAACTTTCAGGACAAATGATAATGCAGGGCAAAAGGAAATTAACATGTTAATTACATTGTGAAAATAATTTTTACTTCGCAAATTCCCTAAAAAAGATTTCAAGACCTCAGAGGTCCATATACCACACTTTGAGAATTGCTGCTCTCATAATAACAGCATGTGTCCTTAACTTATCCCTCTCAACTTAAGAGTTAATATTGTTCCACTTCACACAATATGTGATAACTTTACAACAGTAAAATTCTATTTGCCTTCTCTGTCTTTTGCACTATTTCTGACATGCGTTTTACATTTATGTATGTGTCAACCCCACAACACAGTTTAATCAATTTTGTTTTAAACAGTAAATTTTGGGGGCGCCTGGGTGGCGCAGTCGGTTAAGCGTCCGACTTCAGCCAGGTCACGATCTCGCGGTCCGGGAGTTCGAGCCCCGCGTCAGGCTCTGGGCTGATGGCTCAGAGCCTGGAGCCTGTTTCCGATTCTGTGTCTCCCTCTCTCTCTGCCCCTCCCCCGTTCATGCTCTGTCTCTCTCTGTCCCAAAAATAAATAAACGTTGAAAAAAAAATTAAAAAAAAAATAAACAGTAAATTTTGTTTCTAAAAAATCAAGAGAAAAGCATATGAAACCTTTTGCATTTACTGAAATGTATTTGAATTCCAGTCTCTTCATTCCTTCCTGTAGATGCAAGTTTTCTTCTGATGTCAGTTCCTCAGCCTGAGGAATGAGATACACTGGTGACTGATGAATTCTTTCAGCTTTTGCTTACCTGAAAGTGTTTTTACTTCATCCTCCCTTTTAAAGGATATTTTCACTAGTATAGAAATCTAGCTTGACAGTTCTTTTTCTTTAATGTCAAAAATTCCATTCCATCGCCTGCTGACCTCCGTATGTTTCTAATGAGAAATTAGTCATCAACCCATTCATCTGCATGCAATGTAGTTCTCCTCTCCTCAATCCTTAGGCATCTTGTAAGAGTTTTCACTTTATATTCTTCTAAGTAGTTTTAATATAATGTGCTTAGTCATGATTTTCCTTGTATTTACTTTGATTAGGGTTTGCTAAAATTCTTGGATCTCTAAGTAGTTTTTTTTCCACCAAATATGGGGAAATTTTGCTTATTATTAATTCAGATATTTTTTCCCTATTCTTTTTCTTGTCCCTCTGGGACTCCAACCACATATATGAGAGCCTGTTGGACTTACCTCATAGTTTTCTGCAACTCTGTTCATTTTTAAAAATATTTTTTTCTATTTTCCAGATTGTATAACTTCTGTTAATTATCTTCAGATTCATGGATCCTTCCTTCTCTGGCCCAGGATGCTGTTCAGACCATCAATAATATTCATCACTTCAGATAATACACTTCTCAGTTTAGAAATTCCATGGGGGGGGGGCCTGGGTGGCTTAGTCTGTTGAGCGTCAGACTTCAGCTCAGGTCATAATCTCGCAGTTCATGGGTTCGAGCCCCATGTGGGGCTCTGTGCTGACAGCTCAGAGCCTGGAGCCTGCTTCAGATTCTGTTAATTACATTATGCCCCTCCTCTCTGCTCGCCCTCTGTCTGTCTCTCTCAAAAATAAATAAACATTTTTAAAAAGTTTTAAAAAATAATAAAGAAGAAGTTCCATTTGGCTTTCATAGTTTTCTTTCTCTGCTGATATTCTTATTTGTTTACTCACATTCACCCTTTTCTGTAAGCCCTTGAAAATATTAAGTTATTGTCTATGAATTTTCACATTTGAGTCATCTCAACATCTACTTCTAATGATTACTTTTTCATGATTATAGGTCACATTTTCCTGTTTTTCACATGTCTGCTAATTTTTTTTTATCAGATGCTGGATATTCACATAATAAGTGTAGGGATTCCTGATTATGTGAGCTTCCTCTGAACGATTTGGAATTTTGTTCTGGCAGGCAGTTAAAAAGGGGTTTTTCTTATAAATCCTGCTTTTATTCTTTGCGGCTCTATTTTGGTTCTGAATAGCTGCCTTATCCTATAACATCTTCTTCCCTCATGGTATAGTCCTTACACCTAAAGCAAGGGCTTTCTGGTTTCTCAATGCTTGAGATATTCAGTGAAATATTTGTACTCTGGCTGGAATGGAACTCCAACCGCACAATTTTTGGTGTTTCAATTTATCTCAGTCTCTCAGCAGACGATTTCTGGTAAGTCTCCCAAAAACCTGTGATGATTAATGAATCTTTTGGCTCATCACGACTGTCCTTTTGTTCTCTGGTGCTCTGACCTGCAAACTCTAATTGCTTCTACAGCCCATGACTCTGATCTCATCCTCCACAGCTCAGAAACCCTGCTCCTTGTCTGATTATACTCCTGCCCCAGCATTAAAGTGATTCTAAATATAAATCCCAGGTGATCATAGGTACCTTTATTTCATTTCTAACAAAAATTATGGTTTTACACTGTGCTCAGTGCCTGAAAATAGTTAGCTCATATATTTCTCCCTTTTTTTAGTTGTTCATACCGGGAGGATAGGTCATATGCCAGCTACTCTGTGTTGGGAAGAAGTGGATGTTGGTGAAAGGCAGCTATTTCTTGAAATTATTAGATATTCCATAGCAGCTTAATCAACAACAACAACAACAACAACAACAACAACAAAACCTAATTGGTTTAATGATATGTTCAGGTGTAATAAGAATGTAATTCAAGACCAGATAAGAAATATATATGCACTATCTATGATCACAGTGGGTATGATTTTTTAAGTCAGTTTGAATAATCCTAGAAAAGCATTTGGTACCTAACTGACTCAATCAAAATGGTTAAAGTAGTCTTTGATCATACACAAAGTGGTATTAAATGTTTCCTGTGTGTCTGTGTGTTACCTATTATTTGACACATATACACTGTTGATTATCATATTGTAACTACTTTGGAAAAAGCCTGGAGTTGATTTTAAGTACCATGTCAACACAACTCAGCCAGACAGGGTTTCAGAGAATTTTCTCCTTTCGTCTCCAAGGCTATGCCTGAACAATGCTAAAATAAACAGATGTGAAACAAATACTGCTGAGGGTTACAAAAATATGCAAGTGTGAAGAAAAGTATCATAAGTGACATTTATTTTTTCCATTCATATGGACTCTCTAAGAGTTCAATTATACTTCATGAATACCCAAACAAAGACAACCAGCTGAATCAATGACACATTTGAATTAACTCTCAGTACAATGAGTTAAGTTGTTTGGTTTGTACAAAGTACCTTGCTCTTATCTGAGAGATTAATTAGATGCAGTTTTATGTGTGTTATATGTATACTCTGATAGAGTGAAGATGGCCAACACTCCTTTGAATGATTGAAATTATTCATTTCCATATAAAATGTTTAGAAAATGATAGCAATTGTTTCTTGTACTAGACATTCTAAACAGATAATCTTAGATTATGGATTGAGGTTAATAGCAGTACATTGATTTAATAGTGTACAATGTTTATCCTGACTTCATGTCACTTCATGTACTCGAATTTGGCAACAATCATTTCCTACTGAATACATCATTGCTTCGGGTTTTGGTCTCAGAAGGAATGCTAATTTCTCTCTCTTTTTTTAAGTTTATTATTTATTTTGAGACAGAGACAGGGTGGGGGAGCATGAGCAGGGGAGGGCCAAAGAGAGAAGGAGAGAGAATCCCAAGCAGGCTCCGCACTGTCAGTGTAGAGCCCGATGCGGGGCTTGAACTCACAAACTGTGAGATCATGACCTGGGCCAAGATCAAGAGTCGGCTGCTTAACCAACTGAGCCACCCAGGTGCCCCAGGGATACTAATTTCTTTTCTTTTCTTTTCTTTTTTAACGTTTATTTATTTTTGAGACAGAGAGAGACAGAGCATGAACTGGGGAGGGTCAGAGAGAAGGAGACACAGAATCCGAAACAGGCTCCAGGCTCTGAGCTGTCAGCACAGAGCCCGACATGGGGCTCGAACTCACGGACCGTGAGATCATGACCTGAGTCGAAGTCGACCGCTCAACCGACTGAGCCACCCAGGCGCCCCAAGGGATACTAATTTCTAAGACCTTCACTGGGGTGACAGATTTTAAACATTATCGCCATCGTTGTGTCACTTTCTCAACACAGTTTTGTTCCAAAAAACTCTGATTTCAAACTATTTCAAAGTCAGTTTTATGTATGTGTCTGCTAGAATTTTAAAAACTATAAACCATAAAATCCAACTGAGATTTGCTACTTATTAGCAGACAAGGCAATTCAATATGATAAGATGAAGTCTGAGGCAAGAAAGTAAAGAAATCCTTTAGTTTGGTTTTATTTATTTAGAGCAGTTTTTCATAAAACCATGCCAAAAGATAGTATCACCTTAGAATTTTAAAATTCATTTCACGCTTGGGGAGAAAGAGATTAATTATTGTTACCAAAACATGACTTTTTAAACATGATATAGCATATTAGAAACTAATAATATAAGAAACTATTACAAGAAGTTTATTTTATATATTTAATTTGATTTATATTAAGAGAGACAACACTAGGCAAAGGCATATATTCAATCGGGAAATTCTCAATGATGGCTTTAAAATATTGAGAACACCAATATTTTGCATCTAGTTTTCATTACTTTGAGTTTCAAAAGATGAAAATAGAGAGGTTTGGTCACCAGTTTAAAGGTTGATTTGGTTGTCTAATTAATAGTATCTTTTTTCTATAAAGTATAAATGAAATAACTTGGATCTCTTTATTGCTTGGACTGTTGCCCTCATTTCTCTCTCTCCCTCTGTCTTTGTCTCTGTTTCTCTTTTTCTTCCCCCATAAATTTATTTACTCCTTTTTTTTTTCTGCTTTGTTTCTAGCAACATAGGAGCATCTAAAAGCAAAACTATCTTGGGGAGGGGGATGATAGCAAATGGATGAAAAACTAGCGTCTTGTCTTTGGTGGTTACTATAGCAATAATCATGATGGGAGATTTTCAGCTGCAAGTGGTTTCTATAACAACATGATAGGGTGCTTTAGAAATAGTCCTGAGGTAAATAGATTCTTTAAGGGTCTCTTAACCCCTTTTATTCCATAAGATTAGCATCCTCTTGAAGGATAAATATTAGTTGGCTTATTTGATGGAGGCCTTAAAAATACTGCTTTTATTTTGTAAAGATTAAACATTTACATTTTTTTTAAAGACCTGGCTTTAGCTGATAGGATCTTAGGCTCCTTCATTTCAGAAAATAATTGATAGCATTCTTACTTTATTTCTACATGATGACATTGAAACAATCTTAAAGCTATTTCTTTCATTTTATTGACCTAAAATGTGGAAAGCGGTAAATATTCCTCATTATAACATGTATTCATTCTCTCACAGATTATCTGCAGCCTCTTGTTTTAGCGAAATCTTGTATACACTATTATTATACCTGTTAGGGTCCCTGATTGGTGGTGATCTTTCTGCTCTAACAAATGGAGCCCGATTACTCCTTTGTTATGCTATCTAGTGTACTTCACATTAGACATTTTTCCTCTCTAACTTATAATTCACTAAGTATTATAACAGGAAGGTTATGGAATTTTTCTGAGTTTATTAACTTTTAACATAGTAAAATATAACATGGAAAAAATGAAGACCCACATTTCATACATAAATGTCATTCAGGAGCCCTTTGTTAGTGAAAGATTACTGGGGATGTATGACAAACACACCACACAAAAAGGAATGGTGGAAGGCTGGATTTAACGTTTTAAGAGAAAAAATATGGAAGCTTTATTTATTTATTTATTTTTTTTCAACATTTATTTATTTTTGGGACAGAGAGAGACAGAGCATGAACGGGGGAGGGGCAGAGAGAGAGGGAGACACAGAATTGGAAACAGGCTCCAGGCTCTGAGCCATCAGCCCAGAGCCTGACGCGGGGCTCGAACTCCCGGACCGCGAGATCGTGACCTGGCTGAAGTCGGACGCTTAACCGACTGCACCACCCAGGTGCCCCTGAAAGTATGGAAGCTTTAAATTTAGTCACACAATCAGTTAAATTTAGGGATATGGGGATTAAACTTGCTTGGTTCAGTTCAGTAATGAATTATTGATGATCTCCTCTAAGCTGGACACTGAAGGTATACATAATGATGAATAAATATGGTATTTTTGTTTAAAACTAAACTATCATATCAAGTAAAGACACTTTGTATTATTAAACAAGATATTGATTGACTTTTTAAATTTATTGATTTGAAATTAATGAATTATTTGCTTGGATTCATCTTTCTTCTTTCCCCACTTACCCCCAAATATTTTAAGTGCAAAGGCATATCCATGCCTTCCTGAACGAGACGACTATTGGCATATATGAGCAAGGGTGATTTCATCTAAGGGATGATACTTGCATGCACTTTCTACAATAGAGCTATCCTTACACTTTTATTATTTTCTATTTAGTTAGGCTACCAACTCCAAATATGACATATTCTATTTCAACTCTCAGAAAGATGTCAGCAACCGTGCGTCTCCCTCTGAGTTTTCAAACAATGCTGCGGTATTCTCATTTCCCCGGTGTTCTGTGCTCAGTAATGAAGCCTCAGAATTCATTACATATGCACTTGCCATAGCCTTCTGGGGTAGAGTCTGCCAAATAGGTCCCTGGGAGATCAAGACCCATTCTCCATGCGTGTCATGGGGCTGTGCAGATGAGCTGGGGCACGTCTATATACACCAAGGCCCTGCTCAGTACAGCATGTGCCAGAACATACTGGGCAGGGAGCCATTCATAAACTCTTCGAAATCTTATCCAGACCAAAGGCACAGCGGCATTGTACTTGCTGCGCTCAGTACCACGGGGTTTTCAGCTGAATAAAAAGAAAATGAAATATATTCACAATGTCTTCCAAGTTATCCAGTAACCACAGTAACCTGGGTTTTCCCCAAATCTAGTCCACAACGTAGAGTGACCTGGCAGAAATAAATCATTCCCTCTCTGTTCAAGTGTAGTGAGCCATAAAGTGAGCAGAATAAATTTCGTTGGGGTAAAACCAATTAATCAGCAAACAATCAGCACGTATTTATTACACCACTCAGGAGCTAGTATTGAAAGTGGGATCGAGACCCAATATACAGAGCTGTATATGCAGACATACTAAAGAAGCGTATATTACAGTTCCTGTACTTAAAGAGTTCATTTGCTAACAGAGAAAAATTAAGGAGGTACACAGCTAAACATAAAGTTGTATCTCAGGCCAAGAGATCCAAAGAATACAAAGTTATGGAAAAGATTCATGGAAAAAGTAGACTTCCAAGGATATCACAATTCGAATATACATCATAATTAATAAAGTCTTGTAAAGTACTTTGAAATGTCTTTATTTGTGGCTATTACTATAATCATGTCATAAAAGAAGGTAATTTAAATCCTCAAGACTAATGTCTTACTCATAGTTGTAACCACACATTGTTTTTCTAGGCTTCAGTTTCCTGCACAAAAATATGAAAAAAAAAAAAAACTGTTGAGATCTACATTGTCCGATACAGTAGCCACCATCCTGTGTGGCTTTAAGTATTTGAAATGTGAATAGTTGGAAATGAGATGTGCTACAAGGGTAAAACACACACAGGATTTCAAAGACTTAGTATGAAAAAAAAGTAAATGTCTCATGAATTTTTAACATGAATTACATACTGAAATGATACTGTTTTAGTCATGTTTAGTTAAAACTAGATTATTCAAGTTAATTTTACCTGTTTATCTTTACTTTTTAATGTAATTTTTCATTATACTTTTTTACTAGAAGACTTAACAATATAGGTGTTAATACCTAACATTACACGCACATTACATTTCTATTAGACAGAACTTGCTATTTAAAATGTAGCCTATGAACAACAGCAGCAGCATCAACATCCCCCGGGAGCTTATTGGAAATACCTAATCTCAGGCCTCCATCCCAGACCTGCTGAATCAGAATCGGCAATTTAATGAGATCCTCAGTGGTTCTTATGAATGATAGAGTTTAGGAAGTGCTGATCTAGATACTTTTAAGGTGTTTCTTTTTCTGGATTCTATTTTTTTTATTTTATTTTTTCAAATAGGTGTTTTGAAGTCTTTTTGGCACACTAATCTACCATATATTAACTGCATAACCTAGGGAAGTTATTTAACATTCCTGAACCTCAATTTTTATAAAATGGATGTGATACCTCCAGCCCCACAATTTTTCTATAGGGGTTAAATGAGACACCAAGGGTGATACATTTATCCCTAGGAACCAATAAATTGGAGACATTTGTATACTATCAATAATAAAATTGAAAAATTATTCAATTTTTTTCTTTCTTATATTTTGGTACACTGTGCAATGGGCTAAAGATTGAAGGGCTGTTTTCATTTATTTTGCCAATTTTGTGTGTTTTTTTTTCTTTAACCCTAACTGTGTATAATATACTTACTTAATGTTCTGGTACAAATCTAAAGGAAAATATTAGAACTTTCAGGCTGACTTTTTAGAATTAAAATGTGACATAGCTAAATTATCCTGACTGGTTTTATAATTAATGTTGAAATTATTATATTTGTTAATCATTGAGCACTGAAAAAAGTGATGGCTTTATAAAGTGGGAAAAATCTTTTTATTTAGAATATTTTTAACTCTGGTGTGCCTGGATGGCTCCATCGGTTAAGCGTCCAACTTCAGCTCAGGTCATGATCTCATGGTTCGTGAGTTCGAGCCCCGCGTGGGGCTCTGGGCTGACAGCTGGAAGCCTGGAGCCTCCTTCGGATTTTGTGTCTCCCTCTTTCTCTGACCCTCCCCCGCTGTGCTCTGCTCTCTCTCTCTCTCTGTCAAAAATAAACATTAAAAAGAATTTTTTTAAAAGAATACTTTTAACTCTACTGTGGGATTGTCAATTTGCTAGAGGCAAAGGAACTAGTAAAATTTAAGTCTATTCCATAAGTAGAAGAGGTCATTGAAAATCCAGTCATTATTACAGTATACATGGATTATAATAAAGAGTCTAGGCCTGATTAGCTTTAAATGAGTTTAAATCAAAGGAACATGATTAGATCCTCATTAACATTTTCAATGATTGACGTTCAGTAAAAATGACCTTCACGGTTTGCATTGTTTAGTTATGTTGTAAGGATGACAAAGGGCAGGGCATCTTCTCTGAGTTGTGTGTGACTGCAGTGTGCATTTGGTCCAGCACTCTAACCCTAAGGGCGGAGACCAGATCCAGTCTAGACCCTGTGCTTAGGTATGTGGGCTGTGTAGATGAGGACCCAGAAGGTTTGATTCTCATGAGAAAGTGTTGAGAGTAAAAGAAATCTTTAGAGAAGCAGCCCCCTGATTTCATCAGTGATGATATTGATGATCAGAAGTTTTATGTAAAAGCACCCAGCCGAATGTCAGTCATGTACAGTGCATTTAAAATATCTTTGTGGAAAAGTTTCTCACTGATTCCATGGACTCTGTAGAGGAGATAATAGTGAAGGATGTTGAGATACAGGTGACACCTGTTGAGATACAGGTGACACCAATGAGATTTGGCCATGGTCTTCTCAACCAGAACAGGGAAGGCGTGTTTCAGCCTTTGCATGTGAGTTAATTGTGGTAAATACATAGTTGGCAATATTGGGTTCCTACCAGGATTATGACACAAGATTCTCAGAGAATGTGTGCTGACAATAAACTTGTACTTCCTGGAACTACAAAAACTAGAGACTGTCTTTACAATATTGTATAGTCTCCCTTCTCTTGGATTTATTCCTTTATTAGACATGCCTTTACAAAGCACCAACTATGTACATGGTACTTTGCTCGTCAAGAGGATGGTCCCAAGCTACATACACTTTGGACTTTGCATTGAAAGGAAATAATATTGACTAAATAATTCCTTTATTGCAGATTTTTACAAGGGAAATTTATGTATGCTATATATATTTTTTACCCCTCACTATAATAACAATAATGATCACAATAGTAATGGCTGCTAATATGCACTTTGTGCCAAGCACTATTAGGCATGTTATGTACATTAGCTGATTTAATCTCCAGAGTAAACCTTGGGGTGGTTATAATTTTTACAGAAATGGAAACTAAGGCACAGAAATGTTAAGTATCTTAATAAAATCCATAGAGTTAGAAAGTGGCAGAGCCTAGATTTAAACCTCCCTCCAAAGTTCATGCTCTTAAGCACCATGCATCTCCTGAAATGAGAACACTGAGGCTCAGCGACACTGATTCTGCTAAAACCACAGATATGGCAAATAGCAGAACTAAAATTTAAACCTCTATCTATGCGACCATAAAATTATACTCTTGACATTACATAAAATTGGCCTTAGTTTGGTGTTGAAGACCACGTATAAAACAATGATTGCCTAGTTTTTGAGGCCATAGGAAAGCAAAGAAAAGGAATGGCCTTATAGAGTTCATCTACTTCCTATTTTAGCTGTTCCACGTGGATCCTATCACACCGTACATCAAAGTCAGTGATTTACCCAAAGATTTGCTTGATTTTATCAAAAGGGGTCAAAGTAAGAACTTCACAGCAAGGCTTAAATGAAAATTCAGGTTTTCTTGCTCACTCATTCATTATTCAACGAGTTTTATTGACTACCCACCATGTGTAAGCCGTTTTGGTTACACCCTGAATAAAGATGTATGTCTCCTGCACTCACTTCTCCTGCAATCTGGCCCCATCCCTGGAATGAAATATTGTTCTCTGCAGAAAGCCTGGCTAAAGAAAATTCAACAGGCCACTTTCCTCTTAGAAATTGAAATTCTCAGATGTGGAAATTTCTATTCTATCGCCAGTAGCATCGTTTACACCCTCTGCCTTAGCAAGTCATTATGGATGTAAATAAATTTTTGATTCATGAAAAAATAGAAAAGGAAGAAAGATGAAGCTTTTGGAAAAGACTTGTCTTTGAACATCAGATTTCTTCCTTTAAAATAAGGTACTAGGAAAATAAAGAAGAAACAAAAAAGAATTAAAGAATAAATGAATAACACACACACAAAAATAAAATAAAACTTGGCACACCCCAAATATCTGCTGATTAAAATCTAAACTATGATTGAAAATGTTAGGTGGTTCACCAAAATGTTAAGAGCCATGCAATCTGTCAAATTTTTGAATGGAATTGAGGATACAGTAAACTTTGAACAAAGAATAAATTTTTCTTTGACAGCTTCATTAAGTCCTCTTTATTAAGTCAATGGTGTTTCAATTTACAGAAATCAACTGTGGCATTTGAAAGGTAGCTTCATAAAATATAAAAAACTGTTTTCTAAAAATACTGAGGATATAAACAAAATCCTATGTAAAGGCATGAGTTTGTTGTTGTTTTAATAAAAGCAAATCCAAAGTGAATACAAAATACAATAAAATAACTCATTACCAAATGTTTACTAATTCATCTGTAGGAAAAGATCTTTTATATGGAACGATATCAGAAACCACTCAGTAGTTGCTGCTGGAAATATCAAATTTTATGTTTACAACTCCTCTTTTCCTGTCTCATTTTTAAATGAAATCAGGTTAAACATATATTAAAAATAGAATTAAAATAGGGGCACCTGGGTGGCTCAGTCGGTTAGGCATCCAATTCTTGGTTTTTCCTCAGGTCATGATCTTGCAGTTTGTGAGTTCAAGCCCCATGTCCGGCTCTGTGCTGACAGTGCGGAGACTGCTTGGGATCCTCTCTCTCCCTCTCCCTGCCCCTCTCCTGCTCACTTTCTCTCTCTCTCCCTCAAAATAAATAAATAAACTTAAAAAATCAGAATTAAAATAGAAAAACCCTATGACTTTGTATGTTTGAAACATCATTCTGTACCACAGCTAGCATATCCTTTTCCCCATCCCAGGCTTCTGCTTCCCCAAATCCCTGCCCATCTCTCAGTAGTTTCAGGGGAAAATACAGTAAAATATATGCCCCAGAGCAATGAGAGCAAGCAGCTGTTTTTGTACTGTTGGGAGTACATTGGGGAGTGTTTTGATCTGACTCATATGAGGCATATTAAAAATTGCCATTTTAATCCGATTTCAGCATTAACAATTGTTCCTTCCCTTCTGCTGACATTGACTTTAAAGTTAGTATCAGTAAAAATGAGAACTAGAGACAGAGGTGGTTAGAGAGCAAATAGGGAGAATTATGTTAGTAAATCCTAAGAAAAGACTAAGTATAGTTGTGATAAGAAGGTATTTAAATTTAAAAAAAAAGGAAAAAAATGTCAGTCATTACTCATGCATGCCTCTGTGTGTGTGTGTGTGTGTGTGTGTGTACATATACATACACAAAGTTTACACAGCAAGGGAAATCTTTAAGGTAAGGATTTGGCTTTGACAATTAATCCCCAAGAAATATCCATTGAACATTTGTTGTGCATAAACAGGCACTGAGGAGAGCAGGTCTTATGAACAGGGAAAGCCTTGTGCAATGCTTACTTTGCGAGGTATTTCCTTGAGCCAAAATTTTGTGGTACTCAAAATATATAGGGAGATGTTAAATATCTTCTTGTGAAAACCAAACCCTGGAGAAAAGATCTTTTCTAAGTCTAACTGATGTTTATCTTCATTTGATCCTAAGCAAGTCTGCGTACTTTATGGGAAAACATGTCTCTGGCATGTTGAATTAGTTCATCGACAAGCTCTCCCTATAAGGATATGCTTGGGTTTGTTTGTTTTCCAAAATAAAATTCCTGCAGTGAAAATATGTTTGTGGATGATACTCCCCACCTCCCCCCCGCCTTTTTTTTTGTTATTGCTATTGCTATATTTTGTACTAATCTAGTGAATTTTCTATTAGGAATGCAAAACATAACAATAAGAGCTAACATTTATTGAGCACTTATGATATGTCCATCAACCATTTAAGCTAGTGAATCCTCACGAAAACAAAAACTTTAAGAAGTAAATTTTACTCTTTTCTCCTTTTTTTTTTTTTTTTTTTTGCAGCTGAGGAAACAGGCCGTGAGCTAGACTTAGTGTAGGTGTGTTTTACTTCAGGGACTTTGTTCCTCAGCACTACACTGTCCTCTTTGTGACAAATCTCCTATGGTTGGCTACTACAAAAGTTGCCAAACATATTGATAAAAAAAAAAACAAACACTTGACAAAAATTTCAGATTCTTGATGATGATTTTTAAATTAGAGAAACACTTGCCTGTTTCATAGGTAAGTGCATTAAAATC
Organism: Lynx rufus; assembly: GCF_022079265.1. NCBI lineage: Eukaryota > Metazoa > Chordata > Mammalia > Carnivora > Felidae > Lynx > Lynx rufus. Next base: position 27,343,161 of record NW_025814829.1, on the reverse strand, counting down.
ATCAAAAACAAAGGAACAAATATTATTTATAGTAATCTCTGGGAAACTAAAATGCTCTTCCCCGAAATCACCCTGTAGTGTTTCTTTGTTCTGAATAAATATATTCTTCCCTATAATTAAGCTAACTTACCAAAATGGCTGCTTTCCAAGTACATTGAATTATTAGAAAATACACCCACACATACACACACACATACACAATACATTTAATGCTTGGGCCTTCATCTCCTTTGAAACTGGTCAAATTAGTTTTTACTTCTCTGAAAAATATTTATATGTATATAAACATGTAAATTTATATATAATAATAGAGTGTATATATATATATATATATATAAGTATATACACACATATATATGTATAGATATACACAATACCAAAATAGCAAATACAATAAGAATTATGGTAACCATACAAATTTTCTTGTTTTCTCCTGAACAGAGATTTTCAAATTGCTATTCTCAGCCCCTAGGGCTCCTTGGAGTTGTCTTTAGAAAGGGCAGGAGGCTATGTGACTGGGCCACAAGGTCTCCTTCAACCTGAGCTGGTCCACATTACGATTTTGTATACTGGGATTACTCATATTTTCCTTGAAAGAGTACTGCTGTGCTTACAGAAAGAAAAGTCTGAAACCCACAATTCTAGAATTTCTTATAACAGCCAGTAGATGGCAAACTTTACTGCAAGGAAACAGTTTGGCAGACTATCTAAATTGGTCTGAAAATACCAATTGCACTTCATATCCAGTAGTTTCTTGCTCTGGATTTAAATTTTATATGAAAGTGGGGAACAAAATTCTCAATGGCCATTTCCCTGGGAATTAAACTCCTCCAATTGTAGTTTTAAGTATTTTTATAAGTTTTGTTCTTAAGGTATTATTACAACGAAAATTACTTCATTGTTGACTAAGTGTTCGCACAATATACTAGGCACAATACAATAATATATATAGATGACAGATTTTTTCAATTAGGTGCACAAAACTGGAATAATTATAACCCTTACTTCATGACTTCATTGGGCTATGCATAGTTTATTTTCATTTCTTTAATTGGCTATTTAGGTATTTTTAATAAGGCAGTAAATTGCAAGTCCTTTGTAAGTTTGAAAAATTATAATTTTCTTTTTGAGAGGCAGTTGTCTTTGCTTGTTTACTACAGTCCGCTCAAGTGTCAGTTAATAACGCCTAGGTCATAGGGGGCATTTCCAAGAGGTCCCATTAGCATCTTACCTATGAACACACCATAAACCCAGGAAGCAAGTGTGCAAACGGTGCCAATATTCCCATTCATCCTGGATGAGACCCAGGAAAAGCATGTGCTTGATAGATGATCTTGTCCAGAACGAGTACTGAAAACATAATTCAAGGTGTATGTGTGAACAAAGCGATGGGGGGTCAGTGTGCATGACCAAATTATAAATATCCATTTTTGCTTTTAAAAATATCTTTATCAAATGTATTCTGTAATACTTTAAAAGTCTCTAAGCGTTGTAAGGGAAACACTAGTCCACTTTTTGCCATCCCCATTCCTGCTTCTTACTCCTAATGTGCATTCTCCAGAAGCAACTACTTAAAACTCTTTCAGTTCTTTCTTACGGTTTTTATTCATATACTTGTAAATACTAGGCTGAGATTTTCCCTTGCTTTTGATACTGGCATAATCTATTGGAATCCTACTATGCTAAAAGTAGATTTAATTTTCCCGTAGTTTTCAACTACACACACACACACACACACACACACACACACACACACACACAGCTCCGCTGCTTTGGTTAAATCATGTATTATTATCATTATTGGTATCACAAAGAACTCTCTGCAGTTACACAGTATATTATGATTTCATTTCCCATTTTGTGCAACCTTTTCCCTAGAATTAATACTAGGAATTTTTTTTTTCAACGTTTATTTATTTTTGGGACAGAGAGAGACAGAGCATGAACGGGGGAGGGGCAGAGAGAGAGGGAGACACAGAATCGGAAACAGGCTCCAGGCTCTGAGCCATCAGCCCAGAGCCCGACGCGGGGCTCGAACTCACGGACCGCGAGATCGTGACCTGGCTGAAGTCGGACGCTTAACCGACTGCGCCACCCAGGCGCCCCAATACTAGGAATATTTTTAAAAAGAGTTTAGTTTTCCATTACTTCTCTATATGGTACTCTGCATTTTCCTTCTTGGAGCTCTGCTTTCTCTTTCAGCACTGGTTAATCTCTACGCTGGTAGCATACCTGTAGTACAGCAGGCAATTTTCAGTAAAATGTTCTGTTTCTTTATTAGAACGCTTGTATGCTAGATTCCATGTCTCTTTCTTGATTTACACTCCCACTTTCACGGAACCTATCTTCTAGAATCTTCCTGAAAAGCGAGTGTGTGAGGTGAAAATTTGAATTTCTGAATCTCTGTAAATATTTTTCTTCTCCCTTAACATTTGGTTGACAGTTTAGCTGGGCATAGAATTCTAATTTAGAAATTATTTTCTTTCAGGATTTTTAAGGCATGTTTCTAATGTCCCCTGGCTTCCAATGTTTCTGCTGATAAATCAGATGTTATTCTGATTTCTGATGCTTTGTAAATGAGTTATTCTCTGTTCCACCTCAGAAAAATGATGAGGTTTGCTGTGGATTTTTTAAAAATTATTTTCCTACAGCACTTAGTAGAAACTTTAAATCTATACACCTGTTTTTAATTATGGCAACAATTTCTGTATTTCTGGCATAATTTTAAATTCCTTCTCCCTCCTCTCCTTGCCTCCTTCCCCCTCCCACCCCATTTCCTTTCTTCTCTTATTTTGTTTTTCTTTTTTAATATTTTTAATGTTTATTTTTGAGAGATAGAGAGATAAGGCACAAGCAGGGGAAGGCAGAGAGAGAGGGAGACAGACTCTGAAGCAGGCTCCAGGCTCTGAGCTCGAACCCACGAACTGTGAGATCATGGCCTGTGCCGAAGTCGGATGCTCAGCCGACTGAGCCACCCAGGCACCCCTGTTCTCTTATTTTGAAACTCCTCCTTGAGTCGCTCTCTGGTTCCCTGTTGCTTCTACCTCCCCTTTCCAATCTGTAAGTATTTTTTTTCCAGCATCTGGTAGATTTTCCTCAAAATTACCTTTCAAGTAACTCAACTGGATTTTTCATTTCTACTACTGTATTTTTAATTGTAAAGACCTCTTTTGTTATCTAGAAGTTTATTCTAATAACTTCCTATACTTATTTCATTGCCGCAATATCCTCACTTAACTCTTTGAATATGTTAAACCTCAAAGTTTCATGATTTTTTGTCCACTCCCTAAATTGTCTTTGTCTCATCCAATTTACTTAAAAAATATTTTTTTTTGTGTGTGTTCTGTTCTTAGTGTTTTATCTTAAAGGGTTTTCTCCATCTGGTAATCTCATAAAAATATGTTTATATTAAATAAAGAGGTACTACTGTTTCTTAAGCTGATTAGTGGATACAAGGATGTTTGTTTATCATTATTTAAAGTATAATTGTAATAACATTTAAAGTATAATTAAAGGATAGCAATTCCCTATATGCATATATACACTTTACATATACTCATATATGTATTTGTTTAAAAAGAGCTATTGGAAAGTTCTTTTATTTCATGTTACAGGACTTTCTAGCTTACTAAATTTATTCTAGAGTGATTGGCCTGGCTCATTTCAATGGGGACACCCAATACCAATATCTGTAAGTATTTTCTTTTGGGCTCATCAAGAGAAATAATTATTTCCTGCTTAGGGAGTAAATCTGGCTGCTGGCATTTTTAGAACTGAATTAGAAATGAGGATGGGGAGGGTCTCACAATTCTGTATGTAGATATTCACTTCCCCCCCTTTTTATCAGACCAGAGCCAGCCACTCCCACATCACCAGCACTTGTGCCTTTGGCTTTGAATCGCCTTCATGGGGGAAGGGCAGTCATGTAGTTTCCTGGGATGAAAGATGGAACATGGGAATCTAACTGTACTTTTGGTAAGTTTTCCAAACAACCTTCCCATTTTCAGCACCACTTGAGTACTTGGAACCCCTAATTCCTGAAACTTTCTGGGGTTCCGCAGCATCAACTGGCTTGCTTCTGGGATTCTCTCACCTGGGATTTGCTTATTCTGGTATACTAAGTCTATTCCAACTCATCCATCTACAGACGAGCTTCCACTTATATGTATGAGTGTATGTATATGTGTATTTATTGCTGTCCCCTCAACCTTCCTTCTGGATCTTGTGAGTATGACGATTTCATTCCTCCTTGTCCTTTTTTGTTTCCCCTAGGACTGTTTCTATGTGTTATTTATTGAGGTATAATTTACATACAATAAAATTCACCCAATTTCAGTGGCAAACACATATGGTCAATAGCTATTACTACAATCATGATATAGAATGTTTCCACAGAAACTCTTTACAATTAGTTTCCTTCACCCACCTCCATTCCCTGGTGACCACTGAGCTGCTTTCCATCCTTATAACTTTGCCTTCTCTAAAATGTCTAAATGTCTCATAAAATTGAATCATCCAGCAGATAGTCTTTGTGTCTGGTTTCTCTTAATTAACGTAATACTTTAGAGATTCCTCCATGTTGTTCACTGGGTCAGTAATTTGCCCATTTTATTCCTGAGTAGTAGTCCAATGTGTGATATATTAAAATTTACTTACCAACTGATGAACATTTGGGGTTTTTCCAGTGTCAGCCATTATGAATAAAGCTGCTATGAATTTTGCAAGCAAGGTTTTGTGTGGATATTATGTGTTCATTTTCTTGGGGGAAATACCTAGGTGTGGGATTCCTGAATAAGTGTATGTTTAAATTAATAAGACACGTTGAAACTTTTTTCCAAAGTGGCTATGCCATTTTGTATTCCCTCCAGCCACATATGAGATATGTGACTGATAGAGCAGTACAACAACAGTAAAAATAGTCTTTTAAGGTATGATGCATTACTAAAGATAAAAAGGATATTTTATGCCTATGAGGGTCAAGCCAGCAGGACAATGTAACCATGTTAAATTTCTATGACACAGGAATATAGTTTCAGAATATAGAAGTGAAAACTGTCAGAACTAAAATGAGAAATAGAAAAATTCATATTCACTGTCAGAGATTTCAATGCATCAGTCTCAACGAAGAGAAGCAGAAAAAGCCCCAACGTTATAGAAGTTCTGAATAACACAGTTAGCAATTTGATATAATTGAGTTTTACAGATTTTCCATAGTTCAAAGAAGAAAGAAATCACCATGAAAATCGGAAAATATTTTTATTTGAATAACATTGAAAAGAAATCACACGAAATGCAGTAAAGCGGTGCTTACACAGAAATTTTGTCTTAAATTAATAAATTAGAAAGAATGCCTGAAAAAGTAAATAACAAGCTAAACTGCTTAATTCTTAGTAGAATTAAGAAAATAAAAATGTAAAAGCAGAAATCTAGGACAGAAAACAAGATCTTCTGGAGAAACTATACAAAGTCAAAGGCCAATATTTGAAAACACTAATATAACTGGTAACACACAGGCAAGAATGATTAGTTACTGAGAGACAGAGACAGAGACAGAGACAGAGAGACAGAGAGGACTTGAATAAGACTTCCATTTTTTCCACACCCTGTGAGCACCTAGTAATGCCAATTTTTGCCACTTGCTCTTTCTAGTGGGTAAGTAGTGATACTGTTTTTAATTTCTGTTTCCCTGATGGCAAATAATGTTGAGTATTTTTCAATGTGCTTATTTGTTATCCCTTCATGTCTTTCATGAATTTTGGAAAGGAACAGAATAAAACACTTAATGCGAATATCATCATGTTTACATCAGAAACCCTACCCAGTAAGTATCCTAACTTCCAAAACAATACAGCAAAAAGAAATGGACTTTAGAACCAAACAAATCAGAGATTCAAATCCTTCCTCTCTTTGACACCATCCAAATGACTTAGTCCTTACAAAGCTTAGCTTTCCATCTGTAAAATGCTTTACACAAATATTGTTAGAAATCTATTTTAAAAGTTGCATTGGAAAGGCATTGGGTATAAATGCCAATTTCCTTCTCTGTCTTCCCACACTAATTCTTTATTTCATGGCTTCAGTGATAATGCTTGATGATTAATGAAGGAAACAACCATCAGCATCACCATCACCACTAACAAAATAAACAAAACAAAAATAAATGGAAAACCAAATTTCATCAATGCCTTCCCTTGCTGGTGCAGTTAAGAGGACAGCTGGAGTATTCAACTGAGTTTTTTCAGCTTGGACACAAGAACTTTAAATGCTTCCAAAAGTTTGAACTTATTAAATATTTCTTCATATCCCTCCCCATTTCCTGCCCCACACCCTCTCACAATTTTCTTAGTATTGCCAAGAATGCCAATACCCCTCATGCGTTAGTTCTTTTGTGTGCAAATAATATCTTTCCTCCCCTTGCATTCATTAAAAAAAAAAAACAAAAAAACCCATCTCAAGTACCTTTTCTTCAGTGAGGCTTTTCCTGGTATGCTTTCCCTGACACATGTGATTTCACAGCACCCTTCCATGTTTCGGTTGTGACATGTTCCCCCTTCCTTCCAATATGTATGGACACATGTTACGTGATGAGTAATATTGCAGACCCAGGAAATACAGACAAGGTTTCCTCCTTTCCTCCAAAGAACTAACATTCTAATGAAGAAAACAGAAAACAAACATATACAGAAAAAAATAACAGCATATGTAACATAGCAAATAAAACAACAAAATTTAGAAAAGGAGTTCAGAGAAAGTTCTCAGGAAGTGACACTGCAGCTAAGACATGGCATTTGAAGATGTGATAGGAAACCCAGCATCTGAAAAAAACAAAAAGACTAAAACTAAAGTAAAAGGATGATTAGTTGAGTTTTCTCATAGGGAGTAGAAAATGTTGGCTCTCTGATCAACCCTCCTGATAATATATAAGCATATGTTAATTTCTTTCTTTCTTTCTTTCTTTCTTTCTTTCTTTCTTTCTTTCTTTCTTTCTTTCTCTTCTTCTTCTTCTTCTTCTTCTTCTTCTTCTTCTTCTTCACTGTTTATTTATTTTTGAGAGAGAGATGGAGACAGAGTGAGAGCAGGGGAGGGCAGAGAGACAGGGAGACACAGAATGTGAAGTAAGCCCCCAGGCTCTGAACTGTCTGCACAGAGCCCAATGTGGGGCTCAAACTCACCAACGGTGAGATCATGACCTGAGCCGAAGTCAGACGCTCAACTGACTGAGCCACCCAGGTGCCCTTATAAGCATATGTTAACTTTCTATGTGTAGGCACTGGAGGAAAATTGTTGGCTGCCAGAAAGACTCCAGAGAAGATAATTATGAAAATATTCTCAATCTTGTACGACACACCAGTCCATCATTTCTTTTAAGTATCTTCTCATCACCCTGCTTGTGGCCACACCAGGTTACAAGAATCACCTCTTCTTTTGCAGGAAGAGAGGGAAAAGATTTGTCATTACATATTTCTCAAAGTTTGCACACTATTTTCTCCCAACAACAGTTGATTTATGTCTCATATCCTAAGAGCAAACTCCCCGTTTTGTAACTTTTTTTTATTACAAGCCTGTACTGTTGCCACTCTTATATTTGCGAGCAATACTGAGAGAAAGAAAGTAAAAATAAGAGAATGATATAGTAGATGAATCCACATGCAAGACAGTGTTTCATGGGAAAATACAATTGAGTTGAGAAATCATAAGGCTTCTCAGTATACACGATTGAGAAAATAACTATGCTGTGATCATAATCTATGCATATTTGGGGACAACCTATATGCATATACATAGCTAATGAGTTTGTCAACAAATTAAAGAATTATTGTTTTTCTGTTGGTTATTATTCCAATTAGAATTTCAAAAAAATGTATCCCTAGAACAGAGACGCATATAAAAACACAAGTCCATAGGAAAATAAAAGTGCATGAACTTGACTACATCTGTTTCCTTGCAGAGGGATTTATTTAATCTGTCATCTGTAAACTGTACATAGTAACACTGTGTTGCTATGAGGGTTAGAATAATATATGTGAAATACCTGGCAAGCCTTCAATAAATAGTTGGCCTTCTATCCTCTTTTAGTATTTTCATCTTCCTATGCTTTTCTTTTTAGAATACAAAGGGTAACTGTGACAAAGCAGTCATAAACTGAGTCATTCATTTGAATATTAGTTTTAGTTAGGCAATATATTCAGAGACAATTTTGTACGTCATTTCCCAGTATATTCCAGGATGCTCCACGGGAGAATGTGAATTTCAAAAATGTGTGTGTGTGAGACAACTTAACAGTTGCTTCAATGCATTCCATTGCTCACTTGGCCCCAAGAAAGGGAAGTGGAGGAAAAGCAAAGAATCTGAAACCAGCTACTTTTGTTTCTCATTACCAACTATATGACAAACCATCATTAATGAAAGACCTCATCATTGGACATCATTTGCTAAAACTCATCATTAGAATGCAGCCAACTGTATTTCATTAATGAGTTTCTTTGAGATGCGTGGAAGCAGAAAGAAGATCTTTATTTTTACCCTCAGCCATTTATTTGTAAACATCTTGACATCTTTTATTTCCTTCTAGATTCCTCTGGCAATAAAAATGACACCAGGTGCCTTGCAAGTTCTTGCCGAAACAATTCTACATGCAGTAATACTTCAAAGGACAACAGTTGCCACTGTTCGGACACAGCGATTGATTTGGACAAAGACTGTGACAACACGAAAGACCCATGCTTCTCCAATCCCTGTCAAGGAAATGCCACGTGTGTGAATACCCCAGGAGAAAGGAGCTTTCTCTGCAAATGTCCTCCTGGTTTTAGTGGGACAACCTGTGAAACTGCCATTGTTTTCTGTGGCACAAGCTCCTGCCAACACGGAGGTGTTTGCCATCAGGACCCTGTTCACCCCGTCTGCATCTGCCCAGAAGGATATGCTGGAAGATTCTGTGAAAAGGGTCATGATCCGTGTGCTTCCAGCCCTTGCCACAACGGAGCCGTGTGCCAGGATGGGATGGATGGCTATTCCTGCTTCTGTGTCCCAGGGTATCAGGGCAGGCACTGTGAGCTGGAAGTGGATGAATGTGTCTCAGATCCCTGCAAGAATGAAGCTACATGCCTCAATGAGATAGGAAGATACACTTGTATCTGCCCCCATGATTATTCTGGTAAGTGCTATCACGTTTGAATACCAGAGGACGTAATCAGCTTTCCCTTTCTTTAATATGACAGAAGCAGAGGTGACTTTTTGTCTTAGCCGCTTGTTTATGAATATGGTCTTGGCAGGAATTAGAAAGCATCCTAGACTACTAAAAGTCCACTGGGCTTAACCATTTGCCAGATGTCACTGTTGTCGTTTTAAACAGAGCCCTTACATTATTTAAATCTGAAGTTCAGTCTAGAATTAGTGGGCCCTATGAGGCCTAGCTTTCCAGGTCAGGGCACTTCAAGTTTCGTCAAGAGAAGATTCCTTTTGTCTTAGCTAAAGTGTGCCTATCAGCTAATGTCCAAAGCCTGACATTGGAGCCAACCGGGAAAGCAGGCCATGGACGGATACATGTTAGTGGGTTCTAAGGTGTGATCAACAGATCAGTGATGGCAAGGCTGATGTAATATGGTAAATGAGTTAAACCACAATTTTATTAATAAAGAAGTCACTTCTTGTTTAATTTCTTGGAAACAGTAAATAATAGTACCTCATAGCTATTCACCAAGTTTCTGTTGAGGTGGTATTTCAGTACAGAGTAACGAGTTGACCATTCATTCCCTAAAAGGTTACATGTTATTTATTACCTTCTCTGATCCCTATCCTCCAGAACCAGTTACCCATTTAGGTCATTTCTTCATGGTGACCATCTCTGATGCACTGTTTCACTCTCTGGATTCTCTACACTAATCCATGCTTTCTCCCATTCATTCATTCTGACTTCTGCTCGCCACTTTCCTGTGCTTCCTGACTCACCTCGTTGTGACATTTTTCACATTTTAATGCCACATTTCCCTTATCGCTTGCCACTTTTATAACCTCCCATGGTACTTGAATTTCAACTTGCCTTCTCTCAACGCTTTCACGCTTACTTCTTTTTCTTGTCATTCTTTTTCCATGTATGTTAAGTAATATAATTATTTGTAAAGTATTTCTCTTCAAAATGTATACCAGTATGTCATTTTTCTAATATTACACATTCTGGAAACATCTCTTATAAAATAGCCATTTCCCTAGTTGCTCTGACGTGAAATTTGCTCCCTTTCCCTCAATCCTCACCTAAAACGAATATTCAAAATCTATCTGGACATCCAACATGTCTTCCAAATTGAGCTTATCCACTCTGTTACCAGTACCTTGGCTCATGTCCTCATCATCTTGTGTATACTTACTATACAACCTCCTAGATTCTATTTCCAGCCTCTGCCTTCTCCAGGTTGTTCTGAACAGTGCCTCTGAAATCATCCTTCTACAATAGATCCGAGTGTGCCATTCCCTTCTGAAGAAACCTGAGAGCTTCCCACCACACGAGAATAATTTTCACGTCTCATTAAAAACCCTCCACAATTTGTCCCTTACATTGTAATCGTATCTCCACACCTCCTTCCACCAGAGCATTCCATTTCCTGAATTGTCTTCATCTTCTGTTCAAATGGTTTCCCTCCCTCCCTCCCTCAATTCAGTGTCTACTCTGTGACGTTCTGTACTTTCAGTACTTCATTCGACTCTCGCCTAACTCAAGAAGCATTTCTGATTTACCATCTGCTGAAATAACACTTTTAACTTCAATAGTAATTATTTATCACTTCCGTAGTGGTTTGCGCCTCTATTCGTGAACTTTGTCCTGTTCTTCAGAGATCTGTGTTTTTGTCTCGTCCCACTGAAGTATTACTTCCTAAAGGACAGAAGTCATGTATTATGTTTATGCTTTAACTCATCAGTCCTTTTTGGGTATTTATTATATGTCAGTCATTGTATTAAGAGAAGGCACTATTCCCAAAGTGCCCAGCATAGCCAATAATGGCTGCTTAATAAACTGTTACGGAATTGTTTTAATTTTCTAAATTTTTCCATATATTTCTGGACATCCTGTGTGGTAATGAAACTGAGGTAAACATATTAAGAGTTTACTTTCTCTATGCTTTTGTTGGTAGAATGCTGTGTTAAGTGGAAAATTATTTTATTGATTGCCTTTAATTACAGTACTAAGCTAAAAGTTATGAGGAACAGTAAAGGGGGTTATAAGACAGTACTCATACGTGAAAAGCTCCTTATCTATATGCCACATCATCATGTCTATTTTTTTAAAACTGAGTTACAGCAATTGAATTTCAATGTTTAAAAATTTTGATTAAAAAAAATAAACTTTTGTGGGGCTGGTGTGGGATTGCTTTTGTTTATAATGGACACATTTAAAACCCACTATGGTTTAATTAAGATAGTATCTTCTATTTCCTGCTGCTAGTACAATATTGCGAATGACTGAAAGAAGCAGACATGAGATCAAAGAAATGTTTCAGCCATTTTAGCTACAGTGTTCTTAAATAGTCTCATAATGGCAAAACACAGCTTGAGAAATGATGTTTTACAAGGTATGTTTTTATTTTTTACATTTCAATTAATTGGATTGTAATGAATCCTTTCAGTGGCATAAATTTAGGCATAAAAGATGTCAAGAGTATATTCCAAATGGGAAATATAGTAAAATTCCATTATAAGACATTTTACTCTACAACGAATTAATTTATACTGTGGATAAATCGTATCCCTGCTGGGCCCCATGAAAATGAATGCCTTTTTCTCACCATAACGTTAGCTCAAAGCCCACAATGAGGTCACCTCCCTTGTCCAAACCCTGGTATAAGAGAGTTGTTCCCTATTTGACTACGTTCTTCTCTTGCCCTCTAAGAAATCAACTAACTTTTATTATTTTAGCTCTGTTGACATAAATATAACTTGCTTGCAGAGTTTAAGTGACAGACTCATCAGGCAGTAAGAATTATGTCTGATATTAGCTGGTTAGGCTTATTCGGACACAAAGGTGTGATTTTCGTCTTGATCACCAATCTCCACAAGTAAAATAGCCTGCATTCTGGGAGCTCATCAGTGGTTCCCAGCCCTGACTAGACATTAGCTATTACCCAGGGAGATCTGAAACAAAGATGCTCAGATTCCACCTTCAGAGAGTCAAATTTAATTGACGATTCTAATGTATAGGTAGGGCTGGGAGCCAGGAGTTTGGTTTATGTGAACTTAATTTAGAAACTTTTCTTGCAATATCCCATCATTTAGACCCACAAGGAGGCTTGCTTTGCTTCAGCGCTATCCCATGGCGACCAGTGTTTGTGGTAATGAATGAGGAACCCAAAGAAGGTCTATAGGACCAAGGCCAATTAATGAGAAACCCAAAGAAGGTCTCTAGGACCAAGGGAAAAGCTGGAGTTGGGAAGGGAAGAAGACTATTAGTAATCAGCATGGATGCCTAGATGCTCTGCCTGAACCCAGACCTCCCAATGAATCCTGGAAACTACTATAATAACCCAGCTGCCGTGTGCTACATCCAAATTTAGAGGATCATAAAGAACCTGGCTTACAGGAAAAAGCCTGTGCTCCTCAGTGCAGCAAAGTAAGAAAACATAATAAATTTTAAAAGACAGAGAGAGGGAGAAGAGGGAAAAGAGCAGTAGCCCGCGGAGAGGGGGTTCACACTGCGGGAATCCTTCTCTGTGCACGCCACTGTGCTTCCTACGTGGTGATTCATGAACTGCAGAAATAGGCTCAGAGAGAGGCAGAGCTGGTGAGAAAATGCCAGGCATAAGCAAAAACTCCAACTTAAGCAGCAAGGAAGCAGCTGCAGACTTTTTGAATGGAAAGAATACATGAGCTCGTAGCTGCTTTTAGTTCAAGTTTATGCAGTGTACCGTTGTTTCACTGAGGGCTTTCTTAAAATTAGCAGATTGACAAATGAACAGTTTTCATGTTAAGGTGCCTGAAGCATGAGAAAAATGGGGCTACAAGAGGGCAGGATCAGGCCAATCTGATGCATGATGAAGCAAAACAGTGTGGGAAAATATCTTATTTCCTTCATTAAAAAATAGGTCTTTGGCACAAAAATAATCTTTTGGAAAATAAGAAAACACCATTAAATTTACTTATTGATTGCAAGATGCATCTTTATTTCAAGGATGACAACATACGAAAAATTCATTTTATATTCATGAAAATGTGTTAGTGTATGGAGACTAGTTAGAAGACTAGTTAGCACATGGAGAGACTACTCAGTTAGAAACCCATCCAGACCAGGGATAAGACATTAGGACCTGGCCAGGAAGAGTGACTGCAGGATGAATGGGAAGGTAGGTGTAGGGCTCACTAAGAAGACGGCTCACTTGGCATTTATTAAAGCCAGAATATTTCCAAGCTTATTTTATCCAAGCAAAACTTGAAATCTCTAACATGAAAAATAAGAATTCATTAAAAGTCCAATTGCCTATTCCAGCTCAATAAACTTATTTCTATCAGTGGTTCTCAAACTTTTAGCATGCATCAGACTCACCCAGAGAGCTTATTATAATACAGGTTCTGGGGCACCTGGGTGGTTCAGTCAGTTAAGCATCTGACTCTTGATTTCAACTCAGGTCATGGTCTCACAGTTCTTGGGATTGAGCCCCACACCAGGCTGACAGTGCAGAGCCTTCTTGGGATTCTCTCTCCCTTTCTCTCTGCCCCTCTCACTGCCCACCCCCATCAAAAATAAATAGATAAAGTTTAAAAATACAGTTTCTGATTCAGTAGATTTGTGGTGGGGTCCGTGCATTTTTAACAAGTTCCCATGCAATACTGATGCTGATCTTCTGCTGGTTTGGGGACCACACTTTGAGAAACCACTGATGTAGACAATTATGTGCATTTTCATGTGACAACACAAAGGTGTCTGTGTGTGTGTGTATGTGTGCAGTATTTTTTGCTAGTAACAGTCCTGGATAGATGATATGGATAAAAATAAGTATCTGTTGAGGGGCGCTTGGGCGGCTTATAGGTTGAGCATCTGACTTCAGCTCAGGTCATGATCTCACAGTTCGTGTTTTCGAGCCCTGCTTTGGGCTCAGAGCCTGGAGTCTGCTTCGGATTCTGTGTCTCCCTCTCTCTCTGCCCCTCCCTGGCTTACACTCTGTCTCTCTCCCTCTCAAAAATAAATAAATATTAAAAGAATAAAAAATAAATAAGTATCTGTTGAATTCACCCAGCCATTAATGTTGTCAAAACATACAGACACCCGTATACACTCAGGTGTGTATATAGATTGAGTTCCTGCAACGTGCCAAGCATTGTTATAGGCTCTGTAAATATAAGAATAAAGAGGTGATGAAAAAGTCCTCTTCCATCTTAGAGGGAAGAGACAGACATGTATAAAATAGTAATAAATAAAATACATAGTAGGTTAGGTGGTGATAAGCACAGTAGAGAAAAGTAAAACAAATAAGGGGAATTAGGAACTGAACTTCAGGTACAATGACCAGGGAAGGCTCTACTAAGAAGGTTACACATGAATAAAATTCTAGATAGGTAAGGAAGGGAGTTAGCCAATGTCTTGTGGAATAGCATCCAGGCAGAGGAACAGCAGATGTGAAGGCCCTTAGGTAAAGAGTACTGGAAAGTCTGACAAGCAGCAATGAAGCTGATGTGACAGGAATGGAGCGAGCAAGGAGAAGACATAATAGGGTCAGACTATTGGGGCTTGTGGGCGGCTGGAAGGACTTTCTCTCTTGTTCTTAATAAGATGGGAAGTTGTTGGATAGTTTTGAGCAGAGGACTGGAATGATTTGACTTACATTTTAAGAAAATCACTCTCCTTGTTATGTTGAGTATATACTGAAGGGGGTTGTTAGGGTAGCATCAGAGCGCCCAATAATACAATAGTCCAAGTGAATGGACTATTATTACATGGGAAAGAACAAAATAAAAGTATCAAGTGTTAACACCTTTCCCCCCTTTAACATTTAATTAAGATGGGAATGAACACAGAAGGATCATGATCATGCAAAGAAAACGTGAGCATACCTTCCCTGACCTGCTCTCTATTGCCCTCTGGTGGGAGGTCTAGATTATTCAGGACAGGTCTATTCAGAATAGTTCCAACAACAGTGTTCCTCAGTAGTTTGTATCAACCATATTTTCATACAGTCTTTCACAGGCACACTTGAAACTTATTCTACGCCTTTGAATTACATATAAATTACTCATTTATAATTTCCTATCAGACCTTCTTCTATTAGTAACTTTTTATATTCTTCTCTGTGCCTTCTCCAATATTCCTCATCCATTCTGACAGACTAACAGGTATGAACTCTGACAGTCATTGGCACTAACCCTGCCATTACAGTAGCATTTATCAAAAGCACAATTTGAATTTCAGGCAATGAGGAGATTTGAATCTAGGCTTAATGTTCTATCTTCTCTAAATATATTTTTGATCAATTAAATACTTTTTTAATACCATTTTTCTATGACAATTCATATAGATAACTTAATGGTGATGAAAATAATTTGGGGGAAATAAAAGTATTGTGTATCATAAAATATAAGCTTTTTCAAGAGAAAAATTGTTATTATCATTATGATTACCATTATTATTGAAAGTTTTTGCTGATTACAAAGTTAACAAATAAACCATTTGATGAACTTAAGTCAATTTATTGGGAATAATTATTAACAGTCCATATTTATATAAAGATATACAATATGTAAGACATGAATTTTTTTAAATCTTTTTAATGTTTATTTTTGAGAGAGAAAGAAAGAGACAGAGAGCAAGCCAGGGAGGGGCAGAAAGAGGGAGACACAGAATCCAAAGCAGGCTCCAGGCTCTGAGCTGTCAACACAGAGCCCGACACGGGGCTCAAACTCACAGACCATGAGATCATGACCTGAACCGAAGTCGGACACTTAACCAGCTGAGCTACCCAGGCTCCCCCGCTGTAAGACCTGAGTTTAAAGGACACTTAAATATTGTTTCTGTGAGCATCTATCTAAATACCTCACATTTTACTCACCACATAATATATATATTCATAACAAATATCTTTCACACCCAAAAGGCAAATAATGGGTAGCAGGCAAAAGAAAACATTTGGATTTCATGGGTTGTATCTTCATGTTATCAAAGGAAAATGACTGTTCTTCTATATGCTCTTAATGATGAAACTGATCATTTCTGTAGTGTCATATAAAAGAAAATTCACACGTATTCTGGCTTTTGCTCAGAACTAGAGCCATCTGAAACAGTTTTATGAAGAAATGAAGTTTCTGGCTTCGACAAGCGTTTGTTGAATGAGCGCACAAAGTAACAAATACTATTCACTCAGCAAATATTCAGGACATGCTTCCTTGGCACTGGACATTGTGCCAGACCACGGAGACATAAAAATGACGAGGACAAAATTTATCCCTGACGAAATACTCACAGTTTACCCTGGGAGAAGGCAGGCAAACAAAACTTACAATCGCTCTCTGACCAGAATGCTGACGCAGCACAAAGAAAGGAGCCAATGACGCTGCTTTGGATCAGGAAAATCTTCACAGAAAAGGTGGCCTACGAGCAGAGCAGAGCAGCAATGCATTTCGTTCAGGATGTTCAACTGAAACTTCGGCCCTCTGACTACTTTTATTAGTACTTTTATTGTATGAATAAGAACGAGCTGAAGAGCAAGGGAGAAGGACTGCAGAGGGTTTACAAGGGGTGAATGTCTCTTCTGTCATCTTTGCTTTGACGGCTGGTTTGTGGTTTAGCGAGTAGCTGTGAATGGCGTGCTCCATTTTAAACCCCCTCTGTCTGACTACTGCTCTTAGTGATTTCCTAGCCATCAGCAGGGTGGGTGTGTGGGTCTGAGTGAGGAGGGGATGAGCCAAAATATATGTAGTAATATGAAGAATGGGTGTAGTGGAAAGGCTGTGGAATTTGAGAGCAGAAGACAGGGCTCCCAGTCCCAGCTTTGATGTGTTCTAGTGGTTTCTAAGAAAGTGCTTTGATATTGATAAATAGTTCTGAGCTTCTGGGTCCTCACTCTAACATACAGGCATAATATCAACTAACTCTCAGGGTCACGGTGGCAATGAAATGATTTACTGAAAGTTTTCCCATAAACTATGAAGCCATGAAAATGCGGGCTGTCACTATTTTAATATCTTCAAATATTGCTGCTAGTATAAATGCTAGCGTTTAACAATCTTTACCTATACTTTTTATAGGTATCCTTTTCTTATACTGAATTGCTTTCTTTTTGGAATATATTAGAACCATACTCAGTAACAGATTAACTGAGATCATAATCTCTGTGCTCTATTTACATGTTTAAATGGGAAGGTTGCCATATGTGTAGGCAAGGATTTAATTTCTGAAGCCACCATATCATAAAACCAAGAAGTTAAGAATGTATTAATACTATAACATTTCAAATATTCAGGAATGACAATTATCCTAATAAACAAAAGCACAAGAAAGATATTTGTTGTGATTAAAACATTATAATGACAGAAGTGTGAAATGTAGAACATTGGCATAGTTAGCACAAAATGCAACTATTACGATTTTCCTATTATGATCCCAAGGAACTTCAAAATTAAGCAAGATAGAAACCATTTATAAAAGTAAGAGTGTTTTTCAAACATAGCATCTTGGAGACTTTGAAATGAGTTACTCCTAATTAAGCTTTATATATATCTTACCAATGTTACATACTAAAAATACACAGATACATACATATTAAATATAGGCTACTATTGAGGAAGTCATGCATATTAACTAGGAATATATTTTATTTATTTATTTACTTTTGAGAGAGAGAGAGCGCGCGCCAGTGAGCGAGGGGCAGAAAGAGAGAGAATCACATGAGGGGCAGAGAGAGAGGGAGACCGAGAGAATCCTGGGCAGGGCTCAGGTTCACCCATATGGGGCTCCAACTCATGAACCGTGAGACCCTAAGTAGGATACCCAACCGACTGAGCCACCCAGGCACCCCAGGGATGTGTTTTAAAATAAAATGATGTCTTTTGACATGTTCTGAGATTTATGATAGGAGTAAAGTGGGAGGAAGAGCATCCAGGTGGATTTAGAAAAAAAAAATGTGTGGAGAAGAAGAAAGGGTGAGTTAGTGCTGGGAGAAGCGGCAGGCATGGGGAAGCAGAGTATTTCCGCAGACAACCTTACCCCTGAAATTATCACTGCTACCAAAAAGCACAAGAATGCACTCCCCACTCTCTGCTCTTAGGGCTGACAGACAAGAGCCAGTCTTTCTAGTCCTAGAACTAGTTCTAGCCTCTAAGATTTTTCTAGAAAGATCGGAATGCTAAAATGGTGCCAAGAACATTTTTCAACTTGCACAGCTGATAGAAGCAGACAAGAGGGCAAATAAGACAGGAATTAAGAAAAGCAGCAAAAAACAAGTCAAGATTGAAGGCAGAGGTTATTCCAGGGAGGTCTCTCTGGGAAAGTAAAGCCCATAGAAACGGAAGAGATTGATTTCCAGGTCTCTAACGGCAAGTTAATAAAACTAATTCATAAAGAAACACTACATACAATGCACCAGGGTGTCTTGCCATTACCAGCGCCCACAGACAGAGAGTTCGAGGGTCGTGGAGACACAAGGCAACTGCCCAGTTGCAAGCCCCGCCATCCACAGTGGTGCCCTATTTCCCCAAAGGCAGACGTGGGGGGACCCCACTGCCTTGCCGGGCTGGGCGCGCAGGCCTGGGGATCCCCCCAAGTAGATCCCGGAAGCGAGGGCTGCCGGCGTGGCCTCTGGGGTCTCTGGAAGAGAGCCAACTGCGCATGCGGGACCTGCTCCGCGCTCCGGGCAATCGGGAATCCCGCCCATCCCGGTTTCCGTTCTGGACCAGGACCCGGATCAGGAGAGGCAGAGTCCCTGCCCTGGGATGTTGGGGGAAAGCCAGGCATCTGCCAGTGTTCAAGCCTGCACCTTCAGAAAGTTCCCTGACATCCAAAAGCCAGTTATGTCGCGAGGTCTGAAGCCGTGCTTGGTGGCACCAGTATACCCTGGGATGAAAGACGTCTGGGATCCTTGGTTCTTGGAAAGGCCTGGGTCCCTATCACGTCTCAATGAGGACTGTCGCTAATATGCAGCTCCCCGCCTCAGAGTGACTCACAGGGTTTGGGCAACCGTGCCCCCCGGGGATGTGCAGGTGGTTGGCGCCAGGCCCTAGCTGCACAGGCCTGGAGGGTCCTGGCTGTTCAAGACTTGCTGAAAGGGTATGTACTGGGCTTGCCAAGGGTGCGGTTCAGGGAGGTCAGGGATCTGAAAGCCATCCTGGGTCTGGAGAGGCCAGGTCACCACAGCGGGTTCTTGTAGGAAATAGACATCTGCCTAATTCCGCGTCCTAAACAACCTAATGATGACTGTTCCCCTTGAAGGCAGATCTGGGGGAATTCGACTGCCTTGCCAGGACCAGGCCGGGCAGGCTTGCTGGGGGGTCCTCCAACAAGAGACATAAATATAGCGTAAATCTATAGCTGTAATAGAAACTAGTGCTAGTGCACCTCATTGCACTAATACTTGGTCCTCCAGCAAGAGATACTAGGAGGTCCTACTACCTGGATAGGCCTGGCTGCTGGGGCTTTGGTGCCAGAGAGCTAATCGGGCACATTGGTCCACTTCAGCTGTCTGGAGCAAGCAGGAATCCCGTCCAGCCCTGGTCAGAGCCCGACCAGGACCAGGTTCAGGAGAGGCTGGATCCCTATGGTGTTCTATGGGAAAAACCAGGCGTCTGCCAACGTCCAAGGCTGCACCTTCACAAAGGAACCCTATCACCCCAAAGTCAGACACATCGGGAATTCTGAAGCCTTGGTGCCCTGGAATGAGAGATATCTGGGATCCCTCATACCTGGAGAGGCCTGGGTCCCTATAGGGCAGCACTTCCAAATGGGGAATGACTATTTCTTCTCTGTAGCCATAGTATCAGATTGTCTTGTGGGAGGAGAGTCCCCCTCCACGCACGAGGCTATCCAGATGTGAGACTGGGCCATAGACCTCAGGCCTGAAGGCCTCCAGGTGCCCAAGGCCTGGAGAGAAGGCCATGTTACACATACTGGTGCAGTGCAGTTCTGGGTAGCCAGAGAATTGCAGAAAGACCACCGTGGAGAGATGCCAGTTCCTCGGAGTGGGCTCTTTAGGGAACAAAGCGTGGGATTCCATCCCTAACCTAGCTATAAGCATCTGTTCCCCTGAAGGCACATCTGTTGGGAATATGACTGCCTTGCCTTGGCCAGGTGGGTGGGCCGGTGTGGGGGATCCTTCAGTGAGAGACCAGGGAGCCCTGGTCCCTGGGTAGAGAGAGGCCAGGACGCTGGAGGAGACTCTTTTGGTAATAATAAGTTATTAATAATATTTATAAATAATAGTAATAAAATAGATATAGTCAATAAATATTGTAAAACAATAATGTAAAAATACGAAACTGTTTTCATATTTCATCAGAATTAATCACTGATAATTACACTGATTTCATGTAGGCCAAGAAAGAAAACTTCTGCAACTAAAATATAGTACAACACCAAGACATTCTTGATTATAAAGTGCATCATAATTCCTAGATGGTAAATTTATGACGGAGAAAAGAGCAGTCCTCAAATTGAAAAAATTCAGGTGTCTTTCAGAGGCAAATCCTAGGCTTGTAAAGTCTACTTCAAGTGAGTGTCTTGTGAAAAGTATTTGGTACTTTTTGGTTTCCTTAGAAAAGGTCTATCTAAATGCACAAGCCAGGAATCTTACTGGATAAAACCCCAAAGATGTTCCCACTGAAAATAAGAAATCTGCCTTTAATTTCCCATTGATTAGCATCTTGCTAATCAATATAATGCTTGTTTGACACTGTTAATCAGAGAATGAAGTCTTTGGCCTCCATTCTTTGCTTTAGGATGTTAAATATGTGAATGTGATATACAGGAGAAAAGTGTAGCATAAATCTATACGTGTAATAGAAACTAATGTTAGTGCGCCTCTTTGCACTGATCATTGTTGTAATTGATACAACTGTAAGAATGCATCATTCTTTAAGGACTGAGGTGCAGTGTACATAATTCTTATTCAAAAGGAAATATGCATAGAGGCCTGTTAGATATTAAATATATTCAGGAGACTTTGAAACTTAGCATGCTAACCAAAAATGAGAGTACAATTATTTCTGAAGCCTGGGCTCTGAAAATAATGAGAAAGGTGTTCAGAGCAGTCTATCAGGGCCACACGGCACATGTTGTGCATTCTCTCCCCACTGTAATGAGTGACGAGGACAACATCAGTGACAAGACCTGCTCCAGGCTGATAACATACGATGTGCGTTATCTCGTGGCACAGAATGTTAACATTGATTTGTAATTGCTGAAAGATGCATATTGAGGGGCACAGTCTCTAAACACTGATCAGAAGTTTAGGGCACAGTCATTCAGAAACAACGTTTTGTTTTAAACGCTTGCCAAAGCCATGAATTTGCCTTTACGGTTTTTGATTGAGAGTGGGCTCAGGCTTGCAGAAGCATTGAGGACCCCTGTCCTGGCAGACCAGATTGCCTTTCGGGAGAGAGGGTGAATTAATCTATACCTAGGACTGGATGATTCATTTAAAATTCATTGAGCATTTTCTATATTCAAGAGTATGTGCTATGTGCTATAGATCTTAGTGTTAAAAGACAAAAAAATCACTTTGGCAGTTTTGTAGATAATATAAACAAATAAGCATTTGCAGTCAAATATATAATACATACTTTTATGTAACAGGGAATTATGAAAGAACTGTGGAGTGGCACCCAAGGCAGATGTAAGTGGTTAAGTATAGTTTCTGGCATCATGATGCTCAAATTCAGTTTTTCAGAACTAATTAGAATTAGCTGGAGGAAGTAGGAATGAGGAATGGGGCATTTTAAGCAAGGGGGGCACCTATGTGCAGCCTAAAGACATGAGACAGTGGAGCTGCAAGAGAGTCATTGTAGGTGGTACCAGGAGAGTCCTCATCTTTTTGAATCTTCTGCCACATTCCAAGGCTTTATCCTGGAGACAAGAGGAGCTATTTACCAACTTTGCACAGGCAATGATATAATCAGATTTGTATTTTATAATGACCACTCTCAGAAATGTAGAGAATGCCTGGAAAGAGAGAGGCCAGTAAGCAATAAGATAAGAAGAGAGATGTTGAGGGTCTGAATAAGGTTGTAGCAATAGCAATGGCCTTTTAGATCTGTTTCCCAGGGAGAAATGACAGGATTTGGTGACTAATGTGGGAAATAATACCAAGATAATGGTAACTCCTATAAATCTGGCTTGGGTTATTTGGAGATAATATCATTCACTGAGAGAAGAAGTTTGGCAGGGATGAGAGAGGGTGGATTGAGGAGAGAGAGTTTGTATTTGGAATTGTAGAATGATGTCTGTTGGGATACGTGGAGAAGACAACCTATAGATAGTTGGGTTCAGAAGAGCAATCTGGCCTAGGGTTAGACTGCTAATGTATAGTTTATGTGAAAATGTCACAGGAAAAGCTTCCTGAAATTCATTAGAATGGCCCCTGCTTCCATAGTCTTTATTATTATTATTTTTTTTAATGTTTATTTACTTTTGGGAGAGAGAGAGAAACAGAGCATGAGCAGGGGAGGGGCAGAGAGAGGGAGATACAGAATCCAAAGCAGGCTCCAGGATCTGAGCTGTCCGCACAGAGCCCGATGTGGAGTTTGAACTCACAAACTATGAGATCATGACCTGAGCCGAAGTCAGGCGTTCAACCAGCTGAGCCACCCAGGCGCTGCATCCATAGTCTTTTCTTAAACACAAGTAAACACAACATTTTATTTTTTTTCCCAATGTGTCTTTAATTCCTTGGCCTTTACTTGAACTTGGCATTTATCTGATGAAACCACTTTCTATGCGACCCTTATTAAAGGATTTTTCTTCTCCTTGATTCTCAAGGAAGGAAGGGTTGGCTTTCTCACTAACCCCCTGCTTCTGAAAGACCACTGGTGCATCATTCACTTACCACTTACGCTTCTCTTTTCTTTTCTTTGTAAGCTATTACCTCCTCCAGGACACTCTCAGTATTCTCAGTGACTTCTCTTTCCCAGACAACTTCTTCACATTCAGTTCAATTCAGCAAACTGTGCTAAACACCTGTCACGGGGCAGGTGTTTCTACACACCGAGGATGTACATCCTTGAAGAACATAATGTACGGGGCTGTGGCGTAGCCTCATGGCCAATAGCACAGGCTCTGAATTCAGACTGCCTGTAATCTCATCCTGGCCCTACCACTCTCTAGCCTGTTGGTCTGCATCAGTTTCTTAACTTCTCTGTGCTTCGGTTTCATCCTGAAGAAAATGAGCATAATGGTAGTACCTCATGGATAATTTTTTGAAGATCACACAAAATAAAATAAGGTACATAAAATGCTGAGCACAGTACCTGGTGTGAAATAAGCTCTCAAAAAATGTCAGTTATTACTATGAATATCAAAGCAAGGATCCTTGTCTTTAAAGCAGTTGTTGGAGATAAGAAAGTAACAAATAATAAAATATAATGCTGTAAGTGCTGTGAAAACACAAGAGGGTGGAACCAGTAAGGAAATCAGGGGAGACTTCACTGAAGGTGGGACATTTCACATAAGTCTTAAAGGATGACTTCATCAGATGGACAAATAAAAAAGAACCTAAGAGAGAGAGGAGGAGAGGGAGAGAGAGAGAGAGAGAGAGAAAGGATCAGTATGTCAAACTCTTAGAGGGTAGGGGGATATGGTGGGTTTGAGAAAAAGAAAATGATCTGATAAGACTGGCACATAGAGTGATGACAGATTCGTGATAGGAAATGAAACTCTAAGTATTACAAAGATTTTTTGATGCCACGATGAGAAGTTTTCAATTTATCCAAATCCAGTTAGGAGCTACTGGAGTATTTGATGGCCCATATGCTTTTAGAATTTCTTGAGCTTCCTGTTTTCAGTGACCTCCATCTATTCTGCCACAGCTACATGCCGATGCAGCTTCAAGTTAGTCCCTCTCATCATCCAAAACTACTTTACCACCAGAGTTCTCACTACAACCTGCGCTTCTGATGTCTTTGCTTTGGTTGGATTCTTACCTCATCTTTAGCAGAGTATTAGCCATCTGGCTTCTCCATACTCCTCCTGTCCAAAATCTCCTTCTCTATCTCGGTATCTCCTTATAGGCCTAGACTTTGTGGAGAGCTCTTCTACTGATGTGCCTGTATTGTTCTCTAAACCTTCTCGTGCTTGACCTGCAATTGTTATGTTGCAGTTTTCCAGTCCCGGAAAAGCCCCCTATTGCCTACTTTCTTTTGTCCTAATTTAAACTCTATTGATCCATCCCAATATTTACTACCAAATTTGGGCTATATATTTACTATTGCTCACTAGCTACTTATATGTCCATTGTACCCCCCACCCCTTTTAAAATCATATTTAGTATAGTGACGGCTCCAAATTTGTGCATCTCTGGCTCCTATACTCTCAGTATGCCATCTGTATTTGTTTTAACTGAGTCTGAAGCTATTCCAAATTCCCTTCCAGGGATATGTTTGTTTCCAAAGACTTCAAAACGTTTACAATTCTGTCTACCCAGAGGAATTGAAGAAGTAATAGGAAAGAACAAATAGATTATAGGTAATACCTACCATTCATTGAGCATTTACTATAATCTAACCTTGGTATTAGCCGTGGCAGAGCAGAGCTTAGTCCTAAGTGGTCTGTCTACAAAATCCATGTTCTTTCTACTCTTCCATGATGAATGGCAAAGAAAAAGAGGAAGAAGGGAAGTAATAATAGCAGGTACAATTTTTATAATTCCCTAACTCAACATGATACAAAGAGTGTGTGTTGGACTAATTGGAGAGCGCATTTGGCTGCCTTGCTTGCTTCAATAAGTATTCTCTTTAAAGCCATTTAATTTCCGTCTACCCAGGTCCTGTGTAGTTTTCTCTGTTCTACCATCCTGTACAACAGTGGCTTGGGAATTACGTGTGTCCTGATGTCTTTCCAAAGTTCTATAAGGGAAGTGGAAACAGCTTCTCTCCTGGGATCCCAACACCTATCTGGGGTGATATCAAATTCCCAGCTTGCCTACGGCAAGACTGAAGAGTGTGGAACTTCTGCACCAGCTTCATTTTTGCTACATCTTTTTTTTAATGTTTTTATTTTATTTTTGAGAGAGAGAGAGAGAGAGAGAGAGAGAGTGGGGGAGGGGCAGAGAGAGAGGGAGACATAGAATCCAAAGCAGGCTCCAGGCTCTGAGCTGTCAGCACAGAACCTGACGTGGGGTTCGCACTCACTTACAGTAAGGTCATGAACTGAGCCGAAGTTGGACGCTCAACCGATTGAGCCACCCAGGCGCCCCCATTTTTGCTATATCTTTAACTATGTGCCTGAGGGCTGGACCCAAAACTGAACAGTCTGCTTGTTTGAATATTCTACTCAAATCTTTCCTCTCTCGGGTATGTATATCAATTGGGTTTTGGTCAGGAAAAAAAGAACTCATTCTATGTATATCAGTTATAAAAAGTTTAAATGGGAATTAAGGGCTTATATGCAGAAAGGCTACATAGTTCGTGGGTTCTGCTGTAAAATAAAAATGTGGGGCCTCTAGTTCAAAAGTCATTAAGAACTTCGAGATGGTGACAGAAAAGCAAACCAAGAAGGAGTCTGTTAGGTTTGAATTGTGACCTCTCCCAACACACAAATTCATCTGTTGAAGTTCTACACCCTATGTTGAAGTACCTCAGAATGTGATCTTATTTGAAAACAGATACTGCTGTTGTTGCCAATATTAGTTAAATACTTGGTTTTTCTGAACTTTTGACAGTTTGTGCAGATTGAGTAGTTCAGAGTGAAACTGTCCCTGACTGTCAGGAATTAATGACACCTTAGGTCACCTGTATTTATGTAGGGAAGCCTCTGGATTTTAGCACAGTATTAGTTTTGGTGAGTCACCAAAGCTAATGACATCAGGGGATTTTTTTTTTCCTGTCTTATACTTTTTCTTCTTTGGGTGCGAGTTCTCCTTACCCTGTTTTTTTTTTTTTTTTTCATACCCTTTCTATTTTCTTATGTTTCATATTACCAACTATTAATGAACTGCAACCATTGGTTTGGTTCCTGGATGAATTTTTGTGAAAGAATTTTAGAATTATGAATTTTCTATTTCTTAGACCATCAGCCATAGAAGTGCTACTCACTGTAACTGTATTCAATTGCTGTTGCTACATATAGTTATAATAACATGGTGCACTACTTAAAAACACTAGGCATAAAATGAATGTTTTCAGGTGGAATGGACTACAAGTACAGGTATGTTTTGAATGTTGATTAATTGTATATTGAAAGGCTATAAGCATGTGACAGTAAGCATCCAAGTGAAAAATCAAAATCATAGTTATCCAGATGTTTTATCTATGAAGCCAGCATCTGGAAATACAAAAACATCTGGATGACTGGCTGTATTTACCACATTTCACCCGACTACTTTGGCATCATGCAGACGTAGACCAAATCATGTTTGTCTATATCAGGAGCAGTGATAAACTGCAATAAAAATTATGTTGTTAAGTTATATTAAGGTAATACAAATAAATCACCCTAAAGTCACTAGTTGAATTTGAAATTATATCTAAACTATTGAAACACATTCTTGTATGTACATCGCGATTTCTTTATTTGGGCTACAGTTTATAAGAGGAGCTTCAGAATTTAAAATAATGGCTTATAATGTATTTCTTAAGCACGAGGAAGTGATCCGGGTGTATTGCAGATGAATATATGAATTTGATTGGAGTTATGAAATAAAATTTGGAAAAGTTTTAGCAAGTTTTAAACCACTGGTTTGGCTTTGTATGTTAATCCTTTGCAGCAAATATAGATGACTAAGATACCAAAGGTATTAGTCTAATGTCATATAGGCAAAGGCACTATGGAAAAGTGGATTGACAAAAGGACGGGAATAGGTGGTGATAGGAATCGAAGAAGCACAGTCATTGAAGAGCTATGGGACACAGTCAAGTCAATGTACCTTAAAGGAGTTCGAATGAAACACAAGAATGTACGTAAAATCACCTTGCCTTGACACCGCATATGGCAGGTGTCGAGTAAGTAGCAGTTGCCCTCTGCTCACAGAGCACTATGGAAATCCACATCGACCAAACGTTCCTGGGTGGGCATAGTTCACTTTGCTTAAAGTTATGATTGATTCTGTGTGGACAGCTTGGAGTCTGGAGCCTGTTTCGGATTCTTTGTCTCCCTCTCTCTCTGCTCCTCCCCTGCTCACGCTGTCTCTCTTTCCAAAATAAATTAAAAAACAATTTTTTTAAAAAGGTTATGATTGATCGTTGTCATTTCAGGGGAGGTAATTTTGTGCCTTGTAGTTACTGAGGACTAACCCATTATCATTTTAGTTGCTATATATGTCTAAAAAATAATTGTAAGAAAAAATATTTTAACAAATTTATTTTTGTCTTACATCTTGGAAAACAGAGATGTTATTGTATTATTTTACATGGCAGAAATGAAGATGCTAAAACATTGCTGAAAAGCCATTTCAGAGAGAGAATGAGAATGAAAGTACACGTGTTCCACTGGCCAGTTCAGTGTTCGTTCCCTTGACCTTAGTTATGCCAAGTAAAATAGTTATGATTGATCTCAATCCCAGATTGGGTAAGAAACAGCCTGGCCTCAAATGGCAGGCCGTTTACCTAGCAACAAATACTGTTCCACAGCTTTATATTTTTATCAATATAAAATTTAATTTTTAAGTTTTTTTCTTCTCAAAAAACAATCAAATTTAATATGCTGGGATCCCTTTCAACTTAGGTATTTATAGAATCTAGTCACAGTTGTAAATGGTCAGCAGTGTTAGGATATGCTACTGCTTTTTTCTGTCAGGAAAGAGGGCACATTCTCAGACTACTAGCAACTTCTGAGTCATTTGAAAATCCCTCAATATCATTTTAATACATAATCTATTATCCTGGGTTGTAGGAATAGAAATAAAGATAGGTTAATATAGATATTTGCCCTTTTGTGTCTTTTAAAACATGTATGCAAATTTGATTATGGTATATCAAATATTATTTTGATAGAGTCAGTAAGGTGGTTTGTTATCTCCATGTGACTACTTTTGTAAGTCTTAAACATATTTCGCATAGTAAATATTCGTTTACAATTTTGGGGAGAATAGAGATTTTTCATGTAAATTACCTTAAAATGAAGTAGCTTCTTTTAAAATTTTTTTTAATGTTTGTTTATTATTTTTGAGATAGAGACAGAGTGCGAGCAGGGGAAGGGCAGAGAGAGAGGGAGACACAGAATCTGAAGCAGGCTCTAGGCTCTGAGCTGTCAGCACAAAGCCCGATGCGGGACTCGAACTCACCAACTGTGAGATCACTACCTGAGCTGAGGTCGGACGCTTAACTGACTGAGCCAACCAGGTGCCCCAAAATGAAGTAGCTTATACTAATTATATTATGTCACAAACTGATTTCCTATTTAAAAGTAGTATTTTACAACACTATGGAAATTTTAAAATATGTTTATGCAGAAGGAGTACTTAAGGAAATAATTGCACATCATATTTGTACAATAAATATAGAAGGACCAAGTATTGTTTTTTTTCCCTCTAGCAGCATTTAGTACCACCTACTATCATAAGCATTTCAGAACACATTGTAATTGTAATAATAATCCTATGAGGTAATTACAAGTAGTGGTCCCATTTTTCAGGTGCAGAGACTGAGATATGGAAAGATTAAGGAATTGCCAAAGATCACACAGCCAATAAGTGGCTGTGCCAGGATTCCACACTGGGTCATTTGGCTTTGGAGTCTGAGCTTGCACCCACTCCCCTTACGATGCCTAACTAACTGCTTAAAAATAATGAAGAAAATTGACCGGTCCCTATAAAGCTTCCAACAAAAGTACAGTTAACAATAACTTTATTCTAAAAATGACTTGTTCCAACAGATTAAAAAGCCACAAGCTGTTGTATCCAATAGTTCTTTGTAAGTAACAGCTGCTCTGCATTGTGCAACTTCCCACAAGCATGCCAGAAAGTTAATATCAATTACAATTAAAGAGGAAAATTATTTTGGGTAATATAACATTTGACAAAAAGCCTTGGTAAATAAAGCACTGGCAAAGAGCTAAAATATTAACGCTGTGCTAAAACTTTTCCTTTTTTCTGTGCCGACTTTCTTAAAAGGTGTGAACTGTGAAATGGAAGTTGATGACTGTTGGTCCCAGCCCTGCCTAAATGGTGCAACCTGTCATGATGCTCTGGGGGCTTATTTCTGTGACTGTCCCACTGGATTCCTTGGTGATCACTGCGAACTCAGTACTGATGAATGTGCCAGTCAGCCGTGTCTCCATGGAGGGCTGTGCATAGATGGACACAATAGGTACGTTTTCTCCTGTGTTTGGGCGATTGGCTTAGAGAGAACTCACTGACCAACCAACCACGACTGTACCTCTCTGGGGATTTTGGAGAGCTCATGTCCTCAGCTGAAGATGTTCACACTGCTTTCCACTTTATTTTTTTATTTTTATTTTTTAATGTTTATTTTTGAGAGAGAGAAAGAGACAGAACGTGAGCAGGGGAGGGGCAGAGAGAGAGAGGGAGACACAGAATCTGAAGCAGCCTCCGGGCTCTGAGCTGTCAGCACAGGGCCCGATAGGGGGCTCAAACCCATGAACTGTGAGATCATGGCCTGGGCTGAAGTCAGAACCAACTGAGCCACCCAGGAATCCCTGCTTTGCACTTTAAATGACAAAAAGTTGTAACATTCAGATTTTACTCAAAAATTCATCCTTTAGAGGTCATTTGTCCCAAGAGTGAGAATTTTCCAAGTCACTCTGGTAATCATCTAGGACTGTTTATATTACAAAAAAAATGCCAACTTTTCAATTCCACTAAACTTGTTATAGATAGGGAAAGTGCAAAAACAAAGCTATAGATTATTCTATATGTGAATATAAGGTGGTATTTACATAATTACAAGCATATAAATCAAGTGATGAAAAATAAGTCCTTTAGAAATTGTATATAAACAGTGTTGGAAAAGGCAGTGATATCAAATTGATTGTATCTTGAATGTCCAGGTGTTTGGAGACTTGGGTGAATACTTTTGAGAGAGTAGACTGGCGAGAAGTAGCTATGTGAATCTGCTCCGAAGTCGATTCTATCATTGGCTTTTCAGCCGATTCTATCATTGGCTTTTTATTTATTATTTAAAATAATAAATAAATAAACCTTAATACAATATACATAATAAATGTAGGTGATGGTAATTGATTATATATAAAATATTTTATTTTTTTTAAATGTTTATTTTTGAAGGAGAGGGAGAGGGAGAGAGAGAGAGAGAGACAGAGACAGAGACAACTAGTGGGGAGGGGCAGAAAGAGAGGGAGACACAGAATCTGAAGCAGGCTCTAGGCTCTGAGCTGTCAGCACAGAGTCTGATGCGGGGCTTGAACTTAGAAACCATGAGATCATGACCTGAGCCAAAGTCAGAATCTTAACCGACTGAGTCACTCAGGTGCCCCTATAGAAAATAGTTTAAAAAGAACTTTCTGATACCTATTTAAACCACAAATACCGAATTATCAAATGCATGGCAATTTGAACAACATTAGTACTTAATGTTTTGTTGGATCCTTCAGCAGCTCAGTGGAAGGCAAGCTGAGCATTCATATTCTCACATTACATTAGATGTCCAAAGTTCAGGGAAGTTAGGTGACTCCCACAAGTTCACACAGTTAATTTTTTGTAGAAGAAAGACTAGAATCCAATTCTTCTTTATTTAATAAGTAAGCTCCAATTTATCCCAAATCTAAGTTTCAAAGAGAATCGGACTCGAAAGGGGAGGAGTAAAAGGCACACGTACTTCAAATATATCCAGCAAAATAATGTGATTTTAAATAGGACAATGTAGTTGTGTGTTTCTTTTGTAAACTCTAAAGTATAACTTTTAATCACATTTCACGTCTTGACTCTGACTTTCAATTTTACCCAAATCATTCTCCAGTGACAAGAATCTATATTCCTCAAGGCAGATTACTGACCAACATGTAGACTGACCAGAATGGAAGTTTCCACACATGTACTGCAGAGGAAGAGCAGGAGGTCCCCCCATCCATGCTTTACTGCCTCCAGAAAACATCAGGACAGAAAATACACAAAGCTTTTGCTTCCTATGGAGATGCAAACAAAACAAGGCTACTGAACCTTGCCACCTTTCAAATCTTTGTGTAATGTGCCGTGGATAATTTTTCTGTTTTACCCTTCTCTCTCTTAGTGCCTAAATTTTGGGAAGATGAGTACAAGGTCAACAAATACAACCTGACTTTAGTTTCCCACAACAAAAATGAACACATTTTCTATGAGGTTTATGGGAAGGTCAGAAACTATACACCAAAGAAACAAAAAACAAACAAGTTTCTTGTAGACCAAAGGGATATGCAAATAGAGTTTCCAGGAATTGGGGCCCACTAGCCAGCCTCTAGTACAGGGCTCTTGTCTCTAATGTCTTATATATAGTAGATTTTTAGTAAGTATTTTAATTAGTAAGAGGATTTCTCACTAGCAATACATATACAAATTATAGTGACTTATTACATTTGCTAATATTTCAGTTTCCTTAGTGAAATCTTCTTATCTGTGTTTGGTGGTAAACATTCACACAAGCCATAGTGAACAGAACTCTAAGTCTTTATAAGTTCATAGGTGTTCTTTCCCCTAGACCTTCATTTCATCAAAGCCGAGTGTGCAACCCCATGTTTTTATAATACTAAATCCTTGAGGAGATCCCATATAAATTAAAAGCTCCTCTCGATAAAGTCGACAAGTATCCCCATCAGATTTGTGTTTTGAGTCTCTCAGATAATCTCACTCAACCAATGAATGGATAGAAATAGCAAGACTAAAATATTCCTGTAATCTAAAAATAAGAGAACGTAAGTCACAATTTATATAATGAGGGCTTTTCCTGTTTTTTTAAATAATTTATTGTTTCATTTTTCATAAGGGACCTTATTAATGGGCTGTAAATATAAAAGAGCACCACAGTGGTATAAATCATTCTCTACTGCCTTCACAAATATTAACAACTTTATTTAGTACTACTTAGTAATAATTTATTCCGTGTTTTCTGATGTTTCAGATACCATGTCTATTCTTTCTGTGCACATTCAATTATCACAATAACCCTGTGACATAGGTACTATTGTCTTCAATTTATGGATGAGGAAACTAAAGCAAAGAATCATGGTTTCCAAATAATTTTGCATGAAATTTTTAAAGATTATCATAAATTTTAAAAGATAATCAGGTACCAGTATGGAAATACATAACGTGTTCAGGTTCGTAGAGATAATTCCCCAGAGTTTTTGAGACAAGTGTTAAAGCCATGCCCGGGGTCTCAGACTGATGGACAGGGGAAGAGACAGGATAAAGGTACTTGATCTCAATATGACCAAGAGTTGATGTGAAAATTTCATTTTACTCTCCAGCTATAGCTGTAACTGCATGGATAGTGGATTCACAGGGACACATTGTGAGACCCTGATGCCTCTATGTTGGTCAAAACCCTGTCACAATAATGCTACATGTGAGGACAGTGATGACAATTACACTTGTCACTGCTGGCCTGGTAAGTGACAAAATATCTTCCACCAACTTTTTTTTTTTTTTTTTTTTTTGCTTAGAGTAGAAACAAACCACTTATGGCAAATGTAAACTAAAAAAATCTTACTGTTAAAGGTTGAAAACCAACTCTTTCTTCTAGATTCTGTTTTTTATTAAGTTATTTTTTATTGTTTATTTATTTTTGAGAGAGAGAAACAGGGGAGGGGCAGAGAGAGAGAGAGAGAGAGAGAGGGAGACACAGAATCTGAAGCAGGCTCCAGAATCTGAAGCAGGCTCCAGAATCTGAAGCAGGCTCCAAGCTCTGAGCTGTCAGCACAGAGCCCAATGTGGGGCTCAAACCCACGGGCCACGAGATCATGACCTGAGCTGAAGTCGGACACTTAACCGAGTGAGCCACCCAGGCACCCCACTAGTTATCATTGTTCAACTGAATTCTTCATTGCTCACACATACCTACTGCTACACGATGCATTGTCTAAAGTAGGTTACCATGTGCCTAATCATTAGAACCATCTAGAGGAAACAGAGAGGAGAAAATGAATAGAAGAATCAATTTTAGCATGGTCTTCATGGAGAAAAATTCACTTGAAGATGCTTCCTTTTCTTCCAAGATATTTTCACTGATACCTAGAATATATTGAAACCCATGAAACAATATTAAAACCCTAGGAGACTGTATTATATTTCATAGTCAATATAATTACAATGGTCCCATAGAGGGTATGGAATGATTATTCCAGAAATAGGTGTATTCTCCTCAGAATTTATAATATAATTGAAATTATTAGCTTAATATACATAAACCATAACTAAAAATTACACATAAAGGGTAATTAGGCTAGAATGTAGAGGTAATACCAGAATCAGTAGAAAACATTATATAACACTTGAGCCAACAAGTCACCTGTAAATATTGCTGTTAGTTTTATCAAAAAAAACTGCTTGGGGCGCCTGGGTGGCGCAGTCGGTTAAGCATCCGACTTCAGCCAGGTCACGATCTCGCGGTCCGTGAGTTCGAGCCCCGCGTCAGGCTCTGGGCTGATGGCTCAGAGCCTGGAGCCTGTTTCCGATTCTGTGTCTCCCTCTCTCTCTGCCCCTCCCCCGTTCATGCTCTGTCTCTCTCTGTCCCAAAAAAAAATAAATAAACGTTGAAAAAAAAATTTTTTTAAAAAATAAAAAAAAAAACCTGCTTAACATATTTTTTTTAATTTTTTTTCAACGTTTTTTATTTATTTTTGGGACAGAGAGAGACAGAGCATGAACAGGGGAGGGGCAGAGAGAGAGGGAGACACAGAATCGGAAACAGGCTCCAGGCTCTGAGCCATCAGCCCAGAGCCCGACGCGGGGCTCGAACTCACGGACCGCAAGATCGTGACCTGGCTGAAGTCGGATGCTTAACCGACTGCGCCACCCAGGCGCCCCTAACATATTTTTAACCTAATTCTCACTGGGATTTCACTGATAGAAATAAGAGAGCATTTCATGTCTTCTTTCTTGATCCACTGGATCAAGAAAATAATGATAAACATATGATTATTTAAAATCTTGTTGTTACAAGCTTACTAATCATCTATCCCCTTCTGCCTTTCATTTTACTAAGGAAAAAGTAATCCTGTGGTTGGGGAGGAAGCATGGAGACTGGGGTCAACTTGTTAGTAGCTTCCTATCGAAAGGCATCTCACTACCTAAGGGACATTTAATATGCTTTGGCTAAATGTATTTTGTAGGTAAAACAAACAAACAAGTAAACGTGAAAGTGTAAAAGGAAGTTTGGAATTCGGTGGCTCGGAAATTTTTGTAGGTTGTGTCTGCCCACTTCCAGGTAATGAACGGGGCGTGTTTTGTTATCCTTTGGTCATTGGCTTGATTTACATACTGAAAATATTCCAAAATGTGTTTTTCACATTCTTGTCATCAATCAGCACTCAACATTCACACAACGCCCTGTAAAGGATCTCTATCTGGAAGCAGAGGTAGAGTGGACAGTTTGGGAATAGAACAAATCCATCACTTCTTAACTGAGTGACCTAGTTGGTCACCTCTTCATTCTTCAGCTCCTCATCTGTAAATGAGGGATGAAAAATGACTTGTAGTATTAAGAAGAATAAAATTATAAAAGTAGAACCTGGAACATATTAGGTACTCAGAAAAAAAAAAAAAAGCAACTATTATTACATACCAGGTTCTACAACAGGAGGTAGGAATTACATATATTTTCTGTTCTCTAGAGGGTTTGTAATGAAGTCAGGCAGTTAAGAAGACCTACCTTAAAAAAGACAAATCAATATGTGTTCCACTCATTCATGGATTCAATCATTTAAACCACATGGAGTTCAGTATAATTTATATATATCAGGGGTCTGGAATCAAAAAGACATGGTCCCTTCTTCCAAGGAATTTAAATTCTAGTTGGGAGACAGTGTGAAAAAATGTGTATAGTATGATTTTTGGTACAATAAAAAGCTATAATAAATTCTGTAACAGGGAATAAAGGGAGAGGTACAGAGATGGCCTGACCCAATAGGCAGCATTTTAGAAAATTTGAAAGATCACTAAGTATATTCCAGAAATGTTCTCACTGGCTGTGTGATATTGGACAAGAAACTTTACTTCTCTGAGCTTCAGTTTCCCCATCTGCAAAGCAAAGATGATAATGACATCCACTTCACAGAGTTGCTTTAGAGATAAATCTAGTAATATATATAAAGTTCCTAGCTCAGCCTAGACCATAGTAAGCACTCAGTAAATGTCAACTAGGTACCAAAATTAGGAGACTGAGTGTTCTAGACCCCCATGGCTAGGACATAGCAGCCCATTATTTGTCTAGGAAAAGAAGAGAAGAAGGAAAAGGAGGACAGAAGGAAGAAAGGGCTGCAGGCACACATGGAAAGGAGCATATCCAATTGTAGAACTTTAAATGATTGTTCCAAAATGCTGGACTACATAGGGTTGGCTGGTGGTAGAGAGCTGGGGCTGGGGGACAAGACAGGGCTCAAGCCAGATCACATACTGTTTGTCTGCCCTGCACACTGTGGGGCAGAGAGATACCATAACCTGACCTGTTGATTTAAAAAGAACTCTTTGGAACTTTAGTGGAAGATGATTGAGAGAAATAAAATGAAAGGCAGGGAGTCTAGCTTAAAAAATGTTGTGCACTATTTTAAACAAGAGATAAGGCTATTTGCCAGAACTACAACTTCATGTCAAGAGAGACATGATGTGGAAATTAAGAAAGGGGCACAGACTTAGGGCAGGTCTGCTTCTGAGTTTCTTTCTTGGGTGAGTGGAACAATGGTGATTTTGCCCAGATAGAAAATTCAGAATTTCCTTATACCCTATTCTTACTGTTACATATAAAGAGAAGATTTCATGCTACAAGCTACCCTGTATCTAAGAAACAAGACCACCACAACTGAAGGCAATGGCAAGAACCCACCACTGTAATTGCCTGGGGTCCTCATGTCAAAAGTAATTAATTACAAGAAGTGTCATTCATTTTAAATGCTTATCTTAAAAGTTTTCATGTTACCCAGGTAAGATCGGATTTGTTTAAAAAAAGAAAAACATAAGAACCCTGGGGACTTGACTCAATATCATATTGTTTCTTCATACAAAGTTTATGGAGAAACTTGTTAAAACTATTGAATATAGCCTTGGCTGAAGGAATCTATTTATATACATAGTTAAAGGGAGCAGCAGACAGAATTCCCACAGGGCCCCAGTGGTGGGGACAGGGCTGGGAAGACCGTAAATCAGAACCTTCCTAATGTTCACTGTAGGAATAGGATAATATATGAGTCAGAAAGCAAAAAAGGATTTATGAAGGCTTTAAATTACTTCCTAACCTGGCCTGCACATGAGTCTTGAGACTTACTCCGAGAAGAAAATTGAAAATAGTTGGAACGTTCTTCAATAAGTTCACTGTAGCACAACAAATACCAGTTTACAAAAACTTGTAAAAAAGTAGATATTCAGGTTTAAGAGACATAGGGTTCTTGGGGGGAGGTCACCACAAAGGATTGTGATCTGACATGTGCTTTTAGTTTCCTTTTTCATCTAAGTGTCTTCTTCAGATGACTGAGACAGACCCCAAGGGTCATATGTGACATATGTATTATACTGTTGAGCAACAGAATTTATGTTGTGGTTATGATTTGACATATGAACCCATTCAGGTTTTTTATTAAAATTACAAAATGAGCAATTATATCATGTTTTGATTATTTACTTATTAATAGTCAATTCTCTAATTTACTTGAAAAACTAGAATTATAATTTAAATAGTTATTGCTATTTGACTCTCATTCAGTCGTTGATTGCAAGTCTACTATTTATGCATTGCTCAGTATTGGAAGGGTGAATAAATAAAAAGCAGTCCCTGCTTTTGTGGAGCTTAAAGTCTATTGAGGGAAGCAACTATACATAAAAATAACAAAAATAATAAAAATTATTATATGAGCAATGAAAGAAATAACGGGGTGATATGAGAGAAAAACGAAGGGATCATACTTAGATCTGTTCATGAGGAAAAGTCATTCTGAGAAAAGTCATACAAGATTAAATCTCAAAACTAAGCATTAGCCAACCATGGTCTTGGAGGAGGATATTCTAGTAGAGGGAACCGTGTCATAAAGGCCCTGGGGGAGAAGACATTCTAGGGAAGGAATTTAGAGATGGGATGGAGGCCAGATAATAAAAGGCATTTTAGGTTAGGGATTTTGAATTTTATTTTGTGTGAAAGCAGAAGCCATTGGATGATTTTAAAATAAAGAAATACCATGATCAGATTTATAAGTTTTATAATTTTGGATTGTAAATTTAAAAACATATTTCTCAGAGGAGTTAAGTGACATTACAAAGATCTTTAGTTGACTGCGAAGTCACTTGTATTATAGATCAAATTATGTTCCTTTAAGAACTTCGTATATCAGCTTATATATGTATAGTGCTATATAAATAATCTTATAAATCAATAGGAAAGACAGTCTAATGGGAAAAACAAGAAAAAGTCATGAAATGATTTTTTTTTAATTTGCAGAAAAGTTAAATTCAGTAGTAACTGGGGAAAATGTAAACCCAAATAGCAATGAAGTATTATTTTTTTATCTAACCAACTGTTAAAAAATTTTATTTGGTAATAGCAAATGTTGGCAAGGACTTGGAGCTATATGCACAGTCTTCCAGTGCTAGTAAGTACATAGATGGTAAAACTACTCCAGGTTTTTATCCGTATCTATTAAAATAAATGTATATAACCTATAACCCAGAAATTCCACCTCTAGGCATAGACCCCAGTGTTATACTCAGATATTTGCTCAAGCATGAATATATAATGATAGTATCCACTGCAACATTGTTTGTACTAGCAAAACATGTATCAGTCCACTAAGTGCATGTTTAAATTATGGTACTTTGATGTTACAGAATACTTGGCAATAGTTAAAAATTATGTTAGATATATATTACTAATATGGATAGATTGTTCAAAGGAGTGAAAAAAGTAAACTCCAGAAGCAGGTGTATAGTGGAATTGCACTTATGTCAACACACACACTCACAAATTATATTTATATGTATATGTATATGTATATGTATATTTATGTATGTGAATATATGTAGTTTTTTTAAACAGGTGCACATGTATGTAAAACCAAAGAAAGAGTTCTGGCATGAACTGTCTTTTATATATAATATTTAATATATATATATTATATATAATATTTTTATAAAGTACTAAATAATTAATGTTCTATTGTTTTTATTCTTGTCTGTAATAAAATGAGTCAGCTAAATCCATTCAAATACAAAATAATCTTTTGTTCTGTCTTACTCAGTGTGCAGAACTAATCATTTACCTGTACTTTGAGTTTTAGGAAAAGAATTTAGGGTTGGCTATGTGCATACTGCTGACTTTTTGGCTATTTTCTTACATATTTTTTTCTTGCTAAAAATTCAGTATTTGAGGAATTGGAGTCTTTAAGATAATTGGGAAATCAGGGTTATCCTGAAGTCCTATTTTTATTTCAAGCCTTATTAATCAAGTCTTTTAAAAAATATTCATCACTATTATACAAGTGATTCCTTTGCTACTGCTATTTTCAAAGAGGCCTTAACCAACCTCTTTGACCTCAGCCACAGCAACTTCTTACTGTACACATCTCCAAAGGCAAGGGAAATAAAAGCAAAAATGAACTATTGGAACCTCATCAAGATAAAAAGCTTCTACAGAGCAAAGGAAACAATCAACGAAACTAAAAGGCAACCAACAGAATGGGAAAAGATATTTGCAAATGACATATCGGGTAAAGGGTTAGTATCCAAACTCTATAAAGAACTTAACAAACTCAACACCCTAAAAACAAATAATCCAGTGGAGAAACGGTCAGAAGGTATGAATAACCACTTTTCCCAAGAAGACATCCAGATGGCTAACAGACACATGACAAGATGTTCAACATTGTTCATTATCAGAGAAATACAAATCAAAACCGCATTGAGATACCACCTCACACCAGTCAGAGGGGCTAAAATTAACAACTCAGGCAACAACAGATGTTGGCAAGGATGTGGATAAATGGGAACCCTCTTGCACTGTTGGTGGGAATGCAAACTTGTGCAGCCACTCTGGAAAACAGTGTGGAGGTTCCTCAAAAAATGAAAATAGAACTACCCTGTGGCCCAGCAATAACACTACTAGGAATTTATCCAAGGGATACAGGAGCACTGATTCATAGAGGCACATGCACCCCCAATGTTTATAACAGTGCTATCAACAATAGCTAAATTATGGAAAGAGCCCAAATGTCCATCAACTGATGAATAAAGAAGATGTGGTATATATATATATATATATATATGTATATATATATATATATATATATACACACACACACACACACACACACACACACACACACAATGGAATACTACTTGGTGATGAAAAAGAATGAAATGTTGCCATTTGCAATAACGTGGATGGAACTGGTGGGTATTATGCTAAGTGAAATAAGTCAGAGAAAGACAGATATCATGTTTTCATTCATATATGGAATTTGAGAAACTTAACAGAAGACCGTAGGGGAAAAGAAGGAAAAAAAATAGTTCAAACAGAGAGGGAGGCAAACCGTAAGAGACTCTTAAACACAGAGAACAAACTGAGGGTTGATGGGGGTGGGGGGCTGGGAGCAGGAAACATGAGTGATGGGCATTAAGGAGGACACTTGCTGGGATGAGCATGGGGTGTTGATGTAAGTGATGAACCACGGGAATCTACTCCTGAAGCCAAGAGTACACTGTATATATTGTATGTTAGCAAACTTGACAATAAATTATGTTAAAAAATACATAAATAAAATTTTAAAAATTGGACTTGCAAAATTAAAAAAAAAGGAAGCCTTCCTTTACCATTTTGTTCTTGCTAGCTCCTTGAGAGCAGCATGTTGTCTTGTGAATTGGTGGCAGCACAGTGATCGGCCTCCTTTCAGGCATTAAATTCTACAGTTGAGGATCTTTGACTTAGCAGCTTCTCTGAACTTTGATCCTGCAGGATACACAGGTACCCAGTGTGAGACTCACATCAATGAATGCAACAGTAACCCCTGCCACTCTGGTGGGGCGTGTGTGGAGCTGTCCTCAGAGAAACAATACGGACACATTGCTCAGCTGCCTTCTTCATTCAGCTACCCTGAAGCCTCAGGTTATGTTTGTATCTGTCCCCCTGGACTCACAGGTGAGGACAAGGGGAGGGAAGATGCCTTGGCTTTTTAGCACTTTATGGCAGATCATGCATTCAACCAAATGGTGTAATAGCAGTAAGATCCGTGCTGTATAAACTCTGCTGCTATGGTGCAAAGGGTCCCCCTGGTGGGCATGAAAAACAGCGTATTTCATAAATCATAATTCTTCAAATCATGAGGAAAATGTTAAAAATAAGGATAAAAGAGGTGTATAAAGGGGAAATA
The DNA here is from genome assembly GCF_022079265.1 of Lynx rufus. NCBI lineage: Eukaryota > Metazoa > Chordata > Mammalia > Carnivora > Felidae > Lynx > Lynx rufus. The sequence continues at coordinate 27,302,534 of NW_025814829.1, read as the reverse complement.
TTTTTTATGCATTATACTGGGAATCGGAGCCTGACTCAAATCCTTTACTTTGTAAACAGAAAATGTTGAAATTTTTATGTTGCTAAATTTTATAATGATGCTAACTTTTTGTGTTATTCATATTTGCCTATAAAAAGTTAATGCACTTATTTATATTTACACTGAGAACAATTATCTAGTCTCAAGGAATATTCCTCCCCTACTTTATAGGTAACGTTGTTCATGTATGTCAAATGTAAACGATTTTATCTTTCTCTTATGCGGAACATTCTTACGCTGAAACCCAGAGGAGGTTTGCGTGTGTGTTTCCCAATGAGCACTTGTGTCTGCTTCCGTGTTCTGAACATTTTCAGAAGTTTGGAGGCAGTCCCCATATTTGGTAATGAGTAGCGGCTGACCTACTACTGCATAGACACCACTGAGAAAACTAATTACAATCTAACTTTTCCATCTTACTCCTTTTTCAATAGATTAATTGATACCTGAGGAAAACATTTAGGTTGTTATTGAAGATTTCTGAAAAAAGTAAATAAGGAATAAGAAAACAGGGGAAATTTTTCACTTATTATTTTCACTTACTGTTCCCTTTTAGAGTTTCAGTTGCGAAGTTTAATGATCTTTGATTCATGGCACTTAAGTTTGCTATAGAAGACATTTCCTTAATCACTGTCCCCTGTATGAGAACACATAGGAGAAAAATCTCCCCAGTGTCAATGTCAGGAGAAGTAATATTTTTCCTGAACAACTTCTAGCTTGCATGCTTTTTCCCTTAGTAAAAAGCATGCAAAAAAAATCTTGATAAATGATAAAAAGCATGAAATAAATTGTGGAATGCATCATATTTGCTGATCATACAGTCTGCTAGAAATCTTATCAGCTAATGTGAGTTCTATAAGCATACAGTTTTTTTTCTGGAATATATTTATGTATTTACCTTACCTGGGATTATTTAAGTTTCCTATTTCTTATAGATGTCTTTTTTTCTTATTTTAAAAAAAAATATTTGATCTTGGTATAGTATATGTATTTTTGTCAGCTATTTTAAATCCTTCTTGAAACAGGTTAGGGGAGTTATACATTTTTTAAATGTTACATTTAGGGCTATAAAGAGGAAATTATATCGAAGTTAGAGGCCATTGTAAATATTGCCTCATTAGACAAAAGGACATAATTGACCAATGAATCTGCAGATCCAAACAGGAGAGGCACTTGAATGTTCTGGAAAAGTGTGTTGGCCTCAATTTTTGACAAGCTGCCAAGAATGACTATATGAATAAAGAAGTCGTGGCTGTCCCAAATCTCTATGGCTTAATGAAATCAGTTATTTTTCACGGATGTAAATTCCAAAAATGGGTTCTCATGATCAGTTGTCCTCTAAATGGTGATTCAGGGTCACAAGCTCTTCTCTCTTTTTTTCCATCTTCAAAAATGGTTTCCAAGTTTCTCATGCTCTTCTGCAGCAAGCCACTACAGGAGGAAAGAAAATGGAGCATGGCATCTAGGTTTTTATGGACCAATACCAAATGTAGTGGCTATCTCTTCTATTCATATTTCATTGGTCAGATTTAGTGATATGACCACATTTAACTACAGCACAGACTGAAAAAATCTAGTTTTGTTGTGTACTTAAAGAGAAGAGAGATTTCGTGAGGAATTATCCACTCTGTCTTCTCATTCTCTTGATAATGCCTTTCCTAAAGCAGAAGTTTTAAATTTTAATAAGATTCAGTTTATCAGTTATTTCTTTCATGGATCATGTCTTTAGTATTGTATCTAGAAAGTCATCAACTTACCTAAGGGTATCTAGGTTTTCTCCCATGTTATCTTCCAGACATTTTATAGTTTTGCATTTTAGATTTAGGTTTGCAGTCCATTTTGAGTTAATATTTGTGAAGGGTGTAAGGTTTTTATCTAAATTCACTTTTCCGTATGTAAATGTCCAGTTGTTCCCCTGCCATGTATTGAAAAGACTATCTTTTGTTCCTCCATGCACTGAAAAGACTATTGCTTTGCTCTTTGTATATGATCAATCGACTGTATTTACATACGTTTATTTGCAGGCTATCTGCTCTGTTCTATTTATTTATTTATGTATATTTTGCCAATACCACATGTGATTACTGTCTGGAAGTCTTGAACTTGGGTAACATCAGTTCTCCAATATTTTTCTCTTTCAGTATTGTGTGTTGCTATTCTGGGTCCTTTGCCCATTCACATAAACTTTAGAATCAGTTTGTTCATATTTATGAGGTTATATGCTGGAATTTTGGTTGGGATTGCATCAAGTTGGGGTGAACTAATAATCTTGAAAATATTTAATCTTTGTATCCATGAACATGGGACATTTCTCCACTTAATTTATTTCTTTTTTGATATCCTGTATCAGAGATTTGTCATTTTCCTCATATAGATTTGGTACATATTTTGTTAGATTTATACCTAAGTATTCCATTTTTGAGGTGCTAATGTAAATGTGTTGTTAATTTTGAATTCCACTTGTTCATTGCTGTTATACAGGAAAGCAATCAACTTTTGTATATTAACCTTATCCCCTGCAACTTTGCTATATGGGCTTGTTAGTTCTAGGAATTTTTTTTTGTCAGTTCTTTCAGATTTTCTTTTTTTTTTAATATGAAATTTACTGCTCCTGCCTTTTAAAAAATTCATGTTTGCATGGTATATCTTTTTCCATCCTTATACTTTCAACCTATACTTGTAATTGATTTTGAAATGAATTTCTTATAAACAGTATATTAAACACATATTGTAGGGTCAGCTTTTTAAAAAATTTATCCTGTCAATTTCTGCCTTTTTAATTAGTGTAAGTAATCATTGATATGTTCATGTTGAACTATCTCATTTTCTTATTTTGTTTTCTTCTGGATTCCCTTGTTTTTCTTTCCTTGCCTTCCTGTGGGTTACTTGACCATTTTTCAGGATTTCATCTTGATTTATTTATAGCACTTTTGGGTATATTGTTTTGTGTAGTTTCATGGTGGTGGTTCTGGGTATTACAGCCTATTGGTATTAACATTAACACTTTGACTGAAATAGAGGGACTTTATTTCCATTTAGATTTCTTTATCTTTCCCATTTCAGAATATCATTGTCTTGAAGATCAGATGGTATTATAGTTCTTGTTTTAATCACTACATATAATTTAGAAAACTCGTGAAGAGAATTGACAGTTCTTTTCTTTCAGCACTTGAAAAAATATACACCATTTCATTCTACACACCATGGTTTAAAATCAGAAATCTGGTGTCACTGAAATTGGTGTTGCCATATAGGTAATGCATCATTTCTCTGGATGCTTGAAGAGAAAACACATGGTAGTGATAATACCTTCAACTTTGTCCTTAGCTTTCCGAATTTTATTTATGATGTGTTGGTGTCAGTTTATTTGAGTTTGTTCTATTTGGGTTTCATTCAGCTTTTCAAATCTGTGGATTTATATCTTTTGCCAAATTTAGGAAGTCTTTATTTCAAGAGAATTTTTAATTGCTTATTAAATCATTGTGTGATGATTTATTTAAAATCCTTGTCAGATAATTTCAACATCTGATGCAACTCAGTGTTGATGCCAGTTTATTTTCTTTTCTCATTCAGTTAGTGGTTTTTCTGGTTCTTGGAATGATGGATGCTTTTCAGTTGAATCCTTGACATTTTGGATGTTACGTTAGGAGATTCTGAGTCCTATCAGAATTAAAAAAAAAAAAAAGTAGCAGGCAGTGATCTGCTTAGTTTTGGAAAACAGTCCTGACCTACTTTGGTGGGCTATGGGCCCAATGATAAGTTAAATTTCAGAGCTGTTACATTGTTATTATTTTGGTCTATTTTGTTCATGTGGTACCACAGGGCTCCCACTGGCCTCTGCTAAGGATATAAATGACACAAATTTATTTTTTATACAGCTGTAAAAGTTTACAGTTCTATCACTTATTAGATTAAAACATTTTTTTCTATCATGGTAAAAAATGCAACTCTTTATAATACATTTAGTGACAGATCACCATTCAAAGAAACCACTGGAGTTGTTAAATATAGCTACAAACTATTCTTTTTTATTATAATTAAGGATGTGTTTGTTACTCTTCACTATGTATAGAGTTACCTTCTGTGTTGAAAATGGTTATGGTTGCATATGCAATGTAATTTTCTAACTTTTTTATAATTAAAAAGTGAAATATACTAGGGTAGAAATTAACTCAGAGCCCCAGAAGACAATATGCAGGGAGATAGAAATAAAGAGAGCTTGCGGTTATGGAACGTGAGAAATAGTGAAAACAAGGAGGCAGAGAATTCTGGTGACAAGATCCAAGCCCCTCTGAAGGAAGACTAGCTTTTATCCGTGGCTTCTCTGGGAATTCCAACAAGTACAGCAAGTTATCATGGCCCAGAGAGACCAAAAGTCTCATTCAGTGTTATAATTGAGAAAAATATGAAGATCCATTTAGGTATTTTAATGACTTGGAAACTCATGGGTCTGGTTGCAATAGTGGTTACTATCCTCTAATTCCCCAAAATCATTAAATAAAATTTCCTTGGCAAAATATCTTCACATACTGTCATGACTGTTTTGTCCCCATAGCTGCAGCACTCAAATTGAAATAATAATGGCTCATAAACACTTGATTTACAGGTCGATGCTTTTATTTAAACCCACATAGTCACATAATTTTAGTGGTAAGTTAAATAAACCTATAATCAAAGAAAGCCTGTCGTTGCATAACACTGTTCAGTCCATTCCAAAATCAGTAAATTAACTTTATTTTGTATGACCATCCTTGACCGTTACTGGAAGGAATGTTGGCTGCTTCTTTCTATTATGTTTTAGCTTTCCAGTTTGGGGCAATGGACTCAGTTCTAGGGATATAATAATGAAAATACATGATCTCTTCCCCCCAAAAGCGGAAAAACCATGATGAAAAAGATGCACAAAAATACAAGGCAGTGTCATAACTGCCTCAGCGAAACCATAAAAAGATACAGACAGATCAGAAGAGATGACCTATTTATGCTATTTTTGTGACATACCATTTATTAGAAGTTACAAGAATCCAAATGATTTGGTAAGTTAGCATTTTTTAATACAAAGGACCATGTTAGTTTAAAGATTAAGACAGGATCCCACGACCTGTGTGCTTATCCTTGAAGCATGCTGTTCTAACCAACCAAGCTAAATTGGAAACAATTGACTAAAGTTTGTAATGTTAACATTTTGTTTCTGTTTATCAAAATATGGTAGTGATAATACCCTTAACAAGTTTCCCAACTGTCTCATAAAGCAAGTCCAATTTTCCATTCTAAATTTCACTCCCAACTCCAATTAGCATTTACTCCAACTAAAAGCAACACCATCACTGGTCTCTGGAATGCTACATTATTGCCTCTGAGGCTGGGATTTATTCTGCTTCACCCATCTGCTCTCTGCGTGGAAAGAATTGAGGAGTGCAGCAGGGGATCTTGTGAAGTCCTGGCTTCAAACCTCAGGCAGAAATAGCGGGGTTTTTAACAATAAACACCCCGATGAGAGCCACCTGGCAAAGTGACTGTCTACAGGAGCTCTCAATTCTCAGGTTCATCTGCTTCAAGCACAATGTTACTAAAAATGAAGCATTCACTTTTCCTTAAAAATTAAAACCTGTCACTTTACCTAAATCCAACTGAAATCGGCATATAGAGCCAAACATGTAGCATTGAAAGTGTCACGTATTCATGAAGTATTGAGGTATATGGGACAGTTGATATCTCCTGTCTAAAGAGAGATTTTTCAATAGGATTTGTTCATTTGCTGACTTTATGTTTTAGGCTTCTTGTTGTTCTGAGAGATTCATTGTTTTTCTTACTTACAATTTTAATTTTGAGAGTTCAGGTCCTAAATAACTTAAATATATTTGATACACATATAAGACTATTATTCTAAAAGATCAAGTGTTGCTTCAGTTTTTACTTACTTAATAAAATGTGTATTAATATTTCCAATAGATTCATCTAATTCACTTCCTCTGCCTTTGTTATGCATATTAACCTCTATACAGAAAAACTGTTTGTATTGTGTATGAGCACATTTTTGCTTGAACTACTTTTGGTTTTGCTATGGTAACTACAATAATTAGGAAAAGTGTGCCACCTCCTTGTACATAGATTAATTTTGAAAATCATGTTTTTGTACTTACTACCTGCGCTCTACTAAGATATTATAGCTAGTAGGAAAATGTAACGGCTATGATTTGGTAAACCAAATTTAGAACAAATACAGAGAATGGGCATATCTGTGGTACCCTAATGACAGAGATAGATAACCATGCCATCAAGGGTCTTGGCTACTTTACAGGTAAGCATCATTTTGTTGACTTGAAGTCAAATGACCTAAGGAAAAGCTCTCAAATGAATAATCAGTAGACAGATGCCAACTCTCCAAATCAAATATTCTGGCCATGTATTAGAAAAAGATTAATTTTCTAAAACAAAGGAATATTATAAATTCTTCACTAGGAAATTCGTAATTCAATTCTCAATAATTCACATTGTTATAGGTTATAGGTGCTGTCCTTGCAACTTCAAGGACCTGAATGGTACATTTTCATGTTGAAATCCTATTTTCCTGTGAGAGGTATGGGCTACCACCATTTAAAAAAGCTGTAAGGGCAGTAACATGTTCTAATCATATAAAGGTGTTTGTTAGTGCAAGAAATTGAACAAAATGTTCAGAGAAGAGGGTGAAGATGCTAGGATATGTGCTTGCAGTGGACCATCATATGCAAACCCTCATATGACGTCATCAACTGCATGTTTGCTTCCTGTGAGGGTGGCCATATTGACACCACATGTCATTTTCTAGCTGCCCAAGATCCCCCAAAGTTTCTTTAAGCATGGTAATCATTGGGAAGAACAATATTAGTGACCTTCACCTGACCTAATCAATGGTTACAACCCTTATACCGAAGTTCACTGCTGTAGTTGTTTAGAGTCTGCCTTCTGACAGTAACGCAGAAGACACTTAAGAAAGACCTTTCTCCCCCACCCCCGCTTCCTTCTCCCCAACCATCTTCAAATTACATTCACCTGGAATTTTACTTGAGCCCTGAGCAGCTCAGGTCCCAGTCCTAGGGAAAGTATTCAAAACCTTAGATCAACCAAATCTCTTACAGAAGAGTCGGATCTCTTTTTACCCAAAAGAGATTATTATACCTGCTCTTGGTAAAAACCACTCCTACTTCTGTAGTGATCCTATTCACCTCCTCCTAGACGTTACATAAGAATTCCTGAAAAGTATGTAATCATAATTGACTATAACTTCCTCTAAAGTCTCTTAGAAGTAATCTCACCATGACCTACAGGCGAACATACCTCAGTCCCCTCTAGATGCCCCAGCACCCAAGTCCCTTCATGCCAGGTCCACTGAGCCTCGGTCTCTTATGCCAAAATGCTCTGTGCATTGCCTAATTTCACCCAATTTCCCACCCTTTTCTGGACTGCCCACTATGTGCTAAAGATCCCAAGCGTTATTATTAAGCTCAGTTACCAATAACCTTAAGCTCTTGTCCAAACATTTCTTTCACCTACTTGCTTTAGCTGAAATCCAGCTATCTTCTCAGGATACTATTTCTTCTGCAGCCCTCTCACATGGAGGCTGTTTTCTGTTCTCCCAAATCCCAGTTAACTGGTCCTGAAAATAAGCTACATGTCCCTGTCATTTCATTGTTACTTCTAGGCAGTCGTTCCTCTCTCTTCATTCAAACGCTCAACTTATTTTAAAGCCTGCGTCTTTGGATGATGCCACCTACTTCCTGTCCTCACTGCAACCTTCTTCCTTCCTCCTGGTACCTTCCCCTCCATCACTGAAGATCTTAGTATTGTACTTTTATCATTCTCAGAGGCTTCAACACCCATGCAGAAAGTCCATGCACCCATTATGTCCCATTGGCCTACTTATTTCTAAACACCATGACTGCCACCCCACAACTTCTACTTACCCTATGATCACAGTTTTTTCATCACCAGTAACCTCACTAAAAAAACAAACAAACAAACAAACAAACAAAAACCTCACTTTCAATCATTCTATTCCCTAACCATAACCTCTATTTTTTCCAGTTCTCTTAACTCCAAGACTTTTTTCATTGTTCCTAGTCAATTGTTCTAATATTTTTTTCTTTACTAATTACCTCATTCCTTATCCCAGCTTGGATTTCATAGTCTAATCCTATAATTATTCCCTTGCATATACTGTCAGCAACCCTGACCCTGTCTCTCTCCATTGCACTTACCTGGCAAAAGTACTCTTATGATTAGACCTAACACTCGACCTTCTCCACATCTACAAGCAATTTGAATGTGGCTGGAGAAAATCTCACAAGTCACCCACTGCACTGATGAGTATCACTTTAAATTTATGACCCACATCTCAAGGAGGCCCTTAGCACTAGAAAACAATCCTTTGGGAGTTCCACTTCTCAAGATGACCTTTTATACTTTCTTTTCCTTCAAACTTCCAATACTCCCTTCTTTGTTACTCTAAGTTGATTTTCAGATTTCTGATTTCAGTCAAAGAAGAACTACCTGATCTTCTCTCTACTAAACCTATTGTTGGATCTGAGATTTGATTTCATCCTAATTACAAGCTTGTAACTTAGTATGTGAATGCTTCATGGATGCTGGCAGAAGACATAAGACTTTTGAGTCACAAAAAAAAGGCCCACACAACAAATAGCATGAGCATCAGATTTACCTCAATTGCTCTTGCACACAAGTCCCACAGAGTTGACACTATATATATGGACCAGACGAGTATGACAGAGGCACAACTGAAGAACACTGAGATGGGGAATCCACTGTTTTTATAGAAAGCAGTATGGAGCCTACTCTTTGAGAGCGAGACATTACTTCATCCTTCACATTAACTTGCAGTCAAACCAACCCCAAGGAATGACCTGGGGCCATGCAGTCAGGGCCATGCATTCTTGGCATTCTTAGCAAGAGCCTGCAAGGATACACAAGCCCATGATGGATTGCTTCTTCCAGCAAACCATCCCATTGCCATATGCGTTCTTGGCTAAACTTGATTTTTCATATGAATATGCCACTCTATTAGCCACGCTGATTAATCAGACTGTCAGAGATTGGGACCAAATCTGTTTTATTTGCCTCATACAACGGATACTGTCGGGGCGCCTGGGTGGCTCAGTTGGTTGAGCATCCGACTTCAGCTCAGGTCATGATCTCACAGTTCGTGAGTTCGAGCCCCACGTTGGGCTCTGTGCTGACAGCTCAGAGCCTGGAGCCTGCTTCCAGTTCTGTGCGTCCCTCTCTCTCTGCCCCTCCCCTGCTCATGCTCTGTCTCTCTGTCTGTCTCAAAAATAAATAAAACATTAAAAAATTTTTTTTAAAAAAGGATACTGTCAACAAGACTCTAAGCAATAGGATAAGGTCAGCATGTAATATTGACTTCAATTCTACTCCCCAAGGTCCTGAACTCAGCAAACGGAGTAAATCCCAGGGAAACCATTATTTCAGATAGCCAAGATATAGTCTAAAGCCAGTCTGTGACTTATGCAAGGGTGTTTAGACCCACCTGGCAATTCTTTGACGTCATTACTAATAATCTCTGGGGTAACAGATGAGTAACCCTCACCCTCAAAGGAAAGGCATTCTTTCACATACAAATATATAATACAGAGGAACACACTTCACTCCAGTTTGGAAATTGTTGCTAAACTTGATTTAGATCATGGTTATGTTGGTTTGGTTAATGTGGTACATTGGGCAGTGTCACTGAGTAGTTGCAGCCTTGGTTACTATGTATGACAACTCAAAGCTGCTTGGGCATCAGGAGGAGCATGTAAATTTGCATTATTAGGATTGATACAATATTATAGGTGTCCATCTATTTGTACACATCCAAGGTTGAGAAGGGGACAGGTTTAGGAATGCCATCGGTGGTGTCAGGCATGGCAGAGTAGTTTAGGATCTCCAGGACTACAGAGTTTTTATAGCATGTCGACAAATCCAGTAGTGAAATAAATTGTCAACTACAGATGCCGCTGGATTCAGTTCGACCATATTATTGTTTTCCAGTCGGCAATGCTGGGTCTAAGGGACAAGGAGAGTATAAATTTCCACCTTCCCCTGAACCACCTAGAGTCTAAAGTGTCCTACCCTCAAGTGCTGATTGTTGTTCTCCCTTCCATGGCTATGTAACTGATGTGTTCCATCCTTGCAGCTATATCATTACCTTTTCTCCAAACATCTGCTTGAACCAGTACCTTTCAGTGAAAGGAGTCAAGTATAAATATGAAAAGGTCATTTAAAAAATTTGCAGTGGTACATTATATTTTTCAAATTGGTCCAAGTGGGCCACTGTAAAAATTGCTGGCCAGTATTTTCAACCAAGTGGTCATTCTCTTTATGATCTAGGACCATGTTAGTTCAATAAAAGAATCCAGGTAGCTGAATCAAAGTCTCAATTCCTTAGTCTCCCCTTTAGGTGAGCTGCCACTCAGAGTATATACAAACCAAGGTGGCCTGGTTATTAATGATAGGGGCAGAATCATGAATTTTCAAAGTAATCTATATTTTCCATCCTTTTCATTCTGATCATTGCCTAGGAGGTGGCCTACACGAGATAATTCTTTTCTGGTGATGGCTGTGTTTTGTGGCCTGCCTCAATAAAGTATGTGGACCAGGAAGAGGTAAAGGAGATATAGTCAAAAATCTTCTGGGCTTGATTTTCCAAAAGCCTGCCTCACATCTCAGTGGTGCCAGAAGTCTTACCAGAGAATGAATGATAAGCAGATATGGAATAGCTGTTGAATTTCTTGGATATCTGCCAATTGTTGGTTGGCCTTTATGAGAAAAACAACACACTCTTGTCTGGTTGTAGATAGCCTGGAAAACTGAAAATAAGAGTCAGCTGATCACACTGGAACAGCAACAATATAACCTTAAAATATGTCTATAGTGGCAAAATACCAATGTTAGTCATGCATGTGCTTAAGAGAGAGACTCTCATAGGATAGATCTATTTTTAATTTTTTGAGGAACCTCCACACTGTTTTCCAGAGTGGCTGCACCAGTTTGCATACCCTATGACCCAGCAACAGCACTGCTAGGAATTTACCCAATGGATACAGGAGTGCTGATGCATAGGGGCACCTGTACCCCAATGTTTATAGCAGCACTTTCAACAATAGTCAAATTATGGAAAGAGCCTAAATGTCCATCAACTGATGAATGGATAAAGAAATTGTGGTGTATATACACAAGGGAGTACTACATGGCCATGAGAAAGAATGAAATATGGCCCTTTGTAGCAACGTGGATGGAACTAGAGAGTGTTATGCTAAGTGAAATAAGTCATACAGAGAAAGACAGATACCATATGTTCTCACTCTTATGTGGAAACTGAGAAACTTAACAGAAGACCATGGGGGAGGGAGAGGGAAAAAAAAAAGTTAGAGAGGGAGAGAGCCAAACCATAAGAGACTCTTAAAAGCTGACAACAAACTGAGGGTTGATGGGGGGTGGGAGGGAGGCAGGGTGGGTGATGGGCATTGAGGAGGGCACCTGTTGGGAGGAGCACTGGGTGTTGTATGGAAACCAATTTGACGATAAATTTCATATTAAAAAAAAGAGAGATTGAAAGAGACTCTCAGAGATCCAATGTACTCAATTTTCTAGAAAAAATATAAGGCAGAGGAAATGCTCCATGGAATGTGGCCCTCTTCACTGACAGTTAGACCAATTTTGGCAGGAGTCACAGGCATTGGTGGCTTCTAGATCACAAACATACAGTTTTTTGCTATCGCCCATGATGGTGAATGTATTGTTTTGTCCAGTATGAGAATGGAATCCAGCAGTGATGGTGGTAATAGCAGTGATCTGGGTGGTTTAAGTTTGATGAGCAGCTTGATTCTAGTCAGTCTCATTAGACAATGGGTTCTTACTATAGTCATCTGTGTGATTGAACCAGACTGTCCGACTGACAGTTGAAATTTGCTTCCATAGTTCGAGGCCCTAAAGAGGGATATCTTTAGGGGTGCCTGGGTAGCTCAGTCAGTTAAGCTCCTGACTCTTGATTGCAACTCAGGTCATGATCTCACACTTTGTGAGATGGAGCCCTGTGTTGGGCTCTGTGCCGACAGCGTGGAGCCTGCTTGGGATTCTTTCTCTCTCTCTCTCTCTCAGCCCCTCCCTTGCTTGTGTGCTCTCTCTCTCTCTCTCTCTCTCTCTCTCTCTCTCTCTCAAAATAAATAAATAAACATTAAAAAAAAGAGGGATCTTTAATCTGTAGTCTGTTGTCTTCCAAGTGACAGACCAGATGCCTAGGTCATTATCCATAGCCTAAGAGCTGTTTTTATAGCAAGCAGTAAGTCAGTCTGCTTTTGGTCCCAGAGAGAGATGTCACCTCAAAGTTGCTTGGTGGAAAAGAAAAAATCCCGAATATTGGCTCAGGTAAAGAATGGTCAGGTCTTGCATTCTTGGCACAACCAGCAAGAATTTGCCGGGATCCTGAATGTTCAAGGCAGACTGACACTCTGACACCTGCCAATTTCCCTGTTTTTCATTACTCACCACATCCCAGTACCTGCCCATGTTTGGACTACCTTCCATATTACACTCTCACCCAAGGCCCTCCACTCATGCATTGGGCCCTCAGTGACTCAAGGAATTTCATTTACCAATCATTTCTTCTGTATCTTGCATCATTGATTTCCACTGTATTCTAAATCACTCTCATCAACTTGGCTGTCTCCCATCTGAAATAAAAATGGTCTCTAGAATGCATCTCCAGGTGTCACCCCACTTTTCTAGGCCAACCTCTTCCAGAGAGATGTCTATACTTATTCTACTTTCTTACCCTCCCTAACCCTCTAATGTCAAGCTGCTCCCATAGCTTCAGTGAAAACTTTCTTGTCAATAATTCCCATTGTGCCAGTTCAAAGCTTAGCTTTCAGTCCTCATGTTACTTGACCTCTCGGTACCATTTTACCAGTGTTCTCTCCCACCTTCTGGGTCTAATTTCTTTATTTTACATCTGTCTCCTTTTCTTCCTACTCACTGCCATTCTGTTTCTAGGTTTTGCCTCTCTTCTTCGAAGATTCCAGGACACCATAATGGTGTTTCATTTACTCTTTTATTTTTATTTTTTTTAACGTTTATTTATTTTTGAGACAGAGAGAGACAGAGCATGAATGGGGGGAGGGTCAGAGAGAGAGAGGGAGACACAGAATCGGAAACAGGCTCCAGGCTCTGCACTGTCAGCACAGAGCCGGACGCGGGGCTCGAACTCACAGACCGCGAGATCACGACCTGAGCCAAAGTCGGACGCTCAACCGACTGAGTCACCCAGGCACGCCTCATTTACTCTTTTAGATATTAGTTCAAATGCCACTTCTCCAGAGAGGTCTTTTTGGATTTCAGTAAATAAAATGCCCTGACTCTAGACCCCACCATATACATATACATACTCTATTTCCTTACCTTCATTAACTTCTTCTTATTATTAATTACTACATGATTAATGCACACATACATGTATGTGCGTGCGCGCGTGCATGCGCGCACACACACACGCACAAACACACACACACACACACACACACACACACACACCTGTTTATTTTTTAGCTCTCCCCTCCCAGCCCTGACTGGAATTGTCCACCATAAAAGAGGCTTTGAATGTCTTGCTGATTATATAGCTCCAGGACCTAGTCCAGTGCCTAACCCATAATAGGAGGCCCAACAAATGTCTGTCGAATATAAAAGCTAACACCATTCAGTGGAAGCTTCAGTCAAATCGCAGGACTCCCAGCAGCAAGTATTGCTCATCAGTCCACCTATCAGTTAAAGTTTTGTTCTCAGCAGCTAAAAACATTAAGGAATCCTAGGAGGATTCCTTCATTCTCCTTAACCAAATATAATTAGTTGAGGTTCAGAATTCTTGCCCCAATTATGGTCTATGCCAATTTTGATAAATTAAGTTTTCCATGCAAGTCGATATATCATAATTTGAAAAATGTGTTCTGTAGATTTCTGATTGATCTTCAATTTTAGAAGCATCTAACATCATTAAGTTTCACAGTTCCAACTTTCTTCGTATCAGGAATTTAAAGATTTGCAAAGAAAAACTCAAATGTCGGGGCGCCTGGGTGGCTCGGTGGGTTAAGCGTCTGACTTCGGCTCAGGTCATAATCTCACGGTCCGTGAGTTCAAGCCCCGCGTCGGGCTCTGTGCTGACTGCTCAGAGCCTGGAGCCTGTTTCAGATTCTGTGTCTCCCTCTCTCTCTGCCCCTCCCCTGTTCATGCTCTGTCTCTCTCTGTCTCAAAAATAAATAAATGTTAAAAAAAAAATTAAAAAAAAAATAAAAACTCAAATGTGTTATAAGAGTTTGTACTTTAGTGAGAAATACTTTTATTAAAAATGAAGTCTTGGGGCACCTGGGTGGCCCAGTTAAGCGTCTGAGTCTTGATTTCATCTCAGGTCATGATCTCAAGGTTGTGAGATCAGGCCCCACTTGGGGTTCTGCACTGGGTATGGAGCCTGCTTCAGATCCTGTCTCCCTCTCCTTCTGCTCCTCTCCCACTCATGTGCGTGTGCGCTCTCTCTCTCTCTCTCTCTCTCTCTCTCTCAAAAATAAAATAAAATCAAAAATAAAATCAAAAAAATAAAAATTAAATCTTTTAAAATTTAAATTATTTTTTTATGATTTCATGATCTCTTTTTCTAATGGATCATGCCAATTCTGTATGAGTTATTGGAAATGTGATTATAAGCACTTCATAGCTTAAGGCAAGGTTGCTCTATCTCTGTGCCTACTGTTTCCCTTGGCATTATCATTGGGTGAAATGAGTATTTTTAGTTCATTGGTTTATGACAAAAGTAACTTCACTGGTTAGATGTTATCATATAGCTACTCTGGTTGAGTTGGCTTCTCAAGGGAGGAACACAAGGTTTTGTTCACATATAACAATGTTTTTGGATTCTTTTTTTCCATTTTGACTTCCCTGGTTTATTTCTCATAGCGTGTGTGTGTGGGTGGGGGAACGATATGATAAGGCTGTGTGTGGATAGGCCCTTTTTGGCACATATGAAACTTCTAGTACTTTCCAAGTATCACACAATGATGTAGGTGCTAGCCAACTGTTTAAGAGTTTAAAAATCTAACCAAGCAAAATAGTCTGCTCTCTACAAAGAAGTAAATTTTTGTTTAAATTGGATTCACAGTGTAGATCAAGATAGCTTTATTATTTGAACTTTTCCAGGTAGTTATTATATAGCTATTTTGTAGATAGAGATTAGCCTGTTTTACTGTCATCTTTCTCCATTCTTAATCTGTCTTTCTGTCTCTTGCTCATTCTTCCTCACATTTCTCTCTTTCTCTCATTTATGATGGCTCTTAATAAATTCACTAAAATTTTATATGAAGGATTCCTCAATCCAAAACTCTGTCACAACTTCTTGAGAAAAGAGGAACTAGACTCACTTTTGATGCATTGGAGATGCACCTATGTAAGTTTAAGACTTGTTTTTAACTTCTCTGATGGTAGTCTGGCTCCAAAAAGGAAGATCTGAATGAAACATTTATTAAAAGTGTCACAGATACTCAACTGTTAAAAGCTATCTCTGTTCTTTTCTTTCCTCAATGGGTTTTCTTTAAAAGCATCTCTCTCAAAATTGTGGTTTACCTTCTATTGAAAAACCATGATAATTCAGTTATGGTGATTTCACCTCCCTTATTTGGTTCATGTAAATAATTTATTGAAGTATAACACACAGGCAGAAAAGTGTATGCTTCATCCATTCATAGCTCAAGGAATTTGTTAGCTACCTTCTTCTGAAGAAGGCAACTAAAACCTGTGTAGGTCATAACAGACACAAAGTTCAGCTCAATAAAAGGAATGGCTTTCAAATAACTAAAGCTATCTACAAATGGACAGGCATCCTTGTAAGGAAGCAAGGTTACATGTGATTGGAATTTTTTTTCATGAGTAGGAAAGATGAGGTCTTCCATGGACTGTGATAGAAAGGACTAGATGACCTCTTTGATTCTTTCCAACTCTAAGAATGTATATAAAAACAAACTGAAGATCAGTGTCCTAGAAGTAAGTAGCATCAAGGCAATTGTAAATATTCATAATGAAATTCTAGTTTCTAAGTATCATTGAAGATGATAGTTAGAAGATCCTTAAAAATGACTTTTTAAGTCCCATTTAGTAAGTTCATTGAAAGAATAGTGGGATGGGTTTTTTTTCCATATTCATAGAATATTTTATTGTAAGCTAAGAATACTAACAATGGGGGCACTTAGGTAGCTCAGTTGGTTAAGCGTCCGACTCTTGGTTTTGGCTCAGGTCATGATCTCATGGTTTGTGAGTTTGAGCACCGCATTGGGCTCTGTGCTGGTGGTGTAGAGCCTGCTTGAGATTCTCTCTCTGCCCCCTCTCTCTGCCTCTCCCCTGCTTTCTCTCTATCTCTCTCTCAAAAATAAGTAAAAATAAACTTAAAAGAAGAATACTAACAATGAGATCTGGGGCTAAAGGTTAGTGTAAGTTTCATAAGGTGGGAGATGTATATCTAATCCTGTTTTCTGGGTGAATTTTGACCAATAGTGAAATTTGTGTGTCTCTTCTTATTAAAGCTAACATAATTTTAACACAAAGATGGTACCTAGGTGATGACTATAAAACTTTTTCGTAACTATGCATCCCAAATTCAACAATAGAATTAAGATTTCATTCTTGTGTACTTTTCCATGATGAAGACATTTGTTTCTTTAATATTCTTCTGTATGTGACCATTTCATTTTGTGTTTTAAATGTTTTAATATGTTATTTTGTTTCAATGATTTAATAAACAGGAAAAGAGGGAAATAAAGATAAGAATTGACTGATTTTCTTCTTAACACCTGGGTTCTGCAGAGCCCAAGGTGATTAAATTGAAAGCAGCATTGCTTTTAAGTCACCTATTAAACAAATATTCTGGAATATCGTCAAAAGTTTTGGCAAAGAAGAATCATTTTTTGGATGGGAGGTTAAACAAAGGCCTGGGCCTCAAATTTATCTATGTCTTTGAGTGAGTTTTAACACCATTGACCTGGCCGAACTCCAATACCATTCATTATATCTTGCCTGTCTCAATCGACCTTGAAATTTTAATAAGGCCCTATATTTCTTGTCTTAACCCACTTTCATAATATTGCTTAGAGCAGCCATCCAGCTGTGGTTTTTCACTTAAGTAGCTAGATTTATCTAGCAGTTAAGGGCATCCTTGTATCTCACATTCCCCCACAGAAGCAGGAAGAAGCTCAGTGAATTTGTTCCAGTGAAAAGATTTGAACAGCTTAGACAAATAGGTAAGAAAATCCAAGTAAGATAATCCAATTGCTCATAGTGCATTCATTAGGAAAAATGATAGAAGCAGGCACCCAGCTGAGCACTTAACTTCAACCATAGTTAAATTCTGCAAAGCCCCAAAAGGTAAAATGTTACAAGAAATTAAAACACCGGGAAGCTTTACACCAAGATACATTCCAGATCATCTGAAGCCTTTTGCCTTTGAATTCTCACAGTTGGCTCTTGGGCGCTTTGATCCATCCTGTCTGAACACATCACCATGCCAAGTTACACAAAGCAGCCCAGCAGGACTGACAAGGCCCAGGAGCCAGCGCAAGTGCGCGTCTGGCGCATCTCTCCTAGTTGAACTGTCCTCGTTGGTGAGGATTTTTAGCATGCAAATCATGCACCTAAAAGCAGTAGGAAAAAGGAAGAGATTCCTCGGCTCCTCCCTATTTCTAGTGAAGGATATATTTCCTTTCATGACCCCACTGTCTCATCTGAGAACCATTCCTGTGTGAATTATTACTCTTAGATCCTGAAAGATCATTAATTAATATCAGCTTTATGAGTCTTCATCTAAGCAATGCCTTACTAGGACCTTTAGTCAATTTCCATTAAGTGGTTCCTTGTTCTGGTCTATTGTCATTCTCCCTCTTTTAATATTTTAGCCTATTTAAGCAATGTACATTGGAGAAAGCAGTGGATTTTTCAGTGATTTTAAAGACTATATTGTAATAGAGAAATGAGAGGATCTTAGACTATGATTATGCTTGAGTCACTTAGACTGCATAATCCCCATTTAATCCATATTTCACAGGCAAGTGTAGATTGCAGAAAGCATGCTGAGAAAAATAAAAATACAGTATTCTTTCAGCTGCACAGAATAAATACGGTTAAAACCCTTCCATACTGTAGGGTTGAGCACCAACCCCACATGCAGTTGAAAACCTGTATAAAATTTTTAAGTCCTCCCACTCCCAAAGCTTAACTACTAAATAGCCTACTATTGACTAGAAGCCTTATCTATAACATAAATAGTTGATTAACACATATTTTCTATGTTATATGTATTACATACCGTCTTCTTACAATAAAGTAAGCTAGAGAAAAGAAAACATTATTAAGGATACTACAAGGAAGAGAAATTACATTTACAGTGCTGTGTTTTATTTGTTGAAAAATATCCTCATGTAAATGGACCTGTACAGTTCAGAACTATGTTGTTCAAGGGTGAACTGTAATTATTTTCTTTAGGAAATACAGTGATGTCTTCCAAAGATTTTCTCTATGGAAAATTTAGACATAAATTTAATTTGTATATGTGCAACTAATGAGCATAATTATATTTTGTCCTTTGTCATAAATCCTCTAGCTGTCATGTATTAAATTGATTTGGTCAAACCAAGAACCCATAGAAAATGATTAAAGCCACAAGAGGTTGTGCCTAGAGCCTTTGATTTTTCAGAGGATAGTACAACTCATTGCAATAGTAATAATGAGCATTGTCACTGTCTGAAATTAACAGAAAAACTTTCCACAGCCACTTAATTCATATGAAAAATTTTAGAAATTTACATACCGATTAGGAAAGTCAAATACATACCAACCACTGGAATAGATGAACTTCTTAAAAATGTTCTGCGCTCTCTGTTGTGAGGGAGCCAAATAACTGATGGGCTTTGAGGAGTAAACTCTTTTCTTCGGATGTGTTTGATGCTTTCCAAACAAGCTTTCCTCCTTTAGACCATAAGAGGTTTGATTCAATATGCCATGTTCAGATACACACGGTGTGCCTGGCACTATGCTAGGCATTCCTTATCGGGCAAGATGAAGTGAACTGTGACCGTGGTTGGCAGCATGGGCTGTGGAGCCAGACTTCCTTGGTGTAAAGGAAGACTATTCTCTGTGTCCTTCTATTTCCTCACAAAATATAGATAATAATAGTAACCTAATTTACAGAGTGGTTGTAAGGAATAAATGATAATATAAACAAAAAGCCTAGAACAGCCTCTAGTGTACTGAAAGCCCAATATAAGTATTTTCCATCATGACGTATCCCCCTTGAGCCCAGGGGTTTGTGGGCTCACAATTTTCTTTCCAATACCTTGCACCATGCCTGGTGCAGACTTAATGACCACCAAAAGTATGTGATAAGTGACTGGTGAAAGAATGGATGAATGAATTGAAAAAGTCTTACTTCTTTTAAGGATATATAGACATTTCAAATTTGTTAATCTAGTCAAATACTTTATGTACGTATTAGTATAAGAAAGTAAATCTCAGAGAAGATACTACAATGATCATTCTAGGATGGTAAAACATTGTATAAAGAACGCTCTGTGTTATAAAGCAGACTATTTTCAGTTGCAAACGATCCTGTTTCTCAGTTGTATCCAGCAGAAGCTATGAAGTAGAAAATCTGCCAAAGCGAATATCGTCATTAAAAAAAATCATGCATGTATGTTTCTGAACGTACACTAACAAACAACTCTGATCATACACTCAACCAGTATTTATTAAGAGCAGATTTTGTACCAGGAATCGTTGCATGCCCAGAAAATACTAAACAGATGATGATCTCTGCCATCACGTAGCTTATATTCTCGGGAGGGAGAAAAGACAATAAAGGTGCGTTTACTAGAACTCATTTTCAGAGTCTGTTTTGCTGCTTTTTTAAACCTTGCTGACCTGTCAGGATGCAGGCCTGTTCCACACCAGCCATTCTACAGGAGTTAGATTAAAGTTCTTCTAAAGTTCTTCTATAATAGAAGTAGAAAATTGGTAACTGCTCTCAAAAATCTCCTAGGCTGAGGTTATTTGCCTGCTGTTTTTGCTGCAGAATTCTGGAGCTCTATTCCAGAATCCTTCAAGGACTTGAATGGGCCCACAGTTACAGTTTGAGAATTCCTGGCCCTTCTGTGCCATTCTCCACTCCTACTTGCTTACCCCTCCCCCCAATCCATACAAATCCCTGGCTTGTGGAGTAAATGGATCTTCTTTTAGTCAACACATAAATGTCTATATTGCTATAACATTTCCATATGGACCCACACTAAAATTGTTGATACTTGGGAAAGCTAAAAAATAGGGATCATATTAACAACTTTTACCTCAAAATTTTCTAAGCTTCATTTCTGTGTGGTCCAGATATATCTGGGCAGGTTATCTTCTCTTTCTGCCTCTTGGAAATAGTTTTACATGGCTATGAATAAGCATGCCCAGAGGGCTGGCTTAAGGAGCTACTACATACAGAAATTCTCTACTTCTTCAATACAACTGCTACTTAAGTCACTCTTTGCTAAATTGCCCAATGTTCCTTTTACAAAGACCCTTTTAAGAAATTTTAGAGTTCAGAGTTGAAAGAAATCTCTTTTGACAGCGTGATATGCTATCTCCTTCTGTTGGATCATGTGATCGCTACAAACTCATGATGCTTCCCTTTTTGTGTTGGCTGTCATGAAGCTCAGGGTTCATTTTCTCTTCAGTGTCAATAAGGTTTCCAAGCTTTAGTTGTCTAGGACACTTATTCTCCTCCTTCTACATTTTCATGCTATTAAAATGACCTGTGTATTTTTTGCTTTACTGACAACCAGGATAGTTGAGACTGTGGCTTTTAATGTAAGCTATCAAAAGTATAAGTTCTTTTGCAAATGGAAAGAGAATATACAAGCAAATAAATAATTCCTAACAATGGCCATGAAGCCTTAAAACCAGCAGAAATTCATAAGAGCTTTTCAACGGGCTCAAATGTTTAATGCAGAAGTCACAAACTGAGGGCCTTGGTCCAGATTTTCACTTTGGATGGGGTTGATTTATAGCAGACCCAATAATTTTTAAAAGAAAAACAAGTCGCTAGCATTTAAGAGTTAGAAGACTCCCAAATGCAAAATTGGATTTCTGACTTGTCTTAAATGATACTAATGGCTTACAGTAATTACATTCTGTCTGTGCCAGATGCTGTTCTAATATTTAATCTTCTAAAAAGTCCTCTGAAATACTACTGATATTATTATCTAAATTTCACAAATGAAGAAATTAAGGCACAGAGAGATTCAGTAGGATCACAACAGCTAACAGCCCAGCTGGGACCTGAACACGGACCACCAGGCTCCAAACCCTCCCAGATATGTTACCTGAAAAGAGAGATCCAAAGGCCTGGACCCACGTTCCCACTTGACGACCTGGCATCAGTAGCCAGAACTGAAAACAGCCTTGCCTCTTCAGATGATCCCCTGGTGTTTGTAGGCATTTTAGTTTTATGACCCTTGCCTTAATTCTAAGTTTAGAGCATATAGGCTTGAGAGGGGAGCTGCATCTTAAATGCATTTTCTACATTCGTAGGTGTCGTCTTTGCTCGGGGTTAATTAACATTCATGAGTCCCACAGGCCTGGAGAGCTTTCTGTGAAACCCTCAAGGATGACAACGAAGTGGGCAACTGAGAACCAAAATACACTTCACTGTCGCACAGCGCATACAAGCCATTTCACCTCAATTATTCCCCAAAGCATTTCACACTTAATTGTTTCGCATTTATGGATAATAAGGACATGAATGACCACATTTGCATATTTATATTGCTCATTTGCCCTGTTTGCAGTAGTCACTGCTTTAGAAGGATTTGTATACCACCTGTTCTCTGTCAGTTATCTTTTCTCTGTGGTAAAGATTCTTGGATGGAAAAAAGTGAAAGTGAAACTAATCTCCTTCATTAAAGGTGGAGAGACTTTTAATAAAATGGGACTTGCTCTGCACTTCAGAGGATAAGCAGAAACCTTTGAAGGATTTTCTGTCTGAGGAGTTTCCAGGGAGGAAAGGATATGATTTAGTCAGCGAGTCAGCTAAGCTCATTAATTCAGGTAACTTGTTTCTAAAAAGGGAATTTTCCTCTGAAATGCTGCTATTGCGGACCTTTTTTTTCCCTCTCTCTATATCACAACTTCCAGCCCCTGAGACAAACCACTGTTGTTAATTAGTTGAGTTAGTTGTACAATTGTACTTTATCATTTGTTAAAATCGTGTTCCTGATTCCCAAATTGTAATTTAAATTAAAAAGCAATTGAGAATTGTTTTTCCCAAAATAATGTTTTTTTTAATTGCAGGTAGATAAAGGAGGCATTTCTTGAAACTGATCTTTGTTATTCTCTTTGATATTCTCTCAAGAAGGTATATGACTATAACGTAGGAGATAAAATTGGGAAATAGGAAGTAAGTTTTCAGGTTCCTCTCCTTTCTTTAGTTTTTTTTCCTCATATCACCCCAACTCTTCACGGTGTCAAGTTCAACAGGTTATTTATAATAGTGATAGCAATCATGTATGAGAAGGTATTATACTGTAATAATATATATTCTCTACATAACGTATTAGTATTAATATTTGTTAACATTAATTCATGGCATTAATTATATCGATTATATTAATTAATTATAACATTATTAAGTATAATGTTAATTATTAATTATATGCTATTATAACCAGTGATACCATTAGTTTTATTATTCTAATTTTTTTTTATTTTAAAAAAAAATTTTTTTTTTCAACGTTTATTTATTTTTGGGACAGAGAGAGACAGAGCATGAACGGGGGAGGGGCAGAGAGAGAGGGAGACACAGAATCGGAAACAGGCTCCAGGCTCTGAGCCATCAGCCCAGAGCCTGACGCGGGGCTCAAACTCCCGGACCGCGAGATCGTGACCTGACTGAAGTCGGACGCTTAACCGACTGCGCCACCCAGGCGCCCCTATTCTATTATAATTTTTAGGCAACTTTTAATTCTCTTGTATTGGGTGAAAGTGGTCAAAGGGCACAAACTTTCAGTTATAAGATGAATAAGTTCTGACCATCTAATGTACAGCATGGTGACTGTGCTTAACAATAGTGGATTGAATACTTGAAGGTTTCTGAGAGAGTAGATATTAAAAGTTCTCGCCACAGAAAAGTGACTATGTGAGGAGCTGGATGTGTTAACTAACCTTCTTGTGGTAATCATTTCACTATATATTTGTGTATCAAACCATCATGTTTTATACCCTAAACTTATACAAAGTTATATGTTCTTTATATCTCAGTAAAGCTGGAAAAAAAAAGAAAAAAGCTAATTGAAATATTTAAGTTTCCTTTTTTTTTTTTTCTCATGAAAAAGACAACCCAGGAGAGTCTCTTCATGATTCTCAGTGATCACATGTCTTTTTAGACAGACATTTCCTGTTAAAACCATCATTTTCTAGCCTGAGGCCTTTAAGAATATTCTGTGATAGGATTTAATAATAAGGTTATGCAAACATAGTCATTTATCCATTGCAGATTCATATATTTTAGAGTGAAATTAGAAAAAAAAAAAAAACCCTAGAAATTGTTGAAATACTTTCCCAAGAAACTATTTCCCCAGGCAAGAGTTGAAGGCAGAAACAGTTCTGTGGTAGACAGCACAAGGGATTACATGCCAATTGCAATTAGAAGGAGCAAGAGAATTCACCTAGAGACCAGAAACACAATCCCTTTTATGGCGTATTAGAAACATCCCAATCTGTCTCAATAGTAGCATTCATCAAACAGCTAACGTTCTGAAATCCCCTTCAGAGGTTGTTGGAGTGAAAACAAATTTGTTTTTAGTGTGGTATCCTCAGGAAAGAAACCTTAGAAAATCATCTGCCTTGTTGGCCTGTCCACCTCCTATAATAACTATTGATCCCATAGGCTAATTTCACCCAACTTTGATAGAGGGGCAAAGGGTCTACAGCCGGACAGAGTCTCATAAATTTCTTGTAGTTTCTTCTGATCCCTTCAGAAGAGTGGTTTAATGATATCATTTCGAAGAGAATAAAAAAGCACACCAAGTTTCTGCTGTGAAGTTGTCACTGTAATGGAGGATGATTACATCAGAGGAAGTTCAAATGGTAAAGAATGTTTGTAGTTGCCTTGTAGTTTCCTGTTAACAAGCGAAGTGAGCATCATATGTAACTCCACAGACTAGCAAGTATCTTTACTTCTGATCGTTGCATCCTGAAACTTTATAATAAATTCCACTCTTGGGTTTTGCACATCTGAGTGGCTGACTTCTTGTTTATTACAGTTGAACTTAACCAGTTCCAGAAGTGTATTGCCATAATGGAAGTTTTTCCATGAGGTGCTGCTGAGTCCGATTGTGGATGACAAAAACGAGAATTATGAAAAATGTGAAGAAGGAAGCAGTAGACCCTCCTTCCTAGCAGGGTGATAAGTCAAGTTCAAGTCTTGGATAGAGTAGTATCTGAGAGAGTCCAAGTCTGTGTATGCCGGGGCCTCTGCTTATAGAGTTTGCTGCTGAAATTTGGGAGTCCCCGTGCAAAGGCACAATTTATTCTGAGGAGTGTATTCAAGAAGTTAGGGATGAGCCAGGGGAGGGCTTCCAAGGCTAGTACATGGTATGGCATCTTGTAGTGCCCAAATCCCAGGGAGTAAGGAACTCAAGAATCCTGCTGGCACTTCATCACATTCAATTAACCAGGATGGTACCAGGATGGTGTGACCAACACCTGAGGGCCTTCCTCTACTCTTACTCTACACCTGTGGTTCTAATTTTTCTCTCTGATGACAAGGCAAGAAACCAAAAATACATGCATACAATTACATGTATTTAAATTTAATATAAAGTTTAATATAAAATATATTTTGAGGTTGTATATTTCAATTTATATATTATACGTATATAGGTTTCCCACTTGCAAGTGAGGAAGATAGCACCTAATATCTTGCTCTAGGTAAGACCACAGAGACTGCATAGCTGGCTGAGGAGCCCTGCAGGTTAACAGGATCCTAATTACAGACAGTCGGAAGAAGGCTTGGGTTGGATAGGGAATGAAGCTATGAAGATGGTTCAAATAATTTGCTTTCACAATTTCCATATTTCAGGCTTTCCACTTGAACAGACTCTAGGCAGTAAAGAAATAGATTATATAGAAAATATACAGAATTATTTGTTTAAGCACAATGTAAAAATAATACCAACTTGGGAGTTGGCCAGATTGAAAAGTGTATATATGTATATGTGTGTGTGTGTGTGTGTGTGTGTATATATATATATACACACACACACACACACACACACACATATACACGTATAGTTTTTTTTTTCTTATTTGGAAAATAGTCCCAATCGGCAAAAATACACTTCACACTGATATTTGGACTGTTAGCTTCTCTTCGTTATACTAATGATTTCTCCTGGTACTATTAGTAGATGTTCATTTTCCAAACTCTGCTAGCAATATTGTTGAATGCCAAGAAAGGACCAAAGGAACTAAAAGGGGAGAGAGAAATAGGATGAACTGTTTCCAGTGCAACTACTGCTTCATAAAATGTGGAACAGCATAGCTCGAAATCCTCGCTTAAATGAATCAATATGACTACAGAATGCTTGTAATAAAATTTAACTTTAAAAAGTGCTGTGGATCAGCTATAAGATGTGCAACTGGATAGAAATTCGACAGATCTTCAGTGGACCAGGGAAATTGCTCTCACAAGGAAATTAGGTCCTGTTAGAAATGAGAAAGTGCAACTGCATATTTGGAAATTTCATTTTCTGGAGCTGCCACCACAGTAGCCAAGTAGGGAATCGAGTTACAAATGCAGGTAGTCTTTAAACTTGGCACCAGATGAAAAAGGCACAGGGAGAAGGTACTTCTTGTATCTCAGACAATATATGCATAAATGCTGTGTAGTAGTATCCTACATACAACAGCTAATTAATTATTACAACATAAATACAATTAAGACTGTAAATCAAGTTAAAGTTCTTTCAAAGCATTACAAATACAATTAAAAAACAGATTAAAATTTCAAAATACATGCAAAAGAAGCACAGGACTGAACACAAGACCCCCTCCCCCCACCCCAAATAGAATTGCTTTCTCAACAACATTTTATCATCCTTTCTAGAAGGAGTCATGGGAACTAATAGAAACCATTGTTTCTTAAAAGCTAGGCTTGCTGTTGCTAAATTAATAGGATCTCAACTTCTGCAATGTGCTAGGTAGAGAATCCATAGTAAAGAGCATGGGACCCTAGCAATAGCATAGCAAGAGAAGGAGTGGCTAACATTGCTCAGTAGCTAATATTCTCAGTTAAATAGCTGGGCTGTTTTCAATTTTCTTGTGCAAATCTAGATGAATGTACCAGGTACCCTCAGCACTACTAATTGCTTAAAAAGTGCTCATTTTTTTTCAAAGGATAAAAATTCATTATTTAAAAGGTGAAATGAATGGGAAAAATAGTATTATTTTACTTTAAACATGTCTAAGGATTTAGGGATTTTAGTAATCAAACTCTTACAAAAAAGTATTGCCCAAACAGTTCAGACTAGTACTACAGATCATGTTTCACCCAATGGAATTTAAAATGTTTGGGTTATGACATATTATTCTAATCATAGCCCTTTATAAACTCTACTTCCATTAGCAAGAATGGAATTTTTATGAAGATTAAATCACATTGGTGTGTTTTTTCACTTTATTTTTTTTTCCAAACTACTTACTTCTAAAAAATGTACTTTGGAAAACAGAATAAAGGAAGGTGAATATATGGTAATAAAAGGTGCTTCTGTTAAAATAGTTTTCTTTCAAAACTACAATTAAGGTCTTAAGACCAATTTTAAAATCTTAACTACATATGAAGAGTGTTCATGCATCCTTTAAAAAATTTCCTACAAAATTTATGAAGTTTTGAGTGGTATTATATATAATATCTATATAATGTAGATAATATAAAAGTACTTACTTCATACTAATTAAAACAAATTATAATTATATTTATTAATTTATTATAATTATAAATTTTAATTTAGGTAATTAAAAAATCCTAATAACCTTAATCTTCAATTTGCTTTTTGCTATTTCCTTTCAAGGAATCTTTCTTATTTCAGTTTTATTAAAGTCACTTTTAATGCAGGGTCGTCGTTCTGGTCAGTGATAGGAGTAGCTGTCATTATTTCTATAGATTTGGTAACA
This sequence comes from Lynx rufus, assembly GCF_022079265.1. Lineage (NCBI taxonomy): Eukaryota > Metazoa > Chordata > Mammalia > Carnivora > Felidae > Lynx > Lynx rufus. The sequence continues at coordinate 27,275,213 of NW_025814829.1, read as the reverse complement.
ACAGGTTTATTCAGTGGGTTATCTAAACCATTCACAGAATCCCTATTTTATACCAGAAAAGCATCTATATTAGGTTGTGGTCAGATGAGAACAGAGTATCTCCAAGTTATCAAGGAACATTGTTTACACCATTTTGTTTTCATATGAAACCTGGAGTGTGTTTATTATTATCAGCCTTGTAGAGAGAAGAAAATTTGGGCCTCAGTGGTTTAGTGACTTTCTTGAGGTTAGAGTTTCCATGAAAAGCTAGAATTTGAAGAGAACTATACTAATGGATGTCTCCAGAGCTTATGCAGCAGAACTATTTAAAAGAAATAACTATTCCTGGGGCACCTGGGTGGCTCATTCAGTTAAGTGTCTGACTTTGGCTCAGGTCATGATGTCACAGTTTGGGGGTTCAAGCCCTGTGTCAGACTCTGTGCTGACAGCTCAAAGCCTGGAGCCTGCTTCAGATTCTGTGTCTCTCCTTTCTCTGCCCCTTCTCTGCTCATGCTCTGTCTCTCAAAAGTAAAATAAAAACATTGAAAAAAATTATTAAAAAGAAATAACTATTCCTACTTCATAAATGAAAATGATCTAATAACTTTGTTATAATCCAACATTATTTAGGGTGATAGTTGAATGAAATAACTTTCTAAAAAGGCTTCTTCTGACCTTAACAAAGATACATTATAGCTGAAACTATTTGACACTCTGAAATTTTCTGTAAATGGAAACAAGAAACACTTATTCATAAGCCAGAAATATTTTCCCACCTTAGGTGCACGCCTTTGGTGAGTTGCTTAGGAGATTGCATAATATTCACTAAAGAACTGTAAAAACAAAAATGACTACCTCGAATAAAGCCCCAAGTTGGAACATGAGAGAAATTCTGTGTAAAATAAATCAGGTTCTGTTTCTACACCCCCCTCTTTTTTCATCCTTATAGAACCCCTAGATCTTCCCTGTATTCTGATCCTCCTTCCTTACCCCCTCTACCTAGCACCCTCTCTCTGTTGGCATCAACCCTCCATGCTGTACACACATACACACACACACACACACACACACAGGCACACACTCACAGCTTGTGTGAATTTTGTGTTCTTTGATTGATGCCAGATAACTGCGTGGAGTAAAACAGGATATTGCTGATGGTCCAAAGACTAGGTAAAAGGATCCTGTGTGCCTGCTTCCTCCTCACTGGGAAATGCAGAACTGAACAGGAGACAAAAGACCATAGATGTTGTTTGCCTTTATGTTCTAGTTCAGGGATCTGAAGGAGATGTTACCAGTTTTTGACATGTAGTCAACAACCCAAAGGTAGCTCGCCATGTAAGGAAATTCCAGAAAGAAAACCAAATCAGACAAAAATTTGAGAGACACAAAAAGATTATTTCAAACAAATGGAAAAGAGCAATTTCTGAAACTCGTAATGATAAACTATGAAGTTATATACAGGTAGATGGGTGAATAAATAGATAACGTGGGACCAGAGGTGTGTCTTAGGAACATCTATGTCTCCTGCCCCCTTAGCCTATAAGCAGAATTTCTGTGGTCTCAAGAAAACTTCAGAGACAACGGTGTTTTCTGGGCTCATCCATTTCTATCAGAGTCCCTGATAGACTTTGGTCAGAGAACATCAAGAGACCAGTATCATGATATACCTAGACAAACTAAATAAATGGTTAATATCCCTGAAGAGAAAATCAATTGCCTTTTGTCAATTAAAAATTTACTTAGTATAATCATACTATGCTAAGTTCTAAGGAGTATATAAATAATAATGGGACTTGTCTTCTCCTCTCATAAAACCTTTATTCTAATTAAAATAATAAGGCTCATGTAAACAAAATGCTAGCCATGCACAGCCAGTGGTAATATGTGGTATGCTACAAGAGAGGTGTTCTAGGGCATGAAATGTTACCTTATACTGGGGTAATGAGGGAGGACCTGTGATAAAGGAAAGAAAAAATCAGTGTTAGCCACTCATTCATAGACCAGCATTTGAAAAATCTGCCTTTCTTCTCTAATTTCCACAAGGGCTTTGATTATAGTTTCTTCTCCAAAAGTCTCATTATCATTCACTTCCTCTCTTTTTCCCATCTCTCATGCTGCAAAGCAACAACCTTACAAACAAAACTTTATCAAGTGTGCAGTTCTCCTGGCTACTCTCCCTCTTTCTGTCCTTTCCAATTTCCCACATTTGGGGTTTCTGGTGACATCACAGCCGAGACCTGGCCTCACTTTCAAGAAAGCTTTAAATTTAGATTTTTTTTTTTTAATTTTTTTTTTCAACGTTTATTTATTTTTGGGACAGAGAGAGACAGAGCATGAACGGGGGAGGGGCAGAGAGAGAGGGAGACACAGAATCGGAAACAGGCTCCAGGCTCTGAGCCATCAGCCCAGAGCCTGACGCGGGGCTCGAACTCACGGACCGCGAGATCGTGACCTGGCTGAAGTCGGACGCTTAACCGACTGCGCCACCCAGGCGCCCCTAAATTTAGATTTTTAAAGTTACCACCAAGAGTCTCCTGCGTGTATTGGTTGGTCTTAAACTGTTAATTTGATTAATATAAACACTTAATTCATAATCCAGTTCTTCAGCTCTGTTTTTGTAGTTCTTCATTTTATAATATAATAGGAATTTCATAAGTTAAAAGTGGCTGTGCTTTTGTCTGGAATGTAGAATTCTGGAAAGAATATCACTTTTACCCAATCTATAAGACAAACATGAAGAAAATATAAAATCATAACTCTTCTTGGACTCATCACAGAATTGAGGTAAAAGACAACCAAACAGATTGAGTTCAAAGGAGGGACAGGTTAAGGAGGATCACCCGTATTGGCTCAACTATGGCTCAACTGTGGCAGGGCACGGAAGGAAGAGACACCAGTCATCATGCAAAAGAGTAAGAAGGAGTCAAATTTGTTAAGTCACTAATGGCCAAGTGTAGGCTTCTGGGACAATATAGAAGTGACCCAGTGGGAATTTGCACTCATTTGCAGTCCCTTTCCACAGACCTTCAATAAGAACTCCCTAGAAAGACTGGAGGAAGCAGGGCTGCAGACCAGAGAGAACTGCCTTCTTGTTTCAGGCCTGCAGGAAGTGATCGGCAACCACTGCAGAGAAGGAAAAAAACCTACCCGGCTACTCAGACCCTTCTCTCATAGGGAGCAAAAATCTTAAGCCAGTGGGGAAGAGACAGCAGACTTTGTCACTTTCAGAGCACAGGAAAGACCCATTACTCCTGGAAGAAGGATAGAAGAAAACCTTCTTTCTTGTGGGAGAGGCAGAAAAGAACCCTGTATTCAGTTTCCTACACCATTGGAGGCTTCCATCACTGGAAGAGAGATCAGAAACTCTTTTCTGCACAAGATCAGCTGCAGACACAAGCCAGAATTGGGCTGCCATGGGGAAGAGGGACAGGAGTGCTGAAAAGTTCCAATTCCAAGAGCTAAGCACATGAAGCCTACCTAAAACTGAGGTTTACCAGCACAACAGAGAATACACTTGCCCCTTACCACCACCCTAGCAAGCACCTAATGACAAAGAATAGTTTACCACCACAAGAACAAACAGAGAAATGACTTCTGTGCTGCAGGCATACAGGAACAGGTAAAAACTAAGGCCCAGAGATGTTCCAGATGTTGGGGCTAGTGGACAAGATCTTTAAAATAACTATGATCAATATGTCAAAATACCTAGAGAAAAAAAGAGACAATATACATACATAGATTGTTAATTCCAACAATCAGATAAAAATTCCAGTAAGTGTCAAATGTAACTGAAATGAAATATTTAAAAAATACAGTATCAGAAATGAAGAATTATTTCAACTTCAACTGAGGAAAGAGTCAGTGAACTTGAAGGTAAGTAAATAGAAATTAACCAAACTGAAGATGAAGAGGGGAAAAAAAACTCATCCAAGAGCTCTGGGATATTATCAACTTAACATATCTGTAATTGAAGTAGCAGCAAGAAAGGAGATGAAACAAATAAAATAGACAAAGAGAAATAGCTAAAAATTCTCTAAAAGTAATGATAATGAAAGACATTGTATCCCAAACTAAGGAATCTCAGAGAACCCTAAGAAGAAATTCGCACACACACACGCACACACACACACACACACACACACACACACTCCTTGATACATCATTTGTATCATTATTTTTGGAAAAACATATTACCAGTAGCCAAAGAAGAGAGATATATTACATATAGAGGAGCAAAGATAGGAATTTTAGCAGACTATCAGGCACTATGTCAATGTGACATCTTTAAAATACTTTAAAAGAAAGTCAGCTCAGAGATTTTATGCCCAGTGAAAATGTCTTTCAAAAATGAAGGCAAAACAAAGACTATTTTTAGACAACAAAGGCTAAGAGAATGCACTACCAGTAGCCTAACTATTATGTGAAGTCTTTCATGTGGAAGGAATAGAATACCAGAGAGAAATTTGGATCAATACAAGGAAATGAAGATCTTGACAAATGGCATTAAAAATGTAGATTCAAGCAAGGTAAGTGTAAAAGACACTTTGTTCGTAATTCTAACCGTTCTAAAAGACAACTAATTGCTTAAAGCTAATATGGTAATGATATATGGGGATACTATAACATACATAAAAGTAAAATGCATAATAACGGCACAAAGGAGGGGGCAATTAGAAGCATGTTAGGTAGTTACACTATCCATTTGTATCAGTTATTTAATTTGCTATGTAACAACCCAACGTTTAGCAGCTTATACCAATAATTTTTTTTTTAATTTGATGTTTTCTGTGAGCCATGAATCAAAGCTCAACTGATCTGAGTTTTTTTGGCTCAGAGTCTCTCCTTAGGCTTCAATCAACGTATTCGATAGGACTACAATTATCTCAAGGCTCCAATGGGTGAGAATCCAAACTCACTCACATGGCCTTTGGCAAGTCTGCAGTGATCTGCTACCAATGTCATTTATGTGAGCCTCTCCACAGGACTGCTTCATCCCATGGCAGCTGGTTCCCTACAGCAGGCAGTCCGAGAGAGAGCAACACAGTGTACCCAAGATAGAAGCCACTGTCTTTTTATAACCTAATCTCAAAAATTTATAGCAGGGATTGGTGAACTGTAGCGCACTGGTCAAATTCATACCACTGTTTATTTTTGTAAATAAAGTTCTCCTGGAACATACCTATTCATTTATTGTCTATAGCTGCTTTCACACCACGAGGCCACATGGATCACAAAGCCTAAAATGTTTACTGTCAGGCCCTTACAGAAAAAGTTTAGCGATCCCTAATTTATCCAAGTAAATGCTTATATTAGAAAGGTAAAAAGAGGGGCACCTGGGTGGCTTAGTCGGTTAAGTGTCCGTCTTCGGCTCAGGTCGTGATCTCGCGGTCTGTGAGTTCGAGCCCTGCGTCGGGCTCTGTGCTGACAGCTCAGAGCTTGGAGCCTGTTTCAGATTGTGTCTCCCTTTCTCTGACCTTCCCCCATTCATGCTCTGTCTCTCTCTGTCTCAAAAATAAATAAACGTTAAAAAAAATTAAAAAAAAAAGAAAGGTGAAAAGATTCCAAATTAATAAACTAAGCTCCTACTGTAAGATACTAGAAAAAGAAGAGCAAATTAAACCCAAAGCAAGCAGAAAGAAGGACGTAATAAGATCATGTGTAATAAAATGAAACTCAATGAATTTGATATCAGAAAATCAATAGGAGGAAAACCAAGTGAAACCAAACGATGCTTTTTGAAAAGAAAAATAAAATTGATAAATATCACACCAAATTGATCAAGAAAAAGAGAAGACACAAATTACCGGTATCAGGAATGAAAGAGGAGGAAACAGTATAAATTCTACAGACATTAAAAGTGTAATAGGGGCGCCTGGGTGGCTCAGTCGGTTAAGCAGCCAACTTCCGCTCAGGTCATGATCTCGCGGTCCATGAGTTCGAGCCCCGCGTCGGGCTCTGTGCTGACCGCTCAGAGCCTGGAGCCTGTTTCCGATTCTGTGTCTCCCTCTCTCTCTCTGACCCTCCCCCATTCATGCTCTGTCTCTCTCTGTCTCAAAAATAAACGTTAAAAAAAATTAAAAAAAAGAAAAAAGCGTAATAAAAAGCATATTTAGGACAACCAGGATGAAATGCACAAATTCCTTGAAAAACATAAATGTCAAAATTTTCCAGAAGAAATAGATAATTTGAATATTCATTAAAGAAACCAAATTCATTGTTAGACTCTGCCAATAAAGAAATCCAAGGCTGGGATTACTTCGCAGGTGATATCTATAAATTATTTACGGAAGAATTAATACCAATTCTATACAAACTTACAGACATTAGAAGAGAGGGAATTTTTTCTAACTTTTTAAATGTTTTTATTTATTTTTGAGAGAGAGATAGAGTATGAGTGGGGGAGGAGAAGAGAGAAGGAGACACAGAATCTGAAGAAAGCTCCAGGCTCTGAACTGTCAGCACAGAGCCTGACACGGGGCTCGAACTCAATGAACTGTGAGATCATGACCTGAGCCAAAGTCAGACGCTTAACCAACTAAGCCACCCAGGGGCCCCTTTTCTAACTAATTTTATAATTCTGGCATTAGCCTGATACCCAAATCAAATAAAGACAGTACATGGAAAAAAAAATAAAACCACCCAACTATCAAGCAATATCCCTCATGTACACAGACATAAAATGTCTACACAAAATATGAATAATTCAAATCCAGCAATATTTATAAAGGATAATACATTAAGACCAAGTCAAATTAGTCTGGGAATGTAAGGTTCACTCAGAATTCAAAATTCAATTAAGATAATTGACTATAACAAAATGAGGGTGAAAATTCACGTGATCACTCCAATAAGTTCAGAAAACATATTTAATAAGATTCAACATTCATTCATTATAAAAGCTTTCAGGGGCACCTGGGTGGCTCAGTCGGTTAAGCGTCTGACTTTGGCTCAAGTCATGATCTCGCAGTTTGTAGTTTGAGCCCCATGTCCAGCTCTGTGCTGACAGCCCAGAGTCTAGAACCTGCTTCTAATTCTGTGTCTTCCTCTCTCTCTGTCCCTACCTCTCTCTCTCTCTTTCTCTCTCTTTCTCAAAAATAAACATTAAAAAAATAAATAAAAATAAAGACTTTCAGCAAAGTGGGAATAAAGGAAACTTCGTCAATCTGATAATGGCCATCTACAAAAAACCTAGAGCTAGCTACTAGCATCATGTAATTTTGGAAGACTGAATATTTTCTAAGATGGAGAATAACACAGGTGTCCACTCTCAACCATTTCTATTCTATATTGTATTGCTGGCCTTGGCCAGTGCTATATGATAAAACAAAACAAAAGCCCAGTTATACTGCTTGGAAAAAATAATGAAAAATCCTTTCTATTAATAGAAAAGTGATTATTTAAGTAGAAAATCTCAAAGAATTTGCCACAAAGAAGCTAGAACTAATGAGTTTAATACGGTTGCAGAATACAAAGTAAATATACAAAAGTAATTGTGTTCCTATATACTAGTATTGAATATGAATTTGAAATGGAAACATTTTTTTAAAGTATCATTTACAATAGCACAAAAATAATGAAATACTTAGGTATTAATCTAACACAACATTTGCAAGATTAGCATGTTGAAACCTATAAAACACAAATGCAAGAAATCATAGACACCCAAATAAATGCACATGAAATGTTCATTGATTGGAAAACTCAATACTGGTTAGATATCTATTTTCTGAAATTTGATGTATGCATATAATGTAATACAAATCAAAATGCCTGGAGGATTTTTTTTGGTACAAATTGACAAAGAGAGTCTGAAATTTAATAGAAAACCAAAGGAAATAGAATACCCAAAACAAATTTGGAATAGAACAAAGTTGAAGAAGTCATAGTATCTGACTTCAAGATCTACTGTAGAAGCACAAGAATCAAGACATTGTACTATTGATAAAGGATAAACATAGGTAAATGGAACAAAATGGAGTCCAGAAATAAAAACACAGATATATGATCAATTCATTTTAGACAAACATATAAAAGCAAGTAAGTGGAGAAAAGGTACTTAAAAAAATAGGTCTACATTTTAGGAAAGGAATCAAGTCATTACATATATATTATATGTGTAATATATATAGTATATACATACATTCCTATAAAATACAGACATATATATGCACTATGTATAACATATATGTGCATATATACAATAAAAATATGTCTTTTTTTCCAGGAGTCAGGAAATATTCAATTATCTATGTAGTTCCACATACATTTTTTTTTTCCATTTGCAATGTTATTTCTAATTCATCCTCCATGATTATTAATTCAGGTGTCATCTTGAAGAAACTTTCCTTGATTTACCTCATGCCTTAAGGTACACTTTCATCCCCTTCTCATGCAGTCAGATGCACATCTTTTGTGCATTATAATTTCACATTTAAACACTCTAATGGGTGTAACATTTAAGTTACTCTAATCCAAGTGTTGATTACTTTAGTTGTCACTTTTCCACAGTAAGATTGTGAGCTTCTTGATATCTTTCCTCTCTGCGTCCCCAGTCCCTTGTACAGTGCCTGGCTTGTGGGAAATGTTTAAACAGGATGGCAGTATTAAAGACTTGGTAAGAACATGGTTTAGTAAATCAAACATCTTATTTTGAACTCCACATGTTGTATCTACTAGTATGCATGCTTGGTTAAATTATTTAATCTCTTTTGAGATTTAAGTTCCTATAAACAAGGATTGTACTGCTACTTCCCTCAGAGACTTATTGTGACGTGTTAATTATCTACTACTGCTTAACAAGTCGTCTCCAAAACTCTGCAGCTTAAAATAACACCCATTTATTACTTCATGGCTTATGTGTGATATCTTTAGCTGGGCCCTCTAATTCAGAGTCTCTCCTGTGGTTGCAATCAAGGTGCCAGCCAGAGTTTGGGTCTCAGCTGAAGGTTCAGTTGAGAAGTAATTCACTTCCAAGTTCACTCATGTACTTGTTGGTGGGATTCAATTCCATGAGGGTGGTTGGACAGAGAGCCTCAGTTCCTTGATGGCGATGGACCCTCTAACAATGATAATTTGATCAAAGTCATCAAAAGAGCCATCTGGCAAGATGGAAGTCAGAATCTATTTAACATAATCACAGAAGTGACACCCCATCACCTTTGCCATATTTTGGGGGTTTTTTTAGAAGCAAATTACTAGTTCCACTCCAGAACCAATTAGAGGGGATTACACAAGAGTATAGATACCAGGAGATGGGGATCATTGGGGGCCATATTAGAAGTCTGCCTACCATGTGTGAATGCTGAATCAATAAAACCAAAAGGTTTAGCAAAATGTCTATTAGCAAAATGTCTAATACATAGCAAGTACACAAGCAGCTGTTCTTTTTTTTTATTTTTTTCTTAACATTTATTTATTTTTGAGACACAGAGAGAGACAGAGCATGAGTGGGGGAGGGGCAGAGAGAGAGGGAGACACAGAGTCAGAAGCAGGATCTAGGCTCTGAGCCATCAGCCCAGAGCCCGACGCGGGGCTCGAACTCACAGACCGCGAGATCGTGACCTGAGCTGAAAGTCGGACGCTTAACCGACTGAGCCACCCAGGCGCCCCCTCATAAGCAGCTGTTTTTATCTCACAGACAAATGGAACTAATGAATGAATGAATGGTTCTGCAGTTAGCCTGAGTCACCACTAGATGGTGGTACAACCTTCGTAGCATTGTGTCATTAAAGTGGGGTCAGCGATTTTGAGGGCAGGAGCCAACAGCGGAACCAGAAGTAAAAGGACATTTACAAACAATGAAATCAACAAAGATACATTTTTAAAACAGAGATGTTAAACACCTAATGAAGACTCTTGAATCTCTAGTGCTCTTCCAAAACCTATCATGCCTTTTTCTTCTAGAGTAAACCATAAACGATGCAAACAAAATAAACAAAAATCCCATTCAGCTTCATTTTGATAGATTTCTCATTCAGATACTCATCCAGCCCTGCTTTAAATTTTCACTGGGCTTGGGCTTTCATTTACTTGGGCTTTCAGAGACTTGGAAGCTTTTGTGGGTCTGTTTTCAGATATAATGTCTATTACATTTTTCTAAATCAAAGTAAAATATGATCATTGTAGAAAACTGGGAAAATCCAAAAAAGAATAAGGAAAATTAAAAATAATTCTAATCTCACCCAAAAATATTTTTGTGTGTTTCTTCTGCCTTCCTCTCTGTCTCTGTCCTCTGGAATATTTTCTAAAACTGTAATTTTGGTAAACTCTGTTGTAGCTCTGTAGAAAAATCTGTGGTTTTGTAAATCAGAGCTAAAATTTAAATGAAAAAGCACGAGGAAGGAAAAGAAAGTGGCCTTTAGGATTTGATGGACAGAGATTTAAGTGAGAACTGGGTCCAGTTGCTATTTGTGTGAACTTAACCTTTTTAAGACTCAAGTTTCCAAATATGTGAATATGTCTATTTTCTAGAGTTATTAAAAGGATAAAATGAGCTAATGTTCAGGACCTAGTACAGGTCTCAGTTTTATTTTTTTTAATTTTTTTTGAAGTTTATATATTTATTTTGAGAGAGAGAAAGAGACAGAGAGAATGCAAGCAGGGGAGGGGCAGAGAGACAGAGACAGAGAATCTCAAGCAGGCTCTGTCAGCACAGAGCCCGACACAGGGCTTGAACTCACAAACTGTGAGATCATTCCCTGAGCTGAAATCAAGAGTCAGAGGCTTAATGACTAAGCCACCCTGGTGCCCTGTGCCTCAATTTTAAATATTGCATGAAATGTATTATATTTTGTTTGCAAATAGTTTCTTTCCAATAGCTACAATTTTTGTTTTATCTCTTACTAAGATGACCAAACCTGATGACAAATCTCAGAAGGTATATTTAAATGTAATTATGCGTTCAGATTAATGTGTAACTGATTATAATTAAGTTAATTAAATATTAACTCATTAGATTCATAATTTTACTTTACTCAGTTACCATTATTTGTGCATTTGGTAAAGGATGCACTTTATCATGTCGATCTTGCTTCCTTCCATTTCACTATTCCAGCAGAATGGTATTTTCTAGATATGGGTTTGTATGTTATTGACTTTTAGTACCTATTGAAAGTATCATGTTTTTGTTATTATACATATTGATGTATGCCACTGACAAATTTTCCAGTTTTAAGCAGTATCTGTATTTCTGGAATGATCATAATTTTGAATTGCTTCCTATAATGTGTTTTTTTAAAAAAACATTTTCTTACAATCATTTTTTACATTTTTCATTATGATAAAATACACACAAAAAACTTTCCTTCCTCACCATTTTTAAATAGACCCTTCAATAGTGTTAAGTACACTCGTATTATTGTGCATTCTCCGGAACTCTTTTCATCTTGCAGAACTGAAACTCTGTACCCATGAAACAACTCCCCATTTCCCCCTTCTGCCCAGCCCCTGGCAACCAGCATTCTACTTTGTATCAATTTGACTCTTCTTGGCAACTCACATAAGTGGAATCATACAGTATTTTTCTTCTGACTGGCTTATTTCACTTAGCATATATCACATTTCAGCCATGTTGTAGCATGTGTCCAAATTTCCTTCTTTTTGAAGGTTAAATAATATTCCATTGTGTATATATATTACATTTTGTTTATCCAGTCACCCAAAGGCAAACACTTGGTTTGCTTCCTTAATTTAGCTATTATAAATAATGCTGCTATGTTATGGATGCACAAATATCTTTTTGAGACCCTGATTTTAGGTCTTTCTGGTATAAACCCAATGTGGGATTGTTGGATCATATGGTAATTCTGTTTTTAAGCTTTTGAGGAACCACCATACTCTTTTTCATAGTGGTTGCACCACTGTACATTCTCACCAATGGTGACAAGCGTTCCAATTTTTCCACATCTTCACCAACCTTGCTACTTTTTTATTTTATTTTATTTTATTTTATTTTATTTTATTTTATTTTATTTTTATTTTATTTTATTTTTTATTTGAGAGAGAAAGAGAGAGAGAGAGAAAGCAGGGGAGAGGGGAAGAGGGGGAGAGAGAGAGAGAGAGAGAGAGAGAGAGAGAGAGAGAGAGAGAGAATCCCAAGCAGGCTCCACGCTTAGCACAGAGCCTGATGCAGGGTTCCATCCCATGACCCTGAGATCATTACCTGAGCTGAAATTAAGAGTCAGATGCTCAACTGACTGAGCCACCCAAGTGCCCCAACACTTGCTATTTTATGGGGTATGTTTTTTTTTTTTTTGGTAATAGCCATCTTAATGGGTGTTATGTCACATGGTTTTTATTTACATTTCCTTTAATGCATTTTAAATAAACTTTTTATTTGGAATAGTGTTATATTTTCAGAATTATTTCAAAGACAGTACAGAGTTCCCTTATATCATACACCCCATTTCCCCTATTACTGACCTTTTACACTAGCTTGCTACTTTCACAATTAATGACCCAATATTAATACAGTATTATTATTAACTAAAGTCCATATTTGCTTCATATTTCCTTAGTTTTCCCTGTTGTATTTTTTCTGTTGCAGAACTCTATCTAAGATACCATATTACATTTAGTTGGCACGCCTCCTTAAGCTCTTCTTGGCTGTGACAGTTTCTCAGACTCTTTGTTTCTGATGACCTTGATGTTTTGCAGAGTACTGCTCAGGTATTTTGTAGGATGTCCCTCAATTAGGATTTGGCCGATGCTATTCTCTTAATTAAACTTCCTTCCTTTTGGAATGAAGACCACAGAGGTAAAGTGCCATTTCATCACATCATGTCAAGGGAACATGCTATCAATAGAACTTATCAAGCTGATGTTAACCTTAATCACATATCTTAAAGGTTGTGTCCTAAAGATAATGTTTGCCAGGATTTTTAAAAATGCACCTCTAATTTAGTTTGTTAATATCTCGTTTAGTACTTTTGATCAGTATACATAAATATGATTGGTTTATAATCTTCTTTTGGGTAAAACTATGTTTAGATGCTGGCTGTATGCTAGGTTTATAGTGCACTGAATACCTTTCTGTCTGTTTCCCAAAGAGACTATCGAGCGTGGGCATTATTATTAATTTATAAAAACTGTTTAGTGCCTGAAACTTTTGTCGATAGAAACCTCTTGCAATATTTCTCCTAGCTATTATATCACTCATATACTCTCTTTACAGTATTTTCAGATTTTAAATATCTGACTCCAAATTCCAAATTGTATTTCTCCATATATTTCCATTTCCTTTGTATCTGATTTTACAAGAAATTTGTATTTGTTCTTCTTGATTTAAAATTTTTTTCTTGAGAAAATTTATGTTATTTACTTATTTGTGTATTTATATGTTGTTTATTTTTATGTCTATCATTTTCCCTCCATGGAAATACAAACCTATAGCTCTTGAATCTTTCAATTCCACTGCATATTCTGCTTTCTCCTTCATTGATCTCTGCCCTTATATGATTTACCACTTAGGCTGATGTTTTTATTATTTTCTGTTTCCAAAGCTTAAAATTAGAACAGTAGTTATTTTTATTATGTGTTTATGACTTGCTTTTGAAAACAGGTTTAACTATTTTAAATGTTTTCACATATTTTACTATTTACTGTGTGTGTGTGTGTGTGTGTGTTAATAACACTTAACCTAAGATGTACCCTGTTAGCAAATTTTTAAGTAGAATATAGTATTATAGACTATGGGCATAATGCTCTAGAGTAGCTCTCTAGGACATACTCGGTTTTCATAATTGAAATTTTGTACCTTTTGACTGCCATCTTCCTGTTTCTCCCTCACCCCTGCCCCTGCCAGCAACCATTTTTTTCTCTGCTTCAGTGAGTTTGACTATTTTAGATTCCACATACAAATGAGATCATGCAGTATTTGTCCTTCTCTTTCTGGCTTATTTCACTTAGCACTTAGCATCATGTCCTCCAGGTTCATCCGAGTTGTCCCATTTGGTATAGGATTTCCTTCTCCCTTAAGGCTGTGGCATTGAGTGTAATGGCTTCTCTTTCATTTGCAATTTTATTTATTTGAGTCTTCTGTGTTTTCCCTTAGCTAGTCAAGCTAAGAGTTTGTCAGTTTTATTTATCTTTTTAAGAAACCAACTCTTAGTTTCATAATTTTTTTTGTTTTTATTCTCCATTATATGTACTTCTACTCTAATCTTTGTAATTTCCTTCCTTCTGCTAACTTTGTGCTTAGTGTGTTTGTTTTCCAGTTTCTTGAAGTGTTAGGTTATTTACTTGAAATCTTTCTTCTAACTTTTATGTAGGCATTTATCACTGTAAACTACCCTCTTAATCTTGCTTTTGCTGATCCCATAAGTTTTGGAATGTTGTATTTTCATTTATATATATATATATATATATATATATATATGTATATATATACACATACATATATACACATTTCATTTTCATTTATATATATATGTTGTGTTTTGTTGTATTTTCATTTTCATATATATATTTCATTTTCATTTATTTATATATATATGTTGTATTTTGTTGTATTTTCATTTTCATTTATATATATTTCATTTTCATTTATATATATATTTCATTTTCATTTATTTATATATATGTGTTGTATTTTGTTGTATTTTCATTTTCATTTATATATATTTCATTTTCATTTATATATATATGTTGTATTTTGTTGTATTTTTATTTTCATTTATACATATATATTTCATTTTCATTTGTATATATATATATGTTGTATTTTGTTGTATTTTCATTTTCATTTACATATATATATATTTCATTTTCATTTATTTATATATATATGTTGTATTTTGTTGTATTTTCATTTTCATTTATTTTTATTTATTTATTTATTTATTTTTGGACGAGGCCTTTTTATTTATTTTTTTTTTTTTCAACGTTTATTTATTTATTTTTGGGACAGAGAGAGACAGAGCATGAACGGGGGAGGGGCAGAGAGAGAGAGGGAGACACAGAATCGGAAACAGGCTCCAGGCTCTGAGCCATCAGCCCAGAGCCTGACGCGGGGCTCGAACTCACGGACCGCGAGATCATGACCTGGCTGAAGTCGGACGTTTAACCGACTGCGCCACCCAGGCGCCCCTCATTTTCATTTATATATATATTTCATTTTCATTTATTTATATATATGTTGTATTTTGTTGTATTTTCATTTTCATTTATATATATATTTCATTTTCATATATATATATATATATATATATATATATATATATATATAAAGAACACAGCTCAGGAACAGCAAAATGGAAGAGAGCATAAGGCAAGGTGGTGGCGTGTGGACCTTCCCTCCCCTCTCTGAACACACGCCACTCTACCTGAACTTTGATATTCACCAGCCTACAAGTTCTCTGCACCCCCATGGTTTGGGGATTGTTATGGAAGCTTTATAACATAGATATGATTAACTACTGACAATTTCCACCCTCTCTCCCCTTCCTGAAGGATGTGGGGTGGGGACGAAAATTCCAAACTTCCAAGGTTGGCTTGGTCTCACAGGTGACCAGCTCCCTTCTGGAAGCCATCCAGGAGCCCACCAAAGTTGCCTCAGAACAAAAGACCTTCTTATCACCCAGGAAATTCCAAGGGATTTAGGAGCTCTGTGTAGGACGCTACTATCTCCAATTTCACTCAGGAAATTACAAGGGTTTTAGGAGCTCTGTGTAGAAACTGGGGTTAGAGACCAAATACATCTTTCTTATTATGTCACACATAGCAACCAGTTCTCATGCATATTATCACAAAAATAGTGCAATCTCCTAAAATTTTCTTCATATCCCTTTATAAATCAAAATTTAAAAAGAGAAGTTATTTGACTTTTTAGAGTGATGTTTTCTTTCTTTTGTGGAGCACGAGGGATATGTGATGGATATATGATATATCCTGAGCACCAGGCATTCCTTTTTTCTTTACTCCTTCCTAAAAGAGCATTAATTTATTTAATAGCCCTCTTTTCCTAGCAGCTAGCTATCTCAGGGAAGCTGACTCCACTCTCAGTTCCAAAGGATAATCCTATTTCCTCTCCCTACCTGCCACTGATTCCTTTAGTAATGGGTATGAGTCAGGATTTACTGATTGTTTCTAGGAGAGTTCTTATTTGTTCTTAAGGAAGAGCTATGGGAAAGATGTGAATGAGGAAGCATGTAGATAGAGTGCCCCTTCATCCATCCTATAACTGAGAATAGCTCTGGGATGAAGCTGAGCCTTCACCCAGCGTAGTACAGAGCTGGTAGATAACTGAATCCCTAACTTTGTTGAGTTTTGGGGACAAGCAACCACGATGATGTCTTTTCTTGCACTTCCTCTTTCATGAGCTAACAAACATTATTTAAGCAAGTTTCATTTAGGTTTTATACTGTTTGATGCCAGATCATCCTAACTATACATGACCTCAATATGACATTGGTAGTGGTTTCCCCACCTACCTCCACTCCCCCTCCTCTCCCCTCCTCTCTCCTTAGCAAGGATAGATAACAAGGGCTAGCAACAGCTATACCCAGTGCTTGCCTACAGAATACATTTGTGAGCCATCATGGCACATGTTCATTGACTACCTTGGGTAACAGTCAAAGCTCCACCTCAGATGGCAGTAGGAAGACAGATCCTGCTCAATTTCAGGTAGCTGGTACTCCTCTCTTGCGAGACTGCTGAAGAGGGATTTTTACGTACCTGACAGAGATCCCTTAGACCAGTGGAATATAGGCTAAGTTCCAATTCCAGCCAGAGTTTTTCTCTCTCAGGCGGGCATACCAATGGCGCTTGTGGGAGGCATACATAAAGTATGGTTGTCTGTCTTTACTGTTGCCTTATCTTCTCTGCAAGTTGTAATTTCTGACGGCACGTAGGAAGACAAAATATAAGACTGGAAGAGGGAAATAGTCCTCCGGCTACCTCGAAAAAGCAGCTGGGTGGCATTTGCCTGGTTTTCTCATTAGGACAGACCACAGAGGAGAACTGTGTCTTCTCACTGTCCCTTCGGGTGATGGGGTTTATGAAATAAGGTCAGTTATCAGTTCGGTTGCTACTTTTCTGTTTTGTTTTATATTTATATATTATATTGGCCTTGTTGAATTCCACTCCTTTGTTTTTAGTTAGGAATTCTTCCCCGTTCAGACAGTAGGTTATCTTTTAATTTTATTTTTTAGTAATTTGTTAGTCCCCATATTTTTCATGTCTTCATATATATTTTAGTGGGACATGGATAGGAGCTATTAGATAGATGATATATACAGATGGTACACCTGCTAAAAAACGCCATATTGCTATAATTGTTGATTACTGTCATGGGTGTTTACAGTTTTAAAACTAATTTCTTGCGATCAATATACAGTTAAATGTATGACAGATATATGGAAAGCGTAAAGAAAGAAAACTTTGAGAGACAAAATTACATCTTAGTTAATGAGATGGTCTTTGGACACTGCCAGATCTGACTTTAAATTCTGGCTCTGCCCCTTGCTAATTCATTGATCTTGAAAAATGTATAAGCTCAGTTTCATATGCAGTTTATGCAGCTTCATAATACTTATCTCACTATGAGGTTGTGAGAAATAGCCAGTGTTTTTTTCTTATAAATAAGTAATCTTTAAACACTGAGCACAATGATCTGAACATAGTATAGTAGGCATTGCTAATAGTGTGTTCAGTATTCTGCATATTTTAATTAAATAGCTTTTAGAATTTATATTTATAAAACCTATTTCTAACATACGTTTAACATTTCAAATAGTTATTTTGTTAGTTTAATTTTTAAAATAATGAGATTTCTGGGGCGCCTGGGCGGCTCAGTCGGTTAAGCATCCAAAACTTCAGCTCAGGTCGTGATCTCATGGCTTGTGAGTTCCAGCCCCGCGTCAGGCTTTGTGCTAACAACTCAGAGCCTGGAACCTGCTTCAGATTCTGTGTCTCCCTCTCTCTCTGCCCCTCCCCCACTCACGCTCTATCTCTCTCTCTCTCCTTCAAAAACAAAACAAAACAAAAAAAACCATTAAAAAAAAATGGGATTTCTGTTTTTTTAACCAAGCAACAAATTTAAAGCATTTAGAGAAACATGTTACCCTGCAGTTGTATGGTACTTTATATTTTCCAAAATATTTACGTATTAGTTGCTCATTTGATTCTCACAACAATGAGAGGTAAGCAGTACAATGAGCTCACTTCCCCTTTGCTATTGACAAAGCTGAGGCTCAAAGCAACTAAATGATCTCCTGTAGAATGCACATTAAATAGAGCCATTACTAAAACACTTGACCCCAAACACCTCCTTCCTCTTCTTTATTTGCTGAATAGTCTAGTCATTAATATATGTAAAACAGTTAAGAAATTATGTCCGCTTGTACGAATAGCTTTTTTGACAAAAACTTTTTTTTTTTTTTTTTAATTTTAAGAATGTCCTAAGGATGAAATGGAAAAAGGATTAGAGGAAAAAGACAAAATGTGGAGGGAAATGCCCTGGTGCATATTGAATATGTCCTGTGTATCGTATGAAGGATGTAATGAGATGTAATCAGTTAACAAGCAGCATATGGATGGTCCATGGAATGTTAAAGACTTTGAGTTTTGGCTAAATAGTAATTTTAAAGAAATATTTTGGCTAAATAGTAATTTTAAAGAAATATTAAAGAAGTAGTTCCAGATTTTTTAACAAGAAACCTTTATCAACTTATTTGTTCTAAAAATCACTGTCATTGGTTAAAGACAGTTTAAAATGTCAACCCCCCAATAAGTAAGTAAGTAAGTAAATAAATAAATAAATAAATAAATAAAATGTCAACTCAAAGCCAGTTTACCCAAATTGATACATTTTAATGGGTAGATACAATTTGTTTCTTTCAAACAGAGTTTCTTGGGCCTTTTGGGGATAAAATATCCCTTTGAAATTTTGTTGGAATTTTAGACCATGTCTGAGGAGCATCATTATCAGAATTACCTGATAATTCACATATCGGGTGATTTATCACATAGGCTTAATCCCAATTTATAGAATCAGTTTCTGGAGATGTAGTTTAGGAATCCACATTTTTTAACATATCTCCACTAAGCATTTCTTATTAGAGAGTCACTACTATAAATTCTCTACCCAGAAAATATGGAAAATACAGTAACAACAAATCACAAAATATTTCATATATTTTCAAGGGATTAATAGATCTGTAATGTCCATTTGTGGATGCTTTCGACATCTATGAATGTCAGGTCCAAAACCCTTACTCAAACTAGAATTGTCTTCTAATGCCTTAGACTCTACTTCTGTGCAGGAGGAGACTGGATGCATATTTGCTTGAATTTTGGAAACCCATGACAGTATTGCCTACACTTCAAACATATACACATTGTACTATTCTACAGTACAGTTTATAGTATGCAGTGTTGTATTCAATAATAAGTATATTAGAAAGTAAAGCTAGAAAGAGGCATTTACACTTACAAACCTTATAATACTGTTAAAGAAAAGCACATCACAAATATTAAACAATAAATAGCAATACAATGTAGTCTCTGCTGAGTTCCATTTGGACAAGCCTCAGATGTTTGAGGACAGAGCGTGTCTGACAGTTATCAGGGAAGGCATTCCACAGAGTTAAGTGCCAACCATGCTGAACCCTGAAAGAAAGTTGGGTTTTGAATAAGTCAAGAGAGGGAGAGAACTTTGAAAGTGCTTCAATTTTTACTTTTCTAAAAATATTTTAATACAGACCATTTATGTAGTGAACAGTGGGGAAAATAGTGCTGGTAGGGGCCGGGAGCGGGGTGGGGAAGGGGAATAAATAAAAGCCAGATTGTAGAGAGCCTTGAACGTCAGGTCTTACCAGGTCAGTAATTTACTTGGCCTTTGACATTATTTTTGTGGCTGTGCAGAGCAAAAATATTAATAAATTTGTGAGAAATGACAGTCAGTTCTGCTAAAGAATGTAAAGCCAGTTCTTACCGTGGCAGAGAGAAAGCAAACATTGCGTGGAACAGCAACACATCCAACCCAATACAAAGCAGGTTTTTGTAATTCACCATAACTCCAGTGTTTAATCATTCACTTTTGACAAGAAGAGGGAAAAAAAGGACCAAGCAAGAGCAGAGCCGTTTCTGATGATTTACTGATCAAAGCCAATTAGGATAGCTCTGGTTGAACTGGATTGAGTTTCTCTGAAATTACTTTTCAAAGTAAAGACAACAAGAGTGAGCCTGTGCCGTGCTGTATTTTCTACTTGTTAGTGCGGAAAAAAAAAAAAAAAAAAAAAAGCTAAAAATCACTTACCTATATACACTGAGCTTCAAAGTGTGACTTTTGAAGTGCAAAATCAAGTACAACGTAGAACTGAAATGCAAAGCTTTGTTGCAGCTATTTTGTCTTTCGTTTGAAGATCTCAGAATACTTTTCACACAATAGACTGAATCAAATCTTCCTCTGGGCTCAGAATTTTTTATCTGAGCTACCATATGGTTCTGAACAAATGTCAGGTCTGGAGAGTGTGTGTGTGTGTCTCTGGAATCATAACTTTAAAATAGTGTAATAACAAAATAGAACAAAAGACTGGATATGGAAGAAACAATCTCTTGCTTATGCTGCACACATACACAATCTTAATAAACAAAACAAATCACCAATCATACCACATTTTTCTGATATCATTCAGGTTGGGAGTGGCCCACATAAAAGAGCTTTTGAAAGAGTACATTTTTATAATTCTTGTGGGAAAATTTGTTTTCTTTTAATAATTTTGTATTAAAATACTTCAGAAATATGTCACAAATTTTCTTGCATTTCTGGATTAAAAAATATTACATGCAATTTGTATTTAATTGATGACTTACATTATTAACTTATGTCGTTGTCCTATGTTGTTTTGCAATGGGGCTGTAAGATAGACATTGATTTGCTTCTCTTGTCAATATCTCCAAACTGTTATACTTTCTAATATTATTTTATGCCAGCTATTGTTTCCCTTGGAGACAGTGTGTTGTAGGAAAAATACAATGGCTCATCGCAGGAGTTAATAGACTGGGGCACCGATTGCAACTTGGCTCAGTTTCATCATCTGTGAAATGAAGGTAGCAACATACTCTTTATCATTTATTGAAGTGATTAAATGACCACTTAAGGATGAAGTCCTTAACATAGTGCTCGACACAGATTTAGGACTCAGTAAGTGTCAGTTCCATCTACTCACATTCACTTTCAACTATCTTTCAACCATCATTTCCTGTTGCTTGAAAATATACATGGTCGCTCCCCCTTTTCCCTTTCCTTTACTGATTCTATTTCATTGCAAGCTCTGATATTTGGTAATCAAGCTTATATTAGTTGTGTCTAAAATAATAACAAATGATGAACTAGGGCCTGAAGAAGTAGTTAATAGATTTTGCAATCTCTAATTTTTTAAGGTTTATTTATTTTTGAGAGACAGAGAGACAGAGTGTGAGCAGGGGAGGAGCAGAGAGAGACAGAGACACAGAATCCAAAGCAGGCTCCAGGCTCTGAGATGTCAACACAGAGCCCAACATGGGGCTCGAGTTCATGAACCACGAGATCATGACCTGAGCCCAAGTCCAAAGCTTAACTGACTGAGCTACCCAGGCGCCCTGCAATTTCTATTTTTAAACACAGAAACTTTTAGGATTTATCTTTATTCTTGATTATGTTCTGGATAGTTGAGATCACCAACATTGACCTCTGGAAAAAAGTGAAATTTAACTGTAACCAACATGGAGAAACTTTAGGAGTGTCATGAAACCTAACTGTCCTCTTAAGCAATTAAAAATGGAGGTAGGAAATTATGGCAAGATAGGTGGTGTTTCATAAGCATTTACAGAGACCCGAAACTACATGCTTTGAACAGTCTTCTCATTGAAACCTTACAGCAGTCCTTGGAGGAGCTTAGTGCCTTCCCCTTTTCATAGATTTCTAAAACTGTGACAAAGTTAGGAAGATGGTGGAGCTTATTATATTCTGCATATTCTCCACTTAGAAAGTCTCTGCTTCTATTATCTACTTAGAAATAATGCATACAGCATATCTTTACTTAGAAATGATGACCGAATCTCAGGACTGCAAGAATCAGTAGAGGCCATTGAACTCTACAACCCACCCTTTCTTAAATGTCATCTGTAACATCCTTTCTGAATTTGCACATCTTCAATGGCAAGAAACTTCCTGTCTCCCAAGACAGCTGATTCTATGCTTGATCAGCATCAATTAAGAGACGATTCTGCCAAGTGAGCATAAATATAAATCCTAGGGCATCTTACCATTGATGCTTGTTTTCCCTGGCGGGACCAAATAAAACATGAGATGTCATGGGATGGGCTTTCAGCTACGTGAAGACCCCTCTGATGTGCTCCGGTATTTGCTTTTCTCCAGGTTAAACCTCTTCATTTTCTTCAAGAATTTCTCTAATGACATGATTTCAGGAAGGTTAGTATAATATTAGCTTTCCTTATTGGAGTGTGCATCTTGTCCTCTTAAAGGACTCAAAACTTAACAAGAATATCTTGAGATCAAGACTAGAGTAACAGAGGGATTATCATTTCCTTTACCCTTGATGCCATTATTCCCCATGACAGCCCAGAGCCGCGTAAAATTTTGGAAGCCACATCAACATGGATCCACACTTCAAAGGTAAATTGGGATAATAGACATGAAAGTAACCTGTAAACTAATACATTCTACAAATGTTAATGCTAATTATTATTGGTTGTTAATTAAGTTTATTGTCAATTGAAACTCATGTGCCTTTAACTGATAAACTGTCTCCTCCATCCAGTTTTGTGGTTGCTTCATCTCAAGTGAAAAACATTAAGTCTTCTCAGGTTATGGACAACTGTCTTGTTTAGTTCAAGTGAGAATTTTGGCTTACCTGTTTATTTCTATTCTATTATATTCATTTCCTTAATCCCCCATTCATATTTTCTCCTCTTTTTGGAAACCTCAGTAATATATTAAATATATATACTTCAATATGCATGTATTCATATAAATTATTGTGTTGTTAATACATATGTATTGTGTTAAAGTTCTCATTTTCTTCTGTTTTTCATTTGGCATCATGTTATTTAGCTCTATCCATGGTGCTGGGTATACATCTGTTTGTTTTTTTCTTTAGCTTTTTTATTTTTTTAATGTTTATTTATTATTTTTGAGAGACAGAGACAGAGCGTGAGTGGGGGAGGGGCAGAGAGAGAGGGAGGCACGGAATCTGAAGCAGGCTCCAGGCTTTGAGCTGTCAGCACAGAGCCTAACGCAGGTCTCAAAACCACAAGCCATGAGATCCTGACCTGAGCTGAAGTCAGATGCTCAACCGAATGAGCCACCCAGGTGCCCATGTCTGTTTCTAATTGCAGTATACATTTCCAGGTTGTACATCCTACCTTTTTTTTTTAATCCATGCCCTCATGTCCTACCCAATTTTTATGTACTCTCTCCAAGTTTGTTTAAATTCTAATAAAATTTAAGGACAAAATGTACAAATTTAAATGTTTTCTTTGATAAAATTCCTTTAAGAGTGCATCATTTAAGCCTATAAAGACCTTTCTTGATCCTGATAACCATAACATCATCAGTTAGGATGCTTCTGGATCACAAAGAAAATCCACACCTGAAACTAGCTTACATAGTAGGAAAATCTATTATCTTACTTAACAAAGATCCCATTCTCAGTATCTTGCATGATTTTTAAACTTATACCTCTAGGGCTGTAGCATAGCTAATGCAGTTCCAGGAACACATCTGTACAAGACAATATCAGGCTAAAAGTGCATATCTTTTTTATATTAGGAATAAAGCTTTTCCCAGACTCCCCTAACAGAACTCCTCTAGGATCCTATTGACCAGAACTGAATCACTTGCCCATGGCCCAGCTGGTAAAGGAGGTTATGAAAACACATTTGTCATTTTCACCCTTTGTAGTAGGAGGCATGTTCTGCCCATAAGGAAGGGAGGTAGGATGGGTTGAGGAAAAGACTGCTGGGTAGGTAACCATCATTTCTGCTTCAGGGTAGTCATGATCTTTAACAAGTTCATGTTGCCTACAAATTTGGTAAGCAAGCCTTTTATATTTTAATCCAAATAGTTTGTATTCACGCTCACTCCCAAACAAACAAACTGTTGAAATTATTTGGAGTGACTACTATGCTCCAAGCATTCCACAAAATACATTTACATAAAAATAACTGTTTAATGTGCTTTTGGAGCACCTAGGTAGCTCAGTCAGTTGAGTGTCCTACTTAGGCTTAGGCCATGATCTCACGGTTTGTGGGTTTGAGCTCCATGTCGGGCTTTGCACTGACAGTGCAGAGCCTGCTTCAGATTGTCTGTCTCCCTCTCTCTCTCTGCACCTCCCCTGCTCATGCTCTCTCTTTCTCTCTCTCTCTTTCTGTTTCAAAACTAAATACACGCTAAAAAAATGTGCTTTATTATGTCCACTTCATAGATGAAGAAACTGCAGCTTAAAGAAAGCTATTTGCCCAAATTCTCATAGCCTTGTGAGCATTAAAGCTGGGATTTGAAACACATTATTTTGTGTGTGTGACCCTTGGTCCATGTTTATTCTACATCATTCTGGCTTCCTGAGAACTACTGGAAACTCTCTGCAAGATGATCTATTAATAAGAGCTCTGAATATGTTTCCTCTCCTCCCTACCCCACCCTCAACAGCTGGCCTCCCCGTGGATTAACTTCCTCCTTCAGTCCCCAAGGTCCCTGTTTGCCCAAGATCCCCTATGACCGTACACTTGCAAAACTGCAGGCCACATGAAGCAGGACTATGTGTAGTTTCACTCCCCATCCTATCTGCAGCTCCAGCACCTGTTAAAAGGATGAATGAGTAATACATGAATGAAGAAACACACTGTCGCGGTGCCTTCTGCTTTACATCTTTCCTGCCTTATCATCTGGTTTCCATCACAACTTACCTGACCTCAGTTGCAGGGCAGATGTTTAAGCTGAGATGCTAGTCCATGATAAAGCACCAGTGACTGCCTCTTGATATAGTCACCACCCCTCTCAGGTAGTACTTGCATCTTTTCTAAGGCTTTCGAAAGATGAGGTCTCAACCTAAAGAAATTGCTCTAATGGTAAAACGTTCAGGCACTGTGGTAGTCTGTGGGACTCAGTGACCTCTCAGCCTATACTGCCCAGGTGAAACTTCTGGCAGTCCTCAGGTTCCCCTCTCAGAAAATGTAAAAAATAAAAATAAAAAAAAATAAAAAAAGTCAACAACCAATTACTCTAACTATGTCCCAAACACCTTACCTATTCAAATTATCCTGCTTTATTAAAATCGAATACCATTATATTTAAGACTAATAGAAACTAGTTATTCTTTCATAGGGGGTGGAATTTAAGTTGGAGAGCACCACACAAATAACTCTTGGCACAATATCAGTGAAGTCTACTGAAAACTCCTGCTGTTTTCTTAATTTGTCTTTTCCATTCCCTGCATAGATATTCAATAGATTTGAAGTTGCCATGAATTTCTTAACTACTCATTTAAAAGCACGAGAGGAAAAACTTTAAAAAAAAAAAAAACAACCAAAACCCACCAGCATTTCCATTGTTGTAAAGAAAACTGAAATCAAGCTCTAAGTTTCCATAATAAGTTACCAAAAACACCCATCTGTATTTAGATTCCCCAAAACTAATTTTTCCATGATAATAGTGTCAATATTCAGTGGAGGAACATATTAACATTCACTAATGTGACTTAAAAAGGGGAGGTACCATGTGTTGAGTAGAAAGAATCTCTAAAAATACAACAAATCTACTTGGTAAGCAGCACAAATGGGTCTTACACTAAGCCCCACTGATCCAGCTTGGGGAGGAAATGAGTCAAGATTAAGTCCTCACACTCCACCTGAGAGAAAGAAGGTGACATTGAAACACAAGCCCCCACTTTTGCAAATGCTATGAGATCTTCAGGAACTGGCTTTGTCAACCCAGTAGGTGTTTGGATGGATCTCTCTTTTGGTCCAGAAAAATGTTTGGATCCAAGACACAAGGCTTTCACATTTTAATGGCGATGCTCATAGGTAACCCCCTCTTTTCTTGTTACTTGTATGAGCTAATTGGTGTCATTGTTAGAGTCTTTAAGGTGTTTATTTAAAAACTTATGTTAATGCTATAACAGATATTACTATCAAATGAAAATTAGAACTTTTGAGTAAGAGAAAGTTACTTAAAACAATGAGTAAAGGAAATGTTTATGCACTGAGCCCTTTGTCTTTATACTTAACTTTTTCTTGGATTTCTATTTATTAAAACTAAAAAATCTAAGTCAATTACAATAAAGATGAAACTTACTTATTTGTCTATACTTTTTGTAGAAATAATTTTTCATTAGATATTTCGTTATCTGTGACTTTCAATAAAGGGGAATGAAAGCGAAAGTCATTTTAATAGTCAAAGATATTTTTCTTAAACAAACTCTGTGTCTCTTTGATCCATTAATATTGTATGTTCTGATGAAAATATGGGATATACCAGGTAGTAAAAAGTTTCCCTATCATGAATATCATTGAAATACATTGAAATAGTTCTTATCATAGAACTAGACACTAAACTAAAAGGACTTTAGAAAAATAAAATGAAGTGACAGGTTTTAGTTAATTAAATAAACTGCCTTCACAAAACAAAATAACAGTAAACTTCAAGCAAGCCACCTCATACTATAAATACATGGACATAAATAACCAATTCATTGTCAACTAAAACCCAATTAGGAAGACTGAATGACACAGGTAATCCCTAATCCTTTTATCTTGACTGACAGCAGATCTTGTTCTTTACCAGTGGTCCAGTAGCCAATAAAAGAAGCTTCCATCTTTTTTCCACTTTCACTGTGTTGGGCTCATCCAATAAATATGCCCGATCTTATTTTACATTGGAGATGTTAATAGAACTGATTTTAAACAGGGCAAAAAGCATAGACTACTGCTCATTATTCTGCTTTTAATATCTAATTCTGTTTATTTTCTTTAGACTATTGACCTTAACACAAGTTTCCTCTCCTATCTTGTTTTTGGGGATTTTTCATGATAGTAAAATGTGAAACTAGCTTCTCTGCTTGTATTTAAAGAAAAAATGTTATTGGTAGTTATTGTACGGAAGATCAAATGTGTAAACTTTAGGACTCATAAAAAGAAGTACAATAAGCAACAAAAGAAAGGACTAACATTTGTACTTACTTGCTAACCAAGGATAAATGAAGAGGTAATACGGTAAATTGTAAGAACTGAAATGTCTTGTAGCAGACACTAATAATCTTAGGTGTGGACAAATTTAGTAGCTGTCTATGTGTCTTCTTGTATCTGGTTTCTTCTTGTTTTACTCTGTGACAAATCCTTGTGTCACTGATCTTTATGAGAAACCGTGTTGGTGTTTCATTCAACAATTCCCCATTTTTCTCCACTGCATTTAGAAAATAAATGAACAAGCACATAAATAAATAAAGCAAAACAATAAAAATGATATATCCCCAGGGCTTCTCTAGTCTATCTTTAATCTTTCTGACTTAATTTTTTATACATAAATTCTCCATGCCAACTAGATTGACAAATCCACCATCACCTCTAAATGTCTTATACTTTTCCAATGATAAATTATTGTTTATTCAGTTATTTCCACATACCTTTTTGTCAGTCTGATCCATACTTGAAAACTTGTATTAAATCCTTTCTCCTTCAAGCCTGGCTAGCCCAGCCTAGCCTGAGGAGAAATCTCCCTCGGGAGATTCATCACTGTTAAGTTACTGCTTACACAATTCACTTGGAATTCATCATATACTGTTTAGTGAAATCCCTTCAGTGTTGTCTTACACTATCATTTCATTTTTTACAAAGTTTTCTTCAGTAAACTCATTGAGGACAGGGACCAGTTACTACCTCATGTTATCTACAGTATTTTACATATGGTAGACATGTAATCACTATGTTCAATGTTGAGTTTTCATAGCTAAAGACTTATGATTATTTCTGATTCAATGCATTTCCACTAAAACTTTATAGATCTTCTCTGCTGTCGCCTGAATTTGAGCCTCACATGTTAACCATTCATTGGGAACCTACTATGTGCAATGTATTTTCATAAATATGTACTGCTATTATAATGTAATTATAATGTAATATTATCATTGTAGGCATATCGAGGCCATGTCTGTCTCCTCTACTTTGCAGTCCTATGTGAGGATAGGGCACGGAGTAGATATTTGTAAATTTGACAAAACAACAAATTGAAGTTTCAAATAAGAGGTCAAGATACGGTCTCTGTGAGGTACCGAAGTGAATTATGAGAAAGACTCTAATGCAGAATGTCAAAATAAATACTAGGCTTCAGGCTTTGAAATGTTTATGCATTTTAAGCATATGTGAAAGTTCTTGAGAGGTAGTTTAAAGGAATGAGTCTGTGAAGAGACTTTTTTGGAGAGTCTTGCTGCTGTGCTGTGACTTGTACCCCACCACTCAGTTTTGGGGGTTGGAAGCTA
Source organism: Lynx rufus (assembly GCF_022079265.1). Taxonomy (NCBI): domain Eukaryota; kingdom Metazoa; phylum Chordata; class Mammalia; order Carnivora; family Felidae; genus Lynx; species Lynx rufus. The sequence goes on along the minus strand of NW_025814829.1, from coordinate 27,246,762 downwards.
TATTTTAACCCCAAGCAGAGTGAGGCGCTTCAAGAAGAAATCTGGTCTCACCTAAATGTGGAGAAGGGGTCACAAGCATGGTCAGCTTAGACTGGATTCTCCAGCTCTCTGAGGAATCTACAGAAGAAAGGGTGTGACTCTTCACCTAAGGCAGCAGGAAAGAGAAAGAAAGAAGTGCTGCCCTGTTGTACTGGAAAGTAAATGTGCCTGCCTCCAACCAGTCAAAGGCACACAAATTGTAAGGCCCACATGGAAATCATGGTAGGAATATCAGTCAGTGGTCAGTGTGAAAGAGATCCTCTCCTATAGGCTTCTGTCAGAAGGGGAAGGAACCCCAACGGAGAGAGTTGGTAAAGGAGTGAGTCTCAGTAAACCAAGAGTGACAGGGTTGGGGACCGGCAGTGTGGGAGCTGCTGGTCAAAGGAGAGGTAATGCCTGCTTCCCCCAGAGTCTCTGGTGCGTCAGGTGGAGGAACAGAGCAAAGGAGGAAAAGTCTTCTCTTAATTAAATGTTTAAAGGCACTGTGGGGGGAAAAAAACCAAAGTATTTTGCTTTAATTATAACCCATGACTTGTTCAATAGTCTCCTTAATTAATGATTACTGATGAATTTTTTTTTTGTTCTCAAAATCCTGTGAAAATAAAATTTAAGTCAAATATCTTCTAATATAAAAGTTTAGACTCTTCATAAATTCAGTTAAATTAAATTTGCATCAGAACACTCTTTTAGGATGTATCTCCTATATCAGTTTTTTTTTTACCTCTAAGGATGAGGCCATAACAAATCAGTTCAATTTGGTTTTATTTTTTTCTGCTCATCAAGCTTTTCATAACGCATATGTGCTCAGCATTGTAAAGTGCAGTGGCTGGTTCTAATTGAGTTTATAAGACGTTCACTCTTTTTATGGAGCTTGAAATATATTTGGATTAACAAAGATTGTGTGAAAGCAATCCAAGTAGTGTAAAATGTAAGTACAACAGGACCCTTTCAAGAGTCTAAATTGCATACATAATGGCGGTGGGCAAAGATAAACATTGGATATATTCATCTGAAAATATGCCCCCCCCAAAAAAAAAAACACCTTAGGTTTTGGATTGGATTAGATTAAATGCATTATAAATACTTTAATCACCCTACAAAGGTCATCATTAATTAAATAATTCAAAAATTAAGTACCAGGTATCGAATGTGAGCAAGGCACTATGCTGTGGTTTAGATGTATTTTGGTGAATAAAACAGACATTATCCCTTCCTTTGTGAAGAACACAATATAATGAGATTCTAGCCTAATATGCTCATTATGGAAAGTTATGCAATTTGTGGGTCACTCCATATACCCACACCTTCAAATGTGCCATAGTACTCTTTGAATTTTGTCATTAGAGGGTATTTCTTTTGTTTATTACTTTCTAATAACAACCAACACTTATTGAGAATGTATTATATATCAAGGAATGTTATGATCATCTTATATATCAAGCGATATTATGATCATCTTATGATCATGTTATATGATCATCCTATATGATGTGAGATTAATTCAATCATTTAAAAGCCCTCTGAGGTAAGCACTACTATTAGCACCATTTTGTAGATGAGAAAATGGAGACACAAAAGTAAATGTAACCTGTTCACAGCATAGCTGGGATTCAGATCTTTAACCCTGTCAATATAGGAGTCTTTGATTAAATTTTTATAATTTAATTTTAATATTTAATATTTTAAGTTATCTTACATTTTTGTACTCTTAACACATACATTTAGGCATGGAATTAAATGGGAAAATAAGAACACACATTAGTAATAACAGTAAATGAGAATACACTAAATTATCAGTGAAAGAATGGAGTGTGTCAGATTAGATTTTAAAAACCCAGAAACCAGATTTGGGAGTGCTTTGGAGTTTAGACTTCAGTCTTTCTAAGCCTCAGTATCCTCTGTGAAAGAGAGCTAAGAATATCTGCACTGAAAACCTCAGAAGACCGTGGTAGGCACAGATACGTTATGTGGATGAAGGTGTTGGGGAAACCATACTGTGCTATACACACACGTCAATTTTTGTTAACCTATTTGTTCATTTGAACCTCACAGGAAAAGCAATAGCCATCACTCTTGAAAGGTGTATTTCTTCTTGTTACTTTGATTACATGAATTCTAAGAATTCTCTAATTATCTTTCTTTGACTTGGAATCAGAAAAAAGTAAAAGAAAGTGAAGTTAAAACTATGAGACAGAGTGTTATGGGAAGTATTTCATGGTTTATACTAGACTTATGGAAAGGAGGAAACAGGGGCTTCTGTTCACCTTAGAAACTATCCATGGTGAGAGTTGTCTAGACTTTCTATATATCTGGCAAACTTTGGTTTTAGGGATTATGAAGAGGTAAAAACAAGATAAAAGGCAAAATCACCAATTTCAAGTACAATAGAGTAAAATCAGCAGCCTAGGACAGGATAAACAATATCAGAGAATAGAGTCCCCAAATAAATAGTATGAACCAAGCATCACTGCCAAGAACAACCTTTTCCTCTTTTATCATTTTTATCATATTGAGTTCCACAAAAATGTCTGACAATAATGGTTTGAGTCAACCACTATACTTGGCAAATAACTTATTTCTGGAGGAAGAATTCAAGGTCTCCCATGACTGCACTTCTCTGCACAATGTACACAGAACGATATAATCAATTTTAGCTTCCTCAATAACTATTCACATTTTATTCCATTAACGTCAAAAGCCTAAACTAGCTCTCCACTTCCAGAGATTATACATGAACATTATGTGAAACTTCTATTTCTGATCTGAATATATGGAATTTCAACGTATTCTTTGTTATTTAACAGGAATCCACTGTGAAGAAGACATTGATGAATGCTCTTCAAACCCTTGCCAAAATGGTGGTACTTGTGAGAATTTGCCTGGCGATTATACTTGCCATTGCCCGTATGATAACCAGTTGGGAACATTTTATGGAGGAAGGAACTGTTCTGATCTTTTCCTGGGCTGTACCCATCACCAATGTCTAAATAATGGAATATGTATCCCTCACTTCCAAAATGGCCAGCATGGATTCAGCTGCCTATGTCCTTCTGGCTTTACCGGATCGCTGTGTGAAATTGTCACCACACTTTCTTTTGAGGGCAATGGCTTCCTGTGGATCACAAGTGGCCCAGTTACAGCCAAGGGCTTCGTTTGTAACATAGCCCTCAAGTTTCAGACTGTTCAGCCAATGGCACTTCTACTTTTCCGAGGCAACGGGGACATGTTTATAATGCTGGAGTTGCTAAGTGGCTACGTTCACTTGTCAATTCAAGCCAATAATCAGTCAAAGGTGCTCCTGTACATTTCCCATAACACCAGTGATGGAGAATGGCACTCAGTGGAGGTGATGTTTGCAGAGGCTGTGACCCTTACTTTACTTGACAACTCTTGTAAGGAGAAGTGCATCAGTAAAGCTCCTTCTCCATTTGAAAACGATCAATCAACATGTGCTTTTCAAAACTCCTTTTTGGGTGGTTTACCGGTGGAAACGAGCAGCAATGGCCTTGCTCTGCTTAACATCTATAATATACCATCCACACCTTCATTTGTAGGCTGTCTCCAAGACATTAAAATTGATTCAAATCATATTACTCCAGGGAACATTTCATCTGGCTCATCATTAAATGTCAAGGCAGGCTGCGTGAGAAAGGATTGGTGTGAAAGACAACCTTGTCAAAATAGAGGACGCTGCATCAACTTGTGGCTTAATTACCAATGTGATTGCTACCGGCCCTACAAAGGCCTGAATTGCCTGAGAGGTGAGATATGGCTGGGCACCCAGGAATGCTATATGCCTGAGAGCAGAGCAGTAACAAAAATACCCAGCCTGCTTCTCCTGTTAGGAAACATAATGACCCCTCAGTACTTCTGCTTCTGGTTGCCTACTGATGGGAAAAAAGAAGAGGCTAGTAATGTGCATTAATTAATTTTGAGTGAATTCTTTAGATGCCAGGGCACTCATGCAGAGAAGTAAAAAAAAAAAAAAAAAAAGCTGAGAGCTCCTATCTAAATGAGTTTTCATCTTGATGAGTTTACAAAGTGCTATTACAATTTTACCATTTGCTACATGTCAGAAATTTATTATAAACCTATTTGAAAGAGAAATAATCTTTTTGGGGGAAAAAACCATTAGACATGGAACTAGTCAATGTCTTGTGCATAGTAGACTCTTAGGAAATATTTACTCCCTTACTATCCTTTCTGTTCGATTCACACTTGCTCCAAAATAATGCTACCACTTAGCATTTTTATAGACCATCAGTTTTTTTCAGAGGTATATTTTCCAAGGCTGCATTGGAGAAAACTGATATTCTGCCTAGGCATCCTAAGGGGAAAAAATGTGGATGTGGATGGTAACAACAGTGAAATTTTAGAGAGACCATACACTAATTGATCTAAATTTTCTACCAAATCACACCTTGAAATTATTTCAAACTCCTTAACTTCCAACATCGTTCCAAAGACTGCTGTTGATAGTGATCAATATATACCTGTTTCTTTTTATTATTATTATCATGCCTTGAAAATGTCTGAGAGGTAATTGCAACAGACTGCTTTGAAGTTTAGCTGTAATTTACCCTAAGATTGTAGAGCAGCTTGAAATAGGACAACATCTGGTAAATAGTCTTCTCTGCTTTATATGAAGTAAAATTAAAACCAGTCTTAGCCTCTACCCTATTCCATGTATGAATTGCTAAGAGTTATTAGAAACTATTCATGGGTCTCCCCCCTAACCACAATATTCATTACAAATCATGGACCTGTTTGACAATGAGGTATGGCATCTACTAGCTCGATGTAATATTTTAAGTAGAATGGCAAGTTGTTTTGTGATTTTTTTAAGGAGAAAAAGAGATATTATGCTGAGGCAATGTTCACTTTTTGAAGAAAAAATTAATTGACCCAAGGCAATATTTTTACTACATATACAAAATAACAAACAGATGCTGACTCGTTTTGACTGGCTTCCAAATGCAGCGACCCATGAGGTTAATACTGACCATGGTGATGCTAACTGTCCTGGTAAATAGTTTCAAGGGATGCCAAGCCAGTGGGTTCTGGTTTTCTTTAGTTTATTTTTTCCAACTTGGAAAGTTATTATGTTTTTAAACCAAATTCCTGAATTGGTTACCTGCCCCACCTCCCCCAGCTTCCTGATTCCCCTACATTATTTGAAACTGTTTAACCCTCATAAAAATGCTTGGCTTCAAAAATTGTCTTCGTAAGGAGGGAATTCTGTAAAATCTTCTCTTTCTGAAGATTCTTGGTATAAGTTTAAGAAAAGTTATATTTTTCATATCACCTGAGTCATAAAACTAAAATATTCTGTATTTGCTGTTATCTGTGATATTTGCTGGGGAGCTTATTCTTGTTACAAAAGAGGCTTACAAGCTGTAATGAGAACATGGAGTCTTCTATCATCGTGCATATATGTACAAGAGGGAGGAGAGGTACTAAAAATTACAAAGGCAAACTTCATGCAGTTCGTGATCTTGTTTCCATGTTTCCCAATCATGGTACACATTGCAATGAACAAGCAGAAATGGATAGATTTAATCGGCTGACTAAACATGAATGACATGGAGATTTCCAATATTTTCATATTGATCTTTTAAAAATAATTAAATGTCTCACTAAGGGAAGTTCTGGAAAGGGTTTCTCAAAGCTTAGTTCTCAGAACTGTCTAGAAGGTTGCCTCAGCATATCTTGTGCTGGCTGTGTATAAGAACATGGAGCTTCCAAGATATTGTTCGGAATGAAGGCTTCTTGCCTTCTACAGAATATTTGATTTGTAGAGGCAATGTACGTATGTTGTGTCTTCAGCCATACATCTGGACTTTGAATATCTTCTCCTGTTAGAATTGAAATTTCTTAGATATAGAAGGGACTTTATTCAGTGACTATATTTTAAATTCTTGTGTCTGCCAAGGGTAGTGGTCTAACTCCTGCTTACACATGTTTAGGAATGAAGAACTCATTTACTCCATCATGCCAGAAACTGCCCCAAGTTGTTTCTTACTGTTTCTTGGTGATCTCATCTAGTCCTGTGGTTTAAAATAGCATTAATTACACTGACAAATCCAAAAAATATTATAGTTACCCCAGAATGTCTCCCTTGCACCTCTATATCTAACTGCTTAGTAGACATTTTCACCTGGATATCAATAGGACATCTCAAATTTAATATAGACTCCCACTCTCCTCCCAAATATGTTCTTCCTGTTTTCTTTTTTTCTTTTTTTTTAAAAAATTTTATTTGAGAAAGAGAGAGCATGAGCTGGGGAGAGGGGCAGAGGGAGAGAGAAAGACAGAGAGAAACTTAAGCAGGCTCCATGCTCCACGCAGAGTCTGATGCAGGGCTCAGTCCCACGACCCTGGGATCATGACCTGAGCCGAAATCAAGAGTTGGCCACTCAACTAAGCCATACAGGTGCCCTCCTCTTGTTTTCTTTTCATTGCGCGAATGGAAATTTAATGCTTCTAGTTGGTTAGGGAAAAAAACCTTAGAGGTGAACTTGCCTTAGAAAATCAGGTTGATTCTACCTTCAAAATATTTCCAAAATCCGACTACTTCTCATCACCTTCACCATTACCACTGACCCAAGCCACCATTAATTCTCTCTTGAATTTCTGCAAAAATATCTCTACATTCTTGGAGGTTTTGTTCAAATGTTATCTTCTAAGAGAGTACTTCTCTGACTACTCTATTAAAAAATTCCAATTCTGCTCCTACCCCAGCACTCCCTATTCCCTGTCCTTACCTGATTTATATTTATTTATTTACCTGACATACCATATAGTTTGTTTCTTTATCTGTGTCTGATCTGCAACTGCCAACTAGGCTTTAAGAAGACAGGGACTTTAGTGCCTAAATATCAATGTTTTGGAAGGTAAGGGTTCATTTTTATACATCTCAAGAGTTTGCTTCATTTGATGTACACCAATAATATTGACACATTCGTGCATTACTAACTTCTTTGACCACATGAAATTCTTGGTGAGTTCAGTGCTCAGCTTTGCCCCCTACTTGTCTATCTCCCATGCCTCTCCCAACCAGGACCATAGAAGGAAGACTTCTCTGTTCAACTCCTTTGCCTTTTATTATTATTTGGAGTATGATCCCCAAAGAGGATTTGTGAATCTAATTCTTGATTTCTTTCTTTAGAAAGATTGATTTGATTTAATGACATTCGCTTCAGTATGTCCTCAAATAGCAAAGATGATAGCCTCCTGAACAGTCTGCTTAGAGATGTTACAGGAAGAGCTCGTTTTCTCCGAATTTCTTCCACCAGGTTGGAAGATAGTAGTATCTGAAATTCTACCATTAAGCCCCAACATTTTAAGGCAGTAAAGGAGAGGTTCTTAAGTTTATTGGCACAGAGATCTTTCTCTTCTGTAATCAATGGGCCTTGGCTATAAACTCCAAACCAAAATGTAGTTGTTTTTAGAAAACTCAGTAAACTGAGTAAATTTCAGTAAACTTGGAAGTTTCCAGAAAAGGGGTCAAATTGTAAAAAATATGTATGTGTTTGTGTGTGTGTGTATTTTCATCTTCTGGCCCTTCTTACTTGTGAGTCTTAAAATGTTTCTTCTTTGTTTCTCCTCCTCTATTTTGACACTGAAGAGTATGTAGCAGGCAGATTTGGCCAGGATGATTCCACTGGATATGCTGTTTTTAATCTTGACAAGAGTTATGGAGACAACTTCACCATCTCCATGTTTGTTCGAACACATCGACCATCGGGCTTACTTCTAGCTTTGGAAAACAGGACTTATCAATACATCCGAGTTTGGCTAGAGCATGGCAGACTAGCAATGCTACATCCAGGTTCTTCCAAATTAGTAGTAAAATTTGTTCTTAGTGATGGAAATGCCCACTTGATATCTTTGAAAATCAAGCCAAATAAAATTGAACTATACCAGTCTTCACGAAACCTAGGATTTATTTCTGCCCCTACATGGAAAATCCAAAAAGGAGATGTCATCTACATTGGTGGCCTGCCTGACATACAAGAGACTGAAGCTAAAGGTGGTTTCTTCAAAGGCTGTATCCAAGATATAAGATTAAACAACCAAAATCTTGAATTCTTCCCAAATTCAACAAACAATGCATCCCACAATCCAGTTCTTGTCAATGTGACCCAAGGCTGTCCTGGAGACAACATGTGCAAGGTAGGATTATTCAAACCAACTATGTATATTGTGTGCTAAATTGTTTCATTAAATAATTTATTATAACCATTCTTTGCATGTGAAGATAATGTTACTGACTCACCAGCCACAGAATAAAACTTCATAAATATTTTTTCAGCAAGACTGGGGGATTTATATTGAGCCATTAAAAAAATCACCTTGACCTTGTTGGCATCATGGTCTATTTAATCATCCAAGATAACTCTAGACACGTGCTTCTACTACCACAACAACAAAACTACCTAAGGATAACAGTATTTTAATTCCCAAACTCTTAACGGCATCCCAGAAGTTTAACTGGATTAACTCATTGTGGAAGAGATCATTAACTTTATATTAAATGCCCAACAACCATTGTTTGGAACTACTATTAAGTCAACAGCAACAACAACAGAAACCCTGAGTGGTAGGTAGTTTCCTTCTGGTAGTTGGATTTGAAATTCTCTGAAATCTATTTGTATTTTGTATGCTCTTCCAAAAGCTATTTAAATATATGAACTTGTCAGCTCTACATGACCTTTCAAAGAAAAAGAAGGAAACACATTTATATCTGTTGAACATTTATTGAGCTTGACTATTGCCATGCACTGGGCTTACTTCTAAATGTAAAAAAATGAATCATCTTAACATTACTAGACGAGCACTTCCAAAATCCCAGGTACTATTTTACATAGATGAACCCACTTAATTCTGTGGAAGGACTGCTGTGTTAGCCCCATTTATGTTATTTACAGATAAGGAAACTGAAGTTTAGATAGCCTATGTAACTAGCCGAAATCACATCTTAACAGTGGGAATGGGATAAATATAGTCTCAGCTCTTAGAAATTCTCTCTTAAATACTTTAACTTTGAGAATTTTATGAGAAATCGTTTAAGAACTCAAATAATAATAGTATGTTTTTGATTGAGAGGCAGGGCAACTGAAGAGGTCACTGTATCTGGACCCAGAGGATCTAGGTACCAAGTTTCACTTCTTACTAAAATCTTGAGTAACAGGAAGGTGTTTTCCTCATTAGTAAAAAGAGAAGTAATAACCTCTACCTCAAATGGTAATTGGTGTGATTGAAAATGCCTGGTAATTTGGAAATTCCATAGAATATTATACCTTTTAAAATCCTCTTTGTGTTGTAGAAAACCAGTGCCATGTCGTTTCTAGTTCTCATTTCATCTCCTTCTGTTTCTTTCTCTCCCCATTTCTCTTTCAGAAAAGAGTTGGGAATGGTAGCAGTAAGTTTTATTCCATTTGATAACCCAATGAATATAAAAAATTCACGATGTGAAGATGTAAAAATAACAGCTATGGGGTCTTGCCTTTACCGTTTCCATATTTAGTTGCCAGAGCTTTTTATACCTTTGATTTTTTGTCTCCTCAGTCCAACCCCTGTCACAATGGAGGTGTTTGCTATTCCCTGTGGGATGACTTCTCATGTTCCTGCCCTGCGAACACAGCTGGGAAAGCCTGCGAGGAAGTTCAGTGGTGTCAGCTCAGCCCGTGTCCTCCCAAAGCCCAGTGCCAGTTGGTGCCTCGAGGATTTGAATGTAGGTGGAGCTTAAAGTTATCATCCATCCAATTGGGTATTTCACTTCCACGAGGCAACCCAGGAAAAGAATACAGAACCTGCTTCTCAAGGAAACCTGTGGCTCTTTCTCCCTGACTTGAGTAGTACAATAAACCTAATATAATAATAATATCCAGATTGGCTTCATGCCCCATCCTGCCCCTGAGGGCAGGGAGGGGAGGGGTGGGGAGTAAATGGAGGTCAGAGCAACACCAAACCTAGGTACTTGATGATTTGAGGCTAATTTCTGAAGAAATTAACCAAGTAATATTTGGCTCTCCTTTCCTTATTGGGAATACAGAATAAAGTCCTAGTGCAAGCTCATGGACTTTTGTTAACTATGAGGCCTCAGGCAGTTGACCCGATCTCCCTAATCTAAAGCTTTCTCAGTAAAATGGGGATAAAACATCTAAAAATTTGTGTGTGTGTGTGTATGTGATGATTTTTAACCTTAAGTATAAACAATGAAACACAGTAGGCATTCTATTGTTTTCTGAGTATTTTCCTCAATCTGAAATGTTTTCTTGACCATCTTCAGTACTAAAGACCATGGTTTTCCAAATGTTAGCAAATTTGAATACTATATTCATGATTTTGACATTTCTACATACTCACCACACTATTATTTATATTTTCTCTCCTTTCCTACGTCAAATAATGCGGTCTAATCAATAACAGCAAATCTTCGTGTTTGCACTGAATTCTAGTCTCTTCCCTTTATCTGAAGATTTTGCTTCTGGAATTTTTCCCTTGCTCTTCAGCACCATTAACATCTCTGTCAGTGTATAAACACACTGCCAAATTTCCTCATTACAACAAATTTCCCTTGGCCACCCTCTGTCGCCACCAGCTACCATCCCATTTTTTGCTTCCTTTTATAACATGATAAACTCTTGAAAGAGTTGTCCTCAATCTGCCTCTGATGTCTTACCCCGTTTATTCTTCTACCCCATTCCACCAGGGGCCATCACACCCTACCCGTGTCTTGAACTCGCTCAACTCAGAGCTTGGGCAGGTGGTCTTCATCATTTCAGTTAGGTTCCAACCCAAATGTCCTCCTATCTGGCTTTATTTTTCTTCATATCTCTTATGATTCTTTCATGTTCTGTTGTATATGTACTTGTTTACTTGTTCATCATCCCTTTCCTCACTGGAATATACATTTCAAAAGGGAAGGAAATTTCCTATCTGGCTTCTCACATTATTCTCAGCACTTAGAAGAGTGCCAAACATATAGGATGTTGTCAATAAGTATTTGCTAAATGAATAAAAGGACATTATTTTTCTTCAAGTGGACTCAGTATTTCACTTAAATGCTCCAGACTTTAAGTGATATATATCACCTTAGAAAACATTGCACTAAAATAATGGAATGGAACCAGAGAATAATTTGACCTCAAATTTATTTCAACAACAGTCTGTTTAGACTGAGCTGCAGCGACTGAGGAAAAGAGAGTATGTTTACTTTTCTGTTTCTGTATTTTCTTTCTTTCTTTTTTTATCATTATTTTTTATTTTAGAGAGAGAGAGAGCGTGAGCAGGGGAGAGGAGCAGAGGGAGAGAGAGAGAACCTTTAGTCCCAACACGGGGTTTATCCCACAACCATGGGATCACGACCTGAGCCAAAGTCAAGAGCCCAACACTCAGCCAACTGAGCCACCCAGGCGCCCCTGTTTCTGTATTGTCAAGACATATTTAAAGAATATATGAAATGTGTTATACTATATGTATACACTTGGGAAAGTTTTCTAGAATAAATATAGTTACATGTTTCATATTTTAAATATACATAACTGAATTATGGTATAGTAAGGCAGATATATACGCTATATAAAGTATGATGCGTTGGCATAAAGAATGCTATTTGGTTTCTAATATGACACCAAAGTTTATTTATTTCTTTTTAATTTTTTTAATGTTTTATTTATTTTTGAGACAGAGAGATACAGAGCATGAGCAGGGGAGGGGCAGAGAGACAGGGAGACACAGAATCCGAAACAGGCTCCAGGCTGTTGGCACAGAGCCCGACGCGGGCCTTGAACCCACAAACCGTGAGATCATGACCTGAGCCGAAGTCGGACGCTCAACCGACTGAGCCACCCAGGCACCCCATGACACCAAAGTTTAAATGCAACCTTTCCATTGTTCTATCTCTGAACTGCTTATTTAAAATAATGTATTATGAATTTTATTGTTAATTGTTTGATAGAAATATTAAAGGTCTTGGACCCAGTTATGTTCTACAAAAGGGTTTGAATCATTTGGAGTATTTTCACAGGGAAAAAAGAATAGGATTGCTAAAAACAGTGCAGACCAAGAACCATACCCCTGGTGTATATTGTCTTCGTTTTGATGTAAAGCAGTTTAGGATTTGGACACGCTGCATCAGAAAGGAGTGAAGTGAATCTTCATTGCTACTGCATGCCCACTACAGAAAGAATAGAAAGTTTGCCTCTGATCTCCCAAAAAGTCTCAACATGTTTTAAAAGCATGACTTATCTTAATGAAGGAAGAAAATGTAAATCAATAGGAAGGGTGAGTTTTTACTAATTGACAGGTGTGAACCCTAGAACATGCTTCTGCTACTTTATGTAATTTTAATTTTATGTGATCTTATGACCCTATTGTATTTTCTTTCAAGTAAGATATATTGAGAAGATTAGGCCTAATAGAATAACATACTCTAGAGTGCATAGCTCATGCATCACCCCGAGTTTGCCTGTAGGGCATCCTATCAGAAAACCAAGACTTAAAAATTTACAACCCATCTTATATACAGGTGTGTGTCTTTCTTATGATAAAGTTCCCAAAAAGAAAACGTGAAATACAAATATTGTTATGTGTATTGTGATTTCACCCAGATGAGGAGTGATTTCAGTGTGCTCCACAATGTTAGTAAAATGAATTTCTTTAGCATTGTAGACAGTATTCGTCCTGTAGGAGTTGGAGAGCTAATGAGATTTGTTATTTTAATATTTATTTAAAAACATGGAATAAGACACTCGTTGCTCCTTTACTCCCTAATCCCAACCCCAAACTTGGTTGGTGGGAAAAACACAACAGTCAAAAGTTATAAAACCAAGTGAAATTTTAATTCAAATAATACATTTGAATTGTACACTTGAATGGCAACACTTGAATTTTCTCCTGCAGTCATTTCTAATCATTATCTCACTTTACAGAATGGGGGATGAAGGAATTATTTTTACAGATTATTTATTTGGTAAAATTTACCTACTACATATCTGGTGATGTTCTAGGCATTGAGATTTAGTGATAATCTAAACAGAGAAGGTCCATGATCTCATAAAGCTCATGTTCTAGTTCCGAAAGAAAGTCAAAGAACAAGTAGGCAAATGAACAACATAATTTCAAATAGTTATAAATGCTGTGAAGAAAATAAAGTAGGAGTTAATGGAACAGAGTGACTACAGGGAAGGAGCTATTTTAAGGTAGACAGTCAGGGAAAGCTTCCCAGAGGAGGTGAAATTTGAGCACATATGTTGAGGAAAAGCCATGTGTGGGAGGATCTGGGGAAGGAATACTCCAAGTATATGTAACAGCAAGTAAAAAGCCTGATTTGGGAACAAGTTTGATGTCTTCAAAGAATGGCAAGAAGTTTTTGTGGCTGTAGCATGTGAATAAGGAAGAGGGTGCTAGCAAATGGAATTGAATAGTTAATCAAGAGTCAGATCACAGACACTCTTGCAGGCCACGTTTAGGATTTAGGATGTCTTTCTAGATGCGATGGTAACCAAAGGAGGTCTTGAGCTAAGGAGTGATTGCTCTATTGATCTGCAGAAAGATAGAAGCAGAGACACAGAGAAGTAATTCGAATAGCCTAAATCTGGGGTTCCTGGATGGCTCAGTCGATTAAGCATCCAACTCTAGACTTTGTTTCAGGTCGTAATCTCACAGTTTGTGAGATCAAGATCAAGGCCCATTTTTCGCTCAAGGTTTCTCTCTCTCCCTCTCTCTCTGTCTCAATAAACAAACAAACAAACAAACAAAAGGAATAGTCTATATCAAAAAAGTTGGCAGTTGGCTGTGGTGCCCCACGATTGAGGCAAAGACAGCATTTTAAGGTCAATCTTTACCAAAGAGTGCCAGAAAGTGAGAATCAAGAATTGACCACTACATTGAGTAACCCAGAGGTCATTGTGACTTTGACAAGAGTGGCTTCAGTGAAGTGACCGGCACCAAAAGCCAAGTGGCATGTAACTAAAAAGAAAACAGGAGATGAGAAAATGGAGACAATGAGAATATAGAACTATTTGGAGAAGATGTTCTGGGAAAGGGATAGGGAATTAAAGAAACAGTGGGGTGAGGGGGAGGTGAGTAGTGCTTTTGGGTCTTGCATAATTTTTTATTTTGTAAGATTGGAGCAGTTACAGTGTATTTCCATGCTGATGGGAAACAACCAAAAGGGAGGGAAAATGATGAGGCACAGAATCTCTTGGTGGGGGGAAAGCCCCACACATCTGATGTCAGAAGTGCTGTGAATGTGGAGGTCATGTGAGAGGAAAGGAGACCACCCAGGAGGTGGAGAACTGGGTTTTCTCTACTCAAGTGAACAAGGGTAGGTTTTTCCAACACCCCATCCAAGGTCCACTTCTCGTTGCGCATTGGGTCCCACTCATTGTCACCTTTCTTAGACATTGTTTCAACATGTAGCCTCTTTTCGATGGAAAAGAAATGTAGTTTTGGGTTTGGGTATCAAACCATCCAGTTCTGGCGTTCTGGTCTTCTTATTTATTAGCCACATGACTATGAAAAGATTATTTAACTTCTATGAGTCTCAATATCTCCTTTAAAAATTTTTTTTTTCAACGTTTATTTATTTTTTTTGGGACAGAGAGAGACAGAGCATGAACGGGGGAGGGGCAGAGAGAGAGGGAGACACAGAATCGGAAACAGGCTCCAGGCTCTGAGCCATCAGCCCAGAGCCCGACGCGGGGCTCGAACTCACGGACCGCGAGATCGTGACCTGGCTGAAGTCGGACGCTTAACCGACTGCGCCACCCAGGCGCCCCACAATATCTCCTTTTATAAAATGAGGGTGATGATGATGATGATGATGATGATAATGATAAACTTTTGCTCCAGAATTCTGTATTAGAAATAATATAAAAAGAACCAGCACAGTGCCTAGCACATATCAAGCAATCAATACATGATGGTAGTAACAGGATGATCATTAATATTAATAAAGGTAATGAAGCCAACATGACAGATTTTATAAAGTTGCTGATTGGTGTTGCCTTCTCTCTTTAGGTATTGCAAATGCTGTTTTTAATGCACAAAGCAGTGAAATATTATTCAGGAGCAATGGGAATATTACCAGAGAACTCACCAATATCACATTTGGTTTCAGAACAAGGGATGCAAATGTGGTCATATTGCACGCAGAGAAGGAGCCTGGATTTCTTAATATTAGCATTCAAGATTCCAGATTGTTATTTCAATTGCAAAGTGACAACAGTTTTTATATGTTGAGTCTTACAAGTGTGCAGTCCGTGAATGATGGCATATGGCACCAAGTGACTCTTTCCATGACAGACCCACTGGCCCAGGCCTCCAGGTGGCAAATGCAAGTGGATAACCAAGCACCTTTTGTGATCAGTGCAGTTGCTACTGGAAGCCTCAACTTCCTGAAGGATGATACAGACATTTATGTGGGTGACCGAGCTGTTGGCAATACACAGGGCCTGAAAGGGTGTCTCAGTACAATAGAAATCAGTGGCATTTATCTCTCTTACTTTGAAAATGTTCATGGTTTCACTAATAAACCCCAAGAAGAGCAGTTTCTCAAAATCTCTATAAATTCAGTGGTTACTGGCTGTTTGCAGTTAAATGCCTGCAACTCCAACCCCTGTTTGCATGGAGGAAATTGTGAAGACATCTATAGCTCTTATCACTGCTTATGTCCCTTGGGATGGTCAGGGACACGCTGTGAACTCAACATCGATGAATGCTTTTCAAACCCCTGTATCCATGGCAACTGCTCCGACAGAGTGGCAGCCTATCACTGCAGGTGTGAGCCTGGATTCACCGGTGTGAACTGTGAAATGGATATAGACAATTGCCAGAGTCACCAGTGTGCAAATGGAGCCACCTGCATCAGCGACACCAATGGCTATTCTTGCCGTTGTTTTGGAAACTTCACAGGAAAATTTTGCAGGTGAGCATGAAGTTCATATAAGGCTTGGCCTTCGGAGCTATGCTCTACATTTTCCTCGTCAAATTGGAAAGCTCTCTCCTCAGCTGTGCATATGTAGGCTGTGCTGAGGAGTGACATGAGTCCTTTCCATCACAATTTGGTCATGTAGACAGGATCTCACATGCTGGGATGTTCTACGAGGAAGAATGGTAGTGTTTTGACCAGACATCTTTGTTAGAATATGTTTCATGAACTGCAGCCTCAGAGTTTGGCTGCCTTAAGGCCTCAAGGAGCAAATATTTTTTACAATAAATCCAAAAGTTCAGTTTTAGTATTTTTTGAGGAAGCAAGACTCCTACCCCTGAAACAATTCCCTTGGTTGTTTCAGGCAGGAAAACCTTGTGTGATCTTGAAAAGACTATGCTAAATTATCATTTCGAGAAGGTGAAATCATGACTCTCAAATGTAAATGAACATGTCTTCGTGTTTTTGAGTCATTAATTAATAAGGAAAACCAGTAAGATATAAAAACCGGGTCAAATGACAACCTAATTATTTACATATATAATAATTATATATATTATTATAATCCACATAAACATAAATATGTATATAAATAGAGAGGAGGAAATGAAGTTACTAATAAATGCAAAACTATTTAATCTCCTATAGGGCAATACAATTAATATTTGAAACTATCTTTTCTATATTGTGACAATTGTAGCACTACAGACAAATTCATTTGCATTTCAATGACCAAGATCCATTTGTACTAATGTCATTTTCTGCAGCTTACAGAGCTGTAAAATAGTTTAGTAAAGAAAATGTAAGACATACAGACTATAAAATCAAAGAAAGTTAGAGGGCCCTTTCTATAACGCCCAACACTCCACTGAAAGAATACTCAGTAATATCTTTTGCCCATTTCGATGTATTTCACAATTTTTTCTAAAACTACAAAAGCGGTGTTTTAATTCTAGTAACTACCTCCATTTCATGTTACATAAATAGAAATAAAAATCAATATTTTCCAGCTAAGTCACATTGCTTCAATATTTCCACGTAAGTAGACTTCATTATTGTTTTTCTAACTCATACTGCTTTTAAATTCACTAAACAATTGAGTCATTATGGGGAGGTGAGAAGGTTGTTAATAACAAGTAATACATTCCCAGACTTTGGCAAGAACACCTGGAGTGGATTGGCAGCCTGTAGGCATTACACTAACTCAGAGGTGGTACCCTAATGGGATGAATCTCCTAGCAGACAGAACACGTAGCCGTACCTGTAAGAAAATGTATCTATCTCCACAACATTTATTGTTGTTCAGAACCTGTGAAGGCAAGGCACCGTATTAGGTGTGAAGTGTTGACATTCCAGTTATATGTCACTTCCCATGAGTTAACAAGGACTCATTTGCCAACAAGCAAACTGCCTGCTTAAAAGCAAAAGACATTCAGGTAAAAAATTAACAGTATTGCCACAGTGACTTCGGATAAGTAAAGTAAACATATATGCCCCAGTAACTAGTTCTCCAGTACGTTTTTCCTGCCTAATTTATCAAAGTCAAGTTCTCAAAGATTAAAGTTCTCAAAAGTACCTTCTCATGAAATTCAAACCTTGTTTATTAAACGTAAGATGTATACAAAGCTTCACATTTGCATTGCTAATTGACCTCTTTCAAAGCTGGTTGACATTTTTGGTTCTTTTGAAAAGTCCTTATGATATTTTCTTTTTAAAGTCGAATTGATTAGCTCTTATGGGAAGAGACACACTTACCGTCATACAGGCTGATTTCTCCATATTAGCTGCAGCACACACAACACGACAAAATTAAATTCATCTTATATCTCCTGAACATTAATTATGTATCAGATACCATGCACAGTGGGTCAAAGGACCAGCACAATACCCTTAAAATCTTTTTAATCAATCCCTTCACATCTGTGGATCTTGTGCCTTGCAGTCAAGTTCTGCTTAGCTTCTAACAATTTGTTCTGCCTTTCATAAGGATTCCTTAACAGGTACAGCTTTGCGGTTACACAAAAGAGCCACACTCTGCATTCGCATGTAGTTGCCACTGAGTGCCATACACAATCCTCCCAGATGGATTTGGCTTGCGTTCCACTAAGCTATGAATCATTATATAGGGAACAGCAAGTGTTGGCAGGGCAACAGGAGTTCAGCTCTGAAAGCCTACAGAGAAATCGCATGAGTGCGTGGGTACCAGACTGCTGTCCTGGCTTTCCTGGCCTTTACAGAGATGCAGTTTTCCTTTGGCCTGTGTTGATTTATTAGCAAAGCAGCAGCAAAACAAGCTAGAGCAAGTTTCTTCCCACCCCTAAATTTATTGCCACCCCACAGCACAGATCTTATCTCACCAATGAAAACTGTGTAGAAATGGAAGATATATAGCTATGCTTGTTCTAGCACCCTCCAGCAGGAGCTGTTTACTAAAAGAAAGAGATTTGGGTATAATGTAGCACCATTAAGCATCTGTAGCTCAGCCAGCCTGAGCACTTAATTAGTTTGGCATTGACTCCATATATGAACTTTTCCAAAAAGTTTTCTTGAATGAAATGAACAAGATGAACAGCTGTGGCTGTTACTTTTATCTCTCTAGACACACCAGATTACCCTCAACAGTCTGTGGGAATGAGAAGACAAATCTCACTTGCTACAGCGGAGGCAACTGCTCAGAGTTCCAGGGTGAATTAAAATGTCTGTGCCCGCCAGGTTTTACTGGGGAATGGTGAGTCACATTAGAACTTCATAGAAGAAAATTTTGGGCTGAAGAACAGGGGGATTATTCAAAGTTGATTTCTCTAATTTTTCATCTCAGTTCCCATAGGAAAATCCGTGCTGAAATATGGGTCCCACCAGAGTCAAATAATTAAAAAAAAAAAAAAGAAAAATTACAGTTTAGGTCAAAGTAAAGAACACTTTATTAGCCACGACTTCAAATAGGAAAATATGTCTTTGAAAAAATGTGGTATTTTTCTTTCTGATAAGTACTTCTGGATTCATGTTTCTTTCCCACTACCTCTCATACATGATGCAAATATAGTTGTTGTTGAAGTAAAGTAAAAATATACCTGAAAGATTGCCTCATAGAATTACCTAGAACCCTACAAGTATATATACCTTACCCATAAGAGTCTGTGTTTCCCAGAGAAACCCTTCAACAGTTCTTCACATAATACAAGGATTGGTGATACGGAGTTGGACAATGGCTTTAGACAGTCTGTAGCTGGCTGAAAATGTAGGCAAATTTAGATATGTGTTTGACTAGCTGAAGATGAGGTCAAAGATAAGAAAAAGGGACATACTTCACAGCTTTTATCAGATTCTCAAAAGGATCAGTGTCCCCAAAATGATTATAAACCAGGGTTCTATAGGATATAGATGCAGACCTCTATAGAAGCAGATAATAATTAACCATTTGTTGAGCACTAAGTCGTGCATCTTATAAGTGTTATCCCTACTTGTTATTTATTTATTTTTATTTGAGAGAGAGAGAGAGCACGTGAGTGGGGTAGAGGGGCAGAGAGAGAGAGAGAGAGAGAATATCTTAAGCAGCCTCCATGCACAGCACAGAGCCCAATGCAGGACTCAATCCCACGACCCTGGGATCATGACCTTAGCCGAAATCAAGAGTCAGATGCTCAACTGACTGAGCCACCTAAGCACTTCTATCTCTAGGTGTTATTATTTCCACTTTTCCTTTACATAAACTGAGGCTGAGAGATGAAGTTACAGGTCAGGCGTATCCAGGTATATGCTGCAGAAGGGTTGAGCTGCCTTCAAAGCCTGTGCTCATCTTTTGAATGTGCTCACCTAAATGAATAAATCTATGTTTGCAACAATTAACAGAAAATGGAAAAAGTGCTCCTTCATCTCATATGCCATTCAGGATAAGATAGTAATTTCTGACCAGAATTCCTGCATTGAACAGATTGCATAAATTAGAATACAAAGCACTTGACAATGAGATTTTGACTGATTAATTTTTCTCAAAAGAGTAGTTAATAAAAGAATAGATATATTTGTGCTCCGTGACAATTACAGTTTTGAATTTTCTCTTTTCCAGCTGGCTCTTTGGGCAGTACACAGATTCAGCTCTTTTGACTTTTTACAAAACAGCAGACAGTCTAGGATATACTTACATTTTGCCCTTTCAACGTTCAATGACAAATCGAGTTCCTGCCTTTACAGTCTGCTTCCAGTGGTTGGCTTTAGATGGCACGGGCAGTCCAAGCATATATGTGCATCGAAAGACATAACCTTGGATCATATTCTACCCTTTATGGCACCAATTTTTACCATGCCACATATTGCTAACACAGAGACCATTCAATTGGCCTCCAATTCCATACACCTCTGAAATAGTGCAAATATTTCCTTATCCTAAATTTTGAAGAATTCTTTCACTATATTTAAGTGCTGGTTATTCCCTGCCTCAGTGTCACAACTTAATGTCACATTAATGTTCAATGGCACAATGCATAGACTCATCCAAAGCCTTGGATGATGTTCCTCTGCTATTCACACATTATGCCTATTTACAACAAACATTTCCTTTTCCTCCCACATTTGTTTAAAAGAATAATCTTTAAAAATGGGGTGGGGAGAGAACACCTGAGTGGCTCAGTCAGCTAAGTATCCAAGTCTTGATTTTGGCTCAGGTCATGATCCCAGGGATGTGGGATCGAGCCCCACATTGAACTCTGCACTGACAGCACGGAGCCTGCTTGGGATTCTCTCTCTCCTCTGTCTCTGCCCCTCCCCTACTCATGCTCTCTCTCTCAAAATAAATAAATAAACATTAAAAAATAATAATGGGGCACCTGGGTGACTCAGTCGGTTAAGCATCTGACTTCGGCTCAGGTCATGGTCTCACTATTTGTGGGTTTGAACCCCACATCTGGCTCTGTGCTGACAGCTCAGAGCCTGGAGCCTGCTTCAGATTCTGTGTCTCCTTCTCTCTCTACCCCTCCCCCTCCCCTGATCATGCTCTGTCTCTCTCTCTTAAAAATAAACATTAGAAAATTTTTTAAAAAAATCTTGCATTTAAATGCAAATTATTGGGGTGCCTGGGTGGCTCAGTCGGTTCAGCATCCAATTCTTGATTTCGGCTCTGGTCATGTCTCATGGTCATGAGATCAAACTCTGTGTTGGGCTATCCAAGACTCTCTCTCTCCCTCTCCCTCTGCCCCTCTCCTGCTCACACACACACATGTGCACACTGTCTCTGTATATAAATAAATAAATAAATAAATAAATGCAAAGTATTTGTTTAAAATGTGGTAAGAAAAGGAAGCTCCAAGTTTTGCTTCCTCTCCCGAGACTCTTTCATCTGGATAAACTTCTCTGTGGCAAATGGATTTCTAAAAGAGTGAACACGTGCTCAATAGCTTCTGTACTTTTCAAAGTACTTAGGCATAGTTAATTCGTTGCATGTTAATGGATTTATTTATTTTGATTTTCCATGTATTAATTAACCTCTAATGAAAGCTCCAATAATGTTTATAAGGAATGTGCATGCGTGATACACCGTTTAGTTCCAAAGAGAAATAGATAAGAAATGGAGAAAGAGTAGCTGGAAGAGGCCTGGAAAATACTAGATAATCTCTGAAGGCCTAGGGGAATGTGACTTCCATAACGCCAAAAGATATTGAAAAGCTGTCTTCCTGCAAATTGCCTCCTCTTCTGCCTGGCTAAACCCCCAACTTTACAGTGTCATCCTGGCAGGTTGTAAATGATGAATGGTGTGGACACTCTGGTCCACCCAGGACGGAGTGCTTGGCAGGCTCTCGCAAGTTGTCAGCTTTTGTTCAGATCTAATCGGGGAAGTCTCCTTCCAGGCCAGAAGCCGGAGCCAAAAAGGGAAAACAGAATGTCTCAGCTATGCTTGGTATCCAACGGGATAAGGAGCTGTTTTTCTGGGAAGAATTCTTTTTCTTTTTTCCTTTATACCTTGGGTTGGGCCTCCCTACTCACCCCTTCATTTCTCTTCATTTTAAGCCTAGTGATTAGCTGATGATTCATGCATGCAAGTGGTACCTTTTGGGAGGCGGGGAATGAAAAATTGTTGACATTACACTTTGACATTGTAAGCTTCTCTTTAGGGATCCTTGAATTTCCCAAAGTAAAAGAGATGCCTTAGTTACTGCTCTATCCTGAGGCCTAACAGCGTGTTTGGCGAATGGCAAATGCTAAATACATATCTACTGAATGACTGCATGAGTGGCTGGCGAATTAATCGGTGAATATACGGAAGAACAAGTTGTTCCATAAATAACAAGAGTAGGTGAAAGATGACAGCATCCCAGGGAAGAGGAAAATTTCAATATGCTTTTTAGAGTGGCTATATCACTTGTTTGGGAAAACTTGGCTTTTGAAAGTCATTCTGACTATTTAAAAATGGCACTTAGCTATGAAACATATTTATTAGCAACTGAAATTTTCTAAATATCTACTTTTGCTTTTTGTTAAAAAAAAAAACAATGGGATTCCAAAGGAAAATAATCCAAAATCTCCCAGAATAAACCAATTTCCCCCCTATTTTTGAAGGACTTTCTTTCCCCCCACAGCCTGAAGGCCTGGATTCATTAGCATCCTGGCAGCCGGAGCCTGGGCCTGCTCTGTATCCTCCAAGTTGGCAAATTCAGCCTCACCCATGCTTCCTATGTGCCCCCAATAAACTGACCCACAAGTGGCAAAGACCCTAATGCTCTTCAGGAACAAACTGGTTTCTTCAGTTTTTTCTTGGTTTCTAAATATTTGCACCTGTTTTCTCATTCTAATTGTGTGTGTGTGTGTGTGTGTGTGTGTGTCTACAAATCGTTTCCCTTAAAAACAAAATTTGTTACGGGAATTTTAAGGAATATCTCCCCCATTATTAGGAATATGTAAGTTGCGTGGCGACTGGTAAATGAGACTGCACTGTTCCAAGTAGGTGAGGCGAGTTTTTTCCTTTCCCCATTTCACAGCCAGTTTGCTCAACAAAGACCAAGGCTTCTGCTGGTTCTGTTTGTTTTCAAGGTGTGAAAGGGACATTGATGAGTGTGCCTCTGATCCCTGCTTCAATGGAGGTCTGTGCCAGGACCTGGTCAACAAGTTCCAGTGCCTCTGTGATGTCGCCTTTGCTGGTGAACGCTGTGAGGTAGATGTGAGCGGACTCTCCTTTTATGTCTCTCTCTTACTCTGGCAGAATCTCTTTCAGCTTCTCTCTTACCTCATTCTGCGCATGAATGATGAGGCAGTTATTGAGTGGGGTGAACCGGAAGATTATTAACATTCATTTGGACATTCCCAAACTTAAAAGCTGTTGAATTTCAAGAAATGCCTTGACTCATTTTAGATTCTGAAAAAGAAAATAAAAAACTAACTACCTTGAATATCAAAATAAATTCAAGGGCTAATTAAGCGATCACGAGCATAATATGAGAATAGCAAGTATTTACCTATTTCAGCTATACATGTAAAAATTTTTCTTTTTTTAAAGTTTATTTTATTCATTTTGAGAGACAGAGAGAGTGTTGGGAAGGGAGGGGCAGAGAGAAAGGGAGAGAGAGAATCCCAAGCAGGCTCTGCGCTGTCAGTGTAGAGCCTAACTCAGGGCTTAAACCCACAAATTGTGAGATCATGACCTGAGCCAAAACCAAGAGTTGGGCTCTTAACTGACTGGGCCACCCAGGCACCCCAAAAATATTGTTCTTAACATGACCAGAAACATCTCATCATTGAGTGTACTCAGTAAGATACGTTATCATTCTGAGTGCTTCCATATGTGAATGACCACTACGCTAAGACCACATTTTCTCCCCCGTTCCACTGCTGTGTGGACTTCTGTAATGTTAGTTGCCTCATTCACCCTGATCCTAAGTCATTTATATTCTTTCATTCCTATCTATTATTCATGACCTGACAGTTTTAAAATTACCGATTAAGCTGTTTTTCATACCCGTCTATGTTTTAGTATGTTGTTATTCAAATACTGCTTCGGATGCTGTGTCTCCCCCTCTCTCTCTCTGCCCCCTCCCCCACTCACTCCCTGCCTCTCTCCCTCTGAAAAATAAATAAACATGAAAAAAAATTTTTTTAATGAAATGTTGCCAACCCTCTGGTAAGTTAAAAAATATATATATATGTGTGTGTGTGTGTATATATATATATATATATAAAGAGAAAGAAGGAAATCACACGAAATCCCTAAAATATAGAAATAAAATTTTCTGGTATAATTGGTATCAAAACTCAAGTGATATCTCACTTGATATCAAGTGATAGCTCACCAGTCTGATTTCTGATTCCCCAAAACCTCTCCTCCAATAGAATGACGCATAACTTCTTTTTCCTACAATACTTTCTATTCAAATAGAGTAACTTTCTGCTAATTGCTTATAAATCTATGAGCTTGCTGACATTTCTATCAAATGGACTGACTCGAATTGTTTTTCCAGGCATATTTAATTTTAAAAAGTACTATTGTATATCCATACACCAAAAATATATATTATAAAACTTGATTTCTTGGAGGCATGTTTTTCTAAAATTTACAAGTAAATGTGTCATCTTTGAGTATCTTTCTGAAAAAATAATAAAAGCATATGGAAGGTGTGGAAAGTACCTTCCATAATTAGAATATATTTGGCATTATGTTTTGTAAATATATACCTGAAATGATGGATCTACTAAGTCTACGAAGTTAGTAAATTAACTAATGAGATATGCAAAAATTATTTATTTACTAGCTTTCATAGAGTAAATAAAATAGTAATTTAGAAAATGCTTTATTTGATATTTTTAATTGCTTCCACTGGCATGTTAGCATTTCTGCTAAATATCTTTGTATTGGTGTCCCCTTCCAAAGGAGACATTGTGTTCATTTAAAGGGAAAGTGGTTTGACCCTATGAATTAATTTAGAAAGCGACTACAGTAACAGTGACCGGATAAATATAATTGTGTAAATGTGTCTATGTCTTTAGGAGCTGCCCTGGTTTGAAAACATGAGGGTGATTTAGCCATCGGGTGATAGCCAATACTCATTTATTCTCAATTGTTTTTTTTTTTTTAAAGTTGTTTTTCTGTGGAAATGACCAAGGAAAACCTAAATATACTACTCAAAACAATCAAAACAAAAAGACAAAATGGTATACTCTAAAAGCAAATGAGATGTGTTCAATTTTATCTTTCAATAGCAATAGAACGTTTTATGCAGAAAATTCCTATCCTGTAGAATACTGGCAGTCATTTCAAACTAGAAGCAATTGATTTTGAAGTCTTTCCTTAATCCCTATGCCTTTCCCTCACATTCAGGCAGCATGCAAACTGCTGTCTCAGATGGATCTGTTCCAAAGTTAGACTTTGTGACAAGAGACTTGGGGAAAACCTTCATCAATATTTGCATTCCCAAATATTTGAAGTAAACATAAAGTAGATTATGGCCAAAACCCATACATACAGTTTTCACATTGACTCCTTTTGGACATTCCTGTAAGTATGTATTTACAGGCCATTACAATGTGATTTGTTACCTTCCAAGTATATTTGAGTCATTCACAAACTCTTTCTCTGTAAAATTCTGATCTCTGTTGTCACTGTAACTGTCAATTGCTTTTCTATTTTCCAAATGTCTTGTCATGAGATTTCTGACTTAAAACAAAAATACCTTCCTTTTTCTTGTTATTCTTTTGTTTTTAATTGCATTGTGTGTGATTATGGCTTTTACATATTTACACAGAAAAATAAAACTGGTTCCTGTATCTCTACTTCTCATCCTCTGACAACTGTCTTCATTTTCCTTGACTGTGTCTTGCATGGAAAGATGTCCACAAGCCAGGCATGCGCATATGTGTGTTTCTGCGTGCACACGTGCACACATGCACGCACACACACACACACACACACATCACATAATGAACACAGAATTGAGGTTTCCTCCCCCACACGTGTCCCTGCAAGTAAATACCTTCGGCCATCAAAATCAAGGTTCCATGTACTTTCCCTGTCTGGTTAGTATTCCTCTAGTTGACATTCTAGAATTGATCATATCCCTACTTATTTTTACTATCGGTTTACTTTGCCCCCATAGTAGACTTGGTTCAACCTGGGTCCCAGGAGGGGCTATCTCACCTAAATGATAGAAATTCACACAGACTCCTCTACAACAAGTTTCTGAAACAAAATCTGTATTTAGTTGAATAACAGATAATTTCTTTTTGCTTATTTTTAAGATTTGATATCGGAACTAAACAAGGCTCTGTCTCTGTTTTTGGCCGTGCCTCTTCCTTCTTTGTGTGTGTGTGCCTGAAGACTGGTTTTTATTACCCTCCTTTTTAAGGAGTAGGGAAGTAGGGAAAATAGGAAGGTTTGCAGAAATTAGCATTTTGGCAACATGAAGAAATAATTAAATTCGGGTAACACTGAAGACAATCAAAATCTCCCATCTTCCAAAATCTTCACCAAATTGTGTTTAAAGATCCTTTTGCCATTTCTGAGTTTTAAAATAGAAGTTATTCAGCTTAATTTTGCAGAACAAAAATGGAGTCTTTTTTGGAAATGGTGAGACATAAAACTTGAGTTTAGTGATGTAGGTGGGAAACCAGTGAAGAAAATAAATCTGTGTTGTTCAACTACCAAAATTATTACTAATATGGACTATTTCACTTCTCTATTTTTTTAATCGATGCAACAATAACTTAACGAATACCTCCCATGTGTGATGCTCTGGATTAGGTATTGAGAATACACATGTAAATTAGACAGAGTGCTTGCTCACAACAAATTGAAGGTCTGGTTGAGCTTGTGGACAAACAGTGAAGGAGAGTTTCCTGCATCAGCGTTGGGATGAAACTAAGCACCAGCTGTAAAGGAGCACTTAGGAGGGACTTTTTTTGCCCAGTCTAACAGGTGGATGTGGAAGGTCAAAGAAAGCCTAAAACCTAAGCTGGGATTCAAAGGTAAACAAGTGTCAAGGTGTGGCAGGAGGGATGGAACAGTAGAGACTTGTTTCTGGCAGAAGGGGCTGCAGAGGGCGTAGGGTGGCTGGAGCCTGAAGTGCAGTGGGAACACAGTAAAACCGAGGCTATAGAAGAAGTGAGTCCTTGGAAGTCAAATCACTCACCGTGGCATTTCTCTAAAATTAATGGGGAGTCCTTAATGGGGTTCGATCAGAAAAGTAGCATGATCATACTTGCACTTTAGAAACATCAGCCGGGCTTCTGTGTAGATGAGTTAAAAGAAATGCAAGACTGGGCCCAAAAAGACACATTTAGGAGGCTCTTGCAGTAAACACAAAGGCAATGTAGAAGAGGGGTAGATTAACAAAATTTGAATCTATAAGACCTACCTCATGATTGTTCGGAGAAGGTGTAGTTCTGAGGGTATACTCCAGTTAAATTTTGTGAATATTATTTAAAAATATTTGTTGACTTAAGGGACCCCTGGGTGGCTCAGTCAGTTAAGTGTCTGTCTTTGGCCCAGGTTATGATCTCATGGTTCGTGGATTCGAGCCCCACATCAGGCTCTGTGCTGACAGCGCAGAGCCTGGAGCCTGCTTCGGATTCTGTGTCCTTCCCTC
This sequence comes from Lynx rufus, assembly GCF_022079265.1. Classification (NCBI taxonomy): domain Eukaryota; kingdom Metazoa; phylum Chordata; class Mammalia; order Carnivora; family Felidae; genus Lynx; species Lynx rufus. The sequence goes on along the minus strand of NW_025814829.1, from coordinate 27,219,222 downwards.
TCTGCCCCTCCCCCACTTACACTCTGTCTCTCTTTCTGTCTCAAAAATAAATACACTTTTTAAAAAAATAAAAAAGTAAAAATATTTGTTAATTTAATAAATGAATATGTATAAGGTTCAGTGGGATATCCAAGTACAGTTATTAATCAGTGTGAATATTCCAGTCTGGAGTTCAAGAGATATAGCTGAGTTGGGTGTATAAATTTGGGAGTCATATTATAGATCTGTTGACCTTTTGTATTCCATTCTCCATATCTATAATGCACTTGCATTTTTTTCTTAGTATTTTTTCCAGTTTTACTGAGATATAAATGACATAGAACATGTGTAAGTTTAGAATGTGCAAATTGCCGATTTGACACGCTTACATGTTGCAAAATGACTACCACCATAGCCTTTGCTAACACTTCCATCTCATCACATAATTACCATTTTTTTCTTTTGTGTGTTTGTGTGTGTGTGTGTAGTGAGAACATTTACCATCTATTAGCAACTTTTTAAAGTTTATTTATGTATTTTGAGAGAGAGAGCTTATTTGTGAGCAGGGAAGGGACAGAGAGAAAGGGGGAGAGAGAGAGAGAGAGAGAGAGAGAGAAAGTCCCAAACAGGCTCTGCGCTGTCAGCACAGAGCCCCATGAGGGACTGGATCCCACAAACCATGAGACTATGACCTGAGCCAAAATCAAGAGTCGGACACTTAACTGACAGAGCCACCCAGATGCCCCTCTTAGCAACTTTTAAGTATACAGTACAGTAGTATTATGCACTATTAGATGCCATGCTGAATATTAGATTCCCAGAAGTCACTCATCGTATAACTGAAAGTTTGTACCCTTTGACCAGCATCTCCCCATTCCTCACCCTCATCACCTAGCCACCATTCTACTCTCTGCTTCTGTGTTTTGTTTGGTGTTTTTAGATTGTACATACTAGTGGGATCATACAGTACTTTTTATTTTTTGTCTGACTTATTTCACTTAGCCCAATACCCTCAAGATCCAAATGGCAGGATTTAATTATTTCTTGTGTGGAATAGTGTTCTATTACACTTACATACCAGATCTTCTTTATTCATTCATCTGTTAGTAAACATATAGGTTGTTTTCATACCTTGGCTATTGCAGATAATTCTGCAATAAACATGGGAGTGCAGCTATGTCTTTGAGATAAGGGTTTCATTTCCTTTGGATATATATACCCAGAAATGGAATAGCTGAATCATACAGTAGTTCTATTTTTAATTTTTTAAAGAATCTCCATACTAGTTTCCATAGTGTCTGCACCAATGTACATTCCCACCAGCATGCATCAGGGTCACCCTTTCTCTACCTCCTCCCCAACACTTGTTATGTCTTGTCTTTTTGATGACAGCCATTGTGACGGGTGACATTGTCACTATAGTTTTGATTTATAGTTCCATGATGATTAGTGATGTTGAACACCTTTTCATGTGCCTGTTAGCCATTGATGTGTCTTCTTTGGGAAAATGTCCATTCTGTTTCTCTGCCCATTTTTAACTCAGATCAGGGCTATTTTGCCATTGAGTTGTAAGAGTTCTTTATACATTTTGGATATTAACCCCCAGTCAGATATGATTTGCAAGTATTCTCTTCCATTCCATAGGTTGACTTTCATTTCATGGGTGGTTTCCTTTGCTGTGTGGAAGCTTTTTAGCTTCATGTAGTCCCACTTGAATACTTTTGCTTTTATTGCCTTTACTTTTGGTATCAAATCCAAAAAAATCATTGCCAAGACCAATATCAAGGAACTTATACCATAGGTTTTTGTCAAGGAATTTCACAGTGTCAGGTCTTACACTCAAGTCTTGATCCATTTTGAGTTGATTTTTCTATATGGTGTGTGAAAGGAATCCAGTTTTATACTTTGGTGTGTGGCTATCCAGTTTTCCCGACACCATTTATTGAAAAAATAATCCTTATTTTTGGCTTCTTTGTCAGAAATTAATTGGCCATAGAAGGGTGGATTTATTTCTGGGCCCTGGATTCTTTTTCATGTGTCTATGTCTCTGTTTTTATGCCAAGCCCATCGTGTTTGACATCAGGAAGTATGCCGCCTCCAGCTTTGTTCTCTCTTCTCAAGATTGCTTTGGCTGTTCAGGGTCTTTTGTGGTTCCATATAAACTTTAGGATTGTTTGTTCTATTTCTACGAAAAATGCCATTGAAATTTTGATAGGGATTGCATTGAATCTGTAGATTGCTTTAGGCTTGACATTTGAACAAAATAAATTCTTCCAATTCATGAGCACAGAATATCTTCCCATTATTTGTATCTTCTTCACTTTCTTTCATTCATATTTCATAGTGTTTAGTGTACAGGTCTTTTACCTCCTTGGTTAAATTTATCCCTAAGTGTTTTATTACTTTTGATATTATTGTAAATAGGATTATTTGTTAATTTCAGATAGTTTGTTGTTGGTATATAGAAGCACAGCTGCTTTTTGTATGTTGTAAACCCCTAGAAGTAAACATAAGGAAAGAGTTTTATGATATTGGTCTTGGCAATGATTTCATGGGTATGACACCAAAAGTACAGATAACAAAAGCAAGAATAGATATCTAGAACTACCTCAAACTTCATATTTTCTGCACAGCAAAAGAAACAATCAATTGAGTGCCTTTATCTTTCAGTCTGCTAATGTGATGTATTACACCGGTTATTCAGAGAGCCCAGTTCATGCTTGATCTCACCAATCATGAAATCATGATCTAAGCCGAAATCAAGAGTTGGACACTTAAAATGACTGAGCCACCCAGGCGTCCATACATCCTACATTGATTAATTTTTATATGTTGAACTGTCCTTGCATCCCAAGGGTAAGTACCGCTGGATCGTGGTATATAATCCTCTCAGTATGCGATTAATTTTCTTTTCTAGTATTTTTCTAAGATTTTTGCATCTATGTTCATCAAGGATATTGGCCTATGGTTCTCTTTTCTTGGGATGTCTTTGGCTTTTGTGTCAGGGTAATGTTGACCTTATAAAACGAGTTTGGATATTCACTTTTTTTTGAAACGTTTGAGAAGGATTGCAGTTAATTTTTCTTTAAACGTTTGTTAGAATACATATGTTTTCCCTCTTATGTGGATCCTGAGAAACCTAACAGAAGACCATGGGGGAGGGGAAGGAAGAAAAAAGTTAGAGAGGGAGGGAGCCAAACCATAAGAGACTCTTAAAAACTGAGAATAAACTGAAGGTTGATGGGGGGTGAGAGGGAGAGGAAAGTGGGTGATGGGCATTGAGGAGGGCGCCTGTTGGGATGAGCACTGGGTGTTGTATGGAAACCAGTTTGACAATAAATTTCATATTAAAAAAAATGTTTGGTAGAATTTACCAGGGAGGCCATCTGGTCCTGGGCTTTCTTTGTTGGGAGGTTAAGTTACCACATTTCTACCACCCCAATAATTGTTGTGAAAGGTAGAAAAGGAATAGATGATACTGTTGAAATTGTTAATAATGAGACGCACTTGCACAGCTTTCAATTTTAGAGGCTCTCATATTTGTAAGTCCAGTTTTTCCCCCTCATGATAACTCTGAGAGGCATTATTATCTTTATTTTAAAGATAAATGAATAGGGGCGCCTGGGTGGCACAGTCGGTTAAGCGTCCGACTTCAGCCAGGTCACGATCTCGCGGTCCGTGAGTTCGAGCCCCGCGTTGGGCTCTGGGCTGATGGCTCAGAGCCTGGAGCCTGTTTCCCATTCTGTGTCTCCCTCTCTCTCTGCCCCTCCCCCGTTCATGCTCTGTCTCTCTCTGTCCCAAAAATAAATAAATGTTGAAAAAAAAATTTTTTAAGATACATGAATAGAGATTTAAAGTGGTCACCTGACTTTGTCTGGACCAAGTATCCGAGAAGCATCAGAACTGGGGTGTATCCACACCATTTGTTTCCAAATCTAATGCTAAAGAAAGGCTTGAGGTCTCTGAGTGAGGAGCCAAGAAAGGGATGTTGTGGCAATTAGCAGGAATTTCCCTGTTATTGTGGTCCAAACTGGTCAAAAAATATGTTAGCCATCGTCAAGAATGGTTTGGAAAACCAAGTAACAACTCCTTTCCATTACAACCCTAAATTTTTGGTGCCTATAGCTTGTTGCCACATCTCTCGAAGGAACTGTCACAAATAGAGACGATAGCGAGAATAACTAGAATACCCAGAGAGAGAAGATTTGAGGAGCGAGCAGACATGTCTAATCGTTAAAGTTACTCTTTATCTCGGCTAAGTGAAGGGTCTGAACATACGTGCAAACTGATGGAGGGCCTGATTGAAGGAACCTGTTCAAAAAGTCCCAGAATTCTGGGATGGGAAGCATTCACTGAGACCTTGTAAGTCTAGCAAGTAATAGGAAATTCCCCTTCACACTACAAAATTTATAGAACTCATTAAACTAAGAGAGGAAAGCAGAAAGTAAAAATAAACTCAGCAGGGATTTGGAGTCATTTGTGAATGACAGAGTCACAGATGGTTTCTGAGAGGGTGAGAGCTGTGCTTGATCATAAAGGCTGATGTCAAGGATGATGCCAACTGGCCCACATCCTCAGGCTTCTGTAAGAACAGAGCACTGGCCAGTGGCACAGGAGGCATCCTCTCTCTAGCAGTTTCTTTGTGCTCTCAATTTGGCCTTCAGGAAAGAGGTACCCAGAACAACATTCTCTACAAATTATTATTTTAAAAAGCACTGTCACTTATCGCTGAGTTTCCACTAATTAGCATTCAGGAAGGAGTAAATATAGCATTAACATAAAAAACGGTTCTGGAATGTTATTTTGATGTATTTCAATCACTGAAATCAGGTCTGATTCAGTTCACTAATCTGTTTTCCTTTCATCTTTTCACACATTATTAAGACTTCTGCTTCACCAAGTATAATTAATGCTCTTCGTTTCTTAATGTGAGGTCATCACCACCAGCTTCACAGAATTCATGTAACATAGACTTTCACCTTCAGCGCACATTTCTTCATGTGTCCAAAATAAAACAGAAACAGGTGATGGAGAGTGGGGCTCCGGGATGAGAGGTACAACTGGATTGGTTGGTGTTAAGCCACAGACAACTGTGAGAAACAACCAGGCTGAAGTTTGTCACTGAATTGACTAGCTAACCAAATCAAACAGCTTTTTTAGGTACCTGTCAAATTAATCTCATCATCTTTTAAATCTCCCTGATGGGATCACTGCATTGCTATAATACTGGACTTTGTGGAAATTGGTGTTTAAAATATTTATCCATTTGTCCACTATTTATCAAGAGTCTGCTCTAGGCAAGGCTCTGAGCCGAGCATGGGGAGCAACCAAAATGTACACAAAAGTTGTGGTCTTGCTCTCCAAGAGCTTAGGCAGGAGAACTGACTTCCGTGTGTAGCTCCGCCCATATAGTTTTATAATTTTGTAGATCATGAAGATACTCGACATGTTCCTTTAATGATGTATGTTGGTTATGACAAGGGTGACTGCATTATTTATTATTTGACTGGAGTATTATGAGAGTGAAAGCAAGAACTATTAATAATCATACTGGGACAACAACCTAAACTGATATTGTTCTGTGCAAACTGAGTTATATCCTAGTTATTGCCCAATGGGGAATGCATTATGTTTCACTGGATACATTTCCATTCTCTTCAAAATGCAGTTGAAATTTATGATAGGTAATTTCAGAAATTACGTGTACATGATACAACCAATTAGTTGGCCAAGTGACTCAAAGCAAACAATGAAGTCAATTGCATCTTGTTAGCTATCATTTTCTTGAATATTCTCCATTGTTCTATACTCAAGAAGAACTCTGGCATTGGCTCGATATATTAAGAAAAGAATGGGGCGCCTGGGTGGCTCAGTCAGTTGAGCGTCCTTGGCTCAGATCATGATCTCGTGGTTTGTAAGTTTGAGCCCTGTGTCGAGCTCTGTGCTGACAGCTCAGAACCTGCAACAGATTCTGTGTCTCCCTCTCTCTGCCCCTCCCAGCTCACGCTCTGTCTCAAAAATAAACATAAAAAAAGTTAAAAAAAAAAAAAAAAGAGAAGAGTAGTGATCAACCAAACTGAAAATTTCTGGTATGCAATTGAATACCATGCTGTTGTCTAGTTGAACGTGGCACAAATTTAATTTTACCTATTTTTTCATTTTCATTAATGGGGCGTGTATATTCTTATATAATATGGCTTTTCTTCTTGAATGACTTATATTGTCATTAGGAAATGAGACTTCGGCTCATTGAATCCATTGCTGATCTTTTTTGTAAGACTAAATGGAATGACTTGTAGAAAACTAGGTACACTCTGGGGAATTTAATATATGAAGAAATTTAAATATCAAGGTAACTGACTTAAAATTAGTAATTTTTTAATATATTATTTCTACTTAAAACTTTCATGACTCATAATATATATTTATGGATATATGCAGATTATTTTCTTAATTTTCATGAAGACAAGAAGAATTCTTTATTTCTAAAGGGCATAAAGTTATCTTTTACTCACAGTGATAATTTCTGAATCACAGAGTGTTTCATGTAAACTGTAGAAATCTATCAGAAACTAATCATATACAGAAAAGAAGCAATATATTAAATACAACTCATCCAAAAACAAATAGGCTATTTACAGTAAAGTATATTTGATTATTTGGAAAGCACATTCATGATTGTCTCATTGTCTCCCTGAGTGTAATTTAGTTCCACATGTGGCTCTGAATATATATTCCTTACACCCATTTCCTGTAATATTTCTTTGATAATCCTATGCAGATAGCAAGATTATGTTGTAAAAGAAAACTGAGGCACCAGTATATTTGTTATTCAAAGTTGCAAAATACATCTTAATACCTGATAAATGACTGAAATCACTAGTTGATATCTAACAGGAAAAATTACATTTTTTTAATTAAAAAAATTTTTAATGTTTATTTTGAGAGAGAAAGAGTGTGAGTGAGGGAGGGACAGAGAGAGAGGGAGACACAGAACTCAAAGCAGGCTCCAGGCTCTGAGCTGTCAGCACAGACCCCGATGTGGGGCCCGAACCCATGAACTGGGAAATCATGACCTGAGCCAAAGTCAGATGCTTAACCAACTGAGCCACCCCAGTGCCCCAAAAGTTACGTTTTAAAACTAAAATGTTGCTTTGAATTTTTTAACAGCCAGCATCATGTTACGTATATAATAGATACTAAATAAATATTCACTAACTTACCGATATAATGAGCAAAGTGCTTTTGAGGTAAGTTCAAAGTGGCAATTTCTCACTTAGAGAATTGTGTGTGTGGGTATATATTCAACCTGTCCCATAGTTATTGAAATTAATGAAAGTGATAGTACATGGTACATACAGAAAGTTGGCCCATTTTTTCCAACCAATTTTGCAAAATGAAAAAGGCAAGTCTTGGTCATTAGTAAGAACTTTGGTAATGAGATCGTCTTAAGGATAAGTGAGCCACACTCTCCATTAGGGGAATATTTCCATCCAGGAATCAAATGCGCAGAAGCCCTATTATTTATGCTGAAGTGGAATTTGATACAGATCGGCTCTTTCCTGAGCCAATCCCAGAGGAAGTTTATTTATTTATTTTTTTTTAACATTTATTTATTTTTGAGACAGAGAGAGACAGAGCATGTATGGGTGAGGGTCAGAGAGAGGGAGACACAGAATCTGAAACAGGCTCCAGGCTCTGAGCTGCCAGCACAGAGCCGGACGCGGGACTCGAACTCACAGACCGCGAGATCATGACCTGAGCTGAAGTCGGCCGCTCAACCGACTGAGCCACCCAGGTGCCCCAAGGAAGTTTAGATCCATAAAGACATGGGCTCACACCTGTAACATAATCATCTGGACACCCAAGGACGCTCTCAGAGCAGCCCGCAGGGATATATTTAATTTGACTTCCTTTTTGCATTTAGAAAAGCATTACATTCTATCAGATGGACAGAGCCCCTCAAGATCTAAGCGACTGAGCAGAGAAGCATCATTTCTCTTCAAAGATGGATACGGTTGAATTATTAAAATCATGTCCTGTTAATTCATCTTCTCTAAAGCAAGTAAGAGCCCACCACTGTTGAAATTTTGAAAAAATGACATTTTATTTATTTTCCTTAAGTTTATTAAGAGAGAGTAGAAGAGGAGGGGGACGCAAGGAGAGAGGAAGAGAGAGAGAATCCTAAGCAGGCTCAGCACTGTCAACATGAAGCCTGATGTGGGGCTCAAACTCACATACCCATGAGATCGTGACCTGAGCTGAAATCCAGAGTCAAATGCTTCACCGACTGAGCCATTCAGAAGCCCCGAAAGAAAGACATTTTAAAGGATATGTTGCTCATTTCTTTTGGAGCCTTAAATCCTTATTTCATTCCTCTTTGCCTGGTCAAATGTATATGTTCTGAAAACTCGCCAGGGAAGCATTCCTTGCTTCTCTCCCCTACCCAGTCAGTGCTGGGAGTGCCTTCATGTTTCTTCACCATCCTAAGTACACCTCTATCATAACACTTCATACTTGTGGAGGGCTCACTCTGAGCCAGGCATTATGCTAAGGTCATTCATTACACACATTGTCTTCTTTATCATTCACAAAAGTCCCAAGACTTAGGAAATCGTATTTTCCATGTTACTGATGAGAGCACAGAGTCAGGGAGCGGTCAAGCACGTTTCCCAAGAATATCCAGTTCAGAAGTTGAAGGACACGAATTCACATTGGTGGGGTATGTGTACCTCTGACCAGTAAGCAATACGGCAAAAGTCTTTATTTACTTGTCACCTTGTCCTCCATCCTGGGAGCTGCAGAAAGGTGGACAGAATGTCTCGTTTAACTTTGTAATTTCAGTGCCTGATAGAGCAGATGCTTCAGTATTTACTGAAGGAGTAAATGGATGGATGAACGGTATGTAGTGTGCACAAACAGAGAAACTCTGGTGTTGCCAGAGGTGGGGAGAAGAAGTTCACACAGAAGATATATGATCATCAGGGGCTCCTGGGTGGCTCAGTCAGTTAAGCCTCCAACTCTTGATATCATCACAGGATGTGATCTTGCTCTCGTGAGATCCAGCCCTGAGCCAGGCTCAGCGTGGAGCTTGCTTGGGATTCTCTCTCTCCTTCTCTCTCTCTCTCTGCCCCTTTCCTGTTCGTTCCCCCCCCCAAATAAATAAACATTAAAAAAGGATACATGATCCAAGTCTTAAAGAATAAGCAGCAATTTTCTTGGCAAAACAAAACACACATTTTCCCTTGATGTGTTTTTGTTGTGTTTTGTTTTGTTTGATTGTTTGTTACCAAATTGTTAATTATATTGATTTTCACTGAAGAAATTAAGTCACAGATAAAGTTGTGTGCCTGTTAGCAAAGAGAGCTCCGAATGCCCAGGTTCTTATTCCTACTATAAATACCACACTACGTATATAATTGTCCACTGCTTTGGTTGATTATTCGTTCTTTACACAACTGAGTTTTTATATTTGAAAAGGAAACCTGGAAAACCACTGTCAGGACATACACTTCCATAGGGACCAGTGAGCAAGGCTTGGAGACAGGAGAGATGGGAGGAAATTGATGGCACTGGCCCCAAAAAGATAATCAACATCACCCAGATTGTTGAAGAGGCCCTGAGCAATGAGAGATGAAAATATGCCTAGGAAAAATAGGTGGTGCAAGGAGAAAAAGAGGATCCAGGAAAGAGCTAGAAGAGTTTATAAGTAGAAAGAGCCCTGCGGCAGCCACAGGAGCATAGGGAGGTAGACAGAATTAAATGGTATTTTCCCCAAGAGCACCATCAATGAGACCAAAACTTACCTTTTTTTTTTTTTTTTTTATAAAACCACCTGTCAGGAAAGCCTTACAAAGACGTCTCCAAATGTTCTCCCTTTTCGAAATTCAACCGAGCCTGAAGGATTTGTGCTGTCCACTCCCACCTCCTCCTTGCCAATTCATCCTCCTGCTAAGCCACCTTCCCTGCACTAACTGTCCTGTGGGATGAGCCCACGTTCTGGGCCTCTCCACAGGAAATGCAGTGTTCGGTCTTCACAAGTCCCATGGTGGTGCCTAGAGCTGCCTGAGTCAACGCCTTCCACCCATCCCCGCAACTGTAAGAAGGAGAATATCTTCCCAAAGTAACCACTCCGCCCACACATTTGTTTCAACAACGTGTCTGACAATGGGTAGGACACAGGGAGAGAGGGCCAGAGCAGGGAATCAGGTCAATGTAATATATAATCCCAACTGTAATCATTTCAAGGAAACTACAATCTAGTTTCAGAGGGAAAAATAAGACATACTGGAGACCATTAATCCCTAATGTCGTTCCTGAGTGAAAAGCACGTATGAATTCACATAATTTTGGTCACTATGAGCTGTTATAAGAGGGGAAGTTTTCCTGGAACATACGGGAATGAAGAGAGCCCATGAAATATGGGACAGATTATTTGGAGGACAGAAAATGGGAGAGCATTCAAGAGAGACAAAGGTCATGAGTAAAGATGTGCTAGTGGGGAAAAGCTTGGATTACATGAAGTGCAGAGAGTAGAGAGGCCTGCCTAGAACAGGGAGACAGTGCTGGGAAATAATGGGATATAAAACTGGATGAATGAAGGGTAGGGCTAGATTGTAGGCTAAATCGCCCAGGTGTCTGCTAAAATCCAGCCGGAAAAGGAAGAGTCATCCCATAATTCTGTGAGTTCGGCCTGCACCATGGTTTCCTCTGAGCTATTTCCTATCATTTGGGATTGCATGTGAGTCGGCACTCACCTTCTCACCAGAAGGGACCTTACACCATAAGAAAAAGCAGCTTTCTTCAGTGATGGTTTTATTTAATTAATGAAAGCTCCCCAAAGATACTCTTAGACTTACTCTTCCCTATTGGATACGAATTATTCCTTGTTCTAGAAATTCTTTTTTCTTTATAATGCTGTACAGACAGGGAGTTTTCCTTGAGCAGATTTTGGGGGGCAGTGTGGAGGTTGTTTTTTTAAACTAGTTTATAAAAAGACAGATATGCTTTAGCCCACTTTTGTGTTTCTGCTTATTAAAAGTTTTCTGTAGGCATAGTTTTGTTCCTAAGTCTTGCTTTAAAGGGCCTTTTTTTTTCCCCCCAACTTCATTTGAATCTTTCTAAAGTTCTTATTCATTAATTGAGGATTTTCAGGCCTGTGATGTTTTGGTCTGAGGAGGTTCAAGTATAATCAGATTAAGTCTCCCTTCACTGAAAATGGAGCAGATTCCCTAGTCCAACAGCACTGAAAAGGAGTCTTTGGGGCAAGATATTGATGCTGTTATTTTTTTCATTGTCTTTAAGTATATAAAATCAAGAAATACATTTACTCACCTAAAGCACTGCCTCAATGAGCAGATCCACAGAAGATGCATGCTATATCTAGCAGTAGCTGGACTGAACATTTTTGTGACTAAGGCAATCCATTTTTAAAGCTAAGGAAGCCGGAAGACTGGAAGTGACCCATTCACTGCCCACGGGGAGTCAGCAGCCGAGTGCACAGGAAACCCCCCTGCTCAGGCCTCAGGTGACCAGGATTCTTCTGCTACCTGTTGTGCCTTCTCTCAGAGTGACCAAAAGTATCCAGCACGCAATGCCTCATTTAATCCTAACCCCTGGTAGTGGTGTAATTTCCAATTCACAGATACAAAAACTAAGGCCTAAACAAATTAATGAATCATTAAGTAAAGAGGAGTCATGCAGTTTCCTAAACCCAAAGCCTCATCTTTCTCTCTGATACACAATCTTATTTCCTTTCCTAATCTATAAAATCTAAACACTTAAGAGACTGTTTTCGAGCAGACTGCCCTACCTGAAAATTTTAGAAATGTTAATATTTCTTAATCATAAAATGAGTGTTAAAATAAGGACCATTACAAATGATTTACAAACACACAAGTTTTTCATGAAACCAGTTATACCCAGGGAACTCTGTGGAATCTTTTGAAGAATAGTTCTTGGGGAGCAAATGAGGAAAGAGACTGTAAATGTGCTCTGTGCCCCCAGTAGGATCCGGTATCTATTTATTTTTGCCATTAAGTCCTGTGGATGCTAAAGATATTAACAGCTGGCAGTATGTAAATTATACTAATTTGCTGCTTCTTGAGGTGAAAGGTTGTGTGCATTTGGGCTGATATAGCTCCATTGCCACTTAATCACCATTATAAATGCTCTTGAATTACAGAAACCAACATAAGCACCTTGAATTAAATATTTATTTGCAAACCTTAAGTGATAGCAGAGAGCTTCACATTCAACCTGGTGGGGTGAGCTGAAGAGGTACAGGTTCTGTAGAACTGCGTCTAATTTGTCTTCTGCCTTGAGACAGAAATGGTGGTGTATTTCACAGAATCCCTGCCATGGCTGGGGACTACAGGCCACTGCTCCTTGGAGCGAGAAAATGTGCACCTTTGTAAAGAGGCATTCTGCCATGTGAAGAGCCCGGATGCATTATGAGAACCATGAAGGTGCATATACATGAGGGCAAAACGTCTAAGTGGCTACCTGTTAGGAGAAAATACTCTGTGAGAAAAGCGTAGGCTGTGTGTTGCATACTGACTTACAGAACGCAGTTGACCAGAGCAGGACATCCCAAGGACACCAGCCTTGGTTCAATTCTCTTTTAAGGATTTGTTCACTGATTTATTCATTCCTGGGAACACAGATTGGAATCAGAATCACAAGTTGCTACTACCGTTTTAGTTCCAAGCGTGAGCCAGATTGGGCTTAATGCACGGATCTAGATAGAGTTTTCCTCTCTGCCTGGCGAATATACCGATTATCACCTGGATAGATCACGAGCCGCTCATCGTTTGTGTTGAGGGGTCTGTTTTTGCGTTTGTTTTGCATTCGTGTCACATTTATTTATTTTATACCATTTAATTTATCAGGTTGGCTCAAAAAAATTTGAGCACGTGTGGCATGTCATGGCCCTTGAAGTTGACAGAGGAGAGAAAGACAATATATTCTGTTTGCATATACTTTTCCAAATATAGAACGGTATTGATCTTGAAATTATACGTTAAAGCAGAAGTGTAGTATGCCATGAATTGTAGACATCCATGGCAGAGAATATGCCAATTAGAATTTTTCCATCCAAAATAAAAGTGTGTTCTTACAAATAAAAGTAGTTAGATTTTGTAACATTTTATACATATACAACTCTGTCTTCCTTGATTTTCTAGTGATGGTGTTGGATAACCTTTTTGCATCAGACTTTTTATATGGGTGGTAATGTTGCCATTGCAATGAGACAGCTTAAGTGCATTTCAGGGACTAGTGTTTCACCATCTTCATCAACTGGCATTTATTGAATTCAGGGACTATAAATAATGCTTTATATATAGTGAAATATGTGGGCATGTTTTCATATAAATAATGTTGAGGCCATTTTTATATCTACAAAAAATAAGAACTCCCATAAAATCGTTTTGAAACTTAGCGTCTCAGAAGCAGTGTAAAAACAACTCTCCAGTTCTCCCATGCTTGTGGGAACCTTAAATCCTTAGGCAATGGGTGAAATGTGAAAGGTTCCCTTACTTTGCTGCTAAATGTTCTGCAGCGTCTTAAAAACATTATGGACTCCTTCATTCAGTCAGAGGCAAGGGGACCAACGTGTTTTGAGAACCAAGTATAAATGTTGTGGCATCCAAAAGGATTAGCTGCTTTTACTTGGAAGTTAGCAAATGGATGTATAATTTTTAATTATGCATAAATTTCAAACTTTCTATCAAAGTCAAGTTGTGCTGATGTTAGTCAAACCTAATCTAGGCATTGATTCAAGAACCTGCTGATGGAGTTGAAAATACATGGAAACTTGTTAACAAGAAGTACAATTATCTACATCTCAGCAGATAATGCCGTGTAATATGCTGAGCTCAGGCAGCTCAGAGCCAATGAAGATCTTTTTCTTTTCCCAACCGTTAATATTTACAGTTGGAAGCAATACATGGCTGCAATCTAAGTGCTGCCCCTAAAAGGGAGTTGTTGGCTTGATACCTTGATTCCTGACCTTGTGAAGCACTGAAACAGCTACCTTCTTAATCATCGCCTGATAACATTGTGTTGGAACTGGAGGGTAGCACATGGCTGTTTTATACAAGCTGCAACCCTGGGAGATATTCTGTATTGTTTCGTTAGTTTACTTCTTCATAGACCTGCTGGGGTGTTAAAAGCATAGGACTGAGAGTTGTGAATTATGGGTCCTTTTCTTTGTTCTCCTGCTGATTTTTTCAGGGTCTGTGCAGGCACTGTTTATAGATACAGCTTACCTCCCAGACACCTACTGTGTGCTAGGCACCTTCCTAGAGCTCGCAAACAAAGTCCTCCACCTGTTGGGGCTTATTTTCACATGCAAAGTCTTCAAAGAAAAACAAAATTAAACTTTGAAAAGCAGGGGCGCATGGCTGGTTATATATGCATTATACATAGTAAGAGACCTGGAAGATAAAATAACCATTATTATTCTACTCTCTGTGTGTAAATATGTCAACTAAAGGTACCACAGTGGAAATTGAGGGTAGATTGGAGGTTGCATCTGTACAGCACTCGACCTAGGATGCATCTGTGCATCCCTGAACAAGGTCTGACAGTTTGGATGCCAGGTCTGCTGCTTGCTAGCTGTGTGACTTTGGACAAATTGCTTAAATCATCTTTTGAATGAGGGAAATCATCAGGGCACCTGGGTGGCTCAGTCGGTTGAGTGTCCGGCTTCGGTTCAGGTCATGATCCCATGGTTCGTGAGTTTGAGCCCCACATCGGGCTCTGTGCTGACAGCTCAGAGCCTGGAGCCTGCTTCAGATTCTGCGTCTCCCTCTCTCTCTGCCCCTCCCCTGCTCATGCGTTGTCTCTCTCTCTCTCCCTCTCAGAAATAAACATTAAAAAATTTAAATAAGGGAAATCATCTCGGCATTGTTAGATTTCTGTGAAGATTTAAGATGAGATGCATGTAAAATGCCAGGAACATATTAAATCCTCTGATTTTAATTACTTTTCCTTCCCGCTCACCCTCCCCCCCCCCATGTACCACATTCTAGATCCCAAGTATTTTATAGGTAATCCCATTGTGGAAAATTAACTAGGTATCGAGATCGATTGCTCGGGTGGAACGCACAAATAATCCAAGACCTGGTTGTTATCCACGCGGTACAATTATGTATTTATTCTAGGTTCCTGGAACTAGGAAAAGAGCCCTAAAAAATAGTAGCAAACAAATGTCAGTAAAAGATAACAATGAAACCATCTGATAGAGGACCGACTTCTATGACCCACTTAAGAATAAAGACACCTTCTAACATGGAGGTGGTTTGTCTTCGGGTCTCCCACACAAGGAGGAGTGCTTGCTGAGTGGAGCTATGTTGTGACTCCTTTTCTCTTCCCCAACTTGTAGCTGCTCCTCCTCGTGTTGTTAAGTCGCAGCAGATGGCTTCCTTTTACACCGGGCGCTGTCAGTGGAATGTAAATGCGTCTCCTTACAACACTGAAAATACCGAGGCTGTGTGTTTAATCTGTGCTGTGCAAGCAGAATGACCCAGAAAAGAACATGAGTACTGAGCACGTTTGGAGAATTGGCATCCGTCCTTGTAAACAGAATTGGGGAGGGTTCTTCAAGCCTAGTGACTAATCACGGTTTTCTTCCTGAGGCTCTTCACACAGTCATATCCCTGAGGACAACTAATCTAAATGGTGGATTGAATACAAAAGTTACAGACCCAAGGGAAATATTTTTTTTTTGTAAAGGGGGAGAGAAGTGCTATTCTGGGGTATGGGAAAAAGAAGAAAGAGATGTACTGCATCACAAGGTTGAAGAAGCTTCATTTATAGTTTGAATTCTCAGTTCTAAGTCTCTTTGGGAGTTTAGAAAACAAAATTTCCCTTTGATTCAGATTATTTGAGTTAATAAGAGGAATATTCTTTTAGCAATTACTTCACAACCCAGGGAGAAAAATGTATGTAATTCCAGTGTCCATATGTCACAGAATATGAGAAAAATGCAGTAATCTGCAAAGATTATCCTGGAAAAAAAAAACCTTTACAGTTTTAGAATATTAATAGCAAATTATGGAAGTAAAATATAATCAAACGCTTTAACTGGGTTATGGTTATGTCATTTCTTCTTAAAGAGGCCTATGAACTGGGTAGGACACAGAAAATCTGATCTTTTTTTACTAAAATACTAAAAAAATCACTGAAAATCAGTCAGTGGCAAAAGGAGAAGAATCTTCATGTGATTTGTCGTTTGAACCTTTTGTAGGAAAGGAACAGAATACTTCTAAGTCCTGTCTTTTCTCGGCAAGGATCTCCTAAACTATTATTTCAAAAGATAATGCAGACATTTTTAATATTATAATTATGTATATACTTAGAGATCCAAAGACATAATATAACCATCTCAGCTACATTGTCTGATCTAATTTTATAATAAGCTGTTAAATTCTGTGCTAAATTTACACCTGGAGATAGGGTAATTTTAGTTTGGCGATATTTTTAAATTAATAGGAAAATGGCGTTAGACCTTATTTCTGTCCCTCCAAAAAAGATTGCTTTGTATTCCTCATACTAATGTAAACATATCCTTTTCCCCAGTTGTATTCTTGGACATTTAGGTGAACTGTTAACAAAGTCAAACATAAGGTTTTTCTGTGTGTGTGTGTGTGTGTGTGTGTTTTAATCTTGCCAATTTAAAAACCTATAGACTTTTACCAAATGGCTTATTTGGAATTTGAAAGCCTGACTCCTGAAAGGATTCTCTATTTCTGAAACTAAATAACTGTTTTAACATACATCCTCACACTGTGAAGATTCGTATCTTTGCTGGTTGTAAGATACCTTGGTGTTTTAAGTTGCCACCAGCTCATAAATTTTAGTAATGTTCACTTGGGATCTGACCAATCTCGGTGTTGCAGGATCTGTCTCTATTTAGACATACCAAGTCTCAAACTATTTTGGACAGAGAAGGCCGTGCAGTGAAAGGACTCCCATTAAAGCATGCTCTGTGTTTTTCATCTTACACAAGACAGACTTTGAAACTGAAAGTCCAATCATTTGATGTAAACAGACAATGACAATCGAAATTGCTACTTCTGAGATTATTTAAGAGAAGGTGCAGGGTGTAGACATCCATCAATGAAACACTGGAAGAAAGGGTTTTTATTTCTGCGTTTGCTTTTTAAAATAAGAATAGAGTAAATGGCACAATAGATTATATAAACAAGGACCTCAATGACAAGCTGTCCAAGTTAAAGTAATATATTTTCCATGGGTGACTTCAAGCCACACTTTATCACCTACACGAGGGGAAGCCGATTTTAGTTTGGTCAATAAAATACAACCTCCAGAGTCGGGCCTGGGACACAGCTGACAGTGTGGCAGAGCCTGGTGATTTGGCATCCACTTCTGCCGGGACACAGCAGGAGCTGGCCCGGCTGCCCATCTGGGGGATGTCGGACGTTTCGGTTCTATTTGACTAATAAACACTCGTGCAGGTATGTCAGGAGGGATGGTGCAGCCGGGCCTTCCTGCTCTGCTAATTCGGTGCAGGTCCGAGGTTTAAGTGGAACTAGGTATTCCAAAGCTGGATTTACTGCAGTCTCACAACTGTTGAAAATTAAACTACATGTGCTGCCAGTTAGGGGTGACTGGGGCATCTCATTATAGGAGGCGATTTTTTTTTTCCTGAGGCTGGAATCTTTGCTGAATTACTGAGGGACTTACTTGAATGTAGACTTGGACCAAATAATTTTCTGATAAGTTGGCCATAAATCCTCAGTAAAATAAGCTTGGTGTTCTCAGCATATCTGTTGGCTTTTTGATCATTTTTATGGCTTTCCCTTTGCTGGTCAAATTATCCTTATATGCTCCTACAGCTCCTATGACATGGATTAAGTCAACACAAACCAATAGGCCTTCATTACTTTGGCAACTGGTTTTGATTTGGGGCTATAAATACGATGACACGGACTCGATTACCTTTGCCAACAGGGGATGTGATAAGCCAGAAGGATGTCAGGGATTCGGCACTCTTTTTCCTGCATAATGTGAATGTGAGTGAATTAGTAGCAGCTTTCTGACCAACTGAAGACAGTTGGAAAGAAGGAAGAACTCTGATAGAGAAAAGAGCCAAAGTACAGCTTTTAGGTCAGGAACGAGGATGCCAGGGGGTCGTGGGGAGGTCCATGAACACCCACCGTGTGCCTGGCACTGTGCGAGGTACTGGAAGCAGGGCTAGGGCCAGATGTATGAGGAAACTAACATTTGATGCAATCCATGAGTATCTTAGTGTCTAGTAGGGGAGATAAGACCATCACTGGGAGCAAGATTTACTGGGTAATAAACGCATAGAGAAGAGAGAGATCAACAAGATCTGGAACAGGAGAAGAAGGGACAGTGGAAGAAGCAAGATCTACAAATTTGGGGTTTGGAGGAATGACTTTAAAATATTCTTGTTCCAAGAGGGTTTTTTTTTCGGGGGGGGGTAGGAGAAGTTGAAACCTAAAGAAAATCAGAAAAAAAATAGTATAATGAGCACATGTATACCCTTCACCCAGCTTCACCAGTTTTGTTTTTTTTTTTTTTAACATTTGGCTATCTTTACCTCTCTGTATATACACACACATTTTTTTTTCTGTCTATTTAGAAAGTAGGTTGCAGACTTTAGAAAGATAGGTTGTAATACACTATCACTAAATATTTCGGCAACTCTCTCCAAAGAAAAAGACTTCCTTCTACAACCACAATCCTGGTATCACATTCAAGAAAGTTATCATCCCATGTTCAGGTTTCTCCAATTGTCTCAATAAAGTCTTCTATAGACTTTTTTTTTTTTTTTAAATTCAGGATGCAAACAATTGCCTTTAGTTGCTAGTTATCATGTCTTTTTAGTATCTTTTAGTCTCAAAAGTCCATCTGCCATTTAACTCATTTGCTATTCTCTTGCTTTTGAAATGACGTATAAAATCAATTAGCATATATATCGATCACCTTCTAAAAACTATGCACGACCTGCTCTGTCTCTCTCTGTCTCTCAATAATAAATAAATGTTAAAAAATTAAAAATAAATAAATAAATAAATAAATAAAAACTGCACGATGGCAGAGATGGGGTATAAAGAAACTGAAATATTTTTCTGCCTTGCAAACCCCAGGTTGGTAAAGGTCTCTTGGCATAAAAATAGAGAATTAGACATTTGAAGCTGATAGTTTTTAAAAATATGTACGTATTTTTGGGAGAGCGCAAGTGGGAGAGGGGCAGAGAGAGGGGGACAGAGGATCGGAAGTGGGCTTTGCACTGACAGGCAGACAGCAGCGAGCCTGATTGTGGGTTTCGAACTCACCAACCGTGAGATCATGCCTTGAGCCGAAGTTGGTCACTCAACCAACTGAGCCACCCAGGTGCCCCGAAGCTGATACAGTTTTAATAAGGGGGTACAAGTCATATGTGCTAGGGAAGAACCAGCAGAGAAAATACATGACACTGCTAATGTGATTCTGGCTCCTAACTCCACTGAGGGAGAGGAAATACAGTTTCGTGGAATGGCGTGTAGGGGGGGTTCCATGCCCAGGTTGGGTAAAGACTTTCCTGACAAATGAGCTGCTACTCCTCATTCTATTTTGCCCCCATGTGTGGCTCTGCATAAGCACTTAGCCCTCCCTAAATCTCCCCAGGGAAGCAGGAAATGTCCTAGCTCCCCAGCCATGCTTCTTGCTCTCCCTACCACTGGATCATGGCGTTTCCTTCTGCCTTAAACACTTTCTTTACCTTATTCTCTCGTTGACTTCCTTTGAGAAACTTGAGGGGCATCATGGAGTCTACTTCCTTCCCCGTTTTCTTTTCCCTGTACTCACCTGTAACATAACACCTCTCTTATGGAACTGTGGTTGCTTATATAGCTACCCCAACCCCCAGGCACTACCACTAAATAGTGGGTTTTTAAAGACAATAACTACGCCTTTGAATCCCTTATGTCCAGGACCTAAGGTCCTGAAACTTTGAAAGCATTCAGTAAAACTTATTTGAGTGAATGAATGCATAAAAAAATGAGGGAATGAATTTCACTACCAGTAAACTTTCTGGGCTGTTATATAGAACTCTTCCTATGACTGACTGAAAAGAATTTAATAATGCGTTAAACAGAGCAATAAGCATTACAAGTGTGGGAGTCAGTAACAATTGATCAGCCCCTTTGTGCAAAGCATTGTACTTTGTATTATTGAAAAGTTGCAGAGGAAATAGATACTCATTCCTTTACAGTCCTAAGGGGAGGTGTGGAATGTGGCCTAACCCACCACGAGCGATAGCACATTCAAGTGCATGTTACATGCCGTGTGGGCCCAGGTACAGCTCTCCTCACATTTATGGTGAGCCCCGGGCGTTGCTATGTAAGAGACTCTGGGAGTAGAGACACATGGGCTTCCTGGGGAGGCTTTGCAAATCGCAGAGAAAGTTCCAGTGGTGTTCTAAAAAGAGAAGTAGGGGGCACCGGGGTGGCTCAGTCAGTTGAGCATCCGACTCTTGATTGTGGCTCAGGTCACAATCTCACTGTGTGGTTCTTGAGATCGAGCCCAGCCTCGGGCTCCTCGCTGACAGCTTGGACCCCATTTGGAATTCTCCCCCTCTCTCTACCCCTCCCTCGCTCGTGCACCCGCTCGCTCTCTCACTCTCTCTTTCTCAAAATAAATAAGTAAACTTTGAAAATAAGTGAATAAAATAAAAAGAGGAGAAGTGGGATTGGATAGATGGCACGTCTCAACATGAAGATGTGGCATTGGCAGGAGCAGATGATTCCTAGTTGCGAAGAGGTAGAGAGCGTTGCTGGGCAGAATGCAGGGTGCTAGTTAGGCTGTAACTGATGCTGTCCTTCACGAGGAGACAGGGGACGTTAATAAAGGACTTTGACTTAAAACTTAGCCACTTAGGTTTGACACTGGCTAGGTTTGCTGCAGTAAACTTCCATCGGGTTCCAAGGCAGCTAAGCAAGGGGATTGATTGATTGATTGATTATTTATTGTTTATAGGTCTGGCTGGATGATGTAGACTGTAGGTGGGGGGGGGGGAACGCCATGGCTAGAGGACAGTTTAATTGCCCAGGTAAAAGAAAATTAGGTTATTAACCAGGCTGTGACTGGGGATGCAGAAAAGAGAAATAGAGCAGTAGGGGACTTGGTTCTGAGCAGGTCTGGGTGTGGACTGACGCAGCACTCAAGTGCATCGGGACTGAAAAACTGTAAATGTTAGCAGCTCATGACACTGTGTGATTTACATGCTGAGTCCGTAGTTAACAGCCACTGCTTTCTGGAATGAAGAAAGAAACAGAAGAAAAAGGGAAGGCGAATGTGACTGTCCACTCAGTTTGACTGAGACCAAAAATAGGCCAGGATAAAGTCCAGTGGTTCACGTGACAGAGACAAAAAGAACGTTTCATGTGTCCAAAAAGATAACTGGCTGCTGGTTGGATTTTTTATTTTAAATCCTCTGTAACGGCCCCTGCTTGTGCCCCCAGATGATAATTTCATCCTGGCTCTAAGAGGCAGGAAAAGGTAAAAACAGATTATTTGCGGCTAATTTCACAAAAAGGAATGGTGTCCAATATCTGGCTTCATGCCCACCTGGCTCCTGGGTTCTGTCGTTCCTTATCTGCCCCACCAGTGTTGGCCAGTAGCACCCCAGGGATGGTACCTACCCTCTAGCGGGAGTGTGAGAGCGGGCCCCTTCAGTTCCTCGGTCAGACACATGCTAAGGTTTGCATTTGGCAAGAACCCCAAGAGGGAGAAGTTCTGTGCAGACGAAATCTCCAGCTCACTGCGTGCAGCTGAACAAGCTCTTCAGCTTTTAACTCCCTTCTGTCAAATGGCACTCATTGCAGTGTCTCTGTGGGACACACTCTGTTCCAGGTACTAGGGAGCAAAGAAGACAAGCACGTGCACCTTGATGGAGCTTCCACTCTAGTGAGGGAGACACACATGAACTACCTAGATGTCACAAGGCATTATGTGATGGAGAGAAATAAAGCCGATTGCAAATAGAGGGTGATGGGGAAGGCCTCCCTGAGAAAGTGACGGGAAATGATCATCTCCCCCCCACACACACACACAAGTTGGGTTGTTAAGAGAATTAAAATGGTTTCTGTGTGCACAACATCTGGTAAACCCCTGACCCAGGGCCGGCAGAAATGGTAGCTATTATCTTTAAACTATAAACTTACAAAAAAACACAATAAAACCTTGACTTTGGGCTGTTGGGATTTAGGTCTTGTATGAGACAGAGAGGGAGAGAGAGAGAGGGAGGGAGAGAGAAGTGTTATTCTTAAAGCCTGTGTTCCTAGAAAAACAATTCTATTACTTATACCACCCGCCTAAGGAGAGAAAAATATGAAAGCAATGTCTCCAAACTTACAACTGCCTCTCTGCCCCTGCCTAAAATCTGACGTCTTAAGCAAGAAAGAGGTTTGAGACATCAGAGCAAGAATTAGAGACCCCGTGCCTCAACCAGCAAGGCCAGAGTTTCATCCACCTAGTGTATTTCTCACCAGCATTGTGTTTGTACAGAGTACGTGCTTGATAATTATTTGTTGAATGCAGGAATAAATGTGTCCTTTTGTGATCAATGTCACAGCGCATTTCACAGCTCAGAAAAATTGAGCTCTTTCTCTGAAGGTCCACAGGAGGACCCGTGCCGTGCTTGGGCTAAGGCATAAAAGACGTTGGTGCTTTCAAGTAGAGCTAGAACATCAAACGTGCAGCCTTATGCTGGATCCAGTTCCGGTTTCTCATTTATCTCCCATGTATCCACACCAAATTTCCACATTAGCTACTCCAGACTTTTCAACGGACGGGGTATGGAAATCACTTGGGAAGGTTGCCAGGATAGCACCTTCCAGTGCTGTAGTTGGCTGAACTCTCCTCTCAGCCTGGTTTTTCCATCCGCAGACTCTGGTGACAACTCCAATCAGTATGGTCCAAAAGGAGTGTGATTACTTGCTGAGAATTAATGAGAAAGACCTTATACAGGATTCCTTTCTCTAGTGAGGGGCTTCACACGCCAAGGGCAATCTTCCACAGTCCTTGGAGGGAGCTGGGGCTCACCATTGTTCTGTCCCCAGCAATCCCAGGGAGAACATGAGTGTTTCTGGGAGCAGCAGAGCAGAGACAGGGCAATGCCAAGGGGAGAAATGCTACTCGGCTTGCAGTTTGGACACTCTGCCCCTCCTCGGTGCCCTGCCACCTGCCTGCCTGCCCCTTTGAGGGAAAGGTCAGTCACTCTGTGATGTCTACACTTTCTTCAATCACTAAGCCTTTTTTATTCAGGGAAAGGAGCGTCTGACTGAATCACCCCCTCATTGTTCCAGGACACTTTCTAAGTCCTCTCTTGGCTTTTCCAGGACCCTATTTCCCCCCTTACAACTGTAAAGTGGACAGTGCGTGTATTTATGGTTGAAAATTGGCTGCTGTAGCGAGTTTAATTTTAAAAACAGAGTTCTGGCATATATTCAATATTACTATGGAAATGACTGTTTCTAGCATTTCCCTGATAAGCGATAAAGTTCAAGGACTCAAGTCTGTGTGGGAGGTTTCTCACATCCACCAAATTGAAGACCTACTTGTTGCAATAATATTTAATAGGAACTGCTCTCCTCAGTCTTACATATGGAATGTTCTTCTCTCTCTCTCTCTCTCTCTTTTGTGTGTGTGTGAATTTGTGGGATGAGAGTTAAAGACATGTCCTCACTTTGCTTTGGCTATATAGATAGGAGATAACTATTATAACTGGCTTTAAAAAAAAACACATCTTTAAAGTAATTTTTACATTAATCACAGATTCTCATAATAGTACATAATGGTCTTACTTGGCTACTCATGTAACACAAAACACACACCACAAACCAGTTTCAAAAACTCACATATTGAAGCTGGAATGTAACCCATGATCCAACAGGCACATTCAAACATTTTAATTTCCCATCTTAAATTGCCTCCATGTATGTTTACATAATCTATATAATCGAGTTCCAGGAAGGATCTGAAGCAGTTCACACCCCTATAGTGTTTTCCAGGAGCCAGTTTTAAGCCGCAAGCATCACCACTGTTTAACCACAAACCTACTTTTGCTGATTTTTATGGAACCCAGGCCTGAGAGAAAGAAGTTCGAACAGGTGGTAACTGTCACATCGGTCCTTGACTGTCCTCACTTGAAGTCAAAGCTTTAATGTTTTCGCTTGGAAATGTGAGGTTGAGTTTCCCTGGGAAATTCTAGAATGCTTCATCTTTTTCCCAGGCTCCTTCCAATGTGTGTATTGTTCTCACATTCTTCTAAATGCTCTCACCAGCCCTAAATATTGCGACAGGCAGATCCTGAGGCTGAGGACAGAAATGGTCTCATTTCTTGCTCTTTCCAGGCAGGCCAGCTCATTTTGTGTTTTCTTTTTTTTTTAATTTTTTTTTAACGTTTATTTATTTTTGAGACAGAGAGAGACAGAGCATGAACAGGGGAGGGGCAGAGAGAGAGGGAGACACAGAATCCGAAACAGGCTCCAGGCTCTGAGCTGTCAGCACAGAGCCTGACGCGGGGCTCGAACCCACGGACCGTGAGATCATGACCTGAGCCGAAGTCGGACGCCCAACCGACCAAGCCACCCAGGCGCCCCTCATTTCGTGTTTTCAAAATTAGGTGAGCTGTTCAGCAGTCAATCAGTGAGGGCCCAGTGGATCCCGATGGGCCAGATTGCACAGCCTTCTGCCGGCTCCCCATCAGCACCCCGGAGCTCGGCCTGGGTGCTGACATTTCACAACGGTTTGTGGACGGGAGGAGTCCTGAAACCCGAGCAGGACCAGGGAAACCAGCCTGGGAAGGGTCACTCTGGGTAGTAATAAATAAACAAGATTCCCCACAAAGAATGAGTTCTCCTTCTGCGTCCACGCCCTGTGAGCAGCTCTCTGCGTGCCTGAATGCTACAGTACAGAACAATTCGGAGACCTGGTCATTCCTGTCCCCGCTCTACAGGTGGGGACACTTAGCATATAGATGTATGCCACACCAGTGGCCACACTGCATTTAAACCCATTTTGGTTTGTTAGCAAGTTCCTGTTGTGTCTGGTCTTACTTCAGAAGAAACACAGTATTAGATTCCTTTTCAAGAATTAAAAAAAAAAAACACACAAAAGCCAAAAACGTATGGTTCCAGCATATTCCAGCATACTCTCAAGTGGGAAGAATCAAAATAAGGTTTGACAGTTTCACCTTAGAATTCCAGAGTGTCACCTTGCCTTGGGTCATATGTAGGCCACAACCAGTCAGTGTTTCAGAATGAATCCTCTCTGGGGGAAGAAAAAGAAAAAGAAAAAAAGAACACTTATTTATTTTATTCTGCAAATACAGAATATAAAGTAATTCCAGTTTAAATTATCACATATAAAATATGCATTTAAAAAGGATATTAACATGATCACTGAATACAGATTGCATCATGTCATTAACCAAAGAACCTTCCATGAAATGTGTAATTAATTAGGGGTAGGTCTTTTCAGAACAAGGTTTTTCACAGGTGCAGTGTGAGCGCACAGCCCATCGGGGCAGGTCTGGCCTGACATCCGTGCTGCTTTTCAGGACAGTCCGGCACCTGGAGGCCCCCGTCAGCTCGTGTGTCAGTCACAGCAGCCTCAGTTATCAAAAGACCCATTGCAGTGCTGTATATTTTAAGCACAGTTGAAGAATAGCTGGGCAAAAAAGGGCCTTTCAACCATGGGAATTCAAAAGCAAAGGGCCCTCAAGAGGCGATTTCAAAACCCTACTCATTCAGCTTTATTCCAAAGCTTAATGACATGCTCTATTTGATATAGTTAGGCGAACTGTTTCATCAAAACCTTTATCCGGAGCTTGGAATTGCAATATTAGGTTTGTAGGTTGGCTCCTTTGGCCATACTGCAAGGTACTGCGGAGTGCTGGTTTACCTTTGACAAGTACATAGAACCGGCGAGGTTGATAAATGACATAGGAAAGGCCACTCTTATTTTTATGTGTCGAGAACTTACCATAGGCCATGCTTTGTGTCTTTTGCATTCAGTTTCTTTCCTAATTCCCACCCTTTGACATATAATCTCCAATTTTATAGGTGGTGCAGATGAGTCTCTGAGAGGCGAAGTGACTGGCGAGTGTTCACACACACTGAGCCTTAAGCGCGGGACATGCCTCTCTAAGCTGGAGCCTTAACCATGCGTCCCATAGCAGGTGGTGACAGGCATCTCAAGCCTTGAATTTGTGCTTGCGTTCTTACATTTCTGAGAACAGTGAAGCCACTGTGGACAAGGGTCTTTGCTTCCTTGTGGGTCACAAGGTATGTGAGGTAGATCAGCCCTCTGGTTCAGCCAGAACTGTGGTTCTCACAAGGCCTCAGGCTACGCCCCATAATTCCCTCCCCCTCTTTCCCTGCAAGGCAGCAGATGAGAGGATCTCGGTTGCTTTCGCTTCCCCAGTGTAATCAGACTTGGGGTGAATGAGACGGGCCCAGAAAAGTTCATACAAGAGAAGCAAACCAAAAGCCTTGTCTCTTCTCTGCTTGGGTGTAGACACTCCCAACTCACTCATTTCCTCCTGAAGATGACACAATTTACTGGACAGATTAAGATTAAGCCAACATCTAGGAACAAGAGTGTACATTATCTCAAGTTCCCTACATAATACCAAGGGGTTTTGCTGGTTGGGTTCTGTCTTTCTCAGACTTTTGACCTTTCAAGGCCAAGTCTATGGCTCTAGTCATGTTTCCCAGCACATGGTTATCTTTGCAGACAAAAGCTGTAAGGACTCACAAAATGATGGCCACACAGTATGGCAGGAGAACTTGCCCTGTAGTGGAGGTAAACTATTTTGCTCAAAAACTAGGCTTCTGGGGGTGCTTGGGTGGCTCCGTCAGTTAAGCGTCACATCGGCTCAGGTCGTGATCTCCCAGTTTGTGGGTTCTATGCCCCATGTCGGGCTCTGTGCTGACAACTCGGAGCCTGAGCCTGGAGCCTGGAGCCTGAAGCCTGCTTTGGATTCTGTGTCTCCCTCTCTCTCTGCCCCTCCCCCGCTCACACTCTGTCTCTCAAAAATAAATAAATGTTAAAAAAAAAATTTAAAAACAACCACAACAAAACTAGACTTCTGTGGTTTTGAATTCTCTATAGACTTTACTCCTAAGCTCTTATAACCCAGAGTTTTTTTTGGAGCAATGTGAAAAGTGGAAGGAGGAGACGAATTATTTGTATCTGTTAGCACCACATGCCTGAATGTTTGCCAGGCACCAAAACTAGCTTTTTCAAACTGAACTCATAGTCTTCCTGCACAAAACTGTTCTCTCCTCCTGTGTACCCCGTCACAGTTGAGGATCTCCCATCCACGCAACCATCTAATGTGGAATCACCAGCCATCCTTATCACTCCTCTGCTGCTGCCCAGCCTTGCACAATCTAAGAGGGAGCCACTCTACCTCGAAAGTCTCCCTCAACCATTCTTCTCCTTCAATTCTCATTCCGTTGGTAAATCTAGACCTAGGTCATGGCTTGTCATGACTTATACACTCCTATTTTATCTATCTCCATCTTCTCCCCCACCGTCACCATGACCATCCATCACCCTGTAACCAGAACCAGATTAATAAAACACGGATCGGATCACATCATTCTACTGCTTAAACTCCTTCGGTGCCCCCCACCCCCCACTGACAAGAAACTTGTTTCTTGTAAGATTAACCTACTTTATAGTTCTATCTCTTACCAACTTTAAAATCTTTTCCCAATTCAAACACACATTCTTGGACAATATCTTTGGTCACATTGGATTTCTTACCCTTGCCCCAAACTCTAAGGACTTTTATGTCCCTTTGCCCTTCTTATTTCAAATTGTTTTGTCCAAGCAGAATTTCCTGCTTCAAATATTTGAATGTCTTCTCACCTTTCAAAGCATAATCACATGCTTCATTCCAATATTCCTCCAACTACACCCCAATAGAGTTCATTTATGACACTATCATAATCTGTATTTATATTGTATTATGGGCATTTGTTGAGCATTTGTGCATATGTGTGTGTGTGTGTGTGTCCCCTTGCCTTCTCCCATCACCAGAACCTGAGCTCCAGATCCCAAACTTCGAATTCTCTTTGTATTTTTATTTCCTAGCTCAATAAAAGGTTCACAGTAGATGGTCCATAAATATTGTTGAATGAACAAACGAGCTAGTGAACCCCATTTGAGCAGGAATGACATTCAGTACAGCTAAGACAACACTGTGAAGATGTACAATATTATATTCATTGTATGATAGTTGAAACTCAGGCACAGTGAACCAAAAAAGGCTAAGAAGACTGAAGATATTTAAAATTCCCTAGGAGGTTCAAATAAACAAAGGCTCCATATATAACAGTAGCTTGGTCTGGTAACGGGGTGGGGGGGTGGGGGGCGGTGGGTCACAGAGAAAGCTAAATGAAAAGCTAAACTTGTGTAACGCTGCTTTTACTGACAGGCATATTTCTTTGAAAATCAGTTAAAAAATTCATATAGTGACTGCTTCCTACCCGTCATATTGCTCTGCAACTAAATCACAGCCTCGGGTTACCGACTGCTAAAAAGTGTTTGGCAAACACAGTGGAATGAACATTAAACACACCCCTGTGTACAAGTAACACCCCTGAGAGCCCCGGATCCAGCGCCTCCTGACAGGGCTCTACGCGCAGTTTTCTGTTTCTAGGTGTTTGGTTCCACATCAAGCTCATGTGTTTTTACAACCATTCAATTGTCACATCGAATCCAAATCAAAGTGACGACTGGTAACTGCCTGCAAGACTAGCACATTGCAGTTCCTCCTCTGTCTCGGGGTCTTTCCCATGAGACCCAACTGATTTAATTTGCTTCTTTTCCCCAAAAAGGCTGTGAAACAACTATTCCTTCGATCCAAAACCAGAGCTTCTGGCAAGGGAGGGAAGATACTATGAATGTTTGTATAGCTATAGAATGACTACAAATATACGTGTGGGTGTCTTTTGCCTCATGTCCTACGAATGATCTCAGTCACAGACATTAAGAAGCAGAATAAATAGAGGAGGTATTTCATGCCACACTTTCTGACTCTAGACCTTAGGTGTTACCTATATAGTCATTTTCACAGGACCTGGGAATAAGAAAACCTGACTTCCCTTTAGTACCTTGGTCTTTTTACAGAACTGAGTGGCACCAGCATTCTGGTTGGTTTTCATTCCAGGGTGGTTCCATCACTTTGAACACTTACCTCTTCTCTATCATTCACATCACAATTATTTCAATCCTTCCAGTTGGCAGATGACCTGGTCTCGGACATTTTCACCGCCGTCGGCTCAGTGACGTCAGCCTTGTTGTTGATCCTCTTTCTGGCGGTGGTCGCTTCCGTTATTGCCTCCAACAAAAGGGCAACTCAGGGAACCTACAGCCCCAGCCGTCAGGAAAAGGAAGGCTCTCGAGTGGAAATGTGGAGCATGATGCCACCCCCTGCAGTGGAGAGGCTGATTTAGGAGCATCTGTC
Source organism: Lynx rufus (assembly GCF_022079265.1). Lineage (NCBI taxonomy): Eukaryota > Metazoa > Chordata > Mammalia > Carnivora > Felidae > Lynx > Lynx rufus. The sequence goes on along the minus strand of NW_025814829.1, from coordinate 27,189,725 downwards.
TCCTCGAGAAAGAGATCTACACACTCGTGAACGTGATGACTGTATCTGAGCGTCTTTCCGACGTACCTGAACATATCAATTTACAACTGGGGTCTCACTGAAACAGTGGGAAAGATTCCTCTGGCCACCTTAAAGACTTTCATGGTGGCTCAACCTGACATCGTTTTATTATATTAGCCAGTGACAGAGCAATGTTTTCCTGCCAGTGATCTCAGCCTCATAATTAGCAAAAGTATCTTCCAGAGCAGTGTCTTCTGGGAAAAGCTCCAGTCACTTAGTGTCTGGATAGTTAAGTGCCTATCATTTAAACTTTTTACCCCTTACATCCTGGGGACACCTTCCTTAGTTTGCTCATTAGCTGGAAACCAATTTTTTTTTTTAACACGAAAACTACAAAATACATTTCTCAATCTTCCTATCCTATGGTGAAAGATTTTAGTTGTATATATACCTACGATGAGATGTATACTTTTCCCCTTTAATCATGGGTTCAAGAAAGCCATGGGAATAACCTATGTTTAAAAAGTGACCCAATGTCAGCTAATAAAAATGGAAATGTGGCTAATCTCCTTTCTGAGTTTTTTGTTTGTTTGTTTTTTGGGGGTTTTTTTTTGTTTTTTTTTTGTTTTTTTGCATTTTGTGATACTACATGTGACACAAAGTAGCCTCAAGGTGCATTTGAAGAATCCTCTTGTGAATTAGATCTTTTAACTAGATCATATCAAGCATTACTTTTGAAGTCATGGCTCTCTATAAGGGATAGCTGAAGGTCAACACACTTCCCTAGACAGAAAACAAGAGGAAAACACGAATTCTCAAACCTAAAAGATCAAGCTTTTTCCTTCCAACTGTTCTTTGATAAGTCAGAGTCAGCGTCAAATAGTGACATTGTCTACAGGTAAGAAAGAACCCCAAAGGGAGGTGTATGCACTTTAAGGGGTACGTGTATAAGACTATCTGTGGGGTATGGAGGGAAAATACTAGGCCTTTTATTTCTCTCTATATTTTTCCCCGACGATTTGGTTAGAATTTTATGTATGTTTTGAAATTAAAACATTAAAGTAGCATATAGATAACAGTTTGTATGTAGTAAAATAGCATATAAATAAAAGTTATAATAAACATGTTTATTTCCATATATATATATGGAATATATATATATATATATATATATCTGGGGTATATGCTCAAAAAATTTGATAACATGAATATTTTAAAATCTGCTCTAGAGCAATCCATCCTTCTCAGCTACTGAAGGACATCATTCCAGAAATTGCCCCTCTCTCTTCCACGTCATGTTTTTCCACCGAGCTGGATCATTCCTGTAGCACCAAACATGCTGTCATATTTCCTATTATATAAAATTCTCTCCTGCAGCCCACTTCAGTTACCATCCTATTCCTCCCCATTTCTTTTAGCAAAATATCCCCAAAATAGTTTTCTAGACTCTCTGCCTCTCCTTCCTTTCACCTCATTCTCTCTTGAACTCAGACTAATTTGGCTTTTGTCTGCAGCCCCCTCCATGAAATAGTTCACGTCAGGCGGGTCGCTGATGACGGCCACATCGCTAAATACGGTGGTCCCTCCTTAGTCCTCGCTAACCTGAGCTCTCAGCAGCCTTTGAAACAATTGCCATTGTCTTCAAGTACTTTCCACCCAACAAGACACCATTTCTTCTTGATTTTCCTCTTAGCTCACTGTCCAGCTTTTCTCTGTCTTTTTTCTTTTTTCTTTCTTTCTTCTTTCTTTCTTTCTTTCTTTCTTTCTTTCTTTCTTTCTTAGAGAGAGAGAGCATGCGTCTGCTCTCAAGCAGGGAAGGGGAAGAGGGAGAGGGAGAGAGAGAATCTTAGGCAGGCTTGACATCCAGTGCAGAGCCTGATAAGGGGCTTGATGCAGGACTCGATCTCATGACCGTGAGATCATGATCTGAGCTAAAATCAAGAGTCAGGCACTTAACCGAAGGAGACACCCAGGCACCCCTCTCTGTCTTTTTTGATCATTTCCCCTCATCTCCCTGACCTCTGCTTTATCACAACAAATCACATATTTTTTTGCTATTTCCCCTGACTAGAATTTAAATTACATGATGACAAGAAGTGTTTTTTTTTTTTTTTTTTTTAATTTCACTGCAGCATATTCTACCTAGAACAGGCCTACAACACCATAAATATTTTCTGCATAAATGAACAAATAATGAATGACTGGTGTACAAATTTGTACCTGGTACCAGAAAATCCCAGAGTGGCTCAGTCGGTTGAGCATCTGACTTTGGCTCAGGTCATGATCTCACAGCTCATGAGTTCAAGCCTGCATCGGGCTCTGACAGCTCGGAGCCTGGAATCTGCTTCGGATTCTGTGTCTCCCTCTCTCTCTGTCCCTAACCCACTCACATTCTGTCTCTGTCTCTCTCGAAAATAAATAAACATTAAAAACAATTTAACAACTTCTTAATAGAGGTTTACATGGGAAGGATAAAAAGAGTTCTTGCTTAAAGGAAAAAAAAGTAGTTGAGTTTAAAAAACTACCAACTAAAAAAAAAAAAATCAGAGTAGAAGTGGATCCTATTGGGATTAACACAGGTAAGAAGAAAAAGATCACAGTCAATGGTAATATTTTAAGTTTAAAAAAGACGTCTAGTTAATCTGGCTATTCACCCTCTTACCGTGTCCAGTTTAGGGATTTGGGCAGGAAAACACATTCATTTTTTTTTTTTTCAACGTTTATTTATTTTTGGGACAGAGAGAGACAGAGCATGAACGGGGGAGGGGCAGAGAGAGAGGGAGACACAGAATCGGAAACAGGCTCCAGGCTCTGAGCCATCAGCCCAGAGCCCAACTCGGGTCTCAAACTCACGGACCGCGAGATCGTGACCTGGCTGAAGTCGGACGCTTAACCGACTGCGCCACCCAGGCGCCCCAGGAAAAGACATTCAAATATATGCATGAATGAATGCATGCAGGCATGAATAAGTGAATTGTTCCATGTGGATGCTCCAAACACAGGAGGTAATTTACAGGCTGGCCCTGCAAGCCAGATCTCTACATCTTTGAACAAGCTTATGCAGGAATGCTTCAAAATTAGCCCCAAGGAGTATTTATTCTGAAGTATCTTTAACAAGATAAACCTCACCTTTAGTAGAAAAATCCAGCATCACCAGGGTTGGTGCAACTTTCGCTTGATACATATTTTTGCAGTTTGTGTTAACTTGTTTTCAAAGATGGCCGAAACCGTTTCTCTAGCACTCAGGCTCTTTCGCACTGCGACCTTGCCAGCCCTCCCATCAGGAGGTGGAGTCTGTTTGACTTCCACCTGCATCAGGGCTGGAATGACCAAGAGAACGTCATGGAAATGGTGCCAGGTGCAAAAGGCTTGCAGCTTTTTTCCCTCCACTCCTGGATAGAATGAAAAAACCACGTGGAGAGAGGGGCCCAGCTGTGCCAGCCTTCCCGGCAGAGCCCGCTTTCGGCCACCATGCCTGCTGGATGCAGCCACATAGTGACCCACGTGAGACCAGAAAAAAAACAAAGAAACACAAAACCCCAATCAATCCACAAAGAGAAATAATAAGTCATCGTTTGAAGCCACAAGGGTTTAGGGTGGTTTGTTATACAGCAACTGGTTCCAGAGATACAATTATTCACACCAAGGAGGTCAACTAAGGAATATGGCAATAGGCCGCACTTCTCTGATTCTCATTTCTTTGGTTCCAAAACTGTTGCCCTAGGAACGAACGAGTAGACTATGCAGTATTCATCTGCATAATAATAATTAGTACATTATTAATAAAATATGACAAATGTATGCCTGATTTCTCTCAGAGTGGAAAAGTTAGGTGAGGATCCATTAAATGCAAACACAGCTCTGGGTGGCGCTAAGGGTCACGGTCCTTCCAGGGCAGCTGCTCACAGGCTTGGGACAGGGGTGGAAAGTGGACACAGTCGTCCTACTTCCTGCCCTGGGTGAACGCTGGCGGAAGGCAGCCAATGGATAAAGCACATCTGGTGTGTGTTTACGAGGAGTGATGGGAAGGCTCCTTCAAGCGGCCTCTCACAGGGCTCGTGTAGTCACAGTGAGTGCAAAGAGAAGCAGGAAGTGACAAATGATCGTAACTTAAATCAGCTGTCAAACCTGCCCCTCTTTTACTTGCTAAAATAATCACCGCCTCACAGGTCCTCTCGCCCCGGGTAGCCATGATTATTACTATTACCAATTAGTATTAGTGGCGGTAATTGTAGAGGTAGAACGAGAAGACATCATTATAATGATAATTTTGATTATTAGAATGATAATGAGGGATCCTAGAGGGAGCTCCAGCTAAGGGCCCAGGCTGTATTTCCCTTGCTGCACTACATGCAGCGTGTCTCATTGAAAACCTTACGACAGCTCTTTGAAAGAGAAACTTTCGTCCTCCTTTTAAGAGCCTCTAGAGACAAAGGTTTGAGTTTCTGATCTGCCCCATCCAAGTGATGTGAACTGCCCGGAAAATGGGAACAAAATACTTCTGTCTCTCCTAGGCATATTATAATGCTTATTAGTGTCGAACACTTAGCTGTAAGCACACAATGTGTAGCATTCGTTATTAGCATTCAGATAAGATGTCAGGAGGGCTAGTGGCTAGCACAGGTAACAGTTTCTTCCACCTTCCACTCTATCTGCTAAGCAAACCATGCGAGTAACCACTCTTCTTCCCCTCCTTAACATCACCCTGTGATGTATTCGTAAAATAAGCAGGTTTTGTGCAGAGAGAGATTATTTTTTCACATCATTCCCATAAGTCACAATGGCCCCGTGATGGCTCTCCCAAAGAAATCACTTCGTCTGTTAAGACTGACGTGAATTGTACATACTACTTATAGGCTCTCAATAAAATGTCAGAAAATAAATCAAAAGGTCTCAGGTTTCTCAGTCCCCCAAACAACTGACGATAAGAATAATTTTTTTTAAAAAGTTTGGCTTTAACAGACATGATTTCCCCCCCCCCCAGGCTTTGAGGGATTACTTCTTAAGCCTCTTTTGTTAAGAAATCACAATCATGGAGAACATCAAGAGCAAGAAAGATTGACCCATGTATTTTGATGTAAATCATCCTTTTAATGATGATTAGCTAGCCAGCTTCACCTGGTTTTATGCTCTATGGGGTTATGATTCAAACCATGAAACTTTCCTTAATTCTGGAGTGAATATGACCTTTCACATTTCAATCTGCTTCCAGCAAAAGTGCAACTTTACTATTGTGCATTGCATCGAATAGCGCTGAAAAAATTCATGTTTCCAATTTAGGCCCATTCTTCTGTGATTTGGTCCCCAGGCTTCACTTTACATGGTTCCAGAAACCTGGGAACAACATCCATCAAATATATTTGGCAGCACTGGCCTAAGGAAAGCTGCTTTAAGAACCAGTCCCAGAGCCTTCTGATACGGTGGGTGACAAGGTGACAACATCCCCTTGAAAACTGCTCCCAAATCCATCGTCCAGCTCTAAGTGGAGCACCTCTTGGAGGTACTCATGGTTTGCAGGCTGAGGCCTCAAAATCAGATCTCATTCGGGGCTGAAACAAAGCAAACCCTGAATGGAAACAAGTGTATGTTGTTAAAAGTCCCCAGAGTATAGGTGCTCGAGAACCCTTTTGTGACTCAGCCCTTTCTGTCATGGGTTTGAATATGTCAATTCATAGGTCAATTCGTTCAGTAGCCTGCTCAGCATCCAAAAACCTTTTTCTGCTTGGGGCAGTTATCCACAAGGTAACTTCTGGGTTAGTTTCCCCATAACAGAGGTAATTCAGAAAACTTACTTTACCAGCTCAGCCCTGCTTTTCTGAAAAAAAAAAAAAAAAAAAAAAGCTCTCCATTTGAACAATTTGGGAATGCTTAATTTTGCAAAAGGATAAACAACTAAACACTAACCACCAAGAGTAGGTTTAATTTGAAAACATTTTGTTATACAGAAAAGCCTTCAGTTAAGCCTTACTCTTAAGGTTTCTGTTATGGAGATCTTAAAATTACTAGGTCCCTGAGGTCCAGAATACAGACATCTTCACAGGAACCCAGGATCAAATTCTCCTAAAAGTCTTTGTTACTTCTCTAACGCACTGGTGTTTCATTTTCTGATAGACAGAAGGGAAGCCAGGAGGTCGTCTTGACTGGTGATCAGAATAGTACGTGGATTTCAATCCAACATCCCTCTATGGCCAAGTACTAATGTAGTTCAAATATTGAATCTGTAGTAATAAGACTTAAGTGTCTCAAACTGAAGAGAAGTGAGGACAATCTAATAATTATAGCAACAAACTGCCATGTGAGTGTAAAATAGATTTAGCTATTTTTCCCCCATCAGTGTTGTGACCCACTAAACTTTCTTGTGTATCAGCATAATCGCCCTTTATGACTCATGGAAGGAAATCTAACTTTGTTCAATACTATTTACTTTTCAGCACAGATTATTCTATTCTGATTTAAAGTCTACCCCTTAATCAATTTCTGCTACCTCTTCCATCTAAGACAAGGGAGCAAACTGAGCTAGCTGGTGACTCCTGGGCATCTCCCTGCATTTCTGCAACTCTCACCTTCTGGGTGTCAGAACACTGAAGTTAATTAAATCCAGGGATCTGAGCTCTCTCAGAGCCCAGGGATCTGAGGGTCCCCTCCTCCTGCCTCAACTCCCCAACTCATTCTTTTGCTGACAGTTTCACAGATGCCCAGACCTCTAGGGCTTCCAGAACTTCCCAGCCCACGTGAGGTTATCAGAATGCATGTTTTGAATTATTCAAACATATCTGGAACATACAAATCTGATTTTAAAACCAGTACATGTATTAATACTTCTCTCACATTTGATAGAGAAATGATCCAGTTCATTCACATAATGAAAAAAAAATCACCAAATGTCTTGCATTTGGTGCCAAGTACAACATAATTAATTGAAATCAAACATACTTTCTGAAATCTTACCTGGGATGAGAAACAGTGGTGGTAGAAAAGATTGCACAAAACGGCCAAGAAATTTCTGAAAGGAGTCAATTATCCTGAAAGGAGGTTGTTTTGCTGTCCAGGGCAGAAAAAGTAGCAGAGCTCCGAAAGAAATGCTCCTATGTGGAAGAGGTAGTAATGGATAGAAAAGAGAGGGAAGGGAGAAGCCAACTATATAAACACTGGTCTGGTGACATTTAAAATATAATAGGATGAGAAAGGTTAAAAAAAAAAAAAAGTTCAACCCATAAGCAAGGATACCCAAGACAAATCACAGAATAAGAGGCAGCTAATTAGGCTGAAATTTCCACATTGCTGAGTATGTCATTCAAAATACCCGTGGATGTCAAAAGGAGATCATGACCTGCTTTACAATGTGCCAAGGGTCGAATGTGATGCAGATTCTATCAAATAATTTAAATACAAATAAGTCTTAAATGACCTCTAAATTCTTCCCTGCTATGCTAACATTTTCAAAATCATTAAACAAACGTGTAGAGAAATCACTGGAACAAACTGAATGTCAGTTGCTTGTTGTATACGTTATTCACTTTAAACGTTAAAAAATACATAATGGTCTCTACTGTTAACACCGTTACCCCAGACTAACCTACACCTTGTAATAAAATAGTGTTAGCAAAGCCACTTGAAAATCCTTTTAAAATCTTGAAATCAAAATCTCCAGAGACTTTTAGTTCGCCTTACAACGGCAGGTTGTATCAATACATATCAATGTCAATATCAATACATATCAATATCAAATACATATCAGTACCAAAACTCTGCAACAATCCCCCCCAATAGTATTCCTTGGTAGTTGTACAGAATGTTACTTTGCTATAATGTGATCACCCGGTTTTTAAATATAATTTTGATGAGAAATCATTGCTTACATTTTTCTAGCAGGAAGTTTTGAAAAGACTAATTTCAAGTGCCTTTCAACTGTCATTTGTTTAGAAACTCAAGAGGCTTTCTAACAGTCTGTCAATAAGCATATCCAATATATAAGGAGCCAATAATATAAAACAGAGCATTTCCTCCTCACGTCTGTCTTACAAGTTGGGATTTTTGCCTAATGGGTTGTATCTAATTCGGACATTTATCAAATCTCTGAAAACTTAGCTATTGCTTCAATATGCCTTTTTAAGTTTACATTTGGGAGAAAATTGAGTTAAATTCTAAACGAATACCATCAGTTTATTTTGGTATCTCAAAGTGAGACCTCAAATTAGAAACTGGAGTTATAAAAAGGAATTTGTGCATTTTCAATACATTCTTTAAAATTAAAGCCAGTTACTAGAAAACACCATCAACAAGAAACAGTCTCCATATTTGAAGTAAGTTTGATTCAGGGACATTTGGGTGGCTCAGTAGGTTAGGTGTCCAACTTCAGCTCAGGTCATGATCTTGCCGTTCATGGGTTCGAGCCTCGTGTTGGGGGGTATCAGCTCAGAGCCAGGAGCCTGCTTCGAATTCTGTGTCTCCCTCTCTCTCTGCCCATCCCCCACTCATGCTGTCTCTCTCTCTCTCAAAAGTAATAAACATTAAAAAAGAATAAGTGTGATTCTAAAGTAACAAAACCAAACTGAAGAGTAAGACGTTTGTCACCAATGCTGCTTCTTGAACAGGAGAAAAATAAAAACGTTGTAGATAACATCTGTGAAGATGTTGAAAGGGTGTTCAGGTGCTCTGAACAGCTTTGTGTAACAGTGGCTCCACATTAAAAAATTCTTAAGTTATACCTTTCCTTTTTCTCAAAATTGGTCTCACCAAGCATTCTCTTACAGTTACCATGCATAGTCAAAATGGGGCTCCCTGACCTGCTATCCAACAACTGCACCTAAAATTAAAAGGGATGAAAGAAAGGGAAGAGATACCACAGAGAACATGTATATATAATACAAAGGTTAGGTGGGATTGAATTAACTGAGCTGCAGAGTATAGGGGAAAAAAAGAGAGAAATGAAGAATCTGTACATTAACACAATCTTACCAAATGTTATCAGGAAATTCTGTACTCAAAAAATTAAAATCTTGCATAGTACATTTTGTGAAAAAAAAAAAAAGTCTTGTCCAATAAAGGGGAAAGTCGATAGAAAAGAAAATCATACGGGGAATCCACGTTGGGCATGCCATTTAATTTCTGTCCTGCATTTCTGCCTAACAGAATGGAGGCTGAAACCAAACTGTCAGGTTCATACCCCAGCTTGGTCATTTGTTGGTATGGGGCATTAAGTATATTACCAATCTATTTTATTCCTCAGTTTCTTCAGGTCTACATGGGAGTAATTACAGTATCTACTCCAGCAACTCTTAAGGGCACGGTCTAGGTGCTTTCTTTTTTTCTTCTTTTTAAAGTTGTGCAGCTAGTTCTAATAAAAAGCTAGGTTTGAGAGCTACCGGATTAGATAAATATAAGATTCATATGCTTTATATTACAGTTTCATACTCCAAAATACCATGAGTTCAAACATCTACACAACAGTTTCTCAGTAATAATTCATTCTAAGAACAGATAACTTCTATTTTAAATAAAGAGATGGAAAGCTTCAGGGAAATTAAGTAACAGACTCAAATCAATGGCAGAACTTGGGGGAAGGTTTTAATTCACCTGGAAACATCCACAGTACACTATTTTATTTTTATGCTATTCATGCTACATTTTTCATGTATGTGCAAATTTTTTATGTGTGCTGTAACTCATTCTGTTACTTCTAGGCAAGAAGATTCTCAGACTCACTACATAATAATACTCCAAAGAGGATATTTTCTTTCACTTATACATAAGGAAATCCAATTGTGTTTTTTGTTTCTGCATTAATAAAATAAAGATATGATCATCTCTCATACACAGACACTGAGAGGTATTGAAACTAACCGTTGTGAACATGGTAGGCAAAATGTAAAAAATCCAAATCAATATATACCTGAAACTAATACAACATTGCATGTCAACTATACTTTGATTTAAAAAAAAGTTAACTTTTTTTAAATCAATAAAAGTTAGCTAAACTTTACGTGTACAAGGATAATATCTCTTTTCTTGTTGTCAGACCATAGCTGCTTCTATGGAAACAAGACAATCTCAGCATATTACCCCCCAAAATTCTGCAACTGAAGGGAAATTTCATGTTCATTTCAGTAGGAATTTGACTTTTGCCCTAGGTGCAACTATCATAGCTCTTGGATGAGACATTCACCCTTCCAGTCTCTAGAGCATTGTTCATATACTTTACTGTATTTCACCTCTGTCCTTGACTTGTAAACGAAAGTCAATAAATACAGTCGTTTGGCTTGGATGGTCCTGCTCTGGTACATTTGGTGACATTCTACTTACCTATTCTATGATTTTAGAACTGAATATAATTAGTTGACCATACATGAAGGAATGGATACCTCTCGAACAGACCTGTCAGAAAGATTCAGGCTTGAATTTACACTGCAACAGTTACAAAGCTCAGGGATGAAGACAGTTGGGTCCGACAGCAGGTCACCTAGAACACCGAGGGAATAATTGGCTAATTATAAAAGAAGAGTCACCACCATGCAAAAGTTTAATTATGACCAATTTTATTTCATAACTGCATTGTTGGGCACTTTATGGTAGTATGTAGTTCATCCAATATTTGTGTTTGCATATTTTTTAAAAAATCCCCAAACAACACTTTTATGCACAATGTCCTCCCAATAGTAGTCAACTTTAGAGATGATTTATACTGTAGCCTCAAGGATGCAAGAACACTGAAACAAATCTCAATGCTGGGTAGGTTTTTACAGATATCTGTCACCATGTCTAGCAAGAAAGCTCAAGATGTTCAGTACTTTTAAACAGTCATTTAAAGCAAAAGAAATAACCTTTGGAAAAGTTCCATTTTGAACCCCTCATGTACCTTTTATAGAAAAAAAAAACCTTTATGCATATTAAGTTGTGGACTTCATGCAGTTCATACTTGCTTGCTGTTTTAGGCATTGCTGTAAGTACTAAATCGTAACAGAGTCAAGAAGTCTTGTTTTTGGTATATGATCATTAGATGGTTCTCAAAATTACCACATGGAAGTTATACTTGATGCCTGTGGTGCATTTAGCATGCACAGGGTTCTAATTCTGTCCTTTCCTAAACATCACATAACCAACCAGAGGGTGGATTTGTTAAGGTACCTCATTAAGGCTCTCATCTGAGAAGTGAAATAACACAGAGACAAAAGAGACCTGGACATTTATCATATCAAAGAGGTAATCATTTGTGACTTTGCAATCTTTTAAGATAAAAGATTGCATGTTTTAAATTACTTAATTAAAGGATGGTTTGAAAAAAACACACAGCTTTCTGGATAGAAAGCATCCAGCTAATATTGCTGTTCAGTACCTTGTTTAATTTTTTGGTATGTTTGCAGATCGCATCCAGAGCTACAGATATTCCACAGTGCTTTTCTGCCTCGTTCAAGTATAATAAAAGTAGAAATCTATAGAAGCTCTAAGGTTAAACAAACTGTACATCATACAAAAATTAACTTAATTTATAGACAGTCAAGGAGTATTGGCAATGCCCTTTATAAATCTTACCAAAGATTCATCACAAAGGATATTACAATCTACATATGTGGTCATCACCATACAAATGCCATTTAGATTTATGTGGTAGAACTGAATATCTGTTACATGTACACATGTAAAATCAGCATTTTGCACTATATACATTTCTTTTAAAGTAATAGTATTATCAATACTAACCTAAGGTTCAGGATTTCCTTATTGCATATTTATTGTTGCTGAGGCAGTTAGTTATGATACAATAATGCAATATCCATAATTACTTTAAATAAACAAAGACATTTCTCCTGCCAACAATATAAAGGATTTTTTTTCTAAAATCACATAGAACATTGCTACATACAATTTTACACAAATACTGAAAAACATGACCTTAAGGCATCTGCTAGAAAAGCAGATGTGCATATTTATATAAACTAAATTATGCAGGAAAAATATTGCACAAAATCCTATTATTTTCAAAATAAAATGTGCATCTTTCTAAATACACATAATTCCCTATCATGACCAAATGAAAATGCGAAGCGGTTTGCTCAAAAACAATTCTGCCTCTTAAGTAAGCTTTAAGAAACAGACACGAACAAAGTACTGGGCGCGACACAGGAAAGATGTGAGTACTGACAGAGACTCTGTGAAAGCTATTTCCTTATAAGAAGAGCTTTGGGGGATGAGATTTGGGTATTTGTTTTACTTTCTGAAACTTACATTCTCATTTACAAATATCTACCCAGAATCAGGGTCTGTTCCGCTAAACAAAATGGCATTTGCATTAGAAAATTTATTCATGAAAATAATCTTTTCCTGAAAATCCAGATTTTCTGCATGAGAAGGGAGATCTAGTGCTGATTATGAGAACATTCACAGTTTTCTCCTCTTGATCATGAGTCTACTTCACGCTATTTAAGAAACAACTAATTCATGAACATTCCTGAATTCTACCATCAGGATCTTAGCACAGAATCCTAACAACAGCACTGACACAGTTTTAATTTAAGAGGCAGGGACAGCAGAGACCGTTTCTAGAGAATGCTATTATCAAGATAAAGACAGTAAAAATTAGTTTCCATCAACATGCACCCACACCCTCAGTTAGCCCTAAGGTAAGTAAAGTGGCCCTCAGTATTGCAAAGAAGCATCATTCCATTATAGAGCCCTGTGCTGCCTGGTGAAAGGATTGAGCATAGTGGTGACAGACAATCAGATAAACAAGGACATTTAGTTTCTAAGAGCCTCTAAGTCTGTCCTTTAGAAATAGATATCTTAAAATAGCAGCATTATTATACTTCATTATAATAATAAAGTTAATGAAATTGGAAATAGTACTGTGGTTCTGTACTTAGAGCACTTTCTGATTAAGCAGCCTTAAAAGACTTTTTTTGATGTTAGAATCTTGGGCTAATAACTTCTAAGCAAAATATATTATTATTATTATTATTATTATTAATGAGATTTATAATTTCTTTTCCTTTTAAATTCAAATGTTTTAATTGGTTCCTTCAGAGCAGAGACTAGGTTAATTATTTTATTTCCTAAAATCCTCAGATACTGTACCTTGCATACGACTGACAAAAGTCAATAAATACTTCCTAAGTGATGAGTTGTCCATTTTTAATCAGGAAAATAATCCTGCTATATTTTGGTGCCTTTCTAAAATATGCTAAAGTGGGTAACCATCAAAATCTGCCACTTAACAACATACTGACTTAACAAAACGACAGCTTCTAAATTCACACACTACTCTTCCATCCCCTCCTGAAACACCACAAATGCAATATTTAAGGGCAAAGAGGATAAAAGCCATGGTGGGATTCAGGGAGAATTATGATGGTTTAGAGGCCATATGAAAGACTATTTACCAAAGCCAAACGTCCTATTCATTTATACAACTCTGTTGTGGAACAGATGTAGCTTCTTGGAAAAAAAAATTCAAATAGCAGGGGAGTTCACAAATATTTCATTTAGTTATAATAGAAAATATAAGCATAGCAGAAAATAAGAATAATACTTTTGTTTATTTCAGAATTCATCTTCACTTCACTTCACTTCACTCTCCCTACATCCACCGCAGCACTGGGAAGTCTAGTTTAAGAGAAGACTTTGAATACTCAAAATATTAGTGATTTGAAATACTAATACTTTCAGATTAGTAGTCTCTTGGATACTAGTCTTTTGGATTCTTTCCAAGAACAACATGTACAGATTTTGTTTTTGCTGTTGTTGGTTTTTTTTTTTAACACAGAATATAAAAGCTGACTTTGCATGTTAAAATAAGGCACAAATCCAGTTTAAAATACCTTCATGCAAACTTGCTTGTGAGTAGCTAAATACCCTCACAACACAGTTTTGTAGTCAAACATCTCATGAGGGGACTGGACGACAGAAGAACTTACATTTCTGAAGCCATGATGTCTATTAAGCAAATGGACTAAAACCCCAGCTTTACCTATGCTAACACTCACAATATTCCCATTCCCATGCCTCATTTGAACAGTCGTGTTAAAAAAGGCTTTTTCTTTTCAAAAATTATGAAGAAATATTTGCCAAGCAGATTCACAACCAGAATGACCTTTTTTTCCTTCTCATTTAAAATAGCTCTTCTGATAAGTTGACTTCTTTTACTATACGCTTCAACAAAGTAAAACGGAATTTTGTAATGAGTATATAAAGGCAAAATTTGACAAGAACCTTGAGTCTTGCTTTTGTCTTAATAAGGATTAAACACTTTTTTCCTTAATGTATACTGAGTCCATCCTTATAAGGAAAATAAGACTTGTCTTCCTTTATAAACATGAATGAATAATTGTCCTCAGTAAAACATATCCACTTAAGATTTTGGGATGTAGTTGTAAAAAGAAAAAAACTTGGTCAATTCTTTAAATTATTTAAAGACTGACCTGAATAAATATTTTTAAGCAATGTTTTTAACAACACCCCTTCCAAGATTCCTTTTTTAACTCGCAAGTAAATTCTTTCAGCAAATGTTCTAGGGTACAGTCCTGATGAGGTTCTTGAATGGTTTCTCAAACATCTTTTCTAAAGTGACAATTTTTTAAAACTAATCATGATTGGGGATGTACAGAGTGTATACTGAATACACAAATACCAAATTAACCATAACATCACTGGTTTTTTTTCCTGATTTTTTTTTCCTGACAAACTAGCTTATCATGAAGCAGTCAATGCATGATTCCTTGTGAGATGAATTTCAACATTTAACAGTGAATTTGAGGGAGAAGAGACGAATCTCCTATGCAGAAGAATTCCAAATAATTTATGTAGCTACTCCACCCTCTGGGAGAGGAAGCATAAGCTCTACTCCTTAAGAGTGGGCTATACACAGTGACTTCCTTCCAAACAAACACTACCATATAGGAAGGGAGGGGAGAAAGTGTAGTGGAGAAATCTAACACACACCACCTAAGTGAGGCTATCAAAGTCAACATGAACATTCACGATAAATCATGCTGACATTATGTACCTTGTATATGATGTAATGAAAGTGACACTTCACTTCTGGAATCTTCCTCCCCCAAACCCATAATCACAGTGTAGTCATGAGGAAAATAGCAGACAAATTCTATTAGAGGGACATTTTACAATTTATCGGGCCAGATCAGTACTCTTCAAAACTGTCAAGGTCATCAGCAACAAGGAAAGTCGGAGAAAATGTCACAGCCAAGAGGCATCTAAAGACACATGACAACCAAATGTAATGTGGTATCTTGGATGGGATTCTAGAACACAAAAAAGACATTAGGGAAAAACTAAGGAAATCTGAATGAAGCATGGACTATCGATATTGGTTCACTGATTGTGGCAAATGTACCATACCAATGTAAGATATTAATAATAGGGGATATTGTGTATAGGGTTGTATGGGAACTCTCTGTACTTTCTTCATAATTTGTCTATAAGTCAAAAACTTCTAAGCTATAAAGTCAATTATTTTAAAAAGTAAATTTGAGATGATAAAAATATTTGATGTAGAATTATTAGTTAAGAAAAAAAAAGATAGGAATATTTCTTTATCAGGATAGTTCATGTTATGTTTGGCTTTCTGGGACTGGATTCCTAGATAGCAAAGGCATACAGAGAGACTGGGAAAAAAATTTAAAGTGTCTCATTTGTAAACAGAAGTCATCAATTTCACATTGTAATTCAGCACTTCATATATTTCACTGAGTGAAAGGTAAATGTGTACCTTTATACGTTTTGGAAAACATGGCTGCAGTGTCCACAAGAGAGCTTTTTAACTTTGAAAAATTAATTTTGTCCTTGATTCAATGAATAGAAAAAGGCATTATTGCTCTGCAGAACACTTATAACTTATTCTTCAAAATTTACAGGTAATTCCATAAATTATTAAAGTATGCTAAATATAGGCTTAAGATTAAGGCAGTTAGTGGGTCAACAGTTTCAGTAGTTTCAGGCTAGTTTTGAGAAGTTTTGATATCCTGATCAGTTCATGCTCAACCAGATTAGAATAGTAGCTACTGGTTATGTGCAAGGGTTATATATGCATACTTAGTTTAAATAAATGAATGGCATTAAGCACCAAATACTGGGAAATCATATGTTCAACATATACTTCCAACATACATACAAACTAGTACCTGATTTAAGAGCACAGTAGGAGAATTAGCTTTACATTTAAAAAAAAAATCAATCAATATATAATCACACTCACGAGATGAATGAGTGGGAAAAATGTATGCTCCAAATGAACAATAATTTTTAGACAGTCCAACAACTGTCATTCCTACATATAATTCTGTTTACTATAGAGATTACATGGAATCCTAAAATGTCTCCATAGAAGCTTAGATGCACATGACTCTTAACTGTTGATTTAAGTTTGGTTTCCACTTGTGTTTTCCTCTGAAATGTTTAAGTCTTGCTGGAAGGCAGATGTTATGTGACATAACGACACCACTTCATGAAGCAGCCCACTATCTTCTGAAGTCTCTTTGGCTTCTTTCCCTTCTTTCTCCCAAGGGACAAAAGTAGATGAATGTCGCCCAAGGCTGGGTATAAGCAGATCATCTGAAATCTGGCTTAGTGTTTCCTTCCTTTCTGTTTTACACTTTTCATCTTCGGAAACTTCAGGCGAAGCTAACTGGAAATCCAGTTCTGAAGCAGAAGCTGCCTTTTCTGTGACCGCGGGCCCCCTCACATTGTCAACACTGAGGTGTTTTTCATTGTTTTCCTCTTTCAGGATAAACAGAGAATCTGTCCAACCACTAGAGGGAACTCGCTTCCGGGGAGATGGAGGAAGGTGTTTGCCATGAAGGGCACTATCATCTTGCCCGAGATGCCACTCTACTTGGTCACCAGAACCACTGCAAAGTAGGGTCAGATTATTCTCACTAGGTGCATTGGATTTATTCTGAAAGCAGAAACCACAAATTCAGAAAAATTTTAATGAGTCTATAGTATTACTTCAGCAAATTATTTTCCAGTTTGAAATAAATATTAGTATCTTTCATGGCTGGGAACTTGAAGTTCCTCGCAGAAGAAATATAGCATCAATAGTGAATTCTGAACACCTGCAAATGGCTCTATTAACAAGAAAATATATAAATATATGTCAATAAAGATGAAAAATTAAATAAAAAGAACTTGCCAAGTCCCCTCCCGCCAAAGAACCCAAACAGACCAGCTACCTCGTATAGTCAATGCCAAGTTCTGGAATTACTTACAGTCACAACATGGTTGCCATCATTCATACTTCCATCTCTTGTTTTTTAAAACATTCAGTTCAATTTGTTTAAAACACTGCTCATTTTTAAAGTAATATAATAAAAAAATTACTTGAATTGATACATTTATTAAACACTTTTTTGAAGATCCAAGAAATATAGAAAAAAAAAGTAGAAACATTTCAGATCTAAAAAAGTGCCCAAAAAAGACAACTATAAAATCAGATCGTAAGAGACTATTATGCTTGATAAAAGAACATTTTTTGTTTTTTTGATTTTTCTTTTTAAATTCTTTGATGTTTATTTATTTTTGAGAGAGAAAGAGACAGACAGAGTGTGAGCAGAGGAGGGGCAGAGAGAGAGGGAGACACAGAATCCGAAGCAGGCTCCAAGCTCTGAGCTGTCAGCACACAGCCTGATGTGGGGCTTGAACTCACAAACTGTGAGATCATGATCTGAGCCAAAGTTTGACACTTAACCTACTGAGCCACCAGGCACCCCAAAATAAAATTTTTTTCAATTAATGACAATAACCACTAGAATCGGACGCAAAATTGGAAAATACTGGAATTTTTCGTGGTTAAATTTTATATTTTTGAAGATTTGACTACTTACCTGTTTGAGGTTAAATGCTTTGACCAACTAGGACTATATATAACATGAAGCAATTCATAGCAAAGGGTAAGTATGTTTTCATTTAATTTTAAGGCTGAAAAATCAACTAACCGTAGGTTTGTAATCAATATCATCCATTGATCTGAAGAAATCCAAGCTCTTCGCTGCTGCCAGCTTTCCTTGGTCAGAGCTGTGTGTGCTCAGTGTATCTAAGATCTCTCCTAGTAGGTCCATTTCACCTGAGTAAGGAGTCTTTACTCTTGCTTCAACGGAGTCATCGCTTTCATAAAAATCAGCAGAAGCTTCTTCTCCATCTTCAGAGGATAACCTGGAGGAAAATGAAGCACATCCTAGTAGTTACAGTCACGCACACGGCATATGAGAACCTTCCCCTGGTTACATTCAAGCAGTGAGAGAGTCTTAAAACCAAAGTGCTTTTCAGTGGAACAACAGCAAAATGGCTAACTGGTTCATGGTCAAATTCTTCATAGAGATGTGTATATACCAATTCAAATATGGGAAATTTTGAGTACATGCACAAAGAAAAAACAAACAAATAGCTATGGGTCCTTAATCTGGGAGCAGAAGCAGGGCTTTTCACACAGTCTAATTCTGTGGGATTTGGGACATTAGCCTTAGAAATAGTAGACAGAACACTTGGAGGATTCGCTATAGCCAAGTTAACTCTCAATATTGGTATGTGGTTTTCTCTTTATTTATTCATTTATTTTAGAGAAGAATGCATATTCCTTTATATAGACAAAGATACACTTAACAGAGAAAAAAGAGTCATTCCCTATGTCAAACTTGTTTAAAAAAATTAAACACCTACTATTATTTTCCTTATTTATAGTAAAATTATTTTTAACATTTTGTATTAGAATTTCACCTTCTGATATCACCATGGACTTAAACCCCTCCTATCCCCGTGACTCAATTTATTTTAATTGACTATTATCACTGTTCCTGCCATTTAACCTGCCCCTCTTTACTAGGTGGGTAGGAGCCTAACTTGGGTGGGCTTCTATCTCTCCTTTAACACTATTCCAGATATTTCTGTAGGCATCATTGTTTTCCAAGAATAAGATATTTCAAGTCTATCTTTCTTCCCATCTCAAGATTCATCCCCCATGAGACTCCACTGAGCACTGGCTCTTTTTGCTGAAGAACACCGTAAGGCAGCAAAATCTGATCTCTAGGACTGTACATTCTTTCAACTGTCTTTTGAAATCCTAGAACTCCTGCCTTTCGGCCACAACACTTAGTAGGATTCTAAAATCCATCACGACTTACTTGCTTGCTCTCTCGTCATGGTCGTCATCATACAGAGCACTATCAAGGCTCTTAAGAGGTCTTTTCAAGCGTCCCTAGAGAGGGGAATTGACAATAAAGTGGCATTAGTAGTTTAAATAAGTCTTCTTCATAAATTTTAAAGGAAGAATTTTATTTGGCAAGGAACACTTTTATTGTATGACTTTTTTTAAATTTTATTTTTAATGTTTATTTTTTTGAGAGAGAAAGAGAGAGAGTGCGAGCGGGGGAGGCACAGAGAGAGGGAGACACAGAATCCAAAGCAAGCTCCAGGCTCTGAGCTGTCAACACAGAGCCTGGTGCGGGGCTCAAACCCATGAGATGTAAGATCATGACCTGAGCCGAAGTCCGCCGCTTAACTGACTGAGGCATCCAGGTGCCCCATGACAAGAACACTTTCAAAAGAAATATGCATTAAAGGTTTTTGAATATTACCCAACAACTTGACAAGCTGTTCAGTTATAAGGGGAGGGAATCAGGCAATATTTATGTCAACATTTACAGCTCAAACTAGTAAACAAGAACAAATCACTGGATTGGACACACACACACACACACACACACACACTGATCCGGTCTGTCAGTCCCTGGTTTAAAACTACTTGATTTATAATCAATCATATCCCCATGTACTTATCCCCCAGTTTCAATAAGCTTCAATATTTGCCAATCTTCTTTCTTTTATCCCATCTCTCCAATTATTTTAAAGCCGTGCTCCTCCAAACTGAGTATGCATATAAATCTCTTGGAGATCATGGTGAAAACGTAGATTCTGACTCTACAGTGGTTCTTAGGATGAGGCCGGAGTTTCTGCATTTCTAATAGGCTCTCCGATGAAGTTAGTGCTGCCTGATCTGCACGTTATTTGCTGAATAGCAAGGCTTTGAACCCAAGCTGGACAACCCATCATTTCACCTGGAAACACTTCATTGTGTATCTTTAACAGATAAGTGCTCTTTAAACACAACCAAAATATCATTATCATACCATACAAATTAACAATTATTCTTTAACATCCTCTAGTCTCAGGCCGTTTTCGTATTCCCTTATCACCCCCAAAATATTTTAGTTTGTTTATCTGGACCAGAATCTCAACAAGGTTAACACTGTATTTGGTTGATGTGTCTGTCAAGTCTCCTTCAGAGACTATCAGTTCCACTTTCTCCACCCTTTATGCCATTTGTGTCCCTAGACATGTGATTTGATCCTCTTCCTGTAAACTGGCAGTTACATCTGGAAGCTTGGATAGATTCAGTTGCTGGGTTTTTGTTTTTCTGTCTTGGGCAAGAACATGTTATAGGTGTTGATGTGTTTTTTTACTGCAGCAGATCATTCAGACCAGGAGGCACATAATGTTAAGATGTCTCACTTTCAGTGGCACTAAGATTGATTAATGGCTCCAGGATTCAGGTTGGCTCATACCATCCACTATGAATTTTTGTTCACTTGATGGTTTTAGCATCCCGTGATAATCCTTGGGTAAGTTAATTATGCATTAGGGGCTTCAAAATTATGCTTTTCAAAAGCATTTCTTCTATCTTTACTTGTTGGCATTCTACCAAGAATTTTGTCCTATTAACTATTTTGAAATTCAATGTGTACAGGAGAGGTAGGATAAATCCTTGATTCTTTCTTTTGCTTAACAATTTCCAGAGTAATGAGTTTATACCTAATGATCTCTAAAAGCGAGCTGTGAGGGTTTTTAAAAAGGCATCATCATTTGTACATATCTCATATGGCTCAGCCTATCACAGTAGATTCTTCTTGATGTTTGATGTCCCATTATTAAACTATACCATGATTACATTTTAAAAATGGCTCTTAACGTTTAGAGATATAGCTTGAATACTTGCAGGTTAAATGACGTGTGATGTGCTATTGGGTATTTACTTCACAATAATCCAGTGGTGGAGACGGATCATGGGGGGAGCTGGCACTGAAATAAGATTGACCACACGTTGATAATTGTTGAAGCTGTATGAAGGGTATCCAAGAATTCTTCTAAGCTTTTCTTTACTTTAACATGTTTGAATTATGTTAAGTGTTCTTTCCACAATGAAATAATTTAAGTTTTTTTTAAATGGTCCTATCTTTGATCCAGTGTTAGTCCACTCAGGTTGGCTCTTGTGTCCTTTAAACACAAGTGACCTCAGAGGTTCTTTAGTAAGCTTCTTGCTTTTGGCCCAACATAATGTCTCATTTCAACTTATACATTTTCTGCATCAGACCTGGAATCAGTCACTTCCTGTAAGAGTTTTGGTTTCTGTAAGTAGGAAATGGCATATATTTATTTATTTAATTTTTTTTAAAGAAGTTTTTTTTTAATGTTTAATTTTGAGAGAGAGAGAGAGAGAGAGAGAGAGAGAATAAGTAGGGGAGAAGTAGAGAGAGAGGGAGACAGAGAATCTGAAGCAGGCTCCAGGCTCTGGGCTGTCAGCAGAGCCCGACGTGGAGCTCGAACCCATGAACCATGAAATCATGACCTGAGCCAAAGTTGGACGCTAAACTGACTGAGCCATGCAGGCACCCCAGGAAATGGCCAGAGTCTGAGTGCTAGAGGTGTCCATGGCTGCAAAGCATCCTTTTGAACGGATGGCAGCAAAACTGAAATTCGGAGACTTTAACCATGACATCACCAGAGAAGTTTCTGTCTTCCAATTCTGATCTCCCAATCTAGATAATTGTTTTCTTCTTTTCCTTCTCCTCTTCCTCCTCCTCCTCCTCCTCCTCCTCCTTCTTTTTAATTTTGAGAGACAGAGACAGAGACAGCACAAGCAGGGGAGAGAGGCAGAGGGAGAGCAAGAGAGAGAGAAAATCTCAAGTGGCTCCATGCTCAGCGCAGAGTGGGATGTGGGGCTCGATCCCATAACCCTGGATCACAAACGGAGCCAAAATCAAGAGTCAGATGCTCAACTGACTAAGCCACCCAGGCACCCATGATAGCTGTTTTCTTCTGTTGCAGCCATAAAGAGTAAGCAAATTTCTGGAATTCACAATTCAGGAGTGGATCCCTACTCGTCTCCCTCCTCTATGCCAGTGCTGAGAGTCATAGAAAGAAAGAATGTATAGAGAAATATGTTCTTGTAGCCCCTGCTCAGAATGTGTAGTGAGCTTCTCCACAAGTTTGGTTACTAGCTATGTATTTGGGGCCTGTAACTATAATATCATTTTATGACTACAAGTTTAAAGTATATGAGGAAAAGTAATTTGAGGAATGGCCTAGGAACACAACTACCACTTACAATATTATTTCTGTAGGAAAAATACATTTCTTTCCCCTCCCTCCAAAACTCACAAAATATAATATAATTCTTTGTTTCTAAAAATCAGTCATCGTTATAACACTGACCTCTGTATAGGCTTAACATTATGCCAGCTAGGGGCCTTGCATTCAATTCTCTCTGAAAAACAAATCAGAACTAAAACCAAGCGAAACTATGAGGGAGCTGAGACTTCATGCTGCTATTTAAAAAATAAAAAAATACTGACTATTTAAGAACTAATACAAAATGGGGCACCTGGGTGGCTCAGTTGGTTAAGTGTCCAATTCTTGATTTTGGCTGAGGTCATGATCTCACAGTTTGTGAGTCTGAGCCCCGCTTCGGACTCTGCATTGACAGTGTGGAGCCTGTTTGGGATTCTCTCCCCCCGCCTCCCCGCCCTCTCTCCCTCTCCTCTGCTCACTCTCGCTCTCTCAAAAAGTAAACTAAAAAAAAAACTAAGAGAAAGAACTATTACAAAATAAGATAAATACATAGCTTAATATTTACGTTCGTAGAGTACATTGCAAAGCACTCTCATATACACACACAGTGGGGCTAGGTTCTGGGAATACAGAGCTGAGTTAGGCTGAGTCTCTGTTATTGAGTAGCTCAGAGTCTAATAAAACCCATGATAAATTCAGAAGTACGCCACAGAAGCTCCATAATTTGCCCAAGCTCATACAACTTATCGAGAACAGGATAGGTCTTTTTCTCCTGTGTTGCCAATCCCTTGTTCATTTTCTCCCACAAGTTACTTTTATATTCTATCTACGTCTGCCTAGATTCTCGGTTTTTGTTTGTTTGTTTTGTTAATGACAACTTTTTTTTTTTATGAAGCTACTTCACATATTTGTGAAACTCATACGTTTGAATTTGGTTTTATATGTCCTAGCTAGGTGACAGTTCTATCAATTTCTACATAGGGATGCCGTTAAATGGTGTATCTTGTGATGAATTTTCACAACAGTGTTAGTTAAAATCAGAATTACAACTGATTAATGTTTTCTTTCCTGTGAGTGTTAAGCTTTGTACTGCACATATTCTGAGTACACTTTCTTACAAATTGTTTGTCTTTTTTTCTTTTAATTTTTTTTTCTAATGTTTATTTATTCTTGAGACAGAGACAGAGCATGAACAGGGGAGGGGCAGAGAGAGAGGGAGACACAGAATCTGAAACAGGCTCCAGGCTCTGAGCTGTCAGCACAGAGCCCGACGTGGGGCTCGAACCCACGGACCGTGAGATCATGACCTGAGCCGAAGTCGGACTGAGCCACCCAGGCGCCCCTGTTTGTCTGTCTTAAACAAGCTTCTAATTAGCAGTAGCTGACTATGTCTCAAGCAGTAGGGACTGCAGCCTCTGCATATGAAATGACAACATCCAGACACATAGTGAATATGTCAACTGCTTGATGACATCAAATTACGTAATTTGTTAAGGTCACACACCCACAAAAGAAAAACAAAAGGAGAAAAAAGCTCCAGTTTGATTCATATGCAAGATAGAGAAAAATGGCAGCTTATTTAGCAAAAGCATCATCAGTTTCTGAGTTTTTATGAACCCAGTTTATCCCTATGTTACTGTTTCTGGTAGACTGGGACTCAGGGATTGTACTTTCGGGGGAAATAAAGGATTTTTTCCACTATGCCCAGAACATACAACACTGGGCAAAAAGACCCGGTCACAATTTTGTAAATAGAAAGCTTTTATGGATAATAGGTAGCAAATAAGCTTAGACTGCAGAAAATATATTACGTATTCTTTAGGATCTAATACATAGCCAATAACAGCACATCTTTACCTGGATTCATAAATCACAGATACATCATTATTGAAAACCTGCCTATGAAACTAGACAGAAACTGAAATATAAATGGCTAAGAAAGAGAAAAATAATCTCAATACACAAAATAAAAATAAAATCTAAGTATATTTATAATGTAAAATATATGCTCTTTTTTTTTTAAAAAAATTTTTTTTAGCGTTTATTTTTGAGACAGAGAGAGACAGAGCATGAACGGGGGAGGGGCAGAGAGAGAGGGAGACACAGAATCGGAAGCAGGCTCCAGGCTCTGAGCCGTCAGCCCAGAGCCCAACGCGGGGCTCGAACTCACGGACCCTGAGATCGTGATCTGAGCTGAAGTCGGACGCTTAACCGACAGAACCACCCAGGCGCCCCTATGCTCTTTTTCTTAATACAACTGACTTTTGGGAAGAGGTATGCATGTTTATTTTTCTAACTAGAATGATAATAAGCAGATGCAAATGCTGGTGGAATGAATTTTGTGTATTAGATGGATTCATAGAAAAACATCTATTTCCGACCTGGATAGAAATCTCACAGTAAGAAGTGCATAAGAGGAAAGTTTCCAAGGGTCAATAAACACTTTCATCATAAATTATTATCTACAAGTTCCTGAAATAAGCACCAAGACACTTATAATATGGCCTATAGCTGGGAACAGATTTTTTTTTTTTTAAGAATGATTATAAAGTGATTAAGAGATGACATGGTACAAAAAAAAAAATGAAGGAAAGAAAAAAAAACCCTCTCTTCGTCTTTACTGGAAAAACTCCTACTTATGCTACAAAGCCTTCTCTTCACCTGCCCTCTGTGTAGCCACGTACTGGCCAAACGTCTGGCCAATGTATCAATTGCACTGCGTCACTTGTTTGTGTGGCCGCCTGCGTGGCTGTACTCTGAGCTCTCGAGAAGTGTGATCCACCTCATGTTCTTTGTGACCTCTGAGCTCTTTTGTATGCCTTCTCAGCACGGAAAACACTAGTACGTATATAATAGGTGCTTCCTGGATGTCAGTGGGATAAAGAGATGCCAACAAGTCAGAGGAAAATGAAATGCAGCTGCTGCCTTATTTTTAAGGAGTGCAGAGAAGCAGCTTTTAGTCGGTTTTCAGTAAATATTTGTTGAAGGAAACAAACAGAAAAGATAAATGCCTTTGTGTTGTTCTTCATCTGTCAGGTCTCGAAAGACCAGGCTCTGCCTGCCCTGCCCACTTTAGTCACTTTGTTCTAACTCACAAGGCATCACCACGGCCTTCTTTCAGTCCCTTATGGTTGCCTTGACTTATTCCACTACAGGGCCTTTGCATCTGCTGATGCCTCTCCCTGAACAGCTCTTCTCTTACATTTATTCCCCTTCCCTTCCCCACTATCTCTGTCTGTAGCCATCGATTCTCATTTGAAAATCTAAGTCTCCGCCCTGTAGAATGCTACGGCCTCTAACCTGCTAACAGAGAGATCTTTTTAAACTTAACAATGCTACACTCCTCTTTAAGTAAATCCTCCAGTGGTTCCTTACCGTTTTCAGAATAAATATTGTACCTCTTACCTTCGCCTAGAGGGATCTGGCTCAATTAGCCTCTGAAGCCTTCACTTGCCATACAGACGCCTGCTCCATTACCACCACACCCTCTTCCTTGCTTGTAGGTTTCCCGTGTTTTCTGCCTCTGACACACGTGTTGATGTGTCTACCAGAACGTCCCTCTCCGTGGTGTTTCCCCTCTTTTTCTAATTATCCTTTGTGCCCTGGCTCACGAGTTCCCCTTTCAGGAAATACTTTCTCAGTCATCTTGTGTGTTCCTAGAATACCTGTACATGTATTTCTCATGGGACTTGTCCATCCCACTGTACTGTGGTCATGGTTAAATTCTCTCTCTCCCACTGTACAGCGGTAGATTCTTGATGGCAGGTATCTTGCTAATTTACCTCTCATACCCTCAGAACCAAGCACCTGTTGTGTCAGAAAAACTGTAAAAGACTTTGAAAGGAACAAGAGTATGCAGTGTCCTATCAGTGGAATTCTGGATGGTGTTTAGAAGCCTTTGTGGGGTTATCTGATTCTACTGTACTCTGCATCTTTCATTGCCTTTATCTACCTTGCAAGGACACAACTGGACGCAAATCCAACAACCAAGTAGTAGTTATTATGGAACAAAGGCTGGCGATATTTGTGGAGCCAATGGCAACAATGCCTTCCCAGGAAAACCTGCCTGGTGCCTGCTTGACAGAGTCTAACCTTACAGGTACCCTTCCATCAGGACAGGGACCAGCAAATTGGGAGAACTTTTCAAGAGAAATTCACCCTAGTTTATAGGTATTTTAGGTAGAACTTAGAAGATGTCTTGGCTTAGTTTCCTAGCCTCAAGATAGGAAAGAACAGACTTTTATAAGCCCAAACCAAGATTTCTTATGAAAACTTCCAGAAAGAAGTAAATTCTGTGGCCTTGTGCTGGTCAATACTGCATGGCTCGAGATTTATCAAGAAAAGTCAAGAAGACTTTTATGGCTAGTTAATTATCATTCTTGGTGTTCCAATATAAATAATCAGGACCAACCTAATGAGAATAGCCTTCTTCTTCTTTTTTTGATCACAAATAACCTTTGAGATTATTATTACAGGAAAAACTGTAAAAGATTTTGAAATGGGCAAACAACTACTTGTGTCCTGTCAAAGGACTGTTGGGAATTGTCTAGCATTTCTTTCCAGGATTATCTGATACTATAGAGGTTCGTACCATTCATAGTCTCTGACTATTTGCAACCCTACAGGGACAGAAGTCAACCTATGGAGGTCTGGTGGCAATACAAAAGTTTTGTGTCCATAGAGATGAATTGCGCCCAGCATAGATGTAATTATTATGGTGTGGATTTTGGTGGTTTTGGTATCTGTTAACATATATGCTTCAGTATTCCTGTCTTAAGTATCTGTTCTTTGGATTATCTGTTGTATCAGTTTTAACATTTTACTATTTCCCTCATTAGTTAATGAAAAAAATAAAACAATGGAGTTGTATAAAATTATTCCTTAAAGTAGGCATTTAATGTTTCCTGAATAAATGAATACCTCCATACACAATAGGTCGTTTCTGTTGAGTATTTAAATGAATTCAAAAACTGATAAACTATGTGACGTAAAGAAGTAAATGCTATCTTAATTGTTTATGTGACATAAGCATTTTCAGTGTCCAGGAGGTACAGAAAAGCACTATATTCATTTGTTCACTCAACAAAGATCACAGAAATGCCTTCAATGGGCTAGGTTAGGGTACAATGATGACTGAGAACAAGGCTCCCTGCCCTCATGTAAATTAAATTCTAATAAGTTGGACATAAATTGAATAATCATAAAATAAATATAAAATATAAATGATGTTTGGATTGAGCCTTGAAAGGTCAGTAGGTGTTAAGTAGACGATGATAAAACAGAACAAGATGTGCAAAGGTCCTGTGGTGGGATGATCATAGAATATATAATGGAATGAAAGACCGCTATCAGAGGGGGCTATAACCTGTGCCTGTGCACAGGGTTCTTTAAGGGTGCATTATTTTGCAATTAGCTTTTTGATCACTAGATGGCAGAGATATACTAAGGCGGCAAAAAGCTGACTAAATTTAAATTTATGGAGGGTTTTAAGGAAGTGGGGGAGATCAGAAAATCTAGCAAGAAAAAGTGGGAGATGAAAAATTGGTTGGGGTGGGGGCACAGGCAAACGACACACCCCAAACTTGCAAGATCTGATAACGGACAGTAACAGAAAGCCAGTTATTGTTTTATTTTCTTTCAACAAATATTTGAGAATCTACTGAAAGCTGCTATTGTGCATTCCTTAAAATGAGGTAGTAACCACATCTCAGTTTTCAAAAATTCTTAGCATTTCTTCCTTCCACAAAGATCCATTAAACACCTGTTACCCACACTACTGTCTTCCATGCTGTGAGGCATACAAAATAAAAAGATACCCCTCCTTTCAAGATTTTCAATAAATATGTGGTAAAAATGCAAAATTATTGAATATAATACAGTAGTTATAAATACAAACTATCCTTCATTGTAGGAATATAACTGAACTCAAACTTTTTGATCATAGATGAAAACTTATTTAAATGACCATTAATACCAGTCATGATTTATGTCAAATTATAATATTTACAATAAGTAGGTTCAGTCAACATACTAACAACAGTAACAATATAGGACTGTAATTACATACTATAAATAATGGCAAATTCTGGGATCAAATAAAGAGGTTTCAAAGTTGCTGTATGGTCATTTCACAATGCAATGGTCATTTCACTGTTTCACAACTGCACTCACAGGCTGTACAAATTGGCAAGTAACTTAGCATTTGCAGCTTTTGTGGGAGCCAGTACTACATGAGAAGAAGGTACATCTTTTGAATGCAAAAAGACATCAGAAGAAACAAAATAAGTAGAGTTTTGGAGAATTTGACATCATTCTAGCACGAGGAATTAAAAATAAGATGGGGCACTGGATATCATAGGTCCTCCATCAGACTCCAACTAGGTTCTACCCACATACAATTGGAAAAAAAAAATTTGCTCACATGGAGATGTGAAGTGTAAAATTCACATCTAGCATAAAGATTCATAAAATTTTGGAAGTAAACACTTGTATAGCAAGGGATGCTTATTAAGCATGTGAGAAAATACTACACTAAAGCAAAAGGGAAGTTTTCAGCATGGTATAAAATTTATTCAAGAAGATATCTTACTAGAGAAGTTCAATCTCTAGCTAGACATTGAATAAAACAAAACAAA
This sequence comes from Lynx rufus, assembly GCF_022079265.1. Taxonomy (NCBI): domain Eukaryota; kingdom Metazoa; phylum Chordata; class Mammalia; order Carnivora; family Felidae; genus Lynx; species Lynx rufus. The sequence continues at coordinate 27,160,743 of NW_025814829.1, read as the reverse complement.
ACAAAAAAATGGACTGGTAAAAACAAGGAGGAAAAGCATTTCTTATGAAGGAAAAACCACAAGCAAATGTACACAGAAAGTGACAGAGGCAGAGGGCCCAAGTCATGAAACCATCAAACTTAACTTTGAAAGAGACTTCAAGAAATAAGTTTGGTTCAGCTACAATAAGCAAGATCAATGTTTCCTTTCTTTTCACCACAATGGTTTCCGGATAGCACTTCTGACAGTTTGAGTGGTGAGAAACATTCCCCTGGTGCACGATGACCAGGTGATCTTGCAGTTACCATTTTTGTCACTAGATGGCAGACAGATCCTAATAAGGCAAAATGCTGAGTAAGTCTAAATTTATGGGGGGTTGGGAGAAGGGGGAAAAGTAAGGGATATATGTAAATGAATGGGAAAACACACTTTTTTAGGCTTCATAAAATTAAGATGCTTTTAATATATGAATTTTTTAAAAAATTGGTACTCTCTGTGTTACTGTCCCCATTTTAGGGTTGAAGTAACTGAGGTCCAGAAGTGTTACCTTGCTTACCCAAAGTCCATAGCAAAACCCCAACCTTAAGACAAAATAAATAAATAAAAATTAACTATACAATACATGCATGAAATAATATGAAAAAAACGAAACTCTACCATATGTAATTATAATGGCAATACCTTAAGAATTCATGGTATTTTACTGAAGGGTTTTAAAACACATATTGCAATTTATTGGTAGTGGCTAAAGCAGAGTGAATTGACTTATCTATGACTGATTTGCTTCAGTGTGTTTGATATTTTACATACTGTACTGTTTTTCATTAAATACGTAATTTATCACAAATTTTGGTCAACATTTTCCCTATTTTTTTCTGTTTTTACAAATTAGGGAACCAAAAGCTTAACAAAGTGAAGTGTCTTGGGGAAGATTAGACTAGTGACAAACCTAAGATTCCAACCCAGGTGTTCCGGTTCCCTGAACAGAACTCCTTTTGTTAAAATTACATTAGATACATAAGTTCTCAGAGACTCAGAAGAAATAACTGTCTGAGAATTAACCCGAGAAAGACTTTCTTAAAATGGCAACTTTTAACCTCATTTTTAAAGTGGACAGTTACAGAATGACCATGAGTCTTAATATTCTTGGTAGGTGAAACGGCACGGTGAAGAGACAAAAGATTAATACGCTTTTCCAAAGACACTGAAGACATATTCCTGTCAAGGCAAAAGAGTACATTGGAAGGATTAACAAGATATGTATTTGGTGAAGTCTGATGAATTCAGCTGATGAGGGCTGTTATTAGACTAAGATAATAAGATTTTATAGAAGCATTAAAATTACATTTCTGAGCAGTTGAGTGCTATGTGAGACTAGTTGAGGAGGATGACTTTGAAGTGGTCCATGGGGCCCCTGGGTGGCTCAGTTGGTTAAGCATCCAACTTCGGCTCAGGTCATGATCTTGTGGTTTATGAGTTCAAGCCCCTCATCGGGCTCTGTGCTGACAGCTCAGAGCCTGGAGCCTGCTTCGGGTTCTGTGTCTCCCTCTCTCTCTCTGTCCCTCCCCTGCTCGTGCTCAGTCTCTCTCTCTCTCAAAAATAAATAGAAACATTAAAAAAAATTTTTTTAAGTGGTCCAGACACATCCAAGAGCCCTTTACCAGTTCTTCCAGTTCGCCATGATCTGGTCTTTTTGGTTAGCTTTATTCACTTAATTCTCTACGATTCAGGTATCACCTGACAGATGATCTCTTATAAAAGTAATATTTCATTTTAAGTACATTCCTGTCTTACTAAATCCTTGAAACCAAGAATCATACCCTTTAATTCATTTTGCCTCTAATTCCACTTCCATTTAGAATGTAAAGAATAGCAAAAGAATGTCAACTCCCATCCTAACAATGAGAAAAAGCTGGGTTATTTAAAAAAAAAATCCCACAAATCCTAATTCTTCTTGGACCTATCAGAGAGCTGAATTGTAAGGCAACCAAGCAAACCAAATTCCAAAGGGTTACAAGCCCTTCTGAGGAGAGATGAGACACAAGACCTATTTCCTCCAGGCAAAGCACGAGGAGAGAGGTAGCTGGCATATAAGCAGGGGAGAAGAAATCTGCTAAGATAATAGCCTTAAAGACCAAGTATGAGCTAAGATGTCAGTTTGGAATAGTTAGGAGTCTCAAAGGCAAGGGGAGATTGTACTCGCAAGCCCTCTTCCACAGATAAAATCGTGTATTTGCTAAATCAGGCAACCCTATTACCTGGTGCTACAGGGAAAGGCTAGGGGCAAGACGGGAGACTGAAAAGAGCTCCCCTTGGGGGTACAGGCAAGCAGGAGGTGATAAGCTGCTGCAGGGAGGCATGTATGAAGCCCTACTTACTTTATAAGAACATTCATTTATGTATAAGAAAAGTCATACAGTCATGGCATATAGTCAGCAAACTCAATCCCAAAATTCTGGGGGAAGGAAAAAAACAGAAACTCCTTTAGGGAAGAGCAAGAAACACTCTGAGGCACAGGACTCTACTCTGTTAACAAGTGGAAATCTACCACCAGTGGGGAGGGGCAGGCAGCCCTCAAACTGCCCAAGACCAGTCGCAGAAATAAGAAAGTTTATCTGCCATGAAAGGAAGCGGAGGGATGTTGAGAGGCACAGTGGCACAAGACCTGCTAAGGCTGAAGCTGGACCAGAGCACATAAAACCCATAAGGCTAGGACTAAGTAACCAGCAACAGAAGTTAATTGCTGGAGGAGGGGCAAAAACATTGAGAGAGATCCCCTATGTGGCTCTAATATAGCTAAGGGTGATGGAGAAACACCAAGAAAAACCTGCCAGAAACTTCACTGGTAGTAGTCCACTCTAAGCACAAGATAATAGCAGCCAACTGCAGGTAATGACATCAACAACAAAATCCAAGGCAGTTCAATTTGTGATGCACACATGGGGTCCAGTACTCAAGAACTACCAGACATAAAAGGTAAGGGGAAAAAAAGATGGATGCATAAACAGATGAGATGACAGTAGAAAGATGAAATCCATATAAAAGAGTCAAATTGAAATGACAGAAAAAAAAAACCATAAGAGAGAAATTCTTTTGATCAGCTCATCAGCAGACTGAAGAAAATAAAATGAATGAACTTTAAAACAGGTCAATTCTATTGACCAATCTGGCATTTCTATATGCTAACAGTGAACTCTCTAAAAAAACTCAGTATGGCACTGGTATAAAAGCAGACATAAAGGCTAATGAAACAGAATCAAGAGTCCAGAAATAAACCCATACATATATAGTCAACTATTTTTTTTTTCAACGTTTATTTATTTTTTTGGGACAGAGAGAGACAGAGCATGAACGGGGAAGGGGCAGAGAGAGAGGGAGACACAGAATCGGAAACAGGCTCCAGGCTCTGAGCCATCAGCCCAGAGCCTGACGCGGGGCTCGAACTCACGGACCGCGAGATCGTGACCTGGCTGAAGTCGGATGCTTAACCGACTGCGCCACCCAGGCGCCCCAATATAGTCAACTATTTTTGATAAGGATGGTAAGAACACTGAATGGTGGAAGGATGGTCTCTTCAATAACGGGTGCTGGGAAAATCAGATATTCACAGGCAAAATAATAAAACGGCAAAAATTTCATCTTAAACAAAAATTAACTCAAAATGAATTAAGGACTTAAATATAAGACCTGAAATCATAAAACTTCTACAAGAAAAAGCTCCGTAACATTAGTCTTGGTAATGACTTTTTAGATAGGACATCAAAAGCACAGAAAATGTGCAACAAAAACAAAAATCAAGTGGACCTACATCAAACTAAAAAGCTTCTGCACAGCAAAAGAAACAATCAGCAAAATGAGAACAATCAACAAAATGAAAATTTCTTCCATTCTCATGGAATGTGAGAAAACATTTGCAAATCATATATCTGATAAGGGGTTAATATGCATAATACATAAGGAACTCATGCAATTCCTACAGTAGTCAAAGAAACACCACAAATAATCCAATTAAAATGAACAGAAACTTGAATAGACATTTTTACAAAGAAGACATAAAGATAGCCATCAAGTACATGAACATGTGCTCAATATCACTAATCATCAGGGAAATACAAATCAAAACCACAATGAAATACCACCTCACACCTGTTAGAATGGCTATTATGAAAAAGACAAGAGATAATAAATGTTGGCAAGGATGTGGAGAATGTTGTGCACTGTTGGTGAGGCTGTAAATCGACGTAATCATTATGGAAAACCATATGAAGATCCCTCAAGAAATTAAAAATAAAACTACCATGTTTAGCAATCCCATTTCTGGTTATTTATCAGGAGGAAATGAAATCACTGTCTCATTCAGATATCTGGTCTCAATGGTCACTGCAGCATTATTCACAATAGCCAAGACATGGAAACAACCTAAATGTCTATCGATGGATAAATGCATAAAGAAAATGTGGTATGTGTACAATAGGATATTATTGAGTCATAAGTAAAAAGGAAAACCTGCTATTTGTGACACTGATAAACCTTGAGAACATTAAGCTAAGTGAAATAAGTCAAAGAAAGATACATACTCTGTCACTTATCTGTGTAACCTCAAAAAGCCAAGCTCATAGAAACAGAAAGTGGATGGGGCAGTTGCCAAGGGCTGGAAGTGGGGGAAATGAGATGTTGGTCAAAAAGGTACAAACTGCCAGTTTTGAGATGAATAATTTCTGGAAATGTGATGAACAGCATGGTGACTATAGTTAGCAACATTGTAGTGAATACTTGCAAGTTGCTAGAGAAAAACAAGTAAATGGTGATTCTGTAAGATGAAAAATGTTAACTAATTTTACTGTGCTAAATATTTCACTATACATTTACCAAACTTAAAATAAGTATCCAAACTGAAACACAAAGAGAAAAAGAGAACAAGAAAAACGACAACAGTGGCAGCAGCAACAACAACCACAAGAAAAACCAGAATAGGGCATCCAAGAGCTAAGGAATACTATCCATGGGTCTAATTCTTTCTGTTCCCAACACAAAAAGAATAGTGTTCATTACATTTTTGAAATAGGTGTTCATTAAATTTTTGTGAAAGTTCTTGTTGTAGACAGAATAGAAACAATATTACCTAATATTTATTAAACTTCTAGTGAGTGTTGGAAAAACAAATTCTATCACTAACTCCAATCTCCACAGTAACTCTATGGGAGTGGACATAGTTATCATCATTTTATAGATTTGAAGGTTAAGAGGATTAGAGAGGTTAGGCAAGTTGCTCAAGTTCCAATACCAAGCAAGTAGCAGAGCTGGTATTCTGGTCCGGGTTTGTTAAACTCCAAAGCCCAAGATCTTTCCTTCCACGTGGGGTCTTTCTACCTAGTCATGAATGTGATGTTAAGTGAAAAGGAAGAATAGATACAAAGGTCAATGAAGCAAAGTCTGAGTTTGTAAATTCAGTAAGACAAGGTAAATGATCTTGAAAGTAGTCCTTGCACCTAGTAATGTTCAGAGGAGGTACATGACCTTGAAAACTGTAAACTAGCACACAGCAGATATGTAGGTAGTTTTTGTTGAATTGAGGTAGATTGTCTTTCCATTATGGTATTGTCCATTGGGTTCATATTGCACCATTAATTACATTAGTGGAAGCTTATTTGAATTAATATTAAGTTAGGGACTATTCTAGAATTCAACTAGAAATCTCCATATTAGATCTTAGAGATAGAATATTTGAAATCAGAACTGATCCTTTACAGACTCATTTTACTGACGTTAGGGAGTTTCAGGAGGTTTTGACTTCTTTTAGTTTAGTTTGGCAAAATGCTGGATCAAAATCATCCTAGAAACACAGTACTTTAGAAATCATTTCTCAATTGTTAGAGATTATATACAACCTACCCAATGGCAGCATTGTACCAGCTATTCTAAAAGGCTCTCTCTCTCATTGAAGTATGTTAATGAATGGAAAGAAGGAAAGAAGACCAGTACTCATTACTCATCTGTGGTTACAAGCAATACGATTGTGAACTGTTAATACTTTTAAGCCAATTTTTTAGGACAGTACATATGCAAAGTAATTATGTTAACTGTAAATATTTAAAATGTTGTTTTATTATTTTTCCTGTTCTTTAATATTTGCAAATGCAAAATTTAACAAAGCTCTTGCAGTAACTTTTCAGTACTGAGAAACTGTTGATCGGCATAAATACAAGTTGTATACAGCTATTAAAAATTATTCCCAAAGCAAAACAGATAAATAAATTTTTGATAAATGGCAAACTATTTGTAATTTCACTTTTGCTGACAGGGTTTCAATATTTCAACATTTAAAAAGGTTTCTTAATGCACCACAAGTCCACTGTATTTTCGGTAAAACAGAATTTGGTTACTTTCGCTAAATGATGTGCAGATGATTTTTCTAGCTGGCATAAACAATTAAAAAGTCAGTAATGACTAACAAAATAATATTATTTCCAACCACTTCGATAAACTATGTTTGTAAAAAGTACGTAACCAAGATTAAAATATTTTATTGTAAAATGATTACAGCTGATTTTGTTTTTCAGATTATCACATCACTATGTCATAAGCATAAATATGCAAATGTATGGAGAGAGTCTTAACACAGAAACAACATTTCTGTGTGAATGCAGCAAGAAGCAAGAATCTTAACAGAAATTGTAATTACTCTATATGTATTTCGGTTTCAAAAGCATTATCTTACAAATATCAAAGACATCAATAAACACAAAGAGGGAACAGGCTTCTGTGAAATGGCAGTCTTATTCTCAAACATTAGAAACACCATAAAGAACTTCCAGAGAAGGGTCCAACACAGTAGTCTTATTTTGAAACTGGCATGAGGGCACAGGCTAACTTGTTAAGATATTTATGTATTGCTGTAATATTTTGTGTTCTGTATCAGGAAATATAATAATGTGTAGTAGACACAAATCCAGTTCAAATTATAATAAGAGTCTATTATACTCTGGTAGTTATAATCTGCTGACATTCCTGGAAATTTTTCTCTCTTGAGGGACATTAATAGGCAGCAGCAGTAACCCCTACAAAGAAAAGACTGGCTTCCCTTTTCATCAACACTAACATTGATCTCTGACCAACCTTAAAAGCAGTTCTAGATATAAAACAGGAAGAACATCATCATTTCTTTATCCCAGGGTGTCTGGGAGAACATAAGAATTAGTCCATTAAAAATGGGGTACTTTTGGAATAGAGAGCTATTGTTATTTTTACCAAAAGCCCATAAAACAATTAAAGAAGTAATGGGGGGGGGAACTCTAAGTTAAATAGAACAGAAAATAGGGAGGAAAAATATTAGTGACATGATTGTTGATGTAAAGTCTAAAATGGTAATATTCATTATATTTACTGGGGCGCCTGGGTGGCGCAGTCGGTTAAGTGTCCGACTTCAGCCAGGTCACGATCTCGCGGTCCGTGAGTTCGAGCCCCGCGTCGGGCTCTGGGCTGATGGCTCAGAGCCTGGAGCCTGTTTCCGATTCTGTGTCTCCCTCTCTCTCTGCCCCTCCCCCGTTCATGCTCTGTCTCTCTCTGTCCCAAAAATAAATAAATAAACATTATATTTACTAAAGGGAAAACCAAGTAGTTTTGTTTTTATTTCAAGACTTTCTAATAAATGACATAGTCAATTGTGGCAATAAATTTGAAGAGTAAAATTATAATATTAAAAAGGTACATTTCAATCTAGGATTACCTCATAATACATACTGAACATATTCACATAAGTGAAATTATCTTCCACTACTTCTTTTTAATATACTTGATATTATTCAGCAGTGCTAAATGTTTAAAAAATGAAGTCCTAGCCAGTTACTGAAAGGAACTGGCTTTGGATTATTTCTTTGAAAAAATAATGTTCTCAAACAATTTTATGACAATACAAGTGTGTCAATGTGTATTCTATTGTGTTTCTAAAAGAGAGTATTCTGAAAGGCAAATTTTATAAATTTTTTGTCTATAACTATCATTATACATATCAAAGTAATATATAATGCCCACTAGAGGGCATTCTTGTAATCCATAACTCAATGGGGGGGGGTGGAGGTGGGGTACAGATTTTAAACTATAATCAAATTGGATATGTTGGAAATTAACATTATTTCAACAGAAAACAACAGAGGAAAAAAATAACTTTATTTAAAATTAAAGATATAGTACCCTTATTTTTCCAACTTGACTTAAAAGATTAATTTTATAATATATATATTATATATAATATATATATATTTATATGTATTAGTGATATTAGTATAGCTTAGACTAAATACATGCTATGTCAGAGTGACTTTGGGACAGACTACGAGAATGTGTTTTCATTTAGGCAGTATTTTTGGTGGGCATATTTTAATAGAAACACATTTACTTATTTCAAAATATTTTTGCCATTTGGAACTTTCTAATAGATTTCCCTAATCACTTTAATTCAACAATTTAGTTTGATCATCATAATATGCTCAATCCTGAGCTAAATCACAGAAAATGCTAAAAAAAATAAATAAATAAGGGGTTTCTGCTTATCACAATTTGGTTAAGCTTACTTTTATTATTTTTTAAAATTTACATTAAATATTCTTTCCAATTATTTGGGCCTCCTCCTTCATATACCCATTTCTTCTCTGTCCCCCCAGGTCACAATTATCTTTCTCACTGTGATTTGCAATCACCTTTTTCTTGGTCAGAAGAAGCAAGTGGTGTCTTTCCTCTGCAAACAATGACTATGCCATTTCTTTCTTGACCAATAAAGCAAAGCTACTGAATGGACTGTATTTTTCCAAAGATCCCAACAAGTGTGCCATTTTCTGCAATCTATTATGTCACCTGAGCAACAAATGCTGTCTTTAATTACATTCATTTTATTCCCAGAATCCACCGAATTCCAATGAAGAAAAGAGTGTCAGAAACACAATACTATACACCACATCCTACTAGGTATGACGATCCCATCATTTATTATGCTTAGGAACTAAATAATTTAGAGAATCTGAGTTTTTAATCTTAATAAATTTCACAGCAACTTTAATTTCATCTGCAACATTTTAAAATATGGAATTATCTGTAAAGTGTAAGCCACCTGATTGCTCATATTTTAAAACATGCTTATATACTAGAATTTCTTTTAAGTCCCCATTCAACCAAAATGTGGTTTTGAAATATCTTACTTGCAAGTCTCCACATGCCAAAAAGGTACATACGACTTCTATGTACATTCCTTAAATATAAATGTGTATTACTTGTAATTATAAAATGAACTCATGGCAGTCATGCTATATTCCATAAATCCATTAGGATGATTGATAAACCATTAAATACCTAAGGACTCAAAATGATCGCATGGTTTCTTTTGAAGTGTGCATTATCACCTTCTATAATGGGTAAAATGGAAAATCACATAGAGCACATTTTATGGTGTAAATATCTTCCTTATTTATGCATTCCAAAGGTAGCTCTTCATACCATAAACTATTGGTCTGTATGTGAATATATTTTAAACACAGAATAAATGATCACTAGTTTAATAGTACTTGGTCTTAGTAGAAATTATGACTATTAAACATAACTCTATTTCTAATCACTATATTTAGGTTCAAGTGTTGACTATGTTCCACGTTGTGAGTATTTACCAACAGGCACACTACTTTACATTATATTACAACTGAAAAAAGTAATTTTCCATTCATATTTCCTCACGCTGCTTTTACACAGTTAACTGGACAGGTTGAAAATAAATCTGAGTGCACTGCTATTTGTCTCAGACCTGAAATAGTTAAGAGTGGTATGTGTGCCAGGGTTTTAATAGGGCTTAACAACAAAAAGCTTCAATCCTCCACTTTCACTAGATTTTGTTGCCGTGGTTTTGCTTGCTTAGGGCCATCCATCTGTTAATGTTGACTTGTAATATAGCTAAGCTCCTGCTTGCAGTACACTAGTCTAGTTGGTTGGTGTGTGTGTGTGTGTGTGTGTGTGTGTGTGCGCACGCACGGGCGCGCATGTGTGTGTCCTATACAGACACTCAGATACGTACACATTACAATTGTCAGAGTAAGTTAAGAATGGCTAATATTATTAAAAATGGAGCAGTATCTTAGATTCATATAAATTTTGCACATTAAAGGAATTTCTCATTCTTAGAAAATTCCAGTACATTTTTACAAATAAGTGTTTTAAAACACAATTTTCAGTGACAGAATTAGTCTAAATGTTGTTCACTAAGAGTACAGTATTTGTTCTAAAATAGAATTGATGAAAGAAGGTAAGTGTGCAGTCAAGATGAAAACTGTTCTGCACCATGACCGGTGGCAGTATTCTCCATGGACCCAACTGGCCCTGTTTTCAATAAAACCCGAGGAGGATCCTTTCCCTGGAGTCCTGTTAGGCTGGGGCTGCTGTTGGAACTGTCATGTTCACACAAAAGGGAAAAGGGTTGGGTTTTACAAATGTGAAGCCTAATTGGGAGATCTTCATGGCTGTACCCTTGACATTTATTTAAGCCTCATCAACAAAACAGGAAGTAACCGTACTAATTAGCAGACCAGCACACAAATTACTATTTGTTGGGGTGTAGATGCAGATTCATAATCTATTCCCAACATAAGCTAAGTAATGGCATATAGGCTTAAAACAACATACATTTTGATTTTGTTCTTTTCTATAGTACCCAAATTATGAAACGTTATTTTTTCACTTATTTAAATACATTCTTGAATTTAAATGACCATAATCTCATTTTCATCTTTTGAAAAACAGATGAAAATAAAGTGTGTCATTTATACACGTCCAGCTGGAAACTGGAAATGTAAAGTTCTTTACATAGCTGAGATCAACTTCTCAAAAAGATAAGGAATAGGATAAATAAAGCTCACATTCTTTATTTTGATAATTTTACTGACAAGAAAATGAGATACTTGAGGTCTTATAAACTTAGAAATCAAGAGATTTCTCAATAAAATAAGCTGTATATTTCTTCTCAAATCATAAACCAGGATCTGAAGTTATCCCTACTTAGAATGAAGACAGACAAATTTAGGGTCCCCACTACTTTAGTGAACTAGAGGATTGTTAGTGACTTTGGACAGTTACTACCAAGAGAGAAGAAAGTCAGTGCCATTGCGATAAGAGACCTGATGTTCAAGATATATGTATATGCATGAATGGGTAGAGGCCAATTATTAAGTGCCTGTTATGTGGCAGGTATTTTATATATATTATCTATAATAATGCCTATAGCATTCTAGCAAAATGACATGTATCGTTATTACTATTGCACAAATGTAAAAAGTAAGAAATGTAGAAAGTAAGGCTTAGGGACATTGTGTTTTGCTCAAAGCTAAATGCTAGTAGTTGTTTCAAAGTCAAGTCTCTCTGGCTCTCAACACCATACCTTTGTCTCTAAGGGCCCCTCCTCCACAAACATTCCACCCAACACAAAGGCAGGCCTGTAGTGGTTAGGTACTTAAATTCCAGAATCAGTCTGTCTGCTTTTCAATCCCTACTCTGCTCTTTATTACCTGGTAGAACTTTGGCCACGTCTTGATCCCTTTGCTGTTACTAAATCTGAAAAATGGGGTTAACAGTTCCCAGTGTGCTTGGATTGTTGGGAGTTTTAAAGTAATCACATCATTCACACAAACATGCAGATGGCCTCACTGTTCATCAAGGATCTGTCTCTTCCTCATGTTTTCCAAGTCTGCTCTAGTGTGCTTTGGTGTTACTCAACTCTAAAAACTGAAGTTTGGAAAACAGTAGGAAGGACCTCAGAGCTATCTAGATCACCAAACCCCAGAAGTCCTACTGAATCACATTTCTGTAGGTAACTGAATTCACCACATGGCAAGTCTTTTAAGAGAGGATGGTAATTTGAATAATCAAAGGTAAGATGGGGCCCAGAGACACCGGTTCCTCAGTGAGAGGCCATTTCCAACATGAGAAAGGGACGCTACTCTTCTAGCTCAGTGAGCCTGAGAGAAAGAAGAAAAAAAGTGCATTCTAAGTTTATTTCTACTCGTAGCCTTTATTTTTAAAAATATTTTCTTAGGAAACCAAGCTGTCTTTGAGAGAGGTATTACTAAGCCTGAGTATTACAAATGATAGACACTGGACAGAAGAGAACAAAGAAAGAAAACTAGATTTCTGTCCCTACGTACCTCTCCTGGGTACATCCACTGGATGCGAGCTCTTGGGACACTGACTTCATCTGTGGACCTGCAGTATCTAGTCCCATTTCCTGGAACGGCTGCATACCTCCTGAACAATTTTTTTTTTAATCCTTGTACATTATGAATCATGGTAAGTGTGTTTGTCTCTTCATTTTGGCTGCTAAGCAAGGGAATGGGACTTAGCTTCTTACTGCACTAACTTTCTCTCTGCCTCGAGTCTTACCTAAATTAAATATATTTTAGGGGCACCTGGGTGGCTCAGTCGGTCCAGCATCCAACTTTGGCTCAGGTCATGATCTCACAGTCTGGTCTGTGAGTTCGAGCCCCACATTGGGCTTTGTGCTGACAGCTGGGAGCCTGGAGCCTGCTTCAGATTCTGTGTCTCCCTCTCTCTCTCTGTCCCTTCCCCACTCTCGATCAGTCTCTCTCTCTCAAAAATAAACATTAAAAAAATTTAAAATAAGTTAAACAATTTTAATCTTTTAGGATTCTTGGTAAAATGTCCATTTATTTTTGGAAATAAGTAGAACATAAATAAATAAACATAATGTCTCTGATGTATTGATTGATACCTAGATTCTGCCTTTAACCATATTTGACTATTCTTAGAAATGCTTACGTATTTAATTGAAAATCTCAATGTGCTCAGATCCTAATATTACTGTGCTTGGAGAGACAGGAGTTAAGACTACTTACTGATTTGGAAATCATCATAAAACAGTATCTTCATGGTTGTAGTATCAGCTTCTATCTCTTGCACAATATACTAGATCATATCTTCTATTAAATCAATGAGACTGGATTACTACTGAAAAGTAAACTAAGGAACCTTCTGTGGTATCAGACCGCAAAGAAAAGGCGGTAGACTATGCCTGGTCCCTACTGACTTCCTTGCCCCAAATGCAAACAATGTATTATTCTAAGCTCATTTTCTCTGTAGTCTTTTCATTTGTGTAAGTAGCTCGGCTCTCATGTGAGAGCTGAGGCAACAGCAACCCACTAGCATAGGCTGACCTTAAACTTACTAAGCTGCAGGTTTATGATACAAAGATCCAGCCTCTAGATACTTAAAAGTATAGATTTTATTTCTTTTTTTGCAAAGAGGACTCTTGGGCAAATGATGACACGGCAACTAGAGATAGCAAAACTCTTCTGAGATTTTGTCACAGTCCTTAAAACCCTTCTCTGAGAACTGCTTTTCCTGTTTGCCCCTACTACTCGCCACTGTCCTTAGTAACATGGTATTCTCCTTGCTTTTCCGACAAAAGGTTACTGAACCAAGGATTAATGCTGGATCCAAGAGGGCTGTTGACAGTCTTCCAAAAGGAATTGGCTGTGGGCATTGTGGCCCATTCCTAGCAGCTGTTTGAACCAAGGGCCTTGCAAGCTCAATGTCAGGCTCATTGAGGAGCTGAGAAAGACAATCTACAGAATGCACAAAGAACAGCTATGCAGAGAGAAGAACAAGCCAGGGAGAGAGAGAGAGAAGCAGGTTAGGAGGTAAAGGGTAGGGAGGGCTGATATTCTTCCTTGATTTTTCCATTTTCTAGCTCCAGTCCTACCAGAGGGCTACATACATTCCTATACCTGGATACAAGCAAAGACAAAACATTAAATTATGATAAGTATTACTGGGTACAAATGATTGGGAGTATGGACTCTTAATAAATTCGGCTGCTAAAATATATATACACGGATATATACACCTATTTATATAAAGGAACACATGCATATATATGGAGAATACACACTGACTAAAACTCAGACCACTTGAAAAGTAAAGATTGTTATTCAGACATTAGCAGCACCTGCATAATCCATCTAAACATTTTGGTTTAACAAATTTCTGTTAACCAAGTAAGAAAAGTGTATTATAATTCTTAAAACAATAAGCCCTACTTCTCTTAATTCCTGTTAGAGTCATCATTTAGCATATTCACCTGAAAACCACAAAATGCTTATTGATGAATACAGATAGTTGAGTTAATGATTTTATAATAAATGATGGCTATGACAATTCAGGATAAGTATGCGATGAATGTAACCTATTATCCTGTAAGGCTTCCTTAATACAGTTTTCTCTATCAGAAATTGTCTGTCTAGGAATTAACAGAAAACACAGAAAACCATACATATGTAATATATTTTATAATTTAATTATCATAGAAATATGCTGCCATGTTAAAGAAAGGAAGATTTAAAATTTTTAATGAGGAGCTACAGATAGTTTTCCTAACTTAAAACTAACATTTAGGACAGACGTTTCTCTAATTCAAGTGTTTTCTTTCTATCGTAAAGCATCCTGTAAGTAACAAAGATCCCACTGGTTTTCACACAAAAATCTATCCACCATAGTAAATATAACCTAAATGCTCCAATGTTAAGACAATAAACATTTTGCAGAAGTTTTTAAGATGCTGAAGCTTGAGAACCAATAGGGATTGAACATACTAGTGATGGAAGAAAAATAGAGCTACTGATTGCAAATCTATCATTAGTTTACGGGTCAATACATGTTTTCCAGTTAACAGTAGTAGCCAGAGAAGGTCTCCATGCTTGTGGAATTATTACTTCATTGAAGGGCTTATTTTAAGTCATACGATCAGCATTTACTATCAATACGCTGCAATTAAGCAATACTGATATATAAAAACATAAGCTTATAAATGGATACAGCATAGAGAAGGCACTTAGAATGGTATAAAAAAGGACCCACAAAGGCAGAGATGTGTTTTGTTTCTCCTAGAACACCTAGAATAGTGACTGGTACACAGTAGGTGCTGAATGATCACACGGATAAGTTTTCTTTACAAAGGCGAAAGTTTCCACACAGCTTCACTGACTGTTTCTCCATCCCTAATGACACGTAGAAGCACTTTAAGGCCATCTCTACTCCTGCAGCGTCCGCAGATCCAGGAAAGCTAAGTGACTACTGAAGATGGGTTCTCATCGCACTCTGCCACTAACTTGTTATGAGTCTTAGGGTAAGTGACGTGACCATTCTGGCTATCAGCTCTCTTGTCTGTAAACTTCAGTGACCGGAATAAATGAACTATAATCCAGTTGAGGATTCTTTTTAAAAGCTAGTTTTCTAAGGCCACTTAAAATATGATTTGGTGTATACAAACTTTGTATCATTTAAACCTTCAGAAACATACTTATGAGGCAAAATCAGAGACACGCATAGCTTTAATTCTGAACACTTTCCCTCTTCAGGACGGTACTGTACATAATATCAGCATATAAGCAGAAGCTTTAAATATTTATAGCAAACAAATTATCTGACTTTAGAAAAACCAGACACATTACTTTATGTTCTAATTTATATAGATTATTTTAATGGTAAAATCCCCATGTATGAGTTTCATTTTACTTCTATAGTAGGAATCTGTGATTTCCTCCTCCTCATCAAACTGTTCACACTCTAAGACAATCACATGCTTGCCTCTGTCCCCTTACTGGAGAGCTCTACGAGAACATAATAAAGTAGGTAGAGACTGGTATCTGGAACAACTGATTCCTAATACTCTTGCAGCCTGCCCAGATGCCACCTACTCATCTTGACTGTAAATGCAGGTTTTCATATCATATGATAAAAAAAAAATTAATGGGTCCAAAATCGTTCTTAAAGAATGAATCAGAATTACATACTTTTAGAATTTGGAGACATAAGGGTAAATAACCTTACCTGGGCAAGCTTACGCTTTTCTAGATTTCCTCCCTTTTCATTGTGTAATGTGTAAACTGGTGTATATTGTACAGAACCAGAACAGGTCCCATAATCTTCTTCATTTTCCTACACATGAAGAAATATACAAGGAATTATTTTAAAATGCTCCTTTTATTACTTTTAGACAAACTATCCGATATAGATGCAAATACCAAAGTAATGCTTCAAATGTAAGTTTAAAAACTCTATTTCAGAAGAAAATGCACTTTTATATATTATGCATTAATGATTTCTAAATTAATCTCTTTTGAATAACATGAATAAAAGCTATTATTTACTCTCCATCACAAAAATGGAAGTTTCAAGTAGTATTTGTTCTTCAAAGGTAGATATTCAAAACAACTGACAAAATCTGTAAAGATATAATATGTAATCAAATTGAAAACACATATACATACACATAAATATTCATATACATGCAATATTCATAGATTCAAATACATATCTTCAAACACAATCTTTTATAAATTAAGAACATGCTTCAAATTAAAGTAGCTACAGTTAGAAAGTTCCTATAAAGCCAAATGATGGCATTCCTGGCTTGATTCTGCACCAAAGATCATCTTTTTAAAGAAATTCTCAGCTTGAAGCAAGAATTTCAATTGTGATATCAAGGCAATCAACTTTATGAAAACATACATCCTGTTAAAGCATCTTTGAAGATCTCCGTTGTTCTGTGATAAAATATGCAAACAATAAAGAGATTATTCAGTGGATGCATACAGAATGGCAGATAGTTGCCAGAGGGCTTGTTATGAAAAATACATTCTTGAACAAAGGGCTAAGCATATTTCAAACATCATTAAAAACATAAATCTCATGTGATTTGTAAAGTATGAGCTTCAAACTAATGCAAGAATCAAGGAAGAATGAAAAGAGTATGACGTACCTTATGTTTTAGCTTACTCTTCACTTCCTTTATTCCCTGCTTTGCATGATTTTTTGCCTAGAAAAAGGTAACGCAAGTGTCTGGCTCAGCATGGTTCTATTACCACTTAAAGAGTTAGTAGATGAGATCACACTCCATGAAACTTGCTAACTTCATATTATTTAGAAAAAGAACAAATTATAATCTAAAACTCTTAATTCTTCAGTGAAACCACACCACTTACTATTATATCTAAATTAGTGAAAACGCGATTAGTCTCTATTTGCATACTAATACCATACAAAGGCTAACATTTAGCCTATTTTGCCTCCTAAGCTATAGAAAACACAGCCCAGTCTTAATTTGCAATTGTGATTAACTGGTGGTGAAAGGAGAAAGCACAGCAGCAGGTTATTTGGGCAAATGTTTGGACTTTAAAGAAACGGGCAACTTTACAAAGCTTTACTGAAGTGCTTTTACAGGCAGAAACACGTTTTTATTAGCTCAGATATTTTAAAGTTATGGCTATTTCATGTACAGTTTTTCCGGCATAAATTAAAAGCCACTTAACAAAAGATGCTATCTTCATGTTCCATAGGGAATCTGGCTCCACTATTTGAGCGTCTCGGGTCCTGATGTGATTCCTGTGGGATATAATTTAACTAAAGACAACTGGCCTTGGCCTTTGTTCCATTGGAAATTCCCAGAGTGGCCACGGACGAAAAGAAAGGAAATTCACATTATGTTGTGTTTGCTCAGTATTTGATCATGTGCTGGGTACCTAACATGTATCAGCTCATTTAATCATTACAAATCTATGAAGTTAGGACAATTATTATGACATTTTTACAGATAAGGAAAGTGACTTAGAGATCGGTCTGCATAGCCTCATTCCAGATCTGGGTCTATTTAATTCCTGAGTCCAACTTCTCCCCATCAGAAAGGAGAAGGAAGAACTAAAGTTTTTAAAATATATCTACTGAATCTAAGCCTCACGCAAGAAAAGGCATTACAAGTCTCATTCTACAGACATGGAAACTGAGGTCATACAGACTAAAGACTTTCCAATTCCATATTCTTGCTCCTACCAAATCATCCTGCTTCCTGAATTACTTCTAGGAAGAGTGAATACATGTCTTCCCAAGTTCATTTAGGGGAAGGCTCTCATTTCTTTCTGGATAATATCTGTAGTACCTAATATAATATTTGGCATATAGTAACTGCTCAAGAAATGTCTTGAGGGGCGCCTGGGTGGCGCAGTCGGTTAAACGTCCTACTTCAGCCAGGTCACGATCTCGCGGTCCGTGAGTTCGAGCCCCGCGTCACGCTCTGGGCTGATGGCTCAGAGCCTAGAGCCTGTTTCCGATTCTGTGTCTCCCTCTCTCTCTGCCCCTCCCCCGTTCATGCTCTGTCTCTCTCTGTCCCAAAATAAATAAACATTGAAAAAAAAATTAAAAAAAAAAAAGAGATGTCTTGAACTCAACTAAACAATTATTTCTTCATTGTATATGAGGCAAAATCAAAACATGCTACACATAGTAAAAGATGACCTAAAATGCCAAATAACACTAAATTATACTCCCATGGTTCTTTGGAATTAATAAAGCATTTTCACATTGTTTTATTGTTAAAGCCTCTGAATCTATTTAAAGGGTCCTGTATTAATCCCTACATTCTCATTAGGTAAAAATGAAAAATTACCAAGAAAATGTGCCTGTCTCTATCTTCTAGAATTTTTATCCATATTTGCTCACATTTTGTCATATTCTAATTTACCTAAATATTCTGTAACCTTTCAAAATCCACTTGATTCACACTAATCTTTTCAGAAGCTCTTCAGTATACAGAGTTGAATCTAGTGTCAGTCATGGTTCTGTAATTCATGGGCTGATTCCCTTATGCATCTCTTGTCCTACCCTCCTCCACTGACCTCTTTCAGATGATCTGGAAGATGGGGTACAGGCTCTATCCTTTTCAATCTACCAAGTTGAAACTTACCAATAAACAAGTATTCTTTACAGAGAAGCACCCAGCAAATGGCTTTGGCTAATAATTTAAAATACAAAAACCTAACAAGAAAGTTGACTCAGAAATGCTTTTAGCCAAATCAATTATGTATTCACTTTACTGTTATTTTTTTAGATTTCTAAGAAAGTGTATCTGTTAATTCTAGTTTTCTTTATGGCCCCTCTAAGCACAGAAAAATAGAAGTATAAAACGCATAGAAAAAAATGTTTCAAGTACAGAAAAACTGTTCTAAGTATAGGACAAAGTCATTATCTCCTTCAACAAAACATATTCAGCTCCTTTGTAGTACATGCAAAGTACAGAGCAAAGTAACGGTGACACAAACATGAAATTAGCAGGGACAGTACCTCTCCCCCTCCCAGTACCTGCCACACTCACTGCTCTAACTCAGATAACCAGCATAAGGCCTTCTTCATGGGAGGTACTCAAACAATTTACTGAATGAATGAAAGTTTAAAACACGGTTCCTTTTTTAAAACTTTACTATCTATAGAAACACAAGTAAATAAATTCTGTTAAACCCACACAAGAGAGACTGGGAGTTTTGTTCATAGTAATTTGTGGTCAAAGGAGGAATTTCAAGAGTTCGTATTTCAGAATATGAGCAGCCTGGAAAGATGAGTTTTAGATACAACTATGAAAGTCACAAATTGACTTTCTTGTCCCAAATCTCTTTGGCTTCTTGATTCATGTACAACATGATGACAAGATCATAAGATAAATAAAGGAAAGTGATTAGGTATATTCTGAAGACCTTAAATTGCCTGAAATCAATTTAGGGAATAATCTTTCAGAGAGCACAATTTTTAATCTGGAAACATTTGACTCTTCTGCAGAAGAGCGTTCTCAGCAAAAAAATAAAATACTGATTAGAAAGATAGAAATATGAATAATGAATGAAGTTTTAAATATGTTTGCTTTATTTCTGGGTTTTTGTGGGAAAATATGAGTGAAGTTAGGGAGAGAAACACATACTTAGCAAAATAATACAATACATTTTCTCTGAGCCTGAGGAAAAACTTCAAGTGTTTGCTCAAGGAATTAAATGAAGGGCACTTGACTGGGAAACCTTTTTTAGAATCTTAAATGAATGTGAAAAACAAGGCTAGTCTGATGTTTCACATGGCAGCCAAGTGCTACTTCATTGTAAAAATTAAAATCTCTTCAAAACTGTATATAAATCAAACCACCAGTATTATAGTGAAATAGAGTGATATACACAGAGAGGTTTTCCAGAAAAGCCATGAAACAATCAACCAAAAGGCAGAGGCTGATGTTTCCAAGGCAAAATGATGAAACCTTCGTACTTTTATTTTTATGATAAGTCTTCAAATAGTTCAGAATTTTGGCACCATATTTTTGAATCAACTCTGTAGATTAGCTGTGCTACTATAAAATGTAATCTTTGAAATTGACTTTTTTTAAACAATAATGGTGGCTACACATATTTGTCATAATTGTACACCACAGCAAGAATATAAGTTCTATGCTTATTAAAATACATTATTCCATTACTAATTCAATCGTATCATTTCCTTTACTGAGAAAGCATTTGAAGATAAATTCTTATAAAATCAAAACTACTGCCCTGAATATTTTTTAGAAATATGAAATATACATGACCTGTGGCATTTAAAAAATTACTTCATTGAATACCAATCTACTAGTTCCTACCTCAAGTAGCTCTAGTCTAATATTAGAGATGAAGATGCCCACAGGAAAACCTGTGCTGAAACACAGGTATGTCTGAAGGTCTTATGAGGACCTGGGAGGTATATAAACCCTGTGAATGTGGGGTTGGAAAATGTTTTCTCAGGGAAACAACTAATGCCTAAACTAAGTCTTATAGGATGAATTAGTGTTTACTCGGTGGACAAAACCCAGAAATAAATGTCCCAAGTAGCGGAAATGGATTGTGTAAGAACAGAGGCAGAAGAGAAAATCTTGCATTCATGAGGAGCACTCAGGATCTGGAGAGAGAGGGTAAGCTCGTGGAATTGGGGTGAATTGAAACAGGACACAAAAGGGGTTAGGTCTTGAGGGTATTAGTTAACATATTAAAGAGATTTTAATTTTATTAATTGTTTATTGTTATTGCTATTGAACAGCTGTTTTTATTTTATTATATGCCATGGAGAATCACTGAAGAATTTTAATTATGGAGAGTCAAGCATCTTTGAGGGAAAAGAACTTACCCTAATTTTCTGTTTTTTTTTCCTATTTGAACCTCAGTATACAATGAGAATTTAAAATATGTCAATAAATTAAAAAGTCAAATCTCTAAAAATGGCACTTCATAAGGGACTGTTGCAATTTGAGTGCACAATTTTCCTGATTGCTTTGAAATAAAATGAAGAATTGGTTTTAAATTACATGAAAGGAATATCCTTTCTACATAATAATTTCAATAACTGAATTCACTTTGATCAATATTAACTCCACAAATTTTTTAAAAAGTTTTTTTTAGAGAAAAAATGGGGGGTCCCTCAGTGGCTCAGTTGGTTAAGTGTCTGACTTCGGCTCAGGTCATGATTTCACAGTTTGTGGGTTTGAGCCCCGCATCAGGCTCTGGGCTGACTGCTCAGAGCCTGGAACCTGCTTTGGATTCTGTGTCTCCCAATATCTTTGCCCTCCCCCCGCCCCCACTCCTGCTCTCTCTCTCTCTCTCAAAATCAAATAAACATTAAAAAAAACATTTTTTTTAAAGAAAGAAAAAAATGGGAGGTATTCTAGATTTACATGTTTGTTAGCTAGGAAAATGTAAAATTTTATCAATAAGAAAACTTACAAATTTATATGCTGTCCGTACAGCTGGAGTTGCTTTGGTCATTGCTGTGTTAAACAGTGCACCTCCTCTCTGCAAACAAACAAACAAACAAACCAAAAAGACGTATTTCCAAAATTTTTAAAACCAGATTAACCTGAAAACAAAGCATTATTAATAGCAGAGAAAAAGAGGTTTACTTACAAATTAAACAAAGACCTATAGAAGTTACTTCAGATTTAGTCTTTTCAAGCTTTCATATACCATGTATGGTCATTTCAGATAAAATGTAAACCCTCTACTCCGTTCCTTTAGTTGGTATAATACATGATTTAAAAATCATTTCATCTTTGCAGTTTAGGCAGACTAGAGCAATAGGACCCATCATAGGTATGTAGTTAAAACTTGATAAGAAAGAAATATAATCTGGGCACCGGGGTGGCTCAGTCTGTTAAGCATCCAACTTTGGTTCAGGTCATGATCTCGCGGTTCATGAGTTCGAGCACATCAGGCTTTGTGCTGACAGCTCGGAGCCTGGAGCCTGATTCAGATTCTGTCTGTCTGTCTATCTGTCTCTCTCCATCAAGAATAAATAAACATTAAAAAAAAAAAGAAATACACTCAAACTGTTTATCAACTGTTTTAAGGTTGGGCGATACAGTCTAAATCTCTGGAGGTGAGTTTTACATTTAATAAAATCGTATTAACAAAACACATTACCAGAAATGATAAAACTCCTCTCAAATCCTATTTCTCCTTCTAATTCCTTTGTTCTAGGCTATAAGGTGACAAAAACATCTTGATTTTCAAAACAAGCCATTTATCTCTGAACAAAAGCTTTCCATTTTAAAATTATGAATATCAAACTATAATAGCATAAAATAAAAATATTTAAAATGTGACAAAATATACAAACATTTTAAATATTGCTAATAAATAGCATAAGTATAAGCAGCATCCTTTTAGTGAACATTTCTCCATATATTTTGAGTGAAGGAGGAAGAAGTGGTGAAGGGTTATCATTACCTTGACTGTATGCACCCACTGTTGATACGACCTCGGGTTCCCTGGAATATATAAAAATAAGATGTCAGGACTATTTGATCAAAAATATATCCATCAACTAAAATTCATCAAGAACTAATACTTCCAGGATTTTAACAAATTTTGTTTATCTGCAATGTTGTGAAAAAGGCAATAGTATTGTAGAATAAACTGCTCTAATTCTTAGAAACACGGTAATTAGCATTTCCAAGAATAGACACGGTTTTCTTTAGTCACATATGAAGGTAATATGTCAAAACACTCTATCTTCTTTCGTTTTAATATTGTATTAAGAGAGGAAAAATATGCTGTCTCTTTTAAAATCCAAGGTTCCTATGTCTTTTATACCATATTTTGTGTTTTATGTCTATGTTGTCTTTAAAAAGTTTGCCTCTTTTATGCAATTAGGTTCACTTAAAAATAATATTGCAAGTGCACAGAGAAAGAAAAAAACTAAAAAGGGATTAAAAAATGCAAAAAACCAGGGGCGACTGGGTGGCTCAGTTGGTTAAGCATCCAACTCTTGGTTTCAGCTCAGGTCATGATCTCATGGTTCAGGAGTTCAAGCCCCATGTTGAGCTCTGTGCTGACAGCACAGAGCCTGCTTGGGATTCTTAATCTTTCTCCCTCTCTTTGTCTCTCAGAATAAATAAATAAACATTGTTTTAAAAAATGCAAAGAACCTTGAAGACAAAATATTCTACAGTTTTTAAATATCAACATTAATTGATAGCAAATTTTACTTTAATGCAATTAAACTACAGTCATAGTTCTGTAGATACTCTGTAGTTGTAAATCCAAGGTTGAAAATATAGTACCCAAGGAAATATAAAACAAATGAAGGTTTTAGTCTACAGGGCATTGTGGTTATTAGAAAGTCCAAATGCTGACCAATTCTTTTTTTTAAAATTTTTATTCAAATTCCAGTTAGTTAACATACAGCATAATAGTAGTTTCAGGTGTACAATATAGTGATTCAACACTTCTGTACAACACTTGGTGCTCATCACAGGTGGACTCCTTAAAACCAGTTCTAAAAACCTAGTCATCATATATTTGGTTGCAAGTATGGTAATTTAATCAATAAAATGGTAGTACAAGGCAAAAAAAAGAACACGATCTCAAGTAATGTTTTATATCAACTGACTTAGATTTCATGTACCTTCTTCATTTAAATGCTTAAAAAACATGGCTATTCAAAGACTATCTGGTACAAAGAATCCCTAAAACAGATTAAGGTCGCTTCTTTTTTTAATGGAGGTATAACTTAGATATAACATTATATCAGCTTCAGATATAGAGCATAATGATTCGATACATTGGGAAATGATCACCACAATTAATCTAGTTAAATCTGTCACCATACATGTTCTCCACTTATGTACAGTTGTGTCCTTTTAAAAAATTCATTACCTTGCTGTCATAAAACAGAGGCAGAATGATTCCAGCCCAAGAATTTATTTCCAGCTGTTCTCTTTGCACTCCTAACCAACATCAGGCAAAATGTGTTCAGCTCTAAAATTACTCCTGTAATTAAAATCTTTCTCTACTTTAAAAAAAAAATCAAGAAACAACCCCCAATTGCTAAAAACATCGCTTACGACTCAGCACGGCACTTAACTGGAAGAAAATATATGGCAAAATAATATTTTTTTCTAATTTTGTGAAATGATTATAGCAAAAAGTGTCTACTTAAAATAGCCTGTGTAACTGAAATGTGCACTGTTCAAAACCTATGAGTTCCAGGTGGTATTTGGCCTGAACAATTTTTTTGAAATCATATTTCACTTGCAAAATGACAAAAATTCAAGTTATTGTATTTGTATTGTATTTATTTCTAAGGAGAGTTTATTAACCAAAAAAGTAAACAATATAACTATATCCAGATTGTTCATATACGCTTACCTATTCAAAGTTCTCATCAGTTCATATATTTTTAACTTCTCTACTATAGATGGTTGGGTAGAAATCACACATTTAAGGGCTGGTTATCACTTATAGTATACTGGGAAGAGTTTTATTTTCATTCTCTTCCCAAAATGAATTTAAGAAAGTGGAAAGAGAAACACTAACTTCTATGTGATAACTATTTAGCATTTTGGAATACTTGTCATCCAGAAAACAATTTTTTAAAGGCTCCAAACTACAAAGAAAATAGCTAGCAGAAAACTTCAGCACAGTTAGAGAAGAGTATCTTATTTAGAGTTGTGAGGAATAAAAATAGCTCATATTCAGCTCTTCACAGGCCACTAAATGTTTTTACGTACATTACCTTATTTGAGCTGTGTTTTTGTACTCTAAAATAGGCAAAGCAGGTAGTGTCTTAAGCAGCACATTCCAAGCACAGTTCAATGAGAAGTCCAATAGATCAGGGGGCTCAAGTCCAATGTATCTTTGTAAACTATGCTATTTGGGACCAGTCCTTAACCTGGTTGCTACAATGTTACTTAGTATAGTACCTAGCATATCACAGACACACCACACATACAAGTTTTATTGCAATAACTCGCCAAATGAGGAAACTGAAGGTTCTGAAGTGGCCCTAGGTCACAAAGATAGCAACTGAGGAATATTAAGAATCCGGGTATTTGAATTCCTGGTTAAATAGTCCTTCAGCCCAGAAATTCTATCTCTTAGACTGCTAAATAAAATATGATAAAACTTAAGATATACAGAGATTTCTTCTGTATCAGTTCAAAGTAATTACACTAGAAAGGAAAAGGGGCTGCTCAAAGCTGATACTTTGAGAAGAAACAGTTGACAGAATCACCAATAATAATCCAGAATTATATGCACGGGGAAAACAGGAAGTCCCCAAATAAACTACTTAAAATGGTAGGGAAACATGTGGTACAATTTAGGTATTCCTATTTAAAATTTTTAAAAAGAGGGGCGCCTGGGTGGCTCACTTAAGTGTCTGACTTCGGCTCGCGTCATGATCTCATGAGTTCAAGCCTGATGTTGGGCTCTTCTCAGAACCTGGAGGCTGCTTTGGATTCTCTCTCTACTCCACCCTTTCTTGCGTGTCTGTTGCCCTCTCTCCCAAAAATAAATAAATAAAACATTAAAAAAATTATGATATTTGTTTCTTTAAATTTAGTGTCTTTCAGATTGAAAGCTTCTATTTCTACAAAATTTATGAGACAGGCACATTATTCTTTAAAAATGTTTTTGAGGCTGTTTTTCTTCTCAAAAAAATTAATGTGAATGCCAGAAAACTCTCTGAGTCTTTCCATTAAAGTAAATGGATTATGGAAATAATAAGTGTTATTGAGGAAATTCTTAACATTGTTCTCATTCATCATACCAGTGATTTTCTCACACTCAAGGACAAAATATTTTTGTTTCCCCCTTGTGCAAAGACTTCATCTTCAAATGTATTTGTTTGAATTCCAGTAATTTGTAGTTACTGTTCAAAAAGTATATAAATTGACCTAAATTGTTCAGTGAAGCCTGGAAAATGTCACTAAAACTGAAGATCACCTACCATCTCTTCAAATTCCTCTGATGCCTTAGGCAGTAAAAAAAAAAAAAAAAAAGAAAGAAAGAAAAGGAAAGAAAAGAAAAGAAAAGAAAGGAAAAGAAAAGAAAAGAAAAATACTACTATATAAATAAAAGACTGATCAGAAATATATCAGAAAGTAATTAAGAGACAAATGCTACTAATGAAGAGTAACTACATGCTTCTATATAAAATCAATCTGAAAATATTTCTATTTTTTTATGTTTAAATAATTGGAAGGGGATTTAAAAACTAGTCTTATTTTAAATGAAAAAAAATACAAAAAACCACCTCCATGTTCTTAACTACTCAGTATTCCTTAGCTACTTTTTCATAGACCAATATCTGTGTTTACTGCATCCTCTGCTCTACTTATGTCCCCTTTTATTACCTTTTAGCCTCCATGGATACTCTTCCCTTTACATACTTCCTGATATTTACATTACTTTCCTCTTAAGGTTGAATGTTCTACAAAGGTCTCATGAAAAACATTTGGGAGTAACAGGGATTTCTTCACAGTCCTGACCACAGGGACTCACAGGATAGCAAACAGATTTTGGAAACCTGTATGCATTTCAGTCTTTAACCATAGTTCTAGATTCAATGTGAATCTAGATTGAATGTGTAATTCAATAATTACACGGTTCCACCACGCTCATATTAACTTTATCACAACCACATATACTACCATGCAACTAGCCGTTGCAATGACACAGAAATTAGATGACACAGGGGAGAAATTAGATGCTTCTCTGAAATTCCCTAACTATTTTTGCTTAAAGGAACATAATTTTTTCTTCAGCTCTAATGAATGTCGATTTCTCTTACAGTGATCTTTCTTAGGGCTTTATGTTTCAAAAATCTTCAACAGATAATCAAGAGACAGGAATTTTACTTTTATCCAATCACAGTAGAGAAGGCTTGACTACTACTCTTGTTTACTGAATGTCTTCTAATTAAGAAGATCTCTTATCATAAGAAAGCAATATATTATAGTTATTAAAGCAAGAGCTTGGAAGCCAGACAGATACATGTTGAGTTCAGATTCTAGCACTACTAGCTGTGTGACCTTGAGCAAATTACTGAGATAAGTGCCCTCATAAAAACAGGGATAGGTAATCAAACTATTTCGTAGGTGCTGTGAGGATTAAATGAGATCAAGTTTGTAGAGCTCTTGTAAGAGATTCTGTCACATATTAATATTCAATAAGTAGGAACAATTATAATTATTACTATGAGAGAAGCGGCAGTTATAACCATTTACTTCTTTGAAAAATAGTTCAATATCATGATAAAGACATCTTATTTCTTACAAATGCAGTCTACATGACAAATGTCTAATGTTCTTTCATATGTATATCATCGTTTATAAGAACATTACTAATTTTTATTAGATTATTCACATTTTTATTTCAAGTCCTAATAAATTGTGCTTTATTTTATACTAAGAATAAGCTCTCTGTGTCTCTAAAATAATAACCTAAAATATAGTAATTAAAAATAATAGTTAATAGCTAGGCACAATTTTTAATATACTTTCTTGCTGTACACATTGAAATTAATATTTGTTGAACTATGCTTTCCTTTTGAATCAGTATTGCCCACCCTCCCACCAAACTAAAATAAGTGTTCAAAACCTTTTTAATTTTAAGGAGGGACAATAAAGTGGTTGGCATGAAATTGTACTGAAAATATAGCAGTCTCCAAGTCAGATGCCAGCTGGCGATCAATGTTCCATTCTTTTTAAACCGTAAGACCTTTATTGAACAATGTTAGTAACCCCTCTCACACCAGAAAACCCATCTACCTTCTATTCTATTCTATTACAGAGGAATCTGGACCAATGGTTAAGACTACAGAATTCAACTATACAAAACGATCATAGTTCTACCCATTACTGTCACAAGATGTCATCTTCAATTCCATAGAAGATACTAGCCCCACGGGTCATAAAAATAATGAGACAGCAGTTATATAAATACTGAATAGATGCCTCAAGCAATTTGTCCATGAGCTGACAATATTTTGCTTGTCTGAGTTGAAAAGTAAAAAAGCCTTATTTTAACACAAAAGTTCCATTGAAGCTAAATTTTTACCCATGAGCTGAGGAAAGCAAGGAGCTGAATGATTCCACACTTGGTTGACTTGCTGAGTCAAGTAAACTAAGTTTTTCCCAAAGCTAAATGCTTTCAATGAAATGCTGTACTTACACCAGAGGAAGATCCATATGCTTAGTTCATTTGGACCTCTCTTCACGAACAAGTTATCTCAATGTTTTGTATATTTTTATGGAGCAAAAATAAATCTTATTTGAGAATAAAATCACATTTTGGCAAATGTGTAGATGAGTACTTATTACTACGTCTTTTCATGTTTTATTTCTCAATTCTAGCGACTATTTATTCACACATAAAGACATTTTCTTCCCAAATTAAACCTACAAATAAATAGAAAAAATTACTATTATGCCAGCTGAAAATGAACACACCAGAGACTGTTGTTTGTTTGGTTCACCCTGTTCTCTAGAACAGTGCCTAGCACATAGTAAATACTTAGCACAAATACTGGCTGAATGAATGCATATGACATTTCAAGGACTCCAGCAAAATTCTCTGCCAGAGTCAGGACTATATACTGGAGCAATCACGTACAAAGTACCAGTTTGTAAGTCATTAACCGCCTAGAAATTACAACGTTGTTTGAATACTTACATATCAAATAGTGTAACTAATTATATTAATTTTCATTATATTAAATAAAAATGCAATATCACCTAACTTATGTTTCACACATACAAAATAATACGACGCCTTCCATTTGTTAGTGAGCACTTTTTACAGTGACAAGTGTAAGCACATGGGATGGTAAACTGAAAAGTCTTTTCCTCATGCTGCAGTGTTCTGCAAAGCAAAAAAAAGGTAAAGGCTTCTATAACAACACACTCACTTAAAATGTAAAAGCAGCTGTGGTATTCAAATCTTTTGTTTTATATTATATTACAATCTAATATTTCAACTATAATCTCAGTTCTTTAATTCTTACTTAGTATTAGCCAGCACTGTGGGTTTTTTAGCGGAGAATACTAAAGGAAGATATAAACTAATTGCATTTCAGTGACATTTAGTTCTATTACTATTAGGAGATTATCCAAGAAAACAACTACCAATTCATGAGACCATCTTAACACCTTGAATAATAAAATAAGTTAATACCACAGCTCTTATAAGATGAAAAAAAATG
Organism: Lynx rufus; assembly: GCF_022079265.1. Taxonomy (NCBI): domain Eukaryota; kingdom Metazoa; phylum Chordata; class Mammalia; order Carnivora; family Felidae; genus Lynx; species Lynx rufus. The sequence continues at coordinate 27,131,403 of NW_025814829.1, read as the reverse complement.
TATCTAAAACACTGTATGTTTAAGAAAATACAACTGTTTATGAAGTAGATTGTATCAGATACAGGAGCAAAAATCAAGGCAATCGCTACTCAGAAAATGGATAATCATACTGAAACTAGTCTTTACCTCCACAAAAGCCACCTGAAGTGATTTCCTCTTCAAATACATCAGAGAAACCCCGTCCTGCATTTAATTTTGCCAGTCGACCATCAATAAACTGAAATTAAAAAGTGTCAAATACGTTAATTTTCACTTTCTTAAACTTTTACTTATATCAAAAGATTCATATCAGACACTCATAAATATAAAATATGCACATATATGTACATGTATACACACATCTACATGTACATGACAAGAAAACTCTCAAACATTGAAATAGCAGGCACTCAATAAATAACAGCTAATTTATTAAATAAAAAATGTACAGTACAGACTCTTACTTCATTAATAAGAAAAAGAATGTACCATTTACTGGCATTTGGTTACTTTCTATTTTGTTGATCTATGGCATCTGAAATTTCTCTTTCTTGGATTATAAAAAAATATTACAAATGTTTTGAGGTTTCTCCATTCATAATGAAGGTAAAGTATCTTTAAGCCTCCCTTGTATAAGAGACAAAGGGTAACCATAAGAAAGATTTAAATGATGTCTGAAGCGTAGACTTGAAGATTTGGAGACTAATATAAAATGTTCATTTTCATGCTGGAATTAATCCTGGCTACAATTTTTTTTATCCTGGAAATTTTAAATTTAGTCAAATTAAAATAAAGTACCTTGACTTTTAAAAAATTCTCACACTCTGTTCTAGTTTTAAAAAAAATAGTTTTCTTTTTTTTTTTTTTTTGTTTTTTAAATTTTTTTTTCAACGTTTATTTATTTTTGGGACAGAGAGAGACAGAGCATGAACGGGGGAGGGGCAGAGAGAGAGGGAGACACAGAATCGGAAACAGGCTCCAGGCTCTGAGCCATCAGCCCAGAGCCTGACGCGGGGCTCGAACTCCCGGACCGCGAGATCGTGACCTGGCTGAAGTCGGACACTTAACCGACTGCGCCACCCAGGCGCCCCTACAGTTTTCTATTTAAATGAACAAAACTAATTGAGTTCTACAGAGCAATACAGTTTTCCTCAGGCAGCAATTTAACATTTAATGGTTTAACCGTTTAATAGCAGTAAGTTACACCAGTTAAAAGACTTTGGAACAGAAATCTCTTACAGACCAAAATTAAGACACAAATGAATCAACAGTTTCCAGTTCAAAATGTGGTTTAACTACTTTTATATTATTACAGATTAATTTTGACCCAAGAGGTGGCAAGATGGGTTTAAATAGACATAGCCTAAAAGGATATATAGTCATAACTTTTTTTTTAGTATAAATTGCTTTCATAAAAATTAGAAAATTTTGAGAGCTAGGTACCACAGATTACCCATTTTTAGTCTCGTTATGCTTGGCGTTCAAAAAATTTCCGATAGTATAAACAAATATGAACATGGAGTTTGGAGAATGAAAGGCTTACATCACATCTCTGCCACTTACTAGCTTTATGATCTTGGGAAACTTGTCTCTGAGTCTCTGTTTCCCCTCTATAAAATGGGAATAATAATAAATATCTTCTAGTGTTTTGTAAGGGTTAAATGAAACAATACGAAGTACCCAGACTGCAGGCACAGAATAAATGTTAAATACTAAAATCCATTTTTCCCACGACCACCATCACCTTTCAATCACTATTAATTTCCGAGTTTACAGGATCACTGTGGTATCTTTAATATCTGGCAAATGCTTAACATATAGTTTGAAATGAATGTCTGCTGAAAGACTGAAGTATACCGAAACATTGTGAACAGTCCTATATTTACACGATTTTAAAGGTAACTAATTACAACATATAGAATTATGCATTTCATTCTATCTTGAGATAAAACGTGGTAACAATGTACAGCTACATATAATAAATGGTTAATTTGAAAATAAAGTGGTTTAAAATGCTTGCAAAATTTGACTTTCACAGATTTTCAACATAACATTATAAATCAAACTATAGTGGTCTAATTTGATGGACTAAGTATCGTTGTGAAAAAAGTAAGGTGAAGCAAAATGATAAATTTTAAGTAATACATTACTGATGAATGGCACAAAGTAAGACATCCTTTTAAGGGACTTAATTTGCTTTAAAAGATTAAGACTACAAGACTTTTTAAAAGGTTTTCATTTTTATGTTTACCAGAAATAATCCATCCATTTTCGTTTGAGTGGAACAGTTCAACGTCTAAAAAGAGATAAATCCCCAAACTATTTACTGATTATGCATTTTCGAGCATGAGTAACTACTTCGTGTTACTGAACTCGTGAATCGAGCCAATAAAAATTAATCACTTGGTAAAATGCCACGTGTTATCACTGACTCTGCAAACAATCCTGTCAGTGACAGACACTTATCTTTCATGAAAATGTTTGTTTTTAAAATAAAAGATGGATTTTGTACGTATATATTCTATATATGTACACCCAAATACAGACACCGAGGAGTAAGCTGAGAAGTGGTATTAATGGAGAAAAATGCTGAAGGCAACAGTTCTCTAAATTCCTTTTTCTATTTTTAATTCAACAACCAATAACACCTTTTTTCTTTTTTCTCAAGTAGATGGGTCCATGGTCACTCCGTTCTAGTAACTTTGGAGGATTTCATAGTAAGTAAAAAACGATAAGAGCATTTTTAGCTACTTTTGCAGAGAAGTAATTTTGAACTAAAAATATTATCTGTTGGAAAGTTATGACTCTATAATGTGCTGTAAACTGTCGCTTGGCTAGTAGTTACCCATATAATAGTAAACACGTATCTTTGTAATTGTTAGTTTTGGAAGAATTGGTTTGGAATTGCAAGTAATGACAAGTAACACTGTTAATAACAATGAAAGTGCCACAGATAAAACAACATTAGGTTGCAAGTAGATTTTTAAAGGAATTTAAGAGTTTGCATTAAGATGATGCTTTTTACATAAATCTTAATATTTTGCTTTTCATTCCAAAAGTGAAAATTAAAACCTGAAACTAAACATGCTAAATAATCACACCAAATCATAAATAACATAATTGGAAATCTCAAAAAAATCATAGACATAATTCCATAGCACAGATTCCACAATTTTCTTATAAATTATAAGTAGATAAAATTTATTAAACTAAGGATATACATAATTATCAAGATCAGTAATAATATTCCCTCCAAATCATCAATAATTGCAAGAATTTTATTAGTCCTTAGGACACAATCTTTTTTTTTTAATGTTTATTTTTGAGAGAGAGAGAGAGAGAGAGAGAGAGAGAGATCAGGGAAAGGGCAGAGTGAGAGACAGAAAGGATCCGAAGCAGGTTCCATGCTGACAGCAGAGAGCCCAATGTGGGGCTCAACTCAGATCATGACCTGAGCCGAATCAAGAGTCCGACACTTAACTGACTGAACCACCCGGTGTCCCCTTATGACCCAATCTTAAAGTAGTGTGACAGGTTATAAGATAAATGTTTTAAGTAGCAAAACTACTTCCTGCTACTCTTTGTGATACTGTAATTGCTAAGCTTTTTCAAAGTGTTCTGACCTTCAAATAACCATCTTAATATGAAATCCAAGTCCATTTAAAGAAATTATCTATTGTTTTAAGTAGGCTTCAGTGAATAATATTGTTAAATGAAAATGGACATTCACCACATTGATTTTTAAAATATAATTCAATATAAAATAAAGGTTTTAAAAATGCAACAAAATAGGGGCCCCTGGGTGGCTCAGTCGGTTAAGCATCTGCCTTCAGCTCAGGTCGCAATCTCGCAGTCCGTGAGTTCGAGCCCCGCATCAGGCTCTGGGGGCTAATGGCTCAGAGCCTGGAGCCTGCTTCTGATTCTGTGTCTCCCTCTCTCTCTGCCCTTCCCCCGTTCGTGCTCTGTCTCTCTCTGTCTCAAAAATAAATAAACGTTAAAAAAAATGCAACAAAATATAAACAGTAGACTTAGTGGTAAGCTTCTTTACAAATATATATATATATATATATATATATATATATATATGTTTGTATATACAAATATATATAACTATATATATAGTCTGTGAATCTGATGTATATATAAAGAATATGTTCTGATCAGATTCACAGAGTAAACTTAAATATATGGCCAGTAGACAATGTATCTTTCCTCTATGAGACAAATTGTATGCTTTTCACAGGTCTTTAATTCTTCACCAGTCCGTGCATTTCTGGCATTTAATCTAAAAATCCAAAACAAGTTATGCTATTAATCGGTCAGTGTTCTAAATGCCTTTAGTGGTCTAGACATATGTTACATAAATATTTAATTGCCATCAATCCATCAACACTCTGAGGATGACAATAATTAAATTTTAATATTCTTATGTGATTTTTAAAGATTTTGACTTTAAAGGAGCTCAAAAAAAAAAAAACACTGTTCTGGGGACAGAGGGTTGGTGGTGCAATTCTTTACCAAGCTGGGGAAGTGGGAATCAAGTGCTGTCTTTTGTGCTAACGTGACAGTCTTGTTACTGAAGCAAGGCAACAGAGGCACTGGAGCATCCCAGTAAACAAATCTATACTCCCCAGTTCCTTTTTCAGCCTGGAGGAAAAATTAACATATTTCAAAATTTATCTCATATTAGAAACTCTTCTTGGGCACAAATGTAAGATAACCAGTAGAATAATGGCTTGAGAGCTAGAGAAAAATACATTTTTAATGAGTCAGAAATCTTTAGCAATTTGGAGAAAACATTTACATACAGTAAAAAATTATGCTTCAAAAATACATTAATTTCTAGCGGATCTTTAAAATCTCTCTTCTATATAATGCTTTAGGGCTAAAAAAGAATAAGTAGTCTAATTTAAATATTTCTTCTTATAAGTGCTCAGTAAACCTTGACAGGTTAGTGAAAACTACACTAAAGTGTTACAATAAATTAAGTCAACAGATATCTATAGACACCTGCTAGATGCAAGGCATTCGGTTAGTAGCTATATATAAACACAAACTGCGACAACAAATGGGAATAAGGTGGGTCAGTTTAGAGCTAAACCAAGAGAATTAAGCACATGAGGAAACAGAAATAAACTGTTATTTTTATTCCATTTCAAATATTAGATAAATAAAACTGTAAAAATACTAAATTACACTACCATGGTATAATGAACAGGAAAACACTTTGAAGAGTATAAAAAACCCATTCAGTGCAATTTATTATTAGAACTGATAATTTAAAACAACATTAATGGAACAACAGTATCCTCCAGGATATATCAACAGATAGGCTTTAAATAATTTGCAACAAAATGAAGTCAAACTTCATGACCACCAGACCATAGAATTAATTTAATCATTCAATTCAATATAATTAATTCAGTATCATTCAATACCATTAATTAATTCAATCATTAATTCAATATAATTCAATGTTTACTACAGGCCAGGTACTTTTTCTAGATGCCTGAAATACAGAAATGAAAAAAAAAAAAAAGACAAAAATTCAAGCCCTCGTGAGCTCTCTTTTTTTCTTGATGAGCCTACTAAAGGTTAGTATTTCATTTATCTTTTCAAAGAACCAGGTCTTAGTTTCATTGATCTTTTCTAATGTTTTTTTTTAAAGTCTTTATTTTCATTTATTTCCTCTCTGATCTTTATTATTTCCTTCCCTCTACTAACTTTGGACTTTGTTTTTTTTTTCTAGTTCCTTTAAACTTAGATTGTTTAATTTGAGACTTTCTGGTTTCTTGAGATAGACCTGTATGTCTCCTCAGGCAAGGGCAATAAAAACAAAAATCAACAAACAGGACTGTGTCAAACCAAGAATCTTTTGCACAGTGAAGGAAACCATCAACAAATTGAAAGACAACCTAAGAAGATATTAGCATATGATATTAACAGATAAAAGACTGATACCCAAATTATATAAAGATCTCATACAACTCAATAACAAAAAAAAAAATGTTTTTTAAAATGGGCAGAGGACCGGAATAGACATTTTTACAAAGAAGACACACAGATGGACAATAGGTATTTGAAAAGATGCTCAGTATTATGAATCATCAGGGAAATGAAGATCAAAACAAGGTATTTCAAAACTGTCAAAATGTCTATTATCAAAAAAAAAAAAAAAAAACCAAGAAACAAGAAGTGTCAGTGAGGATGTGGATGAAAGGAAACCCTTGTGCTCTGTGTGTGGGTGGGAATATAAATTGGTGCAGATGCTAACAGTATGGAGGTTCCTCAAAAAAATTAACAACAGAACTACCACACTGTCCAGCAATTCTGGATATTTACTGAAAGAAATATTTTTGGGTATTTATTCAAAGAAAATGAAAACACTAATTCAAAAAGATGTATGTACCCCTATATTCATTATGACAACAGCCAAGATATGAAAGTGACCTAGGTGTCCAATGATAGATGAATGGATAAAGAAGATGTGGTGTGTGTATATATACAACAGGATATTACTCAGCCATAAAATGTATGAAATATGGCTATTTGTTGTGATATGGATAGACCTAGAGGGTATTGTGCTAGGTGAAATAAGAGAAAGACAAGTGCTGTATGATTTCACTTATATGCGGAATCTAAAAAAGCAAAACAGATGAACAAAACAAAACAAAACAGACACAGACTCACAGATACAGAGAACAAACTGCTTGCTGCCAGAGGAAAAGGGGGTGGGAGCATGGGTGTGAGAGGTAAAGGGATTCAGTACAAACTTCCAGTAATCAAATAAATAAGTCACAAGGATGTAAAGAACAGCATAGAGAATATAGTCAATAGTATTGTAATGACTGTATGGGGACAGATGGGGACTAGACCTATCATTATCATTTCATAATATATAAAAATACTGAATCTCTATCTTGTACATCTGCAACTAATATTGTATGTCAATTATAATTCAATAACAAAAAAATCTTTTGTGATGCTTAAATATTTAGTGGGGGAGAAGGGGAGTGAAAGCATGAAATAAAAAAAGGTAATACATTACGTAGCGTGTTAGAAGGTGATGAATGTCGGACAGTAAGATAGAATTGCATAAGGAAGGTTGGGGAGTTTGGGGCAAGGAACTTCCAATTTTAAACAGTGTGGTCAGGGCAGATATTATGATGAAGGTGACATGTGAGTCAAGACTTCAAAGCGGTGAGGAAGTAGGCCACATAGTTTATGGGAGAAGACGATCCCAGGAAAAGGGAGCCACCGGCATAAATAACGCCCTGGTGCAGGAGCACGCATGTAATCAGTAGGTCTGTAGGAAGCTCTGGGTATTGAGAGAAAACCCAGACAACCATGATGACCACTCTCACTTTAAAGTCATAACCTGCCATTTCCAACGTGCTCTGAATGATGCCAGACAATTCTGTTTTTTCTCGAGTCCATTCACTCTCTGACTTCGTATTTTCTCCCTCCTTAAATACCCAACCACTTCTCCCATTCCCTCTCAGCTGATCGTGCTTCCTAATTACATGTAAGAAAAACAAACAAACAAACAAACAAACTGAAGCCATTAAGAGAGAAATTCTGCAAGCTCCAAGCAGCACATGTGCCCAGCCGCTTCGCCTCGTCCTCTCCCCGTCTGTGCCTTCTGTCCTGTTGTGCATGAAGTAACTGCTCCTCACAACGACCAACTCCACTAACAATTTTTCCGTTTTCCTGAATATAGCTTTCTGTATCTACCAGATCATCCCACCAGGCTCCGCACACATGTTATTTCTCCTCTTGACCCCATTTACTTCTCTAGCCATGCCCATTTCTGCACTGCGCTTTACAGTAAATCTCAAAAGAGCTGTGAGTATTTTTATCTTCACTTCTTCTCCCATGCTTCAGCCACAATTTCTGCCTCACCATTTCAGCAAACTTGCGCTTGCTGAGGTCATCAGGTCTCCACATTACTGAATTCACTGGTCAATTCCAGATCCTTATTTTTATTCACTTGTCACAAGACTTTGACAATGTTGATCCCTTCTTCTTTGGTATTCTTTCTCTACTGCTCTGAATTCTCTCCTACATCACTAATCACTCACTCTCCCTTGGCCTCCTTCACCATTGCCTTCTGCTATTTTCCAGTCCATGGGCCTCTTGCCATTTCTCTTTAGAGCCACTCCTTTGATAATTTCACTTGGTCTCCAGTCTAATGACTTTAAGTTCTCTCCATGCTGATGACGCCCAAATTTCTATCTCTAGTATAATTTTCTCCTCTGCCTTACTTATCCACTTGCTAACCAATATCCTAGTTGGATGTCTAATAGACATCCCAAGCCTAATATGGCCCAAACTGAACTCATTCTCCTAACCAAAATATTTCCTGCCCATAATCTTCCCCATTTCAGTAGAATGACAGCTATTCTACCAGTTTCTTAGACAAGAAATCATGGAAACACCTGTGAGTCTTCTTTCTCGCATTTCATATTAAATCTTTCAGAATATCCACTGACTTTATCTTCAAAGTGGATCCATAATCTGACTTCAGCTGTTATCCTCTTTCCTGAGCCAGTTCTTAAATGCCATCACTTCTCACCAAGATTACAGCAACAGCTTTCCAAATCTTGCTCTCTGCTTCTATCTTTGACCACCTTTCAGGTAGTTGTTCAAATGCCACATATTCCATGAAAATCTACACTATTTTAAATTCCACCCTAACCCCCAATAGGACCCCCCTTCCTATTCTATTTACTTTTTCATAGTACTTAATCTTTGAACACTCCACATAATTTATCTATTGTCTGTCCTCTACCTACTAAAAATAAAAGATTCACAAAGTCAGATAATTCTATTTTTCCTTGTTCTCCAATATATCTTAACACCCAGAACACTACCTCAAATATAGTAGACACTCAAGTTATACTGCTGACTTGAGAGAATACAGAATAATTAGATGACTGTTCCCAAAACTTTAGTGTATATATTGTTATGGCACCTCATTAATAATGCAGATTCCTGGGTTTTAATCCAGGCATCTTGAATCAGACATTTTGAAGATGAGACTCAAGAATATCCATTTTTATTGGTAAACTGATGCTGATCATTTGAGAACCCATTTAGAGAAACACCTTTTTTTTTTTAATTTTTTTTTCAACGTTTTTTTATTTATTTTTGGGACAGAGAGAGACAGAGCATGAATGGGGGAGGGGCAGAGAGAGAAGGAGACACAGAATCGGAAACAGGCTCCAGGCTCTGAGCCATCAGCCCAGAGCCCAACGCGGGGCTCGAACTCACAGACCGCGAGATCATGACCTAGCTGAAGTCGGACGCTTAACCGACTCCGCCACCCAGGCACCCCTAGAGAAACACTTTTTAAAATACTAATTGAAATAAGTTAGCAAAGGATGCTATATATATATATATATATATATATATATATATATATATATACATACCTTGTCCTGATAAGCTATCTCCCCTTGTGTATTCCTTCCTCCTGACAGTAAGTCTCCATATCTTTCCTATGCCACATTGTTTTATTATTTTTTCATGTTATGAAATAAGTGCATCATACAATTACCATCTCCCAACAATTCACGTATCAAATGTTTCCAAATACTCCAAACCTATTGAATCTTTAGTAGTAATGCATATGTCGATCTTAGCTATAGATTACATAGCATACATAAGTACCTTCATGCTTCCTTTAAGGATGTAGAAATTCATAGGATTCTATTACTTACGTTAAAAGCTTTCTAAAATCTTCCAAAATCGCTAGTGGACATAAAAGGAAGACATGGCTTTTGACTCACTCCTTTTTAAAAATTTTTTAATGTTTATTTATTTTTGAGAGAGTGAGAGACAGAATGTGAGTGGGGGAGAGGCAGAGAGAGGGAGGGAGATACACAATCCGAAGCAGGCTCCAGGCTCTGAGCTGTCAGCACAGAGCCCGACGCGGGGCTCGAACTCACAAACCATGAGATCATGACCTGAGCCAAAGTCAGACACTTAACCCACTGAGCACCCAGGCACCCTGTGACTCACTCCTTTTATTCAATATCTTATAAGTCAGAGAAAGGGGGCCATAACACAAAGTATACAGAGTACACTGGATGTCACTGAATTTTCATTTCTACACCCTACACCGTTATGTGACTCCACGTTTAAGTTACAGACACCATTCAGTAACACTTGACAGTAACTTGACAGTTATTTGACAGTAACACTTGACTCCTACAAGTTTTGTATTATCCCTAAATTAGCGTCATTGTAATCAATTTTATAAGCTCTTCCATCAAAACTGTCAAGACATTTTCATATCTATTCCTTATAACAAGGAGTCACTCAACAGTTTTTATTTATTTGACAATATTAATGTCTATCATGTATTAAATATTAGGATAGAAAACAATGATCCTTGTCTTTACAGAGCTTACAACTCGAGAAAGCCAAACAAATTAACCTGGATTACAATCTAAGTTCATAGATCAGGTTCAACAAATGTTATTTTCATTTCTTCATAATTACTGTCCTTTACTCTCTCGCTCTTTGTTAAGCATCTATTACAATCCAAGTTATTTTTTTTCATAAGTAAGAAATTAACATAGATATAGTGCTATTAAATAATCTGCAGACTGTATTCAGGTTACACTGGTTTTTCTACTAATGTCTTGTTTTATTCCCAGGCTCTAATCTTATCTTTTCCATTTGTAACTCATCAGTCTTTCCTTGCCACTGGTGATCTATACACTTCTGGAGAGTACTGCTCAATCGTATTGTAGAATGCCCCTCAATGTGGGCTGTTCATGAAGACATGAAATCGTTTTCAGAGACCTAATAGTAAATCACTTAGAATGGCTGTAGCAAAGGCATCTGGACAGGTATTCCAGACAAAAGGGGAAGAAGGATTTTGTGTGCTGGGCTAGGGGTTTGAACTTTATCCTAAATATAATAGGAAAAATACAAGATTTGCTTTTTAGAAAGAACAATTGTTAATATAGAATGGAGGATAGCTTATGGTGGCTAAAAACAGTTATCAGTTATCCAACATAAGTCATTGACATTGAAATGAGAGAGAATAAAACAACCTAAGCAATATTTAGAAAGATCAATCAATGGAACATAGTAAACAACTGGAAACTGGATGCAAGAAAGGTCAGCAGTGAACACATGGGAAAAGAAGACTCCTCATTATCTGGTTTAGGCAACACGGTAGCACTAGTTCCCAAAAGAAAGGATGCAAGAGGGACATGTATGTGTGTACATGTACAGATGCATGTATGTATATGGGTGAGGTATGTGTATGTATGGGTGTGAGTATGTATATGTATATACACATAATCACAAAAATATATACTATGCAAACACACACATACATTTACATTTATGTGACTACACACAGTGACTCTGTGATAAAGATGTGCTGGGGACTTATCACATAAAGGTAATTAATGCAGTGTGGTCTTACATAAGAACCCCCAGGGAGATATCTGAGACGTCTAAGGATAAAGAGGGGACTATAACATTAGGGGAGAGGTGGAAGATAACTGTGACTCTAAAGGACACTGAAGAAATAGCCTAGAAAAAAAGGAGGGAAAAAACAGAAAGTATATCACAAATACAAAAATACGTATACAAGAAAGGTACATTAAAGAGGAATAGAGCAAGGATTCATTTCATTATACCTGTAACAAAAGCTATCCTTTCAGGAGAAACCGTAACACAAAGGATAATAATAGTGACATGAAAGACACTCTGTTAAGAAAATATTAAGATACCTTAATGTGAGTGTCCTATTGGCATTTTTTTTAAGAACCTGTTTAAAATTTTTACTTTGAAATAGTTTTAGGTTTACAGGAATGCAAAAACAGAATGGAGAGTTCCCACATAAACTTCACCCAACTTCCCCTAATGATAACATCTTACATAACCATGGCACATTTATCAAAAGCAAGAAATTGACATAGTTACAGTAGTTATAATACTACTAAATAATCTACAGACTATACTTAGGTTACACTGGTTTTTCTACAACGGTCTTCTTTTTATTCCAGGATCTAATCCAGTCTTTTCCAGTTGTGGTTCATCAGTCTTTCTTTGGATCTAGACACTTTTGGAGAGTACTGCCCAATCATACTGTAGAATGCTCCTCAATGTGGGCTTGTCTGATGTACACTTATTATAAGATGGAGGTTATATATTTTGGCAAGAATACCATAGGGATGATTGTATCCACAGTGACTCTCATCAGGGAGTTCATAATGTCAATTTGACATTGCTACTACTGGTGACATTAACCTTGATCATCTGGTTAAGGTGGGGTCTGCTGGGCTTCTCCACCATAAAGTTACAGTTTTTCTGTGTACAATAATACCTTAGGGAAATGTGTCAATTGTTTTAAAATCTATAACAAATATGAAAAAACTAACCATCACATGGCAAGTGGACTTTCAAATAGTACTTACCAAATAAATGTTGGTTGAATAAATAAATAACTACATAACCATCTAGTGTTTTGCCATTACATGATAAATTTCTAATTTAAATTTTTAGAATTATTACACAATGAATTTTGAAATACGTGTTATAAATTAGTATCTGAAATTAAGTACTGAGTATACAGAAAGTTATTTTTATGGGCCCAAATCAGCTCTTCAAACATCATCTTATTTTACCTCATATTCCAACACTGTAATCTACTTATCAATCTTTGAAGTAGCACTTTGTCAGGTGCTTTTAGAAAAATAAATATCAAGCTATATAATAGGTACTGAATTTTCCTTATGTATCATGGTAGTACATCGTCACAGTACTTCTCAAGATTAGTTGAGCACGAACCCCCTCCCCCATCCCAACTACAAAGGATATATTTTATCAAATCATAAATTTTCAGGTTTTCCCTCACTACGATAGATGTGTTAGACCCTACAGTTGTTCAAGGTCCATCAAAAACTTTTTAAATGAATTTTAATTTAATTTTCTGATAAGTATTCTCTTAATGAACTGGTATGAGAATTTTCTACTTATACCCACAAAAGTATGTTCCTTATATAAGGAAAATTTGATGGAATTGGTTGACATGTTTACCAATAACATGAAATAGGTTATAAATGACATGAAATAGTGATTTCATCAGAAATGGATTGATCTTGAGGATTTTTACACTAATGTTATTATTTATATATTAAATATACACTTGTTATTGTATTCTTTGGTCATAAGGAAAAGTTTACTTTCATGAAGCAGAAATCCATCTCCCTAATCTTAGAGTCCTTATATATAATGTATGGCTGTTAATCACTGTAGTATGTAAATATCTTAGTCTTCAAAATCACTTTTTATAAGTAGTAACTTTGAAACACTGTACAGAGAAATTTTATTAATATTTATTTAGCACCAGCATTAACAAGATCCTATGCAAGCAACTACACATACAGAATTGAGTCACATATGGTCCTAGTACTGGAGTAGCTCACAATCCATACAGAAAATTGATATGTAAACTAAAAAGAGAATTATTAGAAATGCCAATATAAAAATACACATACAAGTATTATCTTTGATTTTGCATTTCCCTCTACTCTTGTCAGCCCATCAGCAAGAACTGGCAATTCCACCTCCCAAACATAACCAAACCCTGCTCTGTTTTGCTTTGTCTTTTCTACTACCTTCCTCATCCAATCCACCATCACTTCTCTCCTGAACAATTGCAACAGACCCATGTAGAGACCCACCTCTCTCTCCTCTAATCCATTACAGCATAATCTGGGCAATCTTTATAAAATACAAATCAGATCCAGTCACACCCCAGCTAAAGCTTTCCAATAGCATATTGCTTTGTTTAGAATATAATGTAACAAGGGATGCCTAGGTGGCTTAGTCAGTTGGACGTTCTGACTTCAGCTCAGGTCATGATCTCACCATTTGTGGGTTTGAACCCCCTGTCAGGCTCTGTGCTGACAGCTCAGAGCCTGGAGCCTGCTTCAGATTCTCTCTCTCTCTCTCTCTCTCTCTCTCTCTCTGCTCCTCCCCCACTCAGGCTATGTCTCTCTCAAAAAAGAATAAACATTAAAAAAAATTTTTTTAAAGAATATAATGTAATTCATGCCTTTAAAGTCCTACAAGATCTGTGTCCCCTTTCTGCTCTTCTAACCTAAGCTGATGCAACTTTCTTTCTTGCCCACAGTTGATTTAATTATGATCCTAGGAAATGCCGAGTTCTTTTCCCTCCCTGGGGTCTTTGCAATAGCAGTTTCCTCTACCCGAAATGATGTTCCTCTTTTGATATTCTCAAAACTAACTCCCTTCTTCAGATTTCTCTTAAGTATCACCTTTTCAGTAAAGCCTTTTCTGAACCTCTGGTCTAAAATTAGGCACCCAATCAATATCTCATACCCTCTAAACTTACCACTTGCCGACATTTTTCCTTTTTATTTGTTGTATGTTAACCCATTCCCTTCACTAGAAATCACAACTCCATGAAAGCGGGTTACACAGCTCTGAATCTCAAGTGCTTGGAGGAGCAGGACCCAACAACAACAACAACAACAACAACAACAACAACAACAACAGATGCTCAGTACTTAACTGTTAAAGTGAATAAACAAACAAAATGTTTTCAAAGTAATACAGGCACAGAGAAAGGAGTGCAGACCTAGTGAGCTGGAGGAAAATCAGGGAAAGCTTTAAAGAGGTGAAGGAAAACACAGTCAGAGGGAAATTACAGTAACATAGACTAAATGCTGTAACTCTGGTATGAACAAAAGCTCTAAGGGAACAGAACGGATGTAAGGGTAAATGTTGATTTGGATAAGGGCTGATGTTTGAGAAGACTATGGAAGAATGACAATGGATTAATACTGGCTGTATGGTACAGCATATACAAAACCTTACTTCATGAAAGGTGTATTTGAAGGGATATTCAAGGTATTTGGATAGTCCATTAGTATAAGAAACTGGGGAAGGATTTAAAGCTTAGAGAGAGACCAAGCACCTTACAATGTGTGATACTCTGAGAAAGTGGCACACCAGGGTACAAACCCAGATCTACTGCATTCCAGAGCATTCCAGAGCCAATGCTATTAACAATGGGATAGGCATGTCATTACACATGGTGGTGAGACCAGGAACTCAGAGCCAAAGAATGAATGCAATGTATTTACCTGAAAACTTGAGTTTAATTGAAGATGAAGGGAGGAGAAGGGTACTTTAACCAGTAATTTATTTAAAACATTTTCACTTTAAAATAAACACAGCTATACTGTGGTATAGAATGCACGATGTATATAAACATCTCTGAAAAATACAAAATGGCTTTATTAAATGTGCTTTTTCAATGGTCTCTGATAGTCACATTCCTATTCTTTTCAAAAACATGTGTTCTCTTCTACCACACGGGGCACTTTGTTGGATGGAAAAGTTTAAAAAAGACACATTTGTATTGTCCTATGAAAGGCAGGAAAGGGTTTTGGAAGAACACCAAAAGAGCCTTTTCCAATTTGAATCTTTCCTATCATTTTCCTCTCTGATAAAGGTAGAATATAAGCAAGCAAGATTATTTTAGGCAAAAAAATATATCTATGCTTGAGCTCCTTACTTATTATATACATTTCTTAACAGAAATATAGGTTGCCATCTAAAAAAGGGCCTATATCACGGAGATCCCATAAGTCTGTGGCTGTATACTAGGCTCTTGGGTCAACACACCAAATTCAGTCATGGTCCTTAGCCAGGAAAAGTGTATAATAAAATGAGCAGAAAAAACTTTAGTTCCAGTGACCTTAATAACGAGCAATATACACAAGAAAATAATTTCCTTTACTGTGTTAGTATAATATGAGATAAAGGTAAGAGTCCTAAAAATAATGGCTTAAATCTCGGTAAAGCTGTTAGCTACAGAAACATGGTGATGTCAGAATGGTGGATTTAAGAAACTGTTTCTGGGATTCCTTCCAAATCCATTATCTAAAGAGGAATTTATCCAAATGGAACCTACTATCATCCGTCTAAGCTATGTTTATTTCATAATATCAAGGAATGTTAGAGTCGAAAGGTATCTCAAACTTAGTGACCTTTTACTCTAACTCATCTTACAGATGCAGAAACTGAGGTCTCAAAAGGTTAAGAAGTCAACTGTCAATGAAAACAGCCCAATAGAAACAAGCTGATCTCGAAACAAATATACACACACACACACACACACACACACACACACACACACGTATATATATACATATATATACGTATATATATACGTATATATATGTGTGTGTGTATATATATATAAATGTTTTTATATAGTACTTAGATAATTCAAATAATAGTGCCTTAAATAATTAAGTTTAAATAATAATAAAGCAAACTACCAGAACATTCCCTTCCTTAGAAGGTCCTTCCTTGAGTGCCCCTCTCTCTCCACAGGAAAGACCACAATTGCTTCAGGTTGTCCTCTCCTTGTCTGCCTTTATAGTTTTACCACACAAATGTCTCCCTAAATAATATACTATATAATTTTTCTTCCTGTTAAATATTACACAAAAAGACTCATCATAGTAATTCTTTAATGATTTTTTTTCATTTAATTCATTTTCAGTTTTGCTGCAGCTTAATTTTCCTACTGTACAATGTTTTATTGTATGAATATAACGATTTGTTCATTTTAACACTGATGAACATCTGAGATTACTTCCAGTATTTTGCTTTTTACAAGCAATGTCAGTAAATGATTTCTGGTGCACAACTTAGAGTGAAATTTCTAAGAACTTTGCACGTTTAACTTTAAATGGTAGTGCCACAGTGTTTTCTAAGTTATTTGCGCAAATTTACACCCCCATGAACAGTTAAAACTTGGTCCCTTGCTCTGTGCCTTTGCCAAATTTTGAGATTCTGTTTTTGTTTTTTTTTTAATTTGGCCAATCTGGTGAGTATATGGTGAAATTTCATTGTGTTTTTTTATGTGATGTTCTCTGACCCCAAATGAGGCTGAATACCTTGCGCACTTTTATCGGCCATTCAGGCTATTCAGGTTTCTCCATTTGCATGTGCTAACTCAAGTCTTCTGTACAACTCTATTGGATGAATATGTCTGTTCCTGCTTATTTTGTTTTGTCTTGAATTCTAGATTCTATGTCCTTGTGTGGTTTGTATTTATTACAAATATGGTGTCTTTTGGTAATCAAAGTTTTTCATTTTGATAAAGTCAAACTTATTAAGCTATTCCTTCATGTCTTAAGAAACCTGTCTCTCTCTTCAAAGAAATAAAAGTAATGTCAGTTTAGTGTCTTCTAAATCTTTTTTTTTTTTTTGGCTAAATTATATATGCTAGGGATTCCAAAGGTAATAGCTAACACCTTTTTCAGAGGTAGTATTTAATATTAAGTATGAAGTTTGTTGAAATTGCTTTCAATCATGCTTCTTTTTTAGTTTTTATCAGGAATTTTATGAAAAATTTCTGCATCTGTTGAGATGATCTAATGATTTTTCTAATAATAGGCTAATGTAGGAAATTACATTCATAGATTTCCTAATTTGCAATGGCCGTTTAATTTCTGGAATAAATGAAAGCTGCTCATAAAGTAGTATCCTTTTAATACATTGCTAGAATTGGCTGCAAATATTTTGTTTAAATCTTTCCATTTGTGATTGTGAGTGAGGCTCACCTATAAGGTTCTTTTCTCATGCTGTTTTAGGATCTGGAATCAAGATGATCTTAGCCACACAAAATAAATTGAAGAGAATCTCCCTTTTTCCATAATCAAAATGGGAAATTTTTGGAGTCTGAATTGAAACCATTTGATTCTTGAACATGTGGAAGAATTTGCCTGTGTTATACAGTTAACATTTTTTCAATTTAATCCACATATTTACCATTTATTTTGTTCTTCCTTTCTTCTTGCTTCTCAGACCTTCCATCTTGGATCTGAGAAAACTTTCTTTCTCCCTGAAGTACTTTCTTAAAGTATTCCCTTAAAGATTTCTTTCTGCTGTCTGGTATAGCAGTCAGGGTTCAATCAGAGAAGCAGAACCAGTAGGAGATATATAGGAGATATAATGATAAATAGACAAACACAAACACACATACACAGGTGAGATTTATTACCGGGCATTGGTTTACATGATAATAGGGGCTAGCTAAGCAAGTCTGAAATTCATAAGACAAGCATCAGGAAGGAAAAATCATGAGCAGGCTAAACCCATAGAAGCCAAAGCTCTCATCCAGAGATAGGATTTCTTCTCTGTCCCAGGGAAACCTCAGTTCTGAGTTTAAGGTCTTCCAATTGATTCAGACAGACCTACCTAAATTATCTAGAATAATCTTCCTTAAAGTCAAATGATAAGGAGTTTTAATTATATACATATATATACATATTTATATATGTGTGTGTGTGTACATATATATATATACACGTATATGTGTGTGTGTGTGTGTGTGTGTGTGTATATATATATATATATCTTCACGGCAACACCAAGATGGGCATTTGCATTTGATTAAGTAACTGGGGATTTTAGCGGAACAAAGAAGACACATCAATAAAGTCAACACAAGGAGCAAACTCGGGTTTTTGGGGGGGAGGGGCAGGGTCAGGTGGGGTGGGGAATGTTTTTATATCACTCTTATAATTAAGATGTAGTTTTTTAAATTTTTTTTTTACATTTATTTATTTTTGAGAGACAGAGAGAGACAGTGTGAGCAGGGGACGGGAAGAGAGAGACAGGGAGACACAGAATCAGAAGCAGGCTCCAGGCTCTGAGCTATTAGCACAGAGCCTGATGCCGGGCTCAAACCCATGAACCGTGAGATCATGACCTGGGCCGAAGTCGGACTCTTATGGACTAAGCCACCCAGGTGCCCCAAGATGTATTTTAGTCAGCATAGGATTCTAGGTATTTTTTCTCCACATGCTGAAGATACGGTAGTATCTTCTGGATTACTAATGTGAACTCAGCTGTCACTATGTTGCTCCCTGAAGGTAATCTATCTTGCCCATCTTGTTATTTTAAAAATTTTCTATTTTTACTTAATGTTTTAGAGCTGAATATATGGTGTAGTTATAGATTTCTTTTTATTTATTCAGTTTGGATATGTTAGACTTCTTAAATTTATACAACGGTATATTTTATTGGTATGGGCATTGTCCTTTGAACTACTCGCTCTCCTCCATTTTCTGTCCTCTCCTTTTAGAGTTTATTCTAATGGCTTTTAGACACTTTCATTCTACCCTTCATGCCTATTAACCTCTCATGTTTTCTATTTCTTCATTCTTCTGCGTTATCTTCTGGATAATTTCTTTTTCAGATATATCTTCCAGTTTAGTAAATCTCTCTTCAGTTAGATCTGATCTGCTGTTCAACCCATCAATTTCCATCAATTTCAGTTACATACTTCCTACCAGAATTTTATTAGCTACAGTCTTTTTTATGTTTTTATTTTATTTTTGAGGGACAGAGAGAGACAGAGCATGAGCAGGGGAGGGGCAGAGAGAGAGGGAGATACAGAATACAAAGCAGGCTCCAGGATCTGAGCTGTCAGCACAGAGCCCGATGCAGAGCTCAAACTCACAGATTGTGAGATACTGACCTGAGCTGAAGTCAGATGCTTAACCAACTGAGCCACCCAGGCTCCCCTATAAGCTACAGTCTTAAAAACTGGCTTCACATTAATATTTTTATATCCTGAACATTTTTTTAGTGTTTATTTATTTTTGAGAGAGAGAGAGAGACAGAGCATGAGTGCTGGAGGGGCAGAGAGAAACAGAAGAAACACAGAATCCAAAGCAGGCTCGAGGCTCTGAGCTGTCAGCACAGAGCCTGACATGGGGCTTGAACTCATGAACCATGAGATCATGACCTGAGCCAAAGTCGGTTGCTTAACTGAATCACCCATGAGCCCCTATATACTGAACATTTCTAAGCTTGTCTTCTATTCCTCTGAACATCTTATTTTTTTTTTTACTTTTTTAATGTTTGTTTGTTTGTTTATTTATTTATTTATTTACTTATTTTGAGAGAAAGAGCATGAGTGGGGGAGGGACAGAGAAAGAGGGAGACAGAGAATCCAAAGCAGACTCCAGGCTCTGAGCTGTCAGCACAGAGCCCAACGTGGGGCTCAAACTCATGTACCACAAGATCATGACCTGAGCCAAAATCAGACACTTAACCAACTGACCCACCAAGGCACCCCTAATTCCTTTGAACATTTTAAGTATAGTTATTTTATATTCTAATTTTGATAATTCCAATATTTAAAATCTTTGTAAGTCAATTTTGGTCCTCTGTTTCTGCTAGTTCTTGCTCATGATTTTTTTTCCTTGTATGTTTATAATTTCTAACGGTGAAATTTATCTTTGGAATTTTAGCTGGGAGAATTCTTTGATACCTGGGTTCCTCAAGAGAAGATGTGTGTTTGCTTCTGCCTAGGGCCTGACAGTGCTAACAATTTAGGATCACTGTAAACTTGGCTTGAGTTGTATCAGACCAAATCAGAAATTATTAATTCAGACTTCAAATTTCTGTACAGGCTGGTGTGTTTACTTTTCAGCAGCACCTTTTCCTCCCCTCCACTCAGTACCAGTGCTTTGGAGGTACAATCACCAGGAAATGAATAAAGGGAAGGAGCAGTTTGATTTCTTGTTTACTTTTACACTAAGTCATCCCAGATTTGTGGGAGTAGGGTCTCCTATTACACTTTTCAACTTGGGAAGTAAGCAGTAGGCTTTGTCTCCTGTTCCACACCACAAAACAGTTTTTTAAATACTGCATTTAAAATTGTTTCGGTACGTAAGTTACCTCTGAATCCTTCCCGGCCATATTATCTGAAATAATAGTCTACTTTAACTCTTAACTTAAAATTATATGCTGCTCTCCTGGACCCATGTTCTCTCAATTTTGATGCATAAGCACTGCTAAATAGAGAGCCGGAGGAGTCCTTGACCTATGATGGATCACAAATTCATAATAATGAATAGCAATCATTTATACCTAATGAATATTTTTATATTCTTTCAAAAAGAGCAATAGTCTCTTTGTGGCTTCATCTATGTTGGTAATTTTTTACCAATTGATTCCTATTTTTGTTTCTTTTCTTTCCCCCCAAGTTTTAGTAAAGTGTAATTGTAATAAAAAAACTGAACATAACTAATGGAGACAATGTGTTAAGTTTGGACATATGTATACACTTTGCTACAATCACCACAATCAAGGTAATAAAAATATCCAACAGTTCCGAAAGTTTCCTTGCGTTCCTTTGTGTGTGTGTGTGTGTGTGTGTGTGTGTGTAAGAACACTAACATGAGATAGAATTTTAATAGACTAGAATTAGGCACTATGTTGTACAGTGAATCTCTGGAACTTATTCATCTTTAGAAGTTTGTGAAACTGTCAATAGGAATCTTTTAAATCCCCAAACTTCAAGTATCATTTTCTCAAGGGTCATAAAAGGGTATCAAGTTTGAGAACATGGTCAATTGCTGCATGTAAACTATCTAAGTTGTCTATATAATGGGTTCTATTTTAATTGACCACTTTAGTATTCTACATTTAGCCTTTTTGACCAAGTTATATTTAAAAATAATCCTGCACAGATTTATACTTTATTAATGTAATGGCTCTAAAATGAGGCAGACACTAAGATTTAATAAGCTTCTACAAAGTGTTGTGCACTGTGCTGGGAGTATACATGTATCAGTTCACATAAACTTTACCACAACCCTGTGAGATACGGGGTATTTCTATTTTAAAAAAAAAGAGACAGATACTTATGAGCAAAGAGCTATTACATGAGAAAGCCAAGATTTAACCCAACTCTACCTGATTCCTAAAAATATGAGCTTATTGTAAGTATACAAAAATTACTCTATCTGAATTATAACTAATGAAAAGATTTTGGTTACAGTCTTATGGTCAAAGGTTACGTCATAAGTTAGATATTCTATCTACCCGGTAGTTCAATTCTTGACCCCCATATGAATTGATCTTCACAATTCAGAGTTGACAATGGGAAGTAGTACTATCTCTCCTTGACAGATAAAACTACAAAAAGGGTATCACTATTTAACTCCACAAACACGCACTGGATGACTGGTTTAGGACAGCATTGTGCTGTACACTTCAGCATTTAGAAAGACCATCACTTGATCCTTCTACAACTTTGGGAAGTAATTCAATCTATATTGGAACCCTCTAGTGACAGAGCACCAAAAGTAACCCACTCCATCTTCAGAAATTCGTGAGACATCTTTGATCCTAAAAGCTATCAAAGCTGCTTCTGCCTCTTCTAGGTATTGGGTAAACGTAACCCTTTCTTTAAGGTAAACCTTCACATATGAGAAGATAGTTATAGCCCCCGCCCCCCCGGGGTATTTTCTAATTATTTCTTAAAACTTCCTCAGAATATGGATAATAGTATTGGTTTTGTCACCATTAAATTAAATCACTTATTTAATTTGAAGCTTATCTCAAATTACATGGGATCTTTTCTCTTAACAGTCCAAAGGATTCTATTAGATTTTCAGTTTCAGCTATTGAATTTTTACTCATGCTTGTATCCTGGTCCTGAGCAGTTTATGGCACTTTATTGGTCTTCATTAAACGATGACTTCACACAGGTACCTTTACATTTAAATTATCATGTGGAATAAGAAAATAAAGTGTTTAGAACTTAATTTAAATTATGTAAACAGAAATTGAGAGGAGCCTCAATTGAGAGACTTGCTATGATCACACACAGGAATGAAAGAATGAGTACATCTAAACATTCTCAATTCTGATGTTAAGCTACTGCTTTTTGAAATTGTGACTACACTTTCTGAGCCAAAAATCGGGATACATAGTATGATGATGACCTTTTTTTCTGAATTTTTGAATTTATAATTATGAAGTCTGTTTTTCTAAGCTGAGTTACATAAGGACTGTCCTACAAAAAATAGTTTGCTTACCATCATCAATGTACCATACCAAACCAACTCCTAGATGCTCACATGAAACTAGTCATGCTGGTTTTGTAACTGTGAATGAATACTCTTTCACAGACCATCAGATTAGTACTTTAGATGAGATTTTTTTTAATAACAAAGTTACTATTACTTAATTTTCTAGAGTGCCATGCCATAGGTAACTGTAGAGTTAACAAAAGAAAGAAAAATTTCTTGTAATTCTAGAACAGTATTATTCAAAGTTTTGACAAACTTTTGATAAAAGTGATAAAAACGTGCCATGCATTTGTTACATTTCTGTAATCTTTTGTTACAGAAGGAAATATGGAGGCCCACTCTTACCTGCTTGAAAAGTTGGAGGTTAACTGCAGTTTCCAAGAACTGTTTCATCAGACTTGAACGATGCTTTACAAAACTCTCCTCACAGAAAGTGATGGGCTCCCCCTACAAAGAAATAAAGATTTTTTGGTGTCAAAGAAAGTCAGCAGAGAGAACCAGTCTCTCTAAAGAGGTACATGGAGAGTCACAGAGGAAATGTAAGACACAGAATCAACCTCAAGGTGCTGAAAGTCTAAAGGGAGTCAAACAGACCCTTAGACATAATAGCTGAATTTCAGCCTCATAAAAATATTCCTCTACTGATAAGCTTCTACAAGAGCTTCCTAATCAAGGATCCCTGGGGTCTTAAAATTGCTCAGTTTCACTTCCTCAGAGTAAGAATGAATCACCTAAAAACAAAGGTTTAATATTATTAGATTGAATTATGAGTATTAAAAATAGCATGTGTAGCTGAAAAGAGTATGCAATTGCAATTTTATTATTAGAAAACACCTTCGGGGGGCCTCGGTGGCTCAGTCAGTTAAGCGTCCAATTTTGGCTCAGGTCATGATCTCACAGTTCTTGAGTTCGAGCCCCGCATGAGGCTGTGTGCTGACAGCTTAGAGCCTGGAGTCTGTTTCAGATTCTGTGTCTCCTTCTCTCTCTCTGCCCCTCCCCAACTCATGGTGTCTCTCTCTCTCTCTCTCTCTCTTTCTCAGTCTCTAAAATAAATAAACATGGAAAAAAAGAGAAAAAGAAAACACTCTTGCTATAAAAATTACTGCATGATTTTTGCCATTTATATTTGATCATTAATTTCTTTTTAAATTAATTACAAGTTCTTACAGTAACATTCTCTTCGTGATTACAAACACAATTCTGATTGAATACTTTCTAGAATAAGTCTCACTTTGTACCTGCCTCAATTTACCCTATTTTTTTAAGTAATCGTAACTTTGCAAGTGTCTTGGGGTAGCTTATGCTCCATCAGCTGCTCCTCCTCCAAATTATCAAGAACTTAAATTCTCAATACAGATTCCACTCATTCCATCTATTCCCATGCATGACCTCGAAAACTGTCACTTAATGGCTGATCCCTACCACCTGCTACTTCCTCAGTAGCCTGAATGGTCTTCTTGCCAGTTCAATACGTGTGAAGATAAGTGGCTAAATTATATGACCCAAATGAAAACAGAGATAACCCATTATCAATGTTAATACAATGATCCACTCATTATAATGAATCCTGTAGCAATCTCTATGTTGCAATAAAAAGGGGGGAAAAAAAGTGAGCCTGTTCACCTTCTAACAGACCTTGGAAAAAAGATTAATTATAATTTAACTTTAAGGACAACTCAATGCCTTGATTATAGGTATCTGTAAGTAAAATTCTGAAAGTTGGCTCCTGTATGAACAAAATAATGAAACTAATAATCTAACAGTAATTCAACTGTTACCACTGTCTGATGGAAACTAATGACACTATAGATTGGCACTGTTCAATACACTAGCCACTAGTCACATGTAGCTATTTAAATTTAAATTACTAAAATTAAGCAAAACTAAAAATTCAGTTCCTCAATCACACTAGCCACATCTGAAATGTTCAACTGTCACAAGTGTTCTGTGGATCCTCTTAGGTAGCACAAATACAGAACACCAATCACAAAAAGTCTTCTGACACAGCACTGCTACAGAAGAAAATATATAAAATTCAAACAAATTATTAAAGAAGGCAATTTAATACTCTATTAATTGTTGTCATCCACCATCAGTTGCCAGCCAACACCTCATAATAAAACTGCAATTATGCATTTTGATACTGACTACTGCCAGTCTTAAGTGCTACAGGAAGATTTTAAATTACATATTTTAAAAACTTGATTAACTTATATAAATATACTTTGGATAATCAAAAATCACTGTTTTTGCCACTATCACAGAACTCACCACTTAGAATCTAACAGAGGGGGGAAAACAACAAACAGGCAATCCTGTTAAAGATAAAGGTCTATTGTTTTTGCTTCCCTGGTATCAGTATCGTATCTAGTTACACTGGGAGCCAAATAAATGTTTCTGTAAGTCAATAAACAAAATAGCAAGCGAGCTAAACCTTGCTCCATAGGACTTATTTTCTTTTCAAAAGTAAATACAAATTACAAAAAATCAAATCATTTCTTAATGGCAATGCTAACTACAGCACTATTATTACAAAGTGATCAGTACTATTGATAACGTTAGTTTTTATTGCACAGATTTCCCCCCAAACATGTGAGCTATATTTTATTAGTATCTACAACGCGTCCAAAAGTTGTCATTAACACTGCAGAACAGTCTTCAATTCAAATACAAAGGTCTATCTTCAATTGAAATACTTGTCAATTTAAAAATAAAATTCTATCTCTAACTGAACAGTTTAGACTTCCGATGTTACAATCAAGCATTTTTTTTTGATTGGAAAGAATGGAGGGCAGGGGGATGGAGAATCTCAAGGTAAGGGAAAATGGATGTGAGCAAAGTCTACCTGTGCTTTCTCAAGAATTGGGCATAACATGGTCTTTAGCCAATGTGAATTATTCGGGAAGAACCCTGTCCTTATTAATCTTCTAGCAACTGCTTTCAATCTTTCAAGAGAAAGTTCAGATGTGCTGTCCATCCATTTTTGATAACACCAATCATGGTAAAAGCTTTGAACTTAACCTTCAAATGATGAACACAGCCTGTTCACTAAGAATCTCTGATAACAACAAAGAAGAAAAGCCCTGATGCATATTAGAATTTTCTCTCAGGAGAAAGAAAAATAAGTCTTGATTAACAATGCTCTAAATTTTTGCAATATTAATACACAGGAGTCTCAATTATTGTCATACTGGGATGTATGCTATCAAACAGATTATAAATAACTCCCCAGTAGGAGTTCTTTTAAATCCAGGTCAGGTTGAGTGGTGGCATGATAAGGAACTCTGCTTAGGATCTTCTGATTTATTTTTTATCTGATTAAAAATCAGGATTAGGATTGAGTGTTTTTTTAAAACCTTTCTTGTTCTAAGTAGAGTGACTATGTCTGGTTTTGCCCAGTTAATTCCCAGTTTACTGAAGTATAAGAGATTTAATTTAGAAGTTCCTGTGGCTTCCCAGAGGAAATCTGAGCTGGTTTGGAAAACTAATGGACGCTTTATGAAACAAAGATGCAAAATATAGTCTTGAGAGAGGCGGACAAAAAGGGGTAGTGTGTTTGGGATGGGTGTGAATTAGAGACAGTACCAGATGATGATAATAAATGACTGGTTGAGGCATAGTGGCTAATGGATATGAACTACACAAAGTACCAGACAGAAATAAAAGGTAGATTAAGCCATATTGAAAAAGGTCTATGATATATTCTGAAGCTATTTTCTTAAAGACATCAAGAAGCTCACAAAAGTATCTACTCAATAAAGTGACAAGACTGTATGTTTTAAAAAATAAAGTTAATAGGCAAGAGGAAATAATGGAAACAGGCAGACCAATTAACAGTGTGATATAAATCAGCCAAGAAAAGACGAACAAGGCAGCAGAAAGGAAAAGTGATGACAACCATTAGCTAACACGTATAGGAGACTTATTTACTATTACCAAGAGTAATAATAATAGTTAATGTTTACATAATGCTTATTATGGGCCAGGTACTGTTGTAAGCACTTCATACATATTAACTCACATAAACCTCAAATTTACTGTTGTCTTACTTCATATACGAGTAAACTAAAATATGGGGAACGGTTAAGCAACTTGCTCAAGATCACACAGCATGTAAGTGGTAGGAGCTGGATTCAGACTCAGTCTATGCTTTCAAATTATCCCAGTTATGGGCAATCAAGACTATGTGGAATGTTTTATTTATTCCATATCATGCAATCTGTAAAAGTACAATTTCATCGCAAAATCAACTGGGCTGTATATCAACTGATATACAGCAGTGGTTCTCAAAGAATGGTCCAGGGATTCAGACCTTTCACAGGTTCTGCAACATCAAAACTATTTTTGTAACAATGCTGAAACATTATTTGCCCCTTCCACTTTTATTTTCTCATGGGATCCAATGGAGTTGATCAGAGGTTACACGACTGGTGATATTGCAACAGAGCAAAAGCAGAACCAAATATGAGAATCCAGCTAACTTCCCTTAAGCCCCATACTTTCGAAAAACTGTACAACAAGGCATTCTTCTATTGTTTTTTTGTTTAGAAACAATTATTTCTCATAAAAATATGTTTTATGTTTATCTATAGTATTGTATTATTTTTAAATAATATTTAAAATATTTTCAGTTTTAATTTCTAATATGATAATAGTAAAAAATATACCCCACAGAAACAAAAGTTCTTTAAAGCTCTTGATAATTTTTTTAGAGTATGAAGACATTCAGCAACAAAGGGTTTAAGAACCACTAATATACAGAAACAGGACAAGGAGGGGTCAAAGATGACTTCCAGATTTCAAGCTTGAGGATCAAAAGATGATACCATTTACTAAAGAAGAGAATTACAGAAAAAAAAAAAAAAAACAGATTTAAGAAGGTGATAAAATCAATTCTTGCACATGTTTTTGGTCAGATTCCAAGCTGAGCCTGAGACAAGGATTCTTGTTTAAACGATTTGTTGATGGAGAACTCTCAGGAACTAGGAAATATGGGAAACAAAATAGGGCAGAAGAAAAAAGCCAAGCAACAATGTGTTTTCAGTTGAAAATCAGCCTCAGGGGTGCCTGGGTGGCACAGTCGGTTAAGCGTCCGACTTCAGCCAGGTCACGATCTCGCAGTCCATGAGTTCGAGCCCCGCGTCGGGCTCTGGGCTGATGGCTCAGAGCCTGGAGCCTGTTTCCGATTCTGTGTCTCCCTCTCTCTCTGCCCCTCCCCTGTTCATGCTCTGTCTCTCTCTGTCCCAAAAATAAATAAACGTTGAAAATCAGCCTCAGCCTAAACCTATGGAAAACACTAAATGTACTGGCAGAGTTATTCCCATCTTGAAGCAAGGGCAGTATAAACCCTTTATCAGCCAGTCAAGCCAATGAGGCCTTCCCTGCGGGGGGCGGGGAGAAGAATGGAGGTGCCTAAGGAGGCACTTCCTACTTAGCCAAGGGCAATTTTTCTCTGAAAAGGGTGCCAGCCAGTAGAGGGGACTGGTCAGGGCACCAGTAAAGTCCATTAAGGCATGGTAAAGGCAGCAAGTAAGGTTTCTGAAGATGCATGGACGTAGGGTAACACATAGCTAGAGACTCAGGTTTGGAAAACTTGTTGTTTAATGTATATTTAGGAATTATCTGCACAGAACTAAGCATTAAAATTAAGCTGATCACTCTACTTAGGGAAAAAGATTGATATAACTGAAAAATACCTACCTATAATCCAATTTATTTTTTAAACGTTATATTGTTCATTGACAGAAAAAGTAAGGAAGTATATAGCTCTGTGGAGACACAGAATTAATTGTGTAGAAACATATAAATGGGGAAATGAAAAACTATCCACGGAAAAAATCTGATGTGATGCTAAAGCAACTGAATCTTTTGCTTCATGGAACAGTGATGAGGCAACAGGAAGGAACCAAAATTGAAATCATTTCGATAAAATGTCACACAAAGAGCATGAAAAGAGGTAAAGAAAAACTACCATTCAATACTAGGCTGGCAGTGAAGTTCTTATTACAGAGAGGAGAACCAGACTTTCCAGAAAGGAACCACCAACATTACTTACCATTAAAGTACTATGTCAGTCAACAAATATAGACTAAGAATGAATCAACAACATACTCAGCATTCTATGATGAGGTTTGCTAGATAGTTTGTTATTAATAAATAGTAAAAATACCAAAGTTCATACTTGATTTACCTGTTAAAACATATAAATCAGAGCAGAGTCAAGTTCAAATTGTCCACAAAATAACAAACGCCACATTCAGTCCCTTGTATAATGGGAAGAGGTACCATTAAAACCAGTGTGCTAGAAACTACATGTTGTTTGTACCTGATGGTATTTAAATAAGACCCATCAATTAGTTGTGGCAGAAAAATGGATTAAGAAATGGCGGAAGAAATGCCCTCCAGTGCCATAAATCTGGCCCTTATGGAACACATGATTTACTTTGCCAAGTCTTAACCATTTTATTTTATTTTTTTTTTAATGTTTATTTATTTTTGAGACAGAGAGAGACAGAGCATGAACAGGGGAGGGGCAGAGAGAGAGGGAGACACAGAATCTGAAACAGGCTCCAGGCTCTGAGCTGTCAGCCCAGAGCCCGACGCGGGGCTCGAACTCCCGGACCGCGAGATCATGACCTGAGCCGAAGTCGGACGCTTAACCGACCAAGCCACCCAGGCGCCCCTCCTTGCCAAGTCTTAGATTCCATCTTCAACATAAAGAAGTAAATTCTCCCTCCTCTGAAACCCAGAGCCTTAAAAATATGTATCTTTCTTTTAGCACTGATTTTCTAAGTTGAATTAAAGATTATTTTTATACATTTTATTTGTGTATTTTTGAGGTCTGGGACTACATCCTTATACATTTCTACATTCCCTATTATAATACTCAACATAGTACTTTGCACTTTGAGTGTTCAGTAAATATCCACTAGCTAATATTTGAAGTATTTTTACAGGATAATTAAGGCACAGATAAGATATGGAAGAGATGGGGCTGTTTTTCCTACCCTACTGTATGTTCAGTTTCAAAGGGATTATCATCACTGAATTAATACAATATTTTTGCTTAGTGTGTTTTTCAGGATGGGCATCTTTCCAGTTCTATGTTGTCTTCTGGAGTAGGAAACTTGGCAAGAACAAGAAAATACTTAAAACATAGACTAGATCTCTGTTTATGTTTTGCAGATATATATATATATATATATATATATATATATATATATATATATAAAACTTGGTAACAATTCATATTGAAAGGAATAAAGGTGTCAGAAAGAATGATACTGTGTAAAGATATGAAATATAATCAAAGCATCCACATAATGCTTATTCAGTTCCCTAATACACTTGGGCTTAATATGTAAAGTCACTGTTATATAACAAATATAAACAAGCAAAAATGTCTGCATAACGATAGTTTATTTAAAATTTTAAAACTCTTAAACACTCTGTTACCAGTTTTCCAAGGTAATAGTCAAATATATTCAGGTTCTGACAGAAAATAATTTTAAAAGATTTTTCAGGTGATACAACATTCTTCTTCCAAGTGTCCCAATGTTATTATTATGTAAGGGACCACAGTCTACTCTCAGAGTTTTTTAACCAGGAAAACAATACTTTTTCTATTACTGAAAATTATTGATGAAAAAAAATCCTTATATTTAAATCATAAACTGTAATCATTATTTACAGCTAAAGCTTCTTTCTGTACATATGAGTACATATGAGCTTGCCCTAAAGTTATTAGATCTGTCTAGAATAAAAATAGCTATCAATGTTCCATTTGCCTTTGATTCATCAAGTTAAGATGGGAAAAGATATTCATTTTTCTAAATCAGATACAGTTGTTTCTAGCACTCTAGTTAAATTTGAACACTAAAAAAGATTAATAGAGCTACGTATTAATTTTATACATGCTATGAACAATATATATTTTCTTTTCCACTATTTAAAGAAAAACACTCTCTATTCTCATGAAACACATTATCAGGGATATAAAAATGAACCCTTACTATCAGAGTCCCTAGCTCTACCCATCCCATAGTGGTGGTACAGAATTTTTATCGTTTTGCTAAAGCAGATAAGCAAAACACCTTCTCTGTTAATAATAATAATAATAATAATAATAATAATAATAGAACAGAAAGAAAGTATCATAAAAGCAACCATATTCTATCAGAAAGCCAAATATACAACAAATATTTATTTGGTTGCAACCATCTTTAAAGCCAAAGGTCCAGACTCAAACTTGGGTAATGAGACGAATGGAGGTCTAAAATGTTTTAGTAACCATAAAACCAAGGGGGGTGAGCAAGTGTACTTTTCAACTCAGATTTTTAAATCTCTAACAAGTTGACAGTTACAAATGTGTTAAATGGAAACTGGAAGGCAAAGATTTAGTGAATGGCCACTTAAATTATGGATGCCAATCCTGTGCTTAAATTGTTAAAGTTTAATCACAAAATATAACGTATTTGCTGATAATGTTTAAAGGAATATAATCCAAAAAATGTCTGAAGGACAAATCTTTCAACTTGCCAAACAGAGGGCCAGATTACTAACCAATCTTTATTTTAAAAGGAATTTACTTTTTATCCATTAGCAAGGTTCACAGCCGCCCAGAAAAGCTTGAGTGATTGAAACAAAGGACAGCGCCCTAACTATTCAAAGGACTAGATCTGAGTGTTACTTCTATGCTCTTGGACAGGATAATCAAGTATATGCCTTTGAATGTATTAAGCAATATTTTAACTCAGGCAAACATTTCCTTAGCATTAGCTGTTGGTCAAAACTTAACCTTTTATTTTTAATAGCCTGTGACACAAATAAAACAGGTACAACTGATGACCCTTTATTAGTTATTTAATTCAATCTCTTAAAAGCATTCTGATGTTTATAACAGTGTTTTTCTTTTGGGGAATCAGAGGAGGGTACTTTATTTTAGTTTTGTTAAAGGGATTTTCCTCCCCAAATTTACTACTTCTAAAATGTCATTTTTAGTAATAATAGCACTGATTTTATGTGAGACACTGTTCTAGGTAACCTACATTTATGAACTCATTTTATCCTCTAAACAACCCAAGAAGAATTATAAAAGTGTGTTATCACTTTTCTTCAACTTATTTAGCACATTACTTTGATCTCATGTTTTTTAAATCTTAAAAAGTAGCTAACTTACTGGTTAAAATCCAAAGAAAGCAAAATAGCCATTGTTTATTTAAATCACTTTCCAACAACTTTACAGAGTTGCATATTTCTCTCTGTAATAAGAGCTGGCACAATTTATTTGTCAATTGTGCTAGGGTGTCATTTAGAAGGTATAAATAAGAAGGAACTATGAGAAAAGTAACAACATATTTAGAACTGTCACTCAGACATTCTAAGTGTAATTCATAAATATGAGTTCCTCTTTGGCGGCATGCAGCGAATGTATTCAGGTATTTGCATTTGAAAATGGACATTTAAATCATCCTGGGGGCTTCCCCTAACTGGTTCCCCAGCCTGGCTGCAGAAGACTGGAGGGAGGAGGAAGGGGCAGTTACTCTAGGTTGATAAAATCACAAATGGGAATATGTAGCACAAATAACAAATTATTCCCCCAATTTATATACACACCATGGTATGCCTATGGGCATGTGCTCCTTTTCAGGAAAGTCCTAAGACTGTCTCGTTTGTTCTGTCTCTCTTTAAGTATGTACTGAATGCCTTTCCATGTACCTGCATTTAGAAGAAATGTTAAGTTCAGGAAATTGATCTCAAGGAGAGTATGATACAAGAATGGAGGCCAGAGAGCAGAAACCTGTCACACTGAAGCAAGAGAAGGACTGTGAAAAGAATAGATTCAAATGTAGGCCCCACTATGTACTAGCTGGAGAGCCTTAGTGAGGTTATTTACACTCCATGAATATCATTTTCCTCATCTTTAAAATGAAAAGGTTACGGGGCGCCTGGGTGGCTCAGTTGGTTAAGCCGCCAACTTCAGCTTAGGTCACGATCTCATGGTTCGTGGGTTGGAGCCCTCCATTGGGTTCTGTGCTGACAGCTCAGAGCCTGGAGCCTGCTTCAGATTCTGTGTTTCCTTCTCTCTCTGCCCTTCCCTGACTCACACTCTGTCTCTCTCAGAAGTGAATGTTAAAAAAATTTTTAAATGAAAAGGGTAATATTTGAAGGCTTAATCAAGATTAAATAAATAGCCTATCTAAAAGGTCTATTAATGCCTGGTACCCAACGGGTACTTAAAGGTCAATTATCATTTTAATACCAACTAATAAATTATGAATCTCAGTAAAAATAACAAAAGAATTATAATAAGTAACATATAAAAGAGGGAGAAGAAATGTATTAAAGAAAATAAGTGTAATCAATTCACAGAAAAAAGGGGCGGTAGAAACTATAGCTTCAAGGGATCAGGAAGGAACTAGATGGCCGTTAAAAGCAAGAAAGATAAAAGCACTACCAGGAAAAAAGAACATTATAAATAACAGTTTGGAAGCCAGAGAAGCTTGGGACATTTGGAGCCACAGGCAGAATTCTCTGAATTGAGGTCGAAGTTTAGGAAAAAAGTAAAGACAGACACAGACTACTTGCCCATTGTGAAGGCCCTGAATGACACTCCTAGGTCTAATCTATAGGTTTAATTTTGTCAACATAAGGGGAATAACAATAATAATGGTTTGCTTTTATATGTGTATAAAAAATCATGACATTTTAAAAAGTAGTACCTGGTTAAAGAATTCATATCCATTTAAGGTTACTTAGTAAATTTTTCCAGTTGTGCTCTACTAGCTAGAGGGTAGTATTGAACTATACTTCTAAATAGAGACAAAACCATGAAATAATTGTAACTTCTGAACTTGGCCCTTTTTTTTTTACATATATCAGAAAATATATAAAAGACATACACCTATTATATAAATGTCCAAAAGAGTTCACAAAATAAAAAGTAAATGTACGTTTAATAAATTAGAATATAGGGCATTTGTAAAGACAATGCCTAAACAGCAACAAAAATATTTTATACACAACAAAGAAAGAAGTCATTTGCCTTAATAACTATTTCTATTGAAAATAAAAAACACTGTCTAAATATATTCAGTATACTTTAAAAATTATGCTTTCATTCAAGATGGAGTCAAAAGAAATGTAAAAACACACAGAAGGAAAATACTGTCCTTTGACTCCCAGAAAGAATTAGCACTAAAAAAGAAAGAAAACATCAAATATAAAAAGGAAAAAGGTAGATAATTTAACAAATTTATAATTAGATGTGATCAATAAACAGGAAAGATGTTCTATGATGAAATTATATATTTTCCCACAGATACTGGGAATCTGGCTTTAAAGATTTAAAAAAGAAAAGTCATTACTGAAATCTTGTACCCCTGTCTGCTCAATTGATAATTTAAATCATTTAAGAAAATTTTCTCTTCAATTTGCTTTCCTCAAATCTGAAGTCCTTCACGAACTTAAAAAGGAAAAGAAAAATGTAACATACAAAGATTAATAATTATTTAAAGGTGGCAAAATTTAAGCAAAGTAATACTTAAATATCCCTGTTGGTACTGTAAACTCGAAATCAACCTGTTTTAAAAAATTTGACAACCAGGTGATTTTAAACTTTTATTAGTACAGATGATGGGTGTACAATCTTTTAAAGAATGAGACCATGTAACTGTCAATAATTTTTAAAGTCTCCCTCATGTGATTCCCCCACATGTATACCATATTCAGTGCTAGGACTTATACAATGCTTTAAAAAATATACACATTAGCATGCAAATTAGATATAGGTACAATTAGAAGGGATATAACTCATTCACATGTGTTTAGTTTCACAGTTTACAACAGGGTTTGCACACCAATTCTGAAAAGTAGGCAGGGAAAGTACAAGAATTCTCATTTTCCAAATAAGAAGATCAAAGTCTATAGAGACCAAGGAAATGGGTCAAGGTTACACAACTTAATTAACGGTCGAATTCCTATTAGATAGCAAGTCCACTACTTATTACTAACTCAACGTTTTTTATCCATTACAACTTATTTATCTGGTCGTGGAAGGGCAGTGTAATTATTTTCATAAAATCAGACTCACATATTTAACCAGTAATTCAGAAAGAGAAACAAATATATTTTGATTTATACCTTTTGGACCACCTGAAACCTTGGCTGGCTACAATTCTACATAGTAATCATTTTTAGGGTATTAAAACGAGAAAAGAAATGGCAGAATGAGCTAGCACATGCTAAACAGATAAGCCCACTTAGAAAAGTGTTATGGAATAGGAAGACAATAAATTTCCAAATAGCGCAAAATTTGCAAGTTCTAATATTTTTAAACTTGCACGTTGTACTGTCACCTCTACATGCATTGATCTATAAAACCCAACTGCCTGGTTAATTTCTTAATCCTCACATCAGGTAGTTCCATTGAAACGCATGAACACAATTCATTAAGAGGTTAAGTATTCCAATTTTAAAACAATACAGAAGATAATATGCAAAACGTGGGAAATAGTAACTAAAGGTTACTAAAAGAACTAAAACCAAAAAGTCAAGGAATTGGAGACAGAATATAATGTCTTAAAGCACATCATTCTGGATTTTAAAAGACCTTTATGATGCGTTTTTCATGTGTGATATTAAAATGTTTCTTTTTCCTGCCCCACTCCGAAGAAACATAAAAAAAGCAAATGAAAATAGTGATGAAATAAAACGCTTACAGGTTTGTATCTCAGTGCATCTCTGTAGGATCCAAACAAAGCAGCCTGTGCCCTAAGAAAGGCCCTAGCTACTCCATCCCCTGTAGCTGTAGACTGCTTCTTCAGTTTATTTTTCAGGGCCGAGACCTGCATGACAGAGAGGAACAGTTAAATTAACACCTCAGAAATTGGTACAGCGAGGTACGAACCCAATCAGCAGGCAAACCACAGTGTCTGCAGGTCAGCCAAAAACTCATCCTCCTCCCTGATAGCTTATCTTTTTAACTGCAGAGAGCACCTGCTGGTCTGTTAATTGAAACGAAAGCAGGGGCCGATAGTAACGTGCTAATGCAAATTGGTTTATGCTCTCTTTTTTTCCCAAGGCCTCTTGACATAAATAAGCTTTAATTATTTTACAGTAAACTGCTCGTGAGCCACTTTTCTGCAGATTTTTAGCAATTACAACATGTGTCTACTTGTTTTGAGATGAAGCCGGTTGGGTATCGTTCATTTCTGCCATGTAAGGTTATTTGTTACAGGTCCTCCAGGATCACCTACCATTTAATTTTATTTTTGGAAGCCTCATTTTCATATGTAATTTCCTACTCATTTGTTGAATAGTTTCCACCATTATTAGACAAAAAGAGGGGAGAGAAATTGAAGTTATTGAGAACCTCCATGAGTAGAGAATTAGGTTCTGCAAATGTTATTTGCCATCTCATCTAATCCTCCCAGTCTTCTAAGAAAGGCACATGTACTATCATTTGTGAATAGTAGAAACAGGGACTCAGAGATGGGAATCAGTTTGCCCTCACTAGACAGTTAATACGTGGCTAATACATGGCAAAACTGAGCCTTCAACCCAGTTCTGTCCAGTTTTTCCCACCACAACATGCTGGGTTTGAGTCCAATGTCATTGGCTTATGAACCAGTAATTGGATTAAAATAATGTTTTTAAGTCAAAGGAAAATTTATTACGTGGGAGTTTGCTAAGTTTTCAAGGCACTTAAATTTGTTATGATTGTTCATACATTTGCATCTTTTAATTTCAGGTTCTGTGTATTTTACAGAATACATACTATTTACGAACGGCCCTTACTTAGATGAATATTTTAGAAGTGTAATCATAATCCTGATGTACACTCTTATTTTTTTAAGGGGAAGTGATTTGATGTTCCTGTGCATCTGACTCGACCAATTCCTTTCACACATCCTAGAAAACTATATTCTCTACACATAAACAATATTGGTGCCCATATATTCCTCATCGATGCCTTACACGGGAACATGAAATCATGTGAAAACTCTTGTTTTCTTAAGAAAACAACCGATGGGACACATTGTGGTTGGATTGTTCTCTTAACAGAGCATATTCTTACCCTTATGAAACTAACAGACAACAAAATAATGTCATTTCCCCTTTACATACACATGCAAGGAAGGGTATTTTTTCTTTCTTTATGCAAGCAGCCCTGACTACTCCTGTAGATGATGACTGTAATTGAAGTGTCAACCTAATTAACAACTAAACTTTGAATAATGCTAATGAGAAATGAACACAGCATCAGAGGAAAGACCAGCTCTACAGGTGATAAACCTTCACAGTAGTGACATTTTCCAGTGTAAAGTCACAGTTACTGTGATCTGATCAAAGAAAGAGACCCCCATTGGGTCCAATTATAACCACAGTTTTGAAAAAATTATTGAGTTATGATGTTCATAATCTATGCAGAAAGGCCTTTGCTGGATAGGTCTTCTCCCCATAGCTGTGATCTTCTCAATTTATATCCAAGCTCCATAGATTCAGATAAAAGTTTGGAGCCTAATTCATTTAGCCCACAAAGTGCATAAATCAGGAAGTTTTTATTATTAAAATCCAAACTCAGTAAATGCACACTTTTAGGTAACCCACATAGTCAAACAATAAATATAGCTAAACAATGCAAAAACAAATCTTATGACTTAATGTCTTTTGTCTAAAGTTTGTAGTAAGTTTTTTAAGCTTCAAATGCCTTAAAGAAAACCAATGAGAATGACTAGCAAATACGTGTATTTAATAATTGCCCCCCCCCCCAAAGGCTTATGATGGAAGGAATATGTCTTTCCATGTTTTATAAAAAGTAAATGGTTGGGTTGTTTTTAAATTTTGCTTTCAAGGGGCGCCTGGGTGGCTCAGTTGGTTAAGTGTCCAACTCTTGATTTCATCTCTGGTCATGATCTCATTGTTCATGGGTCCGAGCCACGCACTGGGCTCCACACTGACAGCATGGAGCCTGCTTGGGATTCTCTCTCTTTCTCTCTCTGCCCCTCCCCTGTGCATACTCTCTTTCTCTCTCTCAAAATAAATAAATAAATAAATAAATAAATACTTAAAAAAATAAAATTCTGCTTTCAAAA
The DNA here is from genome assembly GCF_022079265.1 of Lynx rufus. Classification (NCBI taxonomy): domain Eukaryota; kingdom Metazoa; phylum Chordata; class Mammalia; order Carnivora; family Felidae; genus Lynx; species Lynx rufus. Next base: position 27,093,422 of record NW_025814829.1, on the reverse strand, counting down.
ATAAAAAAAAAAAAACATTTTAACATGTCATGCCTTACTTATATCTTTGCAAAAAAAATTCCTCAGAGTGTAGTTTTCTACAAAACATGAAGTTGACATTTCAGTTCTCCACAAATTCAGTATTCTTAGGACAATCATAATGTATGCTTATAGAGAACGGAGGCAAGTCAAACCATAACTTAGCCTTCATGACCCCAAGTCCTTGACTGTTTCAGTACTGCTTAAGCTGGTTAGAATATCTGTCACATTGCCACAAGCCCTTCCTAACCAAACCATAATTATGCCGTCTTCACCTCCAAAATCAGTCAGTGTACTTTCTGAGCCCCCTCAGGAGCTCTGTAGAAAATAGGAAAGAGGGGCACCTGGGTGGCTCAGTCGGTTAAGTGTCCGACTTCAGCTCAGGTCACGATCTCGCAGTCCGTGAGTTCGAGCCCCGCGTCGGGCTCTGGGCTGATGGCTCGGAGCCTGGAGCCTGCTTCCGATTCTGTGTCTCCCTCTCTCTCTACCCCTCCCCCCGTTCATGCTCTGTCTCTCTCTGTCTCAAAAATAAATAAACATTAAAAAAAGAAAATAGGAAAGAAAAAAGAAACACTTGTTCTAGAAATGCTCTGTCCAATATAGCAGCCTTTTAGACACATAAGCACTTGAAATGGGACTAGTCCAAATTGGGATTTGCTATGAGTGTAAAATATAAACTTAACTTTGAAGATTTATTATTCCCCCAAATGTAAAATACCCCATTAATAATTTTCATATTGACTACAGAATGAAACAATATTTTGAATATTTGGCTAAATAAAATACATTAAAATTAATTTCACTTTTTCTTTTTTTTTTTTTTTTTTTTTACTTTTTAACATGGCTACCAGAAAAGTGAAAATTGTGCATGTGGCTCACATTTCTATTGAAAAGTGCTATTCTACATGGGCATACTATCTAATTTCATAGACACATGAGACTAGTTACCTGGCCAGAAATATGACTACATTGTTCCTTTGCCTATTTCTACACTATTTCAACCTTTACAAACTGCATAAGGAGGTTTTTCTTGACCTGCTCTCAGAGGGGTCTATCAGTAAGTAGATCTGAAGTTGTTCCTGTTTTTCAGAGACCAAGAGGGCAGGTGAGTTAAGGGTTTCTGGATGCACAAATAAATGCTCAAAAATAGCCTGTAAAAATGAAATACTTTTTCAAGTCAGTTTTAGACAGAAAGATATGACTCTAATATGAGATGACTGTGCCAACCTTGCTGTTTCCCTGTCCTTTAGATCACTGGAGTAAATTATCACCAGTTACCAGTGCCCTCTGCAGTGCTAAGTAGCTTTTAGCAGTTTTTATCTATAAAAACGGTGATGTCTCTTCTGTACTTTTTCAATATTTGGTCTGGGAAACAACGTTTTCTGCTTTAACTTCCAAGCTTCTAAGTTTAGTTGGGAAATAAATGTACATTTTCCCCCTAAAATCCTAAAGTTTATACTCATATAGAACTCTGACCTCAGGAGAGCATTTAGAACTTTAGTCACATGGCTAGTATCACACAATCCCATTATGTGACATGGAAAAAGTATCAATTATTTTCCCTTTATATTCTTAAGAGAGTAAGCAAGCCTCCAAAGGCTAAAGACTACTTCAAAACTGACATCTGATTTTCTTATGACATTCTTCAATCTGTAAATAAATTATCTTTGTAAGTCTAATTAGGTATTATATTAGGCCAAAAAAAAAAAAAGTTAAGCAGTGAAAAGAGCTTCAGGAATAAACAGCATCTCATTGCTCTTATCAAATGTTTAGATTCCTTTCATACAGTGAGAATTCATACTTCTAAGCAGCCATCCACGGGAGGAATTATAACCTGGGTTTGGCACAGTGGGAGTTCACTGCCACATGAATAATATTACCACCAATTCTCCACTTTTACCCTCTTAACACTAAAGTGACTATGAATAAAAGGAAGGAATTACATGAGTAAACATAACAAACAGGTATAAATTAAAAGAGTGCAGGACACGTGCACACAGTCTGAGTAATGAAGTAATTATGCCAACCGGGAGTTAGGAAGGGAGAGCATATTAAAGGAGCTGAGTTTTCAGAGAAGTGACAGATTTTTCTCTTGACTTTTAGATGTGTCCTTTCAGGAAACAGAAATTAACCCCTACACCTAGAAATTTTAATTTTGCCTTTTAGGATCACAAAGATAAACATCAGGGTAAAGAACAACAGAAGGTAAATACAAATGTCTGGAAATAATATTTAGATAACCTCCACAGCTCTGAAATGTGCCTCTGATGTTTTTAAATACCTCCTTTTATGTAACTACGCTGCACTCGAGAATCCACACACATTTAGAAAAGTTAGAGCTTCCAGTAGTTACCTGCTTTAGAAAAAAGCTACAAAGATAAAACGTTTTATTCTCCCTTAAAACATGTTATGGTTATCATATGAATCAGATATTAAATCCCCACACTTCCTTCATCTTTCTAATGTGCAGGGTTTTTTTTTTAGAAACAAAACGAACCCTACCCTCTTAATATAATTTTCTAGCAAGCTTCTACTCGAGGATTAAAATGGTCACTTTTAACATTGATCAAATGAAAAGCATAGGATACACTTGCAGAGTGTATCATTACATTGTCTCTGTGTATGCTGAAATTACCTCTCAAAACCTAGTTAATAAAGGGGTAGCTAGAACTATTTTCCTTTCAGAGGCCATTATAATAGTAAGACAATGTAAGTAAGTAAGACAATCGTAAGACAATAGTAAGACAAACTGCTCTTATCCCCCCATCAAGCCCAATGTCACGCCAGTGTCTCTAATATCAATGCCATTTCCACTCATCTAGTTACCCAAAAAGGAATCTTGCACGTCCTCAACACTTCACCCTTTCTCACCTCCCACATGCAATGCATCACCAAGCCCTGTTAGACCACTGATGGAGACTTCAAATCCATCCACTTTTCTCGAAATCCCTGCCACTATCAAGTTCAAGAAACTAGCATCTCTATCTAGACTACTGCAAAAGGCCCCTCAACTGATCTTCCTGTTTCATTAATCTTCAGGACCCCAGAACCCAAGATGATATCTTCAGAAGTCGAAGCAGATCACACTATTCCTCTGCTAAAGATCTCCAATGAATTTCTAATAATGTCCAAGTGTCCTTAACAAGAACTACAGATCTTTTAGGATCACACTTCCTATCTCCACAACCTCACCTCATTCTCTTTTTTTGCTCATCTCATTACAGCTACACAAGACTTCTTTCCATTTCTTGGGTTTGCCAACCTCGTCCTCACAGCAGAGCCTTTGTACATGCTATTCTTCCTCCTCCTACTTTGCATGGCTTACTCATACTCCTCATTGAGGACAATTATGGAAACTGATGTTTTGGCATGTTGAGCTTGACTGCACCACAAACAGCTGATCTGAGTGTTTAGACTGGTAAGAATGAAGTCTCAGGCTAAAATCAGTTTGTTCAGTGTACTTATGGTGGAGATGATGGTCAGTCCACCAACAGCCACTGTCTCTTTCTTTGGTAAGAGAAATCCTAAATTTCGACTGGTGCTAGCTAGCTCAACCTAGCTACGTTGACCCAGCTACTTTCCAACATCCCTCCTGACTTCGTGTGGCCACATGGTTGGGTTCTGATGAATGGAATGCAAGTTCCATGAGAGCCGTGTATTATGTCTTCCTGTTCACTCAGCTCCTAGCATAATACAGGCATATGGTAGGTGCTCGATAAATATCTGAATGAATGACTAACTGAATGAATGAATAAATACATTAGCCACCTGTCACACTTATACATTAATATCTCTAGTTAACAGGATCAGAAGATCTGTGATGGGGTCCAGGAACATAATTCATTTAAAAGTTCACCAAGTCATTATGATATCAGCAAGATTTCAGAATCACTTTTGTAACAGTACTCACAATATCATATACATGAAAAGTCTTGTATACGGAAAAGTCAAGAACTTAAAGAACTAGAAACAAATTGGAAATTATTTTTAAAGCCAAAATCAAGGCTTTTACATTTAAATACATACATATGTGTATATACATATATATGTATATGTATGATGTATGTATTTACGCCTTAGCAGTAGGAAGAGAGAGAAGCATGCTATTAAGATGATACAGGAAAAAAAAAGACATTTGGAGAAAGGCTAGGTAATTTAGATGGAAATGAAAACCCATGAGAAAGCCAAGGAACTTCATAAGCACTTAAAATCACTAAGAGTAACAAACTATAAATCAACTTTAAAATGGCAAAAGTACAGAGACACAAGGAGGGAGCTGCTAAAGCCTGGATCACTGCAGTGGGAGGGACAGATGCTCTTACTCAGCTGGGAGAAAACAACAAAGACCTTTTACAAGTTTAGAAGCGTGGTTAATTAAGGTTTTGAGTTTTATTTTTCATTTTGTTTTGCTTTCATATTTACATTTTAGATTTAAAAAAATATACACCAAGAAAACAGTAGGAAAAATCGCAAAATCTGTAGTTTACTTACAAACAACAGCAACAAAAAACTTGGTATAAAAAAAATCATGTCTCTGAAAATAATTATTTAAAGGAAGAGTAAGTTTCCACCGACACCCAAAGTCAGGTACAGTGACCGCCATCACCACACGGTCCCCCTTTCCCGGGAGCCAAACTGACTCACGCTCATAGCCACAGAAGTGTATATTAAACACACACCCACGTTTCTTCTTCTCATTACTATGAAAGTCAGATGAAAATATCCTTGTAAAATGTTCTGCGTAACTCTAAACAGGGATTTTAAAAGCAACTTTTATAACAAAAGATGAAAGAAAAGCAATTATGGTTCCCTTCACCCATCATTTACCAAATGCCTACTATTTACAAAGCTCTGCACTAGGCTGTGTGGTGGGGGCAATGCACATCTAGGTGCCTGAATTCTAACAGCTGAAGACTGAGGGGAGTATGACTGCATTTCTCCAGGGGGAAACTGAAAGCAGTATTTGTCTCTGGAAGTCTACTCTATTAAACTAAAAAAAAGAAACAAAAACAAAAACAAAACAAAACAACAACAACAACAAAAACGTTGTCTAAGTTACTCTAGAACCTGAATGAAATCGGGTTATCTTTCTAACCTTGCCACTCTAGAATTTTGCTGGGGAATTTATTTACTGTTAAACATGATAAGAATTACAGCAGAGCTGTGGCAAACCTGGAACTAATATAATATTCTCTGGGGTCTTTTCTTTTTAACATATATTATGACAATTCAACATATTAAACCTTCATGTTAGGTTAGAGGAAATATCCAACAAATTAAACGTATCTATTAGCTATTCACACAGTTGCAAGAGTTAAATTGGTTTCTATACTTTCATTTTTTTTTAAAAAGGCTGATTTTAAAAATTCTCTGAAATAGCCAATTCTTTTCCAAATTTTTCCTAAATTAACTCACTCGAATGTAGATATCTTAAATGTTTTCTTAAAGTTGGAGTTTTGGGGTATTTCCTTAAGTTTAGGCTTTTAATGATTTTTGGCGATTCAGAGCAATTTGTGTCTTTTCATTGCACAATAAAACCATTAACCTATTCCTTCACATGATACTTGAAAGCGTCACTATAAGATGCACAGTATTTTAGATGACTCCATTTATAATAAAGTATTTTCAAAATTTTAGTAATTAAATACGCTTTATACTAAATGTTGCTATCCTGTAACATACCAGGGTCTATGGTGAATTGTACAATAATGCTGAAGTGTATATTTCCTATATACTCTCATAATAGAAAATAAAAAAATAATTTTCCAGTAGTGTTCCATATAAGATGAAAGTAAGTTTTTTAAAGTGTTAACAACCCTGATTTAAATCAAATAGATCACACTGATACTTCATAAGCAAGATTAGAACAGAGAATAAGATTCTACAGTAAATTCCAGAAGTTACTCATTACGCTGTATATCATGTTTATACGAAAGGACCACGGTCTAGTATTTGAGAGGATGAATGTTTATACGAAAGGGACCATGGTCTAAGTGTGAGAGGATGAACCTATAATATGAACTAACGCTGCAGAAATACTGTTAACAGTATACTTTGTGTCTTCATTTTCTTATCTAAAATAGGGATAAGTATACTGACCTGAGAGTATAGTATTTAAAACCTAATCAGTTAAAATTATTTAAAGACAATAAAGCAACAAAGATAAAAATTCACTTCCTAGTAATGGGTATTTTAGTGCATGTAACTTTTTCAGATGTCAGTTCTAACCTGCTTTCATCTATAAGAGTTTGTAATTGTTTTAATTTAATTTTTTCACAAAGAGATCTCCTAAATGTCATTATAATTCTAATTAGCTTAATTTTCTAAGAAGTGAGTTGTCCTATTTATTTTTGAAATAGTTAAGAATTCCCCAAATTACTTTTAAAAATATTAATGATGATAAAAATTAAAATGAGCAGTAATACCATAGAATACAGCATTTCAAACTATTACGTGATTGAAACAAAATTTGTGTATATATTTGGAATGAAGGAGTCTCAATGGTAAATTTTCTAAAATTAAAAAGAATTCATCACTTGAAATTTCAAATGTTGTATTTAATTCAACTGTTTCATTTTCCCCACAGTTAAAAACATAACGTGATAACACTAAATTCAATTGATATTATTACATAGCCCTCAAATTTATTTTTTATTTCAAGACACTCAACCTACACGTTTGAAGGTATCTACAGTTGACATAGCCACTAAAAGTAAAATCACAATGTATTCAGACAGAAAACTACAAAAGTATATTTTAATGGGTCTACTGCTTTTAAGATATTCCATGTAATAATCAATATCGTTAAAATCACTCTCAATAAAGTTTGTGTTTTTTTTTCTTTTAATGATCCAAATCTATAGTGAAATGATGAAATCGAAAAACAAGTGTTCTTGTCAGAAGACAGGAAGAGAGTTTTTTCCCTTCCCTTAAGGAAAACAAAGGATTCCTGAAAGCTTTGCCCTGATTTATTTTTCCAATTTTAAATACCTTAAGAGTAGCGGAACTGCTACTGGCATGGTAGTATTTCTAACAGTCAATAAATCTAAAATATTATGTGTGAATATTGGAATGAAGCCATTAAGAAGATTACAGCATGCAACACAGCAGAGGGTCCACAGGAAAAAAGAACTAGTAATTCAGGACAACTGTGACCACTGACCTTTGAACAGCCAAGACCACTGGTCAGGCTGACACAATAATAGAGTGCACATGCATAGAAAGTCCTCTAGCCTGTAAGTATAATTTAAATGCTTTGGTGAATGATTTTAAAAGGTCCCCTTTTAAATATGAGTTAATTTATTAAATAATCAAACAGTACCAGGATTTTTTCAGGGTATTTTTCAGGATTCAAGAATATTTTCTCTTAATTCAGATCACAACACAAAAAATTCAGTAAGATCATTTGTGACTCTAACACATCTCATTTAAAACACTGACAATTATAGAAAGTATGATGTGATACTTTATCATATTTCCTGTAAAACTACAAGAGACAGCTTTTTGAAAATGGATAGAAAGAGCTAAATTTATTAGAGAGGGGTTAAACAAACAACCACCTAAAGTATTTGTAGAAAATGACTATAACTTTAAAATAACTCATACTTTCAGTAGATGGCCCTGGTTCCACCCCAGAGCTGTATCCACTTATTCGTTGTTCAAACCTGTCTGTAAGTCTCGGACCCTTAATCTCAAGTATACGTATAGTTATATCTACATCACTTTGCAGAGTTCTTTTTTAAGATTTTTTTTACTTCAGTTACGTACAGTTAACTGTTCCTTATAAAACGAGCAATGAGATGGTCCCTCCTGTCATTTCACATATTTAGGCTTTTATATTTTGTGGAACTGTTAAACTTCGTCATATTTTAAAATAAATGTCTTGGTATCAAACTAATTCTACTGGGAAAGTAGCACTTCTCAATTAAAAAAGAACCACCCACCAAAAAAAATTACTATTAAAAATTGCTTTTCTCAAAGAGATGAAATTAGCTACCACTGAAACTGACTATAACAATTTTTATGACACAAAAAAAGCTGATTTCTTTCTCATTTTTCTTTTTCTTCTTTTTTTTTATAAACAATCCTTTCTACTTAGGGAATTAACAGTGGAAATGCATTGCACGTAAAGAAAATATTTATAAAAGTTGGGGCTTTATATCATAATTAGTTTTCTATCCAATGAAGAATTCTTTGATGGATTTCTAAATGAATAACTCTAATCATTTCTAGCAGCTTCTGCAAAATTTTTATAATGAGGCAATCTAGTTATAATGAGCTAAAAAGATAATATAATTCTTTACTGGCCTGGGTTTGGATTTGTTCATACATAGCATAAATTTTACTACAGTAAGATAAAGTAGTTCAATTTAATTTGCTTCAAGGTCAGCAAGTATTTTAGGTTATTTATGGGCATAGATAATCTGATTTTAACTTTAAAATCACATTTTTCCTATCACTAGCCATAAAAACAATCAAAGCTAGTATTACTGTATTTTTTGAGTTTGAAATTTTTAAATTCACTTTTTCAAACTCCCTAATAATGATTTCAAAGTACTTGCAATACTGCAGAAAAATATATGATGAAGGTTTTTTTATTTATGGATTTTAATATTCCTGAAAAAACTGGATTTTTTTTAAAAAGGAGAGTTATTTTTAACTTAGAACTATGTTATAAAGATATTTTTAAATAGCCATTAAAATATATACAGAAACAGCACTAGCCTGCATTTTGCCCTGTTCTAAGGAATATGCAGGCCAAAAATGCACTTTTGGAGACTATTTAACATGAAATACAGAGTATATCCTATTATAAGCTGCAGACACACACATGCACACACACACAAACCCTCTGCAAGATCAAAGAGCAGAAGAGAACTGGCACTTAATTTATCAGCCTTTACAGACAAAAGACAGTTTTCGTCATTTCAAAAGGATCAGATGTCTTTTATGACAAACTGGGTTTGCAGTTTAATTTACAAATAGAATTCTAAGTAAGCAGTCTTTGCTCTGCCAAAGCAAATGACAAACAGTGTAGGTTTTCATTCTTGCGGCCCTCAGCAGGATAGAAAAGATTAAAATAAAACTGAAATAATTTAGAGAAAACAAATAAATGTTTCAGAAAGTTGAGGGAGATCAAAGCCAGAATTTTCTGACCCCAACTGTACAAGCATTTCTTATTATATTGACCAGTGCCATCAGATCATTAATTAAAAGGAAAAGCACTGGCAGGTGGCAGGGAAGCAAAAGCCGATAATTGGCCCCCTTCTTCTTCTTGCCTTCAAAAACTCTCTCATTCTTTTGCAAGACATGCCACTAGGCAGACAGAAATGCCTACTTTGTAATATAATGATTAAGATGAGATGAAGAGACTTACGTTTAAAGAAACTCTGCCTAATGAATGCATCTAGCTTTTTAATTATGATCCTACTTTTACAATAGGAATATGATGTTCCATTCAACATCTCCTCAACTGCCAAAAGGTAAAAATATTAAATATAGAATCTACACTGATTCCTCTCACACCCATGCACATACGCAGTCCTTTTATTTCAGATAAAAAAAAAAAAAACCTGGGAAAAATAACTCTTTGTAATTCAAGGGTCCAGGAGAAAATAGATAGATAGATAGATAGATAGATAGATAGACAGATAATGTGTTCACCACAAAATAACCTTTAGACTTACCACATCACTTGGTAGGTTGTTCAAGTCATTAAATGGTGATTCTAAAGTGTTTGTGTCAACATTTAACATAACCACATCCTCCAATGATTTATTTTTCACTCTCTGTTTAAAAAACACAAGTACAAATAAACATCTTAGTATATTTTCCTTCCAAAACTATAATGAACTTAGAAATGTAGAGAAAATTATCTTGATGACAATTAGCCTTGGGGGATAAAAAAGAAAAATCCTATATTTTAAGAACATATAAAAAAACTTTGCCTTATAAGAAAGAAAGTTTGTCTACAACCATTCAAAAAGATTGGATTAAAAAAATCCTTAGAACAGAATGTTTGGTCATCTAAACACATTGATTTAGTTTGGAGATATTAAATGTAATTTAACTACCAAAGAGATATTGTAACAAAAACTCACAAAATCGGAACGGCTATATTAAACCAGAAAAACTTACATCCTTTAAAAACTTATCAACTGAATTTCTGTCCAATGATACAGGAACTTGTGGCCAGTTCTACACCTATTTTTAGCAAAAATCACATTATAGGGCTAACATAAGCCAAAAATCATGACTACTGTAAACTAAATTTTAAATTAATAAACATTTTCTCTGTACTTCCATACCAATTCAGTATAAGCTGTTTATGAGGACTGTAAGTTGAATAAGAAAAATGATAAAGAGAGCGGTAATAAGGAATTGTTGCATTATTTATACATGAATTTAATATAAAAGATGAAATTTAATAGCCTATCAGATTATTTGACTTGTCTTATCTGTTTGACAGCTTAGTTAAATGGTCAAATTATCTCAATATGTGGACTAATGACAGTAAATTAGAATTTCATCAAATTTTTCATCCTTAAAGAAAGGAAATACTTAAGGTTTATTTTCCCTATTTAGACTACTATGTATACCTAAACAAATCATATAATTCTATTCGCCTTATTTAAATGATAGCAAATATAGCATTATTTTTTGATGCAAAAAAATTAGGTGCTCATTAATGAAATATATCACCTCAGAATTCCATAATTGTATAAGTCAACTAGAGATAAGTCAATTAATTTCAGTGTAGTATTTTTTAAATGACATTATAGAATAAGAGCTATTTTTGAGAATTATTAAATACCTTACATTTTAAATTGGCCAACCCAATTTTTTTTTGTTTTAAGTTATTCAAGAATGAAATTTCTCTGATCCATTTAGAACTTCAAACCTCTGCATAGTAGGTAGAATGTTAAATTTGCTAGGGAAATGGTAGTCTAGAGTAGGGAATTTGTATGTGTTAAGAAAGCAATAATGTCTGTGTAGAATATGGATTCTCAGGGGGATATATGATAGCAAAAATCTATCTTGTAAAAGACATTGTAATTATTCCAAAATAAGAGTCCGAGGATGGCTGTTTCTTGGAAATTAACAGAGAACCACCTACAATAGTGACACTCTCACCAAAACATTTATAAATAAACTCATTTCTTTTCCTTTCCATATGTATACATAAATGTAAAAAAGGCTCACATACATAAATATGTAGTTATTTATAAATTAACTACAGCATAACTACAAAAATAGCCTATTTTATAAGCAACAATACATTTATATCAATGGTGTTCGAGTGGAAAAAGTATGTCATAATTTTGATTTTCACCTTCAATTCTAAGTTGTTCCCTTTAACAGAAACTATAAAGTTAATCCAGAAACCTAGTGTATTTGTTAAAGGATGAAATGAGTTTCTCTAAATAGCCTGGAATAATGGTTATGTGACACCTAAATGTTTTGCTATGACACTAATGCTAAATTCTGCATGAAATGTATACTTTTTTCCAACTTGCCCTTCGTTTAAAAATGTCTGATAATAGCTGAATATTAAATTCTGTCCAAGGGACCATTCAATAAGAATGGAAAATGTATTAATTTCAATAAATCAACACACTGAGATGCACTAAAATGAGAACAATTCTACATTAGCAAAGAGGGAAAAATAGTATGTAATTAAAATTTTTTTATTTGGATTAATGTCACTTTTTTATCTTTGTTTCCTTCCAAGTCAGGCTTTAACTATTTTCTAAATAGGAATAAAAATTCATACAGCATATAAAATGATAACATTTTCTCTGTCTCAGATTATTATATCTCATAATGTTTGTAAGCTTGCTTGGCTCAGGAAAGAGAAAAAGGAAAATGACTTTTTCTTCAAAAATAAGAAAATAATATTAGGACAGAGACTGAAAGTGTTATTAAGGATAAGAGTAAGGTATTAAGGTTGGTTAAGTCTTTCTCTCACATCCTCTCTATATAAGCCTTCCATGCAATGTGACTACAAATGTGACTATTGTATCGTGTACGATAATGCAAGGAAATGACCCGGTGTCAGCAATCACATGTTCCTGCAAAATGGAGCCAACATTTTATTTAGAATCTTTTGTGTATATTAAAACACATAATGCAATGCTCACACTTGGAGCCTCTACTGACTTGCTCCTCCATCATTTACAGACCTTTGAGTTCAACCCTAAAGTCTAATTTTCAGGGAGAACAAAATGTCCTTATCCTTTATTTTGGAAGCAAATTTACATTTTAAAAAAGAGATTTCCAGCCATCTTACAGTCATGACTACATAAAAATAATTAAAAGAAAGATTTAAAGGATATTAGTTTCACATCTTTGAACAATTATGTTTAGAAGTCTTTCTAAAACGTATGTCAAAACTGTCTTGACAAAGAGAGAGAATAGGGAATACGTTGATTCTTCCTAAAAAAAAAAAATTCATTGTAATTGCAACCAAACAAAATATAAAAAATTACTCAGTTCAGTCTCACATAAAATTTGTAAATAGATATATCCACATTTGAACTATAATGCCATTAATATAAAATAAGAAAGATCAAATTTTGCTTAAAAATATCTGCCTGATAATGACATAATAAGAATGGAATGGCAGGATGTGTATCTTGTAATAGATTAAGGAGAAAGTTACTAAATGGTACCCAACTGGTTTAAAGACATTCTTGAAGTTCCTATTACCCCTTCTCATTGACTATTAAACCCAATAAACTAAATACAATTGACTAAAAAGACAGTTCAGTAAGTCCAGAGTATAAAAGGTACAGAGATGTTAGCCAATCTAATCATGGCTGTAAACCTTCTCATTTAGTGCTGACTCAATTTAAAATTAGAATGGACTGTTTCTCCAGGACAATACTGTAAGAAGTAAAAAATTCTTAAATTTGCTCCTTTAAAAAAATAATGATTTTCTCTATACGTGTCTAATAAATATGCAATTAAATATGACTGAATTTTTAAAACATGTACCCATTTCTATAATATTTTGGAAAAGCTGAATCATTAGTTTTAAAAGTTGGTATAGAACCATTATGTAAAAAAAATACAGAACATCACCAGGTACAATAAACAACTTTAAATAGTTTTCATCTGTACAAGTAAACATACTATAAAAATTATGTATTCTATTAGATACATTAAATAGAAGAGACATGTGCATTAATATCAAAATCAGATATGATGACTTCTTTGAAACCATACCAACCAACTGCGGTTAGATTTTTTACAGTCAAAATACTGATGAAGAAAATACCAGTTATATATTCTACAATCAGATAACAGATTAAATACTTATTCATACACAATGTGACCTTTCACTGAAAGTACCTTGGCATGTAAAACAAGTTGTCTAAAAATTAACAAACATAAAGGCTCATAATGTTATTCAACTTAGACTTCAAACTTAAAACAAGTCTACTAAAGAAGTTCATTAAAATATATCCAATATCATTAATGATTAAACAAATAAAAATGTTTCCCTTGCATTTTGCAAAAGGAGAAAGTGACCAGAACCAGAGTACATGCAGAATTCTATAATTCATGACTACCATCTGAACATGATTTCTCCAGACATGATCCTCACCACTCCTATATAAGTGGTGGATCTTCCTTGATCAGCAGAGTGAGGATTGATGGTGTATACAGTGACAACAACTAATAAGAAAACCAAATCTAACTTATTTAGATTGTTGATTAGAAACTGGCTTAAAGTACAATACGCACACACACACACACACACAATATATATATATATAAAACTGAAAATCAGATAGCATAATAATGCCATGCAATTGACCCAAGTCTTTTGTTCAGATCCAAATCTTTTGTTTATTTTTTTCTAATTTTCTAAGACGTCTTCCCTTGAAATCTCACTGATTCCAAGTTCAAGGTGTTTACAGTTCAACATTTTTCACTGTAGTGATGATAAGTCACAAAAGTCATTTTGGAATGAAGTGATAACATTGCAAAAAACTTACTGCATTCTAAATCCCCAACAGGACTGAAAACTAAAAAATATTTAAATCTATATTTTAATTTAAAACTTCATGATTAGTGTATTCCAACCACATTTGAAAAAGCACACTGACAAAATGTATCAAAATGGAGTTTGAAAAATAAAAACATTTTCCCTTTATGAATCATAACTACATAAATTCTGACCTTCAAAATAAGGTGTGAAAAAGAAACATATAAAAGATCCCAAGTGCCATATAGAAAGTGGTTCATCAAGGACTAAGTTTTTAGTACTTAAAATTTACCATATGATCTTGACCAAATTTACCATATTTTCATGGGTTTCATGCCATTGAAAATGGTCATTCAGTATACTAACTAAAATGAAATTATTCCAATACAGTATTTCTGAAAATGATCATGTAAGTATACCCTAAATATGAAACTTATCATTACTTTGTACTATTCAATTGATTCTCTTTCAAAATACAACTGTTTTAACTATTATTTATATTCATTAATTTATCACACATGTATCTCATGTCTGAAAGATACTTACCTCTATGAGGCTGGAGTGTATTCCAATCAGGTATGGCATCGGAGCACTAAATTGGAAATATATAATGTATATATATTCATGAAGTTCATTAACACAGAAACAATATAAGTAATTCAGAAGGTTTAAAAAATTAAATTAATTAAATGTGCAGTTCTAATAGAGCCCACTACAGATAATTAAAATTATTCAATATATAAAAGTCAAATTTAATCTGAGAGGTCATTAATATATTCAAATTAAGGTTGCTTGGCATAAAACTCACAAAAGCATTTACAATTAAATAAAGAGTAGTAACACCTAAAAAAGCTTTTTTAGTTAGGAAGACTATTAGAGCCTAAGTCATAGTCCTGAGTTAAATCTTCCATGTATTTCATATAATACATATCCTAAATAATTAGCAAATTTTTTCACATTTCTTTTATATACCTTTTATATTCAATTAGATTCTTATTTCTACGATTCTCTTTAAAAATCATCATTGCTTCATACCTACTACACCACCAAAATTTTTTGAATCAGTTACCAAATATTTATTAAGACCTACTATGTGCCAGGCACTGTTGGAAACTAGAAGTTCTTCCTCTACTGTTATCATTCTCTTTCCATACTATCTTTCTGCTCATGTACCTTGTCTTTCATTTAAATGTCGTACATTCCTATTTATCTCACTTTTGCTTTTATTAATAAAGTAATTTTAATGAATTAAAAAATATTCAAATATGTTTAAGCATGATACTGAATTAATTAATTCTACAGATAAAATCTGGACCATACCAGGCAGTAGGACCTGGGCTAGGGTCTAGCTAGGTACAATAATAAGTGATATAAATAGAATAGATTCCTTTGCAGATCTTATACTCCAGCAGAGCATACAGACATTAAATAATCTTTGTGACATAAAATCGGGCTTACTTAGTAACTTCAAAAACATTTCTCATGAAATACACGAAGGGAATTATCCAACTTGACATTTCAAAATCAAAATATTATTTAACAAGAAAACGTGAGAATGGACAGATGTCTACAAAGGTGATAGAAGATATGCAAATAAATAGCTAAAACAATCTTTGACATTTCTTTTTATAGACATCTTTGCGTTATATTTAAGGCAAACATTTTCTATGTTAATGAAAACAACCTTTTTAAAAGAATTTTCATAATTTTCCAAACATCACTTTCACTATCAGTCCAAACTCCTGTGTATCCATTTTGCTACTGAGGACCAGTAATAGATAAAGCTAACAGGCACCTCGACAGACCCAGTTTTTCAAACGAACCTCAAACAGCTCCAGATTTATTTGAAGCTGGCTAACCACTAACATATATCCAGAACTCACAAAAAAATAAGGATGGTTAAAGTTTTTATTTGACTCCTCATTATCCTGTTCATTACTTCTTATTGTACTAGATTCTAATTTTCTTTTGTAGCTTTCTTCCTTCATATATATATATTAAATATAACAGACCATCTGGAATTGATCTGATATTTTGGATCATTTGACTGAAAGTTAAGAACTATTTACAGGCCTTGATATCCTTAAGACCTAACAGATTTTCTGCCTTCAAAAGGAAACAGGAGGAAAAATGTGGACTGTTCCACTTTTGCTTAAATAAAGGAAGGCTGATTACTTCCCTAGCTCAAGTTCTCATCTCTGGAATCCCTTCTGGGACTCCACAGAAGACATAAAATATATGTCACTAACTGTTCTGGGCTCCCACACTGGGTTCAGAACATTTTCACAAAACAGGATAGGCAAATCCCAAGATCTTAAATATGTCAAGCTGTCCCCACATCCAAAATAGTAGGAAATTATTCAAGTTACTGTGCAAACTTCCAATTTACCCCAGGTTAGGTTATCCTACCCACAAAATTTACAACATAGTAAGTCTGTGGTATCTCAAATTTCTAAGTACATTTTAATATAATGAGTGTTGGGGCACCTGGGTGGCTCAGTCAGTTAAGCATCTGACTCTTGATTTCAGCTCAAGTCATGATCTCACGGTCCTGAGACCAAGGACGAGTCGGGCTCCATGTTGGGCTTGGAGCCTGCTTGGGATTCTCTCTCTTTACTCCCTCTGCCCCTCCCTCCTATGCACACACATGAGCACATGCTCTCTCTTGGGGGGAAAAATAATAATAATATAATGAGTGTTAATCAAAAAATATGTAAGCCTCCTAAAATTAACAATTATTATTTCCATTTTAGTTGTTAGAGGAACACTTGAGTGGATCAGATTTCAAAAAATCAGAGCCCACTGTGCTGACTGTTCAGAGCCTGGAGCCTGCTTCAGATTCTGTGTCTCCCTCTCTCTCTGCCCCTCCCCTGTTCATGCTCTGTCTCTCTCTGTCTCAAAAATAAATAAATGTTAAAAATAAATAAATAAATACACACACAAAAAAAATCAGAGCCCAAAGTAGCAGCTAACCTATTGAAGTCCTATGAAATACATCTAAGGTAACATTTTTTAAATTTCTTGAAAGTTAGTTATTTCTTAAAATATGAAAAATAAATGTTTGCAATTATTAAGCTGGAATAAAAATTCAATAAAGGGTTCCTATGTAGAACTTAGTAATAAAGTAACTTCTAGCTTTTTCTGTGAGATTACTGGGTACCTCTAAGTGTTTTTATCTCACTAACACCTAACAAAATAAAAAACATAGAGATGTCAAAACTGTAAAAATTATTAATCTAGAGCATAATTTATTAAAATGATTATGATGTTTTGCATATAGATTTTATAGAACATATTTTATAGACAGATTTTATGTTTTATAAAATACACATTCTACTGAATAGTTTCTTTCTCACGAAAACTGGATTGTGTGCATCCTAAGATTTAATCAGCCAAATCTCATGAAAAGTAATTCTGCAACCCTTAGCTGAAATCTCCTAATTAGATTTGGGTGTTAATAACTCAGGAAGAGATCCTTGGCGACACTGATGTTTTATCATCCACATGCAAAACTGTCCTACATCTTTCTGTCAACGAAGTCATTTTGCAAAGATAGCATACAGAAGGCTCTATTAGGAATGCTTCTTCTGTTGGGTAGCAATTAATCTTTAGTCAAAAGTAATCACCCTCTAACCGTTTTTTGTTTCTTTTTTGGTTTTCTTACAGAGACCACCCATGGGTAGACTGTAATAGCCGCCTATTAACTTAGGTAGTCCAAACACCACGATTTTCCATTTATTTTTTAAGAAACAATCCTCTTTCACGGAAAGAAGAGTCAGATAGGTTCCCAAAATAAAAAGGTGACTCAGCCACTCTTGAACAAATAATGAATGATTATAATTTTACTGATACTAGGGTCATACTACCTCCTAGGTGTTTAAGGACTCAGAACGGTTAAGAGTGTGTGGCAACATCATGAACTTGCCACATTAAAGTTCTGTCTCTATCTCACATAGTAAGAATACGTACCATGAGATCTGCATCCTTAAGAAATTTTTAATTCTGTAATACAGTATTGTTAACTCTAAGCACAATGTTGTGCAGCAGATCTCTACAACTTAACCATCTTGTATAAGTGAAATCTTATACCTGTTCAATAGAAACTCCCATTTTCCCCTTATACTGACAGATTAACAGAAAAAACGTAGATGGTGTCATTTCCTCCCAGTCTCCTTCCCTACCCTACCAAGCAGTGTGGGCCATTTCTTCCTAGGTGTCTCCTCATCTATGTTTCTTTTTTCATTTTATTTATTTACTTTGAGAGAAAGAGAGAGTGTGTGCAAGCGGGGGAGGAGCAGAGAGAGAGGAAGAGAGAGAAAATCCCAAGTAGGCTCTGCACTACCAGCACAGAGCCCAATGCGAGGCTCAAACCCACAAATTGTGAGATCATGACCTGAGCTGAAATCAAGAGTCGGATGCTTAACCAACTGAGTTACTCAGGTGCCCCCAATCATGTTTCTTTTACATGCCTCTGATGTAAGCCTTACAGTACTACAGTATTACTCTGTGTTCCTCTTGTGTGTGCATGTGCTTGTGTGTATGTGCTCCATGCACATATGGGTGAAGTTTTTCCTACGTGTGGATACTGCAAGGGCAGAAATGAAGTTTTACTCATTACCTTACTATACGTACTGCTAGGCAAACAGGTGTTCTCTATATATTTGATGTACAAATGGATGGATAAATGAAGGAATGAACAAACAGGTTAGCAAGGCTCCATCAGTAGACCAACATGCTATAAACCTGCATGGTCACAAGATGGCATTATGGCTCTCCACAGTCTGTCAACACCAGAGATACCAGGTGGGAAAACAAAAAGACTTCCAGGAGAAAGGGTTATCTCAGGATTCAGAAAGTTCCAATCACCTTAAAGAAGTGGCAAATATACATCTATTCCATCAAATTTTCCTGGTGCTATTTTTGAAGTGAAATATAAAAATGTCTTTATTCAGAAACCATGAGATTGGAGGGATAAGCTCTAATATTTTTCTCCCTTTTTGCATACAAATCAGCATGATTCTAGATCATTTGCAAAGATGCAGGGGGAAGAAAACCATATTCCCCAAGAAATAGTTTAGTCCATAAAATTTTTTGACAGAAGAGAGCTAGAGTCTTAGGCAGCTATTTGAAAGAAAGAAAGAAAGAAAGAAAGAAAGAAAGAAGAAAAGACAAAAGAAAAGAGAAGAGAAGAAAAAGAAATCACAACACTCAGTTTCTATGATAGAAGCTGAGCCTATCATTGTGACCTTAACGCTTAGGAAGTTTCAGATAACTCCTTGATTATCAATAACTGCTGTACTCTCTGGAACAGGGAACTGTCTGGCATGGAGGCTGTTAGAACTTATCCTAAAGGCTATTTCAAGGTTAGAAACTAGTAAGAAAATTCCAGGGACCAAGCTTCCTTCATCATAGTGGAAGCAGCAGAAGACCTTCATGCAGGGTTAGAAAGTATCGGGAAGACATCTCTGGGAAGAATAGCACAGAACTAACTACACCACAGAATAGCTTCTAAATAGCAGTATTTTAGAAAGTCTTAAATGTATAGTCATTACAGACAACTGAACTTAAAGGCAAGTTACCTCCTAAGAGGTCAGAACATTTTTTTAAATTTTTAAAAAATTTTTGTTTTTGAGAGAGAGAGAGACAGAGTGCGAGCAGGGAAGGGGCAGAGAAAGAGGGAAACACAGAATCCAAAGCAGGCTCCAGGCTCTGAGCTGTCAGTACACAGCCCAACATGGGGCACAAACACAGAAACCATGAGATCATGACCTGAGCCAAAGTCAGACACTCAACCAACTGAGCCATCAGGCACCCCAGAGGTCAGAACACTTTAATAGAAAAATGCAAATAGCTTAACATTATATATGATAAAATATAATTCTAAGCTTCATCGTTAGAAATGCTAGTTCTTGAACCACTAACTTGACATGTATTTTTAAAAATCATGTATTGGGGCATTTGGGTGGCTCAGTTGGCTAAGTGTCCAACTCTTGGTTTTGGCTCAGGTCACGATCTCACAGTTCAAGAGATAGAGCCCCACGTGGGCTGTGTGCTGACAGCACTGAGTCTCCTTGGGATTCACTGCCTCCCTCTCTCTCTCTGCCCTTCCCCCTGCTCACGGGTACACACGCGTGTTCTCTCACTTTCCCTCAAGATAAATAAACTTTAAAATAATAATAACAATAACAATAATAATAAATAAAAATCACTATGTTTTCCAATACTTTTGTAAAAATTATATGAAACGAATAAATTTCAATTACTGAACACCATGTGCCAAGACCTATGGCATTGTCAATGTGAATCAAGTGCCATTTCTGCCTTCAAGGCTGCTAATATATACTAGTTATGTTGATCACAGAAAAACACTCTAAAATGAATACCTAAAAACCTATTTATAGATCTAGCTTAACTCTCAGACTTGTGTGTGTGACACTCCACAATTTAATTAAGCTACAATCTCCCGCCAAACTTTCTCCTTTCCAGTACTCAAAGGACTGAATGGCAGCGGTAGATCATTGGGAACTTACTTCAAAGCATTATCAATACTATTACCATGCTGTGGAAACACACAATATGTTAGTATCATCAATATGGGGCCAAATATATGTGGTATCATTACAATCACTTGATCTGAAGAGAGCTAGTCATAAATTGGAACAGAAAACCTCTAGGTATGAATTTAAATGGCTCTCTCTAATCCTTAAATACTTTAGGTGAACTGCTTTCCATGAAACAAAAAAGTTAAATACTTTGCTTCTGAAAGAGCTTTGTTTTTAATAATATAAACAAATTTATTATAGTCAAAATTATTTCCTTCTCTCTATGTGTGTATGTGCACATGCATGGTTTAGAGGAAACAAAACTGAATTCTTTAGAAGTAAGCTATGCCTGCAGAAGATGATTATGCACGAAGAGAACATTTTATCCTACAGTCCAGAAGAAGATCCCAAGGCTGCCGTTTCAGAGTCTAACCCTTGTCCAGCCTGAGAATATACACACTCTTCCAGAGGAAGAGAACAGAAGAGTTCCAGGGGTGTTGCTGAATTCACATTGGGTGAGATCATCGGGAGTTATTTCTAATGCCAGGAAGCATTTCAAAATTAGTCCCAACACTTTTCAACATTGCTTTTTTCCATGGTGGCTTAGGGCCGAGACTTTGATTTAAACCAGAAACTCAGGGAATCCCTGAATTAGAGGCAACCCCTTTGCTGGTATTTGGTATTCAGTGTGCTACTGAGGGAAGAGGGGTGAAGCAAAGTGTGTCCTGAGGTAAAGGTAATGAAAGTGTGCCCCAACAGAGGCAATGTGGTTTCTGACAGGCTCTGCAGACAAATTCTGACACCTGGGATATGGAGTTCTTGGACTGATACTATAAGTTCTGTACGGTTTTCTTAACCACAACTAAGGCTGTATTCGCTTCTTTTTATGCAATTGTCTACACGACTGCAGAAGTAACTCACAAAATCTAAAGAACTTTATGTTTGCCAAACACACATTTTTTTTTTTTTTTTTTGGCCAGCTTTGAACAGAACTACTCTGCCCTCATAAAAGCAGCTTTTAATTTGGTTACTAATCTCGAGGCCAAGTTTCAGGGATTTCGTTGGTCTATACATACACCAACCTTCGCTAATCTACAAATAAACGGATTTTTTTTCTAATCATACAGCCTGGATTTAAAGGAGTCTGGCAAAAGTCATCTTACCAGCAGTAGTCCAGCAGGTGCGGCGGAAGCACTGGGATGTATATGTGCTGCCAGTACATTGGGTATAGCAGGGCAACTGATCCATGGAGACAGGCAGTTAACTAAAATTTGCAAAAGGATAATAACAACGGTAAGTAGACGCCGATCCTCCAAACAAAAAGACATGCTCAAGTCATCCAAGATGAATGACAAACATAAAACAATTTATTTAGTGACCTAAATCGCATTGTCTGTACCAAATCTGCCAGAACAAAAACCGATCTGATGTTGCCAAAGCCCCTCTGAAGAATACTTTCAGCAAAAGCAGCTTCCTGGGCATCTTACGGAGACAGTGATAACTACCTGAAAAGATAGCATTTGGGGTCAAAGCTTAGAACGTAAATAAAAGTAAGACTGAAAAACTGGGTGAGCAGCTTAGGAGAAATTGTAGGAAATTACAACGTGTGCAGCACTCTTCGCGCCTCGCTCAGATTAATATACCACGATTAAATATGGAAAGGAAGGGAGGCTGAAAGCTCCTGAGGGATATCATTAGGGCAAATTGCCAAAGAATGAAACATGAGCCAGTCAGGAGAGTCTGGAAGCTGCGCTAATACCAGGGGACCTGAATGCTCGACAGTTGGAGCTTCAGTAATGTGTGAACTGCGGGTTACGGTATCAAGAGACGCTGTTCACTGACACACAGAATGTCACTATTGACCAGCGAGCTGCCCGAGCTTGACAGCTGTGCTACAGGAAGCCAAGTATATCATAATTCCATATTTAAACTGTTCATTTCAGATTAACATTTTGTTTCCTAGCCTTATATCACAACAGCTGCAAATACATCGATGCTATTTTAAAGGTAATTGCCATTCTAATTGTTTTGTTTGGGCAAGCAGTTAATTAAATATTTTTAAATGCCTAACAAAAGGATATCACTTTATCTTCCCTCCCTCCTACTGACCCTCATCAGAATTCTTTCTATGGGACTTTTTGTTTTCCATTTTAAATTACATTTCTGTAAGTGCTGATCCTTTTTTAATGTTTAAAGCAATAATTAAGTCAGCATTCTTCATTTTAAAGTTTTGCTCAAGTCAGCATTTCAAGCTTACTAATTAAATCATTTGGTTCAACTTGAAAATCGGAATTTAAAAATACTACCGTCTGAAAATGAACCAAAGACTTTCTCTAACCATTATTCCTGTTTTATTATACAAATAAATTAAAATTTATACGCAGTAATCAAATTAATTTAGAAGGATAAATGTATTAAAACAATTCAATCTTAATAGAGACATGTGTCTATATTTAAGTGCAAAATTGTCCCACTTAAAAAAAAAAATAAAGAAATCTAATCTGAACCAAAAACATAAAAATTTTGATTAAAATATATTCCTCTTCATCATATGTATTTTTCC
Source organism: Lynx rufus (assembly GCF_022079265.1). NCBI lineage: Eukaryota > Metazoa > Chordata > Mammalia > Carnivora > Felidae > Lynx > Lynx rufus. The sequence continues at coordinate 27,070,306 of NW_025814829.1, read as the reverse complement.
AGTTAGATTTTTAATTAATTTTATATGGCAAACAATTTTTTTTGTTTTTATTTACTATGCTATCATTAAAGGATTGTATTAGTACTTTGCACCTACAAGTTTTAATACTTTATCTACAGTATTCCTTCAATACCTATTATTTTTAAAAATTCCTTAATTAGAACACAGAATATGCCACTAGGAGGCATTCAAATACTTTCACTTAACAATGACAGACCATGGGTTTGTCTTATTTGAACCCTCATAGAGGGAGATGAAATGGGGTTGATGTAACTTAGTCAAATTCTCTCAGGTACTCCCTCCTTGTAAATTAGGCATCTTTAAGGCTGTACCAACTCTTTCCATCCCTTCGGTGTAACCCAATGGGCCAAAGGCTTTGAAAGGTGGCTACTTTACTCAATTTCTCCATTTGTACACAGATGACTTTTAAAACAGCTCATTTAAAAGTTAAAAGGAAAACGTTCCTCTTTTATTGTTAAGAAAATAACAGTGTAACAAGAAGAAAAGTACATTCTCAAAATGAGGACTAAGGGTAACTTATTTTACTGAGTACACCCAGAGTCCAAAGCACTCTATTCAATGCTATCCAGACACTTTCCCTATGTCCTTAATGCTCATCTTAAATGAAGTTATGAACTATTCGTTAGTCAGGCACTATAATATCATCTGATGAATTTGGCCTCATAGAGGGTGATTCCTTTATGTGACAGCAGAGTTGCCAAACACCTGCAATGGCCAGCATGTGGCAAAGGGTCATCTCTCCTAACCAAGGTCCTCCAGGAAAGAAGGAAGTTCTACAGGGTTTGGCAACTTTTTGGATATAGGGGATAGGTGACAGGGAGAGGTAAAAATACTACCTCTCCATAACCACGGTTTCTATCCTAAGCAACTAGGATGAATTATTTCAAGTAATACAGCAAAAGTGTTAGGTTCAGGTGGAACTATAAGGCATTTGTTTTTGCAAATATTGATTCTGTTAACTGTGAGATATCCAAGTGGAGATTTCCAAAGGAGGCAGAGGCATGCCAAAGACCCCCCATACTCCCCTAGCAGCATGTAATAGCTACGTGAGAAAACACTATTGCAACACATACTTTGTGGAAGAGATAATAAAGTAGTAGGTGAAAAAACACAACGAAGAAGAAATAAATTTACTAGGAAATGAAACACAGATTATATATATATGTAAGCTGTACAAAACAATAAGAATGAAGTATATCATAGACAAAATTAGGGTTCTGCCACTAAGAAGTTTGTGTAACATCTGGCATATCTGCAATTGTAAGCAGAGTTGTTTCCTAATCTTTAAAATAAGAAGTATATGCTAGGTGATCTGTAAGCATTATCTCTGAGAGATGTATTTATTCTTAGATCAGATCAATTCTAACATGACATATTCTTTGTAATAATTAACAATTTTGTTCCATATAGGTGGTTAATACAACCAGACTATACATCAGACCCACCTTCAAAATACATCCAAAGATCATCTCTACAACCTTTGAAGTACATGAAGTAACTGAGCAATTGGAAATACCATAATAAGTTACTTGCTTAATTCAAAAAACTTTTTGAGTGCCTGCTATGTGCTATCATAAATCTCTACCAAGCCGTAGGGACACAGTACTGAACAGTACTGAATATGGAACTTAACATATTAGTAGGGAAAGCAAACAATAAAACGAAGTATATATTATGTCAGAGGTAAGTTCTATGAGGAAACCTACAGCAGGGTAAGAGGGTTGAGAGTGACAGAGGGGCTGTTTTAGACAGGAGGGTTAGGAATATACTCTCATGTGGTGACATCTGAACTGAGACCTGACTGATACAAGGGAGCCAACTGTTACAGCTCAGGGGAGAAGCACATTCCAGGCAGATGAAACAATGCATTCAAAAGTCCTGAGGTGGGAACAGACTAGGCATCTTCGCAGAGGAGTAGGGAGGTCCACATGATTAGATTGAACTAAGTGGGAGAAGGGCAGGAGGCGAGGTCAGAGAGGCAAGCAGGGTCAAAACTGGACGGCCTTCTGGGATCATACCTCTGAAGAGAGGGTGAACTGTCGCAACCAGTTATTTACCTAGAACATTCTGACACCCATGCAAATTAAGGAAAATAAACTATGTATTTCAGAAATCTGGTTTGCAGAATAAAGTACTATAAAGAAATGAGATCAATTTATAAGCCAACTAAAAAGAATCTTTTGACTTGTAAGTTATTAATTATCATAAATATATTGATTCTTTAAGCACACAGGAAAATGACAATCATAGTTCCTTGGACTAGAATTACCTAAGACCCTATCTACATCTGCTTCGTGATAGAACTAGAACTTGACACTGCTTTTCTAATATTCTGTCAGCTGTTTCTTTAATACCCTAGTTGTTCTTCATGAAAGCAAAGAGGGTGGGAAAAGAAGTTTCAGTTGTTTGAGTGAGAACATATCCCAGCCATTATGCTCTAGAAACTAAAGAAATAATAGATAAGGAATAATATATATTAGGCTATAACTTTCAAAGAAAAACAAATTTGCCAAATAAAGATTTAAGAAAAAAACCCTTGGGGCTCCTGGGTGGCTCAGTCGGTTAAGCGTCCAACTTCGCTCAGGTCATAATCTCACGGTCTGTGAGTTCGAGCTCCACGTCGGGCTCTGTGCTGACAGCTCAGAGCCTGGAGCCTGCTTTGGATTCTGTGTCTCCCTCTCTCTCTGCCCCTCCCCTGCTCATGCTCTGTCTCTCCCTGTCTCAAAAATAAATAAAAACATTAAAAAAATTTTTTTTAAATCCTTATAATCTTTGTTAAGTGGCATATGAATATTTAAATGCACATATTTCACAAAGCATACTCAATACATTGACTGGATACAGTCCCACAGTACTGACTAATGCACAATAAAATCATTAGGAACACGTATCTCCCATACACTACAATTATAAAATAAGCATACATGGAAACCATATGAACAGAAAAGAACTGATAAGGCCTATAAAATCAAGGGGAGAAACTTGACAATAAAAGTGGATAATAGTGCACTTAGAGAATAAAGGCACTTGGAACTTGCAGCCCCAGGCTACCAGGTCTAATGTAGATACTGTCATTGATAATAATAATAGCAGGTGTTAACATAATGCTTACCATGTGCCACACACTGTTCTGAGTACTTGACGTACTCAGATTTAATCCTCAAAACAACCTTATGAAATAGGTTCTGTCGTCATTATCCCCATTTTACTGGTCAGGACACTGCAGCAAAGTTATGCCAACTGCCCAAGATCACATACCTAGAATGTATAAAAGCCACGATACCAACCCAAGTAGGCTCCTGAGGGCAACAGCCATTATTTTCAACTACCTTTTGACATACAAGCATTTAGGATTCCCAACATTATGGGGTTTTGAATAACATCTACTGGTTGAAAATATTCTATCTTAATTACACAGTGGAGAATGAGTCTCTGCACTAAACAATCAAGAACAGCTAACCTTTATAAGAAAAACTTGGGGTCTGTGACAGAGACCCAATTTACAAAACTTTCCTCAGGCATCACAGTGGGCAACTTCAGCAAGAAACCAATGCAACAGATTCTCTCAGATGTTAAAAAGACAATTGATAAAAATTCTACCAGTTATCATCTCATTTTGCATCTGCAAGAACATTTAGTTGGAAGCCAAACTAAAGTTCTTTCCCTTTTAAAACTAAGCAATGTGTTAAGAATTAAATAGACACATATTTTAAGGAGAAAGCCACATTATCAGATTTGCAAGGAGACCACAGGTAAACAAGTCATCTAGTGTGTGACCACAATGAAAACAGCATAATTTTAATTCAACACACTTTGTAAATAAAGATCTCATATGGACACAACACCACTCACACATCTCTTAGATTGTGCCTCATCCTTATGGATAAGTCCTATTCACTTCAGCTGAAGTTCTATATGAATTATTGAGGGGCAGATTTATATCCCCTAAGAATGTATTTATGCACAAAAACCAAGAAATATAGATTAGAGACTTCATTTGATTTTTAACTGAATCAATATTTAATTCAGAAATTTATGCACTATAAATAACTATAGGTATACAGAATAAATTGCTGCAGATGGGAACGTGATAAATTCCTCACGGAATGAAAAAAAACAAAACAGTGGAAAGCATAAAGAAACCATCTGTTTAAACACGTTTAATTTACATTCCCATTTAAGAGTTTAGACCAAAAAGAGTAGCAGCAGGTATCTGAAAACTATGAAGTTATCCCAACTATAAAATATTCTTACTTAAGCAAAATTCTAAAATTCAGATCAAGTGATAGCTTTAAGAAAACATTTGGAAAAATAGCAATTTTTATAATAAAAAAAGAGTATACACTTTTAATGCTTTTTTATACTAAAATATTACTTTATATTTCATTCTCTTTCTTCATCCTATTAGGATGGCAAATTCTGCTACTTAATTACTAAGAAAATCAATCTAGACGAACTTCTTTCCATCACACCCAAGTCCTTTGGAAAGTTCTAATCATCTCATCAATGATCACTGGTTTATTAGCTTTTCCTAGCCAAACAATTCTAAATTTTTCTTGCTTCCTTGGTTCTTTTATGTATGCATTCTTTTAATGATTTTACAGATATGGAAACTGAAGCAAAGTTAAACCAATTGCTCAAGATCACACAACTACTAAGTGGGACACCAAACATGTGCCAGGCATTATTATTGGCACTGGGGTTATAGTAATGAACAAAAGAGACAAAAATATTCCTGCCTTTAAGGAGTCTGCCTTCTAGTTACCCTGTGTAAATCACCATTACTGTCATACTAACCTCTCCTCAACTCTGATTCTCTGTAACTGTCACATAAACATTAATATCAGTGGCTTCAAACAAATTGCCTTCCCTACATGATCTTCTCCTATTCCCAAATTTCCTGCTTTCTACTTCTCACTCTCAGAGTCAATTCAACAGCAGTTTTGCTTTTCCTGGAGAAGGCCCATCTACCTTCCCACCAAAATTTAAGTCTAATACCACAACATGGCTCAAACATATCTATCTTCTCTCCTCAAAAACTTGTAGACACTGGATTCTAAAGGACTATGGGTTAAGATATTCATGTGAATTATATAAAACTACATAATTTAGGCAATTATTTAGGAAATAAACAGTACAATTAAAGAATCACTGCATTTAGCAGTTGGAAAGAATCTTAGAGATTGTTCTTGTTCAATTCTCTCAGCTTTTAGACAAGAAACTTCAGGATAAAAGTTAAATGGCTTATATAAAGTAATCTAATTTTTTGTTTAAGTAGTCAGGGCTAAAGTACAAATCTCTAATTTAGAAGATGTCACTAATATAACTGCACAGCAACTGTATCCGGGGATAATGTTTTAAATAACCAATAAATAAATCCAATTGGTTGATGCTATTTTTTTAACTGTTAGACATCTTTGAAAATCATAATTCAAGATATGTTACCAGGAACAAAATAAAACTGGTTGCAAGCCATCAACAATTATTAAAGAGAAAATTGCCATTGCAAAGCAATCACAAAGTTCTAAATCTTTGTAAGTCAGATATTAATAACTCTTAACTTGTAAATCATATACAACTAAATGAGAATGAATAATTATACATATATTGTATATTCTAATATTAAAAATGTATATAATATTCCCATATATACTTAACACACATATATGTATATTTAGCATGCAAATCAAATATATGCAAATATATGTATCTATACATGAACTAATGTATAAACATCTACAGACATGTGAATATTTATAGGCACACACACACTTATTAAGTTACAATGTACTGGTAACTAAATGACATTAAGCCCATGGCCATTATATAGCAAGTAAATAAATAAATACCTGGTAAAGAGATTTGTCCTTTGTGGGTCATTCTATATTTCCTCTTCCTTACCTACTTTCAAACAGGCCTCTATATGTAACAAAAGTTTCCTTAAAAGTGTTTCTTTTTTTTTAAATTTTTTAATGTTTACTTATTTTTGAGAGGGAGAGAGAGAGAGTGCGAGCAGGGGAGGGGTAGGAAGAGAGGAGACACAGAATCTGAAGCAGGCTCCAGGCTCTGAGCTGTCAGCACAGAGCCCGACATGGGGCTTGAACCCATGAACTGCGAGATCATGACCTGAGCCACCCAGGAGCCCCTTCTTAACAGTGTTCCTAAAACTCATGAGATGAACTCAATTTCATCTTCCTCTATGGTCACTGTTCTAGTTCAGGAGCTAGTCATTCCTTGCTTTTTTAAAACTAGACTCCTGTTAGTAGGAATTTCTCTACCCCATTTTTTTTCTTCTATAATGCCACCAGTGTCCTCTTCCCCCAAATAAAACTGATCATATTATATACCTCATCTGCCTCCCTACAATCTGTGGGATAAAATCTAAGCCCCTTAATTTAGCAAACATGTTTCTTCACAATCTGGCTACTGTTTATCTCTCCAACTACATTATATAGCATGACATTTCTCTCTCTCTCTCTCTCTCTCTCCACACACACACACACACACACACACACACACACACTAACAAGTAAATATTTCCTACACAAAAAGACATTAATTCCTTTCAAGAACCAGTGTCATACTGAAGTCCACTCTTTAACATACTACTCTCCCTTTTACATTTTGCATATTAGAATTCTTATCACGTTGGCTGGCCTTGGTTCACTTGACACCATAGGATTTATTTTTTAATTTGTATTTATTTACATTTATGATTCTAATTAATAACTATAAAATTTCCAATATGTAACACCTGGCAAATAAAAATATGCATCAATGTACAAATGAATAAATCGATACTGTTTTAATTGATCTTTGGAAAACTTTACCAATGTTAAATATTTCCTTCAAAATAAAGGTCTTTCTTTTCTTCTCAGATCGTTAACTATTATTTACTCTTTTCATAACACTATTTTTATCATTGTAGGAAATCACAAAAAATATCTGATTCATGGAAGCTGTGCCTTTAAAATATTACCCATTAACTCCAAATCCACTCTTTTTTACCTGCGTGGTAATGGATCTGTGCCCTTGATGACTTCTTCTTTTCCAGATAGCCTAAAGTCAGTAGAAGATGAAGTAGAACTTTGTCAGTACAGGGCACTGGAGATACACTGTAGGAGGAAAGTATTTTTGCTTCCTGTTCCAGTGTGCTCTCAGGCAGGATCCTACATGGCCTGTGCTTCTCCAGGGCTTGGCCCTGGCAGTACACTGTAGTCAGTAATGCCCACCAGTAATACCTGGTAGCTTCTTCAGAAGGTTTTGTAGCAGAATGCTTCTGGGAGATATCTCCCCATGGCAATCAGCTAGTAACCTGGTGGCAGGTTAATTACATTGAAACTCTTCCATCATGGAAGAGGCAGAAGTCCATCTTCATTGGAATAAATAATCTGGATAAGGTCTTCTCTGACTATAATGTCTCCGCCAGTAACCAAAATCATTAGATGCATAGAATAACATGTCCATCAGCATGGCATTCTGCACAGCACTGATGAATACTCATCAAGGTATTCATTTAATAGCAAAGTAAAGCTATGGGCGCATGCCTATTAAGTTAACCAGTCTTACCCATACTTATAACCTAGAACCAACTGGCCTAATTGAATAGTAGAACAGCTTCCTGAAGACTCAGTCATGATGCCAGTTGGGAAATGATATCCTGAAAGGGTAGGATTCTATTTGACACGATGCAGGATATGCTTTAAATCAGAAAGCATTTTATGGTGCTGTTTCCCCAATAGCCAGAATACATGGGAGTAGGAATCAAAGGGTGGAAGTGAGAATGACTGTCTCATTATTACGCTTAATAACCCATGTGTGTAAGTTCTAGCTCTGGTCCTAGCAGTTTATAAAGAGCTCTTCTGGTCTGGAGATCTTACCTCCCAATAGATAAAGGCTTCCCTGTGCATTGGAAGATGAGATTGCCACCTCACCATTTGGGATCCCTCATATCACGGAACCAACAGGCTAAAAATCGGGGTTAACCTACCAGCTGGAGTGATTGATTTCAATAACCAAAGGGAAATTGACTTGTTTCTGCACAAAAGAGGCAAAAAAGACCATGTGTGGAACCAGGAGATTCTCTGGAGTACCTCTTAGTATTTCTATGCCTAATAATAAAGGTTAATGGAAAACTACAGCAATCACAAAAAACAAAATGCAGGGGGACCCCTGGGTGGCTCAGTCAGTTGAGCGTCTGGCTTCAGGTCAGGTCATGATCTCACAGTTTGGTTCATGAGTTTGAGTCCCACATCAGGCTTGCTGCTGTCAGCGCAGAGTGCACCTTGGATCCTCTGTCCCCCTCTGTCTGCCCCTCCCCCACTCATGCTTTCTCCCTCAAAAGTAAATAAACATTGGGGTGCCTGGGTGGCTCAGTCAGTTGAGCGTCTGACTACAGCTCAGGTCATGGTTTTGCAATTCGTGAGTTCAAGCCCCGTGTTGGGCTCTGTGCTAACAAACAGCTCAGAGCCTGGAGCCTGCTTCAGATTCTATCTCTCTCTCTCTCTCCCCCTCCCCTGCTCATGCTCTGCCTCTCTCTGTCTCTCAAAAATAAACAAATGTTAAAAAAATTATTTTAAATAAACATTTAAAAAAAGCAGAACAGTTGTGGATTCAGACCTTTTGGGAGTGAAAGTTCATATCAGTACACCAGCTAAAGAACCCAACCATCTGAGGTTCTGGCTAAGGGTGAGGGAAATACAGAATGGGTACTGAAATAAGGAGGCCATAAATATCGATACTGTCTCATGATCAGTTACACAAATAAGGGATATAGTCACTTCACGTGTTTTTTATTTGCCTTTCACATGCACGTGTTCATTTTTATCTGCTTACCATTTTTTTCTTCTACTTCTCATTTTTATTTTACATATAGGTTGCTGGTGATTAACAGAAATTTAAATGTGATCGCAACTGAATAATTACAATGGCTCTTAGGACTGTGCTTTTCCTGATTTAGGGAAATGTCTACATTGGTGAAAAGGATAGCTGTATCTTAAAGGAAGATATATAGATTTGATCTGTTGTTGCGTAGGAAGGACAAATGTGTACAGAAGGGTGTAAATGGAAGATGAGTATCTAAAGGGGTGGACTGTACCTGTTATCAATTTACTGCCTAATTTACCTCCTTACTGTCTGATGTATGAAAATGGATCTGTGCCCCTTGGCATTTATTCCTTTTAACTGCTGGCATGATATTAATCTTTGTCAGGAAAGGTCACTGAAGAGACATTTCAGGAAGAAAGGGTTTTGTTTCCTGGTTCCAGGATACTCATTCAGGAGGCTACCGCAGAGCTTACGGCTTGTCAAGGGCCTGGCTTCCTCAGGGCCCAGGTCCTGTAGCTCAGGTGGCTACCAGGCCCCCATGTAATAGGCAGCTCCTGTAGCACCTGACCCCTATAAATGATAGTGGCCAGAGGTTTCTCCCAGCACTCCCCACTGTACGCAGTTCTGTAGCAGTAGTGCCTCTGGCTCCTGCAATGCTTGCAGCCTTTCCAGATCTTAGCTGCTATAATGCAGGAAGCTTCTGCATATGGTTACTGCAGGGTACAACTGTCAGCAGTACTGAGCAGCCAGCAGCTTCTCTTGGCAACACCCTCCACTCCAATGCTATTTCGGGCGAGTGTCTCCAGTGAGACAACCCTGATAAATAGCTTCCCCTCAGGTGGGCTCACAGTAGTGTGTTGCCAGTGAGGTATCTCTCTGCGAAGAGATTCCTCAGCACTCCTAAGGTGGCTTTTTCTAGCAAGTTTGAAAGGATGATGTCTGTCATCCCAAGGGCAGGTTTCCAACAAATTCTGCCAGTGTCGCACCACAACAACTTCTAATAAGCCATCTAATGAGCCACAGCTCTGGCCTCTTCAACAGGATCTAGATCTCAGACCCAGGTGGGGCTCCTTCCTTGGGTATTCTATTTCAGTCCTAATTCTAAGGTTAGTAGCTGCTTTATATATGCTATGCCTATATTCTTTGGCATTCTCTTCACTGCTTGCTAGCCCATCCCTTGTTACTCCAGTCCCTTGTCTTAGCTTTAAATTCTTTATAAACTTATAAACTTCAGAAGTTGTGAAATCTGTATTGTTATTATTATTACTACTATTATTTAAAGAGGCAAGTGTCAAAGGGACAATCAAACAGACACATTTTTACTTGTCAAAAAGATTTCTACTCTGGCATTTTCAGTATCAAATGGACACTCCCTACTTCATAATACAATTAATAAAAAATTTATTTTAAAAACTTTTCTCTGATATCCACAATTTAAAAAATTAGTTTTAAATACACGCACACACATACACACACACACCATGGTTCTAACCTGCAAAGAGATAAATATCTAATACAAGACTTCCACAAACTCACTAGTAATTCTAACTTGAGAGAAAGTGTATGGTAAGTACTACGGTAGTTCAGATTGAAAGAATATAATGGCGGTTACTGACAGAAACTCTGCCTCTGAAGAGCAAGCCAGATTTTGGAAAACATTCAGAGGGATGAAGACAGAAGCATTCAAAACACATCTGAAGAAGACCCAAAAAAGTGCAGTTTCAAGCACTGACTCAAAAAATTATTGCTAGAAACCTACTATGTATCAGCACTGCCCTAAGAGGTAGGTAGTGACTGGTAGTTACTGTAGTGCCTGGACGGAGGAAGGTCCCTGCCTCGAGTTTTTAGGAAGTGACGATGAAGTTAAAGAGCAAGCAGTTCACAGTGTGCACTATGTAATTCCTGGCTAGAACTACTCCTCTAATCATCACCATCATTTTATGTAAATGCAGATAATGCTAACATGCAGTATAGACATCTGAAAACAATGTTTGTGGGAAATGACAACTGCCTGAATTAAGACAATGGGCAGTTGGAATGGAGCACAGGGGTCCCAGAAGAAAGGATTGAGGAGGAAGGATCTACAGAACTTAGGTGGGGGAGGAAGATGAGACAGGGGGGCGGATCTCCTCCCTCAGCCCCTTAGCAGGATAAGACGATTATGGGATGCAGTCCATCCAGGAAATGCTGAGTGAGGTAGCCACAGTGAGTTACACTTATATTTATATAAATATAAAAGGTACATTTAAAAATAAACCAATTGATCTCGATAGTAGTTTTACTAAGGAAACGAACAATACATATATAATTTTTCTTATATTTAAGATTGAGAATCATGAACAGCACAAAATTCAGTCATTCCAGATTGAAAATACTACAGTAAACTGAAATCTTCTGAGGTTGCTTGTGGGGAGATGGGAGTAGTGGTAGGAACAAAACTCACAGAACCGAGCGACTGACAATATGCCCCTTAGCTAGTGACACAACTGTTATTTAAAACAATTGATTTTTACATTAAAAGTCAATTGTTGGGGCGCCTGGGTGGCGCAGTCAGTTAAGCGTCCGACTTCAGCCAGGTCACGATCTCGCGGTCCGTGAGTTCGAGCCCCGCGTCAGGCTCGGGACTGATGGCTCGGAGCCTGGAGCCTGTTTCCGATTCTGTGTCTCCCTCTCTCTCTGCACCTCCCCCGTTCATGCTCTGTCTCTCTCTGTCCCAAAAATAAATAAAAACATTGAAAAAAAAATTAAAAAAAAAAAGTCAATTGTTTACTTTTAAAGGGAACAAATGGACTAAACCAGAAAACAGAAATATGTGCGCGTTTCCGTGAAGAACAGAACTATCGCCACAAGAGTTGCACAATACAAATACCTCCAGTTTTCCTGTCTTAGAAGTTTCCTCTGACTGACCTCCACACATATCTTCCAACAGAGTGTTACAGGGCTACCACAATGGTCCTATTTCCATACTCAGGTCACATTTACTTAGCACTGAGTGAAAATACGATGTTCAGAGGAGTAGTATACACATCAAACAATACATTGGTAAGTAGTATTCTTAACCTACAGTTTCAGCTGACATAATTGGTTGCTAAGGGCTTTGGGAAGAATTAAAAATCTAAAAATTGTTCCTAGAATATCTCTCCCTGAAAGGTCTTGATAACAAAGCACCATTCTGCTGCAGCTTTAAAAACACAGCGGGTGAAAAAATACACTTCAACAGTCTTAACTAGGAACTAGACCTGGATGATCTTTGTTCTCCCATCAACTGTCCAATTCTTAATCTCCAGAAAGATTCCCTGAACTTCAGATTTCAGATTAAATGCTGATACAGGTGGAACCATTAAGAGACAAATCAATATGTAAACTCTAGATGGAGAGGTTAAAATCCCCCGGATTCCCCTTCAGTCTGACCCTATAAAATCTACAGTTTTAAAATCTATTTTAATAGTTGATTTTCCAGAGACCACAAGATTTATTTTTGCATATGCCCTTGATGGAATTAATGAGAGAAAGAGAGAAAAGCATATGCTTAAATGCCTGGGGGCAACTAGATAGAACAAAGGAAGATATTACAGTTTATTAACACAATTCCAATACTCACAGCATATTGCTTGCTCTCAATATTCCAGAAAGAATATGCATTATACAATCCAATCTCTGTAACTAATGTGCTTATAGCCTTTAAGAGGGTGATATTTACCAGCTAAATATTGGTCAAAATAGTAGCTAACATTTAGACATCTGCTTTAAAGAGAAGCATTTCTTCCACCTGCTTCTACAGGCCACAAAGATACACTCTAGTTAACATATTACTGACAGGATGATGAGAAAGCTCCTGTCAGACGCCGGCCAGCCGGGTGTTTGAGACAAAATACACAGCCCCAGCTGACTAGTTAAAGAAAGTCTGGTGAGGTACAATTATAGAGGCATATGACAAGACTTCATGCCTGACTGATTTGAGAACCAATGACATGACTTTAAACAGCAATATTCTCTACCTCTGGTCACAAAACAGCAATAAGTCAACTGATATACTCTTGTAATATCATGATTTATTCCTTTGCTTTGAATACATGAGACTTTGGTATGATGTTCTGCTAGTCTACTCGAGATTCTCTTGGGGCTTAAACATCTAGGGCCTGCCTACAGCATGTATAAAATCAATGTTCTTGTTCAGGATTACCAGGAACACTTCTGTGTATAGTTGATAATGTATATACCAATAGATTAAAGACTAAATTGTTTATGTCCCAATTCATAAAACTTAAACACAGAAAAATGTAATAATGGGTCCTGAGAAAGTACCACACTTTAGTGGGCAGGGAGATGGGATCCATGGATGATGGGGATTAAGGAGGGCACTTGTGATGAGCACTGGGCGTTGTATTTCAGTGCTGAATCATTAAAGTCTACACCTGAAGTTAATATTACACAGTATGTTAACTAAGTGGAATTTAAATAAAAACTTGAAAAAACAAAACAAACAAAAAATACAACACTTTAATGGGGGAGGGGGACTCATTAAAAGTGTGAAAACATACGACTCTTGATACTTTTGCTAACATATTTCAAAATTAACTTTTTTTAAAGTTAATGTCTATAAATTACAAATTATAATTTTAACTACAAACAGCACCTAAGAAAAGACCTTTAAGTAAGCTGATTCTCTCCCAGTGTATCTTCACTAAAACACCCAGTAACTATAAGGTTGACAAATATGGTTCTAATAAAATAGAAGTTTTATTAAAGAGTAAACCCAAACAAACAAAATTCCTAAAACTATACACAAAATCATAGATCCAAAGACGCCTTAAGTTACATGTGCTCTTCCAATAGTTAAAATTTTGGCTGTAGACTTAAACAATGAAAAACAAGTAAAACACAATTTGTTGCATTAATACTAAATACAGTGTAGTCTTCAAGGCATATAGAATGAGAATGTAAAAAGGTTAAAAGTCAGTCAATTCATTCATACTTAACTATTCCTTCCTTGGGTGTTTCAGAGATTTCACTAAATTCTTCCTAAAATATAGTTTATTTCTAATTTATGTTATAGTACCAGTCTTTGACCTTAAATGTTACTATGCATGGAATTTACAGAAGATCTAGAAATAGATATATGAATTTTTCAAGATAGATTTAAGTAAACAGCTTCCCCCACACAAGAAGGGTAAGGAGGTCATGAAAGCAAGCGTGAATTATGTTTCTTTTATCAGTACTACTGCCCCACAGAATGAATTAAAACGAAGCTGGTAACTTAGAAGTGACATCACCATCGAGTTTTCATGAATTGTCATAAACAATTGGTAAAAGTTTACCTCAGACATAAGAAACAACTCCCTGAATAATACCAAGTCTTTATTAAAATAATTTTATTATTTAATTCAAATAAAGTGAAAGGGTAGGCATGTTAATTTTTACTCTAAACTGCAGAACTAGTCCGTTATAAAATTATAGCTAATAATCATTGAATCAACATTGAATGTTATGCAAATACAATTCTCAGCATTACACATATATGTATATATACACGTGTGTATATATACATATGTGTTTATATAGCTATACAGAGATAGAGATATCTCAATCTTTACAACAACCCTATGAGATTATAACTATTACTACCATTCTCCCAGTTAACATGTGAAGAAATAGTCACAGAGAAGTTATCCAGTTAGTAAGATGTGTTTATAAATTGCAATAAAGAGTAACACCACTATTGTATAGTAATCATATACTCAGATTTATTTCAAATGTTTTTGTAAATAGGGAAGCGTATATGTTCATACGCATAGCTCACTCCTGCACTTCATTTAGATCTCTGCTCAATATTACCTCATTAAGAAGCTTTCCATGACCACCCTATATAAAACTGAGGCCTGCCCCTCACCTTTCAACCTGTACACACACTCTCCTTATCATTTATCCCTTGGTATTCACCATAATAAGACACAACAGCTATTTTCATTCAATTCTGTTTCATCTGTTCAATATACGTTCCAAGAGTGTTTGGACTTTGCTTACTACTGAATCCTTAGTGCCTACAAAGTGCCTACCATATAGTAGGTTTCATGATAAGAATCAGTTCCTAGGCCTCTGAGACAGTTTGTACAATCTTTGTAATCTTCAGGACAATATCCATATAGAAATATTATTTATAACCTTGAAAAAATCATGTTTAAAAAATAAGGAGGAAGAGAACAGGGAGAAGGAAGAATGGTTTTCCCTCAATGGTAAATTAAAAATAGAAAAGCAAATATATAAAAAGTCCCAAATGATTCAGATTACATTTCTCAATATCATTTTAAGAAAATGCAAATGACCTGTCAGGACTTGTGCTTGTTCTCTGACTGTACTACATCATGTCTCCATACTTACGCCTTTAAATGTACACAATGTGTTTTTCAATATGTAAAATAATGTATTTTCAATTTTTTTGGAAAAGTGGGTATATCAACATTGTAATTCAAAATCTCAAAATTGTATTTTTTCAAATAACGAGTAATGGAAATAAACCAGACCAGGACACTCAGCTTCACCCTACGTGTCTCTAATTAGCTATTTGGCCTTCACATGACCATTTAGTCTCTCTAAACATACATCTTTTCATTGTTGAATACTACATAGATATCTTAGAGAACTCCTAAAACTGCTTCCAACGTACTAAAACTTTACAGAATGAAGTTTTTTATTTTTACGATGGGAGAGCAAAACATAAAAACATTATCTTATTCTTATCAATTAACCAAATTTGTAAGGAAGCAAAGTCATGCAACACTAAATGTTTTTAATAAGTATCTTGTTCATTACTCAAAATTATATTTACATTAAAAATTTTTAGTAAAAATATTACAATTTTAATACTTTGTAGAAAAAAGTTAGGACACCTAGCAAAATACTTTTGAATATTCTTCTCTGACCCAAGAAAACTCTTATTCTCACTGCCTTTACCACAATAGTGAAGACCTTCCAAAAGAACATTTCAGTGAGTAGCATAAAACCTGTGATTAAAAAAAACAGAATGGTACTCTGACTTTTAAGTTATTATCAGCCTGAAGAGCTCCTCCAAATCAGAACTATTATAGAATCTACTCCCAAACCACTACTTGGCAACAAAGATGAATCTACCTATTACCAGGTTAGGATAGCAGCTATTATCATGGCCCCTTGATTTCTTTCAAGTAGTTCCAATGGAAAAAGCCACAAGTGAATAATAAAGATCTCATAATAGCTCTTAAGAATTCTTTATATGGTAGAAGGCACTAAAATGAACTCTGGAGAGTTAAAAAGAAAAAAAAAAAACTCTCATCTCCTGATAAGAAAAAATAATTAACCTGACTTAATGCATCTGAGAAGGCCTTCTATAAATCAGACTTTTGTACTTCAAGAGCCAGATTAAAACCATATATCAAAAAAGTATGTAGATATTGTCTTGTTAATACACATAGAACATTTCTAAGTCTGCAGAGGTTCGTAGGTCTTTTTGTGAAATGCTCAACACGTTCCACTTAAAAGGAGAAGTGTGAAGTACTTACAGTGCTTAATTTGCTAGAGGTAATAATGACGCGCCTCTCATGCAACATGCTGGCGTATAGTTGCAGCATATTATTCACATCCACGGCAACAAAATATTCTGTAAGATTTCTCTGTACAAGTGAAGAGTGATTGTGTAAGTTATAGCTCATGGTGATTATGAAGGAAAATATTTTATACATTTACCAACAAGTCTTAAGGTTCAAAGGAGGTTGTTATTAAAAATGGTATTCATTAAAATAATTAAATGTGATACTATCCTGCTGCCACACGAAGCACGTAACATTCTATTATTATTTGAAACATAATCCTACCCCAGGAAAATGTTTCTCAGAGGGCAATCAGAGGATCACACATTTTCCACTCTCCCTCCCCAAGTACTTATAAAAGAAGCCCATTTCCTGGGCTCCAATTGTAAACCTGCTGAATTTTAATCTTCAGAGTATGGATCCAAGAATCTGTTTTTTAAAAAGGTATTCCTGATAGTTCTTATATACACTGAACTTTGAGAACTGCTGTTCCAGAAAATACATTTGAGTCTTTTTATGTTTGCCAATCACTCAGCAGACGGCATCATTGCCTGATACTATGTACTACGTACAAGGAACCCAGAGGATGAGATGGATTCATAAAGCAAATCTTTGGTCCTTTATTAAGGAAAATCCCTTTATATCCCATGTCAGACCTGCTCTATTCCACCATAACCAAATTAATTTGGGGGTTAGCCTAATTTGATTCCTTGATATAACACTACATATTATTTCCCCCACATACAAACAAAATTGGGCTAATCTACATTAACTTTGACATTCAGATCCACTCTTTCTTATTTTTAACTTTCTGTACTCAAACTTAAGCATATCAGAAAGTTATAAAGTAATGAAGAGACTAAGATATGATAATCAACTGAAACCGTAGTACCAGGTAGACTATGACTTAGAAAGCCTAAAATTTTTTAGTTGGGCAAGGAAACAAGAAATCTAATTTTCTTCAATTTCCAAAAGGCAGAAATTCTACCAGGACCAACTAGTAATGGCAGGGTACCTAACAAAAACTATAATATCAGTGAGTGATGCTGAATTTAGTGGGGAGAAATTCATTTCTTGTGTTGTGTATTTGAAGACTACCTTACCTTCCAATTCAACTCTTCATATACAAAATTACTTTTATGGCATTTAACATTAGTATTTTTCCTATAATATCAAAGAATGTAATTTCTAGATGGAAAAATATTTCTCAACACAGAATGCTGTGTTGATAATCTATTTCAGGCCCACATTCCAAACAGCTTCATCTAATCTTTTCACAGGACTTATCTGGACGCATCTGTACTAAAAATACCACTGACAATCTCGGTTTGATATTGGAAAATTCACAACTGTCTTCCTAGATTCCACTCACTCATAACCCATGTACTTTTGGAAACCAAACACTTAGTAGGTCTGAAAACATCTTGGGAAGAACAACAGAGTTCTAAAAAAAAAAATAAGTATTTCTGGAATGTTTTTTCCTGTTTTTGATGTATCTTTTACTGTTCATAGAATTATTTCCACTGATTCACTGTATCTTTCCAAGGGAAGTTGAAAAAAATTACATAAGAGAAAATTTCCTTTTCACACAGCAACCAAAAGCCTCTTTGTCACTTCTACCTGCCATGTAAATCTTTCTACAGAAGATTAATTTGTAATAACTACTAAAACACTGGAAGCATTTCTAACATGGCTACAATTAGGACTCTAATTAAAAATGTAAAATTTAGCAATAATTTCTTGTAGTACCCCTCAAGACCTAAAAATATGTATCACTTAAATTAAAATCAAGAAACCAAGCCCAGGACAATAAGATTTTCATAGAATCATACAAGTAATCTAAAATGCTACAGTCAGGTCACTAAAGAAACCATGTGTGTGAAAATATTTCCCATTGCCAGTATTCATCCCCCACCCAAGTAAGGTCATCTGAGATATTTCTTCTACATGATCCAGGGCAGGGCGGGGGGTGGTCTCAGGACCTCACTGATTACATATGATCCTACCAAACTATCTCAATGGTAGAAACAGTTTTTCTGATAAAAATTTCCTTACCTACAACCAAATATTTAGGAAGTAAAGTAGCAGACACAATAAAGATAAAACAGAGATAACACCATTATTCCTTATTCCTTCATTATTTCTAATAAAAAATGGAGAGTTACAACATATTATTTTCTCTATACAGAAATTCTTAAACGGCGAGGCCAAAATAAAATTCATAATATGAGTAGCATAAAAAACATAGAAAACAGAAAACTTACACTCTCAGGAATTGTTGGGAGTCCAGTTACATCTGGGGCAATGAAGTAGGAATGCTAATAAACAGAAATAATCACATAAGAAAAGCAGAATTAAAATTCGGTAGCATTACATATAATTTAAGAAAAAATAACAAAAAATATCAACTAAATTAATAAACATCGAGGATTAACATTCAGGATTTACTGAATTTGAGAGATTCTTAAATAAGACAGCAGGTCTATGAGACTGAGCAGTAACTTTCTCATACAAAGAATTAAGTGTTCATTAAAATTATTTAATTTCAAAATTGAAATAATCCTGGAAAAAATTTATCAAGACAAAAATGTACACACACACACACACATACACATTTAGAGAGAGTGGAAAATAATGAGGTTTGCTTACACAAGAATAAATCAAAATCTATTAAGATTGCTGAGTTTCTATGATAAATCACAACAAATTTCTCTCATACATATCAGCTACTATATTACAGCTACTATATTATTTAGAAATACTACCTTATTTAGAAAGCAGTAATAGAACATAATTTTTAAACATTAAAAAATTTTAATGTGATTATCTCAAAATATGAGCCTCATACACCTACTAAACAAACAGTAATTAGCTTCTGTAATAAAGCAATACAACAGTTCATAGATCGACTTATATGAAAAGCATATTGTATATTTCTTCATGTTCCCCAGAATGTTCCCAAATTTTACCACCCAAAATCAGCACAACTGAATCACCAAAGTTGTTTTATTTTCTGTTCATATTAATCTCCAAAACTGTTTTACTATGTTAATCATATAAGGACATATTTAATGCCATTTTATAATTAAAGATTGGAAAAGAAACATTCTGGCCATTATTGGGCACAGTTGAACTAGTCAGAACAGGCTAGTTAGCATAGTCATAATGTATAATTTTCCAGGGTAGAAGAACAATATGAGATAAATCACAAGGTCTCCTGAGACCTTGTGACAAAACTGTGACAGAAATCTCATGCTGTGAATGCACTGTAACATTACTACTACTGACAATGGAGAATATGCATACATTTGGTCTTTATTATAAACTACTTTTATTTAGAGGGCTTTTTAATAGTTCTGCATTTCATAAAACTATGCTTTAAAAGATAGTATAAACAGAAAATATGCTCCAAATGATTAATTTTCTTAAATGAGTCAAATTAACCATTTCTCAAAGGACTGGAGTGCATCTTAAAAACACAGTGAAAGAAGTCATTATTGTCTCAATTTAATAGTGATTTTTAGAACCCATTGTCCTTTTAACTCACCGGTACTAGGAAGGGCTGATCTTTCAGAACTTGCTCACTGGCAATAAATATCTCTTGGTTCTTATAATATATGAGAGAAAAAATGAATATTTTACTTTCATGGGGGGAAGTTTACACAATTTGCTGTGTATTTGAGACAAACCCATGTAGCCACACTATCCACTGAAAGTAACACTAATTATAAATGTTATTTTAAATGCTGCTTTGCTCATTTTATGCTAGAAAAATCTTAAAGAAGTATTTTCATTCTCAACTGAGAGTAGAAAATCCTGTAGATATTTAGTTATTTTGAAACATAAAAATAAAAATTTACATTAAGTATTAACTTTTCCTTCAATCTCAGTGATTTTCTAGGGGTTACAGTGTCAAGTCTTGAAAAATTCATGTGTTGGAGCATTCACGAAACATGAAATTGTAAGAAAGTATAGCAGTTTCCCAAGACTTTTCACATTTTTCTGTCAGAAATTGTACAAACAAACAAAATTTTCTCTCTACTTTGTGGAGGAACAAAAATTCTCAGGATGATCAATTTTAATCGGGCATCATAAAACAAAAACCTCTACTAGTAGCTGAAGACAAGTGTTTTTAACCCCAATTTTGCCACTGATTAAGAGCATAGCACTCACTGGACCTGGTACTTCAGTAATCTGTTGTTGAAATCAAATGAAATTACTAAATGGACTTTACCCGAATTTGAGGCAATATTCTATCAACCAGCTGATTTTGCAGTTCTTTAGATATTGTATTGAGAAAAGGTATACAAGATTTTAAAGCTACCCTAGACTACTGACTCAAAAGCTTACAAGAAGGCTTAAATCACAGAAATAACTGTCATACATAGAATAGGACACACTCAAGTTCCCTAAAAAGATTATTTCAGCTACAATACAAAATATCTTCTCCATATGAAATAAAACTTCAATTCACTAATAACTAATATTTGTATAGCTTTTCATGGTATCTAGATATGTCATTTCATGTAAATCCCCAAACAACTTTCTCAAAAATGGACTCATTTGATTTCTCAAATGAAGAAAAAGAATCCTCAAAAAGTTTCAACTTTTTTGCTTAACATCATACATTTAGTAACCAGGACTTAAACCAGTATCTTCTATTCTTAGGTTTCAGAGGCCTAGTAGTTTTTGGATTTACGATTCTTACCAATAAAGGTGAAGTGTTTCGATATCCAGTATTTTTGAAATGTATTTTCATAAGATATTTACTCCTAAACAAATGATACTCAAATTTAAAGAGTTCATTTTTAAAATCTCTCATTAATGCTCTAAAATAGCTGCCTCTATTATCTTAGAACCTACATTTCCTTAACCCCTTAACAAAGTGTTGGAATCATTTTATAAATATAACTCCTTCAAATAATGACACTTATTTTTGATAATTCAGAGCTTTTCTTTTTTCTTGGTATTTTTCTTTGGCCTTTCTACTTCATTCCCACTAGCCATACATCTTGTATTCCTTTGGCTTCAGTGACCTACAGATCTGAGTTTCTCCTTAGCTTTCTCTCGTTCTTTCACTCAATCTGCTTTCTTCTTCCATACAGTCTATTTGGGCAATTAGACCTTAGCCTGTGCTCTATTCTCTCTATAGTCCATCCTTTGAATAGCCCAAGCATTTCTACAACTATCTCTGCACCTGACTCTCATATCTGGGTTAAAAATTCCAGGTTATCCTTAGCTTTCCAGCCCCCAATCTCCAAATGACTACTAAACAATTCCACTTTGGCGGTGAGCGAGGAAAGAGGGTGCAGACATAAAGGTGTGGAGATCACAGGGGAAAAAGAATACTTTCAGCTGTTAACAGCAAAGGAAAGTTTCACAAAGGTGGGAAGTGGCTAGTTCTAGACTAAAGATGGATAATCTACAAAGAGGCTTTAGTAAAAAAGGAAGGTGTACAAGTGAGAAATCACGAGGTTCATTTGAGAAGATGAACAGAACAATGTGACCAGAGAAGAAAATCGATTTAGAAAAAAAAACAAAAAAACAAAAAAAACAAAAAGTAAGACAAAAATGAAAAGGTAGACTGAGGCCAAGAAGTGGGTGGTCCTGACAACCTGGCAGAAGTTTGGACAAATTCTATAGAAAATGGGAGGCTTTTAGGTTTTCAGCAGGAAACTTTATATAGCTGAAGGAAGTTTAATCTGACAGACTTTTGTACAAAGGACTAGAAAGAGAGACTCTAGACTAAGAAGTATTTAAAGTACTAAGCATCTGAACTATAGTGGTGACAGTAAAAATAGAACAGAATAATGTCAGAGAATACTACTATTAAACAAAATTACAGGAAAAATTTAGTCAAGAAGAAAGTTATGACCAAATAAGGAATATAATGAAAATAACAGTTTCTTTATTGTGCAAAAAAGCACATGACCTATGAATTTGTTTATACATACTTCAATTTACTTTTTCTTTCAATTTTTCTTGCATCATTATGTATTTTTTTCTTCCTTAAAAATCACACTGTTTATCATATTGGAAGAACTAAAAGGAATATAAATTAATTTTAACACTTTATTTGGATCCCAAATATTAATGAAAATATCCACATTTGTGATAATTAACTTTGACCATTTACAAAATCTCCCCAAATACTAGTGTGATCATTAAAAGTTTCAGTAGTAAATACTCTATACCACCACTGGCTTCCTGTTTGACAAACTTCAATCACATTTTCAGTGTTTGCTGATTATACTAGAAGATGGGTTGCAGTGTAGGGAAATAAGAAGAAACTCTTCACCCAGTTTTTTATCATAGGGTTAGTTATAGAGCATAGTGGCAATACTCATTTATATACCGTTTTCATTTTATGCGGGGTATTGTGAATATGTGTGTGTGTGTGTGTGTGTGTGTGTGTATTTCCTATTATGGATAGATTTCACCCAAAAATCAATGTTCCTCACAGATTACTTTTAGTGTATAATTTTTAAATATCTGTGATTTAACAACTACAAAAATACACATCCAACATATGTTATGATAGCTGGAACATATCGAAAAGTCCCAATATCACCATAGTAATGTCATTACTACAATTAAAGTTCCCAGGTAGCAGAGTTTCTTAAAGGCACATGTGTTCCTAAATGAACCTGCTAGGACTCAAAAAAATCAATTAATAGCTAAATACTTACCACACTCAAATTGACAGGAGTGTTTGCCTTTGGTACTGGGTGGTTATAGAGTGATTTGAGAGTTTCATTCAAATCATTCTCCTAGAGTAAAATTAAAAAGTACAATTTATAAGTGAAATACATACTAAGCAAATATAATTAAAACTACTGGAAAAAATCATGCACTGTGCCTTCTCATATTAGACATGTTTTACACAACTGCTTTCCACAAGAATGTTTCAAATAACTGAAATTTAAATATTTAAATTAATAAATATGGAAAAGATAACCAAATATATTTATCCATAAAGAATACTAGCAATATCTCTAATTAGTATAAATCTGTATTTGGCAAAACTTCATTATTTATAAAATATACTGATGCTATCTATAGAGGAAATCATTTAAATCATTAAATCCAAGCAAAATGGGATTGAATAAAAATGGCAATATAACTTCTTATCAGATTACTGAATGCTTCCATTTTCCATTTTAATTTTAAAATCTTAAACCTAATTTTTAAGGAATAGATCCAATTTAGCATGATCACTGTACTAAGATACAATGTACAGGTTACTCTAAATAGGTCTTTTCTGAACAGCTACCAGTCAGTCACTACTTGACTCATAATAAATGGGATTAAAAATATATATATATGACACATCCACCCTATAGGATGTATACAATAACAATGCACTTTGATATGCACATTCGCTTTTTCTGCATTATACATATAAACCCAGGAATACATATAATACATATATGAAGGTAGTTTTTATATACATGTTTTTTATTCTCTCTTAAAATGTGTACGTGGGGGCAATATACCAAAGGAAATGGCAATTATTCAAAATAGGCAATAATTAATTTTAAGGAATTTGGATATGAGACACATAACTTCACACAATTTATCATATAACTACCAAAACTTAATAATTCTGATTTCTGTGTTTGTAAAGTGTGCATACAAAACTGCCTATTAGAATTCTCTTTAGAATGACTTTAAGAGAAGAGACTATAGAATTTATCTCTTGACCATTTAAACAATGAAATATATCTACAAAATATTCTGGATAATATTAATCCCTGTCTAAACAAAATTCCTATGGCTAATGAAGTTTTTTTAAAGTCTAGCTTTCAAAATTACTTTAAACTTGCCTGATGTTGATCAGGTAAGGGTAACTTCAATTATAAAATCTAAATATCAACCTACAAAGCCTGTGGCATTGGGTTAAAAAGAAAAAGAAAAAATACAACAGTTATAGATTTACTTCTGCTTTACTTCTGTGAACCTACAATGTATTTTCCTCTATTAAGGAATACAGATACAGTCTCTCCTATTCCCTCTTCTCAGAACATTAAAATTATATGAATTTGTTCACAATATTTTCTTTTATATATTCCAGTTTTACCAAAGGTCTCATAAAGAAGGGCATATTATAGGTACATAAGTATCAATTTAACAGTAAGAGTTTCTAAAAGTAAATTATTCAGTTGGTTAAGCGTCCAACTTTGGCTCAGGTCATGATGTCACAGTTTTGGGGTTCGAGCCCCACATCGGGCTCTGTGCTGACAGCTCGGAGCCTGGAGCCTGCTTCAGATTCTGTGTCTCCCTCTCTCTCTGCCCCTCCCCATTCACACATTCTCTCTCTCTCTCAAAAATAAATAAATGTTAAAAAAAAAGTTGTAGGAGCAATGAATCATGGGAATCTACCCCCAAAACCAAGAGCAAATCATGTACACTGTATGTTAGCCAACTTGAATAAATGATACTAAAAAAAAAAAGTTGTAGAGAATGGAGATTCTACTTTCTTTTTATGTTTATTTATTTATTTTGAGAAAGAGTGAGTGTGTGTGTGTGTGGAGGGGGGGGGGGGTTGGGATTGAGAATCCCAAGAGACTCCGAGCCCCTATAAGGGGCTCAAACTCACTGAAGGTGAGATCATGACCTGAACTGAAATCAAGAGTCAGAGACTTGAGCCACCCAGGTGCCCATGGAGATTCTACTCTTAAAGAACTTGTACACAGATTCATCTGCCTCAGGACCAAGCATAAAAGTAGCAGTATAAAGAGCACCTAGACATACATGAAGGAGATTCATTTGCTAATCTTAAAGCATCTGCCAGAGGGGGAGGAGCATATTCAAACTCTCTGCTGGGATGGAGGTGCTGGTGGGTGTCATTTTTGCATTCTCCCTCTATCTTTCTCGTGCTGGTGGGCACCTCCTGCCCTTCCCCATCCTTGAAGCCCCACCAGAGCCAGTGGGAAAGCACAGCCTACATAGAGGATGCCCCTTGAGCACCTGGCCAGGAAGAATTGTGTTTCTGGGCACCACAGGTCTGAAACCATAGAAGAGATGGTTCTTGGCAGGCTACCACCCCCAGGGCACTGTATACACAGCAGAGGGAAACACACTCCCAGTCTTCCTATCTACTTATCCCGGCGCTTCAACTGAGGGCACACTCCAGGATTACCACACATCTACAGGCTATGGGACTCTCAGTGAACATAGACCAGGGGACATTATCTTTGCAATCTCCCTTGGACTTGCTGCAGCTCACTGATACCGCACAGAAAGGAGTCCACACACTTGTGTGAAACACTTTTTGCCACTTGTCGCCAAGGGTACACCACCAGATTGACGGCCCTGGAGACAAGCAGGCTTTCTGACTGTTGTCCCTCAAAATTATATATTTACATACCTTTAAAGCTGCTGCCTGAGGGTCTAGCTTCCAATCAGCCTGAAACTAGGAGCTATTAGATCTCTCCCTCTTGAATATTCAGAGATGTGGCACTATCTCAACAACTAGGACCTATCAATATTACATCAGGCTGCTTATACCATCACAAAGGTTCTAGAGACAACCAAGAGCTAGGGCAAGGTTAAATGATAAGGTTCATCTACACAAGGTCACTCTTTCTAGCCTGAGAGAGATAGCTGTTAAACCTAATGCTATATGATAGAAACTAACATAGAAAGCTGAACAAAATGAGGAGAAAAGAATATACTCCAAATGAAAGAACAAGATAAAACATCAGAAAGAAACTGACAAGAAATGGCAATGAGCAATTTACCTGATAAAGACTTCAAAGTAATGGTCATAAAGACGCTCACTGAAATTGGGAGAAGAATGGATGAACACAGCAAGAACTTTAACAAGATGGAAACAAGAAAGTGCCAAATAGAAATCACAGATACAATAACTGAACTGAAAAATGCCCTGGTGGGGTTCAACAGCAGATGAAATCAGTGATCTAGAAGACAGGGCAGTAGAACTCACCTAAACAAATCAGCAAAAAGAAAAACTAATTTTAAAAAGTAAAGATAGCTGTACATTACAAGACCAGGACTTACAAGACCTGTGGACAATATCAAGCAGAATAACATCCACATTATAGGAGTTCCAGAAAGACAAAAGGGGGCAGAAAACTTATTTGAAAAAATATAGCTGAAAATGTCCCTAACCTGCAAAAGAAAACAGATATCCAGATCCAGGAAGCCCAGAGACTTCCAAACAAGATGAACCTAAAGAGATATAAACATAATTAAAACACCAAGAGTTAGAGATTCTTAAAAGCAGCAAGAGAAAAACAACTTGTTGCAAAGGAACCCCCACAACGCTATTAGCAGATTTCTCAGCAGAAACTCTGCAGGCCAAAGGGGATGGTATGATACATTCAAAGTGCTGGGGAAAAGCAAAAACAAAAACAAAAACTTGCAACCAAAAATACTTTACCTTGCAAGTTTGTCATTCAAAATTGAAGGAGAGATAAAGAGCTTTCCACACAAACAAAAGCTAAAGGAATTCATCAGCACTCAACGGCCCTATAAGAAATGTTGAAGAGATTTCTTTAAGTTGAATAGAAAGGGTAATAACTAATAAGAAAAAATATGAATAAAAATCTGATTGGTAAATTAAATACATAGTAAAAGTAGTAGTTAAATACTTCTAAAGCTAGTATGAAGGTTAAAAGGCAAAAGTAGTAGAAATAACTGTAACTGCAATAATTAGTTATGGGATATACAAAATAAAAAGATTTAAACTTGATATGAAAAATATAAAACATATTTTTATGGGGAGAGGGTAAAAATGCATTCAAACTTAAGTTGCTGTCAACTTAGAATATTATGTATATAAGCTGTTATATGTAAGCCTCATGGTAACTGCAAAGCAAAACCCTATAGTAGATTCACAAAAGAAAATGAGAAAGGAATCAAAGCATGCAGCTATATAAATCCATCAAACCAAAAAGGAAGAAAGCAAGAGAAGATAGAAAAAGAAAAGAACCATAAGAGAGCCATAAAATAATTAAATAAAATGGCAACAAGTTCATAAGTATATATAATTAAATGTAAATGGACTAAATAATCCACTCAAGAGATATAAAGTGGCTAAATAATTTAAAAAACAAACTATGTGATGCCTACAAGAGACTCACATCATATGTAAGAACATACACAGACTGGACTAGAAGTGAAGGAATAGAAAAAGATATGTCATGCAAAGGAAACCAAGAGAAAGTGGTAGCTATACTTATGTCAAACAAAATAGACTCTTAAACAAAGAATCTAATAAAAGATAAAGATGGGCATTATGCAGTGACAAAGGGGTCAATCCAGCAAGAAGATATAACATTTGTAAAGGGAGAAATTGATAGCAATACAATAATAGCAGGAGATGTTAATACTCCAGTTACCTCAAAGAATAGATCATCCAAGCAGGAAGATGGACTATATATGTATATATAAAGAACATTCCATCCCAACACAGCAGAATATACATTCTTTTCAAATGTACATGAAACAATCTCCAGGATACATCATATGTTAAGCTATAAAACAAGTCTCAATAAATTCAAGAAAATGGAAATTGTATCGAACATATTTTCCAACCACAATTGTAAGAAGCTAGATATCAATTATAAGAAGAAAACTGGAAAAATCACAAATATGTGGAGATTAAACAACATGCTACTGAACAACCAATGGCTCAACAAAGATATCAAAAAAAGAATAAAAAAATACCTTAAGACAAATGAAAATACAACACACCAAAATTTATAGGATACAGCAAAATAGTTCTAAAATTTATAGTGATGTAGGCCTACTTCAAGAAACATGAAAAACATCAAGTACAAAATCTAAAAAAAAAAAAAAAAAAAAACCTAAAAAAAACTAGAACAAATGAAGACCCAGTTTAGTAAAAGGAAGGAAATAATAAAGATCAGAGCACAAATAAATAAAATAGGGGCTAGAATGGCAAAGGAAAAGATCAAAGAATTGATTCTTTAAAAATAGAAACAAATTTGACAAACCTTTAGCTAGACTAACAAGGAAAAAAAAGAGAGTTCCCAAATAAATAAAATCAGATATCAAAGAAGATAAAACTGATAACAAAGAAATATACAAATGATTACAAGAGACTACTATAAATAATTATATGCAACAAATTTTACAACTTAGAAGAGATGGATAAATTCCTAGAAAGTTACAATCTTCCAAGACTGAATCATGAAGAAATAGAAAATCTAAATAGACTGATTACTAGTAAGCAGACTGAATCAGTAATCAAAAAATTCTCAACGAACATAAGTCCAAGACCAGATGGTTGCACTTGTGAATTCCACCAAACATTCAAAGAGGATTTAATATCAATCCTCCTCAAACTCTTCCAAGTAACTGAAAAGGAGGGAATGCTCCCAAACTCGTTTTATGAGATCAACATTACCCTGACGCTAAAACCAGTCAAAAACAACACAAAAAAGAAAATTACAAGGCAACATCCTTGATAAACAGAGATGCAAAAATCTTCAACGAAACATAAGCAAGTAAAATTCAACAGTACATTAAAGGGACTATCCACCATAATCAAGTGGGATTTATTCTATGGATGCAAGGATGATTTAACATCTGCAAATCAAGCAATGTGATAGACCACATTAACAAAATGAAGGATAAAAATCATGTGATCATCTCAACAGATAGACAAAAGCCATTTGACAAAATTCAACACCCATTTGTGACAAAAACTTTCAACAAAAGGGGTATAGACACAATGTACCTTAATATAATGGAGGCCATATATGACAAACCCACAAGTAACATCATACTCAACAGTGAAAAGCTGAAAGCTTTTCCTTCAAGATCAGGAACAAACAGGAATCCCCACTTTCACCAGTTTTATTCAACTAAGTATTCAAAGTCCTAGCTAGAGCAACAAGGCAGAAAAAAGAAATAAAAGACATCTAATCTGGAAAAAGTAAAACTGTCACCACTTATAGGTGACATGATTTGATATATACATACATACATAAAAAACGCTAACGATGCTACCACAAAAGCTCTTAGAAGTGATAAACAAGTTCAGTAAAGTTGCAGGATACAAAATCAATATACAAAAATCTGTTGTGTTTCTATACTAACAATTAACTATCAGAAAGAGAAATCAGGAAACAATCCCATATACAATTGCATCAAAAGAATAAAATACCTAGGAATAAATTTAATC
Organism: Lynx rufus; assembly: GCF_022079265.1. Classification (NCBI taxonomy): domain Eukaryota; kingdom Metazoa; phylum Chordata; class Mammalia; order Carnivora; family Felidae; genus Lynx; species Lynx rufus. The sequence continues at coordinate 27,040,720 of NW_025814829.1, read as the reverse complement.
AAGGAGGTGTAAGATCTATACATTAAAAACTATAAGGCACTGATGAAAGAAACTGAAAAGGACACAAATGAATAGTCTGGTCTTGTGGTTTGAAAGAACACTACTAAAATGTCCATTTTACCCCCAAGCAATCTAAAGAGTCAATATAATCTCTATCAAAATTCTAATGGCATTTTTCACAGAATTAGACAAACAATCCTAAAATTTGTATGGAACACAAAGATCCCAAATAGCCAAAGGAATCTTGAGAAAAAACAACGCAGCTAAAGGCATCATGCCCCCAGATTTCAAACTATATTACCAAGATATAGTAATCAAAACAGTATGCTACTGGCCAAAAACTAGACACAAAAATCAGGGGAACACAACAGAGAGCCCACACATACATAGTCAACTAATTTATGACAAAGAAGGCAAGAATATGATAAAGGACAATCTCTTCAATAGATGGTGTTGGCAAAAGTGGACAGTCATATGCAAAAGAATGAAACTAGACCACTACCTTATACCATACACAAAAATTAATTCACAATTGGTTAAAGACTTGAATGTAAGAGCAGAAACTATAAAACTCCTAGAAGAAAACAAACACGGTAAGCTCTTTGACATTGGTTTTGACGATATTTTTTCAGATCTGACTCCAAAGTCAGTGGCAACGAAAGAAGGAAGGAAGGAAGGAAGGAAGGAAGGAAGGAAGGAAGGAAGGAAGAAAATAAATGAGACTACATCAAACTTAGAAGCACAGTGAAGGAAACCGTCAACAAAATAAAAAGGCAATATACTGAATAGAAGATATTTGCAAATCATGTATCCAATAAAGATTTATATCCAGAATATATAAAGAACTCATACAACTCAATAACAAAAAAAAAATAAGCAATGATTTTAAAAATGGGCAGAAGATCTGAATAGACATTTTTCCAAAGAATACATACACATGGCCAACAGGTACATGAAAAGATGCTCAACATCACCAATCATCAGGGAAATGCAAATAAAAGGCACAATGAGTTATCACCTCACACCTGTCATAACAGTTATTGCAAAAAGGACAAGAAATAACAAGCATAGGTAAGGATGTGGAGAAAAGGGAACCCTCGTGCACTACTGATAGAAATGTAAACTGGTGCAACCACTATGGAAAACAGTTTGGAGGTTCCTCAAAAAAATTAAAAATAGAACTGTGATCCAGCAACTCCATTTCTGGGTATTTATCTGAGGAACACAAGAACACTAATTTGAAAAGATATATGCACTCCTATGTTCATTGCAGTATTATTTACAATAGCCAAGATATGGAAACAACTTAAGTGTCCATCAGTGGATAAATGGATAAAGAGGCACACACACACACACACACACACACACACACACACACACACACACGCACACACTCTCACACAATGGAATACTATTCAGCCATAAAAAAGAACAAAATCTCTCCATTTGTGACAACATAAATGGACCTTGAGGACACTTATGCTAAGTGAAACTAATCTGACAGTGAAAGACAGATACCATATGATTTGACATATTCAGAATCTAAGAAACAAAGCAAAGAGACAAAAAAAATAAAACTCATAGATACAGAGAACAAATTCAATTGATGGTTGCTAGAGGGGAAAGTGTTGGTGGGATGGGTGAAATGGGTGAAGAGAATAATAGATACAAACTCCCACTTACAAAATAAATAAGTCAAGGGCATATAATGTATAGCATGGTAATCATAATCAATAATATTGTACTGCAAATCTGAAAGATGCTAATAAAGTAAATCTTAAAGTTCCCATCACAGACACACACACACACACACACACACACACACACACACATCTATAACTCAGTATAGTAACAGATGGTACTTAGAGTTATTGTGATTCTATTTCACAATGTACATAAACGTAAACTCATTATGTACACCTGAAATAAAAGGTTGTGTGTAAATGATATTCCAATAAAACAAAAACAAAACAGAAAACAGCAAGTGTTGGGAGAATGTAGGAAAATTAGAACCTTGTGCATTGCTGGTGGGAATGTAAAATGGTAACACCATGTGAAAAGTGTTTTGACGGTCCTTCAAAAATTAAACATAGGATAACCATATTATTCAGCCATTCTACTTCTGGGTATATATTCAAAAGAACTGAATACAGCAACTCACACAGATATTTGTATACTCATGTTCCTAAGGGCACTGTTCACAAGAGCCAGAAGGTGGAAGCAACCCAAGTGTTCATCTCCAGATGAACAGATCAACAAAATGTGGTGTGTACATATAATGAAATATTATTCAGCCACAAAAAGGCAAGAAATTCTGACACATGCTACAATATGGATGAACCTAGAAAACATGCTGAGTCCAGTAAGCCAGTCACAGAAGAAAAAATACTGTATGATTCTACTTGCATGAGGTACACAGTCAAATTCATGCAGACAGAAAATACAATGATTGCTGCCAGGGACTCAGGGGCAGAGAAAGGAAAGTTATTGTTCAATGGGGCAGAGTTTCAGTTTGGGAAGACAGAAAAGTTCTAGAGATGATGATGCTGATGGCTGCACAGAATAATGTGAATGTGCTTAATGACACAGAACCGTACACTTAAAGATGGCTAAAATGGTAAACTTTATGTTATGTATATTTAACCACATTAAAAAAAAAGTAAGGAAAAAACATAGCTTACCAGTTCCTTAGCCAAGTAATCTGCCAGAGTATTTAGAAGCTTGTAATATACTTCAAACCATGGCAGGTAACTGTAATAAAAAAAAAACTTTAAAAATGTATATGGATTTATCATCTAGAATCAAGAAAAGAGAGATGACAAACATTAAATATGCATTATTTCAAACAGCTTAGTCCTGGTGGGCAGACAAAAAACTATACACATGTTCTCCTTACTGGTAGCAGTAAAATTCTACCTGTTATCTATTACTAGTCTGTATAAAATAATAATAACCCAAAGTACTATTATAAAAGTTATTCATTACACGCTTCTATTTTAACTCTGCAGTAAAATTATTTAATCCTATAGCATGCTATGCATGGTATGAGTGTGTCAAAAGTACTCATAGGATGAAACTTAACCACAGTAATAAAACATAATGCAAAAGAAAACTAATTTTCAAAAGCCTTCAAAACATACAATCATTTCTTAATGATTACTGAAGTGAATACATAATACAATAGGATTATGTACTTAATTTATCAATTACTTTGAAACTGATGTTCAATTAGGATGGTAAATTTCAAAATAACAGCAATACAAATAACAGGAAGCCTATTTTAAAAATTATAAAAAAGCTTTTAGTTATTACAACCAATCCCTCAGAATACAAGCAATTATCAGGGAATACTATGAAAAATTATATGCCAACAAACTGGACAACCTGGAAGAAATGGACAAATTCCTAAACACCCACACACTTCCAAAACTCAAACAGGAGGAAATAGAAAGCTTGAACAGACCCATAACCAGCGAAGAAATTGAATCAGGTATCAAAAATCTCCCAACAAATAAGAGTCCAGGACCAGACGGCTTCCCTGGGGAATTCTACCAGACATTTAAAGCAGAGATAATACCTATCCTTCTCAAGCTATTCCAAAAAATAGAAAGGGAAGGAAAACTTCCAGACTCATTCTATGAAGCCAGTATTACTTTGATTCCTAAACCAGACAGAGACCCAGTAAAAAAAGAGAACTACAGGCCAATATCCCTGATGTATATGGATGTAAAAATTCTCAGTAAGATTCTAGCAAATCGAATTCAACAGCTTATAAAAAGAATTATTCACCATGATCAAGTGGGATTCATTCCTGGGATGCAGGGCTGGTTCAACATTCGCAAATCAATCAACGTGATACATCACATTAATAAAAGAAAAGATAAGAACCATATGATCCTGTCAATCGATGCAGAAAAAGCATTTGACAAAATTCTTTCTTAATAAAAACCCTAGAGAAAGTCGGGATAGAAGGAACATACTTAAACATCATAAAAGCCATTTATGAAAAGCCCACAGCTAATATCATCCTCAATGGGGAAAAACTGAGAGCTTTCCCCCTGAGATCAGGAACACGACAGGGATGTCCACTCTCACCGCTGTTGTTTAACATAGTACTGAAGTGCTAGCATCAGCAATCAGACAACAAAAAGAAATCAAAGGCATCAAAACTGGCAAAGATGAAGTCAAGCTTTCACTTTTTGCAGATGACATGATATTATACATGGAAAATCCGACAGACTCCACCAAAAGTCTGCTAGAACTGATACATGAATTCAGCAAAGTCGCAGGATACAAAATCAATGTACAGAAATCAGTTGCATTCTTACACACTAATAATGAAGCAACACAAAGACAAATAAAGAAACTGATCCCATTCACAACTGCACCAAGAACCATAAAATACCTAGGAATAAATCTAACCAAAGATGTGCAAGATCTGTATGCTGAAAACTATAGAAAGCTTATGAAGAAAATTGAAGAAGATATAAAGAAATGGAAAAACATTTCGGGCTCATGGATTGGAAGAATAAATATGGTTAAAAGGTCAATACTACCCAAAGCTATCTACACATTCAATGCAATCCCAATCAAAATTGCACCAGCATTCTTCTCGAAGCTAGAACAAGCAATCCTAAAATTCATATGGGACCACAAAAGACCCCTAATAGCCAAAGGAATTTTGAAGAAGAAGATCAAAGCAGGAGGCATCACAATCCCAGACTTTAACTTCCACTACAAAGCTGTAATCATCAAGACAGCATGGCATTGGCACAAAAACAGACACATAGACCAATGGAATAGAATAGAAACCCCAGAGCTAGACCCACAAAAGTATGGCCAACTAATCTTTGACAAAGCAGGAAAGAATATCCAATGGAAAGAAGACAGTCTCTTTAACAAATGGTGCTGTGAGAACTGGACAGCACCATGCGGAAGAATGAAACTAGACCACTTTCTCACACCATTCACAAAAATAAACTCAAAATGGATAAAGGACCTGAATGTGAGACAGGAAACCATCAAAACACTACAGGAGAAAGCAGGAAAAGACCTCTCTGACCTAAGCCGCAGCAATTTCTTACTTGACACATCCCCAAAGGCAAGGGAATTAAAAGCAAAAATGAACTATTGGGATCTCATGAAGATAAAAACTTCCGCACAGCAAAGGAAACAATCAACAAAACTAAAAGGCAACCAACGGAATGGGAAAAGATATTTGCAAATGACATATCGGACAAAGGGCTAGTATCCAAAATCTATAAAGAGCTCACCAAACTCCATACCCAAAAAACAAATAACCCAGTGAAGAAATGGGCAGAAAACATGAATAGACACTTCTCTAAAGAAGACATCCGGATGGCCAACAGGCACATGAAAAGATGTGCTCAACATCGCTCCTCATCAGGGAAATACATATCAAAACCACGCTCAGATATCACCTCATGCCAGTCAGAGTGGCCAAAATGAACAAATCAGGAGACTATAGATGCTGGAGAGGATGTGGAGACACGGGAACCCTGTTGCACTGTGGGTGGGAATGCAAACTGGTGCAGCCACTCTGGAAAACAGTGTGGAGGTTCCTCAAAAAATTAAAAATAGACCTACCCTATGACCCAGCAATAGCACTGCTAGGAACTTGCCCAAGGGGTACAGGAGTGCTGATGCATAGGGGCACTTGTACCCCGATGTTTATAGCAGCACTCTCAACAATAGCCAAATTATGGAAAGAACCTAAATGTCCATCAACTGATGAATGGATAAAGAAGTTGTGGTTTATATACACAATGGAGTAGTACATGGCAATGAGAAAGAACGAAATATGGCCCTTTGTAGGAATGTGGATGGAACTGGAGAGTGTGATGCTAAGTGAAATAAGCCATACAGAAGAAGACAGATACCATATGGTTTCACTCTTATGTGGATCCTGAGAAACTTAACAGGAACCCATGGGGGAGGGGAAGGAAAAAAAAAAAGAGGTTAGAGTGGGAGAGAGCCAAAGCATAAGAGACTCTTAAAAACTGAGAACAAACTGAGGGTTGATGGGGGGTGGGAGGGAGGGGAGGGTAGGTGATGGGTATTGAAGAGGGAATCTTTTGGGATGAGCACTGGGTGTTGTATGAAAACCAATTTGACAATAAATTTCATATATTAAAAAAAATAAAAAAATAAAAAATAAAAAACAAAATTTAACTTAAAAAAAAGCTTTTAGATACCAAAAACACGTATAATCGAAAATTCATTTTAATTCATTTTACTAGATACACCTATAATTAATTTTTATGAAAGCAAAATATGCTAAGTCCAAAATTCAGTTGTGCACAAAAAAGCTGCACTTATTAACAAATTAAGACACTAGCAGATATAAAATCTGTTCAAAGCTCTATTTATTAAAATGTATGCTTTTCACATAGAAGAATAGTAAACCACAAAACACCAGTAAAGTATCAATTAACAAATATTCTTTTTTTTGTAAAGAATTACTACAATAGACTACTTTCTAAGAGAAACAGTGTGATGCTCTTACTACATAATTGTATCCTGACAAGAGTTGTCTGTGTGTGTGTGTATACATTCACACACACACACACACACACACACACACACACTATATATATATATATATATATAAAACAAATTTAAAATTTAAAAATCAATGAACAAGGCTTAGAAAAACAACTTTCTATCTGTATTTTTCATATAATGTCTGATTCATTAATGGCTATGAAAGATGCTTTTTCATTCAAGAGTAACCTAAAGTCATAACAGAAGAACAGTTAAAATAGTATCTTTATTCAGCAGAATTGTTATAGAGTTCTTTAAAATAATGATTGTAAATACTAACTAATAATATAAAATATGCCTATATTTTAAAATATCTACCAACTTATAGTTAAATCTAGCACATTGAATACATACATTTATCTCTGTGCCCTTTGGAAATGGCACTAAAATGATGAGTAAATGAGTAAAAAGGGTATAAATTAATGAGGACAAGAGAAATGGAGAAAAAAGTAACAGACATCAACACAGGTGAATGGTTTTGTGAAGACAAAAAGGAAATGAAGAATGATAACTGACTTAGCAAAAGAAAGAACACCAAAATCTAGGTGCCAACAGAAGGGAAAATGACCAGTAGCTAGTATATTTGCACACTTCCCCCCAACCCAGGATCCTGAAACACTGATCCAGGAATCTTTCAAAGAAAAAAACAAAAACAAAAACAAAAAAACCTCAGAGGTCCTATTTTCTTGGAATGAAACCCACCACTGCATGGACAAAGTTTTCTAATGCAGTTTAGTGCCTCTATCTTAAATATAAATTAACAGTCCGACCACCAGACATTTGAGGAAATACAGACATCAATACAAACATAAAAGGAATTCCAAGTAAACACAGACAATACAAACAACAGATGAGAACTCTAAAAAGTTATCACTAATATTCTTAGGAGCTGAATAAAGAACAGAATGCTCTTAGAATGAAATCTAAAAAAGAAGTGAAGAAAATTTTTTAAAAAACAGAAAAAACTCTTAGATGTTCAAAATACGAAATCTGAAATACTTAAAATCAATAGAAAGGTTAGAAAGTAAATCAAGAATATCTCCTAGCAACTAGAATGAAGAGATAATAGGAGAGTAAACATTAAAATATCAGGGCACCAATCATGTACCTGACTCAATCATGTAGTTGACTAACAGTAGTTCCAAAAAGAAAGAAAAAAGGGAAAACAGCAATAAAATTTTCTTTTTTAAAAGTTAACTGGAAAAACTCCTAGATATGAGTGTTCAGAATGAGAGAGCCACTGAGCAAACTGTAAAATCAATGAGCCAAACCAGAATATCACAGTGAAAAATTCCACAACAGGGGACAGAAAGCACCTAAGAATTTCCAGAAGGACAAAACACGTAACATACAAAGGAATTAAATTCAAAATGCCACTGAGCCTCTCAAACAGGCAATTCCAGAAAGTAAGAAGATAATGCCTTCAAAATGCAAGGCAGCTTTCTTCAGAAATGGCGGGGACATCATGGAGTCCTCCCCACCCCACCCCATGTGCTTGCATTCCCAGGGACTTTCTCTCCTAGGATCTGGAATTTACTTTGACACAGGTCAGAGAGCCAATGAGGAGGGAGCAGGTGGCAAGCCCCAGGGTCTGTGCCACCTGGCGGGGGGGGGGGGGGGGGGGCGGCGTGTCTATCTCCCTGACTATAGTTCTCTGCCCAGAGAAACTACCAATCACAGGTGGGGCTAGACTGATACCATTTTCAGTCATGCTCCGACTCAGAAATTTACCTCCTTTGCACTATTTTTGGGAGACTACCAAAGGATGGCTTTAACAAACTGAGACAGTGAAGCAAAAAAAAGGAACACCAGGATATAGGAGACAAAAAATCTAATCCCACTAAGAACAGTTAAATAGAAGAATAAACTACAAAGGCCTAAAGAACAACCAGTCTACAGCCTTCGGGAAACCTGAAAATCAGAAGTTAGTATAGGTATTCTCAACTTTCTTATTTAAATTATTCAACTCTTTAACTCTAGTGCTCAGATGGCTATTCTACTGTATCTCTCACAAAAGAAGAAAGAAAGAAAAAGATTACTAACACTATTTTTAAATTATCAACTCAATACCATGCAAATTACCACATCATGTTTTCTACACTCTTTATAACTCAAATGAAATAATTTTCATGGAGAATGTCCTTCCACAGCTCCTTGGATACAAGTGCCATTTCTTTCATTTGCAAGCATTTCATATTCATATTTCAACTTTTAATGGCCTGAAGAAAGTGTCACCTCAGGAAAATTTCAATATGTCATGTAGTTCAGATCTGTATGTTCACATAAGATGAGACCTAATCTATTCAAGGAGCATGCTGTTCTGTTTCTATCTTGCTCTCAAGAATTTTTAGATAAAGCAAAATTTATTGATTTTAGATGGTTGCATGTCTACCTGTTAATCCTTATATTGTCATTTCCACCTTACTTAAATAATGTGAAACCATTTTAACCCAAATTCTTCTTTCTTGGTCCATTATAAAAATAAAAATTATAATAAATATATCGTAAGTTATTACAAAATAAGATAATCTTTTTCTAGACAAAATACATTAACGCTCTTTTCATCTTGCATGCTTTTTTTTTTAGTTTTTATTTTAATTCCAGTTAGTTAACATAGAGCATTCTATTAGTTTCAGGTATACAATATAGTTAAGTCACCAGTTCCATACATCACCCTGTGCTCATCACAAGTGCACTCCTTAATCCCCATCACTTATTCAACCCATCACCACCCCACCCTCCCCTCTCATAATATCAGATTGTTCTCCATAATTTGCTTTGTCTCTGTCTCTATAATTCCACATATAAGTGAAATCATGTGGTATTAGTCTTTCTCTGACTCATTTCACTTAGCATTATATACTCTCTAGTTCCTTCCATGCCATTGTAAATGGCAAGATTTCATTCCTCTTTATGGCTGAATAACATTCCATTATACACATATTTATATTACATCTTCTTTATTTGTTAGTCAATTAATGGACACTTGAACTGCTTCCATATCTTGACTATTGTAAGTAATGCTGCTATAAACACAGGGGTTCATATATCCCTTTGAATTAGTAGTGTTCTTGTATTCTTTGGGTAAATACCCAGTAGTGCAACTGCTGGATCATAAGGTAGTTTTATTTTTAACTTTTTGAGGAATCCCTATACTGTTTTCCCACCAACAGTGCAAATATGCTTTTCAATGTTCTGGATTTCTCATCTTTACATTATTAGTTTTCATTGGCCATCTTCCTCTTTCAATTTTCTTTCCAAATGTGGAGATGAACTAAAACCCTACTTTTCATTAGAAGCTAATTTATATAATTTATCTGTAAGATTATTTGACTGTTTTTGAAAATAAAACAAATTGAATTAAATAACTGATTAACATTTAGGTTACTTCTCAAGATTTATCAGTTTCATTTGTGTTAGGTATTTTGGTATCTATATAATTACTGCTATTTTTTATGATCTCCAAGAATACTAACTCTTACTGAATTTCATCCTGGTACCAAGCTATGTTTGTTCTTGATACATGATACGCTGGATTTTGTTCTCATGTTGTGTCTTAATTATCAAATTCAACACTCAACTTAATTATGTTTACAGCACTGCTAGACACAGTGATGTTTTATAACTACCTCTAATATGATTTCATCTGTAAATCAGGCTAACACTATTTTTTAAAAAACACTCTAACAAAGTTTACATTTGGGATATTCTCATAGTCATGTGTAAGGGTCCATCATGCTCTGTTATTTCTGTTTGGGTAACATGACTTATTAGTTCTATGCCCATCTAGAGAATACAGAGCAGAATCTACGAATGAGATTCTCTATGTAAAAATAATTGGAAGAACAGGGAATAAAACTTCTTAAGCACTAACTATATGTATGTAAACATGCTACATACTTTGTATGTGTTATCTCCTTTAATTATTAAAATAATGCCATAGTTTATAACTGACGAAACTAAATTAAAGCAAATTATCCAGGGTCACAAAGTTACCAAATGGCAAGACCAGGATTAGAACACTGATCAATCTGACAGCAATACTTGCTCAGGGGTCCACAGTAGATAGCCCATCACCCAATGCAGGCATGGAGTTTGATAATATCCAACCTTTGAATAAACAAGTCCAATGACCAGACATTTTCAGGTAGCTAAATAAACCATGACAAAATATATTTCAGTTTAAACCTAAATCAGTCTATTAATAATTTCTATCTGCTTAAGCAAATTCTATCTTCCAAAATTTGTTTATCTAACTACTGTCCAGAGCCTTTTAAATTACATTTTGTTCATATAGACAAATATCTCAGCAGATAAAGATCTGTTTAATTCTTTCATCTAGCATATTGGCAATTCCTTCCAATTATAAATTTTGAAAATTTTGAAAATTTTGAAAGGACATGGCCTGCAACATGGAACAACATCCCTCTCAAAGTAATATAAGTCTACTTACCAACAATCTAAGTATGATGTTTTAACCAATAGGAGGACTTATAACTTCAATCTCTATTGTGTAGTCAGTATCTTTTTCTGTATATAATTTGTTCATAGGAGATAGAGAAACAGACTTGAATTTCTACAGCACTTCCTGATACACCAGTGTCGCCATCTAAAGCACGGTGATTAGTTACACATAACATGCACTTGTGAACTGTACTGATTCTTGGTGATAATAGCTCCTTTTTAAAGACTAAATATCATTCACATTTTAATAAAAACATCACACATCAAAGTGGAGCTATTCTACAACCAGTCATGCTCCTAGAAACATCAGGGAAGCTTGGGCATTTTCTGTTGCTAATAAACAATAGTATCTAGAGTAGAGGATACAGACTGGCGACCTGCAGACTAACCATCTCCAGCCCAATGGGCATATTCTGTGTGATCAACCCACCTTTGTTGTTTAAATAAGTTGCCACCTTCTAAACCTGAGATAATTCACTTAAAAATCTGGACTTCTTGCTCCTCTTAGAAATCAAAAGAACTGGCAATACCAGGCACGCATTTTTCACTCTGTAACAAGTACCTAGAGCTGTGTAATGACTCCAGTCTTTGGATATGGTGTGTGCTGTTTGGATCACCACACTAATCCCGACTTCTAATTGTCAGACACTTAACCTGTGTATCTCATTTGAATCCTGTTCCTGGTCCCTGTAGGTAACTGAATTCACAATCCTTGTTATGAAGCAACTACTCAACAGGAAGTCCTGCTCATTCTTTCATATGACAAAGAAAATGCTCTGGAGTACAAAGTCATCAGTAATTCAAATATTTTAACAGGATTCCATTGCAAACTTTACAGACAAAATGTGTATAGTAAAAATAACACATATATTATAAAAGTTACAAACTTATAAAACATTGTAAATTATATAAGCTTAAGATGCTGGGTAAGAAATGTTATTCTCATGTTTTTTACTTTTGTGGCTTTTAAGATAATTTTCAAACAATACATGCTGAAAGCCATTTCTAACTAATATACAAGCCCTTAAACTGATGAATTGTAAGTTAAAATATTTTTTCACTAAATTTTATAGTCCCAAAGACAGTCAAAATCTGCTTTCTTACAACCAACCACAAAAATCCTAGAAAGCTAAAAAAAAATGTACTCAACATACTATAACGACAATATTTTACTTGAGTCTTATAAAACCAAAAATGTAATTTCTCTAACAAAGAATAACTGTGACTCTCATAGTCTTGCAAACATATATAAATGTAAAATAAATACATTTAGACCAATTATTTGCTTAAAAGGCAAGAGATTCTTCAAGTTTAGTCATGAGATTTTCTTATTTATTTATTTTTTGTGAAGACATAAGGCAAAACACAGTAAGTATAAAGTCATGAATCCATTTTGTGGCAGTAAGAAGACTTCCCCCACACTTGTGCTTCCACTATAGAGCTGATAAAACTTTTACATCCAAAAGTCAAAGGTTAAATAAAGGAAAGGAAATGTTTTTTGTCAAATAGTCAGGTAACCACTAACAGTCTAAGTGATCAGCAGGAACCTAACTTAGAGTAATCAAATAAAACTAAGGAAACTGCCTTTCCGTAGAAAAACGTCTCATGTCTAGAGGCTGTTTTTCTGTCTGGAAAATTGACACAAAATGTGTAAAATTGAAACATTCTGCTTCTCAGGGATTTGCCCAGAGGAAGAGTGTGAAAGCTTCAAGTTTGGTATGAGTTAAAGTGCAGGGGGAGGCACAGGAGGGGACTACAAAGGCCCTAAACACTAAACATCAATCTGTCTTCCTTATTAGGGCATTTCATTTTGAACCCTTGGCAACACTTTTATCGTTCTAAAATTATGTTAATCAAATTAGGGGGAGAAAAAGTTATTTCTTGCATTTTTGTTAGCATGTGAAAGCAATTCTAAATACAAACAACGGCAAGATTTAAATTAGTAATATCTCAGAACATTTTGGAAATCTTGTTAAGCTAGGATAGATATGCCATAGAAAGAGCTAAAGTATACAACCATGGCTGAAAATTCAAAAGTAAACATCAACTTTTATACTTAATTTTACTTCATATTAAAAATCTTAACCACCTTTAAATGTATTTCATCCTCATTATGACTATCTTTAAGGACCTAAAATATTTTAAACTGTTAAATATCAACAAACTCAAGAGACATTTATATTTTTCTTTTAAAACTTAGATCGTTAAAATACAACCACTAGAAGGCAATACAAATGAAAAGATTTTTTTGTGAATATATACTTAATCACAATAGAGAAAATTTAAAGTGTTTAGTAGAATATTACAAAGGCAACAGGAAAAATATTAATTTCTATCTAAGGATATTAAATCATTTAATATTGAGAATAACCCCTAAATAATAAAACCAGTATTATCTCACAGAGGAATACCTAAGAATGGTGTATGTTTCAATATAAATGGCTGATTCTGCACAACAGGTTCACGGACAAGGTATGAAAAGTTTTCATATTTGAAAGTCATAATATATTCCAGGTAAAGATACATGTAACTAAAAATTTAAAGAACTATAATCAGAAAGGAAATCATCTTTGTGTTAAATCTCAACTTTTAAGGAAAGAAAAAACTGTCGATTGAGCATGTGCAAACCTCTTAGCACTTACAGGGGATACTGTGAAAGCCACTGCAACTTTCCCAATTTATAAACTGCTGTACTTGCATGCATTCATTTTAAAAATTTTGACTAAAGACTAAGTTCATTATTTAGTTTGCTATCTGACAGGAAGATTTGTAAATGTATTTTAACAAGTCTTACAGAAATGAGGCAAGAATGAAATACAAAAATTTAAGTAAGTGTTGCACATACAAGTGCCTTTATTTTCTTTTTTACACTTCTCTGGATCTTCCTCATTTTCCCTAGTAAAATATATTATTTTTGTTATCAGAAAAACATGGTTAAAGACATATATGTCTGTCTCTTGCTTATGCAAGTATTTTGTCATATTTCTAAAATTTTAGCCCTATTAAAGGCTAAACTCTAAGAAGCCTTAGAACTAAGGTGGGATTCTAAGAAAACTAGGACACTCCCACAAAACAGAATCAAACATTACTCCCAAGTTAAAACTCAGAATACCAGCATAGGTGATTCTCTCATACAACCCTGCAAGCACCACGTTCCATAATTTAAAACAAAACAAAAACAACAACAACAACAACAAAAACCCACACATACAAAAAAACCTGGTCTTCAGATGAATAGGCCTGATCGCCCTAACTAGTCCTGTGAATAGTTTATTAGATAATTCTACCTTCCTTCCCCACTCACCTCAGAAAATTACTAAATTCTGAGTCTTGGTTTCATATTGAAACAAACAAACGTTCTTCTACATCTTAAGGATACAATGAAATTAAATGAGCAGTGTTGGAAGGGAAACAAACAATAGGAAATAAATTATAGACATAGCAGCATTTCTCCAACCACCTCGTAATTGAAATTATAGAAAAACACTAATCTCAGGTTCCGTGATGGGGATGGGAAAGTCATTTCACAAGCCATATTTTTTTCTCTTCCAAAGGTCATTCTTTCACACACTGTGACTCCAAATTTCAAAGGCAAGGGCACAGAATGAAACGACCCTTTCCATTCTTAATTGTGCTATACCACAATGATCAAGTGACTCCCTTTGAAGGGCCTTTAATAAAACACACTAGTAAAATAATCTCTTATCTTGCAAAGAGACTACATATTTTAACTGACAAAAGATGATCTGGTTAAATTCCTACTGATTTTCATATGCTATTTATAGTTCTAATATCTAGATTTTAGAACAAGGAAAAGCTGGTTAAAATGCCTCATTCATCACACAAAAAAATGGATAAATGCTGAAATGTGTAAAGTAAAACAAAATTAGAGATCTATCCTTCTAAGTCTTTTTTATAAATATATACAATGATATGTTAATATATGCTCTTTCTCATTGTTAACTACTTCTTAAAATACATGAATTTATATACACATATAAATTGTTCTTTAATAATATAAGAACGTACCATGAAAGAAACTTTTCATTTCACAATATATCATAAACATTTCTCTGAGTCAGAATCTGTATGTATATATAATTTTCCCTAATAGATAAATAATATTCCATCCTGTCATTTATACATTAATTTAATTATTCAACAAATAACTATTAAGAATTCACTATGTGCCAGGCACTATTGTAGGCACTGGGAGAGTAACACATCAGTGAAAAACACAGAGAACATTCTAGCAGGTAAGGGGGGGTTGGTTACCAGGGGAGACTGGGGAATGTACCATAACATACTTAATCGACTCCTACTGAGGGATATTTATGTCCCATTTTTTTGCTTATAAACCATGCTGTAGTAACTTTGCTCACACTTTACTGATGACTACGGGCAATATTCCTGAGATTTAAAATTGTGGACCTATAATTAAGTTAAGGAGCATGAGATTTTACAAATCTGATAGGTATTATTAAATTGAGGTTATGTCATTTTATAGTCCCATAAACAGTACATGACATGTCTGTTTCCCCTCATGTTGTTTTTTTTATTCCACTTCTGTCAATCTTAATGTGCTCAGTTCTTTCACCTTCAGTAAGGCCGAGCATCATTCATAGGTGTATATGCTATTTAAATTTCCTGTGTGAATATGTTATTCAGATACTTTACTTATTCTTTTTTTTGGGGGGGTGGTAAAGTCATATAAGGTTTTTTTTTTAATTTTTTTTAAAATTTTTTAAAATTTACATCCCTAGTTAGCATATAGTGAACAATGATTTCAGGAGTAGATTCCTTAATGCCCCTTACCCATTTAGCCCATCCCCCCTCCCACAACCCCTCCAGCAACCCTCAGTTTGTTCTCCATATTTATGAGTCTCTTCTGTCTTGTTCCCCTCCCTGTTTTTATATTATTTTTGTTTCCCTTCCCTTATGTTCATCTGTTTTGTCTCTTAAAGTCCTCATATGAGTGAAGTCAAAGGATTTTTGTCTTTCTCTGACTAATTTCACTTAGCATAATGCCCTCCAGTTCCATCCATGTAGTTGCAAACGACAAGATTTCATTCTTTTTGATAGCCGAGTAATACTCCATTGTGTGTATTATATGTGTATATATACACATATACATATATACCACATCTTTATCCATTCATCCATCAATGAACATTTGGGCTCTTTCCATACTTTGGCTCTTGTTGATAGTGCTGCTATAAACATGGGGGTGCATGTGTCCCTTCGAACAGCACACCTGTATCCCTTGGATAAATGCCTAGTAGTGCAATTGCTGGGACGGAGGGTAGTTCTATTTCTAGTTTTTTGAGGATTTACTTATTCTTCTATTGGGCTCTGTGTCATTAACTTGTAGGTATTTATTATGTATCATGGCTATTAACTCTGTTACAGTGATTGTAAATATATTCTTATCACTTCATTATTGTTTTTTGGTTTGGGTTTTTTGTTTTTTTTTTTTTAAGTAGGCTTCACACTCAGTGCAGAGCCCAAAGCAGGGCTTGAACTCATGACCCTGAAATCAAGACCTGAGCTGAGATCAAGAGTCAGACGCTTAAACAACTGAGCCACCCAGGTGCCACTCATTATTGGTATTTTTAATTCCCTTATTATTGTTGTCATCTAACAAAAGCTTCCATCATCATACAAAGATGCCAATCTTTTTGGCCTCAAGATTCAATAGTAGGGATGGATGTAAAGCACTCATAACTACAGTAATTTTTAAAAACCAACAATATTTTCTTCTAGTACATTTAAAGTTTTATCCTTCCTTTCAATAATTATAAAGTTAAATCTAAACTGGGGGGAGACCTGCTCTAATTCATAGGCAAACTAGGACCCAGAACACCATTATTCTCCTTACTATAGCATTTAAGAGATTTGTTAAAATTATTTTCACAGACATACATTAATTACTATTAAGCTATTTTAATAGCTTAAAATAGGTATTTACCTATAACAATTTTTAATGTTTATTTATTTTTGAGAGAGAAAGAGAGAGAGCACAAGTGGGGAAGGGGTCAAGAGAGAAGGAGACACAGAATCTGAAGTAGCTCCAGGCTCTGAGCTGTCAGCACAGAGCCCGATGCAGGGCTGGAACCCATGAGCCATGAGATCATGACCTGAGCTAAAGTTGGACACTCAACCAACTGAGCCACCCAGGCGCCCCAACAACTTTCTGAATACGCTGCTGAATTCCACTAAGTTTTAATTCTCTTTCACAATTAAAAGTAAATAGCTCTCTAATTTACTGGCTATTCCCTAATCTGGCTATTCTCAACAGAGCACATTGCCTTTCAGGACAAAGATTCTGTTATGCCATTAAAATCTTGAGATGGCAGTCTTTTTTAACTTTCCTAGGAAAAACTAAGCTGGAGAATAGAAACTTGTCAATTAAAGACTCTCCCCTATTTTTTTTTTTCATAAAGCCTTGATACCTATTTCTTATCTACCAGAAAGCACTGTCACATGACAAAAATAAATGAACAGATACAGATGAAAAAGGAATATTTTTTAAACATAAAATAACCCAGTAATGCAGATTGTGAAAGGTTTTCTTTATTGGCATGTGTGATTTTACTCTTTCATTAAATGTATGTAATATAACTTTATTTTCTGCGGGTCAAACTATTCCTAATCCAAAAAGTACTACAACACTCAGATGTTCTTCTACATATACAAGTTTGACAACAATAACTCGATTACTGTAACTTTTTTAGAATCTGTTTTCTCCAAATTAATGACCCCTGGTTTGGAGACATGAACACTATACCAGTCATTCACGAATTTAACAAATAGCTATAGTCCTTTTTTGTGTAAATATTCTGAAGTAATATTGGCTTTCCTAAACTTAAGCAGAAATTTCCAAGAATGTTTATTCTATAAGCACATTTGTAGGGACTATTCTGAATATTTAAGAATGGTTTGCTAATTATGAATAGGTTCAGTGTATTCAAAATATTTTAACAGTTCAACATGAAGACAAAGGTTCATAATCTTTAATTATCAATATCAGGAACTCATTTCAGAGGCAATGAGGTAAGTTGTAAAAATGCAGGTTCAAATATTACAGAAAAATGATGTCTGTAATTTACTCTCAAGTGGGTCAGCAAAAACAACCATAAGAGAAAGAGAGAGAAAAAGAATTTGCTTGTGGGTGTATGTGTACTGAGAGGGACATGGAGGAAGGAGAGAGAGAAGCATGTTAACAATTGTGAATCTGGTTGATGTATATACAAGAGTTCACTGTAGTATTCTTGAAACTCTTCTGTAAATTTGACATTTTAACGAAAAATCTTAAGATTGACAGAGAAAAATTAGAAGGACATACAGCTTTTGGTCTTTCTCTGAGGACAAACCTGTCTTGGACAGAGTAGATAAGGTTATACCCCCCTTTGGAAACTTCAGCATGAAACACAATGATAAAAGGAGCTTTCCCAACCCATTTTCCACACTGTCACCCCCACTCTCAATGCACAACCAACCAGCTTTAAATTGTAAGAATCACAACCTATAGTTTGAAGCATAATACTCGTCCAGATAAAACATAATTACTTGCAAAACAGTTAAGCATTTACTTTCAAATAAAGATTGAAGAAAATTCTCCAACTCTAACAAATGTTCTGAGTAAATTTAGAACCTAAAGCACAAAGAATGCTATGAATGTAGCTAAACAGCAAACGAACATCAAATTTACACCAAAGCTTTCTTTGCAATATTTTACTATTAAATGTTATTTCTTTTCCTACAAGCATTTCTATAGAATCTAGCTTGACCAATATCCATATTATAACCACAGTATAGAATCTTATTTTTGTGGAATACATCTGGATTTCAGATTCATCAAGACATACTAAAGGGAAGCTAATTTTTAGGTCCCTTCCTTGTCAACAGCCAGCATCTCAGAACCCTAGGTCTACAAAAAGGAGACACATTCTTAACTACATATTGAGGCAAGCAGATGATGTAAGCGACTGAAGCAGGACAGGCAGGGCTGGTGACAAACTAGCAAACTCATGGCACAACTACAAACCTGCTGCTTAGTTCCAGCTTATTGCTGCTACTGGGAAGTGCAAGACCAGAATTAGCAGTCATTCCCATTTGGCAAAAGAAATCAGAAACTTGAATTTTAGGCAAAATTTTACTACAATGTATAAAGTTAGAAACATCTTCAAAATGTTTAAAACATCACAGGACCAACAAAACATCTCTGAACATTTCTGACCCAGAATCACCAGTTTACAACCGTTGCCCTAAAGCAGTAACTTAACTTTCAAAAATACAAGTTCTGGATCAGTGGTAGAAAAGAGCATGCATTACTGTCATTGACTTTTTTTGCATCTTATTTAACAGATGACATATATATTATTTGAACTCACATCTAAATATTTAATTTTCCAAAACACAAACCCACAAAAACGAATCGTAAAAGAGTCAATTCTTCCAAGAAAAATTTTACTGTTACTGGTAAATCTTTAAGCCTAATTGATACTATATATAGAAAATAAAATTATTTTTCAACTTACTTAGATCTAGAGAAAACATATAAGCAAAAAAATATTATACACATTATTTTTAAGCATCCTAAGCACAACAAAGTACCAAAGAAAGGCACAGTTAATGATTAATACATCCAGTTTTGTTTTGGTTTGGTTTTACTACAAATACTCACCTAAGAATGCACAAGCAAATTTTGCCTCCTGATGTGAGTCTGCAGAATCCAAATCTCTGTTTACTTTCAATGTCTGTCAGTACGAAGGTAAAGTGCTGTCCAACTTGATTCTGGGATACCCTAAAACACAGCAATATTATAAAACTTTAATGCGTCTTTTGCGTGAGAATTTTCTTAAAGAAAAACGAAACAAGAATATATGTACATGAGGCACTGGTTTCACCTTCCCAATCAGTTGGTTCTCAAATCTAGAACTAGGTTCTAAAACTAAAATGAGTGTGAAATGTGCAAGCGAAATCATGAGCTGAATATCACAGAAAGTTGTAACATCTTACAGGCTGAGCAATTGAACATATACAGACTAACCCCTTAGTAGGGAATCATAAGGTATTTCACCGTAAGCTGGCACATGCCTGAAAGTACTTACAAAATATTTCATAAATCTGAAAATACTCTTACTGAGACCATGGAAGTGAGAACCAAGACACGATGACTGATTCTGCTCAACTCCTGCCTCTATTTTCATGATTTTATTTTAAAATTGCTTAGACAGCAAATCAGGTTGCTTTAGAATCCAATGGCCCCTACCAACTCTGTTTAATTGCTTCTTCTGCTGACATTCTCACCCAGTAAAGTACCATAAAAATTACTATTGGCACTTTTTTTAGCATTCTCTTCTAGAGCTACCCATACACTGAGTAGATTTCCAAGCGCAAAACAAGAGTGCAATTTCTACAGAAAAAGCTTACTATGAAGAATTTAAGTGAACCGTGACCTGAGTATCAGGCTATCACACATACTCTGTGTCACACTGCAGTGTAAGGTACAATGTAAATTATTACACTGAATCTTTATCAGCATTTGAACTATAGAAATACATTTCCTGTTACTGGCTATAATCTTGCCCTTAGACAACCATAACTGCTTCCTTGTCCCAAGGTAAGATATCCATCGCACCGAAAATTTTGGTTTTGAAACAGCCACAGGAATTAGTTAAAAAGAAGTTACTTTACTACTATAGCATGCCAATACTACAAATTGCCTTCAATTGTCAGGAAATCCTGTATTTCAAGTGCTGAACATTTACCAAACACACTTTGAAGTGGACGGTTTTGAAAACAATTTCACAAACTTCAAAAACAACCTCTAGTGCCTGCTGTGCCCTCTAGTGCTCAATGTTCACAATATACTTTCGAGAGCTTTTCTTCGTTTATTTTATCTTTGCTATTAGTTTGAAAATTGCAAGTTTAACAAGCACAATTTACTCTCCAGAAAGGAGGTAAAACAAGGGGTATCGATACTTATTAGTATCAATTAGCCCATCATTCACAAGGCATGATCTTAAATATTGTAAATTTCAGATTTTTACTCATCTTTACTTTAGCAAAATATTTTCTGAAAATAAATTTTCTTTTAAAACCCCTCATATCATACTCTTAAAAAACTGATAATAGGGTGTGAAAATCACGTGAGAAACAAGTGACCTGTTTTTACGCTCAAAGGCCCATATATTCTGTGAAATTCCAACTACACACAGGTAATACTCTATTCATTCAGTATTTGTTCAGTAAAATACAAACATAATGAGATTTTCAAAACTGCTGGGAGGGTTTCCCTGCAGCCTTCCATAATATTGCACTATTTCTATACAGCTATTCTTGGGAGACAACTAGTCATGGGTTTTACAATATCACACAGATGGTCTTTTCAATTAGGGTGAAGTGAGATAGAAACCAGGATATATACATCTCATTTTAAAAGACACAATTCTAAGGCTCTGATTAAGGACACAGTGATATTTTTTTCTGCAGGTGCTTACAATATGTACCTGAAGAACAAAAGGAAGAAATGGATCCTTAAGACTTCTAACTGGCCATAGTGGAGAAAACAAAAGATATAGTGATGTAAAAAGGCTACTTCTCTCCAAATATTATTTAATTTTTTTGTTGTTGTTAGAAGCGGTGAAGAGAAAGACATTGCTTTTTACTAAAAAACACATATCATCATTGTAAAGTGCTCACTAAGAGGAGTTGAAGTTACTTTGAATGATGCCTTATATACCCTTATACCGTACCTTTCAATGTCAAAGGGGAAACAGAACTTGGGCACGCTCTGTAGTACTTCCTGCAAATGCAAATTAAAAAAAAAAAGCTTTAGAATATTTTAAAAGATGCAGTTAAAACTTTTCTTGAGACATTTTCTAAGGAGGAGAAAAATTTGTTTTTTTTTTTCCTTAGGAAAAATAGCACAGGTTCCTAGACTAAAATAATTGATTATTAAAAAGGAATTAAGTTGGTGCTTTGGCAGATTGCACTGACAATGCCACGGAAGCCCCAGGAGGGAAAGGCCTGGCCTGAAGGGTATTAACACCCTTCACATCCCCGCTGGGATTCCCTTCAACAAGGCCATATGGATTTTACAAGAAGCACCGCACCATATGGGTAAGCTACGTCTGCTGCTACTTGTACCACAGACTAGCCACAGGGACTTCTGACAGATCCTGGCTCAAAAATATAAATGTTGTTTCAATTAAAATGCAGGCAGAGAAAAGGGAATGAAGTTGGCAGCAGAATGAATTACTGAGAGGTAAAACAACGCTACATGTCCCATAGTAAAATGGTTAAAAAAAAAAAAAAAGACGTTCTATGGCTAAAGAAACACATTTATATGTTTCTCTCAGTAAATTCAACAAGAGTAACATCAAGTTTATCTCAAATAACATTCTTTAAAAGAATGCGTATCTAAAAATAAGCCCTTAAATTTAAAACAACATACCTTCTATTCTATGCATTTTTGTTTATGAATTGCCTCATATGAAAATCAATGTTTTAACTGAGCACAGAAAATAACCTATTGATTTTGAAACCTGCAGTGATTTTATAGTCATTATAAAATAATTTTAAAAGCTTTTGGAAGTCATACTCGTTAACAGTCATAATAAAATACAAATAACGGACGCTTGGAAAAAAAATGAGAAAGATCTATTTTGTTATATATGAAAAACAACTAAAAATTAACTCTGATTCTAAACTTAAACTTTAGAATTGAAGATCACATCATATAAGTTCAAAGCCAGGTAACTTTACAAGACAAAGCAGAGATTTAGGAGAATGTTTCCTATCAAAAAGAAAAAAAAGAGCAAATATCTTCAGGCAGTAGTCACCCCCATCAAAACTACCAGCTCTTTACCAATAAAATTTGCGTCCAGAGAAAATATTAATATCTGAATATTTAAATCCTCTGCAGAAACATAATACTGAGTGTTTTAAAGTAGAATCTATTAAGTTCTTTTAACCTGTAGACTACAATGAGGTATTAATTAATAACATCACATTGCAAAATTCCAATGGCAATACCTATGAAAGCTTCAAGAGCCTTATGACGCTAAAGCAGAAAGAAAAGCATCATGTAAAAAAGCAACCTTCTACCTTTAGGGCAGGGTACCCTGGTTTGCTTATGAACACATACATACCTTTAAAAATATGAGCACAGACCCCATATTTAGAAAAAGCTGTTTTACTATTGAAAGCATTCTGTTACATGTAATTAAAAGAGCTGCTAAACTTGAAATAATTTAAATTACTGAAACTGAAAACAGTTCACTTGACCATTGCTAATCCTTGCTACAAAAAGTGAAGCCATTTATCGTATTCACTACGCCTATGAACACTATTTTGATATCCCCCCTACAAAGTTCATATAATTTCTATAACAATATAGATATTTCAAGCTCATTGTCTACTTCTAAATACACCCAAAGTAGTAATATATTTCCCATCAATTTTTTAAGACTCAAATTAAGAAGAATGTTTCCCGGTTAGTTGCTCAATCTTTCACACCCTCCCCCTCCCTCCTTCTACACGCAACACACAGGCACACACTTCTGCAAAACAGCCTCAGCTCGCTTCCCAACTGGCAGAAGCATCCCTCAGGGGACAAGTCTTTAAACCTCCGCACTCTTTAAAATTCAACCAGCCAGCAGGTCTATAGACTAGTGTATAAACAGTATAGACAAAAAAATCCTCTCTCAGCTTATGTCAGTGACAAAGCAACTCAGCAGTTGACTGTTTCTCCCCTGACAGTATAAGCTGGGTTTACACAGATCAATAGCTGAAAGTCCTACCTAGCTCCCAGGGCTCGGTTTTCTTCCTTAATTACAGGTGCTATTCAAACTGAAGTTAAAAAAGAAAAGACAGAGAGACAGAGAGAGTGAGAGAGAGTTGAAGGGAGGAATAAGATACATGCAAATGGGTTTTTTGGGAGGATCCTTTCAGCAATAATGTTAATTGGAAATTATACTTTTATATGCATTGGAAGTGTTCATAAAGTCTGATATTTCCATCATAAGGTGATTTTGATATCAAACACACACGCACAGTTCTGAATGGGGATCCATAGATTATGTAAAAGATTTAAGATCATACTCTTCAAAAGTTTTGTTTCTCTGTTCTCTACAGGCTTTGTTTTCAGGCAATACCTGATTCCCTTGGCCAAGAAAAATTATTTGAGTTTTCCGGATTATCTTAAATCTCTCAAATATATTTTTATATAAAAAGAACACATTGACTAAAATGTTAAGTGTTAAAAAATAGTAATAACAAAAAGAATGAAGTAGAATATACAATTATGAAGAGCAAAATACAAAGGGCATAACACATATATATGCATATGCCCTAAAAACAACACATCTGCTGTCCTATAAATGACTGGAAATAAGGACTGATGAAAATTTATACATTGGGGTGGGTGTTTTTGGTACTATATCCCACATTTGTATTAATAAGCTGTGCAGTCAAATAAAGGAGAAGAGAGTAAACTGCTAGTGTTAGAGGGGTTTATTAACTCTTTATCCCACAATGCTACTGTTCAACATTACAAATTAATCAAATAAAAGGGGGAAAAGCACTTAAGAATCTACTTTTTGAAAAAACTAAAATATGTAGAGTCTACCTCCTGATGAAAGTTCAATAATTACAAATGTCTTGGAATTTCTCAGAGAAGAATCTAAGATGAAATGAGTCATGTCATTGCTGACATCACTAATTGTTTTTCTTCTTTCTCCACTACTTCTTCCCCTGCCTCCAAAGTTCTACACCTCCTCTCTTCCACACCAATAAGGTATATCTGCCAAGACAATTTCGTTTTCACCCATGGTTCCAGTACAACTACGAAATCTCATCGTCTTGCAGTTTAGATATTTCTGACTCAGGGATTATATATTTAACTACTCTGCAGTACCAATTTCTGACACCTCAAATTCAGAATATGCAAAACTGAAGTAATTCTTTTAGTTGTAGTCCTTATCACCTAGAAGAGCAGCAACACCTACCCAGTTACCCAAACCAAAACATGGTGGTTGTCTAGACCCCTTCCCTTTCCTGATTCCCAAATAAAATCAGTCATTCTTCAAGTCCTCTTAATTGAATTTCATAACTATCTTCTTCCAGAGGTCCTCAATGGGAGGGCAGTAAGAATTAGAAGATAAGGTGTTAAGAATCAAACGGGAAGGTCCTTCAAAATACATTTGATCACCCACACTCTAGCGCCATAAGGGTCTTGACTCTTTAACTTAGTTTGAATACCATCCATAATTAAGAAATAAGACTAACTGTATCAATGTAGGGTGCTTAATATATAAGGAATAGTTATTCTTTCACTGCAATAATGACAAGGTAGATTTGTTCAGGACAGGTTAATTCAACATCCTCTTTGAGGACCCAGGAATCTGCTGTCCTGCTTTGTTGTCCTGAGTTTGTTGGTTTTGTCCTCAGCTACCTCTACTCATGGTCACGAAATAAGCTGCCAGAGTTCAGCACACCACATGAAGACACAGCAGTGTCCAGGGAAAGAAGCATTTCTTTCTGTTTTCTCTTCTTATCAGAGGAAACCTTTCCCAGAAGCCCCACAGGCTGACTTTCCCATTATATTTAATTAGCCAGAAGGTCAGAGCCGCTCCTAAACTAATCACTGGCAAGGGAAATGGTGGTCTATGCTTAGCTTAGCCTTGGAGTAGTTAGAAAAAATCAAAATTAAGACTTACTCATTTTCTGCTAACCACGAGGCATGTCATTTAATATAAAGAAGCTGGAGTATCATATTTTCTTTCGTAAGACTCCTTACAAAAATTTTAATCAAGTAATTAAATTTATAACAAAGCTCTCAGGAAAAATATAACACAATATCATATAAGAACAGTTTTCAAATATCCATAATTTTATTCATTTCAGTAACACTTTCAAAATCATTCTGTAGCAACAAGGGGGCTATTTGTCAATTCTAATTCTTCACCAAGGCCATAGAATTCTAAAAAGGTGATTACTTAATTTTGAATATTATTTCCCCAAATAAGTGAAAATTAATTAATACTATGAATTCAATCTGTGCTTTACATGGGGGGAAATCAACTTTTTTTCTCAAAAGAAGCATGCACTAAGCTGTTCAGTCATAAGCAGGCTGCATAGAGCAGAACAGAGATTCCCACACTGTGCGCAGAGATGTCTCAGGGCCCCGCAGCAAACTCATGGGGGCACCACAAGATGCCTTACATTTTCAAGGGAAATACAGCTATACTAACAAGGTGGTCAAGCCAGATTGCGTTTTATTACAAGGTAAAATTATATTAACATGGTTAAGTTATACATATAGCCTCTTTAGACACCATCTTCTCGTGTTTTTAAAGAAGTTTGTTTAAATTTAGAGAATGTATTTTAAACTTTAAGCCAAGGAATAACCATCAGAATAAATGAACCCACTGTGGAATTTTTCTCTTGGTATTTACTTTTATGTAGTATTTCAATTAGAAATAAATTTCTCTTTCATAATTCCTCCTTAAATTAGGGAAAGCACAGTATGTCTGTGAATTCTGACACTAAAATTACGTAGGCTGGGAACTCAGGTCAAGTTATTTTTCACTTTCAAAAATTAAAAATGAATTTTTATTGTTGGAAGATTTAAGTAACTGCCAAGGAGGAAATACATTTTGCTATAAACATAACTGTGCCGTGGAAACACAATCAGTGTTTGAAGGATGAAGAGACCTCTGTAGTCTGCAATCATGTTAGTTTTAACCCAATGCCAATGAAAAAGCCAAGATTCGAAGCGGGACAGAGAGATGTTATAAAAATATGTATATTTACAATGAGAAAGGTAGTTTTCCTGGCAAATAAAAAGTATAACATATTTCCCTCATTAATTTAAGAGAAGCATTTAAAAGCTGTGAAAGAAAACCGTACATTTAGATATATGAAAATGGGTTTCCAAAGTTTCTTTGTCAAAAATACTACTAAAAATCGCCTTCAAATTTTTATCCCTAGGTTAACTCTACCTTTTAATCAAGGACTTGAATAACAATTATACACCGCTAAGAATAAAACATTTAGGAAGACTCCCTTTCTTTTCTAATAACCATATAACGTCTCACCCCTTTCCGACAAATACCTCTTTGTTCATTCACCCCTATTTTAACTAGTAACATTTTCTAGACCAAAGGAAATACATAAAATAGAACATTGCCTATAATATTTATCTGCATTTACAGATACTAAAGCCTTTAAAAGTGAATATCAAGCAGTCATTTAAATCAAGATAAGTAGAATTAAGAGGAGCAGGAAAGGACTTCAATCTTTAGGAAGAAACAAGTTTTATGTCAGTCAACCTATAAGCTACCATGACTTCAATCCACAGCTAGATGTTGTGTAGGGTAAAGGAAATAGGATTCCTGAATTTCAAAAGTAGGGAGACTTAAGATTAGATCATTACAAAACAGGCACACATAGGCACGCAGGCACGCACGTTAGATGGAAAATCACAGTCAAGGGTGCCATCCTGTAGAGTCAAGTAGTTAATATTGAAAGTCTGGCTCCACAAGATATTGGCTATGTGCTCCATTTACCTCATCTGGAAAATGGGCAGAAGTTATCTATCTTGTAGGACTGAGGATTTATTTGGGGATTTATAGGAGGATTCTGTGAGGATTAAACAGAAATCCACATAAATGATTAGACAATGACAGACATATAAAAACCTCCTAACAACTCTTAGCTCTTTTATTAATTAGTTACTTGTTTTAAGAACTCTTACACATCATATGAATTCCAACAAATATTTACTGAGTAACTGCAACATTAAGGTCCTGTGTTCAATGACCTGTGCCAAAACATTAGCATACTGAGACCTAAAATGATGACAAATATTATACTGAATAATTGATCTGCCTCCTTTGAAAAATTTTAATGTATTTAATATAGGTTCATGCGGATAGGTATATATATGTAGATATAGACTTGAATATATTCTACTATTTCTATACAACCAGCCACAATAACAGCAGACTCTGTTAACCCTGCAAAGTCATACCACGTGCACATCTGATGATTTTAACATGTTATAAGAGCCTACTTTGGGCTGCCACATTGATACTTGTTTTGAATTAAAACTATCTTCAGAGAATCATGCCAACAGACATTTTTCATTTAAGGAGGATTTACTAATAAAATTCCTGTTTCATGTACTTATTTATCAATCCACATAATAAAGATTAATTAACAATTCTAGGTAAGGAACTGACCAACTTGAGGAATAAAACTATCTCTGGCTTTCTTCTACAACCTCAGATTAGGCCTTTCCCTGGCAAAGACACCGTGTTGTGTTTTTGTTTGTTTGTTTCTGGCAAAGATTTTGTTAAGGGTACCCTCAGAAAATACATCCTCTCTTTCCGTCACCACCCTTTAATAAAAGTGCTATCTCTCTTTGTTCTTTGTTAATCTTGATTGTATATTTTTCTTCAGTCCGGCAAGACTCTTGATTCATATTATTTCTGTGGTTCTTCATACCTAGGCCGTGTGCAGATAATCCTCCTGTCATGATGTTCATGACATCTTCTCTATTCACTGTGAGGGTCCCACATTAGAGAACTGATTTTTATATTACAGAGGACAACCAGAAAAAGGATATATTCCAGAGCAGTAAATTTTAATTACCTTTTTTTTCCTGGTCCTGCCTTAAACCTAGTTCAGAATTATGCCTGAACTGCTAATGTTCCCTAGACAGCGAATCTTGTGACACACCAGATGGGAATCTTGTCATTTGTCTGATTCTTTAAGAAAGAACAGAATCTTTAGTTTAAAGCATATATCAGGGACTGTACACTTTGAGATGTTTGAAAAATATACCTCTAGATGGGTATTATATCCTGGGAGCAATGGTATATTTATTATTTCTTTTTCCCTTGAAAGTCCGTAGAGTCTGTAAAATCACCTAGCAGAAATGTGAATCATGGTATATTTTAAAAGTTTGGAAAAATCATAATTAATTGTCTATTTAGCTATTTGGAGGCTTTGTTTGGAAGAATTAAATTAGAGTTACACAATTATAAAATATAAACTGTTCTATGAAGACCATTTACTTAAAAGGGTATAGTCTAAGCAGTACTCACATACTGGCAAACTCCATGTGAATTTATTTATATGAATTACCAATATGTTTATATATGTTCATTTACCAAGTATTTAATGTGTGAATGGGAATCACAGACAATCACATTATAATGTACTAAGAGCACTGGCAGGAAAAGTGAAAAATACCAGGAAGTCTAGAAGAGAGACATATAAACCAAACTGAGAGTGGTGCTTCTGGAGAAGTGTGGTTAAAGTCCCAAGGGAAAAAATCCTATCTAAGTAGAGAAACGAAGGTAGAAGGAGAAACTGGCCAGGCTATAGAATGAGAAGAGGGAGGCAGAAAAGAGGTAAAAATGGTCTTCCCTCATAGGAAAGAATATGTACAAAAGTCTAAAAATTAGAAACAGCAAGGACAAAGTTTAGACAAATAGTAAGAGAATGTAGCTTGAGAAATAAGCAGGGGACTGAATTTATAATGCTTTTAGGCAAACTAAGAAGTATGGACTTAAGGCAAAGAGTAGGGAAACCATTCCTCCTGGTTTGCCCAGAACAACTTCACATATATCTTCTCAGAAAATTATCAATAGCATCCCCTTTTACTCTCAAAGGTATCCAAGTTATAATTTATTTTAATAGAAATCAGAAAAGTGGTAGCCTGGGGCTATGGGGGGGGGGTAGGGGATACAATGAGTAACCAGAAGGTGGCAAGGAACTTCCTAGAGTGCTAAGAAGTCTCTATCTTTAAAGGAATGTGGGTTACACAGGTGTATGCATCTGCCAAAACTCATTTCATTGTACACTTAAGATCTGCATCATGCCATATAAAAATCATTGGTCAAAAACACCTAATAAATAAGTATCTCAGTTTGGACAGTAAATCATGGTTCACTCTCCCTAAGAAAAATAGGGAAGCTTTGAATGGTTTAAAATAAGGGAGAGACACAACTGGGCTTGAATTTTAGAGAGATCACTGGTACACTGTGTAGAATAATTTAAAAAGGATAAAACTGAAGACTAGGAAATCAGAAGACTTCTGCAATAATCAAGGTGAGTGGTGGCAGCCTGAAATAAGACAGTTATAGCAGCAATGCAGACAAGGGCACAAAATTAAGATACATACGGGAGTAGAGATGGAGACATCAAAAGGGGACTGGATAAACTGTCTGGTGCTTTAGAGATAGCATCTAGCCTACATAAAGACCAAGAAAGGAAATGGCGCTGGTTAAAACATATGGGTAAGAGATAGGAGTGACTGTTCTCTTTTCCAACATTATGAAGGATCAACATGATTCTTCATATTTTTATGCTCCTCTCAACAAATACTCTAAAATATAATATCCCCAGGCCATCCACGAGGTAAATTTTCTCATACAATGATGAAAACACATCATGTCTTTATTTTCCTAAAGATTTATTTCAAGATATAGGTTATAGAGTGTTTAACCACTTCTAATATTATAATCACCATATGTCACTCATCAGTAACCAGAGATAAATGAAGACAGTAGCAAACCAGAAAGTTCTAGTAGTTACAATTACCATGATCAATGGAAATAAAAGAATCTCTAAAATCTTTGGGGGCTTATTCAACCTTGGAGCTCCTCTCATGCCTAATCAGAGCCTGGCACGCCACTCATGATCTGAAAAAAAAAACTTGTTGAACTCCTGTTAAGTAACACTGTTTTAGCATCATCAGAATAAATTTGCCTTGGCAGACAGTTCAAGGAAATGTGAGTTAAGAGTCTGCGTGTTTTATTTGATTCTTTTTCTAAATTAAAATATAATAAAATAATTGCTTACTCTGTGCCAGGTTCTGACCTAAGCACTTTACATATATTACCTCATTTCATCCCTACAACAACTTCTGTTTTGTTTCCTTTTATATGTGGGGTAAAAACAAACAAACAAAAATAGAAGTCCAAGAGACGGAGTAACTTGTCCAAACCCACATGGCTAGCAAATGCTAGAGTCAGGACTTGATCTCACAGGCTAAAGCTTCTAACCAGTATTCTCCATCATATGTATTTTTTTTCCACTTTGTTTTCATGGAGGTTCCAACATATAATCTGCAGATGCCTAAATTTGATGCCCACTTGGTCTCTGTATGGTGGATATTTCCCATATTTATAAAGAATTAAGATTATACAATTAATATTTCAGAAACAAAGTTCAACCTGGTGTATGGAAAAATAAAGGGGGCCAGGACATGAAGGAATCATGGGGAGAAATGAAAATGAGACAATATGTAATTACAAATGTGAGTCTTTCCTGCCCTACGTTGTTCTAGGCCCTTGAAATTAAGTTCTGAGGCAAAAAAGAGAAAAAAAGAGAAAAAAAGAAAGAAAAGAAAATGCTGTTTCTACCTACGCTTGTTTATTACTACTGAGAATACCAGATTTACAGTAAAAGCATACATCTAACTCCTTTCAAATAAAAGACTTATAAATAAGGGCTTAAGTTGATTTTTTTTTCCTTCCAGAGGAGTAAAATACAAAGTAATTAAATTTGAATCCTATTATTTAAAATCTGAAACAAAATCACTGTCAAATATCAGAACAAGGGTCATACCAGAATAAATAAATAATACTAGAGTAACAAGAGCAGCATGAAGTTAAACAAAGTTAATTGTAACAGAGGGAGTCAGTGTTGAGACAGTATTTATCTTGGGCTCAAGTATGAAAACGGGTAGATAGGTCAAAGCTGTCTGTATATGGTCAGATGGACAAAGAAACCTGTAGCTCAGAGAGTAAACACCCAGGATTCGGTTGTATCTTTTAAGAATTCTGTTCAATAAAGTTTGCTAGACATTTTTATCCCTTTCAATCTAAAGCAAGAACTAAGTACTTAATAATTAAAATAAAACTTTATTCAGATACAATCAATAGGCAGGACTATAAATCAAGACCCCTGGAGCTCTGACCATATATTTTAGGTTATCTTAAATTATCCAAGATTTTTCTTTTATAAAAAATGTACATGCCCATAATCTTTAATATGTCAAACTACAATTAAACTTGAAGTCATGGTGGAGTTTTTTTTGAATGAATATTTCTCAAAATTCTAAACAAAAATATTATGAGCTATTATTATTCTGCAAACTTATTCCACCCCACCCATTACAGAACATCCACCTCTTGGAATAAAAATGTAGTTCACACTCCCTGCTGACGTAATCTTTGGCCTCTTGCTGAGATTACAAGTAAAGGTGCCAATTTTGGTTTTAGTTCTTGTAATGCAGAAAATTCTTTCTATGAGAAATTGAACTGTGAACACTGGTTCTTTTCACACACAGAAAGCCACCAAACAGGCCTCACCAAATAGCAATGAGTTTTGATCACTCCTAGTCTAGTCCACTTTGGCATAAATGACCTTAAAGAGAAAACACAATTTCCTGAATCTCTTGTAAAGGATTTGCCTCAATAAACCAGACACTACATATAGTCATTTGATAAACTTTCTCAGTTAAGAAGAAATAATTCTCTTGAATAAATTATCTCATACCTTCTATATATTCCTTACAACGTGTTATTGTATTGGAATATATGGAAACCAAGAGTAATTATAAAAACAGGAGTGGCTTATTTGTAAGCCAGACTAAAATAAATTCTGTGAAGTTAGATTCAACCTTTGGTCAGCTCAAAAGTACACCTAGAATAATTCTCTCTTTCACTGAAAATTTTCTTAAAAGTGTGATGTCTTTTCAGCAAGTCTCCATCACTTTTTTAATCATTTTAAAAATTATTTTACACTTATTCATTTTTTAAGAGACAGAGATAGAGCATGAGCAGGGGAGGGGCAGAGAGGGAGGGAGACACAGAATCCAAAGCAGGCTCCAGGCTCTGAGCTGCCAGCAGAGAGCCCCACGCGGGGCTCAAACCCACGAACTGTGAGATCATGACCTGAGCTAAAGTCAGACGCTTAACCGACTGAGCCACCCAGGCGCCCCTCCATCACTTATCGTTGATTCTTCTCAGACGCTAAGAAATTAGCGATCTCTAATTTCTTCATCTAATAACCTTTTTCCCAGTATTTATCAAATTTGACTTTTCTGCAATGTGTCACATTTCATTTATTTATGTAACGTGCATTTACTCAGTATCTACCAAGCAAAAAAACACTTGGGATTATAAAATGAAAGTGATCTTCCCCTTGACCTAAGGAAGCCCAGGTTTCTCCATAACCACTCTTGCTTACAAGTCTCTTCCTGAGATGTCTTTTTCCACTTTATCTAGATCTCCTCCCACGAGTACCATTTCTTTTAGAGCTGCTTCATGACTCCTTCTCCATAAGCCTTCTCCATCGGTGGTCTCCAGAGTTCTTCTGTCTTTAGGCTTCACGTCTCGATAGGGAATCTAACCTTACTGCTAAACACAGTGGATGAAAGTCTGGGCTCTCTAGCCAGAATGAGAGGTTCAAAACCCAGGTCATCTACTTAACAGCTGTGTAGAACCATGTCATCATCCTTTCCTCAACTCCAGTCAGAGGTTTCCTGCTACTTAGAAGACATCCCTACCAGAATACGGGACATATCCAAAATTGAAAACCCCATCCTTCCTTCAAAATATGCTCCTCCTCCTCCTAATGCCTTATTTCTATGCTTTCAGGCTTTTTCTCAATCTAACTTTTTCCAAACTTTAGAATCAGGCAACAAGTTTTCATTCACTATACACAAGCACATCAGAAACTAGTTAAAACCACACGGACCTCGTGTCTGCATTCACCAAAATGACCACTAGACTGCATTGTTGTCTTTTCTGGTCAAATAGGCTAAGGGTAACAATATGTGTTATCACTTAGTACTAGCTTACTATATGATAAGTTGCGATGTTATCACTTATCTAGACAAAATGTACATGAATTAACATGTAACTATATATTTGAATAATAATTTATAATAGTAAGAAAAAATAGTTAATATTTTAAATAGAATATTTAAATAGGATATCACAATTGGTTAAAATATTCAATTTTTAACAACCATCAAGTTAATTTTTGAAATTAGATCTATTTAAAAAACCAAACATTAACCAAGTGTTGTGTACTACTTGAAACATTTCTATGAAATATTATACCTAACATTACGTCTTTAAGATTTAAAAAGCCTAACATATGCAAAGTCTATTAAAATGCACATAATTTATCTTACCCAAAATGAAAATATATCTAATAAATAATACTATTCATCTGGCCTCTTTTAGCTCTCCCTTAACATACAAATGCATTCCTTTTCTCCCAAACATAGCAGCTGGGAATGAAAGGAAAGATTTCAAATGATCATTTTCACATCATATTCCATCATCTTTTCATCAGTTTTTCCTAGCTTTTCTTTGAGCCCATTCTTTTACAAGAGGTCTCTTTTTAGATCAATCCATATTTCCATAATCCACACTGCTGTTTCCTCCTCTTCTCCCCAGGGTGGACTAACCCCCACATCCACAACTATGGCTTACAACTGTCATTAAGCCTTACAACAATAACAAGATAACAAAAGAACGGGTGGGGATGAGGCTAGCCAGTACCATATGTTGATCAAGTTCAACACTTTCAGCTAGTAGAGAATATGTCTTAAACTTCAAAATTTTAGTAGTAAAATGCTTTTTATATCTACTTAGAATCGTATTTTAGGCTTAAATTTTAAACATTAGTAAACAACCTGGGAATACTACCTTAAAAGAGCTTATCATCTGTTAATAATGTACTGAAATGGGGAGGGAAAATGGAAATAACCGAACAAAAAGGTAAGGTGGCAACTTATGGTTTGTTACGGATTCTTGTAACCTACAAGCCTCACTCAACTTACGCCAATTCCTAAAAAAGAAATTTCCCCAAAGCTATTTTTTAAAGCAGTATACAGTTATAAAAAGCAAGATTATTTCAAAGTAACATATTCCATGTGAATTAATATTGACTTTATGTCAATTTTGAAAAATTTTAATTTTTCCCTCAAGTAACATCTGAAACTATGTTACTTTTGTTTCCATCTTTTGTTTCACAGTTAACTAATCTTAACTTCTTTTTCAATTAAAAATTAAGAAAATTTGAAATGTAACATTTTGAACTGGCAGACTTTCATGTTTCTTGTATCTTATATTTAAATATTATTATATTTCTATATGATTTATTTCTATAATAAATTTCTATTTATTTCTATAATAAATAAAATTATTTTATATTTAGATATTATCTAATATTTAAATATTGTTTTCCTCTCCTGACTTTGGAAGAATTCTTCTAATTCCTCAGCCTATGTTATGTCACTTTGAAAAAATTATTTCTCAACTGTTCTCTCAAAGATTCAAGACCCCTTACAGAACTAATTCCAGATTTACTTTTGCCACAATAAAAAGTAATTTTCTGTGAAACCACATTTACCTTTTTCAATCTGCATCATCTATTATTTTTTCATTTCTGTAGGCTGCCCAGTAATGCCTGATGTGCCAAAATGGGTCTGAATCATTTGCATAATTAGAATATAATAATTAACACTGCCATAAAAATAAATATAAAAACCTCACCTCTAAATTTTAAAGCTCATTAAAATAAAACTTACGCACCTTTAAGCAGAAAAATAAAGTCATTTTTTCAGGGGCTCAAATGTTATTATCTAAAATGTATGCAGAAATACTCTTTTCAATAGGAGTTTGCTAGCTTTGCAAGCTTGCTAGCTTGCCGTTTGCTAATAAATACTTCAGCTATTAAGCAAATTTCTAAAATATCGCTTGCATTTTTCCAAATTAGTTTCTCTGTTTGCAATAAAATTTTAAAACTTTAACAGTGGAAAATAGAAGATAACATGCAGGTAAAGTAAGAATGTGATCTCATTTGGCCTCAAGCATTCTAACACTGCATCTACAAAGGAAACAATCATGTGTATATAAAGAAAGATGGATAGAGAGAAAGACATAATTATGGTGAGTTTCTTAAATTTAATTTTAGGTACTTCCTCCATGCTTGCCAGTTATTTATAATGTTTTATTCTGCTTCTTCTTTAGACAAAAGAATGTACAAAAAAGCTAATGCTGTATCTAAAACACAAATTAAATAAGAAGTAATTGATACTTCAGGGTTAGTTAGATCACTGATAAAATACTGAACTATGAAACAAAGTATGCAAGCATTATATAATTCTTTTATATCAATCATATCTCTTTCCAAAATTTTACTTAATTAAAAATTAAGGAATCAATTTACCTTAGAAATATGTGTCCATATATAAAACATACACTTATAAGGGCAGTTAAAAATTAGCCATCACACATCAAAAATTGGTATAAGACATTTCATCCTTCCCATTTAGAAAAACAATAGTTGGTATAGAATGCAATTATTTCTTGTGTGTCTGATGTGATCAACTGAATAGTTAAAAATGACATAATCAAGTCCAAACAAGCAAAAAAAATTTCTAATTTTTAAATATCTGCATTTAAACATTTATTGTGAATATACTCAGATCTAATAGATTATTTTAAAATAATTTACATCTTCTTTAAAACTGATGCAAGAAACAAAATTATAGAATGTCCAGCTACCAATCTACTTCAATTTCAAATCATAAAAGACTTTATTTGTTCTGACCAAATCCTTTTAAAATCATTAAAAGAAGAAATACAGTTGACCCTTGAACAATGCAGGGGTCAGGGGCACTGAACTCCCATGTAGTAGAAAATCCACATATAACTTTTTACTCCCCCAAAACTTAACTACTAATAACCTATTATTGACTGGAAGACTTACTGACAACATAAACAGTTAACACATATTTTGCATGTCATATGCATTATATACTTTATATTACTTGTAATATATATGTGTATATACTATACTTATAGTGTATGATATACATTACCATATATTACTTATGATGTACATACTGTATATTACAATAACATAAGCTAGAGAAAAGAAAATGTTATAAAAAACAGAAGAAAGAGAAAATACATTTACAGTACTGAACCTTACTGAAAATAATTTGCATATAAATGGACCTGTGCATTCAAACCCATGTTTTTCAAGGGTCAGCTGTGTTTCTTCTTTGATAGATGTGTAAAAATTTTTTTTAATAAAGAACAGGCATTCTTCCTAAACCATGCAGACTAAAAATGAGACATCACTGAACATGAAAAGAAAATTGTATATGGTGCTGAGTATATTTGTTTTGGGACCTGCTCACTGGCTGGCTACCTGCAGTTGTAAAAGACCTATGAAAATACAGCTGGAGGGTTATAATTTAATATGTTTTTCTGTTATTGTATAATATATAGTTTCTCATTACTCTTCACTCTTAGAACTGTCATTCAAACTGTTTCCAGACAATTCCTCCAAGATTTGCTTATGGAATTTTTATTACTGTTGTAATTTAGAATTATCATGTAATATGTGCACTTTTCTCAAAGCATTTCTAAATGCATTTTTATCACCTAGCATGGGAGCACATACTATGTTGTCAACATATGCTGAATTTCAATTTTTTTTTGAATTTTAATTTTTTTAACCTAGAAAGGTTAATTTTTTTTAACATAGAGAGGTTAAAAAAGAGAGAGAAGGAGCACACAAGTCAGGTATTCATCATGAACAAATCGTCATGGAGCTGCTAAATTTTCATGACTAACCCCTCTGCTAAGCCACATCTTTCCATTCATATTTTGATGAATCTGTTATTTAACATCAGTGTGAAATCTGTCTAAATTTAATATTCCATACTATTCTTAAATCCATTTCTCTTAGATTATCTTGTTCCTATTTTTCTAAGGTTAAGATAACCTATCATGAGATTATTCAACTTCCCTTGGTCTATCACTCATTTATCTAGTCATTCAAAAGCCATTCACTCATATTATGAACCAGCCACTGTGCTAGATGTTAGAATTGAAAAATGAGAAGATTCTGCCCCTTGAAACTTAAAATACACACACACACACACACACACACACACACACACACACACACACACACGGAGATAGACACATTCAAAAAGGAAATATAACTGTAGAATATAGAGGTATACCCAAGAAGCTACGGATGTGCGGACAGGCTGCTTTGGAGGTCAGGAGAGCCTTCAAAGAAGAATTAATTTTCAAGCTAAAATTTAAGAGTAAGTAAAATTGGACACAATGAAAGGAAAAAAAGAATGGAAATGGGCAGTAAAAACAGAACTGCCACACGCAAAAATAAGAAATGGGACCTGGGAAAAGCCAGGGACATGGTATGAAGAAAATTTGATCATGTCCTCTCATTTGCTGAATGCCCACCCAAGGGCTTCATACAGACCTTAAACCCTGCACTGAACCCTGTGAAGTAACTATCATGTCATTCATTGCAGAGGATACTTGTTTCATGGAACAAGGCATAGAACTGACAAAATTCAAACTCCAATCTATACCATAAAAATGTATATACAAGTCTTCTAATTTAATGCAAGAAATAAAATTCTAAAGTCTCATGCTATCACTCTACTCCAATATCAAATCATGACATTCATTATTGTGTCTTCCAGTATACTAGGGTGCCATACTCAGTTACCCTAACTATACATATATACATACACACACACATGTATACACACACACACACATACACACACACATATATATGTATATAGTAGTGTCTTCCAGTCATCCTTTAAAAGATGACCACATTAAGGAAAATACTCAGTGGTCAAGGAATAAGGCTTAAAGATCACCCACCATGCACTCCTCCTAACTATCAGCATCTCGAAAGGAATCTCAGAATACAATCAGAACATGAAACTGATGCCACAACTATATTCTCTTCCTAAACATCCTTCTACTGCCAGCTTAGAGACCTGTAAACTGCCTTCCCTTCAGTGGTACCCTAAAAGCTGGTCTCTGACAATCTTCAATCCCAAAAATAATCAATGAAAATTCACACTCTTCCAGCATACCAGTTTAACTGTCATTGTTCTATATGTTCCAGCTAACAATAAATCTTGGTAAAGCAAAAGGCAGTATTTTAGACAGGACCTACGCAAAATATACAGGATAAATTTCCCTTTCTCGCATCCCATTACTCCTTTTTCCTCCAAGTCATATCAGTGTAGGAACGACAGTAAAGAAGATATAAGAAACAAAGGTGCTTTCAACATTCCTGACACTGAGTATTCCTAGAATATTGTATTTTTCCAAACCAGCCCCTTGCCATCTGTCCTTCATTTTTTCCACCTTTTTTAAAGAGGAAAGCACACTTTACCACCACTGCCCAAAGCTAAACTTTCCACTTGGAGTTGTGATGCATTCTCATACTTACAGCCTGTGTA
Organism: Lynx rufus; assembly: GCF_022079265.1. NCBI lineage: Eukaryota > Metazoa > Chordata > Mammalia > Carnivora > Felidae > Lynx > Lynx rufus. Next base: position 27,001,338 of record NW_025814829.1, on the reverse strand, counting down.
TTAGTATCCTAGCACATACAGTATGTTTCATGATCAATTTAATTTTGTCTCCCCTACTGGACTGTGAGGTCTTTCTGAGCTGGGAACTTCTTATAGTTATCCTTATTCGTCTAGTATTAGAAAAAAATAACGCATAGTGTATACACAAGTAGTATCTGTCATCTTGCCATCTCTGCTAATTCTTGCTATAAAAACAATTAACTCCTAGCTTCTATCTTTAATCTTTCCTTTTAAAATGGCTTCTTGCTATTTTATGTAAACATGGTCTTCCCTCCTCAAGCCTTTTAATCAAAAGCTACAAAAAGTATACTACATATTGCCACCACTGGGAGAATTAGTCTAAACTTACTATCTCCTCTTCCTTACTAACCACTAAACTCTTGGCTTCTTTAAGTGTGTAATGTCTTCCTTCACAGACTTTCTACATTACATTGTTAGTAATTTTCAGGGCATTTATTACACCTAGCCTTCTGTTTCAATTATATGTAGAAGTGAATACTGTAAAAACAACAAACAACGATTTGCTACTGCATCCCCATGAATGCAGGGAAAAACTGAAATTCAGAGAGAAAGAATTATTTCCTTCAAGTCATACATTCAAGTCAGTCTTCTACTGTCTAGTAGAAGACAGAATGATAGTTCACTTTTGACTCTTAGCCTGATCTTCCTTTCCCTGGAAGGAAAGCTTCCTGGAAGGTAAGGACTATACATCTTTTGTTTACAACCTTATGCTGCCAGACCAGTACCTTGCAAAACAAACAAAAATGTATTAAATAGATAACTTCAAGACAGCTTTTGCTACGTGTTAATCGCCTAGGTTACGTTCATTTATTCAGTATTTGGCAAAATTTTTCATTTCTTTTAAGAGTAGACCCAAAAACAACTAAAAAGGCCTTGCAAAATATAGCATTACTTTTCACCTTCAACTTCCTACATATCTCTATTATCTGTTCACTATATATAGTATACCTAAAAAAAAAAACCCAAATTTTTGGTGTTTGTGAATCTATTATGCGTATAATTCAGAAAGGCTTTCCTCTTATTAAGTTACTGAATCATACCCTTATCTCTAGGGAGTTTCAATAAACTAGATTACAAAGTCTCATAAATTAAAGAAACTCCTGCACAGGTGTTTGTTGCAGTTTTATTCATCATTGTCAAAACTTGGAAACAACCAAGATGTCCTGCAGTAGGTGAATGGAAAACTGTGGTACATACAGACAATGGAAAATTATTCAACACTTGAAAGAAATGAGCTATCAAGCAATAAAAAGACATGGAGGAAGTTTAAATGCAAATTACTAAGTGAAAGAAGCCAATCTGAAAAGGTTACATATTTTATGACTCCAACTATATGACATTCTGGGAAATGCAAAACTATGGAAAAAATAAAAAGATGAGTGGTCGCTAGGGGTGGGGATGGCAGGGAGAGATGAACAGTCAGAGCACAGAGAATTTTTTGGGTAGTGACAATAGCTGTATGATATTATAATGATGAATACATGTCATTAGACATTTGTTCAAACCCACAGAATGTACGACACCAAGAGTGGACCCTAAGGAAAACTACAGACTTTGGGTCATTATGATAATTCTATGTATGTCCATCCTTGGTATGGCATAGAAGGCATCAATCTGGTGAGTGATGCTGATAATGGAAGAGGCTATACATGTGGGGGAGCAGGAGGCATATGGGAAATTGCTGTATCTTCCTCTCAATTTTGTTGTGAATCATAATCTCCTCTCAAAAATAAAGTCTTTTAAAAAAGTTTTTAATAAAGGATCTCTGTTCTGAATGGTTTATAGAGATATGTATATAAAGTGAATACCCCCAAAAGTCCTATAAAATAAGAAAACTGAACTTCTAAAACTTCAAGTGGGCTAGCTGTCAAAAAAAATTCTTAAAGAATTCAAATTCACATGAGTAAGGTCAATCTTTAGCACACTTATCTAGGTTTATCATTTGGTTTAATATATATAGCTGTCTTTTATTTATCAATGTTAAATATAATACAAGCATACATTTATTCTCCCTGGGCTTTTCTTCCCTAAACTCATGCAGGTGTACTGAACAAATAAGCTAACATGATATAATGTTTAAGGTTATAGACATGCAAATTTCTATTATAAAAAATGCAAATTTCTATTCGACTACATTGAATCATTATTTTGGTAAACTTATTTCAACACTAATTATATTTTGTTATATATCTGCTTAAACAGAATTTCCCAAATCTTTAGGTTACCAAAATATTAAACTGCTATTGAGTTAATTAATGTATAATTATTGGATGCCCAGATAATTCCTAAGAAAGAGTATAAAAATATTGGATTACTAAGCATAATTTAAGTCTATAATTTTCTCATTTTTGTATGCTATAAAATAGTTATGCTTTGGGCCATGTTAACAAATGTGCTCATTTTCCCCACTTTACAAAGATGTACATGGAATGTGTGTGGTTTCAGAAAGTTGTATTATGGGTATTCATGAGATCTGGTAGTCTGCTAACATGTTTGTGTATGCCATAAAGTTCTCAGTTATCCACCCCTCAGAGTTTTTCTTTTTCTGTGAAATAGGAATTACTTAGGTTAAAAGTTATCATTAATGAGTATTTAAGACTACACAAGAGGAGTGCCTGGGTGGCTCAGTCAGTTGAGTGTCCCATTTCAGCTCATGTCAGGACCTCACTGTTCGTGGGTTCGAGCCCCAAGTCAGGTTCTATGCTGACAGCTCAGAGCCTGGAGTCTGCTTTGGATTCTGTGTCTCCCTCTCTCTCTCTGCCCCTCCCCCACTCATGTTCTGTCTCTCTCTCTCTCCCTCTCTCTCTCTCTCTCTCTCTCAAAAATAAACATTAACAACAAAAAAAGAGACTACACTAGGAACAACAGTGTCCGATAAATACAACTGTGTATATGCTTTTGTTTTCAAAAATAGTTTTGTCCTGAAACAGCACTTCTTGGGCTTTTTTACCTCCTATATTCTTGGAACTTATTAAGGATGGTAAAGAGCTACTCTATATAATATTTATTATATATTATTACATAATAATATATTACTGAATATTGAATACTGAAACCACATTAGAAACTAAAGCGGATAAATTTTTAACAGATACAGGAATTGATTTGAGGACAGCAATCTGAGATGCGCTACATGTTAAAACAACATAAAAAATAATGGTCATGATGATGATGAAATTAGTTTGGCCTTGCAGATCTCTGAGATATGTCTTAAAGTGTCAGTTGTTCTGAAACATGAGAGGCCACAATTACATAAAACTCAAAATGTGACTTTTGTCTGTCTTGTTTGATAACACCTGACTCTGAAAAGAAGTTATGATAATTATTAAAATCCACTCAACCTTGATGGGTTTGCTTCCTTGGATTACTAATGTCTTTGCCTACAATGTAAAAGGTTATTCTCACCTCTTTGTGCCTCCAAGATAGCCAAAATTCTGTGTTGTAACAGAATACTTTCTGCACTTAATACTGAGTTTACTATGTCTTTTATTAGTTAAGGGGAGAAAAAGTTCAAAAGTTCATTTATGAAATAGCTATTCAATAGTATTCCTGACCATATTTATTTTAGATATTTTACTGTCACTTTGATTTAACAAATAACCAAGTGTAGCTTCTTGGATCCCATCTTATTCAAACATTCAATCTTCTAACAGCTTTTTAAATTTTGCCTTCCCAAACTCAGACTCTGAATATGAAAAAAATTTTAAAATTTCCAGGATATGTTTTTATAACTAAAACTATCTGGAGACTTCCTAGAGGTTCTTTGAAAACCACAGAGATCTTTTCTTTTATATTATAAAATGAGATGCTAGAAATAATTTGGTTACAATAAGGGTTGCACAAAAAAACAGTGGAAAATCAGAAGAGATGCTTAGCCTGCACTATGTTGAACTTGCATATGTAAATTTTATGAATATGAATATCTGAGAAATCATATGCTTTATGGGAAGTCCCTAAAGATACACCAATGTCCTTGCTATCCATAATGTGTTTTCCTCTCCAGAAAAACAACAATCAAATCTCTTATGAAATAGCTCTGTTAGGCTTTCCTATACTTATTAGAGTTCTGGCAATACTTTGCTCAAATATATTAGACAATAATATAATATTGCCAGTTATAATTTCAGTTATTATTTTAAACACTTACTTGGCCATAACTTTTACTTCTTTATTCTATATACTGGCATCTTCTAGGCCAGTAGTCCTCAACTAGGTATGCACATCAGACTTACCCATGAAGTTTTACAAAAATACATTTTTCTAGGCCCTACTTCAGACATCCTAAATCTCTTTACTTGATATTCTTGGTACATTCTTGCTATATTATGTCTCAGGATTATTGTATGCTGTATCTCAAGATTTTTTCTCTACACAAATTTTGTTCAGCTACCTTTATACATCAGATATAACTTTAACTCCTTTGAAAACAGGCTAATTTCTTCTTTCATTTTCTCTAAAACCTTTTTGATTGGCTTTATTATCTTCAATTTTCATATAATAGAAACAACCAAATTTTCTTTTCCATATTTTATTTTTATTATGAAATCTCACCAGACCTTTCACATTTGTTTTGGGTTTTTTTTTAAATCAAAGTATAGTTGACAAACAATGTTATATTAGTTTCAGGTATACAACACAGTGAATTAACAGTTCGATATATTATGCACTGCTCACCATGATCAATGCAATTAGCAGGTGTCACCATACAACGTTATGACAATATCATGAACTATATTCCCTATGCTGTACTTTTTATCTTGTCTATCTTATGCCCATCACCCCTAACCTTTTACATTCGAAAATTATCAGTAATACATTATGATTAACCCTCTATCATTTACAGATAGTTTAGTTTTACTTCTGATGCTTGTCTTAAGGCTCTGCTATAAGCTACAGGCTAGAGTTTGTGTTTTTTTTTTAATTTTTTTTTCTTTTTTTTCAACGTTTTATTTATTTTTGGGACAGAGAGAGACAGAGAATGAACGAGGGAGGGGCAGAGAGAGAGGGAGACACAGAATCGGAAACAGGCTCCAGGCTCTGAGCCATCAGCCCAGAGCCTGACACGGGGCTCGAACTCACGGACCGCGAGATCATGACCTGGCTGAAGTCGGACACTTAACCAACTGCGCCACCCAGGCGCCCCAAGAGTTTGTGTTTTTAACAAATAGGTCAGTCTCAGAGCCTTGGAAAAAGGTTGTATCAGGTATTTCAAACTACTGACACTTCAAAGAATACTCTCTGATATACAGGTCTTTGAGCTGACATCATTAGGTAACTTTCAGACTATTCCAGTGGACTGGAGCAGGACTTCCAAGACTTGCTTTAGTCAAGAAGCAGAAACTTCCATGAGACTGTTTAGGCAAAATCCAGCAAAACAATAATTAATTGAATTGTACTGAATAATAACGAGGGCAATTTTATTGTTTAAAATATTACGAATGCTGTTTAATGATCTATTTTCTGGACACTTAAGGAAGCCCTTCCTCCTCTTCCTACAGTCTATAACCTACAAAAATTTAGTAAACTCTGCTACTACAAACTGAAATATGTTTAAGTTACATCTTATTCTCACTGATTCTCTCCCTCCCCAAGTTCAGAATTTCTTACTAAGTTCCTTCATTTTTCCACAGCAATGTTGTTTTCTTTCATAAATTCAATAAATCTTTCTTTCTACCAGTATATTACTGGAACATTGATTGCACTACCAAGACCTTAAAAGTGTCATTTTTGAGAAAGATGCTTGTTTAATCAGCCATGCAAAGGCATTCTGAAGGAAGAAAGATTACCTGTACTTATGGAGCCTACCAAGTCCTCCCAGAAAAAGTGTCCTAATGCCTGGCTACCGGATCCAAATTGACAGGTGTTAAAGAAAGTCCCTTCCTCATACACCAGGAACCTTAACAAATTTTGTGAATCTTGAGAAGAGAAGAATTTACCAAATTTTTAGGGAATACATGTAAAATCTGGGAAAGATATTTGCTTGGACTTAGTTTCCCTAGCTTTAGGATAGCAAGTAACAGGGGCTTTTAAAAGTCTGATCTGAAATCTTGTATGAAAACTTTAGGAAAAAGGTTAACTTTGTAGACTCAGCAATTGTTCTACACTGCACAGTTTGAAGTATGTAAGTTCACGGAGGCCTGTAGCCTAAATTAACACTCTTGCTGCATTCATGCAAATAATCAGGCCAAACCTTTAGGGACATGATTTATTTTGTTATGTAGAATAATCTTTCTTTGAAATTATTATGCTTGCAAGAGGAAGAGTAAGACTATAGGAAAAATTTGTGAAAAATTGAAATGGACCAAAAGATTACTGGTTGCTTTCAATGGGAAACAAGCCATTGCCTGACACACTCTTCTAGGGGCTCTGGGTCTTTCATTGTCTTGAAGCTATTTTACAACTCTAAATTGTAAATAAATGATAGCAATACAAATAATATTTATCCACAGACATGTCTCATAGAATAATATTTAACCACAGACATGTCTCACAAAAGGACAACTGATTTCCCTCCTCCCTCACCTTTCCCATGTGGATAAAGCCACTTTTATGTCTATTTGTACATTTATTACAGCATTCCTAATTTGTCTATATCCTACTGAATAATATACAGCATTTTGTTCATACCTTCAATCAATTAATGAGTTTTAAAAAACTTCAAAATAAAATGTTAAATCTGTATTAGAGTCATGATTATATTTTCTTTTAAAAATTATTCTTTAGGGGCGCCTGGGTGGCGCAGTCGGTTAAGCGTCCGACTTCAGCCAGGTCACGATCTCGCGGTCCGTGAGTTCGAGCCCCGCGTCGGGCTCTGGGCTGATGGCTCAGAGCCTGGAGCCTGTTTCCGATTCTGTGTCTCCCTCTCTCTCTGCCCCTCCCCCGTTCATGCTCTGTCTCTCTCTGTCCCAAAAATAAATAAACGTTGAAAAAAAAAATTAAAAAAAATAAAAAATAAAAAATAAAAAAAAAATAAAAATAAAAATTATTCTTTAACAGTAATCTCAAATACATTTACTCTAGTGGGTAAGTAGAAAGTAAGGAAGACGACAGATATAATAAGTGCTATAATACGGAAAGCATAAAATGCCAAGGGAAGTCCCAAGAGGTACATTCAATCCAGACCTGTGACATAAAGAAAAGCCTTCTTGAAGGAAATGACCTCTAAGCCAAGACCAGAAAGATGGGCAAAAGAGAGTACAAGTAGGAGATTAGCATTTCAGACAGACTCACATGTTCAAAGAATACAAATAAATGGTACAGAAGGGAAACTAATGTCCAATATAAAATACAGACCACTTTTTAAATAGATAATGGAAAGGGAGACAGAAACATAGGAGGCTAAAGATGTAAACAAAGGACTGGAAACAAGAAAACTTGATGGTGTTAAGTTGAACCTTATCTTGAAGATGTCAAAGGGGAGTCGGCTCTGGCATCAGTGTCTGGCTTGAAATAATGGCTCTACTACTTAAGAGTTGTGTGGCTTTCACTGGGTAAATTAAGTATTTTGTAGTTCCGTTTCTTCATCTGTAAAATGGGAATTATAGTAGTCCCTTCACTTCACAGGGGCATTATTCGGATTAAATGAGCAAATACAGGCAAAGTACCTAGAAACTGCCTGGCACATTGTAAGGAACCAATGACAGCGACAGGAGTAGAGTATTTGTTTTTTAGAGAGATCATTCCACTGTCTTTTAGATCATTCTAGCTTCACTGTGGAGAATAAATTAAATAGGGACAAGAACAGAAAGAAGAGTTAGGAATATGGGAATTAAGGACAGGACCCTAGAAATAAAGAGAAGTGGAGAGATTTAGGAGACATAAACGAGCCACAAACAATAGGATTTGATGACAGATTGGCAACAGAAATTGGGTGAGGGAAAGAGAAGTAAAAAATTAATACATAAAGTCTTTGGCCTGGGAAAGAAGCTTAAGTGAGAGCATTCACTGAAATAAGACCTACAAAAACAAGTACTCCAGGTAACTCACGTTACTCAGGTAACACAGCAGGCACAGTAATACAAAACTGAGTCGAGAACACAAAAAGAGGAATGCCACAAAATATCACAGAAGATAAAACACTTCAGTTGCATTATGGAAAAGGTACATCAGAGAAACAGGAAAAGGTCATCTGAGGCATGTGAAATGGCCCAGGAGCATAATGACCTGCAGTTTGTGTGAAAATAGGAAAAGTACTGCAAGACTGAAGGTAAATAAGAAGTATGACCCTAGGGTCAACTCTTCCTAATCTTCTTTCCTATCTAAAGACTGAGCAAAAGGTCTTAATGATTTCTGATGCCTTGGCCGTTATTAAAAGATCATGGCTCCGTAGTCCTATGACTTCTGCTGATAGCCACCCTGAAAAAAAAAAAGGAAATCTTAAACAGAGTTTAAGATTTTCATAAAAATAACTAAAGGGTAACAAACTTTTGCCAGTTAAACAGCAAATACCCACTGTGGTCATCAACTAATGGCACAGAAATTTCAGAAAGTCAGAAAGCACACATCAGAGAAGAATTTTTGAATATTAGTATCTTTTATGCTATTAAATTATAAATCTTCCTGAAGGTCTATAAAGCAGTGAAATTCTCAAACTTGTTATTCACCTATAAAAATCACAGTCTACAGGAGCGCCTGGGTGGCTCAGTCAGTTAAGCATTCCACTTCAGCTCAGGTCATGATCTCACAGCTCGGGAGTTCAAGCCCCACTTAGGACTCTGTGCCGACAGCTCAGAGACTGGAGCCTGCTTTGGATTCTGTGTCTCCCTCTCTGTCTCTCTCTCTCTGCCCCTCCCCGGCTCGCGCTCTGTCTCTGTCTCTTAAAAATAAATAAATGTTAAAAAAAATTTTAAATGACAGTCTACATAAAGCAGTTTTATCTATGCCTCATCATAAATTAATAAACATTTGTGGCTTTGCAGTATTTTAACAAAACTATTAGTTCACACTTACGGAGTGTTTTCTACATGCCAGGCATGATGCTGAGTCCTTTACAGACTTCAGATCATTTCATTCTTATCATAATTCTGTCAGATCAGTAAAATCAGTCCCATTTTGCAAATGAGCAATTAAGAGAGATTAAGTCCCTGCCCAAAGAAACACTTCTCACAATCTATAAATATAGAGCCACTATTTAAACACAAACCTGTTTGATTTCAGGATTTATAAGATTTTATTTCTGACTCTCCCCTAAAAGTGTATTTTTCTCACAAAGACTGACTCCTCTCCTACAAGAAACATAGACTAACAATGGTCCAAAGAGGGCATGGTATGAGCTATAGAAATGTGCACCCTGAAAATAAAATGACAAGCAGAGAGTAGGGGGGATTAAGTATTCTGCAAAACAGCCTCAAGCCATTAGGCATAAAAGTGAACAACAGAGAACTAAGGGCAAAGGAGAGAGTATCTTGATAGCAGCAAAAAGAAACAAAATTACTCCTTTTATACAGAAGCCTGAACCTCTCCCAGATGTATGAAGAGATACTGCAAGTACCAGTGGCATGGATGGGCGTCTTCTGCATTAATCTTCTCAGCCAGAGCCCTCAATGTATTTGCAAAACACAAACTGGACATCAGTTCAATCTGTTTAGCAATCCTCAAACTGGTCACAGCTTCGTACTTCCCCTGGCTGTAAACACTTCTCCATTCTTCTCCAATCCCCAAAGTCCCCTTCCATCACTCAGACTAGAGGTAATTCAACATTTCCTGGAGTGTCAAAAGTCAAGTTTCGTCCTCTCATCACTGTTCCTCTCTACCCCATGCCCCCCAGAACACCCCTGCATGAAGCCTCACTCTCCCCCCTTACACTCATCTTCATGTTCACTCCTAATGTAACCAACTCTTTCAGATCCCTCAGATGCCCTCAGCTGAACTACCACAATAGCTAAACTAATTTCCCTGTTTCTGGTTTCTCCCACAACCAATCCACTCAGAAACCTCTTCCAGACTAATCTTCCTAACCTACTTATTTTGTTATGTTACACTCTCCTCAAGTTCCTCTCAAGGACCAACTCTTTAACAAGGCCATTAATGTTACCGAAACCCAGCCCCATTCACATTTACAGTTTCATCTCCTACTTCCCTCTACAAAATTCTGCACTGTACCTCCCACCACAAAAAAATCAAAACTCCTGAAATGTAATTTTGAGGTCCCACTGGCTACTCCACCAACTAAAGAAGGAAAATACACTCGAGGAGCAGGTAATAAACCAATACCTATGACGAACCAACAACTCTATGTAGAAGAACCAAAGGATAATGAATTGATATTATTTCTTTAGATTCAATAACACCCTGATTTCAAATTATAATGATACTGAGGGGGGAAACTGTTATGATAAATTATTTTTTTAATTTTATTTTGAGAGAGAGAGAGAGAGAGAGCGAGAGAGCACAAGTCGGGTAGGAGCAGAGAGAAGCAGAATCAGAATCCCAAGCAGGCTCCGCACCATCAGTGCAGAGCCAGATGTGGGGTTTTAACTCGTGAACCGTGAGATCATGACCTGAGCCGAGATTAAGAGTCGGAGGCTTAACCGACTGTGCTGCAAGTATTTTCAAAAGAGTTAAAATAAAATAGGTGGGTAGGATTTGGGTCAGCATTCCAAACAGAAAGAATATAGTTTAATTGCTAACAGCACATAATTTTGAATCAGACAAACTTGCCTTCAAATCTTAGCTCTGCCTCTGATAAACAGCGTGATCTCAGGCAAGTTTCTTAAGCCTCAATTTGGAGGATGATTACTATCTCCTAGCAGTACTAGGTGAATTTGAAGATAAAATGAATTATGTACCTAAGGCACACCGTATACTGCCCAATACATATTAAGAGCTAAATAAAGAGCTTTTTAATTATTATTACTACTGAAGCATATCTCAGATCCAGTGAAAAGGCTATTTAGCAAGAAGCAGACAGTATATGACAACAGTAAGTAGTAAGAATGAGAAATATACACAGAGTACCTCAACCATCTGTAGTATTCAGAATATCCACCAAAAAGCATATAACAAAACCACTCTTCAAGGTCCTTGGCTAGATTCCTACATAAAGTTTGGTTCCTTTGGATATAAAGTGGTTAAACAAAATGGTATCTAAAGCCCCTTTCAGATCTAACCTTCAAAAAAGCGTGTAACTGCTGTGAATTGGAATTCTGGATGTTCATCACCATTACCTGCTTAACTGCTTTTGAAGTGTGCAAGGGCTTACTAATGTTCCACTAACCTCATAAACTTGGGGAACAAAGTAACATTTAAACCCCAAGTAAAAAATTCCTAACCACCAGCCAGTCACAAAGAGGGACAGCAACAGTTGCTCTCACTGAACAACTTACTGCAGCTGAACTCGACAAATACATGACTGCCTTCATGTGAACCCAAGGTGAGGAGTCTTCAGGTCTCCTAGGAATTCTCAGGGGCAGTTTAAGAGGGAGAAAATAAAAAACAAAACAAGATGTGACCTGAACAGGAGGTCTGTTCTTGGGTCAGTGGACAAGAAAGAATCAAGAAGACCAAAAGAACAGTATTTCAAAATGCTAAACTGAGTCAGGAAGGCTCTAATCTAACTATACATTACTTGGGAACAAACCCAATTATATGTCATATGTCCAGATCATGTCTTCACTATCGGGACTTCTGCATACTTAAGATATTTATAAATCTATTCTTTCTCTAAAGAGCTAAATCAAATTAAGAGAGCATACCCCTCTTTTTATGTGGAAAATAGTCAAGAGCTGCATTATTGAATTAATATTAACATGCCCATTTACTGATTTTTTTCAGTGTAATTTCCTAGTCTTACCCAAAGATTTTCACATGCAGAAAGCTATCCTTCCACATATCAAAATCACCTTTCTATATACTTATTTCTGAATAAACTTCTCTAAACAAATATTTTTCTGTATACTTATTTCTGGATGAATTGCTTTAAACAATATTTTTATCAGCTTTCATTTTTATAAATTAAGAGAGCTGTAAGAATCATATCTGTAAACTTATGAGTAAGCTCATACTAATATCATTTTATAATTTTAAGTGATGAGATCGTTTTATCCCACTGTTCTGCAGACAAAAAAAAATAAATGAATCTGCTGAGCAGAGTTCCAGAAAAGTGCCGATTTCTATAAAAGTTAAAATTGGGGGGGCGCCTGGGTGGCTCAGTCGGTTAAGCGTCCGACTTCAGCGCAGGTCATGATCTCGCGGTCTGTGAGTTCGAGCCCCACGTTGGGCTCTGTGCTGACAGCTCAGAGCCTGGAGCCTGTTTCGGATTCTGTGTCTCCCTCTCTCTCTGACCCTCCCCTGTTCAGTTCATGCTCTGTCTCTCTCTGTCTCAAAAATAAATAAACGTTAAAAAAAAAAATTAAAAAAAATTGGTATTTAACCATGTATTATATAATTCATTTCAAAATGATAAATCTATAATATAAATTTTAAAAAATTTCTATTTACATAGATCATGTCAAAATAATGCATAATTTTGGTCAGACTAAATACTTAAGGAACTATAAAAGACTGTAATTTAAAATAAAAATGGAATAGGGGCATCTGAGTGGCTCAGTTGGTTAAGTGTCCGACTTCAGCTCAAGTCATGATCTCACAGTTCGTGAGTTCCAGCCCCATGTCAGGCTCTGTGCTGACAGCTCAGAGCCTGGAGCCTGCTTCAGATTCTGTGTTTTCTTCTCTCTCTGTCCCTCCCCCTACTCATGCTCTCTCTCTCTCTCTCTCTCTCTCAAAAATAAACATTAAAAAAAATTTTTAAGTACAAATGAATTAAATTCATTCTGAATTCTCTCATTTTCTTTTAAGAGTCATTTTTATTAAGAAAGATAAGAGTTGGGGCGCCTGGGTGGCGCAGTCGGTTAAGCGTCCGACTTCAGCCAGGTCACGATCTCGCGGTCCGTGAGTTCGAGCCCCGCATCAGGCTCTGGGCTGATGGCTCGGAGCCTGGAGCCTGTTTCCGATTCTGTGTCTCCCTCTCTCTCTGCCCCTCCCCCGTTCATGCTCTGTCTCTCTCTGTCCCAAAAATAAATAAAAAAACGTTGAAAAAAAATTTTAAAAAAAAGAAAGATAAGAGTTATGTAAAAGTAAAAAATAAGAATTTAACTTATATACGTAAATGATTCAGACATTACTGTAACAAGCAGAGAACTAAATCACGGATTTATACCTGCTACTACTTACTTCAAGTAGACAGAAATAATAGAAGGGTATTCAACAAAGTATGGTATTGTCAGGTTTTTTTTAACGGAAAAAAATTTTAAATGTTTCCAAATATATTCCATAGAGAAATCAAAAGAGTGTAAAAATATGTTGAAATTATAAACATTCAGTTCCTATTAGTTTTAATACAAGGGCTTCTTCATCACCCATCTACTTGGTAACTTTAAAAGATTTTCCAAACCAATTTGACAATAAATTTCATAAAAAAAAAAAAGAAGATTTTCCATATACATTCTGAACACATGGCTTCTTTTTCTTACAGTTGGTCAAGAGAAAATACTTATAGTAATTCATATGCTAGAGTAGTTGTTGCATTAACAGTAGTAATAATCATAGTACTCCAATTTTAAACGGTTTTAAACAATTATGTGGTTCCAACCTGGTCGCCAAAGTCCTCTGGGAATTTCCACAATACCACCGGATCTGTAAATAATTGACACACATCATTAAACAGAGGCCAGAGAACACATTTACACCAACATTCTTATAAAACTATCTTAAAATTGTCAAAGCTACTTTTAAAATGATTTTTTAATTTTTCTTTACATATTACAGTTGATGAGGTTAAAAATAAAGTATTTTGATCTTTAAATGACCTTTAGGAACAGGAACAAATAAAATTGGTAACTTAGATTATTAAAAACCATTTCCATAACTCACTTTTTTATTTATATACTTTAAAGATTCTGAAATATGAATTTTCAGATTTAACTACACTGAACACATTACCTTTAATTTGAAAAGAAAAATATAAATGTGTTAAATATGTAATCAAATATATTATAGTTCTTAGAAATTAGACCAAGATATATCACCTTAAATTTCCATTTAAAATCCTAAATATTTAAGAACACCTATTAATGCATGCTTTACATCAAAATTCACTTTTAAGATTCCATATTTGCAACTCTATAAAGCCTTTTTTAAAATAATAGATATAAATTGGTAGGTATCAAGCTTACTTAAAATATAATTGATATCTGCAGGGCTTTTAGAGAAGTTTTTCCAATATATTTTATATACTTATTCATATATAAAAACCAATGTTATTTGATAAATATTCCCACTGGCTTTTCATTTTCATTGTTTCTCTCAATATTTCTTTTCTACTTAGTATATTAAAAATAAGCCCTTTTAATTAGCACTAATAAAAATTTTGGTCATGTGCTTTTTAATTCTGTCAAAAAAAAAAAACTTCTGAATACCTATAGATGTGCTTTCCAAGGACAGTGTACAATGGATAATATTACTTCTGAAAAAGCCTTTGAAAGCTCAAGATAATGTAAATAACATGTACCACTGACACAACAGGATTTGAACTTCACTCCAAGCAAAAAGACTCAGTAGACCAAAGATATCACTTTATGCTCTCAGAGTAAAAAATTACAGTTCTATTCCATTTTTTCCACTATTTCATGTTGCTTTTATAAAAATATAGTCCAAATTTCTATATTATATAGAATTTCTACATATTATATTTCTATATATTATAGAATATATAATTTCAAGATTTTAATTCTAAAACTCAATAATTACCTAGCAATATTTTTAGCATGAGCTACCTCCTCTTGCTGTATTACTTACTAAGTTCAAAAGAATTTTTTCAATTGTTTTAAATTAAAAAGAAAGCATACTTTCTATAATTAACCTTTTACTTACTAAAGAATAAAAGGTTTCTACATAAGTCAATATAAATAAGAAATCATTTAAAATCATCAAGATTTAATCATCTTATATAAAAATAATGCATTATAAATTCACAAAGGTAATATTAAATGATCATGCCTTCATGTAAAACAAAGTGTATACATTTCTAAAATGAACGTGACATGCATTATAGGACACCTACAAATACTCAAGACATGGAAGATTATGTTGGAAAATACTTATGTGTAAGTGTTACATTGGAAAATATACACGTGTGAGTTAGTTTTACCAAAATGGTAGTTATTAAGATTTGAATCTCATAAAATGAAAGTGATATGATGGAATCTTCATGAAATATAAAGTTATTACTTTGATAAATGTAATACACTAATGGCCATATAAGCAAATCAATTATACAGAAATGTAAAATAGTTCTTTCTTATAATTAACAGAGTTAAAGAGTTTCAATGTGAGTATTTACAATATCCCTTCGAACAATCTCAATTTTATAGCTGTCATTTATGAAAATGTGTTTGATAAATTTTTCACATTTATGTCTTAAAACTAGAACATTTATCTTGTACAGATAATGGTTTGCCCCTGTTCACAGCATTTACCCAAGTATATTTTACTAACTCCCTTTTTCTCATCCCCCATTATACTGCTTTCTTTCTGTATCATCTGTTCTTTCACAGAGAGAATGAACAAGTGAATTCATGAAAACAGCATCTACTTGTTTATTCATTTGAAAATATCCTCTTTTCATTAAATTAAATTTACACATCAGCACTCAAAAATTTATTGTAACATAAATCCATATTTTGAAATGGATTAATTTAGATACTGCCTGTGTTGTTAGATTTATGCCATATCTGACACATCTCTGTAACAACTTTTCACGAGTACTGCAAAGGAAGAAAAAAAATGGCTCTGATAAAAACTATTATAACCTATCTTAAATTTATGCACAAAGACTGAAATTTTCTATTCCCTGAGGATTACTTTCCAGATACCAGATCCGATCTGGCAATGTTAGGTCAATTTTATGCTTATTTTATGGGTGAAAGGATGAGAACTGCTGGCAGAAATCACCACTGCTGGTGAGAACCGATATACACTGTGCTGTTCTCCTTACCCACGTCTGCCAGCAATTCAAGGGAGACTCTGTACCTTAACGTGAAAACAACCTTTGCTACCTACAATCTAGAAAACAAATAAATATGAAAGGAAGAATACTTGATTTGTACATAAATGTAGTTAATCTTTTAATTAATTTATTTATTTATTTATTTTTGAGAGAGAGAGAGAGAGAGAGAGAGAGTGTGTGTGTGTGTGTGTGTGTGTGTGTGTGTGTGTGAGCAGGGGAAGGGCAAAGAGAAAGGGAGGAAAGAGAACACCAAGCAGACTCTGCTCATGCCCAAAGCCAGACATGGGGATTGAACTCACGGACCATGAGATCATGACCTGAACCAAAATCAAGAGTCAGACACTTAACCAACTGAACTACCCAGGTGCCCCAACATTTTATTTTAATAAGAGATTTTACACTGTAGTAAGGAAAATATAACATTTGTATGAAATCCGTAAATTTGGAATAAGAGTATTTAAAATATTATTTGTGCAAAACCATCACAAATATTCCAAATTCATGACTAAGGCTTTTTTTTAAATGTAGGGTAAGGGGCACCTGGGTGGCTCAGTCAGTTAAGCATCTGACTTTGACTCAAGTCATGATCTTACAGTTTGTAGGTTCGAGCCCTGTGTTGGACTCTGTACCAACAGCTCAGAGCTTGGAGCCTGCTTCGGATTCTGTCTTCCTCTCTCTCTCTCTCTGCCCCTCCCCTGCTTACATTCTGTCTCTCTTCAAAACTAAATAAACACTAAATAACAATTTTGTTTTTTTAATGTAAGGTGAGATAAATTCAGCAAATTTTTTTTTCCTTTTTAATCAGGTCTTTCACATTTTCTGGTCCCTAACTGAAAACAATAACTAAAATAATTTAAAATACCAGGGTAATAAAACTATGAAATTAAAACATGCAAAGAAAACTTTTTAATTTGCATAAATGAATAGCATTTACATAATTTGTGGCATTCAGAGATGAGTATCTTTAAAAATATGTATTTATAAAATCACAGTTCAGAGACCAAATACTTTTGAAAGGTAGAATATATAATATTAGTAAGTAACTTGATGGAGTATAGCTTTCAGTGTTTGACTAACCTACCTTGCAGAATCAGAATTTTATGAATGAGGAAACTGAGGCCAAAACAAGGAGTCATAGTTATAAAGCTAGTCAATGTGAGAGACTAGAACCTTCTTAGTTGAGATGTAAAGAGCAGCACTTTTAAGTAATTTCTAGAATCAATACATTTCTCTGTCCCGTTTAAGTTCAATTTATTCCATTCAAAAATCTATGCAGTGCTAAAGAAAGAGGAAAAGTCCCTGCCCTCCAAAGTCCTATAGCACACCTGGAACTCTCCAGTTTTTGTGCAAACTATTGTTTTAAACAAGGTATCCTGTAGAAACATTTGGACTGAACTTGAAAATTCACTGGCTTAATAATTGAAAAAAAAATTCTTAATGAAGAAATGGTGATGTCTCTTGAATGTAAATGAGAAAGACTCATTAAAGAAAACATGTAATTTTATTCTTCCACTGATAAAGATATAATGGTGAACTAAACAAAATCGGGTCTCTACAACTTATAGAAAATAAAGCATCTAATATATATAATGCAATAAAATTTAATGAGTATTATACTAAAAGGACAGGATACTACAGGACAACATATGGAAATCTAATCTAATTTAGAGTCACTAAGCTACTTAGGAAGGAAAGTACATGTAAATCAATGTCAAGCAAGTAAAGGATGATTTGGGTTCTAAAGTGGGCAGGGGACAACATTTCAGACTGGAGAAACAATATGCAGGAAGTCTTGGAAGTTAAGAGAAAGAACAATGCACTCTAGAAACTGGAACAAAAAACAAGTTAACTACCTAGAATGCAGAGTGGAAGGAAGAGAATGTCAAGGGATGAAGCCGGAGAGGTTAGGGCCAGACTACAGAGTTTACAATGTATGCTGGGTATCATGGAAAGCCATTAAAGCAGATGATGACATAAACCAAAATCAGAAGTAGCAACTAGACATAAATAAAGAATACAGCAAGAGCGTGTGCTGTTATGAAAATCAAGGGAAGAAGCTATATCTAAAAAATTCTCAAACAAATGTGGCAAAACAGTAAGCAAGGTGACAACTAAAAAATGGTAACTATATGTAAAGCATAAAGCCATAATAAAATGAGATTCAATGGAAGGATAGGAAGGAGAAGGCAGATTCAGGAAGATTATGCAGTGAGTATGAATAAGGAAGACAGTGTATGGAGACAACTTATTTAACAAAGACTGTACAAGGAAGATGAAAGTAACAGTAGGAGGAGAGAGAGCGAGATGAAGCTAGATAGATTTGTCTCGTTGTTTTCTTTTAGAATGGTGCAGACTTGAACATGTTTAAATGATAATAGGAATTAATGAGCCAGCAGAGAGCCAAAAAGAAAAGAGATGATATCTCTGAGAAGGCAGGAAGAACAGGATCCTGATCATGATAGTGAGATGAGTCTTGGAGGGAAGCTGGAAATGTTTTCCATTATTATAAGAAAAGAGAAGATATGAACACAAGATTTTAGAATCTGTGGTGCAAAAGCAAAAGTTTTGTGTAAAAATTGCCAATTATTTTCTGTAAAGTAGGAGCAAAGCTCTCTGCTTAAGAGAGAAGTTGTTGGCGGTTTAAGGAGGAAGTGTGAAATAACTGTTTCAGGCATAGTTGAGCACTCAATTTGGTAGGCATCCAACCTAGTGTTTAATGGCAACAATGTGCTATTTCCCCATCATCATCCAACAGTTTAGGCAGAGGAGATAATTGCTAGATTCAGTCAGGGTTGAGGTTTCTGTCAGTCATGAGTGATGGAAAGAAAATTTAAACAGAAGAGTAGTTATAGATATGAATTGCTGATTTAAAGCCAATAAAAAGGGAAGTGAGGTTTTCTTTTTTCTGTAAAGTCCATTATTACTAAATGTTATATCAAGTCACACTAATGCATTTTAAAACAGTATACTTTCAGTAAAAAAAATCTGCTACATATATCTGAAGAAAATTGGACTGAAAAATAAGGTAAAATCAATACGTGGGGCATTTGTAATTATGAAATCAGGTGGCTGAACTTCTGGTCTTACACTAATGAATAAAAATGCTTTCGGTCTCTGATCAGAGGCAGGTATTGAAAAAGATAAAATCAATTTCCCTCCTCTCCTCCCTATCTCCTACTCCTTCCCTCCCAAGTTTATCATGTAAGTATCATTTTCTACATATGCTATTATGTAAAAAAAAAAAGACTGAAAGGCATGGAATTAGGTAAAGACAGTGAAAACTACTTTCTCCAGCTTTATTGATAATTGACATATAACATTAAGGTGTGCAATTTGATTCAATAAACACTTATGTGAAATGTTTTATAAGGCTAATTAACATAACACACATGCTTGAATAATTACTAATTTATTGTTTTTGTTGTTGTTATAGTGAGAACATTAAAGTTCTACCCTCAGAGCAATTTTCAATAATACAATATGGTATTGTTAACTATAGTCCTTATGCTATACATTAGATCCCTGGAACTTATTCATGTTATTGTAAGTTATTATAAGTTTGTACCCTTTGACCAACATCTCTCCCTCAGCTCCTGGCAACCACCATTCTACTCTCTCTTTGAGTTCCATGTTTTTAGAGTCCCATATGAGTGAGATCATAGAGTATATGTCTTTCTCTGACTTACTTCACTTAGAATAACACCCTCAAGATCAATCTATGTTGCTGCAAATGGCAAGATGTTCTTTTTATTTAGGGCTGAATATATTTCATTATATACATGCAGGTATATATAATATTTCACCTCACACATACACACACATATACATCACATTTTCTTTAACCATCCATCCATTGATGGACATTTAGGTTGTTTTCATATCTTGACTGTTGGGAATAATGTTGCAATGAACATGGGAGTACAAGTATCTCTTCAAGATAGTGATTTCATCTTCTTCAGATATATACCCAGAAGTGGTGTGTGTGTGTGTGTGTGTGTGTGTGTGTATGTATGTATGTATGTATGTGTGTGTGTGTATATATAAATTTTTTTGAGAGAGAGAGAGAGAACATGAGCTGAGAAGAGAAGCAGAGGAAGAGAGAGAGAGAGAGGAGAGAGAATCTTAAGCAGGGCTTGATCCCACAACTGGGAGATCATGACCTGAGCTGAAATCAAGAGTCAGACACTCAACCGACTGAGCCACCCAGGTGCCCCTCCTCTGCCCATTTTTTAAATGAAACTATTTGGGGTTTGTTATTGTACGAGTTCTGTGTTCCATTTATATTTTGGATATTAACCCCTTACCAGATATATAAGCCAAAAACTGTATGATCTCACTCATATGTGGAATCTAAACACACATATATATATAGTTTGCAAATAATTTTCTCCCATTCTGTAGGTTGCCTTTTCATTTTCTTGATTGTTTCTTTTGACATACAGAAGCTTTTTAGTTGGATGTAGTCTCATTTAATGATTTCTGCTTTTGTTGCTTGTGCTTCTGGTGTCATATCCAAAATATCATTGATAAGATTGATGTCAAGGAACTTATCATCTATTTTTTTAATGTTTATTTATTTTGAGAAAGAGCACATGCAAACAGGGAAGGGGCAGAGAAAGAGACAGAGAGAGAGAATCCCAAGCAGTCTCTGTACTGTCAGTGCAGAGCCCAATGTGGGGCTGAACCTCATGAAACTAAGTTCATGACTTGAGCTGAAACCAAGAATTGGATGCTTAATGAACTGAGCCACTTAGGCACCCCTCTTCTAGGAGATTAATGGGTTCAGATCTCATGTTTAAGTCCTCAAAATCCATTCAAGTTTTTGTGACTGATGTAAAACAGAGATCCAACTTCATCCATTTGCATGTGGATATCCAGTTTTCCCAACACCATTTATTGAAAGAGACTATCCTTTCCACACTGAGTACTCTTGGCTCCCTTGTGAAGTATTTGTTGACCAAGTACATGTGGATTTATTTCAGGGCTCTGTATTCTGTTCCATTGGTCCACATGTCTGTTTTTATGCCAGTACCATACTGTTTTTATTATTATAGTTTGTAACACAATTTGAAATTTGGAAGTGTGATGCCTCTAGTTTTGTTCTTTCTCAATATTTTTTTTTGTTTTTGGTTTTGGTTTTTTGATATTTGGGGTCTTTTGTGGTTCCCTATAAATTTTAGGATTGTTCTTCAAGTTCTATGAAAAAAATTCCATCAGGATTCTGATATTGTATTTATATACAAAATAAAAATCATCTATGAGTCTATAGATGGATTTGGTTAATATGAACAAAATGTTAACAATATTAATTCTTACAATCTATGATCATGAAATATCTTTCCATTTATTTGCGTCTTCAATTTCTTTCTTCAGTGTCTTATAGTTTTCAGTGTTTTTATCTTTCACTTGATTACACTCATTTCTAAGTATTTTACTGTCTTTGATACTCGTATATATGGACTGTGTTATTTCTTTTTCAGATAGTTCACTGTTAGTGTAGAGGAATGCAACTCATTTTTGTATGCTGATTCTGCATCCTGAAATGTTTCTAAATTTGTTTATGAGTTCTAAAAATTTTTTGGTGGAGTCTTTAGGATTTCCTATATCAAGATCATGTCATCAGCAAAAAATTTGCTTCTTTCTTTCCCATTTGGATGCCTTGTATTTCTTTTCTTGTCTAACTGCTCTAGCTAAGACTTCTAGTACTATGTTAAGTAAGAGTGGTAAGAGTGGGCCTCCTTGTCTTGTTTGTGATCTCAGAGGGTAAGTTTCCACCTTTTACCACTAAGTATAATGTTAGCTGTAGGGCTGTCACAAGTATACTTTATTATGTTGTGGTATGTTCTTTCTATATCTAATTTGTTGAGAGGTTTGCTTTTTTAATTTTTAAAAAATTTTTTAATTTTATTTTTGAGAGAGAGACAGAGGGAGTGAGTGGGGGAGGGGCAGAGAAAGAGGGAGAGAGAGAATCCCAAGCAGGCCCCATACTGTCAGCACGGAGCCCGATGTGGGATTCAAACCCACAAACCGTGAGATCATGACCCGAGCCGAAACAAAAAGTCAGATGCTCAACCGACTGAGCCACCCAGGTGCCTCTAATTTGTTGAGAGTTTTAATCATGAAAGATCAAACTTATCAAACACTTCTCCTGATCTGTTGAGATGATACGACTTTTATCTTTCCTTCTATTAATGTGGTATATCACATTTATGGATTTTCACATGTTGAACCATCTTTGAATCCCAGAAATAAATCTCATTTGCTCCTGGTTTTTTATCTTTTTGTTTGTTTGTTTCAAGATCTAACTGGCTTTATTAAGTGATTCATAAATTAGGCAGCACACCATCTAGCAAGTAGAGGGGAAGTCCCCGGTAAATGATCCTTTTAATGTGCCACTGATTTGGGTTTGCTACCATTTCATTGAAAGTTTTTGCATCTATATTCATCAGGAATATTGGCCTATAATTTTCTTTTCTTTTATTATCCTTATCTTGCTTTTGGTGTCAGCGTAATACTGGCCTTATAAAATGAGTTTGGGAATGTTCTCTCCTTTTCAATTTTTTGGAAGAGAATAATAACTGGCATTTATTCTTCTTAAATGTTTGGCAAATTCACCCACAAAGCCATTTGGCGTTAGGCTTTTCTTTAATGGGAAGTTTTTAACTAATGATTAAATCTCCTTATTTATCATTGGTCTGTTCAGATTTTCTATTTCTTCCTGATTCAGACATGGTAGGTCATGTGTTTGAATGGCTGAATGTATCCATTTTTCTAGGTTGTCTAATTGTTGACCTACAGTTGTTCATGGCAGTCTTATTTTTATGATACTTTGTATTTCTATGGTATCACTTGTAATATCTCCTTTTTCATTTATAATTTTATTTATTTGAGTCCTTCCTTTTTTACTTGGTAAATCCAACTAAAGTTTTGTGAATTTTATTTAACTTAAGAACAATTCTTAGGGATGCCTGGGTGGCTCAGTCATGATCTCAGCGTTTGTGAGTTAGAGCCCTGCATCAGGCTCTATGCTGACAACTCAGAGCCTAGAGCCCGTTTCAGATTCTGTGTCTCCCTCTCTGTCTCTGCCCCTCCCTTGCTCTCTCTCTTTCAAAAATAAATATTTAAAAAGGTTATTAAAAAAATACAACTCTTAGTTTTGAAGATCTTTTCTATTACTTCTCTATTCTCCATTTATATCTGCTCTAATCTTTGTCTCCTACCTTCTGCTAATTTTTAGCTTCATTTGTTATTTTTCTAGTTCTTTGAGGTGTAAAGTTGCTTATTTCTTTTTCTCTAATGTAGGCATTTATTGCTATGAACTTCCCCTTTGTACTGCTCTTACTCCATGCCATGAGTTTTGTTATGTTATGCTTCCATTTTTGTTTTAGTATATTTTTACATCTCTTTTGATGTAATCTTTAATGCATTAATGGCTCAGCAGTATGTTAATACTTTCCACATATTTTTTTAATTTTCCACTTTTCCTCTTGTTATTTATTTCTAGTTTGATACCATTATGGTTGGAAAAAAATAATTCAATCCTTTTAAATTCACTGAGACTTGCACAGCAAAGGAAACAACAAAACTAAAAGGCAACCAACGGAATGGGAAAAGATATTTGCAAATGAAATATCGAACAAAGGGCTAGTATCCAAAATCTATAAAGAGCTCACCAAACTCCACACCCGAAAAACAAATAATCCAGTGAAGAAATGGGCAGAAAACATGAATAGACACTTCTCTAAAGACGACATCCGGATGGCCAACAGGCACATGAAAAGATGCTCAATATCGCTCCTCATCAAGGAAATACACATCAAAACCACACTCAGATACCACCTCATTTTAGCCAGTCAGAGTGGCTAAAATGAACAAATCAGGAGACTATAGATGCTGGCAAGGTTGTGGAAAAACGGGAACTCCCTTGCACTTTTGGTGGGAATGCAAACTGGTGCAGCCACTCTGGAAAACAGTGTGGAGGTTCCTCAAAAAATTAAAAATAGACCTACCCTATGACCCAGCAGTTACACTGCTAGGATTTTACCCAAGAGATACAGAAGTACTGATGCATAGGGGCACTTGTACCCCAATGTTTATAGCAGCACTCTCAACAATAGCCAAATTATGGAAAGTGCCTAAATGTCCATCAACTGATGAATGGATAAAGAAATTGTGGTTTATATACACAATGGAGTAGTACATGGCAATGAGAAAGAACGAAATATGGCCCTTTGTAGCAACGTGGATGGAACTGGAGAGTGTGATGCTAAGTGAAATAAGCCATACAGAGAAAGACAGATACCATATGGTTTCACTCTTATGTGGATCCTGAGAAACTTAACAGAAACCCATGGGGGAGGGGAAGGAAAAAAAAAAAAAGAGGTTAGAGTGGGAGAGAGCCAAAGCATAAGAGACTGTTAAAAACTGAGAACAAACTGAGGGTTGATGGGGGGTGGGAGGGAGGGGAGGGTGGGTGATGGGTATGGAGGAGGGTACCTTTTGGGATGAGCACTGGGTGTTGTGTGGAAACCAATTTGACAATAAATTTCATATATTGAATAAATAAATAAATAAATTCACTGAGACTTATTTTGTGAACTAATATATAGTCTATCCTAGAGACAGTTTCCCTGTGTTCTTGAGAAGAATGTGTGTTCTCCTGTTATTGGACAGAGCATTCTGTATAGGTCTGCTAAAGCCATTTGATGTAAAGTATGGTTCAAGTCAATGTTTCCTTATTGATTTTCTGCCTGGATGATTTATCCATTGTTGAAAGCAGGGTATTAAAGTCCTCTACTATCACACTGATATCTATTACTCCCTTCAGATCTGTTGGTATTTCCTTGATATCTTTAGGTATTCTGATGTAGGATGTATATGTATTTACAATTGTACAATCTTCACAAACTGACCCCTTTATCATCATATCAGGACTTTGTCTCTTGTTACAACTTTTGACTTAGTCTATTTTGTGTAATGCAAATAGTTATCTCTGCTCACTTTTTTCCATCACTTCTCTTTGAGCCTTAAGTTAGTCTCTTAAAGCATATAGCTGGGTGTTGTTTTCTTACTCCTCAGCCACTGTATGCCTTTGATTGAACAATTTAGTCCACTTATATTTAAAGAAATTATTTATAGGTAAGGATATACTATTATCATCTTGTTAATTATTTTCTGGCTGTTTGGTAGTTCCTTTCTTCCTTTCTTCTGTCTTTGTGACTTTCCATAGTGGTATCTTTCCTCTCTTTATCTTGTATCTACTATAGATTTTGTTTTCTGCTCACTGAGGCCTACTTGGAAAACTTTACAATCACACTCAAAAACTCCTCCCTTTAGTTCCCGACATAAACACATTTTATGTTTTTGATGTCATACTTGACATCTTTTTCATATTGCACATCCATTAACAAATTATCATAGCTATAGCTATTTGTAATACTTATGTCCTTCAACCTTTTTTTTTTAACTGTTACTTTTTAAAGAGAGAGCATATGTACATGCATGTGAGTGGGGGAGGGGTGGAAAGAGGGAGACAGAGGATCCAGAACGGGCTCTGTGCTGACAGCAGAGAGCCCAATGCAGGGCTTGAATTCACGAACCGTGAGATCATTCATGGACTGAGCCAAAGTTGGACATTTAACCAACAGAGCCACCCAGGTGCCCCTGTCCTCCAACCTTGATACTGGAGTAAACTGGTTAACATACCACCTATTATAGTATTAAAGCATTCTGAAGTTGGCAACATAATTGCCTTTACCAGTGGGTCATTTTTTTTCATGTTTTCACGGTTCATGTCCTTTCACTTCAACTTGAATAAGTTCTTTCAACATTTTTTGTAAGGCAGCTATAGTGTTGATGAACTACCTCAGCTTGTATTTCTTTCAAAAAGTCTTTATTCCAACCTTCACTTCTGAAGGACAACTTTGCTGGATAAAGTATTGTTGGTTGGCAGTCTTTTTCTTTCAGCTTCTGAATAGACCATTCTACTCTCTCCTGGCCTGCAAGGTCTCTGTTGAAAAATCTGCTCCTACCCTTCATGAGAAATATTTTTCTCTTGCTGCTTCTTAAAATTCTCTCTTTGGGGCACCTGGGTCGGTTAAGGGTCCGACTTTGGCCCAGGTCATGATCTCACGTCCATGAGTTCGAGCCCCACGTCAGGCTCTGTGCTGACAGTGCAGATCCTGGAGCCTGTTTCAGATTCTGTGTCTCCCTCTCTCTCTCTGACCCTCCCGCATTCATGCTCTGTCTGTCTCTGTCTCAAAAATAAATAAACATTAAAAAAATTTTTTTAAATAAAATTCTCTCTTTATCTTTCACTATGGACAGTTGTATTCTAAAATGTATTATTAGAGAAGACCATTTTGATTGAAATTTGTGAATGACTTATCAACTTCATAAGCTGGATGTCCAAATCTATCCTCAGGTTTGAAAAGCTCTTAGCTGGTATTTCTTTAAATAAATTTTCTACTCATTTCTGCCTCTCTTCTCCTTCTGAAACTCCAATTGTATGTAGACTGTTTGTCTTAATTGTGTCTTATAAGGCTTTCATTCTTTTTCTTTTTTATTTTTTGCTCCTCTGAGTGGTTAATTTCATATTGTCTTCAAGCTCATGGATTCTTTCTTCTGC
This sequence comes from Lynx rufus, assembly GCF_022079265.1. Classification (NCBI taxonomy): domain Eukaryota; kingdom Metazoa; phylum Chordata; class Mammalia; order Carnivora; family Felidae; genus Lynx; species Lynx rufus. Next base: position 26,974,687 of record NW_025814829.1, on the reverse strand, counting down.
TCGGTCTAGCTTGCAGCTGAAGCTCTCCATTGCGTTCCTTGATTCAGTCACTACATTCTTCAGTTCCAAAATTTCTATTTGGTTCTTTTTAAGGTTTTCAGGGAGGCTGGGTGGCTCAGTCGGTTAGGCATCCGACTTCAGCTAAGGTCATTATTTCACAGTTTGTGAGTTCGAGCCCCGCGTCAGGCTCTGTGCTGACAGCTCAGAGCCTCGATCCTGCTTCAGATTTTGTGTCTCCCTCTCTCTCTGCCCCTCCCCTGCTCATGCTCTCTCTCTCTCAAAAATAAACATTAAATTTTTTTTAAGGTTTTCTATATTTGTTGCACTTCACATTTGTTCTTATACTGTTTTCCTGATATATTTAAATTGTTTATCTGTGTTCTCTTATAGCACTTAAGCATCATTAAAACAATTATTATCAATTCTTTATCAAGAAATACCCAGATTTCCATTTCTTTGGGGCTAGTTACTGAAGATTCACTGTACTCCTTTGATGGAGTCATATTTCACTGATTCTTCATGATCTCTGTAGCCTTACATAGGTGTCTACACATTTGACTTTCACCTGCAAGTTGGGGCATAATGGAGTGTGCTGTGACTCCGTAGCTAGTGGTGTCAGGCACCAAGTGCAGAGATGTGTAGTGGCATCAAGTCTGGGGCTATGTGGTGGCCCATTCAGCTCAGGCCATTGAGGTCCACAGCATTTCCAACCACACAATCCCTCGCAAATACTGCAGGGCATCCACTGAGGCTACAAGGACCGTGAGGGTCCTCAACAGTGCCTCCAGGTCCACTGGCTAGGGACTAGAACAAGCAGCAGTAATAGCCAGTGCTAGAGATGTGCTCTCAGCATGTATTATCTTGAACTACTAGTGGCTGCTCATGTGTCTCACCATGAGTGCATGGCAGTGGAGGCTAACGATGGGGATCCAGCCGGGGGCACAGCTGGAAGGGCTAGCTCCAGTTGAGCACAATGGTGCAGGCCAGTGGCATAATCCAGGCCTACAAGCATCTGTGGGGCCCTGGCTCTCCTGTGGCCACACAGTCCTCCCCCAGGCATGCACATAGCAGTGGAGACTGGTGATAGGTGTCAGACTGGTACCATGCAAGTACACAGCTGGAAAACCTAACCCTGAGTGTTTGCACAGTTGTGGGGGTCACCCATGGAGGTGTCTAGGATGGTGTCTTGCATCCATATAGCTGTAGAGGCCTGGCCTGCTGCCAGTGTAGTTCCTAGGCTCAAAACAGGGGAAAGGTGGGTGGGAGGAGCAGAAAGAACTCAGGCAGCTGGCATCAGTGAACACAAATATCTGTGGGGTGAAAACCAATAAAATTCACAGAGCAGGTCAACTGGGAAACACAGTTATTCCCACTGTGTGACTACTATTGATAGCATGCTTTTCTCTCTCATTCCTAGCCATCACTATATATACCAGCTTTGCTAGTCTTTGCATGGAGTAAAACTGAACCAGGACCTTAATGTGGTGCCCCAAAAGTGGGGAAATTCACCCACTATCCCCTCCTTGGAATGGAAACTCTTTCTAGATGGAAAGTTCCCTCTTGGCACTGAGCAATGTCAGCTTGGGAATGAGGTGATGCAGGCATAATAAAGCTGTTTTTCTGTCTCCAGTGTAGCTATTCTCAAGTTTTCTGTTACACTGTGTCGCTAATTTCTTAAGTGGACTCCAGGTCTCTCAGAGAACTGTTTTTGTTTTGTGACAGCTGTCTAATTGTTACTCATTATTGGGGAATGGAGGCTGGGGTCCCTGATTGTGCCATCTTGTGCTGATGTCGCACCCCTAAAAATTTAATTTTCACTACCTCTACCAAAATAGTTTGCAAATTCAATTACTGTAATGTTATATCTAGTCTGACCATAATAAAAGTATTTTAAAAAGCAACTCATTGCCTCATTGAGGGCCACGGATGACCTTGGTAAAGCCATAGATCCAGAAAACCAATATCCTACCATTTTTCCTTGGTACACACTCCAGTGTAAAGATCTCACTTCCTTAGATATCTTATCACCTCTACTGATTGACCACAAAAAAAAAAAAAAAACCAGTAATCATAGATTGCATAACTTTATAAACTTTAAGACTACTAGCAACAGTAAAAGTAAAAACAGGGGCGCCTGGGTGGCTCAGTCAGTTAAGCGTCCAACTTTGGTTCAGGTCACGATCTCGTGGTCCATGAGTTCAAGCCCCACATCAGGCTCTGTGCTGACAGCTCAGAGCCTGGAGCCTGTTTCAGATTCTGTGTCTCCCTCTCTCTCTCTGACCCTCCCCCATTCATGCTGTCTCAAAAATAAATAAATGTTAAAAAAATTTTTTAAAAAATGTAAAAACAAATTCATTGCTGAAAAATGTCAAATTCAGGCTACATTTAATCTTAATAAAATATACATAGTAAGGTATTTTTACAAATTATTTTAAAGTTAACATACAGATGATTAACAGAATTTTAGCAACTTCTTAAAGGTCTACTTCAGTAGTTCTCAAACGTTAGCATGCAACACAAAATGTGTAGACAGCTTGTTAAGACATAGCTCTCTGGGTCCCATTTCCAGAACTTCTAAGTCAATTGTCAAAGTTGTGTCTGAGAAAATGCATTTCTCACAAGTTCCCTAGTGATACCAATGCTACTGACCTTAAGAACTAATAGCATAAAATTGGTGCAGCCACTCTGGAAAACAGTGTGGAGGTTCCTCAGAAAATTAAAAATAGATCTACCCTATGACCCAGCAATAGCACTGCTAGGAAATCCCAAGGGATACAGGAGTACTGATGCATAGGGGCACTTGTACCCCAATGTTTATAGCAGCACTCTCAACAATAGCCAAATTATGGAAAGTGCCTAAATGTCCATCAACTGATGAATGGATAAAGAAATTGTGGTTTATATACACAATGGAGTACTACGTGGCAATGAGAAAGAATGAAATATGGCCCTTTGTAGTAACATGGATGGAACTGGAGAGTGTGATGCTAAGTGAAATAAGCCATACAGAGAAAGACAGATACCATATGGTTTCACTCTTATGTGGATCCTGAGGAACTTAACAGAAACCCATGGGGGGAGGGGAAGGAAAAAAAAAAAGAGGTTAGAGTGGGAGAGAGCCAAAGCATAAGAGATTCTTAAAAACTGAGAACAAACTGAGGGTTGATGGGGGTGGGAGGGAGGGGAGGGTGGGTGATGGGCATTGAGGAGGGTACCTTTTGGGATGAGCACTGGGTGTTGTATGGAAACCAATTTGACAATAAATTTCATATATTGAAAAAAAAAGAACTAATAGCATAGACCATGTATAGCATTATGTATCATATGTTAAAGAATATAGGGAGTGATGCCTGTTGGCTCAGCTGGTTAAGCATCCAACTCTTGACTTTTGACATCAGTGACTCCTGATATTGGCTCAGGTCAGGATCTCATGGTTCATGAGAGCAAGCCCCACACTGGGCTCTGTGCTGACAGCATGGAGCCTGCTTGGGATTCCCTCTCTCCCTCTCTCTCTGTCCTGCCCCCACTCATATGAGTGTACCCTACCTCTCTAAAAATAAATATGCATTAAAAAATTTTTAAAAAGAATTTAATATTTCTTGACTGGAAATATTCTTTAAAATACGGCAATGAATAATTCAGAATTTCCTTTATTACATATATATTTTGTTTGGCAAAAGGTATATCTTCAGAGGGCTAGGAAGAAATATCAACCATAACAGTTATAGCAAGAGGTAATATTTGCAAGAAAAGTGTTACTAAATCTTAAAAAAACAATTTTGTCTAAAAAACCATTCCTGTGCTGATAATTACTAATCCTATAATTCTACTTCTATAGAACAATGAAAATCATTTCATTTCAAAGTTAAGCGCTTTATGACATTGGAACCATATGATTTACGGAACAATGATGGGGAGCTATGGTTATATTCACATGAAGATGTATTGTCCATTATTCCTTTTATCACTACATGCCATACACATAAACACTGGTAGTCCATATCTAAATAAGATATATGTCTTTTTGTACCTTATTATCTAAGATATCTGTGAGAAAATACTTTTTGTTGTGCTTTCTTACAATACTTTCTTTCATAGAATTTAAGCAATTAGTTCCAACTTGAATAACAGAAAGAATGAATGCCAGTATCTGTGAATGCAAAAACTAATTTAAGGTCTCTGTTTTGTTTTTTCCTCCCCTTTTGGAGTTTCCAAAAAAAAAAAAGGTTCATTGTGTATGAATAGAATGATAGAGTTTTCTGAATGGGAGAGGACCCTAATGATTCTTTTTTATCACTCTATACTCAGGAAGTTCTATTGTATCCCATGTCTGAAGCTAGTATATTGAAGCCAAGACTAGAATCCAGATATCCTTGTTTCTAATATGACATCCTTTCTAAAATATGCTGCTGCATATAAAAGCACACTATAAATAAGCCGATTTTTTTCTACTTTGTTGATCTTTGATTTGATTGTTCATTGAATGGACATCAGTTTAAGGCATATTCACAAGTTTAGAAAATGTCCTTACTGGGGCGCCTGGGTGGCTCAGTCGGTTAAGCATCTGACTTCAGCTCAGGTTGTGATCTCATGGTTCGTGGGTTCTTGGGTTCCAGCCCCACGTCGGGATCTGTACTAACAGCTCAGAGCCTGGAGCCTGCTTTGGATTCTGTATCTCCCTCTCTTTCTACCCCTCCCCCTCTCATGCATGCTTGCTCTCTCTCAAAAATAAACATTAAAAATTTTTTAAAAAGAAAGAAAATTTCCTTACTATCTATAGGAAGATATTATCAGCAAACTAAATACTTTTTTTGTAAAGTAATGTCCTAAACCTTACTGATTTCCTCTGAACAATACTTAGAAATGTGTGTGAAGAAACTTAGAAAAGGACATTACTAATAGATCCAAATCAATACACTCTCATTCTAGAACTAAAATCATTCTTCACTGAAATCATTTGAGTTTGATTTACATATATAAAAAACCCAAGGAAGTGAAATTATTTGAATATGTTTTATTTTACAACCAGTTATAAAAATAGCATAGATCACACTTCTTTCATGGCCTTACATAATGTACACATTTAAAAGTACCCAGTTTAGGAAATTTGTATGTGCACCCTCTTAAAAATTTATATAAGCAGTGGTGCAAAAATACATCTAATCTAATGATCCCACTGTGTTTATCATCACTCTGAAGAATTATCTGGATAATCAAGCAATTCCTCCTGTAAAATTATTTCGGTGCTTTTGAAACTCATAGAAGCCATTTAATTGACAATTACAGCCTTTCCAAATGTTTCTTCCCAGAATGATCTAAAATTAGCATCACAACTGCAAACAATGAAGCTCTAATTATTCATACATAAGCAAATTCTAGCTAAAATAATGAAAATGGAGCTTTAAAGAACCTTAAGAAAATATAATCCATGGCAGGTTAGATATATCATTTTGCTACTTCCATTTCTTTTAAATAAGATCTATTATAATAAAATGAAAACCCTCATCAATCACCTGATAGAGTAATTCCAAACTTAACCAAACAGGGCTAATGGGTGAGAATTGAATTGAAAACACCTTGACAAAGAAAGCAATTTCTTTTCTTCGCACTCCTCTGAAGCTGTGGGTGATCATAGTAATCGAACCATCAACAGTGAGGGGCCATCTGTCCCAAGGGCCCTTCATGAGAGTTAAAAAAAAAAAAAAATCAACAACAAAAAGGGAAAGAAATGCTGTACCACAGATGTTCAATCTTGATTAATCTATGACAAGGAACTTAAAACTGAGAATCAATGTTTTGACGTTTTTCAGATACCGATCATTTAAAGCCAACACGAAAGTTTTTATAAGAACATGGGGTAGGAGGAGAGTTAATAGGTTGATTATAGAAAGATAATCTTTCATACAAAATCTCAAATACCTTATAGACAGCTGAGATGTTAATCATATCCCAAAGCAATAGCTTTCATTATGATTCCCTTAAAGAGGAAAGCAGACAAGAGACCATATTTTGTTAGCTCTCAGACGAGCATTTGAGACTGTTTCCAGTACTCATATTTAACTCTTCAAACTAAAATAGATTTTTAAGAAATATAGCATTTACATGAAACCTCAGAAGTGTAAAATTAATTGACCTTCATAAAGCAGTTTCACTGTATTTATCACATTTAAAATAATTTGTATATTACACCAAAAAATAATTATAAATGGAAGTGCAAACCGGGTCAAAGCTTCTCTTGCTTGATAGAGAGTCGATTCCTGGCACTCATGGATATAACAGACACAATTTGAATCCTTTGGAAAAAAGCCAAAGATAATGACTACACTAGCTATAAAAATGACTCAAAACTTGCTAAAATGAAAATCAGTGTGAGCTATATTAAGAATAACTACTAAAAACATTTTTAAAATAATTTGAAAATGAAAAATAAAATTTACAAAACAGAATATCAAAGAACCACGTTAAACCATGTCATCTACTTTTTTTACAAAATAACTTTCAAGGTAGGATCAAACTAAATAGAGAAGAAATTTAAGACTCAAACAAATAAATTCACTATGGGGTTTACTATAACTCCTTATCATGTTTATCTTTGTATCTCCAGAGCCTAAAAATGAATTCTATGATACCAGAGAGATACGCAGGCAAGCAGATCTTCCCTCAAGAAGAGAAAGTGAACCCAGGTCTTGCCAAAGATGAGTTTGCAATTCAGTACTATAGAAAATCAATAAAGCATCAGGAGCAAACAACAGAATTAAGTCCCCTGTCTCCCTCAAAGACTTAAGATATTAAAATTATCTGAAACAGCATATATAATAAGAATGTTTAAAAGGATTATAGAATAAATATTTAATACGTGAGCAAGCAATGAAACATCTTTTTTTTTTTTTTTTTTCAAAAAAATGCAAATTTTGGGGTGGCTGGGTGGCTCAGTCGGTTAAGCATCTGACTCTTGATTTCAGCTCAGGTCATGGTCTTGCAGTTTGTGAGTCTGAGCCCCACATCGGGCTCTGCTGGGGCTCTGTAGAGCCTGCTTGGGATTCTGTCTCCCTCTCTCTCTGCCCCTTCCCCACTTACTCTCTATCTATCTCTCAAAATAAATAAAAAACTTTTTTAAAAAGGCAAATTTTGAAAACAACTAGAACTTTAAGAAATAAAATAAGTAATCTATTTAAATAAAAGCTCAATAGATAGAATAAACAGATTACATACAAATGAAGAGATATAGTGAACTTAATCGAACACAAAAGACATTAAACAGAATGAGGCACAGAGAGACCAAAATGAGAAATAAAAAAGAGATACAGAAAATTGGAGACTAGAATGATAAGTCTACTCAGAGTTCTAAAAAACCAGACCTAAGAAACAGAGGTGTACAAAACAAGGCAAGGATGGACACAGTATCAGAAGAAATAATCACTAAATTTTCCTAAAGCAGTGAAAGACATAAATCTTCAGAATTAGAAACTGCAACAAACTTAAGATCTCAAGAAAGAAACATCTAGAGGCATTATAATGAAGTTAAAGAATACAAAATGATATAAATATCTATAAAAGAATCCTAGAGAAAAAGAGATAACTCCAAAAATCAATCTATCAAAAATTATACTGACAGCAGACTTCTCATTAGCAGCAATGGAATCCAGAAGACAGTGGAATAATATATTTGAAACTTTTGAAAAAGTAGTCTTCTAAGGACTGTATACATAGGAATTGTGAAAATAAAGATATTTTTAGAAATACAAAACAGATTTATCAAAAATAGTCTTGTTAAAGGAACATCTAAAGACTATAGTATTGGGAAGAAAGGATTATTCTCAAAAAATATATATATACAATGCAAGATATGATGTTTCATGTACCCTGACATATCTATACATACAACAATATTTACTGAAGCACTTTGTGCAACTAACAAATTCTTGGAAATAACATATATGCTCATTAGTATGGAAATGGTTATATCATAATTATTCTATGAAATACTATACAGCCTTGAAAAAAACACTAATAAAGCCTTGAGAAAAAACTGTTATTTCTTCATACAAAAAAAAAAAAAAAAGAAGGAGGAAAAAGAAAATCTCGGGTCACCTAGGTGGCTCAGTGGGTTAAGTGTCCAACTTCGGCTCAGGTCATGATCTTGCGGTTCACGGGTTCAAGCCCTGCACTGGGCTCTGTGCTAACAGCTCAGAGCCTGGAGCCTGCTTCAGATTCTGTGTCCCCCTCTCTCTCTGCTCCTCCCCCACTCGCACGCACACGCTCTCTCTTTCTTGCTCTCTCAAAAATGAATAAATGTTAAAAAAAATTTTTTTAATCTCTGAAACACAGTGCTAAAGAAAAACAAGTACACAAGAAGAGGTCAGAAAGACAGGGGTAGCTGGCAGAACACAAGGCCCTTGTAAGTCATAAAAAGGAACTTGGCTTTTATTCTAGGAAAGAGAACCAACCACACAAGAGTTTTGACTGCAGAAATAAAATGCCCTGATGTATTTTATCAGGATCACCTGGCTGCTGTGCTGAGTATAAACTGAAAGATGACAAAGTAATGAAGCTAGTTATAAGGCTATTGCAAGAACACAGATAAAATATAAAATTAACCTCCTGGTAAAAGAACTTAGAGATCATACATAATATTGGGATTGGATTCAGACATACATGGACAATTTGAAAATAGAAGGGAAGGAAGCAGATAAAATTAAACTTACAAAATGATCCTCCCATTCCTGGTAATAGGGCCTAAGAGTCAAAGGGAAAGTCTCCCAAAAGATCCCAACTGACATGATTCAGTGACCTTGATGTCATGTGGGCATTCTGGGAAGGAAAAAACAGTATTTTGTAAAAACTGAATGTGCTCTAGTTTTGCAGATTTCCTTTAACATAGATGATGAGGAGCCACCTCCTTAACCACCTTGCAGACCTGCAATCCACACTGTGATGAATCAAGTGACATTTAAAGTCTAAAGAGCTATGACTGGCTGCATCATCATGAATGGCAGTCCTGAGGCCAAAAGCAACAATAATGAAATGTGCAGGCCAGGCTGAGACAGTCAGCATCCATCAGTGTCACGTGCATCATCCCAGGTGGAGCACTAAAAGGTCTAGAGAAATTCCTGCATCACTACAGTGAGGCATTAAGAGCAAAGGCATGAAGCATAGCATGTGAGGTAGGCAAGCAATTCCTCAATACCTGTGACACAATTCTGGGGGATCTACAGAAATATTAAAAAAGAATGAATACTTCAAAATGGGACAGAGATCTAGAAGGTACTCTAGTTAAGGGTTATCAAGCAAGTCAACATTTGAGTCTAAATATTAATGTGATGCCATTTGTACCCTGAAGCTAAAGAAGCCTAAGGATCTAAGAACTTCCAGGTAACACCTTTAAAATGTCCACAGTAAACGGTGCCTGGGTGGCTCAGACGGTTGAGTGTCCAACTTCGGCTCAGGTCATGATCTCACGGTCTGTGAGTTTGAGCCCTGCGTCAGGCTCTGTGTTGACAGCTCAAAGCCTGCAGCGTGTTTCAGATTCTGTTTCCCCCTCTCTCTCCACCCCACCCCTGCTTGTGCTCTCTCTCTCAAAAATGAATAAACATTAAAATTTTTTTTAATAAAAATAAAATGCCCACAGTAAAAATTAACAAAATTGTTAACAAAAACCATAATGATGAACAAAATGGGCATAACCTAGATACCGCATTTCAGTTGTCAATTACAAGAGATAAATTTTAGGTCTATGTTGCTATACATAAAAGAACAAATGAAAGTAGAGATGTGAATAGACATTTCTTCCTGTTTGTAACTGAATGATGGTATTTTATTTCTAAAGTCTTCTCTGATGGTATCCAGAAGTTTCTTGAATTTCCTTAATAATGGGTACATATCATTAACCTCTGAAGTCAGTATTATGATCGGTAAATGTAACACTGACACTGGCAACAAGGGACATTTCCTGGAAGGGGAAGAAAGCTATTAGCCAGAACTTGCTTGCAAATAATTAAGTCCTAGAGTAATTTTCACCCATTTTTCTTAAAACATACAATTAAAAAGATTTTGTTATGTATTTTGAATAGAAAACAGTAATCTAGTTTGGGAGCCTATTGGGTTGGTTTCTTTTTTTTTTTTTAATGTTTATTTATTATTGAGAGACAGAGAGACACAGAGCGTGAGCAGGGGAGGGGTAGAGAGAGGTAGAATCCGAAGCAGGCTGCAGGCTCTGAGCCGTCAGCACAGACCCCGACGCGGGGCTCGAACCCACAAACTGCAAGATCATGACCAGAGCCGAAGTCGGTCACCCAACCAACTGAGCCACCCAGGCACCCCGAGTTGGTTTCTAAATGGACTATAGGAGCAAGCAATTTCACAAGGGTAATTGTCGCGTGAGATTACAGATAAATGTATACAGAAGATGCAGCTATTTATGACAGATGAAAAATACCACATATTATAGAGTAGGCTAGAGTGGTCTCAAGAGGCCCCGACTCCTGTCTCTGAATGTCAGGCCCCTCTACGTTCACTAAAACAGGTATCTATCTATACATATTCTGCACATACACAGGAACTACTCCAAATCTCCTAGTTCCCCTCCCGAAGGGTCCAATAAACCTAATGTTTGAAAGTTCTTCCTAATATCCAACTAAATCTCTCGTAAGAGAACTTAAATCTTTTCTCTCTTGTTGAAAAGTTGGGGGAAAAGTTGATCATTCCCATTCATAATTGAAAACAAAACTTCAAAATTTGTTACTGAAACTGTATTTTCCATTCATCACAAATTATTTCCTCTATATAAATATAGAGTGATTCTTAATCCTTTCTGCTCAATACCTAAGGGATATCAACTCCCCCTCAAAAAAAATGACCCCTTTGGCCACATCCCAGACTATCCTGGATGTCTGCAAGTTTTTAAAATTCCTCAGGTGATTCTAATGTACGGCAGGGGCTGAGAATCACTGCCCCAAGTTTTCTGTCAAGAAATTATTTTTTTCCCTAAACTTCTTAAAAACTTTCAGACTTTTTCAAGTTTCAAATACTGTGTCAAACACTGGACTTAGAACATATTGTATAATGCCATATATAAAACATAGGTGCTCAGAAGCATCAATAAAGTAAAATTCTGTATCTCATGCCCAATTTTTCCAATGACTCAATTACACCAACTCCTGAAACTGCATGCTATCCCTCTTGTTCTATTAACAGAATCCAGGCACTGAAGCTTTTTCAAAATCTCAGAACCAGCCTAATGTGCCTTCTTCATTCTCTTTAGCTAATCAACTTCCTATCATGTTAGTTCTTGCTTTCAAATGTAGCGTTCACCCATCCTCTTCTTCCATATCCACTCTTAACACCTAATCAGTCTTCCTGCCACTCTGCCCTTCTCAACATGTGGCCACTAAATTCATCTTCTTAAAAGAGTGCTTTATTATGTCTCTCTTCACAGAAAAATGTTCAGTGACTCCCCACTGCTTACACTAAAACTCAAGTCTTTACACTATGTATTTTAGTCCCCAAGTAAAATATCCCAACTTTAACACAATAAATAAGTCCATATATTAAGACTAGTCAGTGTAGCAAAATTCTGCACTTCATACCCAATTACATCCTACCTAACCTAGGGAATTTTGCACCATACTCAAGTACAAATTTTCTACTCATTCTGGACCTCCTGTCTTTCATATAAAGTTGATTTCCAAATCCAAACATTTACTCATTTACACTATATTCGTTTCTTGAAATCCTATGTTCTCTTTTCTCCATCTTTCCAAATTCTATGTATTAGCCTGGACCCAGGCTCTGAGGCCTTCCCAAAACACTGCAACCACACAGACATCCCATCTTCCACGCAACACATCTCATTTGAACCAGTTATTCTGAAATACACGGCTTTATACTACTACTTAACTATCTTATTTGCGTCTCTTCCTTTATTTTTTTATTTTTTTAAATATGAAATTTATTGTCAAATTGGTTTCCATACAACACCCAGTGCTCATCCCAACAGCTGCCCTCCTCAATATCCATCATCCACCCTCCCCTCCCTCCCACTCCCCATCAACCCTGTTTGTTCTCAGGCATCTCTTCCTTTAAATAAAGCTCCTGAAGGCAAAAATCATATGTTCTATTCTTAATGTGTACTGTATAAAAGTAGCTTTTTCAGCTTTTTACTGAATTTTTCATTCTCTCCATTCAATGAACACATATAATGCACATATGATTATTGGCTCTCATATCAATTCCTAGAGTAAATTTCATGAATTTGCTTATTTTGACGAGAGCCAAAATCCAACGTAAGTCTGATTAATTCTACCGAAAGGTAATAATAGAATGAATCAAATATCTGTGCCAAACAATGTAGCATAAAGCCAAAAAAATCTAAAATTTTCCTTAAAATCTGAAGAAAGTCAAAGTACGGTTATGTATTCATTACACAAATATATTCCCTCTTTACAGAGAGAAAAACGGTATTTCAAGGTTAAATGCCTCCAAGAGATATGCAGGTAAAGCAAATGAGTGGAGTGAGCCTACAGGAGATTTAGAAAATGGAGGGGTGTGTACTAAAAGACAGACCCCATGTTCCTTCTCCAGAAGGCAGCTGTCATTTAGCTCCAGCCATGTGGAATGTAGACTCAGGGTTGACAGATATTCTTATTTTTGTCAAGAAAAGTCAGATTTTTCATGAAGAAAAATTAATCTTTAAAATTATTTTATTATTTTTGAGAGAGAGAGAGAAAGAGAGAGAGCAGGGCAGGGGCAGAGAGAGAGGGAGACACAGAATCCAAAGGAGGCTCCAGGCTCTCAGCTGTCAGTACAGAGCCTGATGCGGGGCTCGAACTCATGAACTGTCAGATCATGACCTGAGCCAAAGTCAGACACTTAAACGACTGAGCCACTCAGGTGCCTGAAAAATTACCTCATTTTTAAATTGGGATAAATAATTGAACATTTCATAAATACCATATGAGCCAAATGTATGTCAGGGAGCCATTACTTTTTAACCTCTGTATTATTATAGGAAGTAAAAATTAGAAAAGGAAAAAGTTCTTGAACGTTGATCACATGTTTAAAGTAACAATTTCTTGGAAATTTTGTTATCTGTTCTGGTGGCTTTTAGGATCAAGATGTTCTTGTTTAGCTAAGTTCATTAAGCGTGTCACTTAAATGCAGCAGAATCCCCTAATTCTGATGAATCTAAGGTAACTTTTTAAAGTAAACGAAAATGGATAGTATTAACAAACCAGTTGCCTTGAACTTAAGAACCACACTTTTTTTTTCTTTTTTTAAACAAGCCAGATATAGGTTGTTTAATCATAATTGGTATAAATATACATTATAGAAATTTCAACATTTTCAGGATGTCTGAATTTTATAGCATACTATCAAAGAAAACACAGTCTCAGAATAGAGTCTACCACTCTAAAAAGTAGCTCACTAAAGCTCACAAATGTTGAGATTATCACATGACAACTCCATAATGCAACGTAAAGGACAGTCGAAATCTCAACGGATGTGAGCCATTGCAGAGTTTTGAAGAATAGCAGATGCTACTTTATCCTGGTAACTTCTCGAGAGTATTCATGTCATAACTTGGAAGAACTAATGACAAAAGCAGACAGCCAATGGATGAAAACAGACTAATAGAGGAATCAGAAAGAGAAGAAGTATGTCACTGGAAGAACAAACAGAATGACACTTAGAAAAATAAGAAACTGTATTAGGAAGAAAAGACAAGAAGAAAAAAAAAAATGAGCCTGAAATCCATGAGATACAGATAAAAAAAATCCTTATATTTGTGTACTTTAACACCACGTTCTCCTCTCAGAAAGTAAGCAATTGATTTCTGTTTAGGTTATTGTTCAAGAAGTACTAAGAAAGTAAAACAATAAAAGAGTTGGGGGACCGTTGTCCGAATATTAAAACTTTAGGTAGTATATAATTATACCTTCAGTGAATTTTTAGAGAAGCACAGCATAGTAGTTAAGAGCCTAGGTGTTTGGGGGCACCCAGGTGGTTCAGTCAGTTAAGCATCTGACTTCAGGTCAGGTCATGATCTCATGGCTCATGGGTTCAATCCCTGCATTGGGCTCTACATTGACAGCTCAGAGCCTGGAGCTGCTTCAGATTCTGTCTCTCTCTCTCTCTCTCTCTCTCTCTCTCTCTCTCTCTGCCCCTCCCCTGCTTATGCTCTCTCTCAAAAATAAATAAATAAACATTAAAAAAAAAGAGGCTAGGTGTTTAAACTCTGGAGTTAGACTGCACACAGACATGCCATGCACTGCCACTCACTAGTTACGAGTGACCTTTCTCAAGATACTTAACACAATGCGCCTCAGTCTCCTTGGAAAGCAGTGGCAATAATAGTACGCACCTTGTGGCATGCTGTTACAGTAAGTGGGGATTATATGCATGCATGCATACATACGCACGCTGCTTTCAACAGTGTTTAACACAATGGAGGCCTTAGATCAATACCACATATCATTAGTACTCATTATTTTAAGGCAAGAGGGACAAACATGGACATATGGGATGTAGAAATGTAGCTTTGGAGAATGCAGATGATGCATTAGCCCAAACCACATGTTATTTTTAGCTATTTCTTTCCTTTCATATAAATCTACCTCTCCTCATTCAGGACCTTTCCAAGTCTGGTTACTTGTTTTATAATATTACCTACCTCCTTCCATACTTTAGTCTTAAGGGGTAATTCCTATCAAATTTCCATATTTATGACCTTTGACTGTGTATTAGTTGAAAACTCTTAACACTGTACTATAGTTTGACACCTATTCCTACCTAACTTATCCATTTTCTATGTTTCACCTCCATCCCCCTTCCCTCAACTCTCAACTTCTACTTTCTATCCCTCTCTCTTCTCCCTTGCCTCATCATCACTGTCTAGCCAACACACACTCTCTTCCCCTCCCCTTTTTCTCACCCTAGCTCTTTTCTCTTTTTCTGTCAGGGTAAAAGTGAAACTGGGTAATTCTATGAAGACGTATCTTTTGTTACCAAAGAAAATCCAAATAACAGAAGACATACTAAGTTAGTTAAAAGATGACACCATGACAGACTCAGCTTTAGATTACGTGTCACATAACAGAATCTAAGCTGCTGTTTACCCACATTTACACATGGTTACTTTCAAGACTAAGTTACATACGTTAGTACAGCCAAGCAGTGAGCCCAGATGCTTAAGACCTTAATTATTACCGAAGACTGATACTGGGTTGATAAGAGAAGAGGAAGCAAATAGCCAGACTGGTTGATCTAAGAGGGCAGATGACTCAATGATTAACAAGTTAACTTCCATCAATTCTAATTGGATTATAACTAAATTCCCTGTATTGATAATACTGGGAGACAGAAGTCTCCAGATTCTTTTTACATCAGGATTGCACCTAGCTCCTCCCTGGAGGTGTATAATAACACTGACCCCCAAAGACCTGTGTATTAGCACAATAGGTGCCAAAATGCCACAGCTCAAATGAAAGGGAGTCTTACTATTTACCAGAGATGTGCACTATCCTTCTCTATTGTCTGTAAAGATAGACGCTCATATTAAATAAGGAAACTAGGGGAAAACAAGAAAAAAGAATGAACAGGCTCTTAACACTCATATAGAAAGAAAATGAATATCCTGAATTGGGCAGAAGTTTGTAATGGAGCTTCTTGATTTAGGGAGGAAAAGCAAAAGAAAAATATTACACTTCTATTGCTTCCTGATTTATACTGTGGTCTGCATGATTCAAACTTCGAATAAAGTTAAACACCTATGTTTAGGAATATAAGATCAAAGATGTATTTGGAAACAGGCACGTACTACTAGAACTCAAGCATCCATCTCTGACAGACCTCTGCTTAACCTGTTTTTATAAACACTACATACAGACCTCGATGATTGTTTCTTCTCTTTTTCTTCTACCTTATCCCCCTCCCAACACTTTCTCCTCCTTACTGGCTTTTTATTTTATGGTCAGAGGTTAAACTGCTAACCCTTCACCTTCCAGGAAAGTTTTTTTTCCCTCTCTCATAAAAGGTTTTTCACCGTGTGCAGCAGTCGGATTAGCCCCTCTCCTCCAGAACAAAAGCTATGTCTTTGTCTTCGTGGTGTGGGCACGGAGCCCCTACATCAGAGGAAGCTGCTCCTACTCCCCATGCACAATAACAATATTGTGAGGCCCACGAAAGCCTGGCCTCTCAGCGTCTAGACTCTCATCCAACCAGCTAGCTGAAGAGAAAATCCTGTCAGGCACTCAGCTGAAAATTCACTAAGGTATCCTGTTGAGAACCTGATGAAGATGTTATTTGACCATACGGTAAAACTTTCCATTGTTTAACATAAAGATAAGAGAAAAACTTTTGGAACTCAATGCCTTAACAATCTTGGTCACTAATTCACACATGGGTCAGTAAATGTATTTACTAACATACAACCCCTTCCTCTATACGCTCTCTTAAAATAATACACAGGCTTATTTATGACAGTCTAATCTTTTGCATTTAAAAATCTGCCTAGCTAAAAGATACATTCAAAATATTACAATAGATTATTTTTTATCTTTTTATTGTTTTTATTTTATTATTTTTACGCTCACTAGTTCTCATTAGAAATTTTACTACTGTATTTATCACTGAAGGAACTGATCAAAATGCAGAAGTTGAAAGAAACTCATATTTTTTCATATTTCATAATATTTATCTATTGTGCAACTTTTAAATGTTGAAAGGACAAAGTAAAACACAAAGCATGTATTTGATTAAAACTTAAAAATGGAAGTACAATGGTACATGAACCAGACCATATTTATAAAAACTATTTGTGGATATTTTTAAACCTGTAAATATAAAGTACATCAGACAAATTTATATTTTATCATATCATAGCAATAAAAGAAGAATTCTCTCAAGCACGTTAAGTTATGGGTGAGTTCATGAATATTTACGATGGCTGTGGAGAGGATTGCAGTTTTTAAAATATACATAATCTTATAATTCACATCCATGACAGCAACCAATATTGAAAATTATTCAGACTATATTATATATGATTAAAACCTCATTAAGTAAGCTCATATTGAAATCTGAAAGGGAATGCACAAAAACAGATGTTTTTATGTTAATGGTATGAAAAAATAATCTTTTTATTTTTTTCAAAATTTCCCATAACACACTACATTGATAATTTAAAAAATGGAAGAAACTGCAGAATACTAATGGATAGCAACTAATGTGAGACAGGTGTGTAAACACCATATAAAAAAACTAAGGAATAAATCATTTTTGTTAAATAGCCCATACAGCAATATAAACTGATTTCCCAAATTTTAGGAGACATACAAATGTGAGTTTTTTGAAACCTATGAGGATGATTATTAGCCTGACAATTTCAAGAAGTCATGACCAACAAGTTTAACAAAAGAAGTGTATTTATTCTCATTATCAATGTACGAGTATTTAGACTTTTGTTAATTACCAAAAATATGATTAGAAAATATAGATTGGAATAACTGTAAAACAACCCTCTTCTAGAGTTCATAGCTACAGATTAGTACTTTTATTGAATGTAAACAGTGAATATTGTGAGTTAGAGGGAACCAAAGGTATTATGTAATCTAATCCACTCGTTTTAAGACTCAAGGAGATTAAATGGCTTGCCCAATTCTTGTATTTTAAGCTGAAGTGATAAATTCTATATATGTCATAGAAATTATCCCTAAGATGACTGATGACAAATTTGATAGTGTAAGCCTTCTCTACAAAAGCCCAGACTCCATGCCTGTCGCACTGGGATGGCTATTCATTAGCTTCAACACTCTACTGATTTTGTACACTTTTCTGACTGTTTTCCATATTTTTGTTGTACCACTCATTCTGAAAACAGCTTCCTCTTTTTTGTAACCATTCAGTATACACCCAAGCCCCTATTCCTTTCACTGTCTCTTTTTTTTTTTTTATGAAGTTTATTGACAAATTGGTTTCCATACAACACCCAGTGCTCATCCCAAAAGGTGCCCTCCTCAATACCCATCAACAATAGCCAAATTATGGAAAGAGCCTAAATGTCCATCACTGATGAATGGATAAAGAAATTGTGGTTTATATACACAATGGAATACTACGTGGCAATGAGAAAAAATGAAATATGGCCTTTTGTAGCAACGTGGATGGAACTGGAGAGTGTGATGCTAAGTGAAATAAGCCATACAGAGAAAGACAGATACCATATGGTTTCACTCTTATGTGGATCCTGAGAAACTTAACAGGAACCCATGGGGGAGGGGAAGGAAAAAAAAAAAAAAAAAAAAAAAAGGACGTTAGAGTGGGAGAGAGCCAAAGCATAAGAGACTGTTAAAAACTGAGATCACTGTCTCTTTGATATTTATTTCATAAATGAGATTTGTCAATACTAGCATTCATGCTAGACATCAAAAATCTGTTGCCACCTCTCTTGATAACCAACCAAGACTGTCTACTTACACATTGAAAGGCCTATTATCAGTCCAAATCATCCTTAGTCTTTTTTGTTGTATGATACTATTACATACTCTCAGCCCTTGCCCAACCCAACCATGTTCCAGTTGTTCCAATAGGGGCCTAATAAGAGACACTACCACTCTCCTGCAAACATCTATCAGGCAGCATATGAATATATCCACAACCTCTCCCATAAAATAGTGGGATTCAGACTCAGTCAACTTCCCCATGTTCAAGTAGCTGGATCTCTGCACCACCGTAGCCCTACTCCTTATGACAATTACTTCATACTTTCAGATACATAACAATAACTTGGGAAGCTTTTTTTTTTTTTTTTTGAAAACTGGAGATTCCACTCCTACTTCCCTCTTCCCATAAAAATTACCTAAAGTGTGCTCCAGGAACCTGATTTCTCAATCAACCATTCAGTAGCCCCAAAAAACATACAGACAAACATGGAATAGCAGCTCTTAAAAATTTGTGGACTTGGGGCTCCTGGGTGGCTCAGTCAGTTAAGTATCTGACTCTTAGTTTCAGCTTGGGTCATGGTCTCGTGGTTTCGTGAGTTCAGCCCCAGGACAGGCTCTGCATGGGCTGTGCAGAGTCTGATGGGGATTCTCTCTGCCCCTCCCTCACTCACAGTGTCTCTGTCTCTCTCAAAATAAATAAACTTTAAAACTTTTGTGGATTTCCATGTAGCAACATTCCACCTGGGAAGCATGACAGAACTCCAGAATCTCCTCAAAATGGAGATGTTTGCATTCTACTGTTAGATATGTTTGCCTCTACCTACTATCAAGTATTACAGGATATTCTACTTAGTTACTACAACGAGAGTACAGCCATGATCCTTATGGGTTTGGAGACCTTTCCTTAGCTAGACAACAAAGACATTCACAGAGGTAGTAAGAATCTAGTTTACTAAAGGTTGCAAAGCCTCAAGATTCCAATTATATAAAAATTAGTAAATTTCAAAATAAGGATCTAAAACTCAGCTTTAAAAAAAGGTCTTGCTTCCTTCTGTTACACATCTCCCTTTAGTCTAGGTACAGTTGAGTTTTCCAATTACCTAGTCTTTGAAGAAATAAAGCATTACTTAGCTCTAATGGCAAAAGTCCCAGTATTCTGCTGAAATACCATTAGAAGGGAAAGAAATGATATATGGACACTTACCTGAAAATTACCTAATCCAGCCCACTCTCTTCCAGCAGGATCTGATGATTTCCCTATAATTTATTTTCTCTACATTGCCCTTCAACTGCTCTTATACTAACTTCTCTGATGCCTGTTTATTACATTTCTCTTTTCTCTGATCTAGTATGAATTAGCAAGCATGAGTACCCACTGTTTTGTGACAGGAAAAAGAGGAGTGTCTCATATAGTTACAATTGGAGAAGGAGCTTTCATGACAAATTATTTTGAAACAATGTTGAATTCTGAGTTTAAGGTGCGTTTTTCTCATTTGGACTTAATAATAAAACTTTTCCTTTCAAAACCGAAAACAACAACATTGAATCTACAAAGGGAGTGACAACCCAGGTCACAACAGTTCCCTCTTTACTGGCAGCAGCAACCCTTACCCAGAGTGAGGACCCAGTAGTCACATCCATACGTGGTAGATCTGACCCCGGGCCAGAACTGAATGAGCCAACACATGACCTAATCTGGGCCAGGCTCTCTTTCATAGATGAATTTAGCGCGAGAAGTCACAAAGCACACGAAATGGGAAATGCTGATGCAGAATCCCTTTTTTGGCAGAGACAGGGCACAAGATCTTCAGAACTACTGTGCTAAATATATTTCCAAAAATTATTTGTCCCACATATGTAAGTCACCATGTCTTTTCCTCTAACCAAAGCTATGGAATATTTAACACAGTACTTTTACAATCTATAAACTCAACATCTGCTTCTAGCCAAGAGAAAGTAACAAGGGCTGGATTGACTCTCCATCTTTAATAAACGAG
The DNA here is from genome assembly GCF_022079265.1 of Lynx rufus. Lineage (NCBI taxonomy): Eukaryota > Metazoa > Chordata > Mammalia > Carnivora > Felidae > Lynx > Lynx rufus. Next base: position 26,954,253 of record NW_025814829.1, on the reverse strand, counting down.
AATCTGGAAAAAAAAAAGTATGAAACAATTCTCAGACATCAGTCGGGGCAGGACAGTGATCCCTGACAGACAGAAAACAAGTAAGTAAGCCTTGCAATTGCTCCCAGCTTACTGTCTGGGACAGTTTCCAGCATGCAGCACAAGAAGAGAAAACCCAGTCAGAACCTAGTGATCTCCCTGAGGTGAGGAGATGAATTTTGGAAATTGAGAGGCCAAGGTAGCTAGAATGCACAGAAAAGAGTACTGGAGAAGAGAAAACTGCACAGAACAGAGCTCTAGACATCTGCAGCAGGCCACCCGCTCTCCAACCTCTCTATCCTGCCCAAGTCTTCAGCGGACTGTGGATCGGTAGATACATATAAGGAAACTACATGAGGCTGGAGAAAGGATCACCCAAAAGAAGTAGGACATAAAAATGCATTCATAATATTTAAGAGGAGTGACCATATTCTGGGTCATAAGGCAAGTCTCAATAGATTTTAAAGGATCCAAATCATACACTGTATAATCTCTGGAGTTATATTATCAAATATAATAGAAAGATCCCTAGAAAATCCCCCAAATATCTGGAACTGAAATAATACTTTTCTAAATAACTGATGGGTCAAAGAAGAAATCAAAAGGCAAGCTAGATACAAACTGAACTAAATAAATATGAAAACTGATAAACTGAACTTGATCAAAACTAAGAACTCAATGGGTGGTGGGTATTAAGAAGTATACTTGCTTTGATGAGCCCTGGGTGTTATATGTAAGAGATGAATCACTGAATTCTACTCCTGAAACTAATATTACACTATAGGTTAACTAACTGGAATTTAAATAAAAACCTGAAACTACAAAAAATAAATGGGAAAAACAAACTAAGAACACTTCTCTGTAAAAAGAAACTACTAAATTCAGAAACAGAAAAGACAAGACACAATTGGGGAAAAAAAAACTTGCAAATCCAACAAAGTAGCCATATCCTGTATGTGTGTGTGTGCATGTTATATAAAAAAAACTCCATAAGCAAAAGATCTGAAAAGAACTTTCACCAAAGAAGATAAACAGATGAAGAAGAAGCACATGAATTTATTCTAACAGAACATAACTGAGTCTCCAAAATGCTTCCACTAATTTCTAAGATATCATACTTTTATCTGAAAATGAGAATGTGTAATGTGCTATGATAATGTTAATAATTCCATTAAATTACCCAAAGGAATCTGTACTATCAAATTTCATTTTATATGAACAACTCAAGGAATATTTATATAAGTATACATGTACATACATGGACACACACACACACACACACACACACACACACAGCATTATCAGGTAAACAGCATCTCAAATTTAATCCAACTTCATAACTGAAAGAGCATACCTTAACCATCATATATATGTGGATATATGAGGACATATACAGTCCCTTCATCAGACTCTGTATTTTTTCCAAAGATTCTGATCTCCATTGGAGAACTATGTGGTCCCAAGGAAATTAACATCACTCCCAATTCCAGGAATGGAGTTCCCATTCCACTAGAACATAAATGAGTCTACAAATGCTTCTACCAATTTCTAGGAAATCAGACTTTTACTTCTAAATTACAATGTGTAAAGTGCTAAGGTAGTGGTAGATAGTTCCATTCAATTGAATTTGTGTTTGATTCAGGGCTGGGCACATAACTTAATCATGAGTGCCGGAGAAAAAAGTGTGTAATTTTTATGAAGTTGGCCAAGGCGGGTCTCACCGAGAATGAGCAAAAAGTTGAAGAAAGTAAGTAGTCAGGCAGGTATCTTAGGGAAGGGCAGTAGAGGCAGAGTAAACAAAAAGTGCAAAGGCTTAAAGAGCATTTTTGATGTGTTCCTGGTACAGAAAAGGCCAGTCTGGCTATAGTTGAGGGAGCAAGAGCAATGAATGGTAGAGGATGTTACAAACATAAAAAGAGGGGATTTGAACCAGATTAGATAGGGCTATGGTAGATCCCTGGAAAGTTTTTCATTTTTATTTGAATGATTTGAAAAGTCAGGGATGGAGAAAAGAGAACAATGAGCAGGACACCGCAAAGGGAAAACTGATTCTTGAAAAGCTGAGGTTTAGAAATTGAGTCTGTGAACAAATTTCTATTACTATAAATGATGTGTCATGCTATATATTGTGAAAACTCCCAAAAGTAAGATAAAATCCTTGTCTTTGGTGAGTTGATAATCTAGATTACTACAAATACACTTAAAATAATAGAATGTTTAAATTGCAACGAGCTTTAGGATAGTTAGTCTATAGCTTTTGTTTAACCAAAGGAATTTGAGCCAAGAAAGTGGAAATGATTTATGCAAGGTTGTATTGTCATTGGTTCAAGTAGAACTAAAAATAAGTTCCCTTAGATTCGAAGTCAAGCAAAGCAATGGTATGAAGGATGAGCTGAAGAAAAGACTACACTTCTAAAGCACTTTTGCAAACCAGATAAACATTTGTCACATCCACTTGCTGTTACAATTTCCAAAGAAACCAGCTCCTCAGCCTGCCCGAAAGATTTGCCCTACAATACTGAGGGAAGGAGTGAAGAGCAAAGCTGATATCTATGTTGATAAGTAAATCCAACGGATCAAAAGATAAAGAGCTTTCTGTATTCTGATCAAAAAAAAAAAAAAAAGCATTCAAAGCTTTTCATATAAAGACTGTATTTTCCCTCTAACAAAGAGACTTTGTTTCCTGGAATTTCTCAAGGCTACAAAGAAAAAGAATAAGGCGAGTAAATCATTATCCTATGTGTTGATAGAGCCAGCCTCTTCTCAAATCAAGTACAAATTTCACTGGCTGGTGGAAAATAACATGTCGTGCCAAAAAGCCCTCTCACTAAAGTAGTAGTACTTCTGAAATACTCTGAGATAGAGTAACCAATGTAACTCAAGAATATATTCCAAATAGTCAACATTTCCAATGCAATACAACTAAGAACATATTATCCAAGTATATAAGTTGATTACAATGGTGCCATCCTTATTTATAGGTATTAATAAAGTAAATAATCACTAAAGAAGCTTTACACTGTTAACATGATTTAAAGTAGATTCTAATGTTAGAATACTAATATCTACAGTAGAACAAGTCTAATATGAGAATGTATCAGTATACAATCCTTGACAAATTTTTACACAATAGCTTAAACCTAATTATCAAATTGGCAATTTAAAATAAATAACTATGAACTGAAATAATACACACACTAAAAAATACTCCTTATGCCTTTACTAAAGAGCTTACTATTAACAAAAACCTCTTAGAGTAGTTTCAAATACTTAGCCGTCACACAGAAAAAGTTTACACTTTAGTGCTGACACAATCTCATCAGATTAAGAATTTAAATTTTCAGTTCCATGATCTCATGTAGAAATAAATCAAAGTACATCAAAAGCACATAAACTGCACACACTCACAAAATAAAGAAATAAATTGAAATTAGAGACCCACAGATATGGTGTGCAGAAAGAGCACTAAGCTTTATTCAGACACCCAATTTTCAGTGCCAGGTCTGTGACTTCACAGCTTTGGAACCTTTAGTATGAACATTTCAATGAGCTTTCACTTCCTCATCAGTAAAATGCAGACAGCTATTGAACCTAACATAGACAGTTGGTGAGAAATTCAAAAGTAACTAATGTGTGTAAAATTCCTTTTTGACCTGTAAATTACTATATAAATTTATATTACATAGAGAAGCACCTGGGTGGCTCAGTCAGTTTAAGTGTCTGACTTGGGCTCAGGTCATGAACTCACAGTTTGTGAGTTTGAGCCCCAGGTCAGGGTCTGTGCTGTCAGCCTGCTTTGAATTCTTTGTCTCCCTCTCTGTCTGCCCCTCCCCTGCTCACACTCTGTCTCTCTCCCTCTCTCAGAAATAAACTTTAAAAAAAAATTAAAATTATATAGAGAAATATTAAATATAATACAATGGCACTATTTCAAGTCTCAGTAAAAAGAAGTACAAACACAGCAGTCTAATTTTTACTAATTTCCCTAGTGATTTCTTTTCCTTTCAAAAAACTCAGCAACAGTTCATAAAAAGTTTAATGTTACCAACGTTAGGCATATGCTTACACAGAGGTACACAGCTATAAACCAGTCTGTCATGTAACATCCTCATTCTCATCATTATCATAACAACATCAAGGGACAGCATTTTTGTGCTTCAGAATAAACTTTGTACTTCAGTCTCATATTTCTACTATATGTTTTGTGGAACGCGACATATTGAGTACCTACTTATATAACAGTCTGAAGAATAAAAAAAAGAAAAAAGAAGATCCATGACTTACCAGTCTGGATACCATAATTACACACACACACACACACACACACACACACACACACACACACATGAATATTTCAGTTAAAGTGATATGGAGACTTCCACTTTTGGCCATGAGGCAGTAACAGGAAAAAACTAGCAAGCCCACCATAAACGATATAAAATAAAACTATAAAAAATATTTGAAACAAATGGTTTTAGATGTTGGGCAACAGGCAAAACAGGATTATGATCCCTAAGGAAAAAACTGTATGAAATAAACACTACATGAACTTCTCCCTGTCTTTCTGTCTGGAGGCATTTTCAAGACTATAGCACCCAAGCAAAGAACAGCAGTTTTGCTCAGCAGAGAAGAAAGAATAAAGTTGGGGGATGCGGTAGAATTTGGGGGATAGGATACCAAATGCAAAAAGCTTCAGAAATATACATGAGGGTCATATTAAGTCTCTTGCCAAGCACTAGGTTATATGTGCCCAGAGGGACAATCTACAAAACCTGGCCATGAATAGCAGAATGGAGATTCTGGAGGTCACGTAATACTGAGAGACATAGCACATAGATAAAACCACACTGAACACCCAGGAAATTCAATTGAGACTACCCCAAAAAGCTCACACTTATGGGAGATAATGCTATGGGTCCCTCAACTTTTTGAGAGCAGAGGCATTGAACAGGTTTTGTACTAGACTCTTTTCCAGGATGTTTGATTAAGAAGGCATATAATCATTAAAAGTTTTAAACTACTGGGGCACCTGAGTGACTCAACTGGTTAGGTGGCCGACTTCGCCTCAGGTCATGATCTCATGGCTCATGGATTCAAGCCCTGCATCGGGCTGTGAGCTGTCAGCCTGCTTTGGATTCTGTGTTTCCTTCTCTCTCTGTCCCTCCCCCATTCATGCTCTGTCTCTCTATCCTTCAAAAATAAATAAACATTAAAAAAAATTGGGGGGGGGGCACCTGGGTGGCTCAATCAGTTAAGCAGCCGACCGGCTCAGATCATGATCTCATGGTTTGTGAGTTCGAGCCCCACATCCGGCCTCTGTGCCGACAACTCAGAGCCTGGAGCCTGCTTTGGATTCTGTGTCTCCTTCTCTCTCTGCCCCTCCCCTGCTCATACTCTGTCTCTGTCTCTCAAAAAGTGAATAAATGTTAAAAAAAAAAAAAAGAATTTGTTTTAATTTAAAAGTTTTAAACTATTAACATGAAATAAAGTGACGCAAAAGCCTTGGAAGACAGAGGCTGTCTCCAACTAGAGCAAAGTGCACATTAATTTACAGCCTTGGAAGACAGAGGATCCCCCTCCAGGAGCAAAGTGCAGACATGCTTACTATTGCATACTATTTGGATGCACACTACATACTATTTGGATGTCCTAAGCTCAGAGTTCCTCTCCTATAATGTGACCAACTGCATTTGCAGGTATCCATCTAGGCCTATCCACACCACCTCCATGTAATTTAGGGGCAAGGAAAATTGAGGCAAGTCAGCTGACATTCATGTTGCTGGATGTGCCATGCACAATAAAATTCTTTCTGTTCCAGGAAACTCATGTCATCTGACAGCATCCATGAAACTGTAATAAGCTAACTAATTATTACTTAAATGTGGTAAAATCTCAGACCCTGTACAGTTCTGAACATATGCCTTGGAAGTAAGAGATTCTAAACCACCCAAAGATTAAAAACAAATCTTAAAAGGATCAAGCTGGTCCACTAAAAAAAAGCTGCCCAGATAAACAAAAAACATTTACTAAAAGTAATAAATTTCAAACTGCCAATGATATGATATCCACAATATTTACCATATAATCAAAAGCTATGAGATATGCGCAGATTGAATAAAATGTAGCCCATAATCAGGTGGGGAGAAGGTAGTGTGTAGAAATAAATGCCAAAATGAACCAGGTATTAGAATTAGAAGATAATAATTTTAAAAGAGTTATACAGGAGGCAGATGACTCTTCAGAGATATTCATGTCCTAATCCCCAGAATTTGTCAATCTGCTAGGTAATATGGCAAAGGGGAAATAGTGGTGCAGATGGAATTCAGTGTGCTAATCAGTGGACCTTAACATAGGGAGAGGATCCTGGATTATCCAGGTTGTTCCAGTATAATCACAAGGATTTTTAAATGTGAAAGAGAGAAGCCTAAGTGTCAGCCTCAGAGAGATAAATGTGAGAAAGACTCACTGGTCATTGCCAGCATTGAAGATGAAAGGGGGCCATGAAACCAAGGAATGCAGGTAGCCTCTACAAAAAAAGCAAGAAAACATTATCTGCTAGGGCCTCCAGAAGGAAACAGCCCTGCTGAGATCTTGATTGTAGCTCAGTGAGACCCATTTCAGACTTCTGAATTTCAGAAACTGTAAGAGAATAAATTTGTGAGGTTTCAAGCCACTATGTTTGTGGTTAATTTGATATAGCAGCAAAAAGAAATTATTACAAGTTATTAAAAATAGGCGTAAGGACTCAAAGGAAAAAACAGAATGAGTGACCAGAAGGAAAAATCTCAGTGGAAAAATAGAAACTACTAAAAAAGAACCAAATAGATAATCTAGAACCAAAAAATATATTATTTGAAACAAAAATTTCACTATATGGGCTTAACAGATTGGCTATTACAGAATAATTAAACTTATATAAACTAAGCACAGAGAGAGAATACACTGAGAAACTAAAAGCAAGTTTCTGTGATTAGTGAAGCAATCTAACATACATAAATTGTAATACTAAGGGGAAAAGAGTGGAGGGGAAGGTGATCAGAAAAAGTTTGAAAAACATAATGGACAATAATTTCTGAATCTGAATACACATGCACACACACACACACACACACACACACACACACACACACACATCCAAGGAGCTCAACAAAGCCCCCAGGAGGGTAAATGTAAAGAAAACTAAATCTAAGCACATAATAATTATTTTTCTGAAAACCAAAAGAAAAAGAAAAAAATCTCAAAAGAAGCTAGAGGGAAAAAAATGCATTACCATACAGAGGGATAATGATTAAAAATTCTGCTGACATTACAGCAAAAACTTTGCAAGCCAGAAGACAACAGAACAACATTTTTTAAATGCTGAAAAAAAATTATCAAACTGGAAGTCTACTTCCAAAAAAAAGTATCCTTCAAAATAATAATGACATTTTGAGATAAACAAAAGCTCAGAAAACATTTCACTAGCAGACCTGACCAATGATGATTATTCAAACAAGTTTTTCAGACTAAAAGAAATATGAGATACACATTCAGATCTATACAAAGGAAGAGTGCCAGAGATAATCAATATGTAAGTAAATACAAAAGGCTACTTTTTATATTTTCTAATTTCTTTAAAAAGTAATTGATTGTTTAAACAACAATAATAACAATTTATTGTGGGGATTATAACCTATGTAGAAATCAAATGTATGACAGTAATAGCACAAAAGATGGGACGGAGTAAATATAATTTACTGTTGGAAGGTTCTTACATGGTATACTTTCAATTTATGGTAGACCAATCATTGAATGTCTAATGTAGAGCCACTAAAAACAAAGCCAATAGAAGAGGAAGGTATAAAAATACTTTTTAGAAACTCATTAATACAGAAAAATATAGAAAAGAAAAAGAAAAAAATTTTAATCCTTATAACTAGAAAACAAATAGCAAGATGACAGATTTAAACTGAAACATACCAATAATTACATTCAATGTAAAGGTACTAAACACTCTAAGAAAGACAGCAATTGTCAGACTGGATAGAAAAGGAATATCCAAATATATATATATATATATATATATATATATATATATATATATATATATTAGACACAGTTTAGAAAAAAGAATGAAAAAAAATTTCATGCAAACACTAATCATAGGAAAATTACAGCAGTTCTATGCCTTAGACAAAGTAAACTTATACGGCATTACCAGAGACAAAGAAAGAAATTCTATACATTAGGTTAGTTAATAAAGAAGACATAATCAAAAACATGCATGCATCTCACAACAGAGCTTCAAAATACATAAAGCTAAAACTAGCCAAACTAAAGGGGGAAATCAACAAATCCATAATTATAGTTGGAGATGTTAAAATTCTTCTCCTAGGAACTAAAAGAAATAGACTCAAAAAATTCAATAAGGATAAGAAAGATGTGAAAAGCATTATCAATCAACTTTATCTAACTGGCATTTATACAATAGATCCAATAAGTGCAGAATATATACTCTGTTCAAGCACACAGTGAATATTCACCAAATATAGACCATATTATGGGCCATTAAAAAAAAAAACCTATGGGGCACCTGGGTGGCTCGAATGGACTCAGATCTCAAGCGTTCGACTCTTGATTTCGGGTCAGGTCATGATCTCAAAGTTCAGGAGATTGAGCCCCATGTCTGGCTCTGCACTGACAGTGTGAGCCTACTTGGGATTCTCTCTCTCCCTCTCTGCCTCTTCCCTGCTGTTCTCTCTCTCTCCCCCCCCCAAATAAATCAAGAAACTTAAAAAAATTTTTTTAAATACCCTTGTATTTTCAAATACCAAAGTCATACAGAGTATGTTCTCTGACCTAAATTAAAATAAATTAAAAATCGGTAGAGTTTGCACTTTTAGGAGCTGGGTGCAGTACAGTGCTCAGTCAGCATCTAGGCTTCAACAAGGCAGCAGCTGTGTAACTGCATTCAGAACTGGAAGCAACACTAGAAGGGAAGTGAGCTGGGTAGCATCTGTTGGGTCTAAAACTGATTATAACCACAAATAATACTAGTCCTAGAGGAAGGAATCCCCTGCTCACACTTCATGTTCAAGTGCTGTTTGAACTCAACATAACTGGCCTTTACTTCACAATGTGCCAGGGATTGTGATACGTTCTTTTACTGGTATCTCATTTGGCTTCACCACAAACCTGAGAGAATGACAGGATTTTTCTCATTTTATAAGAGCCCAGACTGAAGTTACAGAATTCAGTCTAGATGTCAAAATTTCTGAGTCCCAAGTCCAAGGGCCACTGGCTACAACACAGCTGCATTATAAGGTATTTGAGAGGCACAGAATTAGAAGTGAACAAGGTTGTTTCGGAGTGTTAGTCAAGGATGGGACTGGGATTTAGTTTAAAATCATTCAAAACTAACACAGAGAGGAATGGCAAAACGAAGTTTAAAGTCCCTGCTCTAAATGAATTCTCAGTATAATTGAGAACAAAAACAATGATCATTAAAGGTGCTACTTTAAAAAAATCAATAACAATGTATCAGAAAGAATCTCAAATATATAGAAATTAAGCACTACATCTCTAAATAAACTGTGGACCTGGGCGGCTCAGTTGGTTAAGCATCCGACTTCGGCTCAGGTCATGATCTCGTGGTTCATGGGTTCAAGCCCCACGTTCAGCTCTGTGCTGACAGCTCACAGCCTGGATCCTGCTTTGGATTCTGTGTCTCCCTCTCTCTCTCTGCCCCTCCCCCACTCTCACTCTCTCTCTCTGTCTCAAAAATAAATTTAAAAAAAAAATTTAGAAAACAAAAATATAAAATAAACTGTGGACCAAGAAAGACATCAGAAGAAAATTAGAAAATATTGTCCACTACCTAATAATGAAAACATGATATGTCAAAATTTGTGAGACACAACTAAAACAATGCTTAAAGGTAAATTTATACATCTATGATTAGGAAGAAAAGAAAGGTGTAAAAATCAGTGTTCTAACTTTCCACATTAAGAAGCTAGAAAAAATTAAATCCAACATAAGCAGAAGGAAGAAAATAACAAATAGCAGAAATCAGTATAATGATACAAGATAATGAACAAATAATGGAGAAACCAACAAAATCTCAAACTGGTTCTTTGAAAATGTCAATAAAACTAGTAACCCCCTAACTAGAATGATGCAGAAAAACAAGAGAGAATAGACAAATTACCAACACTAGATGAAACATGGGCTTATTACCACAGATCTTATAGAAATTTAAAAGATGATGAAAAATATCATGAACAGTTTTGTGCAAATTATTTTACAATTAGATGGAACAGGAAAATTCCTTAGAGATGAAAATTACCAAGACTAACACCAGAAAAACAAAACAAAACAAAACAAAAAACCTTCAGTAGCCATTTACCTGTTAAAGAAATTGAATTCACAATTAAAATTTTTCCCACATAGAAAATTCCAGGCCCAGGGCACCTGGGTGGCTCAGTCGGTTAAGCAGCTGACTTCGGCTCAGGTCATGATCTCACGGTCCGTGAGTTCGAGCCCCGTGTCGGGCTCTGTGCTGACAGCTCGGAGCCTGGAGCCTGTTTCAGATTCTGTGTCTCCCTTTCTCTGACCCTCCCCCGTTCATGCTCTTTCTCTGTCTCAAAAATAAATAAAGGTTAAAAAAAATAAAAAATAATAAAAAAAAAGAAAATTCCAGGCCCAAGTGACTTCACCAGTAAATTCTTATCAAACATTTAAGAGAATAATATCAGTGTAATTCAATTAACTTGATTTTCTCTGTATACTAGTAAGAATGTAATTGTAATAAAGCTGACCTGTACCAGAAATATGTTAAGACACTACCTCCTAATTTCTTCCTTGGATTCAGATCTTTGGCAAAAATACCCAAAACAGAACCATTAAAAAAAGACTAATCTGACTAGGAAAAATGTTAAAGTTATGAATGAAGAACAGCATAAACAAATTAAAAAGAATAGGGGCACCTGTACCCCAATGTTTATAGCAGCACTCTCAACAATAGCCAAATTGTGGAAACAGCCTAAATGTCCATCAACTGATGAATGGATAAAGAAACTGTGGTTTATATACACAATGGAATACTACGTGGCAATGAGAAAGAATGAAATATGGCCTTTTGTAGCAACGTGGATGGAACTGGAGAGTGTGATGCTAAGTGAAATAAGCCATACAGAGAAAGATAGATACCATATGTGTTCACTCTTATGTGGATCCTGAGAAACTTAACAGAAACCCATGGGGGAGCAGAAGGAAAAAAAAAAAAAAAAGAGGTTAGAGTGGGAGAGAGCCAAAGCATAGGAGACTCTTAAAAACTGAGAACAAACTGAGGGTTGATGGGGGGTGGGAGGGAGGGGAGGGTGGGTGATGGGTATTGAGGAGGGCACCTTTTGGGATGAGCACTGGGTGTTGTATGGAAACCAATTTGACAATAAATTTCATATGTTGAAAAAAATAAAAATAAAAAAAAATAAAAGTAAATGTTAAATTGAAAAATTTCAAGATTTTAATAATTGGTTGATATGGATAAAATGAAAGTCTTTATCAAATGTACAAAAGACAAAAATAAGAACTGCCTGAAAGAAATAATAATACCAACATGAAATAATGGCCAATTTTCCTAATCAATCAAAAGAAATATAAATTTAAGAATGATAAGCAAAAACGTTCTCGAAAATTTAGGAGAAGAGATATCTCTGGAAAAAGCAAAACTGTAGAAACAATAAAAAGATCAGTTGGAGGGAAGACGGAATGAACAAGCATGAAGGATTTTTAGGATTTTGAAAGCATTCTTTATAATACTGTAATAGTAGATATATGTCATTGTACATTTGTCAAAACCCATGGAATTTTCAAACCTAGAAGAGAACCCTAATGTAAACCATAGACTCTGGATGGCAGTGATATGTCAATATAAGCTCATCAATTCTAATGTACCACACTGGGAGTAATGTGACAGTGAGGGAGGCTGAAAGCGGAAGTAGGGGGGATATGGGAACTCTGTAGTTTCCACTCAATTTTGCTATGAACCTAAAACTGCTCTAAAAAGCAGTCTATTTTTAAAAAAATACATATAAGACTCAAAGACTAACTAACTTGGAAAAAATGTGAATTATTTTAATAATGTTCTAATAGTGACTCCATACTGTAATGATGACGTTTGGGATGTGTGGAGTTAAATACAATTTATTGTTAGTATGTTTTAAAAAGAGAATACCTGGTTTTGCTGAAAACTGTGGTCCACAAGTGGTTAGTGATTAGAATACATACCTTTTGGTATGACAATATGCCAATACATATCAAAAGTCCAACAATGACACTCTAAGAATTTATCCAAAGTAGATAAAAATAGAAGTGTAATGAGATGTATGCACAATAGGCCCATACAGTGGAATTCTAGGTAAGCTATTAAATCCAATGAAGTAGACTGCTATTTTTACACACAAGATATTCATGAAAAACTGTCAATTGGTAAAGGTCAGATTATAGGATATTATGGACAGATGAGCCAGTTTAGGAATATGTACTGAATATTAACACACATGTATTCATACAGAGATATATAATAGGCTGTTCAACACAAAATTGATCGTGATATTCTCTGGGTGATGAGATTTCAAGTTTTTTTAGTCTCTTTATATGATTTTCTTCTTTTACTTGAGCTTTTCACAACAGGTCTGGATCTCTTTTCCTAAAACATAAAGGTATTTATTTATACTCACAAACATACATAGACACAACACACTGACAGTATTTGGCTACTCTGTAGTATTGGTAACTTCCAATTTATTCTAGCAAGGACAAAGTTCATTCTACCTAAAGAAACAATTCACTTGATTCTGTGATTTGGGGCAAGTTCCTCAATTTACTCTACTTATCTGATACAAAATCAAACTGTACTGGACAGAGTGGGTATTAGAGTTGAAATCTTGGTTCCAGTCTATCAATTATCTGAACCTGGCCACTTCACTTTTCTGTGCTTTGGTTTCCTCAAAGGTACAATGACAATATTAGTATCCACTCAATGACTGGACACTGGATTGGTAAGAGGGTCAAACAGATAACTCAAGTATTCTAAAATACTTAACAAATAATGAATATTGGTAGCTGTAGTATATTGTAAAACAAAAATACATATAATGGTACAGGGCAGCAAAACAATCAAAAGAGAGAAAAAAAATCAGAGCTTTAAAAATGGCAAGAAAATTAGTAAAAGGAAAATATATAAATAAATATACATAGATACTGAAGAAATAAAATGAGCTTAAACTAATAAGAATTTCCATTTTTGAAAAATGACTAGACTGCCTCAAAGAAAAATAGTAAGCAAAAATAATAATAAGTGTAAAAAATAATAACTTGGCCAAATGTAGAAAAACTCTGATCATAATTCACACCTTAATACCTAAAGTATTTGAAATATAAGTTCCCTAAAAACTTATCTTTTTTTAAAAAAATTTTTTTAATGTTTATTTTTGACAGAGAGAGAGACAGAGGGTGAGTTGGGGAGGGGCAGAGAGAGAGAGACACAGAATCCCAAGCAGGCTCCAGGCTCCAAGCTGTCAGCACAGAGCCTGACGCAGGGCTCAAACTCACAGACCACGAGATCATGACCTGAGCCGAAGTCGGACACTCAACAGACTGAGCCACCCAGGTGCCCCTAAAAACATATCTTTTACACTTTTAATGACTACTTGGCCCCGGCCATCAAAGGATCTTACTGCTACTTTATAAAATATAAGCAAACATTATCATCATTTGTTAGTATACATTCATTTAAATGCCTACTAACCACAGAGCACTATGCTAGGCATATGAAATTCAAAGGTATATGCGAGATTATTCCTTGCTTTTGAAAAACTTACCATTTATTTGAGGAAGGATCTGTAGTACCAACACAAACATAAACTCAATTATAAGAACTGGGACACACAGGCCAAAGGATAGAAGAACGGAATTACAACCCAGGAATAAAAGAGATGCTGAGTGATCACACCTGTATCTAAGCTGCATCAGCAGCAAGAACAACTTGATGCGACACAGAAATGGAGCGGAGTCCCTCCTGTTCTGGGCATGATTGGGCCAGGCAACTGGAATTACTTACAGGCATTACTTCACTGGTAATAATACATTAAACATGAAATAAGTTGTCATTCAGTACACCACCTGGTCAAAGCTGGATTCCTACTGAAATGCTGCCAAAGCTGACAGGAAGAGGAAACCAGCAGGAAATAATGGCTGTCTCTATCAGCTTGACACTGAGTTCACCCATGCATTAATTTATTAAACAGAAGAAGAAGAAGAAGGAGGAGGAGGAGGAGGAGGAGGAGGAGGAGGAGTAATGTTTTAATGACCTGGAAAGCTTTCCCAAAATAGGAAGTCAGTCAGTCAGTCAATCCAATCAATCAATCAATCAATCAATCAATAATAAAAATGAAAAAAAGCTTAGTAAAACCAAAGACCAAAGTAAAACTTTATTAGATCTGGCTATAATTAGTGGACTCTCAAGCACTCAGTGTTTTACTGAGAGTAGCAGTTACAGATGGGGCTTGGAAAGAGCCCAAAATTTAACAAATTTAATCAATCCTAAATATATCTTTCTCTTACCAGATTATGAATTCCTTAATGGCTGGGACTAGTATCAACTCTACATTCCTTTAAGCATCAAGACTGACTTTCTATACATTTGGATGGATAAATGGACAGTTGGACAAAGAAGCCATGGAACAAAAGATGTGTGCCACAGATACTAAAGCTTGAGCAGAATACTTCGAATGTTTGTGAAACTAACTGGTTATTAAAGACTGACTGAGAATGTAGAAATGACACAGAATGTGAAGGTGACTAGAAGGGATAAGGAAGGGGGATCACTACAACATAGCCTCTGCAGCAAAAAAGCGGGAAGAAAAAGAGCACTGGGAAATAATACAAAGGCCAGGTGGAAAAGCTAACAAAAGAAAAGCAAATTAATGGAGGAAACAGACAGAGAAAACAAGAGACATTAAAAGCAAATAGAGCAATACTGAGAAACCTAAACAGAATTGGTGGTCTTCTGCCTCTTCAGGGCAAAAGATAAGCTTTTTTAAAAATCTTACTTTAGGGACTTAATAATGGGTCTCTCAATAAAAATAGAATGTTGTGTTCACAAATGCAAAAGAGAACTGACATTATTAAAAAGTTAAACACAGTATAGTACAAACAACCTTATCAACTGAATTCTAAGACACATCGCAAAAGAGAGAGAAACATTAAGAGCTATGTTAGCCATGAAGGCAAAAAATAAATAACTGTACACAATTTGAAAATAAAAAGAAAAAATTTGATGACAAATATTTTTTACTTGTTTCAGTTAGAGGTTGAGAAAAAGCTTATATAGCTGTAAATTGATTTTAATTTCTTATAAAATTTGTATAGCATTTTACAATTTGTCATTTTTTCACATATACATTCTCCCATAATATGAAATGGATTTTTATTAAACCATATTACAGATGAGAAAAGAGAGACATAAAACAAGATAAGCTATTTGCCCAAAATCATATAGACAATACAAATGGATTTTAATACCAGATTTTCCAAATTTTATAATAAACTAAACCCATCAATTAAAGAATATTTTCAAATTGTAATTTTAGGGGAAAAAGGTCTTTACGATATGTACATATTCCAAGGTGAAAAGATATCCTTTATACAACAGATAGGCAAGTGAAATTTTCTATTTCTCAAAGCAAGCTAACTATTTCCACTTTATAGAACTGAAAGCATTAATAACAAATGAGAAAGGGGCGCCTGGGTGGCGCAGTCGGTTAAGCGTCCGACTTCAGCCAGGTCACGATCTCGCGGTCCGTGAGTTCGAGCCCCGCGTCGGGCTCTGGGCTGATGGCTCAGAGCCTGGAGCCTGTTTCTGATTCTGTGTCTCCCTCTCTCTCTGCCCCTCCCCTGTTCATGCTCTGTCTCTCTCTGTCCCAAAAATAAATAAACGTTGAAAAAAAAAATTTGAAAAAAAAAAAAAAAAACAAATGAGAAAAAGTAAAAATAAAAGGCTTCAAGATGACTTATATCTAAATTAACTTAAAGTTGGAAAAGCAATATACAGAAAACCTCAGGAAAGAAATTAGAAAGCTAAACCAGCCCACAGTATAGTCACCAAGAGAACATATGATACTGCAGTTAGCTAAGGCTCTGTGTGCTCAATTAGAAGAATCTGCAAACTAAATTAAATAAAGCAAAAGAGAAAACAGTTTGCATGGAATGCATCCAAGGGAACATTTATATAAATATGCTGGCAAATGCACTGACATTTTCCGAAAAAGATGTAGAAGAAATGGTTAACGATGTATTCTATAGGAAGGGGTGCTAAGAGACTTTGAATTTGACATGGGGGCAGACTTACTTTTTTTTGTATTCCCCTTTGCATAATGATAGTAGAAATTTTATCATTTGTGTTTATTATTTTCTGATTTAAAAGACTGTTACCGAAAGGTGTTTTAAATAACTGCCATTAAGACAAACACAAATTTTAAAGAACTTGGATTATAACAATTGTATAACCTGGTTATAGTAGGTTTAATACACCGACATGCATTTAGAGGTGACTGATATAATGATCATGAAGGCAGATTCATGTGTAAGACGAGCTTTAACTCTGAGTACAGGTATATCACGTAGAAATGTAAGGTAATGGCACTCTAGACATAAAGCAAACAATATAGGATCATGTAAGATTTGTTTGAGCATGAGTGACGTGGACCAATAAAATCAAGTCTAAAACGGTCATGTGAGCCCAGGCCATGGATGGCCTAAAGAGTTAGACCGAAATGTAGACCTTATTCTGGAGATCAGAGTCTCTCAAACATAAGAATGTGTTTCAGAGGCCCCAGTTTGAGAAAAACTGCAGTTAACAACAGATTGAAAGCTCCTTGGCAAGGCACAGACTTCCACATACACTGGTCACACGATCAGAATGGCCAGCCCCACTCTAGCAACAGTGTGAGGCTCTGTTAAGGTTCCATAAAGGACATTACAGACGTATGGTAAAAACCGAAAACCTCATTTTCATCCATGGTATCAGCCTAGTTCTTCAATAAAAGTGCCAAAAATGGGGGTGCCTGAGTGGCTCAGTCAGTTAACGTCTGACTCTTGGTTTTGGCTCAGGTCACGATCTCACTGTTAGTGAGTTCGAGCCTCACATCGGGCTTCGCACTGACAGTGTGGAGCCTGCTTGGGATTCTCTCTCTCCCTCTCTCTGCGTCTCCCCTGCTCATGCTCTCTCTCTCTCTCAAAATGAATAAACTTCTAAAAAATGTAAAAAGAAAGAAGTTACATAAACTTTAAAAAAAAATGTGCCCAGAATGATCCTAATCATAGAGTCTAACATGATTGAGAATAATATTTTGCTTAGTCATTTGTGATGCACAGAATTAACTTACTCATCCACTACTCTTGTGGTTTTAGTCTGCAACACCAGAAGCTATTTATTCCTATGTGTTTTCCCAGCAATTAAAATATGCTGCCATTAGAAATTTAGTGGTGACTATTATTCAGGAAAAAAATGTTATGAATATCTAGACTTTCAGTAAGTGTGAATTACTAATACTGAATCTTATTCATTATCTTTCTTATTTAAAAAAATCATTAGAATAGAAGAATATGACAGTTTTTCATAATATTTATCAGAATCCACAATTAGAACTAATTATGAAAAGAACAGGATAGGCATTAGCCTGAAATGCAAAGAAGTACTTAGATAAATATAATATATCCCTCATTAATACACAATTATTAGAAGCATTAAATCCTGAAATTTATTCTCCTAGCTTTGGAGTCAAAATCCCTCACTGACAAACTTTATATCATTATAGTTTATATATATACATATATATATATATACATATACACACACATACACATATATGCTTACATACACACACACACTACATACGTATCAAAAGCATCCAATTACTTCCTCTGTGAGTTGTGAAAGGGAGGTACTTACAGTTTGCTTAAATTATAATAAACATTGTTTAAAAGCATATGCATATATTTTATTCTCTCTATAGATTATCACAGCTTTATGGTAGAAAGAGAAAGGTTGCTAATGTTCTCATTTTAAAGACAAACTGAGGCTCAAAGAGGTTAGACTCAAAACATAAAGCTAGCTCTCTCTCCCTCTCTCTGCCCCTCTCCCACTAGCACTATCTCTGCCTCCCTGAAAATAAATAAACTTTAAAAAAACAAAACAAAATATTGGGGCTCCTAAGTGGCTCAGTCAGTTAAGCATCCAACTTCGGTTCAGGTTATGATCTCGTGTTTCATGAGTTTGAGCCCTACGTCAGGCTCTGTGCTGACAGCTTAGAGCCTGGAGCCTGCTTCAGATTCTGTGTTTCCCTCTCTCTCTGCCCCTCCACCCCCCTCAAAAATAAACAAACATTAAAAAATTTAAAAACATAAAAAAAAACAAAAACATAAAGCTAGAACTCCAACCAAATTCTTCTAAATTCAGCCTAACATTAGAGTTCTGCCATCCTAGTTAGCATCAAACAGCAGTGAAGAAAAACAGTGAATAAAAAAGCAGTTTTCTTCTTACCAAAGAAATCATAAAGAGAACAACCTAGTCTGTGTCCCTTTAATAGTTAAGAAGGGTCAGAATATAAGAATCCCCTCAAGCCTAGGAGCCCCCAGGCCAGTTATCATTGCATGAAGTCCATTTGCCCAGATGTCCATACACTGTCAATTTCTCTGTGTTGTGACACAAATAAAGTTGAGAAACACTGCCACTGAGAACTCAGGAATACATAGAATGGTCTTAAATATTTTTTTTAATGTAAACTTCAGGGGTACCTGGGTGGCTCAGTCAGTTAAGCGTCTGACTCTTGATTTTGGCTCAGATCATGATCTTGTGGTTTGTGAGATGGGACCCTGCATCAGCCTCCTGCTTGAGAATATTCTCTCTCTCTCCCTCTCTTTCTGCCGCTCCTCTGCTCATGGTGCGCACATATTCTCTCTCTCTCTCAAAACAAATAAACTTAAAGAAAACATGAAGTTCATAAACTATAAAATTATCTACTAAAAAAGGTTACATCGATGATATAGCAGAATCTTGCTTCAAGGTTAACCACTGATGGCAATTCAGAGTATGGTGCAGTGGTTCTCAAGTTTTATCAATTACCAGTCATATAAAAGATAACATTCATATTCACAATGCACTTAATCCAGAGTTTGTCAAAACCTAAATAAATTTTTCAAGTAATTAACACTGGAGTAACTTTTAATCATCAGTTATTTATCCTATCAGTGGCTTATTCTGTTCTGTAGCAGTGAAAGATAGCCCAAGGTCTGCATACAATTTCTAGTGCTAGCTATAGCTACACTATTCCCTTAGCACTCACTTAAGAGAGACAGGAATACAAACGAGTAAGAGTGATGTCACTACGAGATGGCCTTAAATTGTTATAATGTTTAATCATTCACACATTACAATACTTACTATTAGTTTATACAGAACTCATAACCAATTGCAACATGCTTCACAACTGGTAACATTTCCATTGAGAACCCTTCACTTATGTAACATTACCCTTAATCTCATCTCACCAACACCCCGCCAGACATGTGAACTCTTAGTTTATTTCCATTCTAATTACCTTCTAGCTTGTCAATATGAACTCTTAAAAGTTTAAAATTTCACACATATATGCAATTCCTACTTCCCAGCTGAAGTTTTTGCATGTGAACAATTTGGAAGAAATCAGTGCAAAGAAAAGTCCCATTGCAATTTGCAAATCCTGCTTAATCCCTCCAGATGCCACCAAACACTTTAACTGAGTACCATCAGATTTAGTGCTACAAATTCTTATTCTCTGCTACACATCCTTTTCAAAGTGAAACTAACATAATTTATCAGCCCAAAATGCATTGGCCTCTTCCATCCTCCTTGTTTCTGGCACTTCTGCAACATTGAATGGGGGACTTGGAAGTTACTATGTATCCTTCCTTTAGCATTCATTTCTTCCAGACTGATCACATACAATAGAACGGAAGGAAATTTCATTACTAACACTTAATTTCTGTTGAAGTGACTGGGTGTTTATTTTAAACGCCACCACCATATAGAAACCAAATAGAAGTTTATATCTATATAGTGTTTTATGGTAAAATTTATAAAACATTTCGTGTCATTTTGTATCTGACTTTAATAACAATTCTTGAGCTATGCATTGCAAAATTTTACAACTGTGAAAAGTAAAATTAATAGAAGTTAAACGACCAAGTTAACACAAGTAATAAGCAGCAAAGCCAGGACCGAAAGCCATGTTTCAACTCTTAGTCCGGTATCTTTCCATTCCACCAGGAGGTTTAGAAGGTAGATACTGTTTTATCCATAAGGCGATTCCAGAGTTTAGGCTTTTAGAAAATCATGTCATCAAACCCATTTATTTCTGTTCACTTGGAAAGAGAGAGTTACCTATTCACATTCAATCAAACAGTAAGCATTTGTCTGTTTTGAGAGTCCCCACAATTACCTTTCGTAATAACAGGCATACCTTGTTTTATCGTGCTTCGCTTTACTGCACTCACAGATACTGAGTTTTTACAAACTGAAGGTCTGTGGCAACCCTGTGCCAAACAAGTGTATTTGTGCCCTTTTTCCAACAACTTTATATCTTTGTGTCACATTTTGGAAATTCTCATAGTATTTCAAACTTTTCCATTCCTGTTATATTTTTTTACGGCAATCTGTGATCAGTGATCTTTGATGTTACTATAGTCGTCATGCTGGGGCTCCACAAACCTCAGCCATATAAGACAGCAAACTCAACTGAGAAATGCTGAGCATGTTCTGACTGATCTGCCAACCAGCTGTTCCCCCATTTCTCTCCTTATCCTTAGGCCTCCCA
This sequence comes from Lynx rufus, assembly GCF_022079265.1. Taxonomy (NCBI): domain Eukaryota; kingdom Metazoa; phylum Chordata; class Mammalia; order Carnivora; family Felidae; genus Lynx; species Lynx rufus. The sequence continues at coordinate 26,933,341 of NW_025814829.1, read as the reverse complement.
ATTCCCTAAGACACAATATTGAAATCAGGTCAATCAATAACCCCAGAGTGGCCTCTAAGTGTTTTTTTAATGAAAGGGAGGGTCACACGTCTCTCACTTTAAATCAACAGCTAGAAATGATTAAACTGAGTGAAGAGGCGTGTCTAAAGCCAAGAGAGGCTGAAAGCTAGGCCTCCTGAGACAAATAGCAAGTAGTGAATGCAAAAGAGAAGTTTTTTGTTTTTTTGTTTTTTTGGTTTTTTTGCAAAAGAAAAGTTCTTAAAGGAAATTAAAGATGCTACTCCAGTGAACACACAAATGACAAAGCAATACAGCCTTATTGCTGACAGAGAGAAAATTTTAGATCAAACCAGCCACAACATTCCCAGAAGCAAAAGCCTAATCCAGAGCAAGGCCCTAACTTGCTTTAATTCTACGAAGGCTGAGAGAGGTGAGAAGCTATAGAAGAAAAGTCTGAAGCTAGCAGAGGCTGGTTCATAAGGCTTAAGGAAAGAAGCCATCTCCACAACATAAGAGTGCAAGGCGAAGCAGCCAGTGCTGATATAGAAGCTGCAGCAAGTGATCCAGAAGATCCAGCTAAGGTAATTAATGAGGGTGGCTACATTGAACAACAGATTTTCTATGTGGACAAAACCACCATATACTGAAAAAAGATACCTTGAATAGCTGGAGAAGAGACATCAATGTCTACCTTCAAAACTTCACAGGACAGACTGACTCTCTTATTAGGGGCTAATACAGCTGGTGACTTTAAGTTGAAGCCAACAGAATTCATCATTCCAAAAATCCTATGGCCCTTAGGAACAATTCTAAACCTACTCTGCCTGTGCTCTAGAAATGGAACAACAAAGCCTGGATGACAGCACATCTGTTTATAACACAGCTTGCTGAATACTTTAAGCCACTGTTGAGCCCCACTGCTCGGGGAAAAAAAAAAAAAAAAAAAAAAAGATTCCTTCCAAAATACTACTGTTCTCTGACAATGCACCTGGCCACCCAAGAGCTCTGACAAAGATGTACAACAAGATTAGTGTTGTTTTCATGCCTGCAAACACACCATCCCTTCTGCAGCGCATGGATCAAAAAAGTAATTTTGACTTTCAAGTTTTATTATTTAAGAAATATATTTCACAAGGCTTATAGATGTCACATACAGGGATTCCTCTGACCTGGGCAAAGTGGAAATCTTCTGGAACAGATTCACCATTCCAGTTGCCATTAAGGACATTCATGATTCACGAAAAGAGATCAAAATATCAACATTAGCCGGAGTCTGGAAGAAGGTGATTCTAACTCTCATGGATGACACTGAGGAGGTCAAGACTTCAGTGGAGGAAGTAACTGCAGATGTGGTGGAAACAGCAAGAGAACTGGAATTAAAGATAGGACTGAACTGCTGCGATCTCATGATCAAACTTTAATGGGCGAGGAGCTGCTTGTTACGGATCGCAAAGAAAGTGACTTCTTGAGATGTAGAAACTACTCCTGGTAAAGATGCTGTGAAGATTGTTGAAATCACAACAGAGGATTTAGGATATTAGGACATTAGGTTATCAGGACAACAAAGGATATTATGTAACTTAGTTGATAAAGCAGTGACAAGAGGATTCGCTCCAATTTTGAAAGAAGTTCTACTGTAGGTAAAGTGCTATCAAACAGCATCACATGCTACGGAGAAATTGCTGGTGAAAGGAAGAGTCAATCAGTGCAGCAAATGTCCCTCACTTTACTTTAAGAAATTGCCACAGCCACCCCAACCTTCAGCAACCACCACTCTGATCAGTCAGCAGCCATCTAAGCAAGACTGTCCACCAGCAAAAAGAGCATGAAAACCTCAAATGGTGGTTAGCAAGTTTTGACATTTTTTACTTAAGCCATATACATTGGTGTTTTGGACATAATGCTATTTCACACATACCAGAATACAGCCCAGGGTAAACATAACTTTTGCATCCACTGGGAAGCCAAAAATTTCATCTGACTTACTTTATTGTGATAGTTGCTTTTTTATGGTGGTGTAACCAGAACCCACATTATCTCTGAGGTATGCTGTATTCACCCTCCTCTTCTGGCTTGCCTTCCCTCTTCATTAGAAAAACAAAAAAGGTTCAGGGGAGGTGGATGGAAGGATGGGCTAAATGGGTGATGGGCATTAAGGAGGGCATTTGTTGTGATGAGCACTGGGTCTTGCATGTAAGTGATGAATTACTAAATTCTACTCCTGAAACCAATACTACACTGTATGTTAACTAACTTGAATTTAAATGAAATCTTGGAAGAACATGAAAAAAAGTTCAAAGGACACTCTATATCAGAATAATAACTTTTTCCAAGAAATATTTCCTTAAACATTTTTAAACAATAAAGATTTTTTAAAACCAAACAAAAGAAATAATGTAAAAATAATAAGAAAAAAAGCAAAGTATGGTTAAAAGTAAAAGAATAAGCTAAAACAGTTACAAAAATATAAAAACATTAAACGTCTAATGAAAGAAGAGTAAACACCAAACACACCAAAAAGTAAAAGTGAAACAGGCAAAAAATACAAATTCCAAAATTTAACACCTCCATGCAGATGGCATGAGGTGTTGCATACAGATGGCAGGCCTCCATTTGGCCAATTTGTTGATTACAGATGCTAGAAGTAGAAAATGGAGTCTTCAGTCATTCCCTTAGTTGCAGAATATGCAACACTCTTGTCCTTCTGGGTTAAAAATATCTGTGTGGGAGGAAGGTACCTCTTAAAGAGCACTGAGCTCTTGTTTAGTCATCCCTTCCAACCTATAAATCAAGCAAAAGCCGCCCATCATCTATTCTCTTCACCCCTAGCTTTTAAATGTAGAGTTTTAACTCAGAATAAGTATTATCAAGTCCCTTATTAACAATATATAAATTTTTTTTGTGTTCTGATAAAATGAAATTCAGCCATATCTAAAAAGGTAAATTCTAGTCATATTTAAAAGTATGGGTTTTTTTAATGTTTTTATTTATTTTTGAGACAGAGACAGACAGAGCGTGAGCAACGGAGGGGCAGAGAGAGAGAGGGAGACACAGAATCCGAAGCAGGCTCCAGGCTCTGAGCTGTCAGCACAGAGCCCAACGCGGGGCTTAAACTCACAGACTGTGAGATCATGACCTGAGCTGAAGTCGAACGCTTAACCGACTGAGCCACCCAGGCGCCCCAAATTATGTTTTAAAGTAAATATAAATTGTGTATGTTAAATCTGCCATATATATTAAACATAATAGAAATCATATATTTTCAAATAATGAACATACCATAAAAATATAAACTATAAATCACGCTAAATAGAATTTAGTCTTACTGTAACGATTTAGAAGGCAATTCAGAAGTGTTCAATAATTTCATTTTCAATACTTTGAACACCATTTTACAAGTAAGAAAGTAGTAGTATATAAGCTTTAAAGTAGAAAATTTGATATGAGGGCCATCCCTCTTCTTTCCATATCTATCTATTAAAAAAAAAGACTGTTGCCTAGATAATACCTGAGGGAAATGAGTCAAAAAAATTGCCAAAAGGTTTTATAAATTCCCAAATCAAGTAAACTATAAGTAAATGGATTTCATAATAGCTTTATAAAGAATTTAGGACTGGCAGTGCAGAGCTTGGTTGGGATTCTCTCTCTCTCTGCCCCTTCACCCCCCCCCACACACACACAAAAATGAATAAACAGTTATTAAAAAAAAAAAGAAAAATTTTGGATAGGTACATCAGCCTCAAAGGCCAAATTTAGGACCGTAACACATATAAAGTATTGAAGATTCATTTGTTTTCAACTATTAAGCTAAAAATGAAGTAAATATTTACAAATTACGATTCTGAGCTTCAACTAGTGTTCAATTTTAATATTTCCACTTTTTAGACTAAACACTGTCACAAACACAATAGTAACCACTAAGAACTTGGAAACTATTATTTTTGTACATAAAAATTCTCAGCTTACTATTGCTTCAATAACACATTTAAACCTATACACAGTGAACACAACACATAATCTTGATGCAACTATAATGCCCTTATCGTCAATAATTATTCTGTAGATACTCATTACGAAAATCACACTTTTTGTAGCAAAACTACCATCTCAAAATTGAGTTCTCACATTCCCTGTAGTAATAAGAAACAAAATAAAAAGAAGTAACACATCATTCTCTGAAAATCAAATAATTAACCTCATTAATCACTTATAAGTATTAAACAGAAAATACTATTTTAATTTGTATAAAAGAGTAACAGTGACCAAGACCTTGAAAAAAAATTCCCCAAATATTAAACAACTTCCTCTTCAAAAAAAAAAAAAAAAAAAAAACCCACATGTACAACTTCCTCTTCCAAAACATCATATCCAAAATACACTGGAATCTCAAAACAAAAAAACCATTTCAGAATCCTTTCTGAACGGCTTCCACACAAGTTTATCTCATAGCAACTGTACTTTGACCGCACAGACCCTGAGGACATACCGTGTGCCAGTGTATTCAAACACACCTGGACTCATTTGGATTTCACTTCAACCAATGTTTCCTACACACATTCCTAAATGATTTCAAATAATCTCGGATCAAATTAGTAAGGAGGCTAGATTTTACAATCTCCCAGCTGACAAAATTTTAAAGGACAGCTTAATTTTAATGAATGATAAATTTGGATACCACACACAGCCTTATGCTTGGTGCATTTCTGCTACCAAACCAACACATGTTATTTTTGGAATGACTAATTTCTGGACACTTACACATTTGCAGAAGACCATCAGATGCACTAAACTGATAGCTCTACACTTTATTTTCAGATTCAAATGATAAATAAGAAGGAACTGAAAGAGGAAAAGGCTCTATCTGATGTTCACCAGTTCTGCTACTAAGTCACAGAGTTTGTGGTTTATCAACACAGTTCTATCAAAAAAAAACCCCAACTTTTAAATACAGCATATATGGCTTGTGATGTAAAAATCTACAGTCTTTCAAAGTTCTTTTACATTAAAGTTTTTTTTAAGGTTTAAGAAATCTAAAATAGGTTGAAAATACAGCACCACCATTTACTAATTTCATGTTAACAGCGGAGTATAACTTCACAATTATTGGATATCATCCACACAGAAGACACTTTTTCTGCAAATTCACAAGAGATCCAAAGAGGTCTTTATGTTCAAAAACCTAAAATCCAGTGGTTGGCATAAGGCAGGGTGATAAAGATCAAGTTCGAGACAATATAACTGACACAAGACCGGTATCAAAGGGATTATTACTCAGCAACTTCTTTTTATATCTTTTACTCCTGAAGCTTCACTTTTACACATTTCGTCAGTTCAAAGTTGTTATACTTTTAGAGAAGAAATGAATTTAACAATAATTATTAAATTCCCAATACCTTTTACAATTTCCATTCCTTTTCCTTAAAAGCCATTTCAGTACCTTGAAAACAGTAACAATTCAACAAATATTCGTTGAACGCACGCCTTGGGTCAGACCTGTTTTAGGCTGAGTTAACAAAACTAAACCTGGACGACCCCCTGCCAAGGCAGATTACGCTTAACAGAGAGTGCTTCTTGGTCATGTTCATTAGATATAAATGTTTATACCAAAAGCAATATATTCCTTACTCTTAGTTATGCACTTCAGATTTCACATACGAAGTAAAACTACAACCAACTTCAGAAAAAGTCTGGTAACCAACTGAGAGCTGACAAGATAGATTCTGTCTCTCCCTCCATCACCTCAAGGACTATCCTTGACTCACCCCTGTCTCCTCTATCCCACTGTCCCCCCACACACCCCACACAGAGCTGAGATGGGTGCCCTCTTCAGGCTCACTCCTCTACACCGTGCAACCTCTCAAACAGGCCTTCCTATGCTATTACAATCACTGATTTGAAACTTCGCGAATGTCATCTTTTTAACTGCTCTTCACCTGTGCTGGACGCTCAGAAACATTCAATGAATGAACAAAAGAGGGCTGAATGTCTAATAGTAATATGGTGTTTATGCTCTTCTTCTCATCGTCATCTTTTGATGTCTATTAAAAATTAATATCTCAACAACTCTGGTCAAGCCAGAATTAGTTGGGGATTTCCTAAAAGGGTGGCTTTTCAAAATTGCTGAGGAAAATTTCAATGCTATTTTGAAAAGATGACTATTGTATTTGAAAGGCAGCGCAATATCATTGTTGACTCAAGTTCTAGAATAAAAAAAAAAACCAGGTTCAAATACTAACCCCACCTCTTAGAACTGTGTGACCTTGGCAAGCTATCTCACCTTCCATTTCCTCATCTTTATGAAAAGGTTTACAGTCCCTACTTCATATGGTCACCATGAAGATAAGCTAGAAATGTAGGCTCTAAGCACATTTACTGACATAAACACTAAATTGTAATTTTTATTACTATTTCTATGAAACATTTAAATGGAAGCCTAATCAGAAAAAATAAATCAATAAATAAGGCTTTATAATCATATGCTACATACAGCTTTATTTTATTACCTGAAAATTTATAAACAAAAAAATACCTTAATGGAATTCACTGAACAAAGACGTAAATCTACTTACACACTTATCAAAGCTGTTAATCACAAATTACAAATGGAGCGTCAACATAGATGGGGGAAGAGACGGTAAAACCTAACTAGAAACCGACAGAAGTACATTCGATCTTTAGTTCAGAGATCTTTCCACCATAAGCAAACTGCATCTTTTTAATTAATTCGACTTTATAAGGCTTTCTTTAAAATTAAAATGCTCCCTTGAGGGCTGTCTATCAGTTGTTCACACCTCACTGTGAATTACTTTAATCAGATAAATACATAAAGTAACACCAGCTACTTAAAGAAATTGTTATTCGAAGAGTAGTGAGAAGAGGGGTAGCTTTAAAACTAGTGTGCTTGGCATGGAGTAGGCCTGTTTAATGCTCATAGCGAGCATCTTTATGCAGTCACCGGACAGCATGATGACAATGGCACCCGCAAGATGACAGCAGGGGAATTTTAAGGACCATCAAAGCCAACTCTCCTCTACTAGGTGGTATGAGGTGCTCTATAAGGAAACTTCCAGTGTTATTATTCCACTGTTCTCTTCTGCAATATGCCCTAAGACCCCAAGTAGCACCAACTTCCTAAATACTTCTAAAAAAACAAAACAAAAATCAATTGACAAGAACCTGTGGCAAATTCCCACAAAGCAAAAATGACTGAACCACCACAGAACCATGAAACAAGACACCCTTTTCTACAGAGAAAATTAAATCACTACCTGGAATAAATCAACTTATCCTTGATTTATATAAACTAAGAGTCTAACTACACCCAAAATAAATACAAAAAGAAAACCATTCAACTTAACAATATAGGAACACCAGAGTGTTTCAGCGGTTTCTCAAAGCTATCTTTAATGCTTTCTGGCTCAAGTAAAAATATCTTTAAAAAGAATCTCTCCTAGTTTCTCTAATGTTACTTGAGCATAACCCTGAGAGCTTTAAAATGGGGGAAAAAATTCTGAATGTTAAATATTAAGAAGTATTTCCAGGGAAGAAACATTCTTTTGGAACTGATTGAGAACATACTTCACACTCAATGCCTTTGATTTTCATTGTTATTTAAAATAATACTCTGGCTGTCTGCTTAAAGTACCCCAAAAATGCCTACTGCTAAATGTATATTTTAAAAGGTAAATTATTGCCTTGCAATACCTTGCAAATCAAACATAAAGATTTGGTGGCAAAGAAAAGGGGATATTATTTGAGCATAAGAAAACCCTCCAAATGAGAGAGTATCAAGAGAATATGAGGAACATATCAGGTCAAGGAAACAAGACTGTTCCAAGGAAAAAACCCTGAACAAACCTGTGGGGCTGTGGCAACAGAGCAGTGCCCAAGCAACAGTCCCACGGCACACCCCTGTGAAGGAGAGGGCCACCATCCCCCACAGAGAACAGTGGGAAGTCAACATTAAAAACCAAGAAGTGACCTTGGATTGAAGCAGCCAAACTAAAGAATATGTGAACATATCAAAGTACCTAATGAGATATGTCACAATCAAACCATTAAAATCAAACTCTGCAGCACCCCATCAAGGTATCAAGCAACAAATACTGAACGCAGAAAGCCGATGTGCTTTTTACACTTGCAGGCGGCGATGCCAGGAAGCACGTAACGCTCCAAAGCCAAGTATAAAAGTACAGCTATTCTTAAATTTTCTATAATAAAACAAAAAATGGCATACCTCAAAGATATAGTTCTAAAGAACCACATTAAATTTTGTCCCTGGTTAGTAACTATGAGAAAACACTTTTCCTTCAACAATCTACGACGTAAAGGTAATGATACTTCGAGTCACGATGACTCTAAATGATCCCCATGCTAGGTGTGGGGATCCCCATTGGTAGGTGGGATGGGGAATAAAGGGGCTTTAAGGTAGACTCCAAAGCACACGTATATAGCAACTGTCCCAGTAAATCTTGTGATGGGAGAAGAGAGCAAGCAGATGTGGGTCCTGAATGGAAAGAGCTTAAGCACAGAGTATCCCAAAATAAGCCCACTGGTCCAAGATATAGATGGTCATATATTCCTATTGTCCCTGCTTCTGTCATACCAGCACACACTTAAGATCACTTCTACAACAAGCAGCTCTCGGTGAATTAATCTGATCCACATCTATTTGACCAATGGCCAGGTACCATGCTAGGTCCAATTTCTTCTATTCATTCTGCAAATATTCACTTAACATGCCAGATACTGCGCTAGGCTTTTCTCTACGGATACAAATTAATAAGTGATGGCCCAGTTCTTAAACAACTTATTTTAAGCAGAGCAAACAGACACTCAGACCCAACTGTATGTCTATATACTACTATATCAGACATATCTGAAGAACAGTAAGTGCTAAAATACAGGCAGAAGCAAAATGCTATGGATTCTGTGGAAACAGCATCCCTATAGACAAAATTTATCAAATGCAAAAGCAAGCTTAGAAATACCCTTTCTTGTGCAGGGCATGGGGGTTAGTAAGTTAGGATTCTCTGGCCTAAGGTTCTCATTTAAGAACAGAGTAGGAGGCAGTTAAGCTGTTAACACAGCTAGAGATCAGAAAGGTGGATAACTTGATACTGGGTTGGATGGGTCTATAAATAGAAAGTCAGTTAGCAAAGGCAGATTTGTTCCTAACAGAAATTACTGTAGCAAAGGAGAAAGGAATAAAGAAAACAAGATTTGCTAAAGAAATGTGTGAAAACTACTAATAAATAGCTACAGCTGTTACATCAAAGATTCACTGGGGCGGCTGGGTGGCTCAGTTGGTTAAGCATCCCACTTTGGCTCAGGCCATGATCTCACAGTTCGTGGTTTCGAGCCCTATGTCTGGCTCTATGCTGATATCTCAGACCCTGGAGCCTCTTTAGGATTCTGTATCTCCCTGGCTCTCTGCCCCTCCCCCACTCATGCTCTGTCTCTTTCTGTTTCTCAAAAGTAAACTAAACGTTAAAAAAAAAAAAAAAAAGATTCACTAAACACAGAGACATAAATCTCTGGGGGAGGGGGATATCCTGAGCCAGCATCAATAACCACAAAGGAAGAGCTCGGTATTTTTTTTTACGTGGAATTACCCTGGATTCATTAATTTCAGGGAGGACACTGTATTCCTGTTTCAAACATATATATATATATCTGCACCATATATAGATTATACCCTAATATTTCCTTGAATGGTAACAATGAAGCCTCTCCCGACCTGATTTGAGGTTACTACCCAATGAGAGGCAATAGAGCAGATTTTTAAAGTTAGCTTAAATCTATTAAAAAGCAGATTAAAATACACACTCTGGAGCCAGACTACTTTGGGCAAGTTTCTTCATTTCTCTGTGCTTCGGTTTCCCCGTGTGCAAAATGAAGATAAGCATTTCCCTCCCATAGGATGTTCATGAGATTTAAACAGTTAGCACATGCAGAACAGTCAGAATTGAGCCCAGCACAGAGTGCTATGTAAGTGTTAGCAGTCTTGCTGCTGCTGTTGCTGCTACCACTGGAGGTGGAGCTCTCAACAAAATGTAAAAGAGAAAGCTAGAGTACCAAGGCCATTGCCTGGAAGAAAAACCCTAAGAGGAGGCATCTTCAACTCTGTATTGAGGAAGGGTTACTCTTCGGTTCCCTGAAGTCCTGAACCACTTTGGGGAATGCAGGGGCAGTGTGGTAACAACAAATTCTGCTATTAGAATTAAGGAGAGGCCATCACTGCTGGCTGTACTTTGCTGGCTGCTGGGAAACATGAAAGACAGCAAAGAGAGGGGTGACAATAGCAATTCCCTAGGAAATCTACCAGGAAGAGTATTAAGATCTAAATTTTGGCATTTCACTCTTGGATAGTTGCCACAGAAGTTACTAGGGAAGTTGTCCCACCAGGGAAACATCCATGAAAATATGGGCCAACCAGTCCACAAGATACCATCAGAACCAATTCTACTAACACAAGGGGACACAACAGAGAAACACCACCAACTACTCTCGTGACAATTTTTTAATTGGTGGGGCCTCCATATGACACTATTTCCCAGTGTTTTAAATGTGTTGTTGTCAAAAAATCAATGTCATGTCTTTGAAACAAGTCCAAATAGCAATAGATCAGATGAAGATCACCCTTTTATCAGAACTAGCTATATTAAGTTATATTTCAACAACTAGTACCATTTCGAGTAACCAACTAAAACTTAAGTAGTAATTTGTCTCTGAAGATATTTGTGAAGTAAACAAAAGAGAGAATTTAAAACCTCTCTATTAGAAAGTGAACAAGAGAAACATGCCAACTATCTATATGTAATATTATCAATCTTAGCATAAAACAAGTTTACCCTGAGCATAGTATTTTCTATTGGATCAACAGATAATCTTCAAAAAATAAACTAATATTCTGAGAAGTGCAGAGAGCAATTTAATGGATTTCCCAACATCTACTCCTTGCCAGTTGTTTAGTAATAATCAATCATGATAATCTTGCCACTCATCCCTCTACCACTACCCCCACCAATGATTATTTTCCAAATGGTTGGGCCCGTGCCAACTTAGGCCAATGGGATCCAATGTTTTGGAAGTTTCTGGGAAAGAAATGTTCTGGCTCTAAACAGAGTGCCATGAAAAGCCAGTGTCTGTCACCCCCCAAGGTCATAAAAGAGAAAGGAGGATTCCAACTTCTCTTGACAGCCACCCTACAACGAGAAATTTAAATCTTCCAATGATACCAGTTACTATGAGAGGCAGAGCTGAGATGGAGAAAGAACCTGGATCGTTGATGACCTACTTCCAGACTTCCTCTTAAATGAACTATCAAGTTCACTCATTGCCTAAATTGGTTTTATATTTGTGCCCCAAAACATCCTAATTTACACATTTTGTTTTTCAGGCTTTTTACTGTGTAAGAATGTCATCCATGTTCACCAGAAGACTAGCAAGAAAACAAAACAACAACAAAAACTACCCTATTTTAAACAAACTGATGCACCTATCAGATTCATTAAAATAAATAGATTTTATTGACAGTTACATAGGAATATTCCAATAACTCTCTCTAATAATTTCTGGGCATTTTCCCTTTACTATTTATCAATAAAGTAGAAAGTTAATCAAAACATTTAGAAACATCAATCTGACATAAAATTTTAGTTATATAGTAGCATTACTTTTTAAAGCACAAAAAGTGTAACTTGTTAGAACCAAAAATATTCGTCATATTCATACTATTTAAGCCACAATTAAAATAAAGACAGTTACTTATACCTTTAATATAGTTGGCTTCAGCTTTATTAAAAATCTGTAGAGGGGCGCCTGGGTGGCTCAGTCAGTTAAGCATACCGACTTCAGCTCAGGTCATGATCTCACAGTTCATGAGGTGGAGCCCCGTGTAGGGCTCTGTGCTGACAGCTCAGAGCCTGGAGCCTGCTTCAGATTCTGTGTCTCCTCTCTTTCTCTCTCTCTCTCTCTCCCCCTCCCCACTCATGCTCTCTCTGTTTTTAAATAGTACTTAAATAACGTTTTTAAAGTGTTAAAAAAATTTTCTTAAAATCTTTAGAATTTGCTGCCCGTGAGTCATCTTAATGGCATACATGGGTAGAATGGATTAATCGCAACCTACAGAGAGGCTAAAGTGTTCATTTTAGCTATTTGTTATATCCCCAACTTCACTGGGCTGCAGAAACTATTAAAATACAAATGAAGAGGTTTCTAATGAGTAGTGACTTAAACAATAACAACAGTAAAAAGGCAAGAAAGGAATAAAAGAAGGGCAGAAGTAGAAGATAAAAACTGGAATAACTAGTTCCTAAAAAATGGCAAAGAGCAAAGGGAGGAAGGAAGGAGAAGACACTCAGAAGTCCTTATGGAAAGGTCACAATGTCTCCGACACATGATACAGATCGGATGTTATATAAGGCAGATTGATCCTTGTAACAAAATCACTTTAGCATGCATCTAAAATTATAGAGTACTCATGTTTTACAAAGGAATTCAGCCTGTTTTACAAACACATCAGGTGAGCATCACCCACCTTAGCTAATGTTATGGTATAGGTGTTCTGAAGACTTATTCATACCATAAATACACTAAAGAACAGATTTAAATTGGAGCTGAAAAAATAATGCATCCATTTCAGTCTTCAAAGGGAACTTAGCTGTGCCCAGAAAGAACGTAAATAGACCAACTTTAATACACGTAGGAAAGCAAAAGATAACCTTTTTAATTTGAAAAAGCTTCCTACAACCTATGTAGGCTCACTCCTCACCTGGGGACAAACCTGATCACAGCTATAGTTCAAACAGGCCAGAAGTATAGCAGACAGGGCTGGTGGAGTCAGGAACATGTGTGACTTCATACCTAAAATTAGCCAGGTCCATTTCACCACAAGCTGGGTTGGGCTCCTCTATTTTAAGGTGTGCAGCTCCAAATTGCTTAAGAGCATATAATTGCTGGCCAGATTCTGGAGCTAAGAGTGTCAGCAGACCTGCCACCAAGTCTTTAGAGTGGGCAAGCAGTCCACAGGATCCCACACTTAATCATCATGATTTATCTACAATCTAAGTACACTGTAAGTGAAATCACACACTGGAGATATCCATGAAAACATATCACACAAGGGCACGTCAAAAAGGAAGAGAGAGCCCTTCCTCTTTTATACCACACCTCCCCCTGATGCACACATATCACATATGACAAATTGGGGAAAAAAACTGACAAAATTATTTAGAAGTGACAGCTGAAACCATTCCAAGTAATGTCACACTATTATTTACCTCCCTCGGAAAGTGCTTTGCTCCTGGGGTAAATCCCACAGAAGGGGCTACTCAGTCTGCACTCTGCATTCTGGAAACATTAGAAGGGAACTGGTGTGGCTTCCATTGCTCTGGTAGGAGAATTTCCACTAATGTTTACAATAGGGGCTAACTTTTAAAAGACAAATGAAAGAAAACGACAAGCGTGCCTTCCCGCCAAAACTAACCATCATTCTACCAACAAATGGTAAAGCTGAGTTCTATGGCCTTAAGGTACACCTGAAAATTAAGCTGTACAGATAACATTCACGATTCCTACAATCTCATGGCAAAGACCTAGCCATCTATTTTATTAACAGCAGTTTGAGATGCTACATTCAGAACATACAGTTAGTGCCACCATTATCCTGATACTATTATGTTCTGGTAGGCTACCACACTAACGCTTGTTTTGATAGACTCAACTATTTTAAGAATTAACAAAGCACACATACCTTCATTTTCAGAGGCATGACATTTCACTTTCAATACCAAGTCAAAGGTTCTCTCTGGATTTTCCCTAAAAGAAAAAGAAATTTGTGGTATTTATTTTCTATGACAAATAACTAAGCATCTCTGCAGAGTTTATATTTTCTTAACTCAAAAAACTAATCTTGGTCTTGTTGCAATATGTTCCATTAAGCTATATGAGCACAATGTAGAAAATACCAAAGTTTTTTCCCAATTCAGTAATGTTAAAGGCTTAGGAGTTCTGAGACCTGCAGCAAACATTTAACCTCAGCCTGTTTTCTCACCTATAAAGTGCCTTGTTCACTTCGAAGAATAATTGTGAGGATTATATATCAACTAATATATATATATGGAAGTACTTTATAAAGTATTCAGTGCTGTATAAATGTAAAGCACTGACTTTATCTCATTGAATCAAAACTGGAAAGCCAGTACGCTCCTAAGTATCTCTACCTTTTCCTGCCAACAAAGCTGGCCAGCAGGTTCTCAGGCTTTTTTAAAAAGACTTTCAATATAAATGCAAATGATGAATACCTGGTTCCACCTGCCACATTCTAGACCACCACAGAACAGTAATAATGCTCCTTAAATAATGCTCCTTAAATGTGACACTTTGCATATGCTCCTCTTGAGATGTAATTACTGCCAACCATGTTTAAAGTAGCAAACCATACGTAAACTGCAAGGCTAACAACAAAAACCTTGCTTTATGTCGATTATCTTTGGAGAAATCACACATCTGCCTCAATATTAGATTTTCCCACTAGGAACAAAAGGTTGCTTCATTCTGAAGTTATCCACTTCTTTACTAACTTTTCATACACTCAACCTATTCATTAGTTTAATTTCAAAAAGCAAGTTTACATCTAGTGAGACACATTTTCTAACATAGTTCTGTTTTAATGTCTTTCTGCTAGAAGATAAAAGATTAGGCAAAATCTGAGACCACAATGTCCACGTGACCGAAGTGTTAATCTATCTGTTATTCCTGCTAAGGAGACCTTAGTGTCTTTGCACATTGGCTGTTTTTAATATGCACTTCATTCAATAAAGTGATGCCAGTTTTGGCTTCTAAATAAACAAGAACTTTTCTAAACTTATTACAAGAATCTAAAATCACAGGAAGTGACAAGCTATATAAATTAATTTGGAAATATACATATCCTCAGCCCTCCCACTATTAACTAGCCCTCCCACTATTAACTTGTTTCAATGGAAATAATACTTAGGTGACCTCCTCCCTCATAATCCAATTAATGTCATGAAGTATACCTTTTAAATCACTTATGCTGCCCCCACCCATATCAAACACTGAAGAAAATAACTTTAAATCACATAATTTTCCCCTTTTCTTAATATTTTTTTACAATCTCTCTTAGGTGCAAAAAAGTAAATATTGATTCAATTATACTGTGAAATTTTACAAGCCTTCCACACTAATACAAATATAAACAGTACTCATTATTTTAAATTGGGGGGGGAGGGGTGTGAACAGGGAGTAAAGAAGGAAGAAAATCTTTGCAAAGTAACTTTAGGAGGAAAAACAAAAAACAAAAAACCTAAAACTCATACCTCTAAGACCCAAAACAAATCACCACACTTACTCAAATTGCTTTTTTACATAATCAGTGTCCAGATGAAAAACATCCACTGATGTATACTTTAGCATGCACATAAAAATACTATCTAATTGGATACCATTTTGCAAGTATCGTGCATACACCTAGTGCCTACGTAAACAAACATTAGAGGCCAACTGAATAAGAAAAACCGGAGGAAAACCTCTCAGATCAACTGACAACTGCACTTAAAAATGAAACGGTTATCTTCGCCTTAGGAAAATGCTTTGAATATGAATCGCTTAACCTCAAGGCTGACGCCCTCCCGGACACCAGACAACCGACAGTCACGTCTGCCACACTCCGGGAGGAACAAGAAACCCACAGCGGGTGGCGGCAGGAGCCGCCAGGCCTCCTCCAGCACCTAGAGACGCGGGCGTCGCCCCGGCGCTGCGGGCCGCTCACGGAGGAGCCCCGCCGACCCCGCCGGGCCGGGGGCGCGGGGCCGGGCAGGCTTTGCGGCCTAGCGCTGTCCCGCCGGCCGGCCGCGCGCGCGCGCGCGCGCGGGGGCCTGGCCGACGTCGCCGTCTGGGGGGCCGGCCGCCGCGGGGCGCCCCCCGCCCGCCCGCGACCCCCACTCACTTGGTCCTGCAGTCCATGGTTACATGTCGGTGTGGGGCTGTCCGTCCCGCCCCCGCGCCGGCCTGGAAGCCCCCTGCCCGGCGCTCGGAGGGTCGCGCCGCCCCCGCCCACGCCGGCCGCCCCGCGGGGAAGCAGGCAACTCACAGCGGCGGCGGCGGCGGCGGGCCCATGTCGGCGGCGCCCCCGGCGCTTCCCCGCCTCCCACCCCACCCCCCGGAGCCTTTTTGTGACAGCAGCAGCGGCAGCGGTGGCGCGGCCGCCGCCCCCGTCTCCGCCGGCCGCCGCCCCCGCCGCCTCCGAGGCTGGGGCCTCACAGTTCCTGCGACCGGGGCCGCCCGCAGCGGCTCCAGCACCTTCTGCAAACCAGGAAGTCGCCGGGAGGGGGAAGGGGCGCGCGCGGGGGCGGCCTCACCTGGGCCGCGCGGCCCGCGGGCCGGAGCCTGAGGAAGACACGGGGCGGGGTCCCCCCGCGCCCCGAGGGGCCGGAGGGTCGAGGGGAGCGCAAGTGTCTGCCCGGATGACCCACGTACCGCTCTGTAACCGAGCCAGAAACGCAAGGTGTCCCCTGTGTCCTCAGCCCCGGAGCAGCCGACTTCCTTTCTGGGTCCAGTCCAGGCTTCAGGGCTACAGCCCACCTCAAAAGCAAAGTAACCGAAAAAGTACCTCGATTTTGCAGTATTTTCCACACCGCATGCACACGGAATTGGATCACTAATTAATGGGTATTGTTTGTTAGAACCTTCGTCGTTTTAGGCCGTTTCATTTCGTTTCAGGCTGCACATTCGGAGCTCGAGTTGATGCTCCTGGCTCCTGCCTCACTCCAGCTGTGTCCCGTTACTGCTCTCTGAAATCCAGAGCCGCCCCCCTCCTGATTCAGGAATGTTCAGACATGTGCACCTGCTAAATAGCCTTGTCAAGTAGCAAAATGGTAGTGCTCCACTCGCCTGCACATATGGAAGCCAGACGTTCTTATGCCACAGGACTGCAGCATACCAAAGGATTGACTTTGGACACATTCTCCAAGCGGCAGGCCTCACAGAACTGCAGTCTAGGAAGCTCAGAGAGGGCCCAACTGAGGGTGAGAGGGGCTGATACATAAAAAACTAAGATTTACAGGGCACCGAAGTACCTGTTAAGCAGGTTATATGCATCGCCACAGTACTTGCCAGAACTCTGTGTGATAGATAACTTGCATCAGCATTTTGCAGGTTGATAAACAGGCCAAGCTAATCCAGTGGGCAATGGCAAAGCTGGATTTCAGAACAGGTCTACTTGATGCTGATATTTACTGCTACCATGTACTGGCTCTCTGTGTTCTTCTGCCTTCTATCTAGAATCAACTGGGAAGAGATCTAGAAAAAGTTTTCTTATGCACACTTAAAAGAGTGTACAGGATTGGACTCCCACACAGATCTTCTGGAGAAGGCTTCTTCCATTAACGTTACCACCTTACACGTGGCCACAGTGTTTTTCATCCAAATGGGGGTTGTTTCAGACTTTATTCATGCAAAAGGTAAGATGATGAGAGGAAATCAAGTGTGGTATGAATAGGGTGTGAGTCATGAGACATAAAAGTCATACAATGAGTTTTGGGAATTAATTCGGAAGCCAAAACCTAACATTAAACACAGTTACTCAGATCTTAAATGTTCTTGCCAAAATATGTGTTACTTGGTCAACAAAGTGAAATATATTTCATAGCCACAGACCTAATAGTCAAAAATAAGGTCAGGACATAAAAGGGAAACAAAAAAAAATAGATTTAAACATGAGGTACCATCATAGCTTGACTTGGGGTGAGACACTTCAGTTTCTCAGTTCCTACATTTGTAAAATGGGAATTATTACTTGTATATCACATGAACAACGTGATATTCAAGTTAAAAAGCATTACACATTTGTGTGATCTTTTAAGAAATTATTCTGTGGATTTCAGTTTCAAAATTAGACAATCTATCTATACCACATATTTTTTTCCCAAATGAAGCTTTTTCCTACCTAAAAAAGTTACCATAGTCCAAAGCCTTGAAAAAAAATTCTGCAAACTGAAAACCACTTATGCTCCAAATGTTACCAAATTTCTCAAACTTCTTCTTTCATTATAATTCATTCTTTTCCCAAACAAACAAACAAACAAACCCTACCTGGAATGCCTACATCAGGAGTTTTTAATTAGTGGTAAGGAAATATTAATACAATTGTTTTCCCTATCCATTTATTGGGATTTAAGTGACAGTGGTACCCCTGCATAATATAAAATTGCTATTTTTTTTCAATTTATCTTAAGTATTTATGAAGGGAAGACACTGCATATGCACACACAAAGCAAATCTTTTTAAACCAGCTTTTAGGCTGACCATGATGAGGCGATTTATCTATTCTGATATTACTGAGGTAAAAGGATAGAAACACAGATGGACACAATTTGCACAATTTGTTAAAAATTATAGTAAAAGGAAAAGTTTTATACACTTATTTTGGTGATATGTTTATTGAAGCCAGTCGTATAATTTTAGTAATACTCATTTCATATGGAACTTCTGATATGACAGAGTCAAGGTGATATATCTTCACAAGATCATATTTCAGCGATAATATTTCCTACTTAGCAACTGATATTAACGTTTTTCAGGACCACAGTTGTCAAAGAACATTGTCTATATTGGTGCCAGAGAACACAGTCTATAAACTATTAGTCTTTTTTAATATTTTAAGCTTATTTTAAATTGTTTGCCTGTGTTTATAAGAAGTATATATTCAGCAGTTCTTGGGCAAGGTATTTCAAAAATGTGCCTCCTTGATCAGATCTCGCCTATGGTTTTGCCATAGCTTGCCTATCCCAAATTGCAATATCTGTTATTCCCAAATAAACTTATTTTTGCTGGTAAAAATCTGACAGTTTTATTTTTAAGGTGAATATTACTTTGTGATCAGAAGTGGGATCCGGAGAAGACCCCCAGCAACTCTCAGGCGGGTGAGCAAACAGATGCTACAGAGCCAATGGAGTTCGCCGCTTAGTTGCCAACCCTGGAGTTTGAGGGTAAGTTTTTTTCCTGCATTTAGAGCTCTACTGTCTTTGTGTTTCGGCTCTCCCGACTTTACTCGGGTTCTGTTTTGAAGGCCTATCCTTCCTGGGAGTACTTGTCTGTTCTTTGGTCTGACTCCTTCTTAGAAGCAGGTTGTTTCTAGTGGAACTGTGCCTGTTGGAAGCGTGTTGGCCTTCAATCCAATTCCTTTTCAGAACCAGACTGTTGGTAGTGGAACTGTTCTGGCCTTTGGTCTGATTCCTTCTGGAACCAGGACGTTCCTGTTGAAACTGTGCTGTTTAGGAATTTTTCTCTTAGCTCTAGGAAAAAAAACCTCTAAGAAATGGGATCGCCGTCATCAAAATGCTTTGACAGTAGCGGTTCCCCCCACTACTAGGACTCTGGTGGTTTTATGTTTAAAAACTATGATCCTTCCTCATATGCATTTCTAGACTAAATGGATCAACTTAACCAAAAGAAATTTGGAACTTCATTTTGGGGAATTTTCAATCTCCCCAAACTTATTTGTTTCTCTCAAAATTAAATTAGAAGGCTGCAGCTCCTAAAAAATAAAACAAAAAAGCACCAACCAACCAACAAACAAAAGGCCTCGATCAAGTATTATGGTCATATTATTGATCTCTTCTATTACCATGATTGTGTTGTTGGTATCTTCTGTTACTATATTTGCATCTGCTCGATAATTCATTCATGGAAGAGATGAGTTAAAATTTCCTAGTATGTTGGTAGGTTTGTCTGTCTCAGCTTATAATTCTGTCAATTTTTGCTTTATATAGTTGGGGAGGGTGTTATAATATGCAAACCGGTTTATAATTATTTTATTTGCCTGGTAAATTTACCATTACGTTGTGACCTTCTTTAATTTTAGTAATGCTTTTGCCTTAGCATTTAAATGGCTTTCTTTTTTTAAAAAAAATTTATTTTTTAGTTTTTATATTGAGGGAGTACATGCACATACATGCATGAGCAGGGGAAGGGCAGAGAGAGAGAGATGGAGAGAGAGAATCCCAGGCAGATTCCACGCTGTCAGTACAGAACCCGACACGGGGCTTGATCCTACAAACCATGAGATCACAACCTGAGCCGAAAACAAGAGTCAGATGCTTACCTGACTGAGCCACCCAGACACCCCTAAATCACTTTCTTCTGATTAGTATTTGCCTAGTATTATTATAACTCTTTTCATCAGATTATATTAAAACTTTCTAAGTCATTATGTTTCAGATTTATCTAATTCATGTTAATTTTGACTTTTAGTCTACTCTAATAATGATTGAATCTTAGACCAAGCATTTAAACCGTTCCATGCTTTATAATTGCTGATATATTGAAATTTACTTTTGCCATCTAATGTGCTCCCCATTTATATTTTTCTGACCTATATATTTTTTTCACCATTGCCTTCTTTGAGATTATTGATTGTTTTTTGGTTTTGTTTATGCTTCTACTTCTCTTCCTAGATTCTAGTTTGGAAGTTATGTACTCTATTCCTGTTCACTTAGTGGTTATCCTAATTTTAACAGGTAAATTTTAACTCGTTAAATTCTGAGTTTATATCCATCTACCTTCTGCCAGATACTACAAGGACCTTTAAAAGATCCTTAAAACTGACTTTCATCAGTGATGGAAAATTCTGAACTCCATTCTTTCTCCCCTTTCCTTCTGGGACTCTGTATACACATTCTCATTTGCTCTCCATATCTCTTAACATTTCTTTCATAGTTTCTTTTTTCTTATCTTTCTAAGCCAAATTCTGGATAATTTTGCAGACATCCTACTGTTCATTAATTCTTTCTCTGGCTTTGTCTCATCTTCTGTTAAAGCTTTTTAGTTTTTAGTGTATCTTACTTTCATTTCTAAAGTTCTGCTTGGTTATTTTAAATCTGCTTTCTCTTCATTCATATTTTAAGCCTTTGCTTAATTTCTTAAAATATATTTAGCATACATATTTTAGATTCTATTTCTGATAATTCCAATTGCTGAAGCACTTGTGAGTCTGATTCTACTATCTGATTTTCTTCTAGCCGATACTTATGGTGTCTTGTTTTTTCTATGTGTGATGATTTATTTTTATGCTACCTGATCCTTGGAGTTTTATATGTGGAAATGTAGTGAGATCTGAAAAGAAGAGTTCTCTGGAAAGAATATTTGTTTATCTTTGGGTATATATCTGGGGGGTTACTATCCATTCAGGACCCTTTCATACTAAATTCTCAACTTGAAATTTTTCAGACCACCATGGGAGATCTGGCTTATATTTATGAATCTTTAAGGAGGATTTCTGCCCCACCCTACCTCCACATCTGCTCCAGTGTTTGAGACAATCA
The DNA here is from genome assembly GCF_022079265.1 of Lynx rufus. Lineage (NCBI taxonomy): Eukaryota > Metazoa > Chordata > Mammalia > Carnivora > Felidae > Lynx > Lynx rufus. The sequence continues at coordinate 26,911,994 of NW_025814829.1, read as the reverse complement.
GTTTCCCTTGAATTCCTTTGGAATGCCAGGTTATGAGGGGTATCCTATTGGACTCCCCACGTTAGGAAGGTACTCAAGCTCCATGAGGCTATAACAAGTGCTCAAAGCTCATCTAGCTTAACAAATACCTTCAAGATGAACAGTGGCTCTGGTGGCTACTTTTACACATTACCAACCTGCACCCCCCACCACCACTACCAAGTATTCCTTACTTCCTTGACTATTCTTGAATGCATTTGATCATTGCATTCTACTCTGACAGCTCCTTACCTTTTGGAGTATGGAAAGAGAAACAATGTTGTAAACTCTAGAATGGTATTTTTGATATAATACTGTTAAAGAACTTGAACTTCAGTATAACTTAACTAGACTTATGCAGACTGTGATCTTTACCAATTTATATCAAGGTTTTGAGTTCCAAACAATTAACTTACAAATGAACTTTTAGACACAATCCTCTCATGAGTTATAATCAGCATGTATCCAAGTCAGACACTGCGTACACTCTAACTCTGTGTTGCCTCCTATTATTGGTCTTAGGTGAAATTTGTTAATAGTATCACCATCTGCATTTATTATGGGATACAAGTCCTTTATATAAAGTATTTAGAAAGTCAAATTTCTTGAAGTCCTTAGAAAATCATCTTGAAAATATTTTAGCAGAAACTGCTTTTTTATATCAACTGAGATAATGTTAAGAAGAACATTCTCCAAGTATATTACTCTTTTTATACTTAGCAACATCATGAATTTGAATCTGAAAGTGAAGTTCTCTTTCAAAATGACATATACTACTTTTAAAACAGAGAGACAGTAGAAGAGAAGATTTGGGATTTCCAGGAAGTATGCTTCCCCTGTTGCTTTCACAACTCATGGCCTGTAAAGTTAGTGTTCAGTGTTCATTTGAAAGCCAACTCTAAGAAAAAAAATGTTATTTTCCAGTTTTGGAGACAAAAAGGCTCAGATTATTCTTAACATCTTTATTACCAAATCTGAACATATCCAAATATTTATAAAATGCAAGTGGGGAATGATATTTGTTTCTTTTGCTGCTAAACTATTAGTGAAAAAGATAGTAAAATTCTCAAAAATGACACAGCAAAGATACTCTCTTCCCTCCATATTTCAGGTGATTTGCCCAAAATTATAGAATCAAATTTTCTTACCTCTGACCAGCTCTTGCTAGTTCATCCTTATCTTTATCTTGGCATCTGCCAGACATTGGAAAACTTAAAACAGTCTTTGGAGTTAAGAAAAAGGAATATTTGAAGCAGAGTATCACCACCAGACTGTAATCAGAGAAGACAGATTTTTTTCATGGACTCTTTGAGGAGCCTCATTTGGGTTACAAGAAACAGAGCAATGTTTGTGTAACGCTGTGGCAGTGCCTGGGAAAGAATCTCCTAACTCCACCTACCAGACACTCCACATAAATAAAAACATCTTTATCATATGGCTATTCCACTCACACCCATTTAATACTCTCAGGAGAATGCATAATCACACCAATGAGCCACGACATTAGAATTTCGTGGAAGGAAACATATAGGGGCATCCAATATGACATTAATAGTCCAACAAAATTAATAACCCTTATAAGCAACTCTAATTCTGATATAAATAGAGAAATGATCAAAATAAATTCCTGTAATAAAAAAATTCTTATATGCCAAGTTCCACTTTCATAAAATATAAGAAAATAACAAAGTAAATATTACATGCACTTAAATCTGGTCACTTCTAGGGGGAAAAAGAAAGACACTACATGCCAGCATTGAACTCAAATACCAGGTAAAATCATACAGTTCCACAGCAGAAGATCCTTAGAGTGATAAACAGAGGTTCAAAACTTCAAAATATTTGACCACCTCCCCTTTTTTATTGTTTCAAGCAAAGCCAAAATAAAAATAAACAGGGACTGAGAAGTCTCCTGGGCTTCAAAAGTATGGATGTCATCTTTTCTCTCTGCTGTTGTCTCTGATGTCACACCCAAGACATAGGCAAGTATTTCTGAAGAAGACCTCTGCTTGTAATCTTTTCTGAGAGAGAAGGAGGAGCAGAATGAAACTGATAAAGGTCTTCTTAGTTTGTTGGGGATTTGCTTCCTTTGTAACAAGGACTCAGTCTCACCTGCCATTCTTCATTCACTATGTGTAATTCCAGGAGTCTTCTCCTGGCAGTCAGGATAGCTGCACTTGGCTGGAGTGGGATGGTGGCATCTGGACTCATGACTCAGCCTGATAGTCTGTTTGTGACTGAGTGGAATCCTCACATCAGGATGGACTGACCACTCTTTCTATCTACTATACGGCCACTCCCTGGGTCTTTACTTCCTGCCAGGTTGAATTGTGGATCAGGAACATACAACATTAGTGTGTGCACTGTGCATGGTAATTACAATGTGTTCTCACAGTGGTTGCTTTAGAAGACTACCAAGTAAGTGCTACTAATTCCTATTCAGTGATGACACGAGACCATTGATTACCATGCAACCCATTTATTTCTGTACATTTTTCTAACACAAACATGTTGCTCTTCCCCTTTAAATAAGCAGGTATGAATTCTTAAGTAATACATGCACAAATTCATGAGGAGAGGTCTAATATTAGAATCAGGAGGAAGGTTTTCAATCAAGTGGCCTACTATTGAGTTCAAAGCAATTCACTCCAGCAAGCCAGCTGGCAAAACTACTTCCAGTTTGTGAAAGAGAAAAAAATTTCTTAACATTTGAGTCACTGCACTATTTCATGCGCAAGGACTTCATGTACATACCAGAAAGGCAAGCCTTACCACATTTGCATGTATCCTTTTATAGTTGTTGTGGTTTTGCCAAGTGCTTTATGATCGCTTTTTATTAGCTAGGGCTCTCAATAGTCCTGTGAGGTATAGATTAGTAGGTAAAACAGGTATGATGCATGATGAAGCAGGAAGTGAACTCCCTAGAGACATTTTATTCCAAGAACGCCTGTGTGGAAGAATGCACTTTCCCCTGTTTGCCAGAGGCACCAGGAAATAAAGTTGGCCTGCAAAATACTACTGAGCCATTTTCAAAAGCCATTTTCTTCATAAAGCACATGTCTATCTCTTTTCTCTCTCGCTCTCTCTCACTCACTCACTTGCAAAATAAAACTAGGTTTATATTTCAATTCAAACGTATTATCATGTGGCATCTCCCTCATTGATATCTTTACCCAAGTTACAAGCAGTATTAAATGCTTTAGAAGTCATATCTTTTTTGAAAAGTCCTTTGTACAAGTTGTAGGATATATAAAAGCATTTATGTAACAAACTAAAACAGTTTGTTATATAAAACTAAAAGAAACTAGAAAAATATTGTTCTTCATTTTACAAATAATGAAAGCTAAAGTTGAAAAAAACTTTAACATAATTAGTCCATAGACAAACTATCTTTGGGGAAAGACAGTCTGGAAATCGGATTTTCTGGTTCTCAAAGATGAAAAAGCCAAACTAAAGTATAATTCTCTATGAATATTCATAAAGATAGATATTTTATGATTCTTGTTATCTTATGCCATATATTTGCGAAGTTAATCTCCATTCGACTTAGAATTTTTAACCTATTACATTAAAATTACATATTAGGGAAAAAATATGTGGTAGGAATTTTCTATGCAAATGGGGGCCTAGAAAAAAAAAGAGACCAATGAACATAAACTGTCTACATCATCAAGCTGCATGTTATAAGAAATGGATGCTAGAAACAGCTGCCTGGGTAGATCTGAATTAGCAATTACCTTATGATGGGTTCAATCACTTGCCCTTGAACCGGTGTTTAAATCTTATCATCTTTTGTGTACCCATTGTGCCTCCTCTGGCTCCGAGAGATGCTGTCTTCTGCTGTATAGTTGCCATTGCCCTGTCCAGATCTAGCCCTCTTCCTTTCAATGCACAAGGCCTCCAAAGATGCTTTCCTTTTGCTTCAAGCTTATACTTTTCCCACATTTCCAGAAAACTGGGTCTTGGCTCCCAAACTGACTTAGTTGGAGTACCTGATACATATCCTCTAGCTATTTATAAAAACTAGTACTTACTACTCTTTGGAGAGGTTCCGTTTCTTTGCCCAAAAACTCCTATCCTGTGAACCTTCACTATTACCATCATAATATTCAGGAAGACACTCCACTTCTGGGGGTATGTTTTCATCCCACCTATAAATAGAGATTACTGGCATGCTGGGAGCCCAGTGATAGGTTAAACTTTTCTGACTCAGGTTATCAGCTGCATTGTCTTCTCTGGGCTTGCTTTAATGCTGCATTGCCCCAGAAGTCCCTAAGCAAAGGTTTTTCCTCTCATTTTTATAGAGTCCTATTATTTTGGTAATATGTACCAAAAAGTCTAAAACACGTAGTAAGAAAAAGCATGCAAAAATTCATCCAAGAAAAGAAGAGAGCCAGATGCTTGCTGTCACCAGGAAGGTATTAAGATGCTCTCTGGTTACCTCACAATCTGTGACACTGATTCAGGGGCCCAAAGGAGGATCCTGGCAGCCTAATGAGGCCAGAAAAGGATCCACAGATTCACTGAAGTGACTTTTAAGAGCACCCCAACATGTCCTGAAATCAAACCTGAAGTCCTGTGAACATATGGTTAAAAGTCCCCTCACTGTAATGGATGCACCTGGTTACAAACAATTCCTGCAAGAAACCCAGAGTAGATTAGAGCTCAGTTTCCGTTGACTTACTCATAATGTCCTAGACTCACACATGTGCTAATTAATGTATTAGGACTGAAGCTTCTTAGACTAAGATTCTCTATTTAGTTTGCTTGGCAAGCATAGAATCAAGTTTAAGTGGTAAGTTTATACACACAGTATTAATTGCTACCAAATATTAAGGCACGTTACATAAGACTCAAGTCACCTATGAAAGAAGGCAGCAATATTTCAATGGCAACGTCAATATCTCTGTTCCCACCTTTTAGTGAGGGAATTCAAAGCATAAAAATAAAATGGTGAAATGTCAAAAAGTCTCTAATAACAAGTTAAACTATTCCCACACACCTTACCTCCACATTATGCTGCAGTGCCTCCTTGAAATCCCTCTCAGGAAAGGCCATGATATAAATTCAATTTTCTCTCCCAAACTTAATCATGCTGGAATCTAAATATATATAAATCTGGTCTTTCTAGGCCCCAATTACTGGTGTCCCTGATTTCCCAGACCAGCCAGAATGTATCAGCCAGAAAGTTTGAGAAGAAAGAATATGAAAGAATATGATGCCATGAGGGAACAAGAGTGGCAGTTTACAGTTAATATTGTGCTCACTGCTACTTTTAGTGAGAACTGCCAAGCACATTGAAATAAGATTTTGATTTTGATTTCGAGATCCTTGTAGAGAAACACAAGAACATCTCTTGTGATACAAGTGTTTTATTCAATGGTTTATAGGGGTTTAATTTTTTTTCTCATTTATTTTTTCTTCTCTTTTCATAAAGAAATATAGTAAGGGTCAGTTTTAATTTACTACTGTGCCCTAGTATAATTTTCAGCAATGCTCCTTTTTAGTCCAAAAACTGTCACAAGTTTTATATGATATGATAAGTTTTGTGGTCTTCTTGAGTATAGTTGCCTATTATTTGAGAACTGAGAAAGAAAAAAAAGGAAAGAGGGAAATATGTGTCAAGAGATTTATTACATATTTGAATACATTTTTCAATTCATCCTCACAATCACTGAGGGAGGCCAAGTGTTTCTCCCTCTCTTACAGATAAGACTTAGAAAGATAACTCTCCCAAAGTTATATAAGTAGGCTTCAAACCCAAGTCTCCTGGATCTTCAGCCATTAAAGCACAGGATGTTACTAGGTGAAGCATAGTTAGACTAAATAAGCAAGTCGGATGGTAGTAAAAATTAAGAAACAAATTACTTACATTCCTCAAAACTAACCAGCTCTCTATGAGCTGTCCTGCCAGGATGCCTGCTATGTAGAGAGCCATAGGACTCCTAGCCCACACAGCCACAACTCCAAACAGCCAGCAAAAGTCACCAGTTATATATAGTCTACATAAGAAATGATCATATGCAAGACCATGTCTTCAAGTTTAGAAGTAGTTGTTCCACATAATTCATAGAAACAAACACAGAAAGTCAAGCAAAATGGGGAGACAAAGGAATATGTTCCAAAAGAAAGAAAAGACAAAAGTTCAGAAAAAGAACTAAAGGAAATGAAGATAACCAATATGCCTGAGAAAGAATTTAAAGTAATGACCGTAATCTCACGTGGCTAGAAAGAAAAGTGGAAGAACTCAGTAAGACCTTCGATAAAGAGGTAGAAAAAAATAACCAATCAGAATTGAAGGATACAATAATTGAAATAAAAAATACACTAGAAGGAATCAACAGATTAGCAAATGCAGAGGAATGGATCAGTGATCTGGAAGACAGGGTAATGGAAAGCACTCAAGCTGAACAACAAAAAGAAAAGAATTTTTTAAATGAGGATAGGTTAAGGGCTCTCTTGGACAACATCAAGTGAACAAACATTGATGTTATAGGGCAAGAAGAAGAGGAGAGGAGGAGAAGAGGAAGATGAAAACAACAAGGAGAGGGAGAGGAAGAAAGACAAAGGGGCAGACAACTTTTGTGAAAAAATGATAGCTGAAAACTTTCCTAACTTAGGGAACGAAATATACATCCAGGTTCAGGAAGCATAGAGTTTCACACAAGATAAACCCAAGGAGGTCTACACCATGACGCATAATTAAAATGTCAAAGGCTAAAGATAAAGACAGAATTTTAAAAGCAGGAAGAGAGAAGCAAAAAGTTACCTATAAGGGAAACCCTATAAGGCTGTCAGCTCATTTTTCAGCAGAAACTTTTCAGGCCAGAAGGCAGTGGTATGATATATTCAAAGTTCTGAAAGGAAAAACCCTACAACCAAGAATTCTCTACCCAGCAAGATTATCATTCATATTTAAAGGAGAGATAAGGAGGGGCACCTGGGTGGCTCAGTTGGTTGAATAGATGACTTTGGCTGAGGTCATGATCTCATGGTTCCTGAGTTCAAGCCTCTCACCAGACTCTGCTGTCAGCACAGAGCTCACTTAGGATCCTCTGTCCCTCTCTATCTCTGCCCCTCCCCTGCTCACACTATCTCTCTCAAAAAGAAATAAATATTTAAAAAAAAATTTTTTTTTAAAGGAGAGATAAAGAGTTTCCCAGACAAACAGAAGTTAAAGCAGTTTATCATCACTAAACCAACCTTACAAAAAATGTTAATGGGACTTCTTTAAGTGGAATAGAAATAGTCATAATTAGACATAAGAAAATTATGACTAAAAAGATGTAAAATATGACAGAATATTCATGAAATGTGGGAGAGGGAATACAAAAAAGAAAGATTTTTTTTAAAAGAATGTGTTTCAACTTAAATGACTGTCAAATTAACATAGACTGCTATATATATGTATTATATATGAACCTCCTGTCATGGTAACCACAAACCCAAAACCTATGATATATATACAAAAAGCAAAGATATACCACAAAGCTGTAGTAATCAAAACAGCATGGTACGGCCACAAAAATAGACACATAGATCAATAGAACAGAATAAAAAGTCCAGAAATAAACCCATACTTATACGGTCAATTAATCTACAACAAAGGAAGCAAGAATTTACAATGGAGAAATGACAGTCTCTTCAATAAATGCTGCTGGGAAAACTGGAGAGCTACATGCAAAAGAATGAAACTGGACCACTGTCTAACACCATAACTCAAAAATAAACTCAAAATGGATAAGAGACCTAAATGTGAGACCCGAACCCATAAAAATTCTAGCAAAGAACACAGGCAGCAATTTCTCTAACACCAGACATAGAAACATTTTCTAAGTCTAGAAAACATTTTCTAGATAGGTCTTCTGAGGCAAGAGAAATAAAAGCAAAAATAAACTATGGAGACTACAACAAAATAAGAAGCTTTTGCACAGCAAAGGAAAACATCAACAAAACAAAAAGGCAACCTATTAATTGAGAGAAAATTGTTACAAATGATACATTTGATTAGGGGTTAGTATCCAAAATGTATAAAAATCTTATACAACTCAACACTAAAAAAAAAAAAAATCTGATTAAGTAATGGGCAGAGGACTTGAATAGACATTTTTCCAAAGAAGACTTACAGATGGCCCACAGACACATGAAAAGGTGCTCACCATTACTAATCATCAGGGAAATGCAAATCAAAACCACAATGAAATATTACCCTACACCTGTCAGAATAGCTAAAATCAAAAAGACAAGAAATAACAAGTGTTGGCGAGGATGTGGAGAAACAGGAGCCTTCATACACTGTTAGTGGGAATGTAAATTGTAAAAACACTATGAAAAACAGTATAGAGGTTCTTCATAACGTTAAAAATAGAAATACTATATGATCCAGTAATTCCACTCCTGGATATTTACCTAAAGAAAATGAAAACACTAATTCAAAAAGATATATGCACCCCTATGTTTATTGCAACATTTATAATTGCCAAGATATGGAAGCAACCCAAATGTCCCTCAACAGATGAATGAATAAAGAAGATGTGTACACACACACACACACACACACACACGCACATACACACACAATGGAGTATTACTCAGCCATAAAAAGGATGAGATCTTGCCGTTTTCAACAACATGGATGGAACCAGAGGGTATGATGCTAAGTGAAATATGGCAGGCTGAGAAAGACAAATATCATATGTGGAAATCAATAAACAAAAAGCAGTATCAGACCTTTAAATACAGGGAACAAACTGATGGTTGACGGAGGAGGGGGACTGTGCAGGGACAGGCAAAATGGGTGAAGGGAAATGGGAGATACAGGCTTCCAGCAACAGAATGAATAAGTTGTAGGAATAAAAGGCACAAACAACATAGTCAAAGATATTGTAATAGTGATGTATGGTGACAGATGGTAGCTATACTTGTGGTGAGCATAGCATATGGTATAGAGAGGTTGAATCACTATGTTGTACACCTGAAACCAATGTAACATTGTGTGTCAATTATGCTCAAATGAAAATTAAAAACCAACTAATCACCACTCTACATTTCATAACCGTGTTTTAAACAGAACACCCAGCAGCTCAGCTATTCCCCATTAGCTTCTTTAAAAGTATCCACAGCACACCTGTTGCAGGCACAAAACATTGAGACTCAAATTAATTCCCAAACAATAGTGCCATCTGTCACTGTCCCAAAGCAACATTTCTCCTCCCATAATATCAGCCTGGTACTTACAGCCTGTCACTTGCTGTGAGAGTCACACCTTACTTTGGCTTCTAACGTGGGGTGTAAGAAGTGTCAGCCTCCTTTTCCTTCCAGCTTTTATGCCAGTGTATCCATCCCATCTGGAAGACACTTTGTCTCCCTGCTAACTGTCCCTCAAGGTCTAGTCCAGGTCCTGCCTCCTTCCTAAAAACTCCTTTTGCTGGTTTTGGTTCATAATAACATTTCCCCTTTGTGTTTCCAAGGCACTTTTAGACAATTTCCAGCTGTTTGATGTTTGACTGCTCTTTGCTTTAAACACATACATAATTTAAGTTCTTCCAATTGTAAATACTTTAAAGCAGAAACTATCATTTCTGCTGTGTGTGTTTGTGTGTGTGTGTATGTGTGCATCCCCTCTGTAATATCCCACATTATTTGGGGGCCATTTGGTATTTAATAAGTATTTACTGATTGATTAATGCAATGATGGAGTGACCACCATGTAAAGAAGAAAAGAATATTATTGTTATAATATATAGCATATTGTATAGCATATTATTGTTATTCCGGAAGTCTTAAGACTTTGGATTTTACTACTTTCAGGATGCATCCATCTCTAAAACTTTATTGTTTCCCTAAGATTTTGAGTACAAAAAGACAATTGGTTCAATATATAAAATTATGCTTAAAAGAATAAAAAAGATAAAAGAGGAAATGAAAAACTATATCTAACATTAATATTAACTGAATAAGAATCTTCTGTAAAAAGTTGATTCTTGGGGCGCCTGGGTGGCACAGTCGGTTAAGTGTCCGACTTCAGCCAGGTCACGATCTCGCGGTCCGTGAGTTCGAGCCCCGCGTCGGGCTCTGGGCTGATGGCTCAGAGCCTGGAGCCTGTTTCCGATTCTGTGTCTCCCTCTCTCTCTGCCCCTCGCCCGTTCATGCTCTGTCTCTCTCTGTCCCAAAAATAAATAAACGTTGAAAAAAAAAAAGTTGATTCTTTTTTTTTAATGTTCATTCATTTTTGAGAGAGAGTGTGTGTGTGTGTGTGTGTGCGCATGCGGGGAGGGGCAGAGAGAGGGGGATAGAGGATTTGAAGCTCTTCACTGACAGCAGTGAGCCTATGTGGGGCTCAAACTCAGGAACCTTGAAGTCATGACCTGAGCTGAAGTCGGACACTTAACTGCCTGAGCCACCCAGGTGCCCCTTTCTGTAAAAGGTTTAAATGACTTTGATTATAAGTGCTTGATACTTTTATTACTCTAATAACATGAAGGAGGGAAGGAAAAAAGAGGCGCTCCCCTCAGCAAGTAATAGATTTTCCCTCAGAGGTATCAGATTTAATCTAACCTTATCTAATATAAGACTCGGTACCTCCCAGACTCTCCTGCTTCTCCTCTCCCTCACATTTTACTAAACCTAGTTACTATTTTATTCATTCATCTATTCAACAATATTTTGAGTACTTCTTTTTCTAGCTTGTAGGCGTTGAAAGACAATATTGACAAGACTTAGCGTCTGTTTTTGAGAACAATTGCATGTAGTTTGAAAAACGTGTTTTCTGCATTTCCATACACCAGTGAACAAATTGGAAGCCCCTCACGATTGTGGATCATCCTTGGTACTGCCCCTCAGTCACACCTACAGCTTTCAGCCTGATGAATGATTGTGCAGCAGGTGTGGCAAAAGTAGAGGCTGAGCTGGTACGAGCATTTTCTGTGTTAAGAGGTGGGGATTCCCCCTGCTGTTCCCTTCGGCTGACTGGCTCCTCTCAGGGTGTTGTTAATGAAATTTAGTCTCCCGTCACATGGTCTTCTGAACCTGCAGCGTCTTCTCCCTTACGGTTTCTCATGGGTAATCATGAGTTTATGGAGAGACTAGCTAAGCTCTGACATTTAAGACTTCAGGTGAATGATACATTCCTCAACGGAAGTTTGGCCACTATGACCAACCACATAGATAGATATAGATAGCGCTCTGTTCTTTAGGAAGAAAAAAGCCTATCCTTTTCTTGCTAACTAGTGGACCAAAAGATTACTTTCTCCAGCATTTTACTACAGAAGATCTTTCCCTCCCTTTGCAGGGGCATTTAAGCTGTTATTCCCTTTGCAGCACATGAAGGGTACAGTAATCATGATCTCTCACCATGCATTTACACAAGCAGGTCCGTCGATTAACACATTTCCAACACACCTGTTACCTATGGTGCTTGGTATCTGAATTCAAAACCCTTGGACAGCTTCTATGTAACTGGTCCGTGGAGTTTTATATTCACATATCAACAAGATGAATACAATCTCTTATTAGCATATAAGTTAATCTTGCAAAACAATACAACGGGCTCCTGGTATATTCCTTTCAGTGTTTCTTTTAACCATCACCCCTAAAAAGGCAATATTTCTATCAGTGCTTAAATTCAATGTTTTTAGAATGAATTATCAGTTTTTTCTTTGTTATAGGCTCCCATGCCCACCGTGGGGCTTGAACTCATAACCCTGAGATTAAGAGTCACACATACTCTACTGACTGAGCCAGCCAGGAGCCCCTGAAAATTGCCAGTTTTAAGACTCTTTTTCCCCCTGAATGATGTTTGTTGTTAGAATTTAATAATTATCAAACATTTTCATGGAAATTTTTTACAAATTAATGCTCTTTAAAAACCAGCTATGATGGGGCACCTGGGTGACTTAGTTGGTAAAGCAGCTGACCTCAGCTCAGGTCATGAGTTGAGTTCAAGCCCAGCAGTGTGCTCTGTGCTGAAAGCTGGGAGCTAAGAGCCTGGAGCCTGCTTCCGATTCTATGTCTCCCTCTCTCTCTGTCCCTCCCCCACTCACGCTCTGTTTCTCAAAAATTGATAAATGTTAAACATTTTTTAAAAACAGCTATGATATTCAATAGTCTTTCTAGATGAAAGAGAACATGAAGTAGTATTTAAGGCACAGGCTAACTTTGGAAATTGATTTAAATAATTTATGAGTCCATAAAAATCTTAACTCTGATCTATTTCAAGCTACCTTGTACCTTACCTTTCCATGACCCTCTGTTCTAATATCACATTTACACCAAGCCTTTGCCTAAAGACCACTTCACAGATGTATTTGTTTTGCTGTCATCATGTGAAAATCTCAGGCTGTACAACATAGTTCGTGTGGATCAATGTTGATTCAACCTCCCCTCTAAGCCTCTAAGAAAGTGGCGAATACAGAAATAGGTGGAAAGACTTCCTTATTGGACTATGACACATCTTTCAGAATAAACACCTGTTTTTCTTCTTTTAGTCCTGCCACATCAATCAGTTATAATACTCTGCAAAATAGTAAGTACTTAGCCAGCAAACTAGAAGCATATCCATTTAGTTTAGTTGGTAAGTATGAGGGTATAAAAGAAGAGTCATTAAAATACATTCGCCAAATTCACTTATTGGCAACTTAGACCCTTCAGTCACGTACCCATGTACCTCAGGCAACAAAAAGCCTGAGGGTGGGGGAGGGGGGAAACCCACTCCCCTTACCACCCTGTTGAGCACTTAGCTCAAGTTGTTTAAAAGTATTCAGGTTCAACATTTTGCATCATTTGGAAGCTCAGGTATACTTATAGCAGCACTTCCCACCAAAATTACAGAGTAAGAGGGGTTATCAGCTGCATGATGAGAAAAGAGTAGACAGTAGGGAGAGAGTCATATAGAGGTGGTGCCTTGACTAGAGTAGTCACCTCTGGTGAGGAAGCTGGAGAAGAAAGATAATACAAGGAAGGTGTCAGGGAAAGAAATACCCTTAGTTCATTCTCCTTCTTTCCCTAGATCTCCTGTTGCAGCTTCCCTCTGGTGGGATCCAACAAAAAGGCAGATGACACAAGAGCTGAGTTGATGTAACCTGTCCAAGTCAGCCTCCCGAGACATATAGCAGAGTGACAGGTGGAGACGTGATCTGGAAGGGCAGACAGAAGATATTCAACCCATTGTCCATTCTGTATTTATAGATACATTAAACCATCTCTTATCCTTTTGAAGTAGACAAGTTGTAAGTCCTAAATTCTACATTGAAGTATACCAAAGTAGGAGCAACACATTGTCTTACTTAACTTTATCTTCTTTTTCACCCAGCATAAAGGTTGATGTTCAGGGAAAAAATAAATAAAAAGTAAAAAGTCTTCTTGACATGCTCATTCATATTGTGTTTCTTCAAGTCCTCAGACTGGTGAGTGTGAGACTTGCCTTTCCTATTTCTGTATCTTCATGTCCCACATACTTAATTTGAATCACCCAAAGAATGTCAAATGCCATGCTGTCCTCCAATCTATCTTATATTTTCTCACCTCTGGGCCTTCTTAGGTAACAATTAGCAACATTGTATACTATGCACGAGGCTGGTCACTAACTCTGTGCTCATATCTTTTCAATGAAATGATACTCTATAATGTTCTTGTGAAGGTAGCTGAAAGAGTAAGACTCTTTCTCACTCTCCCTCAGACTGTCATTTAAACATGGAACAAAAGGGGAGACATACGGGAGATTGCCTTCATCATACAAGAAAAAAAATAAAAACATATTTCCACTCCCTTCCAAAACCCCACAGCAATGTTCACAAAGAGAAAAATCTCTCTCTCTCTCTCTCTCTCTCTCTCTCTCTCTCTCTCTCTCTCACACACACACACACACACACACACACACACACACACAACTAGAAAAATATATGCCCTCATACAAAAGAAGGAATCTTGGAGACAAAAAAGAGAACTGACTTAGCAGTTTAGGGAAAGCTAAAATCTAAGCATCTAAGTCCAAAAGATGTGAATCAACTCTCCTGACAGATTTGTGGAAAGATGAAGGGATCAGAGGCAATGAGTATCTTGGGAAACAGGGTTGTGGGTGAGGCTGAAGAAATGTATTTAAAAATCTTTTAAAAAGTAGGATTTTAACCCTGGTCTCCCCTACCCATGCAACAAAGCAAATACGCCTTCTCAAACAGAAGATGCATTTACTGTCTATAGCAGTTGAACCGGAAGGGCTCTAAGCCTCAAGTACATCGGCATAGCTGATGAGGTGGGGAAGAGAATAGAAGGAGAGACTTCAGGCTTAATAGAGAAAAGAACTGCAGATACTGACTCTTTTGAGCCCCACACAATGACCTAATGGTAAAGTCCACCAGAAGACAAGCTCCATCGGAGCACACAGAGCTTCTAATCAGCTTTTTAGCATCTGACACTTAAAATGAAAATAATAATTTGATAGCAGAGTGTCACTGTCATCTGAAAAAACCTCTAATATAAAAGGCAGAGAAAATATAAATAAAAGAAAGGAGGAAAGAAATGAGGGGGAAATCTTTTTAAAAAACCTATAATTACTATAATCAGACAAGTTATTGAGTCTCTGAAGTAAAAAGCAGATATCAATGAAGAAGGAGGAGGAGGAGGAAGGGAGGAGGAGGAGGAGGGACAAAGCTCCTGCTTTTGGGAGTAAACTAGCAAAAATAAAGTAGAAAGGTAATCATCAGAAAGATTGGAAGAAAAAGTTAAGAAACTTTCCCTAATTAGCATAAAAAGTCAAATGGAAAGAGAAAGCAAAAAAAAAAAAAAGAGAGAGAGAGAGAGAAAACTAGACTATCAAGCCAGGAGGTCCAACACCTGAAAGAGAGAACCAAAAAATGGGGAGAAGATATTATCAAAGGAATAGTGAAAGAGATTTTCCTAGAACTAAAGACCATGAGGTTCAAAACTGAAAGGGCTCACTCCCAGATCATTGACTACAAAGAGACATATGTCGTAGTGTCATAAAGATTCAGAACACCAGGGTTTCTGTGAAGATGTCAAAGCTTTCAGGAATCAGCAAACAAAAATCACAAAGAAAGGACAGGATCCTCCCACAAGCATCTGAGGAAGTTAAAAGACAAAGACTTCATGATTCTGAGAAAATGCTTCCTAATCTAAAATTTTATTCTCAGTGAAACTATTGGCTAAGTGTGAGGAGAAAATAAAGATTTCAGAATTGCAATTTCAGAAAGGCAAGATCTTAAAAGTTTACCTGCCATAAACCTCTTTCCAGAAAACTACTAGAGAATGTGCCCTGAGTGCAATGAGGCAGTAAACCAAGAAAGAGGAAGAAATGGGATCCAGGGAACAAGGAATTCAACTGGGAGATAAGTGAAAGGGATTCGCAGAATGATGGTGAACAAAAGTACCAAGACAACAGTCTTCATCAGGCATAGAGAACAACCAGATTAGAACAGAATAGAGGCCTCCAAGAGCAAGGTCTCTAAGAATAATATGACTCATTGAATAGCTAATATTTGTGACCATCTTCCAAGGAGAATTTGTTTTAAAATTGGAATGAGGAGATAATTGGTACAAAAACTGAGGAAGTAAAAATATGAGCCAAGAGAGAAAGAAAAAGTCCATGAAATAAAATATAGTCAGAATAAAGGATGTGACCCAGCTGTGAATAATACCTATCTTGCCATTATACTACATTCTGACTTTGTAACTGATTCCAAGTTCATATGCCAGATGCACAGCAAAGCCAACCACTGAGACATCTGGGATGCAGCAAACAAAGGGTTTGTTAGAGAGGCAACCAAATGAGGAGACAGGAGAGGGAGCCTCAAATCTGCCTCCTCCCTGGAGGATTGGGGTTGGGTGTATTTAAGGACAAGGGGCCAGGATGTCACCAGGTATGCAGGTTGGATGGAAAATGCTGTTTGGGTATAGGGAAAAGGGAGATGCCCTCCTTTCTGAGCATGCGTATTCCAGAATCACGTCTTCATGGGACAGGTGTTCATTACAAATGGCAGCATAAGCATGACAAGTGGGGGGCAGATCCAGGGGTGTGTGTTGTTACAGAGGTTACTCTCATTCACTGTTGGTTCCTTCTTCACACCAGCAACAATTTCCAGTTTGCTCCAGTCTTGGCTGATCTTATCAGTAGTTGGTCAACTTCTGCAAAACAGACTCATTAAATCAATCAGGTTAACCAGAGTTTCCTTAGGGGAGAAAAGCCAAGTGTTTGTTAGCATGTCTGTTTCAATTTACCTAAAAACGATAATGCAACAACAAAGAAAGTGAAATGAAAGGAAACTGTGACAAGGCAAAGGGTAGTGGAGTGCTGTCCAGGATAGAAAAGGCCTCATGTCCTGTAGCAGGCGGTCACTGTGGTAATACCCCAGGCGATTCCCCAGAAGCCTCCTCTGAGAGGGAGGAGGCTCGACAGCTGGAAGTTTACTAGGGAACATTCTTCAAAAGGGAAGGAAAAGAAGGAAGAGTGAGCAGAGGCTGGGCTATAATAGAGTCTCAAGGAAGGCCTCAGCCAACCCTCCTGGAAGCTCTGACACTACATAGCTCTTCAAAGTTTGTTTGACCCAAGTCAGGATGAAGGGGCTGGTGATTTTTCTTAAACATTTTTTTTAAGTTTTATTTTATTTATTTTGAAACAGAGAGAGGGAGTATGAGTGAGGGAGGGGCAGAGAGAGAGAGGGAGAGAGAGAATCTTAAGCAGGCTCCTGGCTGCCCGCGCAGAGCCTGATGCAGGGCTTAAACTCACAAAAACGTGAGATCGTGACCCGGGGCAAAACCAAGAGTTGGACACTTAACCAACTGAGCCCCCCAGGCACCCTGAGGGGGCTGGCAATTTATATGCTGTGTATATGACTCACACAATGTGGGCTTCCCTCATGTTGGCACAGAAGGGACCCCTGAAGACAGCTGACAGCTGAGGGTTGTGTGCCAACAGTATCCATCACAGCTGCTTCCTTCCTAAAGGAACAGCTCATCACAGTATTTACAGTCAGCAATATCAGAAAAGAAAAACCCAGAATTTCCAAATAAGCATACTTTTTAGATATAGGTAAATATACAAGATAAAGAAAAAGAGGCGCTTAAAAGGATGGGAGCAGGGAGTGGGGAGTCCTGGGCAGGTGCTGCTATTTTTCATTATAAGGCTAGAAGTACTACAGGACACTGAAATGAAAAGCTTTTTTTAAAATGTTTATTTATATTTAGAGAGAGAGAGCATGGGGGAGGGCAGAGAGAGAGGAAGAGAGAGAATCCCAGGCAGGCTCTGCACTGTCAGCGAAGAACCCCACTCACGGCTCTGTCCCATGAACCGTGAGCTCATGACCTGAGCAGAAATCAAGAGTTGGATGCTTAACTGACTGAGCCACCCAGGTGCCAGGAGTGAAAAGTTTTTTAAGGTCTTCGATTGTGTGTGTGCGTGTATGTGTGTGTGGCTAAGGAAGTATACATTGAGATGTTTTTCACTCTGTAAAGACTGTGGTTCTTAATACTATTAGGACTAGAGGTAACAATGTGGAAAGGGTAGAGTTGGCGAAAGGAGGAAAATGAGTTATTTAAAGCATTCTGCACAATGATTCGGAAGACTAACACAGATAGCTTTGCAAAGGAAGAGGCAGTTTGGAAAGTAATTCCCTTTCTCCTTAAGGAGAAAGCCTTAGGAGGCTATCCTCTTTCAGAGCTAACATTTGCCTTGCTTTAATGGTTTCCCTTTGGGGGGCACCCTTCCATACTCATTCAGGTGAAGGCTAGACACTATTGTGAGTGCTCTTCTCCACTCCAGCTTTTTGGTGAGATTTGGAGGGCCTACCTTGGACTGGCCTGCTGAGGTTATTCTAAAACTGAATACCCAGGTTTAGGGATATTAACTAACAAGACAAAAGATTCTGGATCCTGGGATAATAAACTCTAATAAGTATAAGATTAGGGGTTCTCACAAGGTAGGTAGAGGTTTTATAGGAATTTAAAATAAATAAAATGGCAGGGGACAGGGACATAAAACACTTAAGTTAGGAACTCTGAGCATCCTCAAGGAAACTCTAGATAAGCTGATCAACTTGGTATTTGAACATGGGAAATGGTGTTTGAATATTTGGTCCCTTGAACATGGAAGCAGTTATTTCTAAGGAATAGTTTTAAAGTTTTTTCCTTCCTATGCTATTATAACTCTTATTTTCCCTAATCTTCAGTAAATGTCCATTTTATTGTTAGGAGGCTTTTTGTAGGCTGATGGATTCCTCTGGGATCTCTATCATCACTGCAGTCTGCTGTGACCTTCAGAGGTACTTTGCTGCCTACCCACCCAGCAAGGCCTCCAAAATAGCCAAGTCTTCCAGGTTTAGATCATTCTTATGCTTGCTTCATTCTGGTATAGCAGGGGACAACGTAATAGAAAAACCAACAGAATGGCTCTGTGTGTCTGCACCTCTCAGACCTCAGAATATCCTATCCATATCCAACTTGAGCTCCTTTGGCTCCAAACATAGTTGGAACTCTTCTCCCAAGGGAACTCAGGCAAAGCCAGTAATCTCTAAATTGAGTATCAGTTAAGGTCTGAACAGGAAGCAGATGGCACTTCCAAATTAAGATAAAGTTTAAGAAGGGTTTATTTACAAAAGGACTAACTGCAGAGGCGTGGCAATGTTGGGAAGCTACAAAGCGTGGTGCAGGAAACCATGCTCCCAGCAGCAGAACTCTTCCATCTCTAGGGCCAAAAGAATGAAGACAAAGGGTTATGGAAACTGGGAGAGAGACTCAAAAGAGTAATGACCTTCAGAAGAGGAATGCGGTAGGCTCAAGGCAATTTCACAGAGGAAGAGTCAAGGTTAACCACACCCTGTCTCATTCTCTGGTCTCCTGTCAGGAATTCCCATTGTCCAAACCCCACTGGAAGCCAGAAGGAAGAGGTGCTTGTTGAGTTAATCCATGAAAGCCCAGCTGTCCAGAGTAGCGAGTAGGGTGATGAAAGGTGATGAGAGATATGAAGGGGCCAACAGAAGGCGTCCAGTACACCCTAATGCAATTCAGAATTCTGGTAACAGAACTTATTAAACAGCTTCAATTGTGAATGATTAACACAAGTCTTAATACAGAGTTTCTCTAACTGAGGTATGTGTCTCCAAATGTGAATGCTTTCCAAGGGGTATACAGGGAGCCATGATCATAAGACCATCAATTCTAGGTTTTCAATTTTCACTGAAATTGTACCCATTTCTCAAGCTTTCAGCTTGAGAATGAGCCTCTCGCTTTTCAAAGAAAAGAGCTGCACCTCATCTATCCAAAATCTTGAAAGAGTGTTTTACTTTCCATTATGACAAAGGCCTCATACAGCTCTGGATGTATGTTTTCCTTTCCTCCACTTATTTCTGTTAACGTGAAGACAGTATTTGGGACCATGTTGTGTTATTATGAATTGAAATATATGAAAGAGTGAGTGGTGGAAGTGGTGACATTTTTGTTCTATAATTTTGACATTTCTTGTATTTGAATGAAAGCAATTGGGGGGGGGTGCTATTCTTAATATTATCCTTAAGATGTGCCATTAGGTGGAAAGAAAGGTACCTTCTGAAGAGCTATGATAGTGATGTTAATTTTATTAAACAAAGCAGAAATGTTTTCTGTGTTAAGAAAACTTATACACACTGTAGAAATGAAGCAAAATGATTATAGTGTGTCCTTTCAAGCTCATTCTGGTGCATTGCCTTACAGGCCAACCTAAGGGATATATACATTTATATCTGACATATGTACCATCAATATCTGACAGTTGTATAATCAGTATCTGACATATACATGTATATCTGTATCTGAGAATTGAAACATACTGAAAATGTTTTAAAATCACCCATTAATCATTTTTTAAAAGCAAACAATCCAAAAAAATGGACAAAAGGCTTAAATAGTCACTTCACTAAAAGAAGGTATCCAAACGGATAATAAGCACATGAAAAAGTGTTCAATGCTATTAGTTTTCAAGGAAATGAAAATTAGTACCACAAAGATTTTGCAATATAACTATCATAAGGCTAAAATTATAAAAAGATTGATAATACCAAGTGTTGGAAAGGATTTGGAACAACTAGACCTCTCATACATTGTTAATGGGAATGTAACTTGCTAAAACCACTTTGGAAAACTCTTTGGAAGTACCTACTAAAGTATAACATGCAAAATAACCCCATGACATAGAAATTCCACTTTTAGGTATATACCTAGGAAAAATTAGTTTACATGTCAACCAAAAGACATGTACAAGAATGTTCATAGCAACTTTATCCATTAGAGCCAAAACCTGGTAACAATCCAAATGTCAATCAATACGACTGTATATAAATCAGTTTTGGTATATTCATATAACAGAGTACTACTCAGCAATGTAAAGAATAAATCATCGTTACATGCAACATGGATCACTCTTATAGATATAACGTTAAGCAAAAGAAGGCAGACACAAAAGAATATATTCTGTATGATTTCATTCATAAGAAGCTGAATCATAGTACACACACAATTTGTTTTCCATTTGTAAGCCTAGCTTTAATTCATACAAAACAGAAGGATGAAGTAGGAGGTAGGGGGACAATGAGAGAGTATTTCCAGAGCAGTCAGTTAGGGTTCAAAGAGGTATCTTTTTTGAAATTGTTTACCTTAAGGATTAAACTCACTCCAGCCTGTGGAGGAGAGGGCAGTGAATGGTGAAGAGCATTGACTCCCCTCCTATTCCCATGCTGGGTTGTTACAATTCTTACAGCAATCACATTGGCCTGATAGAACAAATCTAGCCAGGCTGAGACTATTTCTGAAGTCCTTAGCCAAGTTGCTGAGGTTTCCAAGAAAATGAGCTTCTATAACTTTCCAGACCAAGGTTACTTCCAAGAAACAATACAGATAACCAGACCAGGCAAGATGTATGCATACTGAACCCAAAGATTTATTATCAACACCACTTAGCCAAAGTCTCCGATATCCCAGAGGCACTTGAGTATGTGGCTTCATTTTACTTTTGATCCATAACTTGAATTCTTTCCTTCATGATTTCATCTTTTGTCTGCAATACCACCCTCTCACAGACTGACTCCTCTACCAAGACTTTCTCCCAACATGTAGCTAACTAAACTATGCATTGCTCTGCTTCTAATTACTATTTCCCTCATTTGCTTGTATCTTGTTGTTTTTTTCCAGTTTTATTGAGAAAGAATTGCCATCTTACATTGCATAAGATTAAGGTGTACAGTGTGTTGATTTGATACCCTTATATATTGCAAAATGATTATCACCATAGCCTTAGCTAACACCTTCATCATGTTACATAATTAACATTTCTTTTTTTGTAGGAAGAACATTTAAGATCTACTCTTAGCAACCCTCAAGTACATGATACAGCATTATGAACTATATACACTCACCATGCCATACATTACATCCCCAGAACATTTTCATATTATAACTGGAAGTTTGCACCCTTTGACCAACATCTCCCATTTCCACCAATTCCCAGCCCTTCTTTGCCAACATTTTTACTCTATTTCTATAAGTTTGGATTTTTTAGATTTCACATATGAGATCATACAGTATTTGTCTTTCTCTGACTTATCTCACTTAGCTTAATGCCTTCAAGGTTCATCCATGTTATGGCATATGACAAGATTTCCTTCCTATTCATGACTGAAGAATATCTTTATATTGTCTGTCTATCTGTCTATCTAGATACACATATCTTGCCTTTATCCATTTATCTGTTGACAGACACTTAGATTGTTCCCGCTATGTTGGCTATTCTGAATAATGCTGCAGTTGTGTCTTTTGTCATTTTAATGTCATTAACATGGGGCAAGGGCCTCTGTCAGGGCAAGTGGGCATGGAGGATTTTCAATTCATCCTTCACTGAAAACTTGACCTACCTGGATATTTGGCTCACCTTATCTCTGTGCTTCAAAGAAAGTCAACATACTAGAGTTTCTCCTCCTGATTTTATCTGTTTCTCCCCCAACTTGGTAACCTATTTATATTCCTTTGAAATCACACATTCTCTTTCTAGTAATTAATCCCAATACACTGTCCTTCCTGTTACTTCTCCTTCTGACCAAGACTACCAGTTGAATGAAAGAAATTTGCAGCGGCTTAGATCCCAGGGCTAGACCTTCAAGCTAGCCTGCAACAGAGGATTGCATAGTCACCCCTGACCGGCCTGTAATGAGAGACAAGACTGCAAACCCAGGAGGGGGAAAAACAAAGAGGATTTATAAATACTGTTCACCAATTAGACAAGAATAACAATTTAAATGTATCAGTCACTTTCTATTAATCCTTCTGCAAAACAAAGATATATGAAAGATACACACACACACACACACACACACACACACACACACACGTATACATACAAATAATTATTCCCAAATTTACTCCTTTACAAAATTTTTGTATGTAGTGTTTCCCAACTTTAGGCTTATCTGTATAACTGGCACAGTATATCTAGAACTAGGAATACTGTAATGGTCAAAGTATCAGTACACTTACTACTTTAAGACAGTTTAAATATTTCCTGTCTAATCTGTACAAAAATAATGCCGTATTTACAATTTTTAAAAATTTTGCTATTTAAGTCTTTGTTACAATTTCTACATGGCCTCAGAGTCCCTGAAGTGGATTTGATTTCCCCTGCATAAATCAGATAATCCCCACCCAGATGCTACTCTGCTGCTGCTTTGGGGTTTGGGATTTAGCCAAGGGTTGTGGCCATAGTCTAATTTAGGGAAATACATGTTGGCAATCAAAATTTTCCTGGACTTTCATTTAATTCTCATGTTTTTCTTTATTTCTGTTCCTTATCCATGTGGTAAATGTTTCTTTTCTGAGTTAAAGAGGGGCTATGTTCTAGTGAAAAAGGAAGGTCGCAGAACATTTGGGGAAATCAGGGAAAGATGGAGTCCAGAGAACATTAATAGGTCTTGCACTTGTTTATTCTTGTACTTTTCCTCCATCTATTCAGTTGGTTATACGAATCTTATCCAAATTTCGATCAAAAACAGGTTTAATTAAAATAGAGATCAAGGAAGTTAATGAAATAGCAATTTTTACCATCTGAAATTCTATAGAGAACTTAAGAAATGATGGGGGCCAAACAAAATAAATAAAAAGGAACCAATGGAAAAATAAAACTGTGGAAGAAAGACAAGCTAAACGATAAATATGGTATCACTAAAATAAATGCAGTATTTTAAAAAGCAGCCTGTATAAGTACTTAGTTGAAATTAACCTACATTTATTAATTCTTATGCAGTAGATTTTAACATACACAAGATGAGTCATCTTTATTGTTAAAATTAAACTATGTACTAAAATAGAATGAGATATTTGATTTAAAAAATGTAAGTAGAACTTAAAATAGCTCATTTTTAAAAGACTACATTCAAGGGAATGCAAACTTATGCAGCCACTGTGGAAAACAGCATGGAGTTTCTTTAAAAAGTTGAAAATGGAACTATCCTATGATCCAATAAATGCACTAGGTATTTTACCCCCCAAAAAAATCACAAAAACACTAATTCAAAGGGATACATGCACCCCTATGTTTATTGCAACATTATTTACAATACCTAAATTATGGAAGCAACCCAAGTGTCCATTGATAGATGAGTGAATAAAGAAGATGTGGTATATATATACAATGGAATATTACTCAACCATAAAAAAGAATGAAATCTTGCCACTGGCAACAAAAAGGATGGAGCTAGAAAGTATAATATATAATGCTAAGCAAAATAAGTCAGTCAAAGAAAGACAAATACCATATAATTTCACCCATATGTGGAATTCAAGAAACAAAACAAATGACCAAAGGAAAAAAGAAAGACAGAGAGACAAACCAAGAAACAGACTCTTACCTAGAGAGAACAAATTAATCATTACTATAGGGGAGGTGGGTGGGGGGATGGGTGAAATAGATGAAGGGGATTAATAGTACACTTACCATGATGAGCACTGAGTAATGTATAGAATGGTTGAATCACTGTATTCTACACTTGAAAATAATATAACACTGTATATTAACTGTACTGGAATTAAAATGAAAGGCTTAGGAAAAAATAAACTTCCCAGGTGGTAAAAAAAAAAAAGAATTTTAAATAATTTTTCTTGGTGTTAGAAATATAATCCAATTTTCATATTTCTCAAGAGCCTACATAAAAGGTTTTAATTGTTTTAAGAAAGAAAGAAATAAAAGACCACATTCAGTATTACATTAGTCCTACTGCTGCTGTAACAAATTAGAAACTCAATGGCTTAAAGGAAAACAAATCTATTACAGTTCTACAGGTCAGAAGTCTGAAATGGGTCATCTAAGTTAACATCACTGTTGACAAGTTTGTGTTCTTTCTGGAGGCTCAAAGGGAGAACCCATTCCTTTGCTGATGACTCTTCTGTGGAGGATGTGTCCCCTTTTCTTTTCCTGTCTAGAGGTCCTCTGCATTCCTTGGCTCATGGTCCTTTTCCTCCACATTCAAAGCCAGTGGTGCAACATATTTAAATCTCTCTGTCTCTGATCTCTTCTTTCCTGCCAACATACCTCCTTCCTGACTCAGACCTTCCTACTTCCTCTCTCAAAGACCCTTGTGATTATATTAGCTCCATCTGGATAATCCAGGCTAATCTCCCCATCGCAAGATCTTTAACTTAACCATATCTTCAAAATTCCTTCTGCTATGTAAGGTAACGTATTAAACAGATCCCAGGGATTAGAATTTGAATCTTTGGGAATGGGGCACGGGGCTCATGATTTTGCCCACTACATTTATATTCATATTCTCAAATGAAATACAATACGCTATGATTTTATTAAATACTATGAACTTAAAAACATTCAACTTTAGCTTTCTAGGACAATCAGTAAAATCCTGACATAGTTTTAAAGATCGGCTATATCATAATATTACACATACTCTATGATCCAACCATTCCGCCTTTAGGTATATAGTCAACACATTTCATGTTATGTTCACCAAAACCATATACTTAAGTGTTTATAATAGCGTTATTCATAATAACCCCAAACTAGAAAATACCTAAATTCCCACCAAAAATTGAATGAATAAGTAGTGGTGTATTCATACAAGGAAGATTATCTAGCAATGAAAAAAATCTAAATCTACAAAAAAAAATGGATAAATCTCATAAGCACAATGTTGAACAAAAGAAGCCAAACATTTAAAAAAAAAAACATATGTAATGTATGACTCAGTAATATAAAGTTCAAAAACAGACAAAATTAGTCAGAAGAGTGAGTAACTTAAATAGGAGGTAGTGACTAAAAGGGGACATGACAGGAACTTTTGAGGTTCTGGCAACATCCTATTTCTTGATCTGGGTGAAGATTACCTGAATATGTTCACTCTGGAAAATCCACTGCGCTCTACCATTTTGATGTATGCGTTATTCTGTATGTGCTTTCAATTTTGATTTAAGAGTTTATATAATTTAAAAAGTAATATTCTCTTTTTTTGTTAAAATATAAGTAAGTAAAAATAGAGACCTCTCTCAGGTTGTAAAAATTAATGCCAACAGTTAGTATTTGGGATCTTTTCAGTGCTAATTTTATGTGTTCAACTTATATACGTTATCCTAAGAGAAATAAACCAGTTATCTATTGCAGTTTCATATTTGTCACAGATAAGGTTACAGCTGAAATACTATGTGAAAATGAAATTTGTCGGAATTCTAAAATTTTTTTAGTAATTAGCAAATAAAATTGGACAGCAAATTCTCTTGTTCTAATCCAGATATTAACAATTATAGGGGCTCCTGGGCAGCTCAGTAAGTTAAGTGTCTGACTTCGGCTCAGGTCATGATCTCATGGTTCATGGGTTCAAGCCCCACACCAGGATCTGCGCTGATAACTCAGAGCCCAGAGCCTGCTTTGGATTCTGTGTCCTCCTCTCTCTCTCTGCCTCTCCCCCGCTTCTGCACATCCTCTCTCTCTCTTTCTCTCTCTCTCTCTCAAAATGAAATAAACTTTTAAAAAATATTTAAAAAACAAAACAAAGAACTATTATAATATTAATATTTGTGCAATAGAACAGAGTAAAGAGCTTTTACACAACAATATCTAAAAGGACTTGATTGGATTTACTTATTCAGCAAATAGCTATTGATCTTTTTTATTTACTAGGCACTGTGCTGGGCACTGGTGATAAAATGAAGAACAAGAAAGATGAGTCTTTATCCTCATAAAAGTTATAGCATCATGGGTAAGCCCGCCCAGTAAACGCACAAGTGATAACCAGGAAGTGATGGCAAGTTCTGTCAAGTAACCAAATAATGGGCCTAAATCTTAAATGCATATGTCTAAGTGAAAGAAGCCAGCTGAAAAGGCTGTATACTGTTTGATTCTATTTATATGACATTCTGGAAAAGACACAACAATAAATAGATCAGTGGTTGTTGGGGGTCGTGGGAGGGAGTTTAGTAGGTGAAACCCAAGAGATTTTTTTTAGGGTGGTAAAATATTATGTATGATACTGTAGTGGAATACGTGATTCTATGCATTTGTCAAAAATGATAGAATTTTACAGCACAAAGAACAAACTTTAATGCATTTAAAGTTTTTTTCAAAGAGTCACCTGGATGACTTGGTTGAGCATCTGACTCTTGGTTTTGGCTCAGGTCATGATCCCAGGGTTGTGAGATTGAGCCCCATGTTGGGCTCTGTACTGGGCATGGAGCTTGCTTGGGATTCTCTCTCTCTCTCTCTCTCTCTCTCTCTCTCTCTTTTCTCTCCCCCCCCCCCAGCTTGTCCTCTCTCTCTCTAAAAAACAGAAACGAAACAACAACAACAAAAAACAACATTTAGGCGTTCAGGAGAACCAGGAGGGAATGCACAGGTGACTGAAAAAAACTAACTGCAAAATAAATGTATAAAACAACTTCACTAAAAGGGCTGTGAATGAGTAGAGTCTGCAGGATTAAAGTCAAGAGGAAGTATTAGCTGTATTCTAGTTGATGACGCTGTTTCCCACAGGGATACAAGCTAACAACTCTGAAACCACTATACAAACGTGTACTGCAATTGAAGTCTTCAGTAAGTGCGCGGGACCCAGGTTCCTCACTGTTGAAGTGGGAGTTTACAAATAAGGAAGAGATGAAGGTTGGAATGAGCTATGTGGTAGCAGAGTAGAGTTGGAGATAACAGCATGAACTCAACTTCAACCTAAAATTCAGATGGTTACATATAGATATGTTTATAGTCACTGTGTATATACACAGTTTCACATGCACACATGTATTTCCTTGCTCTACCAGCTGAGAAGGGCCAGAAGCAACAACTCCCTAGTAGTAACAAGAACACCTACGCTCACATCTTAGTTTCTCATACCATTCTTCAACCAAAGGAACCAGGACTCTTCGGAGAAATGGCAGATTCTAGAAGTGGATCAGAAAATATACAAGATAAGCCTGGAGCATATTAGTATCAGAAAGTAAGGAAATACCTTAAAACACACACACACACACACGCACACACTCACAGGATGGGGCTATGTCAAAGGAATTCAAAAGCCAGCTGAAAGAGCTCCCAGTGGCCATAGCTGGAGCAATTTAAGCAACAAAATGAAGTAGTATTGAGTTGCAACCCGAAGAATAAAATAAAGTAAAATAAATATTCATGAGTCAAATCAATGTAATAAATAACTGAATAAATAAATGAGGAAGAATAGGTAAATTTCCCTGCAATAGAATTTCAAGAGTGCCTGGCTGGCTCATTCAGTGGAGCGTGTGACTCTTGATCTCAGGGTTTTAAGTTTGAGCCCCACATTGGGTGTAGAAATTACTGAAAAATAAAATATTTTTTTTAAAAAAAGAATTTCAAATAATGTGTGTACTCAATTCCAAATAATTTGTAAAAAGACTCAATTCCAAATAATTTGTGTAGTTTAACTCCCTGCTCCTTAAGTGTGGCTTGTGTGTGGTGACTTCCTTCCAAAGAGAATAATATGGAAAGGGGAGGGGGAAAGTAGCTATAGTGGAGAAACCTGACAAACACTACCTCAGCCAGGTGATCAAAGTCCGTATCAATAGTAGTAAGTCATATTGATAGTATCTTCATATGAGTGAGCAGGGAGGGGCAGAGAGAGAAGGAGACACAGAATCCAAAGCAGGCTCCAGGCTCTGAGCTGTCAGCACAGAGCCCCACTTGGGGCTCAACTCATGAGCCATGAGATCATGACCTGAGCTGAAGTCAGATGCTTAACAGGCTGAGCCACCCAGGCGCCCCTGACCTGCACTCTTTTTAACTCTCAAAGTCGTCAAATACAAAGAAACTCTGAGAAACTGTTGCAGACAAGAAGGGCCCAAGGAGAGATGAATACTGAATATAATGTGGTATCCCCGATTGAATCCTAGAACAACAAAGGTCTAGGAAGCTTGAGAAGAGTATGCGTTTAAGTTAATAATGTACCAATAGTGGTTCATCAATTGTGACAAATGTACCACACTTAATTTAAAATGTTCATACTGGGGATGGGGAAACTAGGTATAAAGTGCCTGGGAACTCTTTGTCCTATCTTTGTAATTTTTCCATAAGTCCAAAACATACTAAAATAAAAATTAAAAAAAAAACCCCAACAACCACAAAGTGGGATAATTGATCACTTCATGTATGTAAGCCACTTAAAAGCTGAAAATATGTCTTATTCACATTTTCCTCTTGAATGTCTTTGGGCAGATCTTTGTGAATGATAGGGGCTAACTTAACATTAGTTGAATTGAACTAAAGTTGTAGGCTGAGCCACAACAACAAAGTAAATGAGCAATTAGAATATAGTGTAATTTTAAGAGAACAAAATGACAGAGGAACCAAATTTAAACCTGTAACCTAAGACGTTGCATGGACTTCTTTTTTTCATTGACATTTCTACAGAGGTATTGTCAGCCACTCTAAGTTAACATGGAAGAATCACTCCTTTTAAAACTTTTCTTTCGGGGCACCTGGGTGGCTTAGTCGGTTAATTAACGCTGCCGACTTTGGCTCCCATCATGGGTTCAAGCCCCACGTCCAGCTCTGTGCTGACAGCTCGGAGCCTGGATTCTGTTTCAGATTCTGTGTCTCCCTCTCCCTCTGTCCCTCCCCTGCTTGCACGCTGTCTCTGTCTCTCAAAACTGAATAAACATTAAAAAATTTTTTTTCTTTAACTTCTCTTTCTATTTTTCCCCTCTCTCTTTTATATCTTCTTTTTTTCTTCCCTTCCCCCCTCTGTTCATTTTACCAGTTTCCTTCATTGTACCACTGTCCCCTGAAGCTGAATCCAACCAGAGTGAGTCAGACAACAGTATTTCTGGCTTTACTCATGACTAATACCATTTCCCCGAGGAAGTAACTTCCTCCTTCATTTTGGTTTCTTGATCTTAAAGATGGCCACAGGAAACACTAGATATCCTAAATATCTCAAGTAATGACATGCAAAACAGAATCATCACACACAAAACAATATTTTTCCTCATACATTGAGTTGGGCAGGTAAGCCATTGCAAAGCTTCCTAAGCTGCCTCTGGGATGTGTAATATTACATTTTTATTTTGGCTTGGAGCAGAGTAGTCCTTGAATGTGATGAATGGGGTCAGAACAAGCCTCCCCTCAGTTAGCAAGGCAGATTCCTTTTATTTTTTTCTGCATCAAAATGTGGTGAATTGCACAAAATTGAATTAGATTCATTTCAGTTAAATCCCTTACCCACCGGCACTTGAACTGTTGTTTCATGTTCTAAGCTTTTTTTCTTAAAAACAAACAAACAAACAAAAACTCTTGTTAAAGGATTTAAGTTTTGAGAAAGAAACCAAAGCAGTATGAAAAAAAAAAGAAGAAAGAAAAGGAAAAGAAAAAAGATGAATGACTTCTTTAAGGTATGTCTCTTTAGACATACTAGATTTGACTCCTTAAAATGTTTTCTCTCTCCTCAAGTTAAGGCATTTGTTGCATGAAATTCTTTCTTTTCCCTCTGCCAGACTCCCGGTAAGAAGATTGCTATCAGTTTTCTTTTCTTTTTTTTTTTTTTTAATGTTTATTTTTTGAGAAAGAGAGATAGTGCAAGCAGGGGAGAGGCAGAGAGAGAGAGAGAGAGAGAGAGAGAGAGAGAGAATCCCAAGCAGGTTCCACGCTATCAGCACAGAGCCCGATGTGGGGCTAGAACTCATGAACTGAGAGATCATGACCTAAGACGAAACCAAAAGTCCAAATGCTCAACCGACTGAGCCACCCAGGAGCCCCTGCTATCAGTTTTCTGATAGGCAACAGAACTAAAATAGGAATCAGAGAACTTTGATCCTGCTTTTCCCCCAGTGTCTACATTAGCCAAACGGCACATGTTTTCAGATTCAGCTACCATTTATTGAGCTTTTTATGTGTCAGTGACAATTTATTATTTAGGATCCACAAAAGTAAGACTAGGAACCGCCATTATGAGGTGTCAATCTATACTTACTGTACTTTCTTAACACTTAGGAAATCTGTTAAATAACCAAAATTCAACTGAGTGTGTTTTAATGATCTACTTGGCTTTATTCATGAATTAGACAGCGTCCTGCCTAGCAAGTAGAAGGGATATCCAAAGGGCTACAGAAAAAGAAAGGTTTTTAAAGGTACAAAAGAAGTGGAAAATAATTAGCAAAGGATCCATTGTTGTAGGCAAGGTCACCCTCCTAAGGGGAACGGAGGGGTCTATCAGTCAATTTCCTAATGCTGACCAGGAAGTTCCCATGTTGCTGGTTAAAGCTTACATTTCTGTGGGGTTGAAACTGGGATGTCAGCAGGCAGTCGAGGTCCAGGGACCCTAAGGGGATCCTGTAGGACCAGCCAAGAGGGTCCCTGGATGCACTCAGGATAGAAATCAAACATGAGCCAGAGGAGATGAAAGCAAGGCTTATTGAAGGTTTAGAGGGAGTGCAGGTACAGAGTTCAGAGAGACTCAGAAAGGACCCCCATCTATGTTTGGGGTCTGGGGTTTTTACTGAGGTTGGTAGTCGGATGTATGTGTCTTCTCAGGCAGCCAGGGACCAGTCAGAACCAAGGCAAAGACCCCCAAGCGCTATTCCTTGAAGCCCCGGGTCCTTGGTGTCTAGTTCCTGTGGTCTGGAATATGCTCTGCTTCCTCCAGTCCTTCTCACCTGGTCCTTCTTAGATGTCCTCTATTCTAAAGAAATCATTAACTCCATGTCCTACAAGGACTTACAGTATTTACATTATGAGGTCTGTGTAAAGTGGGGTGGGGGTGTAGGTCCTAGCAAGAATGGAAAAAAGAAAAGGAGCAAAAAGCAGATTTTTATGGAACCCTTCAGTTTCCCTATCTCAGCTGCAGTCAGGTTAGGTAGTAAGTCTTGGTATAAGTAAGATTTGGGGCTTTAACCTAAGTGATGCCATTCTGGTCCTGTGTTTTTCTTTTTTTTAACAGGCTTTTTCAATTGCCTGGGCATTATTTTGAAAATCTTGAGCTATTTTTTTTTAACAACAGCAGATTTGTGGTAAAAATCAACTAATTATTAATGTGTATTTTTGTTTTGTCTTGTTTAATATCTGTTTCTTTCCATGAGCTGTAAGCTTCATGAGGACAGAGTTTGCGAATACAGTGTTCATTTGTGTAACCCCAGTGTCTAACCCAGGGCCTAGCACAACAGCAGATACACAGTAAATATAGCTTGAATAAGTGAGTTAACAAAAAACAAACACCTGAGGCTCAGAGGTCAAGGTTGTCCAGGACCAGACTGTTAAATAAGTCAGGTCCTAATTCCGAGAGGAGTTTCTGTTTTCAAGTTTGGACCTGTATACACCATTTCTTTTCAGAGCTCAAATGAAAGAATACGAGAATACACGGAGGCAAAAAATGAAATCCCTACATTGAAAAAATGTGAAATGGGTCTTTGATTCTGTCTGATTGCGTAAACTCCAGGTCACAGTCAAATCGTTTCTAGAGTTTTACTGAGGAACACTAATTTCTGCAGGAGAAACACCCTAGCACTTGCATAATCTATTTACTGTAGAATAAGGTGAAATTATTCAGGTTCCCTACTGTATACTGCCTAAAGGAAAAACTCAGCAAAATTTCAAAAGAATTTTACTTATCATTTGTCTCTCTTTTCCACTCTGTGGGATTCTGATTACAGGAGCTTCCAAGTCAGGCTGACTTGGCATACTGATTCTATACTTAAAAATGGAAAGGTTTAAACTGTAAACATTAGTAGATTCTAAGTTTATTGTATTTCTCATTTTTAAAGCATTCCACAGAAATAGGTTTTCAGTATTCTTTCTCTGAAAGAAAAATCGTCATGGTGAGACAAAAACTTTTAGTAGGCAATTTCAATAGACAGTGTACAATAAAATCTGGTGTTGTTTTATAGCACAGAATCCTTCAAAGTCATTCAGGAATAAACGTTATGAAAGCTTTCCTACAATTGTGACTCAGGGATAAACACATGAGTAAAACATACTGTAGAGGAGTTGGGAGGAAAAGATCCTGCTACTTTGTTCAGGGTTGAGATTCTGAAGTTTTCTCATTCACAGTTATAATTGCCAAAATACAGGGTCATTTTCCAAGAAATTTATGTTTCTTGGACTTTCTGCTCCAGCTGGTGTATTGATTTGACAGAGCTCTGTTCCAAATCTCAGTTCCAACTCATTGCTGATTGTATCCTGTAGTGATTACAAAAGATGGTGATGCGGGGTATTGAGGGGGTGGAGGAAGGAGGAGGGGGGGGGAGGTGAAATCCACCTTAATTTTGAAAAGCCTGGTGTTGACCTGCATTTTTTAGGGTGATATTGTCGTTAGACATGCTGATTGACTGCAGATCCTCCCCACTTCTGGTTTTTTTCTACGCAAGAGAAGACAGGCTGTTTTTGCAATAACCTTTTTCACTTCTGCCCACACTAGTGGCTCCATTCCATGCTCTAAATCATTGTCTTCATGAGGTTTAAGTAAACCTCCTTCCAATGCTCTTCAAAATCAGTGGCATATTATAAATCACACGCTGGCTTTTTCAATTGCCTGGGCATTATTTTGAAGATCTTGGGCTATTTTTTTTTTATAGCAGCAGATTTGTGGTAAAAGCTTGGCTGAATTTTCTATATCATTTGCCAGATTTTTAATTTTAATTTAGAATTTCCATTAATCTCAGCTGTAGTTTAATGGATGTGCTCTCTCATGTTCACTAAATAATCATTTCATTTAATTAATTATGATATTGTCCTTTGGACATTTCTTGGGGACTTATAATGGCCTCCCATTGGCTCCTGATCAGGTTCAGACTTTCCATATGGTCTTTTAAAGCTGAGTATTATGAAGTAAAATGTTAGCTAAGCTTTCCTCCCTCTCTTGCAAATTATCTTCACTCCTTTCAGAGCCACTGTCCTCAACATGGCAGGTTACTCCTACTCTCATGCTTTTCTCATGGAATTTCTACAGCTTTCTAGAATGCCCTCTCTGCCCTCTAGACCAAAGGAAATGCCACCACTAGGGCCCATATTTTGTTCCAAATCATGTTTTTCTCTCTTCCTGTCCTTCTCTTTATGGACTTCTTGTATTTTGACCAGTAATTGTGTATTGCCTTTGGCTACAGACAGACCTGTTCTGTCACTAATTTTTTTTTTTTTTTTGAGAGAGAGAGACAGAGAGAGAGTGAGCAGGGGAGGGGCAGGGAGGGAGGGAAGCAGAGGATCCAAAGTGGGCTCTGCGCTGACAGCAGAGAGCACAATACAGGGCTTGAACTCATGAACTGTGAGATCATGACCTGAGCCAAAGTTGGAAGCTTAACCAACTGAGCCACCCAGGTTCCTGCTGTTCTGTCACTATTGATGTGACTTTGTTCACGTTATCTCACGTGTCTCACCTTTACTCAGCATCTTCATCTGTACAGGAGAACAATAATAGATTGTTACGAGAATAATATGTGTCACATAAGCAAAATACTTAGTTCATATTAAGTATAAAATATGTTCATTCCGTTCTCTCTTGCCGTATAATTTACTTCAATGTGTTCATGTGGCTAAGCCCTGATAATTCAATAAAATCCCCTGAAGGA
This sequence comes from Lynx rufus, assembly GCF_022079265.1. Taxonomy (NCBI): domain Eukaryota; kingdom Metazoa; phylum Chordata; class Mammalia; order Carnivora; family Felidae; genus Lynx; species Lynx rufus. The sequence goes on along the minus strand of NW_025814829.1, from coordinate 26,877,935 downwards.
ATATACATTTCTTTTGCAACTTACAAAATCCTGTTCTCTATCGAGGCATATAGGACCTGAAGGAAAAAGACAAGCACCTAGAATATAAATGGCTGTACTCCATGAAAACAGATGAATGAATTGTGTTCAAATCCTGTGGACACTCAGCTGTGAGCTCTCACTGAGAGGACAGCTCCCTAATGTTGATTGCTAATCCTAGTGTGGGAGCAAGGTGGGTTAGTTAAGTCTCTGGAGACACACTGCCTGGATCAACACTGGCTCTGCCACAGACTAGTTGTGTGCCCTTGGGCAGTGCCTCTGTGGTTCGGTTTCCTATTCCATGAAATAAGGATGATAATAATGGTAAATGGTACCTACTTTATAGCTATGTTGTATTAAATGAATATATACACACACACAGTGTATAAATGCCATATAAGTGTTTGCTGCTAGTATCATTATGCTGGCGTGTTTTTTTTTAATTAAATATTTTGCTTATAACTAATTTTTAAAAAATTTTTTAAATTTTATTCATTTTGAGAGAGAGAAAAGGGGAAGGAGCAGAGCGAGAATCCCAAGCAGGATCCACACTGTCAGTGTGGAGCCTGACACAAGGCTCGATCCCACGACCCTGGGATCATGACCTGAGCCAAAATCAAGAGTTGGATGCTCAGCCAACTGTGTCAACCAAGCTCCCCCATTATGCTGTTGTTATTCATAGAGCTGGGTGAGAATAGGCAGCTGTTGCTATCTTGAGAGGCAATGTAGCATAGTGGAAAGAGCATAGAGTTTGGATTCAGATAGACCTGCATTCTGGACGGTCTTCCTTCTTTCAAGGTAAGATTTCCCAGTCTGTTTTTTAATACATAAGATGAAACTGATCCTCTTACATTTTTGTGAGGGTTATAGTAAATAAAATACTAATTGTAGTTCACTTAGCACTGGGACTAATACAAAGAAGGTCTTTAAAAAATGGAGCTGATATTACCGTTATTACATTTCACTTAATGTATTTTAAAACAGGCCATCATTCACATGAAAAGATGCTCAATGTCTCTCCTCATCAGGGAAATACAAATCAAAACCACACTTCCACACTTGAGATATCACCTGACGCCAGTCAGAGTGGCTAAAATGAACAAATCAGGAGACTATAGATGCTGGCGAGGATGTGGAGAAATGGGAACCCTCTCGCACTGTTGGTGGGAATGCAAACTGGTGCAGCCACTCTGGAAAACAGTGTGGAGGTTCCTCAAAAAATTAAAAATAGATCTACCCTATGACCCAGCAATAGCACTGCTAGGAATTTACCCAAGGGATACAGGAGTACTGATGCATAGGGGCACTTGTACCCCAATGCTTATAGCAGCACTTTCAACAATAGCCAAATTATGGAAAGAGCCTAAATGTCCATCAACTGATGAATGGATAAAGAAGATGTGGTTTATATATACAATGGAATACTACTTCGCAATGAGAAAGAATGAAATATGGCCTTTTGTAGCAACGTGGATGGAACTGGAGAGTGTGATGCTAAGTGAAATAAGCCATACAGAAAAAGACAGATACCATATGTGTTCACTCTTATGTGGATCCTGAGAAACTTAACAGAAGACCATGGGGGAGGGGAAGGGGAAAAAACAAGTTAGAGAGGGAGGGAGGCAAACCATAAGAGACTCTTAAAAACTGAGAATAAACTGAGGGTTGATTGGCTGGTGGGAGGGAAGGGGAATTGGGTGATGGGCATTGAGGAGGGCACATGCTGGGATGAGCACTGGTGTTGTACGGAAACCAATTTGACAATAAATTTCATATTAAACAAAATTAAAAAAATAAAACATGCCATTATTTTATTTACCACCAAGAAATAAAGAAATACTGCCAATTACATAATAATAGGCTATCAAGATACAACATATTTGATTTTCAAATAAAGATGTGGGGAAAAATGTGTATTAAATAGATGAAAAATACTAGTTTTGCTGAGTGAGGGATCACAAAATAGCTCATCTCCCATGGAGGCTCCCTGGTCTGCGAGGCAGAGACAGGGTGAAAAAGTATATAAAGGCAGCCCCATTGGCTTGCTGGGGGTTCCAGGGGCTGAATTCTTAGACTTCAAGCCTGGGTGTGTGAGAGTAGATCATTTCAATTTCCATAAGCACTAAAGAAGACTACTAGTGACTCGTGACTTTGCCTATTTTCCTCCATCTTCCTCAAATATCTAGCCATAAGTATTTCAACAAAATTCAGCTACACTTAAACTAGATTGCCTATGAAATATTTTTATGATGGCCTTTTCTCAGGCCTCTTCACTCTAACTTTAAAAATAGCCCAAACACAGAACTTGCATAGATGTTTTCTTGGTCTTCAAGGCTTTTCCATTTTAACTACAGCTGCTCAAGATTTTCATTCCATTTCCTCTGAGTGACCATGAGAAAAATCTCTCCTTTGTCTTTTTTTCTGGTTCTAAGACCCTAGAGAATAAATTGAGTTTTTGGGACATTGCCAAATGTGTGATAGGTCTACAAGGAAAACAATAAGCAATCTCTTCTGTTTGGAAAGACTAAATTCAGAGACTACTTCCCTGACAGGTTACACATAAAACTCACCCTCTCTCCTCTCCCCCGGCTCCTCTTCTGATTAGCTTTGCTTTGAAGGTTGAGTGAGATGAGTTAGAGTATCTTTTCTATTTCAGGTCCAGTGGATGTGGGGGTGTTACAATTTACACACAGAACGAAAAACTTTGCAATGCCAGATTCTAAATCATCACTATCACTCAGTTTAGTCTAGTGCCACTGGCCTCATCAGACACATATTTCTCTCTGTCATAAGGGATTGTTGGCCTGCTTCTTTCAAAGTCTTAGAACACAACTGTTTCCTTATCACTCCTACACATTTTTCACTCGATATCAGTCTAAATAACTTTTTAAAAATTGTATGTTATTTTATTGCCAAGTGATGCTGCAGGGTTCATTCCTACTCCTATTTCTAAGCATATGGCGCTCATCTTCTGGCCACTGTTGGGAGGAAAGGGCCAACCCATCAGAGATCAAGATGGAGATCTCAGAACAGGACCATATGTGGTAGAAGGAGAACACTCCTTGCATGTTTGTACAGCCTTTCTGTTTATAGTTACAACATTTATAAGCTTCCCCCATCTGATGGAGACATGGCTGATGTACATTTGGTGGTGCCAGCTAACTAGCTAAGTAGTGTAAGAAATTTTTCCACTTACACAATAGTTACATCCTAGTGCCCTTTTGATATAAGATAAGAAAGACTCTGTCACCAAAAAAGAATGATTTCTTCCTTTAAGTAAATCTAGGGTGGTTTTCTAGATGTAATGATGCTACCACCTGAAACTGAAACATCCAAAGTTTCTCAAAGTTAATTTGACCAGAACAAATTAAGATAGTATATGATTCATTGGCCAGAACATCCCTACAAAGTGTCTCCTGCCTTGTTCTTGTTTCTATGATCCTTGGGAACAAGGACAACCTTACTTGTATTTGACTCTTCTACTGTTTCATAACAATGCCTGGCAACTTGTATTTTTCTCAATAAGTGTTTGTTTAATCCCACCAGACAAAGAGTACTCTTAACATTTCAGCACCCAGTCTGAATTCAGTGTAAGAATTCCAAACTCCATGGAATTGTATCCAAGACTTACCATAATACAGTCAGTAATTCCAAACACAAATATGTTGGACTCACATTGTAGAACACTTCAGGTAGTAAAGGAAAAAATCCTTTTCTAATTCAAAGTCATAAAGAGTGTTGCAGGTGGCTTCCCTAAAAAGAAGCAGACCCCAAGATGAAGTCAAGTATGTGAAAGTCTTATTAGGGGCAACACATAAAAAAGAAAAAAAGAAAAAAGAGAGAAAGCAGGATTGGGGATTGGGCAAGGGACTGTCAAACCACATTGCATATTGGACAGTCTTCACCAGCTCAATGGGAGCCCCAGAGCTAAGATTGCCCATCCAAGCAGTTCTTCATTGGGTGGAAATGGCTTGAACCTTGAATAACCACCTTGCTCAGTCATTTGCTAGCAGCCGCCTCAACAACAGTATGAATTTGGCCTGAAAGCTGAGGTAGATGCAGACAAAGCTGACAGCCAAAGGCTGACACTTATCCACATGCTTGTAGCTAGTCAATGAGACCTTTCTTGAAAATGGATCTGGGTGGTGCTTTTTCTTGTTGGCCACAAAGAGATTCTCTTATGTTTTCTTTCAAAAGAAAGATGCTGTGTTTTGAGACCAATTTGACAATAAATTTCATATATTGGAAAAAAAAAGAGATCTTCGATTTATGAGGAATTTATTTTCAAGTACAGTGTGAGTTGGGCCTCTAAATTGCTGTAATCATTCACTGAATAGTCCATCACTTCTCTAAGAATTTTAATGTTACCATTTAATGTGACATTGAATGTGTTACTGGATAATTTTTTAAATATTTCAGAGTGTTTCCCCATTCTTTGGGCTATGCACAACATAAGGACTGTGTCTACACAGTGTATGAAGATTAATCTGCCTTGTTAACTTTTTCCATCTCCTTTCTTAAGTAGATGGTCAACAAAATAATAAATCAAGCCCTGATTTGTAGTCATGTCCAATTTCTATGGTGGGACTACTCCCACCATGGCTGATTTCACGCTACCAATGTGGTGCCACTCAGAGCAGGGTTGGAAAGAGTTAACCAGTATCACACTATTAGGTAGTATTTCCTCCATACACATAAAATAGATATAAATACCCTCAAGAGCATAGATCATTGCAGTATGTTTAAAAGTGTAGTAAATTATGGTACAATAATTAGTAAGTGATGAACTTGGCGGATTTATTGCTTTTGGTTTTGATATAATGTACTTAATTGTAAGTTTGTATCATTTAATTTTTAATAATGTCTGTGTTTAAAAACCAGTTCACAGAACTTTTGGAAATCTAACAAACTCTCGTGAGCTGGCACAAACCAGCTCCATTTTACCAATACAAACTAGAAATTTCCCTTTTGGGTTCCTTCCCTGGAGAAATTTGAGTATATATGCTCAATGATGTAGGTATAAGAATATTTATTGCACTTGTGTTTGTGATAGGGAAAAATTAAAATGACATACCTGTCCATAAGTAGATAAATTGATAATAAACTGGGATTTGCTATGATGCAATGTTTTTTATAATTTTTAAAAAATATTTTAAATTTATTTTTGAGAGAGAGAGTGCAAGCAGGGGAGGGGCAGAGAGAGGGGGACAGAGGATCTGAAGAGAGACTGATGCAGGGCTCAAACTTATGAACCGTGAGCTCATGATCTGAGTTAAAGTCAAGAGCCAGACCTTTAACCAACTGAGCCACCCCAGTGCCCCTAGTATGATGCAATTCTAAATGTAGTACTAAATAAAATGAATTAGATTCTCATGTATCAACGTAGATCAATTCCCCCAAAAAGCTGCGAGTACCTTCATGCAGTGTGATACTAATTATGTAAAACTTTAAAGCATACAAACACATTGTAAATCTAGTTTATAAAAATATGCCTATATAATTAAGGCATAAAAATATTTATGAAAATGAAGCACACAAAGTTTAGGATAGTAGTTACATCTGGGGAAGGAAAGGAGTGTGGGGTGGAACTTTAAGTGTATCTCTAACACTCTATTTCTTTAAAGAGAAAAATGATAATCTGAGCAATAATCATAGGAGAGACATTCCAACATTATATGCCCCTGATAGGCATACACAATATACCTATGAAACATTCTTGCTAAAAAAGAGAACTTATATCAGCTTAAACTTCTACACCCAATTTCCAATTTGTGGAAAAACGAGGGGCAAAGAAAAATATTAAGTCAAGCCAGTGGTCTGAAATCAAAATCTGGAGTGTATGTCTCTTCAACAAATGAATTGCAAGGAAGAAAATAGAGATGTGAGGAATCTACAGACTAAAAGAGAGTTAAGAGATCTATCCATCAATTGCAATGTGTATAGGCTTGCTTTGGCTCTGTTTAAAACATATAAACTATTAAAAAGTATGGAAAAAACAAAAAAATTGAATACTAAATGAATACTCGAGGGTAATAAGGAATTACTATTATTTAGGTGAGACAATCCTATTGTGAATATATCTAAATAATCTGTATGTTTTAGATATTAATGCTAAGAAGAAGTGTGGATGAAGTAATGTGATGGCTAGGATGTGCTTCTAAATAATCTGGGGAGCTGGAGGAAGTGGGCAGAGGTATAACAAACAAGATTGCTGTTATGTGTTTGAAATTTTATATAAGTAGAGAAGGGGAGAAGGAAGGAAAAAACGGAAGCAAATGAAAAAAAAACCCTATTAAGTGGGTGGCTTAACATTCAGCTGGGTGTCATTTTGTTTTCTGTATATTTTGGTAGGTTTAAAATATGACATGGTTTAAATTTTTAAAAGGTTTGAATTCGTATAAATACCTCCTTAGTACCACAAACATAAAATATACTCTGACTGTATTTTAAATACCACGATCCAGCTTCAATGGAAGGAGAGAGATAAGTTATCAGCAGTGAGACTGGGGCTTCCCAGAGCCTGCTGCTCTTACGTGCCAGACACTTTTGATTTACCCTCCTACCAGATTCCCTCGGCCCCTCTTCAGATAGTGGACCACCACTATCTAGTGCCATGAGACAGAAATTAACCCTTCATGTCCACTCAAGCAAACAAGCCTGAGTTCTTTTGCACACTGTATGAGTCTAGACTGTCACATCTAGGTAAATTTCCTTTCCAATTATTTACACTTTGTTCCTTGGTGAATGTTGAAGTTACAAGATTAGTTCATCAAAGACAGTGTTTGATTTCTAGAGTTCAACATGCCTTTTTCTTATGTAGGTCAGGAGGCTACTTTCATGACCTGTTTTGTTTATAATGTTATCAGGCTACTTAAGTGTTGCCGAACAGTTTCAAAATCTTGAGAATGGTATAAATACTGTCCATACTAATTGTATGTTCTCCCCACTGCTCACACGTGCATGCACACGTATGCGCACACACACACATACACACATTCATGAAGTTAAAGCCTGTAAAGGTAGTCTCCTGGTGGCGACTCACAAACACGGGAGAAGTTGGGCATCTTCAAAATTAAATTAACTAAAAAATAAAACAATACTGTCAGAGGGAGAGAACAGTTCCCACATTCTTTCAAAGACATGCTTGATATATTTTCTACATGTAAATCTTTTTTCTGACCTCAGAATCTTCAGTGCCTTTTTAGTTCTAGTTTTCCAGTAAAACAGAATTTCCATCAATCCACAGATACAAAAAGATATCTGAATGCATTTCCACATGAATGCCAAAAGGCACAGACCATTGGATCAGGCTCTCCAATAAATGTCTTACTAGAAAGGCAATATGGTGTTATTAAGAGTGTGGACTTCAAGGGGCGCCTGGGTGGCTCAGTCGGTTGAGCGTCTGACTTCGGCTCAGGTCATGATCTCGCGGTCCGTGAGTTCGAGCCCCGCATCGGGCTCTGTGCTGACAGCTCAGAGCCTGGAGCCTGTTTCAGATTCTGTGTCTCCCTCCCTCTCTGACCTTCCCCCATTCATGCTCTGTCTCTCTGTGTCTCTAAAATGAATAAACGTTAAAAAAAATTAAGAAAAAAAAAGAGTGTGGACTTCAAAAACAGATTGCTTGTGTTCAAATTCTAGCTGTATCATTACTAGCTACTTGACCTTGGGAAAGCTACTAAACCTTCTTGTGTCTCAGTTTCCCTTCTTTAAAATGGGGGTAATAATAGTACTTACCTCATATGTATGTCGTGTAAAACTTACGTAAGTTAATATCTGTAAAGCACCTAGAACATGCTTGGCCTATAATAAGTGCTACTGGAGCTATTAACACTCGTCATTTAGCCATTGTCATTTAATCCTCCAAACGATTAACACCATTTTGCAGATGAGGGTAAATGACGTGTTCAACCTTAGAAAGTTCATAGCAGCAGAACAGGGGGGTCAATCGGATTTTGTCCAAAGCCTGTGTTCTTTGCACCACACGCCCCATCTTTAATGTGCTGCTGAGACATACCAACCTCCTGTGTTGATAAGAAAGCCGTGTTTATAGTAGGACATGAAATTTAACCTAAAACCTTTGTAACTTAGGGATATTTCAGAGTAAGGAAATTGAAAAATGGTAAGATATAATTTGCAGATTCCCATATTGAGAGATTTCAGTCAGATACTGGAGAAGTTTGGAAGGTTAGATCAGAGTATCAGATGATTAACATCTTGATGTAAATGCTCAGGATAGTTAAACTAGTTCATGTTGTATTGTTTTAATGAGTTAAGCAGTGGTATCTCATATGCTGACAATAAGTATTACTGGTTCCAGGCTTAAACATGAAACAATTATGAGTCATAATAATTACTTTCAAGTCATGAGAAGGAAGATATATTGTGAAGGAGGTAACAAACTTGAAATCAAATGAGAAAATACCTGCTAAATCCATCTATAAACTTAAAGGAATAACAAAAATGCAGTTTTACGTATTGCTATGGGGTTGAATCGTATCTTCCAAAAAGAAGTCCTCACCCTGGATACCTGTGAATGTGATCTTATTTGGAAATAGGGTTTTTGCCTATGTAATCAATTTTAAATGACATTGAACTGAATTGGGGTGAATCCTAAGTCCAATATGACTAATGTCCTTATAAAAAGAGAAGAGTCACAGAGATGGACACAGAGGAAAACGCCCTGTGACAACAAGCTGAAACTGGAGTGATGCATCTGTGAGCCAGGGAATGCCAAGGTTTTCACAAAAACAGGCTATAAGCTTGGATCAGACTCTCCCTCAGAACCTTCAAAAGGAACCAACCTGGCTGACATCTGGGTTTTGTACGTCTAACCTCCAGAACTGTGAACAAATATGTTTCTGTGGTTTTAAGCCATCCAGTCTGTGGCACCTTGTTTGAGCCTCCATAGGAAACAAATATACACGTTTGGGTTCATTCAACGACCACATCCATAAGTGATCAATGATTTTAACAGAAACATTTCTGTGCAGACAGTATGCTTCTTTAGCACATTGTTTATAGCTGTTTCCATTTGAAGTGAAGTCAAAATAGTTTAAAACGCACAAATGCACACACAAATATAAAATTGTGCAGGAAGAGCAAAGAGATGACAGAAAGTATGATTTGGCATTTAACGTATTAAACACGCACCACTTACCAAGTAAGTAAAACATGCTGAGAGGAATCAAAGGCACAACACTTTTTTTAGAGACCAAAAAACCTGCTGAGAGAAAGTATTCAACTACTTGGGGGTGTCTTTTTTTCCCCATTTTCTTGAGGTATCACTAGCACACATCACTCTGTAAGTGTAAGATGTACAACATGATTGTTTCACCTATGTGTATTGTGAAGTGATGACCACAATAAGTTTACGTAGGATCCATCACCTCATATAGATACAATGAAAAGAGAAAGCAAAGAAAGAAAAAATAATGTCTCTAGTAATAAGAACTCTTAGGATTTACTCTCCTAACTTTCCTGTATGTCATACAGCAGTGTTGGCTATAGTCATCATGTTGTACATTACATCTTAGTATTTATTTACCTGGTAACTGGAGGTTTATACCTTTAGACCACGTCCTTTAATTCCCCCCCTTCCACCACCTCTGGTAACCACAAACTGGTCTCTTTCTTTATGAGTTTGAATTTTTTGTTTTGTCTTTAGATTTCACATGTGAGATCATACAGTATTTGTATTTTTCGGTCTGGTTTATTTCACTTAGCATAATACCTTCAAGGCTTATCTATGTTGTTGCAAATGGCAGGATTTCCTCAATTTTTATGGCTGAATAAGATTCCATTGTGTGTGTGTATATATATATGTATATATATATAGTATATATATATATATACACATACATGTATATATGTAATACATATAATATATATTACGTACATATAATATATGTAATATATATACATATATATATATTTACAACTTCTGTAAAGGATGCCTTTTAAAACATAAGCTTTACATACCTCTACTTTAAAAAATTATGAAAGCATAAATAAATAAACATTGAAAGAATAACTTGGACCCTAAGAGGGAAGATTGTATCAAATTGTGTATTGAGCATTATCTTAAATCATTTAATAAATCATTTGCTAGATTGTTGACATTTTGTTGCCTTGGGGCAAAAAGAAAAAAAATAAGATATACTATGTGTCCTTTAGAGGCATCATAGACCCATTAGATCCATAATTTGCTTCCTGTACCCACTGAACCTAAGCTATACCCAGAGCTTCTTTAAATATAAATACATAAATCACTTGTTTTCTTAATACTTCACTTACATATGCATATGGCTATTGCAGTGAACACAAATGTGGAAAACAAATGTAGTAAACAAAATATGTATTTCTGAGATTTGCTTTCAGTCTTGCTTTTATATGTACACTGTTTTGCACCAAAATAATTCTTTTTAATTTTTTTTAATGTTTGTTTATTTTTGAGAGAGAGATAGACAGAGTCAAGTGGGGGAGGGGCAGAGAGAGGGAGACACTGAGTCTAAAGCAGGCTCCAGGTTCCGAACTGTCAGCACAGAGCCCAATGCAGGGCTCGAACCCACGAAACGCGAGATAATGGAAAGTCGGCGCTTAACCTACTGAGCCACCCCCAGAGACCCCAAAATAATTCTTTTTAAAAAACAGTATTTTTTAAGTTTATTTATTTATTTTGAGAGAGAGAGAGAGAGAGAGAGAGAGAGAGAGCGAGCATGAGCAGGGGAGGGGAGGAGGGGGAGACACAGAATCCCAAGCAGGCTCTGTGCTCCTCACAGCCTCCACGCTCCCGCTGAGCCCATCCTGGGGCTTGATTTCATGATTGTGAGATCATGACCAGAGCCTAAATCAAGAGTTGGACGCTTAGGGGCGCCTGGGTGGCGCAGTGGGTTAAGCGTCCGACTTCAGCCAGGTCACGATCTTGCGGTCCGTGAGTTCGAGCCCCGCGTCAGGCTCTGGGCTGATGGCTCGGAGCCTGGAGCCTGTTTCCGATTCTGTGTCTCCCTCTCTCTCTGCCCCTCCCCCGTTCATGCTCTGTCTCTCTCTGTCCCAAAAATAAATAAACGTTGAAAAAAAAAATTAAAAAAAAAAAAAGAGTTGGACGCTTAACCAACTGAGCCACCCAGTCTCCCCCAAGATAATTATTTTATTATTTTTTTTTAATTTTTTTTATTTTTCATTTTAGAGAGAGAACGTGTGAGTGGGGGAGAGGGGCAGAGGTAGGGAGAGAGAATCTTGGGTTCCACGCTCAGCATGGAGCCTGACACAGGGTTCAATCCCACAAACCTGGGATCATGACCTGAGCCAAAATCAAGAGTCAGATGCTCAACCCCCTGAGCCGCCCAGGTGCCCCTTAAAAAATTATTTTTATTGAGATATAATTGACCAATAATACTGTACCAGTTTTATGTGTACAACATAGGGGTTTGATACATGTATATATTGCAAAATGAGTACTGCAATAAGTTTAGCTAGCATCCATCAGCACAAATAATTATATTTTTTTTATCTTCTGATGAACACTTCTGAGATCTACTCTCTTAGCAACTTTCTTTTAAAAATTTTTTTTTTCAATGTTTATTTATTTTTGGGACAGAGAGAGACAGAGCATGAACGGGGAAGGGGCAGAGAGAGAGGGAGACACAGAATCGGAAACAGGCTCCAGGCTCTGAGCCGTCAGCCCAGAGCCTGATGCGGGGCTCGAACTCCCGGACCGCGAGATCGTGACCTGGCTGAAGTCGGACGCTTAACCGACTGTGCCACCCAGGCGCCCCTCTTAGCAACTTTCAAATATATAATACACTATTTTAACTCTAATCACCATGCTGTACATTATACCTCCCCATGTAATGTATATATTACATACATTATCTTATAACTGGGAATTTGTACCTTTTGACTACCTTCATCCATTTTACCCACCTGCCCTCAACCCCTACCTCTGGCAAACACCAACCTGTTGTCTATATAAGTTTTTTGTTTTGTTTTGTTTTTAGACTCCACATGTAAGTGAGATCGTGCAGTATTTGTATTTGTCTGACATTTCATTTAGTATAATGCCTCAAGGTCTGTCTATGTCTGAATAATATTCCCTTATATACCATTATACCATTCCATGTATTCCCAATATTCCGTGATATACCATGCACCATTTCATGTATACATTTTCCTTATCCATCAGTCAATGTCATTTAGGTTGTTAGGTTGTTTCCATGCCTTGGCTATTGTAAACAACGCTGCAATGAATATGGGGGTACAGATATCTTTTTGAAACAGTGATTTCATTTTCTTCAGATAAATATCCAGAAGTAGAATTGCTAGATCATATGGTAGTTCTGTTTTTAATTTTTTTGAGGAATTTCCATACTGTTTTTCATAGTGATTGCACCAATTTACATTCCCACCAGCAGTGAACAAGAGTTCCTTTTACTCCACCTCCTCACCAATATTTGTTACCTTTTCGATTAAAGCCATTTTAACAGATGTGAGGTGATATCTTATTGTGGTTTCATCAAATCAATTATTTAGGTGCGTGTGTATCAATGAGCCAGTGATAGACTATGGCTAAGATTTTCAATAATAACTAGAAAATTCATAATAACAAGAGGGGAAAAAATTTTAAACAAGTGCCCTAAGAATTCAAATCCAATGATAAGGATGGAGATGTTGGGTTTATGAATGTTAAAGGATAGCAGAATATGAATCTAAAATCTATACAACCTTCATCTTAGTAAATATTGCAATCTCAAGCAAGATCAGGTGCATGTAAATGTCCTGCACAATTTAAGATCATCATCAACATATAAAGAGTATTCTGTTAAGAAATAATATGAAGAAAACATTATGTAAATGGTTATTCTGAAATGACAATAAAAAGGCTGGAAAATACATGCTTATTTTTTTCTTCCATTAAAAGAAATTAAGCAATGTTATGTAGATTAGAAGTATATGATTAATTCTGAAAGAAATTCTCATAGCATTTGCATACAGTTAATTTACTCTCTTACACCTCATAGCATTTGCATCAGATTTACTTAGTGAATGCTTATATATATATATATATATATATATATATATATATATATATCTTAACAATACTGATTTTCTTAACAATACTGATTTTATAAACAACTGATAATTACTATGTCTCTTGGGTCCTCCGGGAAGCAGATGCTGATATGGAGATAAGAGAGCAAGGAGTTTACTGGGGAATAATACTAGTGAAAAATAAAGGAGAAGGACACAGAATTGAGCAAGGACAGCTTTCAGAATATGATGCTGATCTGATACCTGTGAATGGTTTGGGGGGAAAGGAATGAAAATTTGGCAAGGAGAACCTCAAAACAGCAGGCAGATTTGGCAAGGAGAACCTCAAAACAGTCTTGGCCAGCCTAATGGGGAGCTTGGAGAAAATATTTGCTTGTTAGAGGAGCCCTGTGTTGGGTAGACATGGGAAGGCCTTATACCCACTTAGTGCTCAGCTACTAACTAGATGCTCCCCAGGAAGAGCATGGCCCCAACCCAACCCCTGAGGTATATCCTGAAGACTCCATAACTGGAGGCTGACAGTTAACAGCACTCCCTTTATCTGAATTGCCTGTTTTCTCAAAGACAGATATGAGCAGAGCATGACCACTGCTCATACAAAAAACTTACAGTTCTCCTACCCAGACTACTGCAGTGTTGATCGCACACCTCTCCCTTTCTTGCATCCCCTTTCCAGACCCACCTCAATGTTTTCACTCCTCTCAGCCTTCTGCAAATATTGCCATCTGTCTGCTAGAGAGATCCCACGATGGGACTCTCCCAGCCCCTCCCATTCCCATGCTCTCTCAGTCCTAAACATGTTGAGAAGAATTGAAGCCAGATAGGCTCTTAAGAATCAGAAGCAGTACCACAATGAACTACTTAGGGGTTAAAAGTATTTTGCTAGATGGTCTAACATTGTTCTTTTGGTAAAGATGTAGTCCAAGCTACTAACATGTGACAATTTTGTACCAGCACGCTGGCAAAGTAGGGAGGAAAAATACTTCCTATTTCCCACACTATCTCATTTCTTTTTCACATGTATTTGTTGGCATCATCGCCAAAATAATTACATTTCCACATAAATTGAATTAGCTTTCCAGTTTTTAAAGAAGAGCTCCAACTTTGAACTAATAGGCTCAGAAGGACAAATACCATGTATTTCTCTCATATGTGGAATCTAAAAAACAAAGCAAATGAATAAACGAACAGAAAGCAGCATCAGACCTGTAAATACAGAGAACAAACTGAAGGTTGCCAGAGGGGAGGGAGGTGGGAAATGGGCAGAATGGGTGAAGGTGGGTGGGAGATCCAGCTGACCAGTTAGAGAAAGAATAAGTCAAGGGGATAAAAGGTACAGCATCAGGAATATAGTTAGCGGTATTGCAATAGTGTTTACGGTGACAGATAGCAGCTATACTCGTGGTGAGCATCGCGTAACGTATAGAGATGTTGAGTCACCATGTTGTGCACCTGAAACTAATAACACTGTGTGTCAACTGTACTCAAAAAAATTTTTTTTACAAAAGGAGAGCTCTAACTTTGAACTAATTACTAAAGTGTTTTACTTCATAAGGCAAATGAGTCAGTCCTGCTCTGCTCCCTCCATTCCTCAGACCATATCAGAGAAGAGATCCTCACTTCACTATTTACACAGTGGTAAATTGGTGGCAGAGTAGATCATCTCAAAATGCCCAAATCAGAGTCCCCGTAACCTACTACAGATTAATAGTCTGGCTTTCAAAATCAACATGTATTTTTCAGGGTTCTGGGTAACTCGGTTAAGCGTCTGACTTTGGCTCGGGTCATGATCTCGCAGTTCATGGACTTAAGCCCCGCATCAGGCTCTGTGCTGACAGCTCAGAGCCTAGAGCCTGCTTTGGATTCTGTGTCTCCCTCTCTTTCTGCCCCTCCCCTGCTCATACTCTGTCTCTCTCTCAAAAATAAATAAACATAAAAAAAATCAAAATCAAGATGTATTTTTAAAATCTTCTATACATTTCTCCAAGCTTCTAAAACTACAGTATAGGCAGGAAAGGAGTAGAATATCCCCCCTTTTTTTCTCTATTTATTCTGAATATAGTTATTTATTTTAAACTCTTTACTTCCTACCTATGTGCTAAGGCAGCAGTCTCAAACTGCTGTGTTAGTATCTCAACACAGTGTCAAAAGCTGTGTTGGTATCTCAAATTAAAGAAACAGGCAGTGGGGACATGGGGACCGTGATGAACTGGACCACAGAGACTCCAGTCTAAAGCCTGAAGCTTTTGTCCAATTGCAGTTCATTGAACTGTGGTCGGAACATAGGCCCAGAATGGCCAGACTTCCAATTTTCCAGGAGAAAACCAAAATATAGATTTTTTTTCATGTGGCAATAGGAAGGCAATTTGGCATTCTATCACATTATAAAATATTTATACTCTTAATGTATTGTTAAAAAACAAAATTCAGGGACACCTGAGTGGCTCACTTGGTTAAGCATCCAACTCTTGATTTCAGCTCAGGTCATGATCTCACAAACCATGAGATAGAGCCATGTGTTGGGCTCTGCACTGACATCATGGAGCCTGCTTGGGACTCTTTCTTTCTCTCTCTCTCTCAAAACAAAACAAAACAAAAAACAAAACAAAAAATTTCAACCAAGTAAATTTGAAGTCTGATTGGCTTTATTAAATGATTCACAAAATCAGGCAGCATCCCATCTCACAAGTGGATGGGTGCTCTGAGATGTTGTACAAAATGGTAGGGTTTTTATAGGAGGGTGGGGCAAGAAAGTTGTAAACAGAAGAAAAGAAAGGATTGTTGCAAGCAGGATCACCTTACGTATGTTAGGGGGAAGGACAGGAGGTGGGGAGTCTTATTGGGCAGATTACCTCACCTTCCCTTGGAGGTTGGAGAGGGCCCATACAACAGATTACTTCAGTGGTGCTTATCGAAAAATTCCTGATTGACAGGTTGAGACATATTTCTGGAGGAGATTGAAACTGCAGTTAGGTTAGGTATTAAGCCCTGGTTTGGTAACTTGGACTGGCCCAAGTAATGCCATTTTGGACCTGTGATTTTCTTTTCAACAGTATCCTACAGAAAAACCCTATCAAGTACACAAAGATATATGTAGAATTGTAGTTATTTGTAGTCGTGAAAATGGGGTTTGGGGCTAGAAGTCAAGGGCCATCAATTAAGAATTTGAGTAAACCAATTGAGTACATCCACAAAGTGGGAAAAATATATAAACATGCCTAGCAAAGCATTTGTAATTTTTTTTCTTTTTTCCTTTCCTTTCTTCTTTCTTTCCTTCTTTTTTTACTCCTTTCTATCACTCTATCCCTTTTCTTGAGTATAAAAAGCAGTTAAGTTTCACTCCTTAAAGCATCTATAATATAGGCCAAAAAAAAAAAAAAAGTTGCCTTGAACTACTTTACCCTTATGTCCTTTGAGTGATTTAGTTATGCAAATGTACTGTAAAAAGGCCCCTGCCTTGAGGAAAGTATAACAGAATCTTTGTTTGGTTTGGTAAAGCTGTCCTTCCCTTCGATATATTAAAAAAAAGAACAATTTGCATCCAACACCTCCAAGAAGGAATGACCTGGAGACAAAGGGCCTTACCCCAGCATCTAAGATAGTGGCCAGAGTTTTGGTTGGATTCTTCATGCTGAGGACTAGACCCTCAAAAATAGCTGCTCTTTCAAAAAGAAATATTCCAGTAGACTAGAACATTTGGAGATTTTTAGAGAAGCTTTTGTGCATTTGAGGGGAGCTCAACAATAATTATCCTGGGAAAAATATTTGAGCCTTTTGTCTTGCTTAAAGTTTGCCTAAAATAAGGGAAAACAGCCATGACATATTTACTTCAATAAATATTTGTTGAGACATTTATTGAGTCTGCTAAGTATAGAGCAGTATTCTAAGAATGATAGGACATATTGGGGTAAAAAAGGTAATCAAAAATTGTCACTGGCCTCAGGGAACTTAACTTAAAATGGGGTGTCCCAATTGTAGCCACTAAGTACATGTAGCTACTTAAATTTAAATTAATTAAAATTAAAGAAAATTTAAAATGCAGTTGCTCAGGAACAGCACTACATTTCAAGTGCACTATAGCCACATTCCCATCATCTAGTCTCCAGTAGGGGTTTTCAGCTTTGTATCATAGTCTCTGCTCTTGTCATATAAAAGCAGCCGTAGACAATGAGTAACCAAATGGACATGGTAGTGTTCTAATAAACCTTTATTTACAAAAACAGGCAGCTGACCAAATTTGTCTTGTGGACCAGTTTGCTGAGCTCTTGTCTAAAGAAACAAAAACAACTAACTCTGGTGTAAGGCTTTCTTTTAAAAAAAATTTTTTTTAATGTTTATTTTTGACAGAGAGAGAGACATAGAGCATAAGCGGGGAAGGGGCAGCGAGAGAGGGAGACACAGAATCCGAAGCAGGCTCCAGGCTCTGAGCTGTCAGCACAGAGCCTAATGTGGGCCTCGAACTCACAGACCGTGAGATCATGACCTGAGCTGAAGTCGGACACTCAGCCGACTGAGCCACCCAGGCGCCCCTGGTGTAAGGCTTTCACATGGAATAGAAAATAAAGTAATTGCCTTTCTGTGGAAATTCATCCAGTCTTTATGGATACATTAGCTATAATAACAAATGACTTTTGTTTTAAGCCACTGACTTTTAGGTAATTTGTTACAGAGCAATAGGTAATGCATACACTTCATGTGTACATCTCTAATAAACAACTTTCTGAATACTAACATGTGGTATATTTACGGTATTTTTATATCTCTTAATGCTCAAAATCCACATCCTCTATGGAGCCTTTCCAACTTCTTCATGCAAATCTGTCTATCTCTTTTCTAAAGGCCATAAATATTTAAACACTCTATTGCCACATGTTGGCATCAAACTGTTTGTTATATGGTTTGCTAAGTAGATAAGTAAGCTGTTTGACTTTTTCATCCTTGAATCTCCAGCATCTAACATAGTTCAGCACCTAGTAGGCATTCAACAAATATTTGTTAAATTAGTATAGCCATAAAAAAAATCAGTATAGCCATGATTGACATTTTTGACATGCTTCAGAGCCTACATATTTGGCATTTTTGTAAGAGTTTTGTGTTCTAGGTATTTTATAATGTTGTTCAGCCATTGCTTAATCCTTGCATAGCTCAATACCATTTCTGTACAAAGATGCACTAAAGCCACGAGTTTTATAGTGTGATTCATCTAAATTTTCAATGCAGAACCCTTTTTGTTCACAGATATCAGAATCTCCAGGCAAAGAGTTACTCATTTGTGAATATATACTTCTTCTAAAAAAACATTATAGATATTCGTTTTAGGAAAATGTCATGATTTTCATTTTTGAATTATGTGAAAGGCAGTTGTGTTTTCACCTAAAGCTGCTGTGAATATATTTTTAAGTGAATATAATTTGTATATTAAATTTGCATTTTTATGACCTGAGGTTGTAATTGAAAACAAGGGAACTGGAAACAGAGAAAATGTGAGATGATTATTATTATTTAATAATCCAACTGTGTCTAGTTAGAAGCCCTCTTAATAAACTAGAAGCATTCATAACATCAGATAACAAAATGTTACCAGATTAAAGTATATTTTCATAAAAAAACTGCACAAGTAAATGACTGCATTCACCTTTCATGGGGAGAAATCTGTATGGAATTGCTTTATGTTAAATGTCTAGAGAAAGAACAACCAGATTTTTTTATCATTCAACACAAACAAATGACCTCTATCCTAATTTCTTTTTTTTTAATTTTTTTTAACGTGTTATTCATTTTTGAGACAAAGAGAGACAGAGCATGAACGGGGGAGGGTCAGAGAGAGAGGGAAACACAGAATCTGAAACAGGCTCCAGGCTCTGAGCTGTCAGCACAGAGCCCGACGCGGGGCTCGACCTCACGGACCGTGAAATCATGACCTGAGCCGAAGTCGGACGCTCAACCGACTGAGCCACCCAGCCGCCCCTATCCTAATTTCTTAAAATTGATAAAGTTCGTTATCTCCTTGATATAACTAAAGCATTTTAATTTCATGTTTAGAATTTCATGTTTAAAAAATAAATCAGAAAATGACTAAAAGCAAAAAACGACCATTTAATTTATATGCTGTCCCATTTCTTTACACACATTAAGTTATCGTATCAAAATGGGTATCGAAAAAAGGCATTCATAATGGCCTTGTAGGGTCACACAGGAATATGAACCAGAGGACATAAAAGTGCCCTAGATTGTATTTATCTTCTGTATGTTAAAGTCCATTGCTATTAATTTGTATCAAATGTGATTTACTCTTAAAACTTTCCAATTAATTAACACATGCATCAGAGAAAAAAAAAACTAGTCAAGAAATAAAAATGTAAGTATCCAATTGTCTAAAATTCCTATCACATGGAAATGTTTTATATAATACACAAAGCATTGTTTTCATTCATTTGTGCCTTCAATTATAGCAGCTGCTAGAGATGTGTCTTTTTCCTGGAACAAATTGATAACACCGACACATGGTACGCCAAAGCTATTGAGCTGGTAAATATTTTGCTCTGTGCTGACAATCAGAAAGCATAGAAGTAGTTTACATTCACCTGGCAGGACAGCAGGACACTTTACTGTCTTCCTCCACAGTGGTGACAACTTACTCATTCTGGACCACCATTGAGTCCACAGAGATATTTATTGTCTCATCATCCCACAGGAGTTCATACGGTCCCCTCCACTGATGACAACATGCTGATAGGGTCTAGAGAGCATATAGTGGCTGTTGTGCAAGATGTCCTGATAAAATATATGTATGCCAAGGGATAGGATATTAGTTCCAGTAAAATGCAGAGATTTGCTGCTTCAGTAAAATTTCTGGGGAGCCAGTGAAACTGAGCATGTCTATATACCCTCTCCAAAGGGAAAAGGAAGTTCCTATACTTTTTCACTGTCTACCATAAAGAAGGAGACACACTGCTAAATAAACATCTTTTGATTTTGGAAGGATCATATATCACATTTAAGCATACTGTTCCCATCCATTTAGCAGATTTACCAAAAGACTTAATACTTTTAATAGGTCACAGAGCAAATGAAAACTTAACAAAAATGTAATGCAAGGGTCCTTACTATTTAGAAGCTTTTATTGTACTCCAGAGCCTATGATCAGTTATGATACTTTTGTCAAACACAGGGGAAAAAATTCAAAGGTTGGCTTCTAAGGTCTTGAAGCAAACCACATATTTTTAGCAATAACAATCTTCTTTGAGGAATTGCTCTTGATTTGATCTATCCCTGATGGAGAATGGAAGTCCGGCTTTGGAACATCAGGTGACATGTTGCCATTATTGTTATAAACTGAGAGTTACTCGACTTCCTGGTCACAGTGTTAGGCGTACCCAGTGACATCCTATTATTCAGGTGGGCATAAAATATATGGGTCCAGACATTGTAGACCTTGAAAGACCTTGAAATCTTAGCTTTATTTGTCCCTTTATTTTGACTAATTCATGTATTTTATTCTTTTTTGCCCTTGTTCGCATAAAGTCAGGGTCAAAAGATTTGACTTTTCTTTCAGAGCACTGGCCACTATTTCTTACCGTAAGAGGAAATGCTGCAAGCTTCACTTCATATATATATTATTACACATTGTATATATTATATGTTTATGATATACATCTTTTTATATATTTTTGAAATATGTATATTTTTAGGCATGTTGTTTTTGTGTTCTCTCTACACAGCATAATCTCAGGAAATTCCATTTCACTGTAGATGGCAGAACTCCATTTATAGGGGGAAGGGGGCAAGGGAGAGTCTATTCTGCTTAAAAAGTTTTGTGATATATACTTTGTGCTTGAGAGGAAAAGGGGGAAAAATGAACTGCCTCTTTATATATGCTTCCAGTCTGATAAAACACTTGACTTATAATATATTTCCATTTCCACAAAAATATCTTTGTTTTTTGAGCAGAAGTGGAGGATGAAAAGGGATGAGAAAGAAAGTGGGGGGTCAGGGGAAAGAAGAAAAAAAATGAACAAAAAATAAGGATAGGAAGGGAGAGTAGGAGTATTTTTCCTCAGAAATTTGCATTGTAGGTACATTTTTGTAATTATTAAGTTCTTTTTTAATTATTTTTATTTTTTTTAAGTTTTTTGTTTATTATTTATTTTTGAGGAAGACAGAAAGATTGTGAGCAGGGAAGGGTCAGAGAGAGAGAGGGAGAATCTCAAGTAGGCTCTGCGCTATCAGCACAGAGCCTGATGTAGGGCTTGAACTCACGAAACTGTGAAATCATGACCTGAGCCAAAATCAAGAGTTAGATGCTTAACCAACTGAGCCACCCAGGCGCCCTGAAGTTCTTCTTTAATTAAAACACTTTTTAAAAAGTTTTTTTTATTCCCAAAGCAATATGTATTATGTAACAATGCATTAACATATATAGAAAACATCTGATTCCCCCTAGCCATAGTCCCAAGGTAACCGATGTCATCTGTCTGGCATGTGACCATCCTTACCTCTCCCCTTATATACAAAAACATTCAAAAGGCATTTGGAAGTTTTTTACTTGTTTGTTTGCTGTTCCAAATATTAGATAATGCTGTACATACTGTGCTGGAACTCACTTTACTCACTTAACAATATATCATGGACATCTCAAGTCAATAGATATAGAAATAATTCTATAATATTCCATAGTAAAAATGTACTATATTTAGTTATTGCCCTGTTGATAGACAATAAGAATGTATTCATTTTTTTTTTTTGGCATCACAACCAATGCTACAATGTTTGATGTGACCTTGAAAAATGATGATTATGTTTCTATTGTTAGTGGCAACTAACAATATATTACTGTGTCCATTTTCCCATTTATGTCTTATCAACAACAAATGTCATGAGCCTTTTTAATTTTCCCATCAAATAAGCAAGATTCTAAATTATCCAAAGAGCCATTTCTTACTGTTTTCCCTGAATTGAATTCAGTAGATTTGCTTAGGTTTCTGGCATCTATAGTTGGTTTGCTCCATGAAGTCAGCATGTACACCAGACTGAAGTGATGACGTTCTTTGCCCTCCTCTGTGGTCATAGATTACCTACAGGAGATTGTACGATTCAAATTGTACTACCAGGAAAAAAGCATGACATACAGGTTAATCCTACCTTTGTCATATATGAAAGATACCTTGGTATTCACTGGAAACAAAATGATAGAAACAGAAAATCTCAGGGGTTGAAGGGGCTACCCAATGCTTAAATCTTAATCTATAAGACCCCTACCAATTTATTATTCCATCTCCGCTTAAATTCCTCTGATAGGGAATCTACAAAAGCAAACAGCCTATTCCATAATAAGAAAGCTAACTTTTACTGAACGCTTACTCTGTACTGGACACAATTGAAAGTGCCCAGCAGGAAGCATCTCATTTAATTCTTACAAAAACCCTATGGGGAGGCATTACTATTACACCTATTTCACAGACTAAACCAAGGCACAGATCACACAGCTAGGAAACGATTGTAGTTGATTTGAAGTCAACCTCTGCACCCTACTGCCTCCCAGAGGCAGGCTTGTAAAACTGTGAATGCCAACCCTTTTCCTTTACAGACCTAAAGGTTTCTTCTTGCACTTTTGTTTCACACCTCCTACTTCTACTCCTCTTATTTCCTTGAATCCTCCTAAAATCTTTTGCATATGAAAATACTACAGATAACTGAAAGTAGCCATGAGGTCCTTTTCTCTATTCATCTTTAGTTCTAGAAACCAGAGTGTATTTAATGGAAGCTTAAGATCAGCTCACAGCACTTACCCAGTGGCAGCAGTGAGAAGATGGTAGTGTCCATGGCATTTGACTGACCTCACATCAAGCCAACTGTAATTCTTTCTAGGAAATAGTTTAAAATATGTTAACTAAAAACTAAGAAAATTCAAATAGAAAACAAAATCAGATGGTACCATAAAAGTAAAATATGCCCATGAGAATATCTGGTATGTCAATCAAAGGTTAAACAAGGCTGTATTAATATAAGGTCTTCAATTATATTCCTTTTATTGATTAGAAAACCTATGATTCTTTGTAAATTACTTTGTAATTTCCATTTATAATCTCTTGTATCAGAAGATTATCTTTTCTCATTTTTTCTCTATCCTTTGCACTTTCAAAAGGGCAATAGAATTAGTTGTTTTCTTGAAATCCAGGCCATATTAGCATTATAGCTCTTCTGTTTTGCTAACTCATTCACACACATGTGATGTCAAGAGCTCATGGACCTTTATCGCTGATGACTCCCCGACATTGTCTCCCTGATTATTTCCCACTGCATTCATCACCACTTCTTTAAACTCAAGATACCAACCTCTGTAGTGTCATCTTGCATTGAATAATGGAGAACCCAACACTAAACACTCCACCCAAACAGTAAAAATAAAACTTAATAAAGAAAATGTAGCTTCATTGGGTGATTATGGGGTTTTTGCTTATTCCATTTCTTATTTGCAAATTGTAAGGAATCTTATATAAGTATTTTCTACATTTTTTAAAGTGATGAACTGTTAAGATTATTATTAAATCAATCTGAATATCCCTGTTGTTGGTTAGCTTTGAACTAGATCATTAATTATTAATTGAATGATTGAAGATAATTCCCCCAGTTATTAATACTTTGGAGACTTAATATTCAGTTTTAGAAATTTAAGTGAGGAGGATGGGCTTTTTAAAATTGTGGACTTTAAAAAAAAATTAAAAAGTAAAAAAATAAAATAAAATTGTGGACTTTAAGAACAAACTGATGGTTACCAGAGGGGAGGGGAGTGGGGGATGGGTGAAATAGGTGAAGGAGATTGAGAATACACTTATCTTGACAAGCACTGAATAATGTATAGAATTGTTGAACCACTACATCATACACCTGAAACTAACATAACATTGTATGGTGACTATACTGGAATTAAAATAATAATAATAATAAAATGTGGATTTTACTTTAATGAAAATTAGTTAACATATTTTAAACTTTTGAACCACCATGCTATAGATAAATATATAATCCTTAGGGCACCTAGTTATTTGATTTTTTCTATCAAATATTCCTCTAGAATATATACAGGGGATTGGCTAGCTTTGGACATTTCTTTAATTGATATATAATTAACATCTAACATTGTATTAGTTCTATGTACACAACATAATGATTTGATATATGTATTTTTGCAAAATGATTACCACAATAAGTTTAGTTAACATCCATCACCAGATATTGGTACAAATTGTTTCTTGTGATGAGAACTTTTAAGATCAACTGTCTTAGCTACTTTCAAGTATATAATACAGGAGGGGTGCCTGAGTGGCTCAGTTGGTTGAGTATCCACCTCTTGATTTCAGCTCAGGTCATGAGCTCATGGTTTGTGAGATCAAGTCCACCTCAGGCTCTACGCTGACAGGGCAGAGCCTACTTGTGATTCTCTCTCTCTCTCTCTCTCTCTCTCTCTGTCCCTCTCCCGCTCATGTCATACACACACACATGCACACACTCTCTTTCAAAGTAAATAAACTTAAAAAAACTTTTTTTTAAATATACAATACAGTGTTACTAATTACACCATGCTGTGTACTGCATTCCAGCACGTATTTATCTTATGACTGTAAGTTCGTACCTTTTGACTACCTTCACCCATTTTACCAATCCCCCAACCCCCACCTGAGGCAACCATCAATCTATTTTCTGTTGCTATGAATTTGGTGTTTGCCTGTTTGTTTTAGATTCCACATTTGAGTGAAGTCATATAGTATTTGTCTTTCTCTGCCTGACATATTCCTCTAGCATAGTGCCCTCAAGGTCCTCCCATGTTGTCACAAATGGCAGGATTTCCTTCATTTTTATAATGATATTCTGTTATATATATATACGTATATATATATATATATATATATATATATACACACACAAATGCATTCTACATGCACAACACATTTTTTTTATTCATTCATCCATCACTGGACACTGAAGGTTGTTTTTATGTTTTGACTATTGTAAATAGCGTTGAAATGAACATGTGGATGCAGGTATCTTTTCAAGACAGTGATTTCATTTCCTTCAAATAAATACCCAGAAGTG
Organism: Lynx rufus; assembly: GCF_022079265.1. NCBI lineage: Eukaryota > Metazoa > Chordata > Mammalia > Carnivora > Felidae > Lynx > Lynx rufus. The sequence continues at coordinate 26,852,777 of NW_025814829.1, read as the reverse complement.
GAATTATGGGATCATATTTTGCCCTATGTTGGTAATTTTTCACAAATTTGTGAATTCTCCAGTTTTCTCTCTGTATTGATTTCTAACTTCATCCCGTTGTGGCCAGAGAAGAGACTTTATGTGGTATTTGTCTTTTAATATGTTGTGAAACTTAATTTGTGGCCTAACATATTTAGTCTAGTCTCGGAAAATTCCCCATATACACATAAGAAAATGTATATTCTATTATTGTTGAGTATAGAGTGTTTTGTACATGTTAGATCTAGTGGTTTATGGTGTTAAGTCCTCGATTTCCTGACTTATCTTTCATCTAGTTGTTCTACCCATTATTGAGCATGAAGTACTAGGTCTCCAACTATTATTAGTTCTATTGCTTCCTTTAATTCTGTCAATTTTGGTTTCATATATTTTATAATGTTATTAGGTGCATAAATATTTATAACTGCCATATCTTATTGCTGTATTGAAACTTTATTGCTATATACTTAATATATCATTAACGGATAATGTCCTTCTTTGTCCCTTATAAGCTTTTTTGAATTAAAATCTGTTTTGCCTGATATTACTACAGCCATCCTTGTTCTCCTTTGGTTACTATTTTCATAATATATCCTTTTCCACACTTTAACTTTCAACCTGTTTGTATCTTTGGATCTAAAATGAGTCTCTTGGGGTGCTAGGGTGGCTCAGTCAGTTAAGCATCCAACTGTTGATTTTGGCTAGGGTAATGATCTCATGGTTCATGGGCTCAAGCCCTGTGTCGGGCTCTGCATTGACAGTGTGGAACCTGCCTGGGATTCTCTCTCTTCCTCCTTCTGTGCCCCTCCCCTGCTCGCATGTGCATGTGCACTCTCTCTCTCTCTCTCTCAAAATAAATAAATAAATATTAAAAAATAAAATGAGTCTCTTATAGACAATATACAGTTGGATCATTTTTTTATCCATCCTGCCATCCTGTATTTTGATTGGAGATTAATTCATTTACATTTAAAGTAATTACTGGTAAGAAGAGACCTCTGTAATTTTCCTACTTAGTTTTCATATGTCTTATAGCTTTTTTGTCCCTCATTTCCTTTCTTCTTTTGTATTTAAATTCATCATAATGAACTGTTTGAATTCCTTTATCATTTTCTTTTGTGTGTATTCTTTAGCTATTTTTTTGTGGTTACCTGAGGACAAAATTTAACATCTTAAAATTGTAGCACTTTGAATTTATATTAGCTCAACTTCAATAATGTACAAAAACTATGCTCCTTGAACACTTCTGTCCTCACCTCTTTCAGTTGTTGATGTCACAAATTACATCTTCATACACTGTGTGTCCCAAAACATAAACTAATAATTTATAATGCATAAGTCTCTTAAATTATGTAAGAACAAACAAGCAACAAAATGGCAGTTATAAACCAAAGTTACAGTAATATTAGCTTTTAGGCCAATAGTTTTTTTTAAATGTATTAGTCTTGGGGGCGCCTGAGTGGCTCAGTCGGTTCAGCATCTGGCTCTTGGTTTCAACTCAAATCATGAATACACAGTCCATGGGTTCAAGCCCCTGCTTGGGATTCTCTCTCTTCTTCCCTCTCTACCCTTCCCCGTCTCGTTCTCTCTGTGTCTCTCTCTCTCAAAATAAATAAATAAACTTAAAAAAAATTTTTTTATTAAAAAGTGTATTAGTCTCTTAAATCATGTAGTAAACAAAAAGTGGAGGTAAACACCATTGTTACAATAATATTAACTTTATAATTACTCATGTATTTACCTTCCGTGAAATCTTTATTTCTTCATATAGCTTCGAGTTGCTATCTTGCAGGACAAGTCAAGTGGTAATGCCAACCCTCAGCTTTGGTTTATCTGGGAATGTCTTAATTTCTCCCTCACTTCTGAGGGATAGTTTTTACAGATACAGGATTTGGGGTTGACATTTTGTTCTTTTAGTACTTTGAGTATATTGGCCTTCTGATCTCTAAAATTTCTGATGACAAATCTTCTGACAATTATCGAGGACCCCTTGTATGTGATAAATTGTTTCTCTCTTGCAGCTTTCAAAATTCTTTGTCTTTCCCTTTTGACGTTTGGTTATAATGTGTCTTAGTATGGGCGTCTTCGAATTCATCCTACTAGGATTTCACTGAGTTTCTCAGACATTTATAGTCCTTTTTTCACATCTGGAAAGTTTTCTGCCATTATTTCTTTAAATATTCTTTTGTCTCCATCTGAGACTCCCACAATGCATATGTTGTTCTGTTTCATGGTATCCCACATATATCCCTAAGATATTTTTCTTCAATCTTTTTTTCTTTCTGTTCTTCGTATTCAATAATTTCCATTGTCCTATCTTTAAGTTTGAGAATTCTTTTTTTCTGCCTGTTCAAATCTTTGAATCCCTCTAGTGACTTTTTCATTTCAATTATTGAACTTTTCAGCTCCAATTTTTTTTTTGTTTGTTTCCTGGTAGGTTTTCTATGTCTTTATTGCTATTTCTAGTTTGTTCATACATCTTTGTCTTAACTTCCTCTATGTTTTCCTTTAGTTCTTTGAGCATCTTTAAGGAAGTTATTTTAAAGTCATCATCTAGTACATCTACCATCAAGTCTTTCAAGGACAACTTCTGTTGGCTTATTTTGTTTTTCCTTGAATGAGGCATGCTTTCTTATTTCCTTTGTATCTCTTATGATTTTGTTGTTGTTGTTGGAAACTGGACATTTGAATCTCATAATATGGTAACTAGATATTAGATTCTCTTCCTTCCCCAGTGTTTACTGGGTTTTGTTTTCATTTTTGGTTTTGGTTTTATCGTGCCAAGGATGTATGTGAGACTACACCTTCCCCTGGGCATGCATGGTTACTTTCTAAATTCCCCTGTGTACACAGTTGCTTTTGAATAATATAGTCTTCAACGTCTAGCTCCTAAAAGGAGAAAAATAAAAATGAAAGAGGTAAGGGAGAAGGACATCAGCCCTTTAAATGCCCTGGAAACCACTTCAGCCAAAGTGGGAGGGGCTCACAGCAAGTGGGGAAGGTGCAACAATGACCATTGCTTCTTTGCCTGCCTTTCTGTGATCAGAAGCAGCCATCAGAAATCAGAGCACAGATCCCCAATATTTGGAAGACAAGGTTCTTTCACCCACCCTGGCTCCTGCAGTCAGCACCCAAAACACATGCACAGCTGCCTGCCACAGTGCTGAGGAGTGGGAGATGGGTAGCTGGAGATGGGTAGCTGCTACTGTGCTAAGATCTGAAATGGAGCAAAATTAACTGCAGTTTAGTCTTCAAGACTCCCCTCTGGAAGTTTCAAGCTTCAGTAGACTATAGAGTTCCAAAATAGTTCTATCAGACAGATTCTGCCAATGCAAATTCTTGTCTGTGTAGGGAAGAGATTTCTGGTGTTCCCTACTCCACCATCTTCCCAGAATCATCCTCTTATACCCATTTTTGAATTGGATTGTTTCTACTTTCCATTCATTTTAAAATGTGAAGAAGATTATGTTCTTATATAAAACCCCTCAATGCCTTCCCATCTCAGTATTGAACCCCAATCCTCTTACCCAGATCTACAAAGCCCTTCAGGATCTCCATCCTGCCTGCCTGGCTCTCTTATCACTATTACTACCACTGTCTCCTTCACTCACCCCTCTTCTCTTGTCTTCCTCACACACCCCCCCCACACACACAAAGTTCATATTTGCCTTAGACATTTTCATGAGTTATTTTCCCCCTTGTACTCTAATAAATTGAGAGAGGGAGTATAAATTGGTATAACCACTTTGGAAAATAAGGGCCTCTTGAGTCAGAAGAGCAAGAAAACTAATCTGTGTAGCCAAAAAGAAGCAAAGAAGAAAAAGGATAGGAAAGCTTGGCAAGTTTCAGATCCCCAGATCATGTAAACGTATTGCAAATGGAACCTTCCTTTTTCTGGATCATTCTAGGGTTTTAGTCTGTAGCACTGAGACCCATTTCTTCAAATAGCTAAATAGCTAAATAAATTAAATAAATAAATAAATAAATAAATAAATAAATAAATAATCTTCATCTACAGGGAAAAATCATAAGCTCTTGGAACTGGAAGACACAGAAGGGAACAAGTCCATGGTTCTCATTTCAAAAGACTTCCAATTACTGACATATTCGGGGTGGAAGAATCCCATTTTTCAGAAACAACCCAAGGAAGAAGTATTTTCATCATATTACGACACAGCCTCTCTTTTAAATGTCAACTAAGAATGTTGGAAAGAGGTCCGAGGTACATTGGGGCTTGACTGATACCAGTCAAGTCATCTAATCTGTTTAAAACTCAGGTCTTCATCTGCATCTACATTGTGATAACATAAACTTTAAGGTATTTTGTAAGCATGCAAGCATAATAGTTCAGGTTGCTCCTAGAAGCAGCTGCCAAGACAGGATTAGACATGCAAGAGATTTATTGGGGGAAGGGGCAGATGCTGGTTTGACCTGAGTGGAAGGAGAGAGAAAGAAGGGGGAACGGGTGGGAAGAGTCTCAGACTACATACAGCTCAGTTCCAGGAAAAGTGCAGCCAGACAGATGCAGTGTCCTTGCCTGAAGTCACCTGTTGGAAGAGCTCCTTATCTCACTGGAATGGACCTGCTTTAGTATCCTCATTGTGCTTAGCCATTGGTTAGGAGATGCTTGTGGGACAATGTAGCATCTACAAAAACACAGGGTTGGACCCAGTGGAACATCAACTTGGGCCATCAGTCAAGTTTTGCTCCTTGTAGCGGGAGATCCCAGGAGCATATTTCCATGACTGCAACAATTCACCTTTGTGCTTCAAACATCTACCACTCCAGGCAAGTTTAGGAAACAGCTAGCTATTCTAGCATTTCTGGAGGCTTCTTTTCCTGAGGGCAAACTCAGTTAAGGGAGGGTAGGGGGGACAAATTATACCTGCCACTGTTGTAGTTGGTTGGTCTGTCGGCCACAGCTGGTGGCCCACAGTTCACTTTGCACTGTGCATTCTAGTAGGTCTTCTGGTCATGGTCCTACTCCCATACTTCCTTCACTGTGAAGTGGATCCCTAGATTGGATGCTATATTGTATGGGATTTCATGCCTATGGATCTGGCATTCTATAAACCCCTGGGCCTCCTGGCCCAGGCTCTGAGGGAAGGAAGGCAAGCTCCTACCTAGAATAGGTGTGTGTGTGTGTGTGTGTGTCCCTGTGAAGATAAACCACTGAACCTTCCAGCATGGAAAGGTCCTAGTGGAGTTGACTGGCCACCAAGTGGCTGGTTGGTCTCTTTGAGGTGTAGCGCCACATCAGGAACTCCATACTGGTCTCTTCTGAATGGACATTCAGAAGCAGCAATAGCTAGATTAGTCTTGTAAGTAGGAGTCTATCCTGTTAGGCCTATGTGTATAGCCTCCCTGAGGGACTCTGCCAACATGTCATTTATGTGTCCATCATATCAACTCCATTAACTGGGTAAATCATTTTGTCTACTTAGTAGACAAGTCTACTTAGTGCCCTGTGTTCAAATATTACTTCTCTATCAGAGTCCAGTAATATGTACGAAGCTATTTTTTGAAAGCATGTCATGCTCTGCTGCAGATGTTGCCTTGTTCCAGAATCCCAGACACCTATGTTGTGATTCTCCCCCGGGGCTTGTCATTAGTACGACATGGCTTTTTCCCACTACTGACACCTGCAATACCATAAGTTTTGCTGGCCCAAGTGGTAGAACTGCTGCTTGCACTGTAGCCTGGATCTGCTAGGGAACACTCATGCTCTGAGCCCCATTCAAATCAAGTAGTCTTCTAGGTCACCTAACATATCCCTGGATAACTGTCCTTAGATGTGGAATATATTGCCTCCAGAAACCCAAGAGATCTATCAGCTATCGTGCTCCCTGCTCTGTGGTAGGGGTTGCAAAACGTGGCAATTTGTATTTGATTTATTTAGGAGGGGGTATCCCAACATTTTCCTGATTACTGGACTTCTAGCAACATCACTGAAGTGGCAAGTCTCTGAATTTGCATAAGATTTGTGTCCCACTTCTTGGAGTATATGTGTCTTACCAAGGCCTCCAGATTTCTCAACTGTCTCCTGTTTATTTTGTTCAATCAGCATGAAATAATCCCTGTAATGGATTAGAATGATATCTAGGATGTTCAGGGAGTCTAAATCTCTTTGGACTATATTATAATGGGAAGCGAAGGGGCTAAATAGCCTTGATGCAAAACTGCAAATTATAATTATTGTTCATCCCATGTCAATTTAAATTGAGTCTGGTCTTCTTTTTCAAGGGTCAGCAAAATTGTCTACAAAGAGAAAGTAAATATTTTAGGCTTTGCAGGCCATTTGGCCTCTGCTATAACTACTCAACTCTGCAGCTACAATGTCAAACAATAGATAAACGAGTAAACATGACTGTTTTCCAGTAAAACTTTATTTATAAAGCAGAGAGCTGACCAGATTTGATGCACAGCCTCCTTTTTTCTAATCAGAATAGGAAAGAGTGCATGCACTACTTCAAGTGCTACATATCATTTACCTGTGACTTATTAATCTATTCTAGCCTTGGTACCACATCTGGTGTAGTGGCACAGTTGAGGCCTGTTAAGTTTACAGTATTCTGTAGTTATTCTTCCATTTCTATAGGAGCCAGACTGCTGATATGGCATGACATGACATGACATGGAAAGTCACCCCTGCATTCGTTAGACCTTTAATGGTGGCATTAACCTCTACAATGAACTCTGGGATCAATAATGGTTTTGGTTAACTATTTTGGTGGATGGGGAGTTATTGCACAGTTTTCCACTTGGTCTTCATCACTGTGATAGCTTTTACCCCATAGGCTTAGGACTCTATGTTGGGGTTACTCCGATTGCCAAGTAGATCAGTATTGATAACACATTCAGGGCTTGGGGAAATGACTACTGGATGGATCTACAGATCCATTGTGTCCACAGTGGGTCAGACTCACTGTAAGCTAGAAACGTATTTAGGGGAAGAACTAGTGAGAAAAAATGGAAAGGGAGCCAAAACAGGCTGGAGGAACCAACAGATCAGGATGTAGTTCTGACCCCAAGTGAAGGAGAGAGGGCAGGAAGGTTGGGTGAAGTATCAACATTGCAGTTCTAAGCAAAGATTACAAGGCTGTCTGGGGATCCTCAATGCAAAAGTTGCCTGTCAGGGGAGTCCTGCATCTCCTAGGGATGGTCCTGCCTTAGTATTTCTGCCATGCCTAGTCATTGGCTGGAAGAACCCAGGGAAAGCATGGCCTCAGCATAAATATGGTGATAGTAGGGCTTAGCAGCTGGGTCCATCAGCCAGTTATTCTCTCCAGTGACAGCTACTATAGTGCTTCAATTCAAGTTTTAAAGTCAGCTCAGACTCTGCATCCAATAGACCCTCAAAATGTCTAAATATTCACCTCTATCCAGTGTACTCTCACTCAGGGAAATGGTCCCATTAGGGAAGAACCAAGGGACTTATTACACTATGCACTTGTCATGGTGTTGCGTGGTTCTTCTTCCTAGGAACCTGGCAACCTCTTCATTAATGGGTTCTGGATCCAAAAGTTACATCAGATCCAGGAGCTGAGCAATTGATTGGACATTTTATTGGGGTGACCATCCTGAGCATTGTTTTTCCACTCTTACCATTTTTTGTTGTTTGTACATGTTAAGAAGCAGTTTTGTTGGCTCCCTGTTCCTCAGGATGCTATCTCCATAACTTCCTGCAGTTCAGATTCTCTTGGCCGTTCCTCCAACCTAGCCAGACATTATGATAGTTCTGAATTCTGGCTTCTGGTACTTACATATCATCACACCTGTTCTCTGTTACATCAAAGCTCCATCATGTCCATGGGTTTCGGCAAACCCAGTACCATGATTCTTTCCATCTCCCTGGCTTATAGAGGAGACACATCAATGATTATTTGGTAAACTGTCTCACCAGTGCATTCTCAGTCGGCTCAGTGAATAAGTATCTCTGCTGGGTCATCCCATTGAACATATTCTTCTTGTAGAGTTTCTCACAAAATATGTCCATTCCCAACATATTCACTTCCCTTAGCATTTTTATTCCTTCTTCCTTCTCCTAGGCCATATTGAGCATTTCTACTTCATTCATTGCTCTTAACTTTTTTCCAGGCTTCTAAAAACCACCGCAGCAATGAATTGGCCACATCCTCGGATCATTGAGAGGATGTTAAGTTCCAAGAGTGATCCTTCAAGTCAAATGTTCTTATTTATTTAGTCTTACTTTTTGGCCATGAAAATGCAATCCCAGAGATGCTCACTGTCTCCTCCAGGCACGTATTATTAACAATTCTTATACCTCCTTGATGGATAGTCTATTTCCTCACTTATCAGGCTGTCCTTAGCTGGGTTATGCTAAAATTTAACTCTAGATATTAACCTGCCAGCCAAGAAAGGAAGCACAGGCAGCTGTGAGGAAGGCCTTGTAGAAGAGAAGCTTCTAAGGCATCTTTCAGCACGAGAGAATTGCCAGCTCTTACTAAAGAGTCTGAGGCTTCAAGTCACTCTGCAGAGAATACCAGGGACACCCATTTAGATATCTCCACCCCATGTTTCAAAGTTCCAGATTTTCCCAGCCAGAGTAATGACATTAATATACCAGACCTGTATAGGCTGAGCATACAAATGGATCCCAGTAGACCTACAGTCTGTTGCTCACCTGTGTCTGCACTTCTTTAACTGACTATTAATGGCTCTCAGTTTCTCATTTTCCCTCTGCAGAGCACCAATTCAGCTTAGTTGTAACCAACCGATTCTGCTGTCTGTAAGCATTTCCCCCAATATCTTTCAAGTACCTGAATCATTACACCTGCAAGGGCATTCTCCTTCACCGGGATGTTTTCCTGGGTCACTACTGGTGAAATATTTAGCAATTAGGCTACCATCTTGTGCCAAGGACTACCTGTGCACCACCCACCTACCTACCTCTTTGCTCTGTGGTAGTGAGTGAGCAAGTCAGTCACACATCCCCACCTTATCGTATGTTTTCTCAGATCACTGTTAGTACCACTATTTAGTTTGGATCTTCTGAGAAGTAAATGCCATGACAGGATTAGATGGGCAAGATATTTATTGGAAGAGACAGCAGGAGAAAGCAGGGACAGCTTTAAGACCACTGCAGGTCTGATACCTATGGAAGGAGAGAGGAAAGGGGAAAAGATTGGGTAGGAAAAATTTCATACAGTGCAGTTCTAAGAAGAGTTTAGGCAGGACCAATAAGAGTTCTACATCTTGCCAAAATGGACCTATTCCTGTGGTGCTCAATCATTGCCTTGGTTTCCATATGGATCAAGAAGGAGCAGTGGCAGGAGCTCTCTGTCAGTCACTCGTGCTCCCTGGAGAGTTGAACAGCAGATTTTTATGGCCCCTACATTAATTAATCAGGGAGAGTTCTTTTATATGATATATATAGAAATATAATAGAATATATTGATAACAAAAATTACCACTTTGACTTAGGTTCTCTATAATAATTCAGTTCTCTGATCTATCAAATGAGAATTATTTAACATCTATTACATCTAATGCATAAGAGTTTTCAGAGACTCAAAAATAACACTTCACTTAAAGATGCACTTGAGGGGTGCCCGGATGGCTAAGTCTGTTAAGCGCCCCACTCTTGATTTCAGATCAGGTCATGATCTCATGAACCGTGAGATCAAGCCCCACATCCAGCTCTGTGCTGACAGCAGGGAGCCTGCTTGAGATTCTCTGTCTCCCCCTCTCTCTGCCCTTCCCCTGCTTGCGTGCATGTACTCTTTCTCTCTCTCTCTCAAAATAAATGAATAAACATTTTGGGGGAAAAAAGGATGCACTTGAAAAATTTAAAGGTAAAAAACAGTACTAATGAATGTCTATCCAACTAAGAACTGCTCTTAATTATCCCCTTTTTCTTTGGGGAACAAGATTGAGATTGGATAGGAAGATACGAAGCATCTGAAGCAACTGAACTTGAGTATATCTCTAACCATCAGTTTAAGTGAGAGAGCTAAGTATTTGCTGACCAAATATTCTGAAGACATATATGTCAAGTGTATCTTATTGAAGGCTTGAAATTTAAAAAATCTAGAATTAATGAGATGACTTAAAAGAGTTTTCATCTGTTAAAATTTAAAAATCAATGACAGTGAACTGATCAGATCTTTTACTTGTGCAAGTGCGGGTGGACATAGCTAAAAATGAGATTTAACAATATGTGTACTAATATGTAACTATCTGAAGCACGTCAGAAGGCAGTGCTTTTCAAATTATTCCACCAAAGTATCCCTAACTGAAAAGGAAAATAAATTCACATATCCAAAGAAGGATTGGTTGGAAAAATCCTTTCATCAATAGTTAAGTAATGGAATATAATGGCTAAATGCTATGGGCTAGCAATGCATACTTATTTAGCTGGAACAACTTAATGCTCAGCAATGATCTTCTCTTCTAATTTCTTTGACCATTTTTATTATTACAAAGGCATTATCAGAAAAGTTTATCAGAAGAACAACATAATGAATTCATATAATCCATCCACCCTGAAAAAACTTAATACCTTCAGATCTTTTTCATTCTTTTTTTAATGTTTATTTATTTTTTGAGAGAGAGAGAGAGAGAACGTGAGCAGGGGAGGGGCAGAGAGAGAGGGAGGCACAGAATCTGAAGCAGGCTCCAGGCTCCAAGCTGTCAGCACAGAGCCCGACATGGAGCTTGAACCCACGGACCATTGGATCATGACCTGAGCCAAAGTCGGACGCTTAACCCACTGAGCCACCAAGCACCCCTTCAGATCTTTTTCTATGTATTTATGTTCATGTGTGTATACGCATGTGTGTGTTATTTTATTTAAAAATGGGGCCAGACTACATATACCATTTTAAAACCTGCCAAAATGTCCGTAATCCAGAAATTGTTGGACAGTTAGGGTATTCCATCTTGTTCTCTGTTGTCATAAACTTAGGTTCTGTCTTAATTTTCATAATAGAATCAGCAAACTGGAACAATTGGTCAAAATAAGCCAGAGAAGTTTTAAAATATAAAAATCTTGGGGCACCTGGGTGGCTCAGTCGGTTGAGCAACCAACTTTGGCTCAGGTCATGATCTCTTGGTTCGTGAGTTCAAGCCTCGCGTCAGGCTCTGTGCTGACAGCTCAGAGCCTCAAGCCTGCTTCAGATTCTGTGTCCCCCTCTCTCTCTGCCCCACCCCTGCTTGTGTTCTGTCTCTGTCTTTCAAAAACAAATATACATAAAAAATTTTTAAAAATAAATAAATAAAATAAAAACCCTAAAAATTAGAGACACTGGCTTTAGAAATGCTTAAATGAAGAACAGTTGTAGAATCATTCCATGTTGCATCTTACCAGTTCTCTAAAAAAATATTTTTTAACATTTATTTATTTTTGAGAGATAGAGAGAGACAGAGCATGAGCAGCGGAGGGGCACAGAGAGAGGGAGACGCAGAATCTGAAGCAGGCTCTGGGCTCAGAGCTCAGCACAGTCAGGGCTCGACCTCACAAATCAAGAGATCATGACCTGAGCCGAAGTCAGACGCATAACCGACTGAGCCACCCAGGGGCCCCATCTTACCAGTTCTTTAAACACCAGTAATGGGGTATACTGAATTTTTTTTTAAACATTTATTTATTTTCAAGAGACACAGAGCACGAGTGGGGGAGGGGCAGAGAGAGAGGGAGACACAGAATCCAAAGCAGGCTCCAGGCTCTGAGCTGTCAGCACAGAGCCTGACACCAGGCTCGAACTCACGAACCATGAGATCATGACCTGAGCTGAAGTCGGCCACTTAACCAACTGAGCCACCCAGGTGCCCCGGGGTATGCTGAATTTTAGCTGAACATTCTCATACCATACATGTATGTTTTTCTTTATAGTTTTTGAAATATATGTTGTTGCTGTTTGCATATAATATATTGTTGATGTTGCATGTTTTTAAACTTTATTTAAATAGCTTTACCTCTAGGGGCAGAGCTCAGGGCCTGGAGCCTGCTTCAGATTCTGTGTCTCGCTCTCTCTCTGCCCCTCCCCCCTTGTGCTGTCTCTCTCTGTCTCAAAAATAAATAAAACATTAAAAAAATAGCTTTACCTCTATATATTCAGCTGTTTTTCATCAGTGTTACATTTGTGAGAACCTTCCCTGTTGCTTTGTATAGCTGCAGTTCATTTGTTCTAACTGCTGTGCAGTATCCCGTTGCTAGACCATATCGATATATTTTTTTTCTCTTGACAACAGATATTTGCATAGTTTCCAGGTTTTTGCTATTGCAAACTGACGTTAGGAACATTCTTTTGCAAGGCTACAGAAAAACATATCAGATACGCTGCCAAAAGTGAAATTATTGGCTGTGAGACATGCATATCTCCAAGTTTATCAGAGTGCTAAATTGTTTTTGAAAGCAGTTGTATCAACTTACAGTCCCACCCACAGAATATAACTATTTCCTTTGTTCCAGTTCCTAGACATACTTCATGTTGTCATATTTAAACATTTTTATTACAATCTGTTTCGTTATAAAATAGTACCAAATTGTAAATTGTGGTATTAATTTGGATTCTTCTGAGGAATTTAGGTTGAACGTCTTTTATTTTTTTCCCTTAGCGATTTGCTTCCTCTTCTTGAAATAACTATTCATGTGTTTTGAAATTTTTATTATTTTCTGTTGTTTTTTATTGATTCGTACAAGTTTATTATATTTTCTGAGCAATAACCTTTCGTCAGTTGTCCATATCACAGGTATTTTCTTCCAGTGTCTGACTTGTCTTTTTCCTTTCAGTAGTAGATTTTGAAGGACAGAGGTTTAGTTTTAATGTAGCCAAATTTATCCATCAATTTCTTTATATTTTGTGCTTTTTATATATTGTTTAAGAAAATATTCCTAGACGACACCTGGCTGGCTCAGTCTGTAGAGCATGTGACTCTTGATCTCACTCTTGATGATTCTTGATGAATTGAAGCTCCATTTTGAGCATACAGCTTAATTAATTATTCTTTTTTCATATGGACAATGATTTTGTTTATTATTATTTTTTAAATATAATTTATTGTCAAGTTGGCTAAAATACAGTGTATATATACAGTGTGGTCTTGGTCTGAGGGTAGATTCCCAGGATTCGGAGCTTACATACAACACCCAGGGCTCATCCCAACAAGTGCTCTCTCCTCGATGCCCACGACCCATTTCCCCCTCTTCTCCACCCCTCCCCCATCAACCCTCATATTGTTCTCTGTATTTAAGAGTCTTTTATGGTTTGCTTCCCTCCCTCTCTGTTTGTAACTATTTTTTCCCCTTCCCTTTCCCCATGGTCTTCTGTGAAGTTTCTCAAGTTCCACATATGAGTGAAAACATATGATACCTGTCTTTCTCTGACTGACTTGTTTCACTTAGCATAATACCCTTCAGTTCCATCCACGTTGCTGCAAATGGCAGGATTTCATTCTTTCTCATTGCCAAGTAGTATTCCATTGTATATATAAACCACATCTTCTTTATCCGTTCATCAGTTGATGGGCATTTAGGCTCTTTCCATAATTTGGCTACTGTTGAAAGTGCTGTTATAAATATTGGGGTACATGTGCCCCTATGAATCAGCACTCCTGTATCCTTTGGATAAATTCCATAGAGCTTGCTTTAAAAAAAGAAAAAAGACATTATCCTAATTCAAAGTTCATCAAGTAATCCCTCATATTGCCTTAGAAAACTGTAAAGTTTTGGGGCACCTGGGTGGCTCAGTTGGTTGAGTGTCGGGTCGTCATGATCTCCCAGTTTGTGGGTTTGAGCCCCATGTCGGGCTTTGTGCTGACAGCTCAGAGCCTGGAGCCTGCTTCAGATTCTGTGTCCCCCTCTCTCTCTGCCACTCCCCCTCTCACTCTGTCTCTCAAAAAATAATAAATGAACATTTAAAAAATTTAGAAAACTGTAAAGTTTTGCTTTTTACTTTGAAGGATTTTATTTATCAGAAATTGACTTTTGCATATAGTGTGAGATAGAAATCCCATGCTTACCTAAATGTCCTAGGACTATTTATTGAATCCTTCACATATTCCCCACTGCTCTTCCATGCTATCTCTGCACTGTATCATTTCTTTATATGTGCAAATCCACTTATGTTATGTCTGCTCTCTCCCAATGACTATAGTCAATCACTTTTCCAACTCCACACTGTTCTAATTGCATTATTTTTACGATCTGGAAATGATATGACAGTCGCTCTCCGATCTCTTGTTATTCCTTTTTGAAATTTCCTGTGTAGTCTGTTTCTTTTCCATATAAAATAATTCCACTAAAAATACTTCCTTTTTAAAAAATGATTCCATCTTAAGATCTGCTTTTCATGTTCATTGGAAACCGCTGTTGGTTTTTATGATGGGAAATGCATTGACTATAGGGATCAATTGAAGTATCAATATTGCTATCATATGGAGTCTCTATTCCTGGTATTTCTTCAATGCCTTTGTCATCTTTTATATCTTCCCATGATGTTTTAAAACTTTCTCCAGTATGGCTTAGCAGAGTTCTTGTTAATAGCTTTATCTTTTTCATGCATTGTAAGTCTGTCTCTTAAAACTGTATCTTCTAGTGATTTGTAACATGCATACGGTCAAGTTGATCTTTTAACATTGATTCTGATCTCCTTTTAAAGAGTAACCCTGTTAAATTCTCATATTAGTTCTAATAATATAACTAAACTTTTTTGTGGTTCTCTGTGACAATTTTTTAATGTTTTATTTTTGTCTTTCTAAGGTTTACAATTTTTACTTTTCCATCTTGTCTTCATGCTCAGGAAGGCTTTCAGCACGTTGTTGAACAGAAGTGATAATAGTTATCTTCGTCTTATGTCATGTTCTAAAGGAAATTCTTTGAAAGTTTCATCATTTAGGATGCTTGCTGTAGATTTCTACAGTCACACGTAAACACTTTTAGGAAGTTATTTTATAATCCCAAGTGCATATTACCTTAGAAACTTTTTATCATTACGTAGTGTGACTTTGCATTATATATTTTTTTTCCTTAGGGTTTATTTTGTCTGATATTAATGTGACTGTGGCAGCTTTATCTTGGTTAGAATTTGCCAAGATACCTTTTCGCCTTTTCTTTTTCAACTTTTTTGTACTCGTATTGTAGGTGTGTTTCTTTTAAACAGCATATATATTTTAAAATGCTTTCTATTAATTTTCATTTTTTAATAAGGAAGTGAGTTCATTATTTATGATGACTGATATAGTTGAGTTTGTTTTTATAATTTTATTCTTACTCATCCCCCTTTTTTTCTTTTTCTCTCTCTTACTGCCATATTTGGGTTTGATTTTTTTCCTTATGCCACTTTTTTTTTGTTTTCAAAATTATGTGCTCTATTTTTTACTCTTTGTGGTTGTCTTTGAAATTTAGTAAGCACATTTAACTAGATCTAAGGTTTATTCTGTAGTTTTTTCTTCCTCCCAAACAATACAAGATTATTGTATTCCTTCATTCTGTTTATTCCTCTCTTGGCTTACAACTTACTTTTCACCATTGGTTTAGCTTTATTTAACAGTGTTGTTTAAATCTTGTTACTAAGACATTAGTGTAATTTCAAATAATCAGTCTTTGTTTCGCTTTTCTCACATTTTCTCATTTTTATTGCTTATCTTACCTTCTCACGTCTGTTCTTTCTGCAGTACATTATCAAGGAATTCCTTTACTAGGTTTCTACTGATGGTAAATATTTTAAATATTTGTTTAAAAACTTATTTGTTTTCCCCTTATTCTCACAGAGTAGCTTGCTTTGATATACAATTCTAAGTTGACAGGGATTTCATCATAGCATTTTAAAGCTGTTATGCTACTGGCTGCTGGTTTGCGTCGTTGCTGACTTCAAGTCTAATTGTAATTCCCGAGTAGACATTCTTGCCTTTTTCTCTTTGGCTATTTTAAAAATATTTTCTTTGTTTTAGTGTTCTGCACATTAACCATGATATTCGTTAGTGCTTTTTCACTTATTCTCTTGGTATTCATTGTACTTTCTGAATCTGAGAATCAGATTGTGTCTTCAATCAGTTATAGAATCTTTTTCATTGTCTCTATTATCGACTTCTGGAACTCCAGTGAGGCACATGTTAGATGTTCTAATTCTATCTTCCTTCTATCTTCTATGTCTTTTTACCCTTATTACAAATCTCCTATCTCTTGGTCTTTCTGTACTTCAATTTAGACAATTCTCGATCTAGTTAGCTAAGTCTCACCTCAGTTGTGCTCATATCGGCTCTTTAATTCATTCACTCAGTATTTATATTTTTAAGGAATTTTGCTTACGTTATTTCTTTTTTTAATTGAATTATAATTGACATATAATATTATATTAGTTTCAGATGTACGATATAGTAATTTGCCATTTATGTACATGGTATAATGGTCACCACAGTATATCTAGTTACCATTTGTCACTGTACAAAGTTAATTCAATATTATTGATTATTCCCTATGCTGTATATCACATCCTCATGATTTATTTATTTTATAATTGGAAGTTTGTACTTCTTAATTCCCCTCACACATCTCACTACCTCTCCCCTCCAGTCTCACCCCTCTGGCCATCACCAATCTGTTCTCTGTATCTGAGAGTCTGGGCTTTGTTTTGTTTTGTTTGTTAATTTTTAGATTCCACATGTAAGTAAAATCATGTGGTTTTTGTCTTTTTCTATCTGACTTATTTCACTTAACATAATACCCTCAAGGTTTATACATGTTGTCATAAATGGCAAGATTTTATTATTCTTTCATGACTCAGTAGTATCGTATATCATATCTTTATTATCCATTTATCTGTTGATGGACACTTAAGTTGTTACCATATCTTGGCAATTATAAATAATGTTGCTATGAACATAGGGGTGTACCAACCTTTAGAATTAGTGTTTTCATTTTCTTTATATAGATACCCAATAGCGGAATTGCTGTAGTTCTATTTTGAATTTTTTGGGTAACCTCTAAACTGTTTTCCATGGTGGATGCACCAATTTACATTCCTACTAACAGTGTAAGAAGGTTCCCTTTCTTTACATACTCACTAACACTCGTTATTTCTTGATAATAGCCATTCTGGCAAGGATGAAGCGATATCTCATTGTGGTTTTTTGCATGTCCCTGATGATTAGTGAGGTTAAGCAGATTTTCACGTACCTGTTGGATTTGTATGCCTTCTCTGGAAAAATGTCTGTTCGGATCCTTTGGGTTTTTTTTGTTACTGAGTTGTAAAAGTACTTTGTATGTTTTGGATATTAACCCCTTATTAGATATATGATTTTCAAATATCTTCTCCTATTCAGTATGTTGCATTTCTGTTTGTTGGTGATCTCCTTCACTGTGCAGCAGCTTTTTAGTTTGATGTAGTCACATTTGTTTTATTTTTGTTTTATTTTCCTTGCCTCCAATGTCAAGGAGTTTATTGTGTATGTTTTCTTCTAGGAGTTTTATGGTTACAGGTATTACAATCATGTCTTTAATCAATTTTGAGTTAATATTTGTATGTGGTGTAAGACAGTGGTCCAGTGTCATTCTTTTGCATATAGCTATCTAGTTTTCCTAGCACCATTTATTGAAGAGACTGTCCTTTCTTCATTGTCTATTCTTGCCTATTTTGTCATGGATTAGTTGACCATATACTTGTGGGTTTATTTCTGAGCTCTCTAATCTGTTCCATTGATCTACATGTCTGTTTTATATGCCACTACCATAGTGTTTTGATTATTATAGCTTTATAGCATAGTTTGAAATCAGGGAGCATGGTACTTCTGCCTTTGTTCTTCTTTCTCAAGATTGGTCTGGGTATTGGAGGCCTTCTATGGTTCTATCCAAATTTTAGAATTTATTTCAGTTTTGTGAAAAATTTCATTGGAATTTTGATAGGAATGGCATTGAATCTAGAAATTGCTTTGGTTAGTATGGATATTTTAACAATATTAATTCTTCCAATCTATGAACATGGAATATTTTTTCCATTTATTTGTAACTTCTTCAATTTCTTTCATCAGTGTCTTATAGTTTTTAGTGTACCTGTATTTCACCTCCTTAGTAAAACTTATTCCTAGGCATTTTATTCTTTTTCATGCAATTGTAAATGGAACTGTTTTCTTGATTTCCCTTTCTGATAGTTTGCTATTAGTGTAGAAACTCACAGATTTTTGTATATTAACTTTGCATCCTGCAACTTTATTGAATTCATTTATCAGTTGCAACAACTTTTTGGTGGAATCTTCAGGGATTTCTTTATATAGAAATCATGTCATCTGAATATAAGACATTTTACCTCTTCTTTTCCAATCTGTATGCCTTTTATTTCTTTTTCTTGCCTAATACTGTGGCCACAACTTCCGATACTGTGTTGAATAAAACTGGGGATATTGGGTATCCTCGATTGTTCCTGATCTTGGAAGAAAAGCTTTCAGCTTTCCACTGTTGGATATAATATTAGTTGTGGGTTTGTCATATAGGGCTTTTATTATGTTAAAGTACATTTCCTCTGTACCCACTTTGTTGAAACTTTTTATCATAAATGGATGTTGAATTTTGTCAAATGCTTTTTCTACCTTTATTGAGATGATAATATGATTTTTATCTTTCATTTTGCTAATGTGGTCTATCATGTTGATTGATTGGCAGATGTTGAACCATCTTTGTATCACAGGAGTAAATCCCACTTGAACATGGTGTATCAAACTTTGAATATAATGCTGAATTTGGTTTGCTAATATTTTTGAGGATTTTTTTGTTTCCATGTTCATCACAGATATTTGCCTGTGTGGAGACCTTGTCTGGTTTTGATACCAGGATAGTGCTGGCCTTGTAAAAATAAGTTGGGAAGCCTTCCCTCTTATCGGTTTTTTGGAAGAGTTGAGAAGGATAAGTATAAAATCTACTTTGAATGTTCAACAGAATTCACCTGTGAATCCATCTTTTGTTTTTTGGGAGATTTTTTTATACTGATTCAGTCTTCTTACCAGGAATAGATCTTTTCAGATTTTCTATTTGTACATAATTCAGTCTTGGAAGATTGTAAATTTCTAGGAATTTGTCCATTTCTTTTGCTCAGTTTGTTGGTGTATGATTGTTCATAGTAGTCTCTTAGGATCTTTTGTATTTATGTGGTATCAGTTGTAGCTTCTCTTTGATTTCTGATTTTTTTAATTTGAACCCCCGGTTTTTTTCCCCTGTGAGTCCAGCTAAAGGCTTGTCAGTTTGTTTCTCTTAGTTTCATTGATCTTTTCCACTGTTTCATTTATTTCTGCTCTAATATTCATTATTTTCATCCTTCTGCTAACTTTGGGCTTCTTTTTCTAGTTCCTTTAGGGGTAATGTTAAATTGTTTATTTGATATTTCTCTTGTTTCTTTGAGATAGGCCTGTATTGCGATGAACTTCCCACTTAGAGCCACTTTTGCTGCATACCATAGATTTTTGTATGTTGTATTTCTGTTTTCATGTGTCCCTAGATATTTGTTTATTTATTTACCCTTTGATTTCTTCTATGACTCAATAGTTGTTCAGTAGCATTTTTGTTTATCACGTATTTGTAATTTTTCCAGTTTTTTCTTGTAATTGATTCCTAGTTTCATACCATTATATTTATAAAAGATGCCTGATATAATTTCAATCTTCTTAAATTTGTTGAGACTTTTTTTTTGGTGACCTAGCATGTGATTTATCCTGGAGAATATTCCATGTGCCTTTTAAAAGAATGTGTATTCTACTACTTTTGTATGGAATGTTCTACATGTATCTATTAAGTCTATTTGGCCTAATTTGTAATTAAAGGCTGATGTTTCCTTATTGATTTTCTGTCTGGGTTATGTATATGGGGTGTTAAAGTTCCCTACTGTTATCTATTGCTATCAATTTCTTCCTTTTGGTCTACTAATTTTTGCTTTATGTATTTTGTCGTCCTATGTTGGGTGCATATATATTAGTAAATGTTATATCTTCTTGCTGAATTGACCCCTTTATCATTATGTAGTGCCCCTCTTTGTCTAATATAAGTCTTTGTTTTAAAGTTTATTTTTTTTCTCTGATATAAATACAGCTACACCAGGTTTCTTTTTGTTTCCATCTGCATGGAATATCTGTTTCCATCCCTTCACTTTCAGTCTGTGTGGGTCCTTCTGAAGGGAGTCTTTTATAGGCAGTATATATATGTGTCTTTCTTTTTTTATTCATTCAGCCACAGTCTTTTGGTTGAAGAATTCAGTCCATTTGCACTTTAAGTAATTATTGATAGGTATGTGTTGTTGACATTCTGTTAAAAGTTTTCTGGCTATTTTTATAGTTTCTGTCTGTTCCTTTTCTTCTCTTTCTCTCTTCCCCTATGGTTTGATGATGATGATGTTGATGATGATGATGATGATGATGTGTGTGTGTGTGTGTGTGTGTGTGTTATGTTTAGATTCCTTTCTCATTTTCTTCTTGTGTGCTTACTTTAAAATTTTGCTCATGGTTACCATGAAGTTCACATATCTCAACCTGTGTGTATAATAGTCTATTTTTATTTGACAACAACTTAAATTTGGATACATTCTAAAAACCTATATTTTCACTCCTCACATCATATTTCATGTTTTGATGTCACTTTTTTTAAAATGTTATGTATCCCTTAACTAATTATTGTAGTTATAGGTAATAGTATTCCTTTTGTCTTTCAACCTTTTTAGTAACTTAATCCACTACCTTCACTATATATTTACCTTTTCCAGTTGAAAATTTTCTTTTTATGTTTTCTTGTTTTTAATTAGTGCCAGGTATTTTTGCTTAAAGAAGTCACTAATATTTCTTACTGTAAGTTAGTGTAGTAGTGATAAACTCCTTTAGCCTTTGCTTGTCTGGAAAACTCTTTATCTCTGCTTTAAAACTGAATGATAATCTTGTCAGCTACAGGATCCTTGATTGGAAGGTGTTTTTTTTTTTCCTTTCATTACTTTGAGTATGTCATGCCACTTTCTTCTGTGTTATAAAGTTTCTGCTGAGAAATCTGCTGAAAGCCTTATGGTATTTCCCTTGCATGTAACGATTTGTTTTTCTCCTACTGCTTTTAAGATTCTCTCTTTACTTTTTAACTTTTGACAGTTTAACTATTATGTGTCTTGGTGTGATTCTCTTTGGGTTCATCTTATATGGAAGTCTTCAGGATTCCTGAACCTCAATAACTGTTTTCTTTGGTAGACTAGGAAATGTTTTAGACATTATTTCTCCAAATAATTTCTGCTTCTCTCTCTCTTTTCTTTTCTTGGAGCCCTGTAATGCAAATGTAATGCTTGATACTGTCCTAGAGGTCCCTTAAGTTATCTTTATTATTTTTAATTCTTTTTTCTTTTTGCTGCTGTGTCTGGGTGAGTTTTATTGATTTATCTTCCAGTTCATTGATCCATTCTTCTGTTTCATCCAGTCTGCTATTGAACCCCTCTAGTGTACTTTTTAGTTCAGTTATTGTGTTCTTTAGCTCTATTGCTTGTGTGTGGTACTTTCTTATGTTTTATTTCTCTTTTTTAAGTTTTTTTCACTGAATTCATCCATTCTTTTTTTTTTTTTTTTAGTTCAGTGAGCATCTTTATGACCACTACTTTGAATTTTTTATCATATAGGTTACTTATCTCCATATCATCAAAGATTTTTTTCTAAAGTTTTATCTTGTTCTTTCATTTGGAACATTTTTCTCTGTTTCCTCATTTTGCTTGATTCTCTGTACTTGTTTCTACGTATTACGCAAACCAGCTATCTCTCTGTCTTGAAAGAGTGGTATTGTGTAGGTGATGACCCTTCTGATTTAACCTTGCCCTAGCTCTGGTTGTCTCTGGAATCCTTGTGATTGTTTAAACTGCCTGATTTATTATTGATATGTCCCCATTGTTGAGGTTGTACCAAGACCTGTAAGTGATGCAGGGATCTCATTTAGCATTCGACTTCAGGCTGATTAGAAGCCAGACACTCAGGCAACAGCTTTTAAAGTATGCAGATATATATGGACTATCAAGCTGCAATTGTAATTGCTGCCGGCCTCCAGACCAGGAGATAGGCAGGTGTCCCCTGGATGATAGTTGCAAAAATTTGGGCTCCAGACAAGTGTATAAGCTCCTTTCTGGGAAGTCTTGTCAAGCTGTAGCAATGTCAAGGGGGAACACAAGGACAATGTCTCCCTGCTTACATTCCCTGGGAGCACCTCATTAGTCTCCTAATGTGTAGGAAACTGAAGCCTGTCCCTCAGGCTGAAGCTTCAGGCTAAGTGAGTAGGCTCTGTCCACAGAAAGACTAGGGTTGTGTTTCAGTCTGCTGTATTTGCTGTGCCCTGGGAGTGGCAGCCTGCAAAAGCTCTTTCTGGTGTTTGGAGCCCCATGAAGCTCTGGAATGCCAGCCCTTTTGGCCACCGGGGCCAAGTGATCAAGGGGTATCCCCTATGTGGATTACATGTGCACTGTCTTCAGCAAGGCAGCTGGAGTGTGTAAGAAGCAGGGGACACTTAATGCATTCAGATAAGCAGTGGGAAAATGGCTTGACTGCCTGCATCCACTGGCTTTAGCAAGTCAGTGGGATAGTGCCTTGCTAGAGCATGCACACCAGCTTTAGGCTGTGAGAGGGAGAATGTTGCTACCACTCCTGCTCACCAGCCCCAGCCATGGGGCAGGAGAATGTCTCAACTATCTACACTCACAGATTTTAGCTAGGAAGCAGGAAAATGCTTACAATGCTTATGCTTCTCCAACACAGCCAGGCAGCTGGAGACCATTGCAATCTCTTGTGCTCTGTGGTCTCAGCAGGTACCAAGACTTCTCCCTACTCCCCACTCATCCCAGCAAGGTAATGGGATGGTGCTTCCCCCGAGTTTATCTATCTGGGCTAGCAGATTATGGGGAAAGTACAATAGCATCTGCCAGTTCCTCTGTCTCCTGGGAAACATCTCTACTGTACCACACCCCTCCCACTGATACCCCCGATCAGCAAATGAATCTCCCTCACATAGTACTTTTCAAATTGCTATTTTTCCTCTGGGTCTGAGAGCTGGTGAGACTATACTAAAGCTATCCCAGAAGAGAATCTCAGTTTTTTTACAGCACTTTGGCCCCCCCCCCCCCCACACTCCATGTCAGCACCATTGGTTCTCCAAGCCAGACATTCTGGGAACTCATCATTCTGGTGCAGATCCCAGGGGCCAGGATACCTAATGTAGGGCACCAACCCCTTGCTCCTGCAGGAGGAGCACCTGTCTGATAAGGTCTCTCAATTGTGTGTTGGTGCACATGGGTGATTTTGTGTGAGACAATGTCTCTGCCTCTACTACCCATGTCAGTGTAGTCCTTTTATCTTTTGTTATGAAAAACAGTTCATTCTGTTTTCAGATTTTTTTCCCCAGAGGGATATCATCAATATGTAGCTGTAGATTTTTTTGTTAAGTTTTTATTTTAATTTTTAAAGGTTTTATTTTTAAGTAATCTTTACCCCTAAAGTGGGGCTTGAACTCACAACACCATGATCACAAGTTGTATGCTCTACCAACAAGTCAGCCAGGTGCCTCTGTAGTTGTAGATTTGGTGTGTCCATGGGAGGACGTGAGTTTAGGATCCTCCTATGCTACCATCTCGCACCTTCCCCCCTACTGAGTTTTTAACGTTAATTATTCTGTTTTTCATTTGTGAATTTCCAATTCGTTGTCATTACAATATATCTGGCTTTTAAAATCTTTTATGTTGTTTCCGTCTCATGTTTGCAATTCCAATGTTTATTTCTCTAAACATTTTAGACCATTATTTCATAATCTATAACTGATAATTTAATTATTGGTTTTGGTTGTTAAAGTATACTATTTGTTATTTATGTTTGCTGTTGGTTCATGATACCTTGATTCTTCATGTCCTTTGTAATTGTGTGTTGTGGAATCCTATCAGCAGGACTTTCTCTGTAGAAATCTTATGGGGCCAGGATTGAAGTTTTATCTCTGTAGAAAGAATTTATTCTCTCATTTTGCTTTATCAGGCAGCCAGGGGTTCTACTAACTTAGGACAAATTCTTTTTTTTTTTTAAGTTTATTTATTTATTTTGAGAGAGAGAGAATGTGTGAGTGCAAGCAGAGAGAGAGGGAGAGAGAGAATCCCAAGCAGGCTCCATGCTGTCAACACAGAGCCCAAATAGGGGCTCCAACTCATGAACTATGAGTTTATGAGCTGAGCCAAAATAGAGTTGTTGCTTAACTGACTGAGCCACCCAGGCACCCCAGGACAAATTCTTGTTCTTATCTTGACCTGGATTTTAATGGACCAAGTAGGTATAATGAACTGAATTGTGTACTTCTCCCAAATTCATATGTTGAATCCTAGCCCCCAATATGATTATATTTATAGTTAGGGCCTTTAAAGAAGTATTAGGTTTAAGTGAGGTAGTAATGGTGAGGCCCTAATCCAATAGAACTAGTGTCCTTGTAAGAAAAGGAAGAGACACCAGGGATGCATATGCACAAAGGAAGACCATGTGAAGACAAAGGGAAAAAAACAGTGATTTGCAAGCCAAGGAGAGAGGCCTCAGAAAAAACCACACCTAAAGATATCTTAGTCTTGGATTTCTAGCTTCCAGACTGTGAGAAAATAAATTTCTGCTGGTTAAGCAATCTAGTCTGGGGAATTTTGTTATTGCAACTCTAGCAGATTAATACAGTAGGAAATGAAACTTTTCATCTCTAACTCATGGGTGGGCAGACCTCTCTTTACAAATTTTTAGTGGAGTCCAGGCAGAGACAGACAAGTTCCCTTCCTACTCTAACTCCTGGGAGGTAGATTTGTTTTACAGTCTACCCATTCACTAAGGGCAGGGCTGTGAATAGGGTGAATTAAGTGCCTTACTGATTTCACCTCAGTCCTGGCCCTGACTAAGAGTATAGCTTTCGAATACCTAAACTGTATAACAGGATCTTGGCTGAAACTACTCATTTGGCGCAGGCCAAGGCCATATCTCCTGACTTCACTCATTCACTAACACTCAAGCATTATAGTTACCCAGACTAACAAAGTTCTCCAGGGCAACAATAGTGCTAGAGATGAATTACCACTTTAATGTTAAGTTCAGTTTTGGGGTTTTGCTGCCTGGACTTTTCCCCTACTTTTTCAGGTTTAACTGTATTTAAATACAAAAATACATTTTAAATACAAAATACATGTTACATTGTACAATATGTACAATTATACATATGTGCAATACATTGTACATTTAAATACAAAAATACATTTTAAAAATGTTTGCAATTAAACTTTTTGTAAGGGGTGTTTTTAAGCATATCTTCCATGCCATATGCCTGGAAACCAAAGTGCTTTTTGTCTTATAAGAGTAAGAAAACCATTCCCAGAAGCCTCTCTGCAGAAATTCCCCCATGTCTCATTGGCCAGGAATTTGCGTAAATCAATAACTGCAGGAAGAATGGGATTTCCAAGATTGACTTAGACTAGTCAGAATTATTCTCAGGGACCCATGGGGGAGGAATGGACAGTGAAAAAAAATTGGGGGCATAGGGAAGAAATAACTGATGTGGAGACAAAATAACATGCCTACAACATGGATAATTTAGGGGAGATTGGGTAGATTAGTCTGACTAGTACAGAGTGACCTACAGTGTAACAAGACATAAGACTAGAAAGGTATTTCAGGGGTCAAAGTATGGGAGTACCATAAATGCCTAGCTAATGAGTCCATATTTTTTCCTACATGTAGAGTTGTGACATTGAGGCTTTTTGAACCAGAATATGACTATTGAAATGGTGTGTTGAGTACTGTTATTTTGACAACAGCATTAAGAATTAATTAAGGAGGAGACTAGAGGCAGTAGGTACAATTTAGGAGCCTTTTGCAGTAACTTAGGCATACAGTGACAATGACCTAAACCAGGTAAAATTGCAATAAGAATTCAAAGGAAAGGAAATATGTTATGAGAGAAGAATGAACAGAATTCAGTGACTGAATTGGATATAGGATAAATTAGGGGAAAAAGGCAAAGATTTAGTTTACTTAAATAAATGTATCTGGTAGTGTGATAAAGACTTAGAGTTCAGGTTATTCGGTTTCAGTTCCAGCTCTGCCATTTCCTAGGTAGTAACTTTGAACAAATTACTTACAAATCTTGATCATCAGCTCTGTTATTTGTAAAAATGGAGATAATTATATATTTACTATCTTAAATTTTGCTGAGAATTAAATAAAATAGAGTTTCTTAATGTACATTGAAAATTATATAAGACTATAAATCTTTACTAGGGCATCTCTACCATATACAAGGATTTAGATTGGGTACTGCAAGAGAAACCAGTAGATAGGACTCTATTTTTAAGGTTACAGTTCCATGTGGGAAGAAGGGACACATACTTGTTCATGTCCTAAGAAAGTATGAATAACAAAGGGCTATGTGGATAAATCAGAGATGGCAAATACATAGTCAGGATACGTTTCCTATCTACTTTACATCTTTACATCTTGGTAAGACAATATGGCTAGTGAATGAAGTCACGTCCAGGCTGAGATGGTCCTTTCAGTGAACTGAGAGGTGATACGTTAGATAATAGCACACCAAGTGATTAAGGAAGACATAATTCCTAGATCGCTACTTGAAGGAGGGCTGATGAGGAGAGCTGACTGACCAGAAACATCCTCAGTGGGTTTTATGTAAGAAATAAACTTTCACTGTGTAAAATCCACTTAGATCTTGGTACTGTCTGTTATTGCAATTAGCCTCCTTTGACTAGAACAAGGAGTTTAAGAGAGTGTTGCAGTTAACCATTGATGTAATACAAATTGCCTCAATACTTAGTGTCTGAAACCAAGAGCCATTTAAATTGGTCATGACTCTGTGGGCAGCAATTTGGGCAGGTCCAGATGAGCAGTCCTTCTCTCCTCTCTAGAAATCACTCATGAGGCCCTCTTCATGTGACAGATTGCCTGGGGCTGGATTGTCTAAGATGGCCTTACTCACATGTCTGCCAATTGATGCTGGATGTCAGCAAGGGTGCTCCGATTTTTCTTCTCAAGACCTCTGCAAAAGCCTAGCATGGGCTTGTTTGCATCATGATCTCATGCTTCCAACTAAAAGAGGGGGAGCTTCAGTGCACAAGTGCTTTTCAAGCAGCTGCTTGTGTCACATTTGCTAAAGTCACATTGGCCAGTAGTATAACCAAGTTCCAATTCAAGTGGGAAAGATTAACCCACCCCTTAGTGGGAGGAGATGCAAAAATCACAACGTGAGGGAATAAGAACATGTGGATGAGGAGAATTATTGAGGTCAATTTTACAAACAAGGCGTCACAAAGATTGAGAGATCACATTGTGTATATATATGCAAAACTTTTGAAGGGAGAAATGGGACTATTGGAACTTGAATGACACAAAAATATTTTATCAGGCTTAAAACAACAATTTGCTCTCTCTCAGTTTGGAAGACTAGAAGTTCAAAATCCAGGAGGACTGAACTCCCTCTGGGGGCTCTAAGGGAAAATACAGTCCTTGCCTCTTCCGTCCTCTCATGGCTGTCCCACTGTTCCTGAGTTTATGGCTGCATCACGTCAATCCCTGCATCACCATAATCTCTGCCTCCACCTTGACGTAGTCTTTTCTTCTGAATGTCTGTTATAAAGACATTTATCATTCGATTTAGACTCTTCTTGAACCCCAAACCCCTGATAATCCAGGATGATCTCCTCATCTTAAAATCCTTGGCTTAATTACATTTGAAAAATACCTTTTTTTGTCTCTCAAAAAAGGTAACATTTAGAGATTCCAGGGATTAGAACATGGACATATATTTTGGAGAGCCACCATTGGCCCACTACTGGTCTAAATATCAATTAAAAGGCAGGGACTGTGAATTTTAAAAAAGACCCAAGTATATGATGCCTATAAGAAACACACTTTAAGTTAAAAAAAAGTAAGTTAAAAGTAAAAGGATAAGAAAAGATGCACCATACCAACACTTATCAAAAGAAAGCTGGAATGGTTATATTAGTATCAGACAAAACAGATTTCAGAACAAAGAAAAATAGCATAAATGAAGAAGGGCATAATATAATGATAATGGGCTCAATTCATCAAGAGGAAATAATCCTGTACATTTATGCATCTAATAACAGAGCTTCAAGACACATAAAGCAAAAGCTGACAAAATTGCAGGAATAGACAAATCCAAGCTTAATGTCAGATATTTAAATGCTCTTAAGAATTGATAAATAAGTAGAAAATTATCAAGGACATAGAAGACTTGACTAATAGCTTGGCCTAATTGATATTTATAGACCATTTCACCTAACAGCAGAATACACATGCTCTTCAAGTATATGGTAAAAGGAGGGTTGGGAGGAAGGGATTACGAAAGGGCATAAGAAAAATATGAGATGATAAATATGTTCATGATCTTGATTGTTGTGATGATTTAATGGGCATATCTTATCAAACTGTGCCCATTAAATATGTGTAGTTTACACAGTTATACCTCAATATCTCTGTAATGCTGTTGTTTTTAAAAAGAGGCAACCAGACTAACACATACATAACTGATAATGGTTATTTCCATATTTTGGCTTTGGTAAATAAACATGCAATGAAAATTGGAGCGCAGACATATCTTCGTGATAGTGATTTCATTTCCTTTGGATATATACCAAGAAGTGGGATTGGTGGATCATATGTTAGTTCCATTTTTAATTGAACTTGAGGAACCTCAGTACTGTTTTCTATAATGGCTGTGTCAATTTACATTCCCACTAACAGTGTACAAGTTTTCCCTTTCCTCCACACCCTCGCCAACACTTGTTATTTTTTTTGTTTTGTTTTTTTGGGTAATATTCATCCTGAAAGGTGTGAGGTAATATCTCATTGTGATTTCTGTGATGATTAGCGATGTTGAGCACCTTTTCATATACCCATTGGCCATTTTTATGTCATATTTGTAAAAATGTCTATTTAGGTCCTTTGCCATTTCATAATGGGGTCTTTGGGTTTTTTACTATGGAGTCATATGAGTTTTTTACATATTTTGGATACTAATGCCTTATCAATACATGGTTTGCAAATATTTTCTCCCATTTAGTAGATTGCCTTTTCATTTTGTTGTTTCCTTTTCTGTACAGAAGATTTTTAGTGTGGTGTAGATTTTTCTTTTAAGTAATTGAAAACTGTTTAGTTATGCAAACATCTAGCAAGTTTTTATCATTTATGAGTAAAAAGTAATTAATTGTTCAAGGAAGCTAAATCTCATGCCATAAA
Source organism: Lynx rufus (assembly GCF_022079265.1). Classification (NCBI taxonomy): domain Eukaryota; kingdom Metazoa; phylum Chordata; class Mammalia; order Carnivora; family Felidae; genus Lynx; species Lynx rufus. The sequence continues at coordinate 26,823,536 of NW_025814829.1, read as the reverse complement.
GGATGGATAGTAAAATAGCAACGGAACTACTGAGCACCTAGGAGCTAACATACAGAAAGGCTGAAAACACAGAAGTAGTTTCCTGGTTCAATGGTAGCAATAGTGAACTCGTGAGCCTGACACCATGTCAGATGTTCTATATACACTATCTCGTTTAGTGTTTATGGTAATTCAGCTCTGAGATAATTTTCACATTCTACAGAGGAGGAAACCCAGGCTTGGAGAAGTCAAATAATCTCAATGTCACCGGACTAGGAAGCAGACAGATTAAGATTCAACTCAAGGACTTCAAAGACAACACTATTTCCACATGCTACCATTCAAGGATTATTCATCCGCAGAATTATGGGACAGAATTAGACATAAGAGTAGGTTTTATTCTGTTGTTCTTAGCAGAATAAAATGGCAGGCAGAATATATATGTTACTACTATCATGGAATTTAGACTGGCGGATGAATTACCCAATTGTGTTCCAAATGTACCACCATTTCAAAAAAAATCACAGTATGGCCAGAGCACTGTCACTGTGCTCAGTCAGCCGTGATGCTTTGATTTTTGTTTTATTACTGGTCCCATGATGTGGTACAAACAGGTTTAGCTCACAACAATGTCATCCGGAATGTGCCATCAAAAAATATCATCAGATAGAGCAACTGGTGTTGATGCCATCCTTACAGAACTATACAAATATGACAATTCACACAGCAATATTACCATTTAACTGCACGTGAAAGATTCACATTCCACACGATTTCAGAGATGCATCAATTTTACACCTGTAGAGAGACTAAAGGGGTCGTGCGTGCTGTGTTGATCACTGAGGCATATCACTCACACCACCACTGGGAAGATATTAACATGTATCATACTCAGTAGACTAGTCATACACGTCAATGTCATGGATATTTGACCTGAAACTCAGTGTGCCTTTCATTCCAGTCATGGAACAGTGGACATGCTTTGCTCCCTCAGGCAGCAACAAGAGTGCAGAGAACAATGCTCTGATTTGTATGTTGTATTTATGGCCTTAACCAAGATCTCTTTACAACTGTGTTGGTATGTGGGAAATCCTATACAACAGTGGCTGCCCATATCATTTTAAAAGCAGGATACTAACCCATTTTTTGTGTGTGATAAGGTAAAAAATGGAACTAAATTCTTGCTGGATTTTTAAAGTAATATTCTTGGTGGGGATTGCATTGTTAATATTGAATATACCTAAGAGTAGGTTTCATTTTTAATACTTGCATAACAAAAGGGCTAGAAGTAATTAGTCTTGATATTTTATGTGACAGTAATTGTGTGCATGTAGTTTATAATTGGAATGATTGTTCAGGGTTAACAAGGCTGGACTTCACTGTCAACATAAACTTAACTTCATTTGAAATGCAGCCCATACACTGCACTTACCATTAATTCAATGACCGTTTGGGGGGAACTTAATAAGTAGATTGCCAAATAAAATCATAGTTACCTTGTGATCTTGGTATATTGTGTCTCAGAACAATATCCTGAGAACAACTGATATGTTGATAAAACCCAATACTGATTCTTAACCGTGAATATGAGCGGGAAGGCATTTGTATCATTTCTTTGCTGTGTGACTCAGATGTGGGGTTTTGCTCCCATTGTTCATTCATCCACACATTTCAACAAGCATTTCTTTTTTAGCCTTTCCTATGTACTTGTGCTACTAGATAATTACAAAGATAAGACAGTCTTTACCCTTAAAGGTCTCACAATCTGCCAATTAAAAAGCCCTCATAAACATAAAACTACACGACAACAAAGTACAGTGTAGGGTTTGGATACACTGGGAGCATTGAGGTGGTGTGTCCAGCCCAGCCTGCAGAGGAGCTGGCGTAACAGAAAAGTGAATGGTCAGGGAAAGTTTGCTGGAGGGGACAACATACGGGCTGAGGCTTTAAGGACAGGTGTAACTTCACCACTCCAAAAAGATAAGGGTCATTTTTTTTTATCAGAATAAATAGCACACACAACATATGAACAATAAGTCTCCAGCATTCAGCAGAAGGCCCTGATACAGAATATGCCCTCATTATTTATTATTTACATCAATGAACCATTCTGCTCTAGCTGTAGTCATGGGGAAAGAAATGATAATGACCTGAACTAGAACAATGATTGAGGCAAAGGAGGACCAGTTTGAGACGCAGATAAGCAAACCTGAAACTGGTAGGTTGTGGGTGATTGGATGGGAAGATGTGGAAAGAGTTAAGGATCACTCCAAGATCTCTGAATTAGATGAATTGTTGGATGGCTGTGCCTTTAAAATAGACAACAGGGGTGCCTGGGTGGCTCAGTCAGTTAAGCATCCAACTTTTGATTTTGGCTCACACCATGATCTCATGGTTCCTGAGATCTAGCCCCATGTTGGGCTCTGCATTGATAGCGCTGGGCCTGCTTGGGATTCTCTCTCTCTGCCCTTCCCCCACTCATGTACACTCTCTCTCTCTCTCTCTCTCTCTCTCTCTCTCTCTCTCTCCCTCTCTCTCCCTCCCTCTCAAAGTAAATAAACATTTGGGGAAAAAAAGACAATAAACAGGGATGATTTCAAAGGGAATGATGATTAAGTTCATCTCGAATATGATGAGTTTGGGGTATCTTCTAAGTGCTGGTGTCCAGCAGGTGGATGGATAGATAGGTGTGTCGCTCTCATAAGCATTGATTCTGAAGCAGAGATTGGACTGTTAGCAAATATGTAATAGATTAAAAACATAAGCATGGATAAACTCAGGGAAGTGTTTTTTTTTTTAATGTTTATTTATTTATTTTGAGAGAGAGTGTGTGAAATGAGTGGGGGAGGGTCAGGGAGAGGGAGAGAGAGAGAATCCCAAGCAGGCTCCATGCTGTCAACACGGAGTCTGACATGGGGCTCAGTCTCATGAATCGTGAGATCACGATGACCTGAGCCAAAACCAAGAGTCAGATGCTCCACCAACTGAGCCACCCAGGTGCCCCCCTCAGGGAAGTATTTTGTAGTGAGAAGGGCTGAAGACTACTGAAGAAGGGGAGATGATGGACTGCTGTGAAAGCAGCATGCAGTTTTAGTCAGGTAAGTACTGTCTACATACACTGGATTTAACCATCAAGTTATCCTTGACACTAAGTTGGCAATTGGGGTAGACTACTATTCATTAAAGAATGACAGAGAGGATGAAAGAAGAGGTAAATGGCTAGATTACTTCATATTGTATAGCCCTTCTACAGCTCATCGAAGAAAACAAAAACAAAATAGGAACATAAGAGCCAAGTGCAGTAGTGCTCTGGGCATGCAGCATTGGTGGGGGAGCATCTGTGGTGGAGTCAGCAGAGATTCGCTGGGCTTGCAAACAAAAGTGTTTATAATTCCCCAAAGAATTTTCTAAGACCAGCTCTGTGAAACAAAGTGTGCTATTGGATGTCCCATTAAATGAAACAAAGATTCCCTATAGGCAACCTTAGGGGCATGTAACATTTGCTCTCAATCATAAGAATTGATAGTGAAAATGCACTATACATGGAACATGACATGTCATAACACACCATTCAGCTGTTTGAAAAACATCAAATACATAAATCAGTGTCCAAAAAGAACTGTGCAAAACAGGCAGTATATGGACAAGAAATCTGTGGGTAGCTCTGTGACTCCAGCACTAATTTGTCCACTAATAGGGACATATAGGGCAATTTATTAATAGGGCAATTTATTAAATACTAATAGGGCAGTTTATTAAAAGATAGCATTTAAAATCATTTAGAGACAGCATTTCAGGGGCTTAGATAATTTGATAATGTATGCATGTGTGCTGTTTGTCAGTAAAGTGACCCTATCTTCTTTAATAAATACAATTTAATAAGATTTCAGTTAGTATCTTTACCATCTAGTTTTTAAAAGTATTTATTTGCAACCAATAATGTAAATATTTCCAAATCTGCAAATGTATAGAATGTTAATTTTAAAATTTCATATGGAAATTTTGCCCAGTAGTTAGGAATATGTATTTGAGAATGAAGAACCACTGACTCATTTATCCATCCAAAAATTCATTATTTATTATTCACTAAGTGTCATGGTACTGTAAGATGGGCTGTGGAGAAATAAAGATGAACATGACACATTACTGTCTTGTTTATGATCTGTTGGGAAAACAATGCAAAAAAGAATCATATAGAAAGCTAAAATGAGGAAGATAATTGTGGGAGATCAAAAGAAGGACATCTAGAGGAGAACCAGAGGAACCGTGACAGAATGTTTTAAATGACAATTAAATACGAAATCCTAAAAGAACTGGGTGGGTTGGTAGAATTTATTTTGCCTTTGCAAGCCACACTATAGTGGACTATAGTGGACACTTGTTAACTGTGCCCCCAGCATCAATACAGGCCCTTCGCAGCCAGGGGTTTAGATGGGGTTGCACATAGGCGGTTGCAGAGATGGGGCCTAGTTGGCTGATGGATAACATGTACTTGTAAAGATTGGTCCAGGAATGGACACACGGTGAAGAGAGATACTGTTAGGACTTTGGGGGGCAAAAAGGCTTCTTCTTGTCTAGAAGCTTCATAACAAGATTCTCATTTTATTTTTTTTTTTTTAATTTTTTTTTCAACGTTTATTTATTTTTGGGACAGAGAGAGACAGAGCATGAACGGGGGAGGGGCAGAGAGAGAGGGAGACACAGAATCGGAAACAGGCTTCAGGCTCTGAGCCATCAGCCCAGAGCCTGACGCGGGGCTCGAACTCCCGGACCGCGAGATCGTGACCTGGTTGAAGTCGGACGCTTAACCGACTGCGCCACCCAGGCGCCCCCAAGATTCTCATTTTAAATGGACAAGGGTGAGAAAGGATGAAGCCCTGGGAGCCGTTTGCAGCCATATTTCACCAATGAGAAAAGAACCTGACTCAGAAGGGAATTAACAGTGAAGAGGCATAGCTGAAGATGGAAAGACTGAGCCCTGATAATATTGTTGAGCCCTGAATCAGGTCATGCTTTATAGTTAAATGAGCAAATTCCTTTTATTGTAACCAGATTAAGTTGTGTGATCTGTATCTTGAAACCTAGAGACGCCTACCATATCTATTTAAAAATTAATATAGATGAAACCTAGAGGAATGCATTTCTTTGAACTCCTCTCCTCCTCCTCTCCAAAATAACAATCATGTTCATTATCAACATAAGCATCTCAAATGATGGGAAGAAGTATAAAATATATCCAATCTCATGTTACATGCAGAGATGTGACACAAAATAACTCTTCCTAAAGCATATCTGGATGTAAATGCTTTGCAAATAAAGTGAGGACTTACTTTACCATTCTAAGGTAGGACGCTGTGCCCCCATGTTCATACAGTTTTGTCCACTGTGAGTGTGGAGAATTGAAAAAGAAATGAAAACACGCTAGAAAAAGGTAAGGGTCAAGCCCTGAGGAAGCTTTTTAAAACAAGAGACACAATGAATGAAATTTACTGGATGTGAAATGACACTGACTCTAAAGTATGAAAATCAATTTTTTTTCAACGTTTTTTATTTATTTTTGGGACAGAGAGAGACAGAGCATGAACGGGGGAGGGGCAGAGAGAGAGGGAGACACAGAATCGGAAACAGGCTCCAGGCTCTGAGCCATCAGCCCAGAGCCCGACGCAGGGCTCGAATCCACGGACCGTGAGATCATGACCTGGCTGAAGTCGGACGCTTAACCAACTGCGCCACCCAGGCGCCCCTAAAGTATGAAAATCAAATGAAAATTGAAGGAGGCAGATAATTTATTCAATGTCTAAATGATAATTATCAAATGTTTGGAAATTATTTGTAATAATATACTTTATTAAACTCTTAATCACACAGATTTCTAGCTGTTATTATATTTAAAAAATAAATATCTGTAAGAATGCACACCCAAGTAACATGTTAGTAGTACAAAACAGCTTTCTCAGCCTAAACGCCCAAAGGGCCTTAACCAAAAAGGCTGATTTTTAAACCTGGGAATGGAGAAGATGTAGAAAGGTTCTGGCTAATTCAGTGATCTACCTTAACAAGTAATTTGGAAACCATTTTTACATCTTTTTTTAAAAAAAACTATTGTTCTTAGATTTGGAAATAATTACGGTTTCACAAGAAGTTGCAAAGATAGATAGATTCCCTTTACCCAGGTTTCCCCAATGGTTACATCTTACATACTTATAGTACAATACCAAAACGAAGAATGTTATATGGGAACAAGGTGTATAGAGGTCTATATCTTATCACATGTGTAGACTTGTGTGACCATCATGATCAGAATACAGAACTATTTTATTAACACAAAGATCTCCCGCCCCCCCCCCCATCCACCAGAACAAAAGCTTCATGTAAAAATACTTAACCCTGTTGTAAGAGTATGTATTTTTTATTTGAACATGGTCTAGACTATTTCATCTCTGCAAAATGTTGTTCCCACCCTTTGAATTAATGCCATGACCAATTATTAATAGGTCCTTATCCTCAATTTAAAAAAAACAACGCAATCAATCTGAACTTCTAGACTTATTTCCTTATTCCAGAATTTGGTTAGGGAAAAAGCACACAAACACACCTGACTTGTGGTGGATGGAGTCCCTTCTCAAGTTTCGTCCCACCTTTGCACTGGTTTTTTCTTTAGGTCCCTCTTTAGCCTTACTGGTTTTAAACTAATAACTGATGATTCCAACACAAAGGAAACAGTTGCCAAAAATACTAATTCGCTATGAAATTTTTAATGGGCCAATAGGGTCGGTTCAATCAGCACCTACTAAGTAAATTCCAGACATGGTAAATGCAGATACGAAAAAAAAAAAAAGTAGTGATGGCCTATGGTGGCTTGGTCAAACTTCTGTGCAACTCCACGATCTAATCTTGCCCTCGGGGATGGATTCCTGCCCTCAATTCTTGAAAACCGAAGAACACTTACAAAACGGCTACTCTTCAACCCTCCTTTGCAGAAACGCAGGCTGAGGGGGTGGGGGTGGGGGGGTGGAGCGAGAGGGGTAGGAGCGGTGTTAATTTAATTCTAACACCTGAAATTGCCTCCTGGGCTTGTGCTAATGTTCTCAAAATTCAATTTTGTGGGGGTATCTCGATAACTTTTACGTTTCAGAAAGGATAGAATTTTGTCTGGATTTTGCAAGTATTTAACAACATGAAAATACTGCCTTTTCTTATTCAGTGTGCGATTGCACTTATGGTCTTTTTAGGCGAGGCCAGCTTTATTCATAGTGCATGTTACCTGTAAATGCCCAGCCTTTTCTGAACAGACCCTAGCTGGTTATAAACAAACCTCGGGTATTTTGATCCCTTTCTTGCATCTTAACAGGTGTGGCGATTATGCTGAATGATCTCAAGTTTAATGTGACATGAGAAAAAAATGTCCGCTTAGAATTTAGGCCCCAAGATTAGAAATGGCCCATTCTTCCCCGTCCCCGCATCGTGCTGGAACTTCATCGGCCGCCTAAAAAGTCCATTTTTATTTCCGCAGCAGGACCCAGCAACGGAGGCCGAAAGCTGGGTCCTCGCGGCGCGGGTCCGAGGTCCGAGGTCCGAGGCCCGAAGCCCGAGGCCGGCCTCCCAGCGCGCAGCCCGGACCCGCGTGGCCGTCCCGCCGGGCCCCAGCGCGGGGCGCCCCGCCTTTCCGGGCCGACGGCGGCCATGGCGGCCAGACAGATCCCGGCGTGGGCACGCGCCGCGCTCAGGACGCAACCGCAAGCAGCTCTGCCTCCGAAACTTCTCTGGGTCCGGGGAGGGTTCCGACGGCACCTCTGCTTAACCCTCTGCTCCGCTTCTAAAGAAGACCGCGGACGCTCCGGGCGCTGCTCGCAAGGCGGACTAGAGGGAGCGGCGAGCAGTCGGGAGAGTGAAGAGTTAACGGCGGCCGAGAGGCGGATCGCAGACCTGCACGCCGCCGCGTGCGCGGTGAGGCCCCTCCTGCCCGCCCCGCCCCACCCCACCCCGCCGCACCCCGCCCCGCCGCACCCAGGCCCAGCGGGAGCCGGGGATCGGTGCGCCTGCGCGCCCCGAGCAGAGGGAGAGGTTCCTGGAAGCCCGCTCAGTCCAGCCTCTGGCGTCTGACGAGTACGCGCGCTTCCTGCTCCGACCTTTTCGCTGGAAAGCTGTGCAGTTTGCTATTCCGAGCAGAGTTAATGTATATCTGTGCTAAGTGTGGGTCCTTTCTGACCAGCGTCCGAGCTAAACTCTGGTCGCATTTTGGAACCCATCATGCTTCTGTGCGCGCGCGCGCGCGTCTGTGTGTGTGTGTGTGTGTGTGTGTGTGTTGGGGGCGGGTTGTTAGGAATTGATGCAAGAGGTAGAGGAGCTGAGAAGTCAGAGGAAAAAATAGGTTGTGTGTTTATCTGCATCATCAGTTAAACACTTCGCTATCCAATGATATTAGTAATGCATAAGTGAACCAAACTTATTTTTAATTTAATTTTTGCTCTCCTTTCGTCTTTTCTCTGCACCCTAACAGCACAATTGTAAGAGAAACTATAATCAGGCGTTTACATTCTTCCTAGACAATCTTGAGCTATGTTTTTCTCTGTTTGGGGATTTGACAATCCCTTATTAGTACCAATATCACAATTTACCATTTCCGCCCACGGTTTCTAACACCTCAGACCACATAAGTGTAAAGGGAACATATTTATGTTTTTATTATCTTGAGAGAGCACATGCACTCTATCATGAAGATACAAACGCGATGTAAAAGTAACCTATTAAGTAGGTCACACACACTGTGTGTGACCAGTCCTTAATATCTGGTGTTGCTTGTACCAAAGAAGTAGAGAAGAAAACCTTGGAGATTTTCTAAAATTGACTTTTCTCCCCCTGCTGACAGTAGGCCCTGGGAATCCACTGTTTGGCTCATTCAGGTGTTGAAACTTCTGCATAAAGATTCATCAGGAAATGACAGCTTTTGAGTGTTCTTGTTTATACTGTATTGAAAATAACATATGTAATTTGTTGCCATACATCACCATATAAATATGGTAAATATAAGCAAAAGTTTCATCTTTTTTAGCGCAAACAGCAGTGGCATGTAAAGACAGGTTCAGTCAGCCTGGGAAAGGAAAAATTCTTCCCACTTAGGAAATCCACATTTGTTTCATCAGTGTCAGGAGCACAAGTGAAATGAATGTCAAGGAGACCAGAAGTAAATACAATAACAGGTTTGTTTTTCTTTTTCAACAAATCAGAGCCCTACCCCCCCCGCCCCCCCCACCATGGTCCTTTTCCCACACCTCAAGGCGGATGGGTCTCTTTCTCCCTGTGCTGATCTGTATCACGGAACATCTTGTAAACTGTCAGCATTCTTGTCATATCCTTGTTGCCACCATTACCTGAGGCTTATCTACTGAGGACAAATCAAGTTTGTGGGGGCAGCCAATAAGCTCACAGTTCCTCAATCAATAGGGAAATCAGGAGAGTGGGCGCAAATGCAGGAGCAATCTGGTACGCTTCTGGGTTGCTAGGTGATTGCCCTCAGAAGACTCGCAGAAACTGTGAGAAGTGGAAAGAAGGCTGCTGACAGAGTTCCTGGTGTTTTTGGCTTTTCTTCCAAGTCTTCAAACCCAGGTTTCATAAAGAAGTGAGGTCTTGACAATTGATCGTTCTAAAGTAGTTTACTGCTCCTGGTTTTGTGTAATCTGCCTCTGTGGTCCCAAGAGATTTGAGAGGCCCTGTAGACTGGCCTTGAGACTTGCTTGCTGGTTTCTTTGGTCCTGGTCTGGCTTTGCTGGAATGCCTTAGAGTAGACTTAGACTTGAACCCTATGTCTTTTTGCTCTATGCCTTATCTTTGAAGCACAGTTGGTTAAATTCTCAGCCAGATTAACTATTTAGTCATTAAGGAAGACACTCAGAAGAAGTAACTTGTGGCACATACAAAAGTATGTTAGAAGACATTCAGGTGTCATGCATAGTTTAATGAAAAGGTTCTATACATGAATGATGCAGTGTTACTTTGTGGTTAAATGGGTTATTATAAACAGCCCACGAGAAGGTTCCTCTACAAAATCTCAAGGATAAATAATATCACCTCCATGGCCCAGATTCACAGGATAGGCCACATTATGTCCTTTGCCTTCATACCATGTACTTGGGACACTTTTTAAAAACTGAGTTCGAATGTCAGTAGAGTATGCTTCCTTGACGTCTGAAGTGGTGTAGTAAAAGTTGCTTTTGATCAACCTTGTGAAAGCAGTGCGTGTTAATATGTTAAAACAATACCTTTTTCACTTAAAAACAGAACTAACAACACTCCCAAAACAGAAAATAGTATAAAATGTGCAATGGAGTAACACATCATGAAGGTAAAGAAAAGTGTCCAATAATAGCAAGGTAATACTTTTCTGTAAGGACTGTTGGTTTTGATTAGCACCTCTTCTGTAAGTTTAAATCATTATCCACATATTTTAAGTACTAAAATTGTAACTGCAACTTCTGAGTGAAAGTTCATTTTCAGCCTCTTAAGCTCTTAAAGTCATCTAAATCACCTGTTATTAAACTTGTTACCTAGAAACTGAATGAAAAATACCTGAGCAGTGGCTACATAGTTATTGGGTATAGAGGAGTTCTTGTTTTTCCATCAACTTCTCATTTTTCTCAAACTGTATATTTTCTCCTTATGTCACATAAAGTTGGATTGTATGTAATGTTGGAATGCATTCAGTCTTTAATTGCAAGTGCCACCAGAATTGCTGGGAAGAAGTTTAATATTGTTTAAAGAAAATCTTGCAGTATTTTATGAGTAGAAATTATGGTGAGGAGATATGGTGAATATTGAGATTAATGAATTGTTTCATTGCATTATTCTTCAGGCTGGCCAGCTAAACTACACGGATCCAGCCACTGGCTATCTGGTGCTTACACGGCTTGCCCACTTGCAGAGAGGCAAATGCTGCGGGTCTGCCTGCAGACACGTGAGTAGCAAATTCTCGCATTACACCAGCAGTTTTCGGTGCTTCTGTAACTTCGTAAATGCCTAGTATTTGAAAAACAAGTCAAGTGAAAAAAGCCTGATAGACCTGGAGGGCACTTTTCACAAGCAGCTTTAGCCAAGGACAACGAAATCCTTAGGACCGACATAGGACCTTTAAAGTTAATGGAATTTTGTAACTTTTCATTGTGAGCATCAGTTCCTTGAGATGCTGTGATTTGAGATTCATGGGAGTTCGTTATTACAAGGAAACTTTTCATGAGGTTTCAAATAAGTCATATTCACTAGGCAAGGGCAAGGAGGGCAGGAAAAGAAATCCAGAATATTACAAACTAGATCCCAGACAACATTTTTGTCTTCATTATTAGCTGAATAAATAGAAATCTGATCAGCATTGTGAAGTGGGTTTCCTTTCAATGAGGGTGGTTTCCTTTCTTCCTTCCCTCCTTCCCTTTCTTTCTTTTATTCTTCTTCATTTCCTTCTCTCCCTCTCCCATTCTTTCTGTGGCTGTTTTCTACTCTATTTTCATAACCATGAAGATAGCTCTCCCAAACTTAGTGCTGTGTATCTCCTAAGATGTATATTTCAGTGAATATATCTCTGTGCTCACTGATTAAGGTGAACTAACTAATCCTTCCCTATGTTGAGCAAAAATATAAATGGGATTGTGTGTGTCACCATAACTTTTAAAAAGCATGTTAGTAATCGGGGCACCTGGGTGGCTCAGTCAGTTAAGCGTCCAACTTCTGCTCAGGTCATGATCTCACAGTTTGTGAGTTCGAGCCCATGATCTCACAGTTTGTGAGTTCGAGCCCTGCTTGGGGCACTGTGCTGACAGCTCAGAGCCTGGAGTCTGCTTCGGATTCTGTGTCTCCCTTTCTCTCTGCCTCCTCCCCCACTGTCACTCTCTCTGTCTCTGTCTCTCTCTCTCTTTCAAAGAAACATTTTTAAAAAATTTTAAGGGGCGCCTGGGTGGCTCAGTCGGTTAAGTGACTGACTTCGGCTCAGGTCATGATCTCACAGTTCATAGGTTTGAGCCCCACATCAGGCTCTGTACTGAACGCTTGCTTGGAGCCTGGAGCCTGCTTCAGATTCTGTGTCTCCTTCTTTCTCTGCCCCTCCCCTGCTTGTACTCTGTCTCACTCTGGGTCTCAAAAATAAATAAATATTAAAAAAAATTAAAAAAAATTTTTAAAAAGCATATTAGTAAGGTAAATTGTTATAGCATTAAGATTATAAACAGATAACAACCTCTATTTACAGACCATTTTGACTGTATGTTTTGGGGTAAGGAGGTATTATTTCCTTTAACCAACTTTACAATGAAGGAATAAACATTAAATGCATGTATTAACTATAGCCAGTAATGAAAAATTAAGCCTTCCCATTTATGTGTGTTTCTACCTGTGCCATTAGCTGTTTCTAATTAAATGCATAAGAGCCTTTCATAAATTGAGGACCTGAGAATTTTCTAAGAGTGAGTTTTTGACAGTAAAATTCTTAAAGTTGGAAGGATGCCTTTAGGAAGTGATTCTTGGACCCTAATTAGGACCATTTGCCAGAGGTTGCCATTATTCTCCTCTTAGTCGGCAGGACCCAATAGATCAAATGATCTATATAACATTATTAGCAGCCTCTTTTTTTCACTATGAGAAGTGTTACACTTTTTCAAGAAGCTTGTTAAATAATTCAATAATAGTTTGTTTTATTTCTTCTGCAGTGTCCATATGGTCAAGTCAATGTTAAGGATCCATTGAAAAGGAAGAAATTCAATTCATATTTTTATGTTTGACAACAATTTCTTCTCTGTTCTCCATCTTATTGAGCCTGTATTTAGAAAAAAAAAAAAAAAAAACAACTCTAATCCGGAATTGCTATCTGTGCTGTTAGTCTTTGAGCACTAGTTAATCATAAATACATATATTAAAAGAACATCAATAAAATGAAAAAGCTAGCAAATGTTTGTGTGTTTCTGAAGTGGCACATTGATAGTTATTTTCCTTTCTTTTTGCTTCATTATCAGACACATATGTTGAAGAAAGAAAATAATGACTGTTCCATTAAATAAATAGTAGCAATCGGGTCACCTTAGTAGCTCTCGATTTTTCTTATAGCCTCCGTTCTCCTACTGTTTTCTCCTCAGTGTTAGCAACCCAAGGGAGGTTGCTGGCAAATAGAAGGGTTTGAATACCGTCTTCATTTTATTTATATCTCGAGCTATAAGAAGATTGATATAATGCTATATTGTGCAGCATATGAGTGCCCAAGAAGTGCCATTCTGCATCAGGAAATGCTCTCATCTTCCATCTGTTCTCTCAATAAAAACTCTAAATCATTCTGACTTGAGGGTCAGGGCTGCTTAAGATGCCTCTGATTAGACCATTCTTTCTTCTCTCCCCCCACAGTTCCCTCCTCCATGTCTCATGGCACTTCCCAGGCAAATCTGTCTTAGGACATTGTATCAGCTTTATGCCCATTCCATTCACTGCAGTGACAGCTTGGGGTATCAGGACCCAACCTGGGTTAGGAGCTTGCAGGAACTATTGTTTCTACACTCTCTTCCCTGCTTCGCTCTGAGGACAATGGTCCCAGAAAGCCTTTTCCTTGCCAGTGGAAGCTGTTCAGTAAAATGAGGCTGCTGTGCATCGGAAGACTGGTTCTGCCCAGAGCTGGCCCTCAGCCTCTTCTCCCAACAGAATCCAAAAGGCTCTCGGGCATCTCAGGGGTCTTTCTTAGGCTCTGCCTATGGCCTGAATACGAGTTTTAGAGATCTGGAGCAACCAAGAGATTCTGGTGCCTTCTCACATCTTCGAGTCAAAGTAAAAGACATTCCAAACTGTAAAATAAGTGAAAAGGAAGCCCAGTAAAGTTCTGGTTTCCCCCCTTGATTGTGATTTATGCTGTTATTTTTACGTCACTTATTAAGCTGTTTTCCCAAAACGTTGGCATTTTAGTGCCCCAGTTTTGCTATTGCCCCCACTGTGGTGCCCTAAGTAACCCTGCCTGTGGGCCTTGTGAGGTGTTGGCAGCCTCTTGGGATGTAAAAAGTCAGTTTCTGTGGCCTGGTGTTGTCCTCTCTAGAAATCATTTTGAGGAGGGGAATAGGAGAAGGAGGTAAGCATTACGATTGTGGAGGCAGTCAGGCTTTCCGGACAGGTTTATGGACTCCTGGGAGCCAATTTCCTTTCTATTCTCAGGTCAAGAAGCAACCGGATAGCTCAATGTTTTCCACTAGATTTGAAGATTACCAAGTCCACCTTCTGGGTGGGAGCTGGATGGTGCTGTCTTCAGCAGTCCCCAGAGGGAGAAGAGAAAGAAATGGAGCCTGAAAAGGTCATCTTTCTGAAGAAACAAGAGAAAGGGGAAAGGAAGTTCATTTTGAAAAGCACCGTGTAAGGCAGTGTTTTGAGAAAGCCCCTTGACAGACGGAAATAACTTATGGGATGTCTCCTTCCTAGAGGCAGCTCTTTCCTCCTCCCCGTGTTCTTCCTACCGTAGGAAACTGGCCCAAGAAAAAGGACTCCGATGTCCCTCAGGGATGATTGTCATGTGGGACTCTTCCTGGCAGAACTTCAAGCTTGTGGGCAACCAGGAAGGAGTAGCCGTTGGGGGATGGGGGGCGCTCTTACTCTCTCCAGCATCTGGGGCCGGGTAGCCAAGGTCTGAAGTTCTCCGCTGTGGTTCTAAGGAGATGCTTGTGAACCACACGTCAGGGGTGGCGGCGGGCGCTGCTCCCACATTAAACACAATATGGCCACATAAATGGGCCTCACTGCAAGAGCTCCAAGCTATATTGTATTCACACATTGTAAAGTAAAAATTCAGGTTTCTTATTGGGTGTGTGTATACAAACACATGTGGATGCTGAGAAATAGAAACTTCCCAGTTTAAGTCAACCCTGGCACTGCTCCACTTTCATGGTTTCTGGAGACTCCTATCATAAGTCACCATAAGTCAAGGGGAATTAATTTCTAGATTGTTTCCAACATAGAAAGACCCGCTGGAACCCAGGGAACTGGGGAATCTTCTTGTGGGATTTACCTTGGTGGAGGATGGGCATAAATTCCCTGAAGCAGGGGGACCTCCTTTCTCTAGGAGAAGGGCCCTGTCCTGGTAGTTTTCACTGCAGGTGAATTGCAATGCATACTTCGCTCTCTTCAGTATGCAATGCATACTTCAAATGGGCTAGCCCGTTTGATTTTGCAGGGCAAGGAAGAGAATGCCCCCCCTTTTTTTTCAAATGAAACTTGGGGTTCCCACACCTGGTGTGTTTGGAAAAGAAGAGTCCACCAGAAGGGGAGATAGATGCTGCTGAGCCCTGGGCCGATCTTTGTTCCACCGCAATGCCCTTTATCCAAGGCATTTGCAAAGTCTGTTCCGGCATGCGCTTTTCCACTGCCAGAAAGCAGCCGGGTTTAAATTAATCTCCAGACAAAGCTAGGGAAGCCGGCTCACTACCAGGCGAATGGCATTTAGTGTGCTGCCTTCCTCTGAGCACTTAGAGACCTCACAATCTGTGGCCAGCCCAGAAGGAACCTCCCTCTCCACTCCATACCAACACCTGCTATTTCATCCTCTGTATCTTCCACCAAAGGCTTGAGTTTCTGGACGTCTGCTCGCGGGGGGGAGGATTTAAAAGTCGGTGCTATTTTTCACTACCCTGCAACAATTAAAAGGTACTTCCGGGTGCCAAAACTCTCCTCTGCCCTCAAAAAAAAAAAAAAAAGTGAGATGTTTAAGTGTGTGTGCGCGTGCGTGCGTGTAGTGGGGAGGGGATTGTCAACACCCTCTTGCACACCTCTGTGGAGAACTTGGTTTCTGAGAAAAGGTTGGAGAGGAGCCCTCAGCTGTCTTTACTTAGGGGTTAAGTCGTTCCTGGACGCCCAGCCTACCCGGGACCCCGGGGGCCCTGCTGTGTGTGGGCACCCCAGCGCTGAACTGACCCTCCTCCCTACAAACGGTTTCAAGATTGGGTTCATGACGCAAAATCTCCAGACACACGACCCTCCTTTTTTGAGACTAAAGGTGTAAAACAGAGTGTAAACCTGGGAAACATGGGCTCTCGAGGGATTGGGAGATTCATGACGACCCACATCTTCCCACTCAAGATTTGTACCAAAGCGTGAGCTCCGGTGTGCGCTTCACTGAGCGCGCACCTAGTGGTGTGTGTGTGTTTGTAGAATGAATGCCCCCCCCAAATATCTAAAACGGTTCGTGACCCCAAAGAGGATAAAAATCCTCTGCTTTGAACAGGAATGAATGAAAGCACCTGAGCGTTTCTGGTCGGTATCGCCAACCATCCATCCATTCGCTGGCCTCGCCGGGAGCAGAGAAGCTAAACTTGAGAGGCTCGTCTCCTCCCTGGCTGAGAAAACGCACCGAAATAAGGCGGGGGGTGGGGGTGGGGGTCTGGAGGAGAGAGAGAGAGAGAGAGAGCCAAGGGGACCAAGATGGGAAGGGAAACGTCGCGGGCGAGGGGAACTTAAAGGGAAAGTAGTGGAACTAGTCGCCGGTGGGACTGGCCCCCGAAGCCAAGTGTTCGAGTGGAACCAGGGTCTCTGTCCTGGGTGCTCTGCGCCACATTCCGGGATTTGGGACGGAAAGGGAAAGCCAGCGGGCTTGGATTCGTGCCTCCGGCTGGATCCCTTAGCACCCCTAAGCCGTGTGGCGGAGCTTTCGGGTCTGGTGAAGAGGTGGTCCCCCCTCCCGCCCCGCACAGCCTCAGGCGCCCCCATCCCACACTAGTTTCTCAGGCGGCTGATGCGAGCGCGGGCGCCCCGGCCCTCGGCGCCCTCAGCCCACGCACCGCGCAGGAGCCGCGCGGGTGGCACCGCGGGGAGGGGCGGGGAGGGAGGGCCGCTCGGGCACCCGGACCCCGCAGCCCCGAGCCGCCAATCTCGCTGCTCGCACGCCCTTCCCGCACCCGCGCAGGAGCCTCCCAGCAGCCCCCCGCCCCCCCGTCGCCGACTGCGAGGAGCGCACTGGGTGGGGGAGTGAGTAAATAATTGGCCAGAGGCCCGGCTTCCCGGTTCTCGCTCTGCTTCCCCGAGGCCCGACTGCGCCCGGGGCCGCTGCGGCGACGCAGCCCCCTCGGGAACCTGACACCAGGTAACCTGGCCCCCGCCCCGTCCTGGGTCTGGGAGTCTGTCTGTGACCCCGAGAATGCGCATCCCCCAAGGTTTGAGTCGGTTTTCTCCCGGTTAATCGCCATCCGCACCTCCTAGCCGGGGCCGGTGGGAGAGACACCTCCAGCCCCCGCGCTGACCCGACTGGGAATGCCGCTGTAGTGCGCCGAGTGCACCTCAAAGTGCTGGGTCCCCGGCGCCCAGCCCGGGAGCGCCGAGAGTGAAGAAGGACCGGGAGGGGAAGGCGGGGATGCGGCGGGGGAGCAATCAATGGCTTAGCCCGGCTTCCCGCAGGAGCTACCGCCCATTCACGGTCTATGCAGGCACCAGCTGGCGGCAGCATCTTTTAGGTACGAGCTCCAGGAAGGCAAAGGCCTGCTGGGGGGCCGGGAGCCCAGGGCGCGCCGCGGGACCCCAGCACCCCCGCTGCGCCCAAGCCTCAAGATGCTCTGGGCTTTATGAGGTTCAGTTACAGCCGAGTCCTCCATTAACACCTCCCCTGATTATTGAGAGGCTGGAAGGGCTGAACGCAGCCTCAGAGCGCGTCTCCGCGCACCAGCCCGCGTCTTTGCCCTCTGCCCACCCCTTCCTCCTCCTCCCGATTTGGAAGCATAAACTGAAAATAAAAGACAGGTGGAAGGAGCTGCGGGTCAGAGGTGAGGGATTCGGGTCAATTCCGAGAGAGACAGACAGACAGAGAGCGAGAGCAAGCTTGATTTCCACCAACGGGTTATTTATTTGGATTAGCAGAGGAACCCTCTGCCAAGACCTGGGGACCAGCCCGCACCTCTGGCCGCAGCCTCCCGCCCTCCCTCGCCGAGGATCAGGTTCTTGGGGGGAAACGTCTGGACCTCAAGGTAAGATCCCCACGGGGGTTGTCTCCTAGGAGCAGTACTCCGGCCTGGGTGTGCGCCCGGACGGCCGGGCGCCGCGGGAGCGTCCCGAGCACTAGCGGAGGCAGGCCGGGCTTCACTCGTAGCCGCCCGACGCCCGAGGTCGCGGCGGGAGGAGCGGTTCCCACGCACCATCCCAGCGGGGTGGTAGACTGCGCCCGGGGCCCCGGGCCGCACCGCCCGGCTGACGCGCGGCTTTTCTCTGCCAATGCAGCCACCATTACAGCGTGATCAACTCCTTTGGCTCTAAGAATGCTGAACGGCACCACTCTAGAGGCAGGTGAGTTATACACCAGTTTCCTTCTCGTGTCCTCTGCCCTTTCTCTTGGGCTGCTGTACACATCGGTGAGTGTGTGTGTTGTGTGCGCGCACACGCGTGTGACTTCACTGGGTGGAAGAAAGAGGTGTGTGTGTGTGTGTGTGTGTGTGTGTTAGAAATTAAACCACGTTTAGAAGGCTCTAAAATGTAGTCTCGTTCAGTCTCCTGCCAAGATTCCTGAAAGCTGCGTTTCCCTCCTTTTGCCTTTTTTTTTTTTTTTAATATCTTTGACTTTTTTGAGGATGGAGAGGGGGACGTGGAGGTCACGGTGGTGCTGAGCCGCGAGTTATCCGTGGCCGCGAGAGGGATGCGCCCTCGACCCTCCCCGATGCTGCTGGGGGCGTCTCCCCACCGGAAGGGATGGGGGGGGGGGCAGGGCTGACACCGCTGCTCACCTGTGTAAAGCTTAACTGGAAACTGGCTTCCCGGACATTTTTTGTTCAATGCAAACCCGCGCACCAGTTCCGGCGCGCGACCTCAGAGGCCGTGGTGCGGGACATCTCCCTTTATTCCTCGGGCGGCTGAGGGCCAGCGGCGCGGCAAATGTCAGGTAAAAGGGCTTCAGATTTCGGAGGTGGCATCCGTCCACCCCCCCCCCCCGGAAAAGAAGCCAGGGGCCACGGAGGAAGGAGATTTGAACTGAGCGAACGATGGGCAGGTGGCTTTGAGGGTGCCGACGAGGTGCGTGGTTCAGAGAGCGCAGAGGGGCAGGGCTGTGGGGCTCTAACGGCGCGTAGCTGGGGCGCGGCCCTGGGTCTCCCCTCGGCGCAGGAGGACTCCCCCCGGCCCAGCTCCGCTCAGCCCACTCCCATCTGTCTGGAGGGAGGCCCTCCTAGCAGGACTGAGTCAGAGATGCTCCCGTGCTGCAGCGCCCGTCTGGACCTGTTTGAACGTAGAGATTCCCTGTGCGCACCGACTAGAAAAGGCCCGGTGGCTCGGGAACATCCGCTGACCCTCCGCCCAGCGCAGCCAGGGTGACACCACTGAGTGAGCGGTGCCTAACCCCAGACGATGTTGATTTCCCCGGGCCCTGGGACGTTCTCAACAGTGCCAAAAGCCAGACACTGCTTCCAGAGCTGCACCTTTCAGACCAAGGGGGCTCCTCAAACAGTTCAACTGGGTCAGGAGGAAAGGTGACCTCTGCCTTTTTAAGGGCAAACCCAGGGCACAGGATCTTGGCCTCCAAGGTTCAGATATAAAGAGAACTTGAGTTGCCTATCTTATCAAGAGATGGGTCTGCTGGGGTTTTCCCTCTCTGGTTGCTCCCAGGGCAGAGCAATGCATTTCCTTTATTTCCTGTCTCTTGCTCTCTGAGGAGTTTTTCTGGGCAGGTGTCTGGGACTAAGTTGCCACTTTCATGGAGATTCCAGGACCCTGAACCCTTCGTCCCTACTCCTCTGCCCTGCTAGAGACCAACCGCCCGCTCTTCTGAAAGCTGCAACAGTAGCCAGATGGATGGATCCTGGAGCACTGAAAAGAGTGAACTGCGTGTGCCCAATTGTGAGGAGGGCTGCACCTGGCCAGGGTTCTGCCCCACTGCTCCAAATACAGCTTTGAGTTCAGAGAGGAGAGTTGACATCCTATTATGGGCCCCAGGTGGGGGGAACCCACTGCACCTGTCCCATTTAGATAGGCGGAGCCCCAGGAAATGAACCAGGGAACACTCCGACTTTTATGGAGCACTCTCGGGCTATTCTGAGGGAAGACTGGCTCCAGTCCCTCCTCACCGTAGGTGAAAGAAGTCTGAGCTACAAAGATGCTCTCCTTAAAGTGCTTGCTGTCTTTTGTGAATAAGGGGTAGTAAGGGGGGCCCTCTTAGGTATCTTTCAAGGGCTCCAAGACAAAAAGGATACACCCAGTTCTTGGAGCATTCCCCACCCCCCCACCATGGGCTTCTTCTTCAAGGAAATGTGAGAGGAGGCAGAGCTGGGTGGGTGGGGAGTAATTTCTGCAGGATTAAAAAGGACCTCCCAAACTCCAGCAGCACCCCCTGCCCCACCCCTAGCTTTCTAAAAACTTCCTACATTGGCTGCGAACGAAGACTCCTGGCAGTTGGCTTCTTTATGGGAAGTAGCAACTCCCACCGGGTGTAGGAACTTATAACCTGAGTTTATAAGAAAAAGCAGGCATAGCTGGGATCCAGCCCCAAAGACTATTGTAGAAGGGGGTCTGCCCTGCCAGTACCTGATAGATGATTAACAAATACTTGTGGAAAAGAAGAATGAATGGATGGGTGGATGGATGGGTGGATGTGTGGATGGTTTACATCATTTCTGTGATTGGCTTCCTTGGAGACTTCATCGAGCTCTGGCTTTTTCTTGCAGTTGTTTGTTAAACTTTCCCTTCATAGAGTCTCTAAAGTTTCATCTCTTGCAAGAATAGGGTGGTATTCTTGGGTTCTTTGTTTTTGCTGACCCGGACCAAAATCCAATAACAGCCAAGCCAAATTCCAAACACCCCCATTTGGTAGGTGGTGATGGGGGCGAGCGGTGATGGGGGTGATGGTGAGAGCGGCAGTTTAGTCCAGAAACTAGACAAAGTCAGTCCCTGGATTGAGGTCCCAAATTTACTTTTTCCTTGGAGCTTCCTTGGGTTAACTAACTGACTTTCTTCTCAGAAACCCCTCCTCTTTCTTCTTCTCCTCCTCCTCCTTGGGGTCTGAGTCCATTTAGCTGTTGACTTGTGGGAAGGCAATCTGCCCCTTTGTGAGAGGACCTGCTGTCTCTGAAAGGGTTGCTGGTCCCAGCCCCTCCTTGGGGCCCTTCATTTGTGCACGTGGGTTTGAAAAGCTCATTGATTTCCATCCAAAGGGGCTAATTACATTACTTACAGTAAATAGCAGCCCTGCTGTCCAGTAGGGCTGCCAAAGTGGGGGGGGGGAGGTCTCCAGCTTAGTTCACTTGATTGGCTTCGTTTTTGTGTGAAATTGTGTTTTATGAGCTGTATTCTGGCACCCGGAGGACTGTAACAGCGTCCAGTCTGCGAATAACATTATTTTTGACCCTGAGAAAAGAGCAAGGGGAAGCAGTGGAGTCTTGGGTTTCATGGAAGAGGTGACTCCAGCAGCTTCAGAAGGCGAAGCTTTGGGACAGGAAGTCAGACTGCTGCAGAGAGTAGCTCCCTTCCTCCCTCCATTCTTGTCTGCCTGCCTGCCTGCCTTTTTTTCCTTCCTTCCTTCCTTCTTTCCTTCCTTCCTTCCTTCCTCTCCCTCTCATTTTCATTGTCTCATTTCTTCCCATCCCTTTCTTTCTTTCTTTCTTTCTTTCTTTCTTTCTTTCTTTCTTTCTTTTCCTCTTTCTTTCTTTCTTTCTTTCTTTCTTTCTTTCTTTCGTTCTTCCTTCCTTTTCTTTCTTCCTTTTCTTTCTTTCTTTCTTTCTTTCTTTCTTTCTTTCTCTCTCTCTTCCTTCCTTCCTTCCTTCCTTTTCTTTCTTCCTTTTCTTTCTTTCTTTCTTTCTTTCTTTCTTTCTTTCTTTCTCTCTCCCTTCCTTCCTTCCTTCCTTCCTTCCTTTTCTTTCTTCCTTTTCTTTCTTTCTTTCTTTCTTTCTTTCTTTCTTTTTCTCTTTCTTTCTTTCTTTCTCTCTCTCTTTCTTTCTTTCTTTCTTTCGTTCTTCCTTCCTTTTCTTTCTTCCTTTTCTTTCTTTCTTTCTTTCTTTCTTTCTTTCTTTCTCTCTTTCATCTTTCCCTCCTCTTTCCCTCCCTGTCTCCCTTCATCTTTCCAAATTGGGCCGCTGTTCCAAGTCAGTTTCCCTGGAGGGAAGCAAGTCTGCCACCAGCATGCCCCTCTGAGGTATCCAGGATGTGTCGGGACGTGAGCCATTCCTGGGAAAGCCGATGGGGGTGGTGGGAAACAGGCAGGCACTCGGGAGGAAAGAAGCAGAGAGCAGCCCCAGCTTCCTACTTTCCCTGCTTAAAGCTGGGCTGGTTCCTGCCGCTGCTGTGCGCTTCGGGCCCCTAGGGGGCTTCTGGTGGCTTGCATGAATCGACAATATCGGAGTATTGTGGACACTTTTTAATAGGGCCAAGGAGGGGCCACCGCTAACGGGAACAGAGGGAGACAGAACAATCCCGCCTCTTGTGGGGCGCAGGTCTGCCATTCTGCTTGTCAGCTCTCACCTTCCCCTCCTCCACCACGAGGAGCCCCTCTCACATCCTCCTAAAATTGCGGCACATCCAGTTTTACAAGTCTCCGTCCGACAAGGGCAGTGGGAACAGCACGCAACTGGGCAGGCACCTAGTCCTTCAGGGTCCTCCACTTGCTGCCCGCATCGACAGGTTTCAAGGGGGACCCTGGGATCCCCAGCAGATTACCTGCAATCCTGAATTGGGTAAGAGAACACCTCACCCCACGTCATGGTTCAGTTGAGTACTCCCCACTACAAGTCCATGCCTCGTCCGCTACATTCATTTTTCAAAGAAAAGCTTTTTTGCCACCAATAGCCAGAATCTTAGGTTCTCCTAGCCTGTTTTTCACTTTGGGGGGGGGGTGGTGGTGCTCCAGGCTCTGGTAGGGTGGAGGGCCTCTAGGAGAGGTGAGGAGACCTGCTTTTAAAAAGTGAGTTGAAGAAGACGGGAAGAGAGGAATCTCTGTTTAACATTTACTTATTTGGGAGCCCCTGCAAGCTAGGGACCGTAAAAGTCCACAAAGAGGAAACCCAAAGTTTGGAGCTGACATTCTGTGTGCCTTGAGCTGGGGTCTGATCTTGAACTTGGACCAAATAGATGGGCTTTCTGCCTCCTGCACAAGGGCGGGGGCAATATGGGCTCCTTTTCCCCTTTAAAACATGATTACTGGGAACTCTTGGAAGGATGTGTGTGTGTGCATGTGTGTGTGTGTGTGTGTGTGTGTGTGTGTGTGTGTTGGGGGGGAAGTAAATGCCCCCTCCCACTCCCCCCCTCCAGCCCCCTCCCCTTTGTAATGTTTGTCCCTGCTTGCCCATCACCAGGGGGTTGAGAGGAGTGTGACAGGTCTTTGTTGTCTGAATAAAAATCCGTGGCAGCTCCAGGGAGAGAACTCCTCCTACTAAATTATCAAAAATGGGCTGGCTTTAGTCTCTTAACAAATTGGACACAGCTACGGCAGGAGCAGTCCCCAACCCAACCTACAGGCACTGGGAACTTGCAAGCAGCCAGGGACCGCTGAAAATAGCACTTCTTTTTCTTTCTTTGTGTTCGAAACTATTTTCTTTCTTCGCCAGATTTTGTTTTCCTCCCCCCGCTGCAGTGTTGTTTCCCATTAGTAATTCGATCTCTCAGAGCAGTAAGATTCGCCTTCTTCGTCTCCTTTCCCCTCCGCCCCTGTTTGTTTGTTTTCTGCACATCTCCTTCAGGGAGACGCTGGGGTTCCCCCCCCCCTTCTTTTTTTCTTTTCCGAGCAGACCAATTTCCACTCCGTCTGCCTCTTTCTTCTTCCCTCTCTCCCTCTTGCCCTCTGTCCCGGAGCGCCTCTGCGCTCCTCCAACACGCAGCTCTCTGCGGTCCCTTCTGCTCCTTCACTCGGATGAGCTGAGAGCCGCGGGCGTGTGTATATGGAAATAGTGGGGTGCCGAGCAGAAGACAACTCGTGTCCTTTCCGTCCCCCAGCCATGCTCTTCCACGGGATCTCCGGAGGCCACATCCAAGGTATCATGGAGGAGATGGAGCGCAGATCTAAGACGGAGGCCCGCCTGGCCAAAGGCGCTCAGCTCAACGGCCGCGACGCGGTAAGGAAGGGCCCCCTCGGAGGCGGGAGGCAGGCGCCCCTGCGCGCTCGGCGAAGCCGGGTCTCCATCGCTGGCCGGCCGAGTTGAGGATGGAGGGTCCCAGGGAACGTCCGTTCCCGGCTGTCGGGTGGGTTTTCTCCGCGCCCACTGCCTGCCGGGCTAAGAAACGGCCGCCTTTCTGGCTTGAAATGTCTCCGCGACCGAGACCGTGAGCTCGCAACTCTCTGCCGCAGCTGTTCCCGGCAGAGCAGGGAGGGCCGGGAGTGAGAGGATGGGGATGTCCTCTTCTGCAGCCCCCCAACCTCTGGTCTCCGCTCCCCCCAGACTGCGGGCGCCTCCCCGGCGAGGGTGGCGGCCGGGAGGGCGAGCTGGGCGCGGGCAACGCGCGGACGGCGCGCGCAGCCGGGGCGTCCGGGCCAAGCAGGAGCCCAGGTGGCTCTAGTCTCTGGGTGTGGTGACCGGACCTTTGGAGAGGACTCGGACTCAACTGGGCCACCTTCAGTTCTCGGGACGCTCGGAGCTCCGCATTGCCTAAGCCGGCGATTTTCGGGGTCTCGGGCAGCCCGGCTCGGCCCCTCTAGCGAAGCGGGACGGCGTTCAACTTCCGGGCCGGGCGGGTGGAACGTGCAGGGGGAAACCTAATAAAAATCCGGAGGAGCCGGGCACCTAGCCCCAGCGCGAGAGCTTCGGAGCCCTTGAGCGGTGTAATCAACGACCACTGTTACCGCTATTCATATTAATGAAAGTCATGTCCGATTAATAAAGAAAACCAATTAATAGTCTATGTGCTTCCCTTTCCCACTTACGAGCCGGGAGGGGAAAACTGCAGAAGTCTCCGGAAATGATTTCAGCCAAACAGAGCTGTGCACATCCTTTGGCAACACACCGGGGATTGTAACGCAAACTAACCCGGTACTCTGCCCCGAGCGGGTCAGTGGTGTTTTGGGTTCCACCAAGTAGCCGAGCTCGTGGGTGTTTCCACATTTGCAACATGAATTCTGTACCGGGGAGGAGGTGGGGGCTGGTCTGAGTAAAGGACGGGACTTTACTTTTCCAGGCCCGCCAAAGTTTTGTGGGGAAGTCCAACCCATTCCTGCTAGTCTTGAGGGAGATGTCCAGCGGTTACCTCCTTCTTTTTCTTTTTCCTTGCTGTGACTATCTTGTCTAAAAACAAAAAGCAGCAACCCAAACTCTAATTGCGTGGCGGGGCTGGGCTGGTCAAGGTGAGGCTTCCTCATCCGCGGCCGTGTCGGTGGGTCAGCGGGCGGGAAGCTTAACCTGGCCACTAAACAGATTTTCAGGACACAGATCTCCTGGGTATGTTAATGCCGGGGAAAGAGGGACTGTGCAGAGGGGACCAGACAATGGACTCTTCCTGGGAACAGGCACTTTATACCCTTACTGGGGAGGGGACCGATATCCCTGAAAAACAGAGAACAGCCAAATCTATCCAGATCAAAACAATGTCGACCAAATTGTGAGCACGGGTATAATAATCGCTTCCTTCCTTTTAACTTAACTCTGCCCATAGGAATTTAGAGAAATACAATGTCTTAAAAAAGTCTGTGTTCGTCCAAATCTCCTCTCCACTCCCCAGTAAAAATTTCCGTTGTTTAGTTTTGTGTGCGTTGAAACCCACAATTTTTAGCTTGTACATGCGAATTGGGGAGCACGCGCCCAACCTCTGCTCAGTGCGGTCCTAGCATTTTAAAGAGGCTCTAGGTGGCCGACGCGTCTTTAGGTTAATAGTCCCAGGAGGATGCGCACGCCGGGTCCAGGCAGACACTACAGAAATGGAGTGAGTCGCGGCGGGGAACTTTTCCCCGACGTTTGCCTTTGCACTGTGGCCCCTGCCCCTGGAGGTGCTCCCCAAACGACTTGAGCTTCGGAAAGGGGTCTCGAAGCTGTGCGTCCCCACCGCACCTCCTCCTCAGCGGTGCGTTGTGCTTGCCTTGCAGGGCATGCCCCCGCTGAGCCCCGAGAAGCCCGCTCTCTGCGCCGGCTGCGGGGGCAAGATCTCGGACAGGTACTACCTGCTGGCTGTGGACAAACAGTGGCACCTGAGGTGCCTGAAGTGCTGTGAATGTAAGCTGGCCCTCGAGTCGGAGCTCACCTGCTTCGCCAAGGACGGTAGCATTTACTGCAAGGAGGATTACTACAGGTATTCCCGCCCCTATCGATCTCTTACGCCCTGGTACACCTGGCGCGGCCACCTGCCCGAGCCGGGGAGCCTCCCCTCGGTTCGCCCCCTTTCGCCCCTTCGGGGTACTGTTACCAATCCCGAGACCAGGGAAGTCCACTGCAGACGGGTTCGAGCTGAGCCACCCCCACCAAGGGCAGTGAGGATGGGTGGGAGGAACCCCCAAGGTCTGGAGCTGCCAGTGAATAGCACCCATTCCCGACACTGCACAGCTCGGTAGAGGGGATCTGGGGAAGCTCGGAATCTTGAATGCACGCCTGTCTGTCGACCAACACCGAAGCGGGGTGTTCTCTCTCTCTCTCTCTCTCCGTTTACTACGAACGGGGCGAGATCCGCACCTTGGAAATGAACTGGTGGCCCAGGCGGCCGTATCCGGGTGTCATGGTTTCACAAGGGTGGCAGGAAACCGCGTAAATGACCATGAAAAGGAATAATCGCCGTTGGTGAAACAAACCTAAGCCACTCAGTTCTGAGTTCCATTCACGGCGAGTTAGAACCGTGCTGGTCAGCCTGGAGAGTAAACTCGGGAGATGTTTTTTTGTGATGCTTCCCAGTTATTTTTCTGGGGTGGGAAAGAGAACAGTTATGTGCAAGTGACCTCGCTCTGCTCTCAATCAGAGGAGAGAGGTGATTAAAAAAGAATAAGCTTTCCTCTGCGGAGGCGTCTGTCTGAATGCTTTCGTACACTCACACATCCATAAATAACAATAATAATAATACCACCCTTCATAGGATATTTTGTAACGGATGAAACGCTTTCCCTCGGCGTTGAAATTTAAGATTCTTTCCATAGCGTTCGAGTTAGTTAAATGCGGGTTTTTGGTTTTGTTTTGTTTTGTTTGGCTTTTTGTTTGTTGTGTTTTTTTCCCTTTTAATCTTTACAGAAAAGGAAACTGAGGATGTTACCCAATTCTTCTTATTTTAATGTAAGGTTTTTTTTTTTTTTGTCCTGGTTCACCAGAACAGGTCAAAAAGTAAACAAAATTAATGACCAAATGCAAACGGACCCGTGTCCTCTTCTCCCGGAACCCTCCTACGTGCCCGTCTTGGGCCACCGCTGACCAAACCCCAGGTGTCAGGGGTGGGAGATGGCCCCGTCTTTGCCTCAACCAGCGCCCTGACTTGACGGGTTTGTTTTTCCAGAAGGTTCTCTGTGCAGAGATGTGCCCGCTGCCACCTTGGCATCTCCGCCTCCGAGATGGTCATGCGCGCCCGAGACTCAGTCTACCACCTGAGCTGTTTCACCTGCTCCACGTGCAACAAGACCCTGACCACGGGCGACCATTTTGGCATGAAGGACAGCCTGGTGTACTGCCGCGCCCACTTCGAGACCCTCTTGCAAGGGGAGTATACACCGCAGCTGAGCTACACCGAGCTGGCGGCCAAGAGCGGCGGCTTGGCCCTGCCTTACTTCAACGGCACTGGCACCGTGCAGAAAGGGCGGCCCCGGAAGCGGAAGAGCCCAGCGCTGGGAGTGGACATCGTCAATTACAACTCAGGTGAGCCCTGCTACTTTCCCCTCACCCCTCCAGCAGCCCTGGCCTCCGGCTGCCCAGCGGAGGATTCCACAGAACTCCTTTCCCGTCCGAGATCTGGTGGCAAGAGTGTTTTGCTTAACACTCCCCTTTCCTCAGCACACCTCCCTTTCGCTCAGAAGGAGGAGAAAGAAGGAGAGAAACAGGAGAGACAGAAGGAGAGGGGGAGAGGAGGAGAGGGGGAGAGGGGAGAGAGAGAGAGAGAGAGAGAGAGAGACCTTTATTTAGGTTGTGGCAAAAAACACATTCATAACCATGAGGCTGCAATGACTTCCCCCAAACAGGCAGAGCCAAATCCTTGTTGCCCATTAGTTAATGAGCCCATTAGTTTCTGGCTCCCAGTTGGAGCAAAACAGCCCCAGGGCAATTCCTGTGTGGAAGCCAAATTATAGATCCTGGAGGAGGTTTTCCTATATACTGAAAAAAAAAAAAATCTTCAGAGCCCAACTCCAGTCGTCTAGAGGGAGCAGAGGCTGTGGTCACCAGCCCAGAGTTAATCAGGAACACAGTTGGCAGGAGTGTCGAAAACCAAATCCCTGGTCTTGGTGAAAAAGCAGCTGTAGGGGTAGGAATCACCCTCCACAGCTGAGCTGGCCTGCCCCTTGTGTAGGTCAGGGCAGTCATCCAGCCAGCTCATTCCCTGTATGATAAACCACCAGGACCTCCAGAGCCCCTGGAAAACTGAAAGATGCTCCAGGTCAGGACCACTGAGGCAGCGCGGTGGTGTGACAGGCCACTCTTTTATCCTCCACCAGCCTTCTGTCTTAATCAAAAACGAAATGCAGGCAACAGGCCTGAGAGCACACTTTCTCCCTTGCTTTGGGAAGACATGTATCACTTATCAATATCTCTCAATCATCCGTTCCCCATGGTTGGTAGCTTGCCCCTGCTCTGCATCCCCCAGGTGAGGATAGGGATGGACCTTGTCGAGCACGTGGAACTCCAAGCAGGAAGGAAGCTCTTCTTAGGAGTTCCAGACACTGGGAAAAAAAGGGGGGTCTGGAAAGCCCCCAGGCTAATGCTTGGGAAACCAAGGACTGGCTTCCCATGCCCAGCCCAGCCCTGGCTGGGAATCTTAGCCGACAGTAGACTCAGGCTAGGGAGTCCATTCTACCGGAAGGGACCCGAGGGACCCTCATTGTGGCAACCCTACTCTGTTACCATGAGCACCCAGTTACCAGCCAAAGCATGGACGTCCCAGAGCACAGATCTTGCTGGTTTTTGCCTTCCGGTCCCCAGTGCCTGGTATGGTGTCTGACCCATTGTGGCTCAAAGTTATCCAGTAGGATAAGTGATTTACCCACGGTCACACAGCCAGCGTGAACCATTTGGAACTGATAGGCCTGCTCGGAGCCCAGAGTTTCCTGGGGAAGCCTCTCAGGAAGGGCGGCTCCCCCCCAGCCTTCTGCTGGGCTGCCTCCTGGGGTTCTCGGCTGCTGTAACTGAGGAGAAGGAATCCCGACCCGGCCAGAGCGGCGCGCGGCGTCCCAGGGAGATTAGCGACCAGGGAGCTCAGCGCAGCGACATTTGTCCCTAGGGGGTTCAGGCCAGGGTCGCTAGAGCAAGGGAAAAGGCCAGCCTGCTCTCTCCAGACCCCACCAGGATCGGTTTGTGGCGGGGCAGCGGGCGCAGCCCCGGGTTTTGCCAACCCCCGGCTGCGGGTCGCGGCCTGGCTCTCGTCCCTGCTGCACTTCCGCGGGGGTTTGGTTCGGGGCCACTTTGCCCAGCGCGCTCATTTCATCTCCTTTGATGCGAGGTCCCCGGAGCAGGACAGGCAGGGCACCAATTGTTCTTTATTAATAGAAGATGACATCGGAATCTCGAGCCACTCACCAAGGCCCTAATGCCCTAATTAGACAGAGACAGAGACAGAGACCGAGAGGCCGGGACCCACATCACTGGAGAGTCCTTGGGAGAGAGGGAATCCCTCCGCCCGAGAAAGTGTGCAAAAAGGTGGACATTTCTAGCCACAGGAAGCAATCCTATTTTTTCCGCTTGTTTATTTAATCTAACTAGCTCAATTTGATTTCGCCTTGGATCTTTCTTTAGTGGGAAGAGCTGGGAGCTTTAAGGACAATAGAATTTAGTGGTAGCTAGAGAATACAAATTTATATCTTCAAAAAAAAAAAGAATGAAAATCTCCTTCCACTTAGGCCTTTAGTTTGTATATTAATGCTGCAAGGTTTCTCGAGAAAGGTGATGCTGTTTAGCTCCTGCAGGAGGAGACGGTTGCTGAGGCCTCACTATCTGGAATTTGAACATCACACGACCTCAGACTGGATGTCTTTTAATTAGTATCCACCCCATCCTTTCTGGACTTTTCCTAGAGATACAAATGAATAGTACATACTTCTTTAAAATTAGATGGAAATAAATAATCTAGAGAAACTGGATCAAAGATACATGACCAGAAATCAATCCCACTGTTTAAAAAAAAAAAAAAAAGGTTATGCATCTAACCATCTATGCCAGTTTGTTACAAAACTAGCAAAAGAAAAGCTTCAGCAAATTGAAAACATGTTAAAAGGTAGAAAATGAGATGGACCCACAGTTTTAACTCATTATTTTTGCATCTAACCATCTATGCCAGCTTGTTACAAAACTAGCAAAAGAAAAGCTTCAGCAAATTGAAAACATGTTAAAAGGTAGAAAATGAGATGGACCCACAGTTTTAACTCATTATTTTTGCTTTCTTTGGGTCTTATATTGCCATCTCTGCTTAATTGTAAACTAGTTTCAGAAAGAGTAGCGTTGACACTAAAATGCAATCTATGAATTGATATATTAAAAAAAATCCTATACATTAAATATGTTTATGATTCAAAGACGTCCAGAGAAGATGTGAAAGGTGGCAAAGATCAGTTAGTGTTTGACATCTGGCAAATGCCTTTTAGCGAGAATATTACTAATTTAGTTAATCCTCCCTGTGCAGATCCCAGGCAGATATTTTAGAAAGAGACATAGAGAGTTTATTTGGAATCCTAGATTGAAAGGCAGCCCTCCAGGAGTGAAGATTTAGTGTAGGATAGGCAGCTCCTATTTGGGTAACTTAGAGATAGTGGCGAGACTAAATTTTTGCCAGTTTTTAAAATCTGCTTTCCTTGGGTTTTCTTGGATTCTAAAGCTCCTGATAGTTGTGAAATTAGCCTGGCACTGACCCCTAGTGGTCTCCCAGGGATCAGTTAGTTCTCAGAAGGTTACATACCTTCGGAACAGAAACTCGCTTTAGTACAGGTGACCATTATTTCATCAGTGACTGGAAAAGAAAATATTTAGATCTTCTCACTGACTTTATAGTGTGTCAGATGTGTACTTATAGGTGGACGTTTAAAGTAGTTTTAAGAGAGTTGTCTTTCCATCTCATAATTCAGAGGGTGGGGGGAAACAAGTAGACTTCTGAAGTAGACCCTGGGGAAACACAATCACTTGCAAGTTTATATAATGCATCTGTAGTTAAACACAAACAATTTAGGATAATGCACTGAGTTACCATGTGGAAGAAGTAGATTGCTCTTTTCAGTTGAGTAATATGATAACACCGTCACAGGAAAAGCATACAGTAATGTCTGTTTAATAAAGAGCGAACAATCTTCTTACACTGAACTGTATACTGTGTGGAAACAAGTCCCATAATTGTGTTTAATGAACTAACGTTATCTGCTGAATTTTTAATCAGCAATAATGAATGTAGAATGCATATTTAGAAAAGCAGTTTAATCAAACTGTTCTATGATTATTTTTCATAAACTTCATTTTAAAGACTAATGAGTACATAGTGAGGTGAGGAATCACATTCATCTCTAAGAAATAATACCTTGAGTTGGGGCAGTGGCTAAGGGCATTAGTTAAGCACTTAGTTAAGTCCTCTAAGTGTAATATTCAATCTGATGTGCTGTTCAGGAAAAGTTAAATGTTACTCACATACGGTAAGAATGAAATTTATTTGAAGAAGCCCCAAAGCCAGGTGTGCCTCTTTGACCATTTTGTGGTGGGTACATTTATAATCTGGTTGTGAAATATAGCTCAGTTTACTAGAGATAAATATAGTTTTATAGTAGGTCTTAAGAGGCCGTTTCATCCATTTGAGGATATGAAAGTGCAATTCTGTAGAATATTTGAACCCAACATGTCCCCCACTGGGCTAAAATAGGATAAAATGTAGCGTATATTCTTTCTCTGATCTCTGAGGGTATGTTACTTTTCTGGGCAGTTTAAAAGAAGGATATGGTCAACATTTGTATGTATATGGCCAACTTGGATTCCATTCGAGTTGACTTGGCTTTGCATTAATAGTCACTTGATTTTATTGATGAACAAAGATTCAAAATCTTGGTGGAATGCTTTTGAGTCCTGGCCCTGTGCTTGACTCAGGGGACCCAAAGGTGAATAGTATATAATCTTTCTCTCAATGAAGTCATCTGCTCTTTTGCCAGATGTGCCCTCCTCCTTGTGTATCTTATGGAAATTTAAACAAAGGAAACATTAATTCATGCCTAATGTAATGTCTTCTTACAATAGAGCAAATTTCTTGTTAAATGGATTTTGTGATGTGCCTGACCTCTTGGTTGATGGCCCAAACTACTGTTTCTGCTGATTATGCTGGTTTACCAGAAAGTTTCAGAACATAATTCTAACCAGAGCAAAGCAGGCAAATAATATTTTATCAAGCAGAAGAGCTAATATTAAGAAATGTTTTACTTTCTTCAGTAAAGTAGTATGCCACCAAGTAACATGATCAGGTTAATTTTAGATATTCTATTATAATGTGCTAAAATGTAGGATGATCAGATCTGAAAATACATCGTATAAATACCTGAAGTAAGGGTTTAAAGAAAAAAAAATCGCCATGCCCTTTAAGTTGAGAAGTTGGTCGAATCAGTAAATATTTAGCAAAACATTTTTCATTTTGTAGTCATATTTCCTACACAGAGCCAGGAGGTTATTGGAAATGACCTTTTAAATGTGCAGCTTTACATCCTGGGGATAATGACTCTCAGGCTGGTTTCAAAGTCTGGGTCGTTTTACCCTCAATGCTGAGCAGAGCTCTGCAGGGAGAGAGATGTCACCCTCTTTCTGCCAAACCAGCCAGGGGCACAGCTCAAATCCCACTCACAAACATCCACAGCAAAGAGGGCCAAGATCTGAGCTGAGAAATAAGCACCAGCAGTGTCTCTGAACTGTGAGCTGTGGGGAGTGCTCCAGGCATGAACTGAGTGAAGAGAAGTCTGGGCTCATTCTCTTTCAGAAATATTTATTAAAATAACTCCAAGGGAAAACTGTTTTCTTCCTGGCACTGCCCTATATTAAGCAGCTATAGCTAAAAACCCTCAAAAATAATATTCTTAGGATTACATAAGAAATCTACAAATTCTAATTTTGTAAAACTCTCCCCCTTCTCCAGCTACTTTCCACCTTTTTCCTGGTTGAGAAGACTCGAGGAACATCAGAACAAGCTAAAAATTGGAACTGACTTAGACTCTTCCTTAGTTGGTGGGTTCTCAGAAACTCTCAGATTGGAGAGAGATGAAATGGTTTGCATATCCCTCATGACAAAGAGCAGTGCCTTCAGAGAGTATGTCTCATTTCACAAACATAGACAAAGTGTGGAGTCTCTAAAAACTGTTGTGTGCGCTGTAGGGCAGGGTGCGGTTGTGCATAAACGTATTAGAGTCTATCCTTTTTACTCCTGGGATGTTTCTTTCACACTTGCGACTTCTTCATCTTCTCGAGCTTTCCAGCAACCATTATACAAAAGAGAGGACTCATCTAACATTTTTCCATTACATAAACTTTGGTTGTGGCCACGTGAAGAGGCTGCTTTGGCTGACTTTGGTAATTAACCTCTGTCTTGTCTCGATACAGCTTAAAATTGGGTCGACAGCCTTTCCCACCGTTGCTTTATTTTCCTAGCATCGCACAGCCCGCTACCGCTACCGTTGCAGCAAGTGCGGGACTTCCCACTGAGCAGTTGTTTGTTTGTTCGCTGATCCCGCAACAGGTTGTAACGAGAACGAGGCAGACCACTTGGACCGGGATCAGCAGCCTTACCCACCCTCACAGAAGACCAAGCGCATGCGCACCTCCTTCAAGCACCACCAGCTCCGGACCATGAAATCCTACTTTGCCATCAACCACAACCCGGATGCCAAGGACCTCAAGCAGCTTGCTCAGAAAACAGGCCTCACC
Source organism: Lynx rufus (assembly GCF_022079265.1). Lineage (NCBI taxonomy): Eukaryota > Metazoa > Chordata > Mammalia > Carnivora > Felidae > Lynx > Lynx rufus. The sequence continues at coordinate 26,789,631 of NW_025814829.1, read as the reverse complement.
AAAAGAGTTTTGCAGGTAAGAAACCTCCATCATTGGCTGTGTATAAATCTCCCTTACCCTTGCCAGTAAAAACAGTTCTCTTCCCTGTTTAGAGCAATACAGATATTTCCTGTACTGCTTCTCATTAGTTTACCTTAGTTATCTCCCCAGAGGGTGTGCGGAAATTTTGCAGGGGCTTCCGGGAGGGTGCCCAAAGAGAGACCCAGGATCATCTGAAATGCAGCCACATTCTTCCTTCCTATCGATGGAGAGATGGGGCCACCCAAGCCAGCACAGCTCACCTCACTGTTCTGCTAATGTGGGTGATGTTATTTGTACAAGTTGTGGCTTTAGAGATTTCCATTCACGTTAGGCTCAGTGCACAGACTTGAGGGGGACCCGCTGGTGCTGTTTTACTTCAGCAAACTCTTGGCAGCCTCACTCACATGCCATGACCTTCCAAATTCAGATCGACCCCCCCTTTTTTTTTTCATTTTTTCAACTCCGGAAAAGCCACAGCCATGGTTAATGTGTCTCAGCAACCAAGTGTAGCAAGAATTTTCCCATTTTAACAAACTGTAGAGCAAAACTAAATACTGAGAGTTAGACCTGCTGTCCAATTGTTTTTCTAAACTTGTAAGGGTAAGAGTATACAACTCATGAAATTACAGTGGGTTGCTGTGGGTCACCTGTGATCTTCTTCTACTTCTCAGTGACAAAGAGCAGGCATTTAAAATTCCACCGACCAGTTTCTGGCTGCTTGGGGTCTGTGGCCCTGGGTTTTTCCTATGTGGAGAATAGTTATCACGTGTCAGACTCAAGAACAGCCTAAAATCTGTTTCAGTGATGTTCATTTCATAGGAGTCCTTCTTACTTTGTGAAACTTTCAATGACCCTGCCTTTCCTCATTCTCAAAAGATAACAAACGCTTAAGGAATCAGGATATAGTTTCCCCCTTGTATCTCTGTGCCTTCATGTCTATGGTATCTCCACTTAAGCATCAGTTGTCCCAAGTGGCACTTGTTGGTGCTGGGGGGATATATACAGTTGAGAGGGAGTACCCATAGTATTACTTGAAATATTCTGTTTTTTAAAAAAAAAAAAAGCCAAAAACCAAAAACAACAAAAACAAAAACAAAACAAACCCCAGCCCTTCTCTGCCAGGAAAAATAAAAACAATTATATTTAAAAAGAAAACATACTCTCAAAAAAAGAAAAAGAAAAAAGAAAAAAGAAAGCAAGCAAGAAAAAAAAAAAGAAACAAAAAGGAAAGACAAAGAGAGAGAGAGAAACAAAAGAAGTCTAAAATAAACATCGGTAAAGAAATCAATTGGGATTGGTTTGCAGGTTTGGTTCCAAAACGCACGAGCCAAATTCAGAAGGAACCTTTTGCGGCAGGAGAATGGGGGTGTTGATAAAGCTGATGGCACGTCGCTTCCGGCCCCGCCCTCAGCAGACAGCGGCGCTCTCACTCCACCCGGCACAGCGACCACTTTAACAGACCTGACCAATCCCACTATCACTGTAGTGACATCCGTGACCTCTAACATGGACAGCCACGAATCCGGAAGCCCCTCACAAACTACCTTAACGAACCTTTTCTAACATTGGTTTTTGTTTTTGTTTTTGTTTTTTCATTCTTCCTCTTCTTTTTATTATTATTCTAATTATTATTATTTTATTATTTACAAGATTTTTTTTCCTAACCCACAAGATATTTGGGAAATAAAAGCAACAGCTTGGTGTGTAGCATCTGCAGCCACTTGGCAAATGAGTTTACAGAATTGTCTCCTTTACGAAGTGTTTTTTTTGTTGTTGTTTTGGTTTGGTTTTGTTTTTGTTTTTGTTTTCTTTTTGTCTACAATGTGTATTTGGATTTTTTAAAAAAAATTAATTAGAGCTTTCAGTTGGTAAGGAGAGTTTTTGAATTATTCTAATAAGTGCCTCTTAAAATTGTATGTTACTTATTTCCAGAATCTCGAAGAAAAAAAAAAGTGGTATGATAATGGGCAAATAATCATATTCCCAATTAAATGATTAGGTTAATAAAGAATCAGATAATTAAAGTTATTTTTTAAATCTTGCGATTGTATGTATACTTATGGAATTTTGAAAACTTCACATTGTTTTTTTTTTTTAATTTTAAAAGTGAAAAAATGTTTTGATTATTCTTTCATCTTACAAATGAGGAATATGATTAAACAAAAAGCATTAACTATAGCAGCTCTAAATATTAAAGATTAATTAGGTGAGAAATCTGTTCTAGCAATGTGACTTTTCCTTCTTTTTAGGGGTGTACATCCCAGGAACACTTGTTAGTTATTTGCTTTTCAACATTTGAAAAATATTTTAACTCCCTGTGTATCTATGAAAATTCCATATAGAGCTTGAAATTCTATACTTTTAACCTAAAGCTAAAAATGATAGTTCTAAAACCATTCTTTCTAAATTAATTTTTTTTCCTAGGGAAAATGGAAATAAGCAAAATATAATTTTTTAAGAAGTTAAAAAAATCAGTATAATTTAATTAATAGCTCTATTAATTGGCTTCAGCTGTACCATGATATTGTATCTGGCATTCTATATGAATTATGTTAAAAAAGAAAACCTTAGTAGACTAATATCGACAATGAGAATTCTTTGGTTTGTTTTGCTTTATTTTACTTTGGCATAGGTTGATATATTTGTCAGAAAAAAAAACTTTTCTGGCATTACAGATTTAAAGTTATTAGTCTTAAAGTAGATAAACTCAGAAGCCTCGTGGATGCTGATCTGAATATATTTCCTAGTTTACAGTAGCATTATTTTTCTTTTAATTTAAGCTAAAATCTTAATGGTCTGGGCAGTGGTGAATGTTCATCTATACGCTTCTGTTGTAGTTAAATACCAATTAGATTGTGGATTTCCTAAAAAAAATAAAAAAGAAGTCAAGATATATGTCTTGCTTTAGTGGATTGTTAAGAATAACTTTGCACATATTCTCCACTTTTTGGACCCCTTAAATCTCCTTTGGTGGTCGAAGTGGCTATTTAATAGATTTTAAAGGTGTCCTTCTGGCTGTATAAATGTGTGGTTACATATTGACAGTTCACTGCCCACATTAAAGTGCATTATTGTAACTTTTGCTCAGGGTCTTTAGAAAATTAGCACAGAAAGTAGCTTATTTTTTAAAAAAAAGATGATGGAAGATAAGTTAACACTGTAACAGAAGAAAGGTGTGATTGCCATTATATATTTAGCAAGTGTGGTTATCATCTTATATGGAGCTTAAATCTTGACTTTTCATATTTCTATTACATTTTGGGCATTTACCACTAACCAGACCAAACAACCTTGGTAAGGCTGAGATCTTATTAATACACTTTTACAGGTAAAATATTGATACTTATAAATTTTGTTCTTTGACAGAACAATGTATGGTACTATAGATCTACTTTATTAAGTAGACTAATTATAACTCAGTTCTCCTACGTGCCTTATGATATAACTTGGAAGTAAGTTTGTGAAAAATCAGGATATATGTGTTGTTTGTTAAATTAACTGTTTTAAGCCCTTTTGACACCTCACTAGTTTTGTACTGTTTTACCTCTTATTTCCGAAACTCTTTTTATGGTGTATCCTGTTAGAGGGGACAGACATGTCATAGAAAGCAGTTGTGCACTCTTTCAAATATAGTTGATAAATTCAATAATCTTATATATTGAGCTTCGTGTTTATAGTACAGTAAGTGGTCTAGCAAAATTGTCCATGTTTCTTTGTTTATTGATAAATGCATTGTATAGAAACTATTTCCCCTAAATATTTATGGACCAAACAATTGTGATATATCCTATTAAATTTGTGTGAATAAACCATTTTGAATCTAAGGAGTTTTATTTCCCATCAATTTAAGGTTTAACTGTACTAGTGTGTTTCCAATATCTATATGTAAAAGCTATTAAAGTGGGAATACAAACAATTTTTAAATATTCAAACATACAAATAGTTTTCAGATTTCCAAACTTCTGATTCATTTTAAATGTACACACCGTTGCATATGCAATGTAATTCAACCTCGAATTACCTTTTAATATATTTTCTTATAATAAAAGTAATGCCCCACCGATTTGACTCCGCCCAATTTTTAGAATTAAAAAAAAAAGATAATTAGCAGACAAAGTAATTGCATGAAAAGAAACTTAACTATGATTAAGATTTAATGTTAGGTCTATTGAGCACAAATGGATATTTGTAAATCAAAATAGAAATTGCAGACCCCTAAAAGCCAAGTTGCTCTGTAGTTAATAAATTGTCACTATGATTTTTTTCAGGGAGAACAAATCTTGGGGCATTACAGCCAAACATCCCGACGTTTGAAAATTCCCTAAAGTATTAAAAGAAGGGGAAAAGTTTGATCGGAAATCCACTGCAGTGAAGACAAAGACAATATTAGGTTATGATAATCATACATTTTAAAATCTATTGAGCCAAAAAAAAAAAAAAAGAGAGAGAGAGAGACAGAGAGAGACTTAAATGTCATTTACTGAATGTTAACAAAAATTCTGTTCTTTATGGTGTCTAACACAAATGGAGGCTTAAAGTTATGTGGTTTACAACAAAATTAGTTAAGCCGTGTATAAACCAGAGCAACCTGGCAGTAATATGCCCACCCCATATTTGAAGAAAATTATTATTGCTAAAAAATCCCACACATTTGTCAAGCACAGTAGTTGTAAAATAAAGTCCAAAAACATTCATTTCACCTGCTTGCTAATGTGTATTAGTCCTATCTGTTGATGGCATTTTCCAATTGTAAATTCAAAGAAAAGCTATCACTCACTTGAGAGTATAGGAATCAAAACCCAGTAATTTTAGTATTATTGTTTATTACTTCCTTTTTAAACAGAAATCTCTGCATGCACTTTTACATCTGTCACTCCTAGTGTACATCTCTGTATGATGACTTATCTTTGCTGTTTCTTGTATGATAAATAGCTTTCATTAATAAACATTTTATTTGATGCGAACATAGTTAACTTTATGTTAAATACACACTGTTGAAATTACTTTTGAACACTGTCTTAAGAGGCAGCACAATACATTTCCAACTTGTTATACTTAGTAAAAAAAACCAAAAATCCAAACAATATAATGAGGTTAAATTCTGGTAGTCTAGGATAAAATGACTTACTTGGTTTTTAACTTTTCATGACTTTTTATTTGTTGTATTCAATTGGCCCATGTATTAAAAATTACCAAAAAAAAAAAAAACAAAACAAAACCCACAGAGAAAACGCAAATTACAACAAAAACTAAACCTTAGACTAAACTATCATGTAAAATTTCAGCAACGTTTTTAGATTATTAGGGTAAAATTTATAGATCCTGTGTAAGTTTACATGTTTGCTATGCAATGAGCAAATTTATTGAAGTATACAAATATATTCTGAACTATGGAAAGATCCAATCTTTGCATAGTTCAAATTACATATGATATTACAAACAAAGGAGCAAGTGGAAAGAAAAACAAATATTTAGGAATGAGGTTTTTTTAATTGTTAAAGGGAATATTTGAAGAAAGAATTTTTTAACGATTCCTATTTAGCTGTATATCCAAAGCATATGTTAAACAAATTAACATATAACTTTCCAGAAAAGTTTTCATTATGATGAAATTTTTATTATATACAAATGAACCCTATGTAAATGATGTAACTTTTATGAATGACAGACATTAAATATTTCACTTACATGTATTCTCAGAACTTTGAATGTTTTCTTAAATGCTTTCACTTCCTGAATACTAAAAAAGGAAAAAAAATTAAAAGAGAGAGCAACTTACTAATTAAAAAAATAAAAAAAAATGCAATGCATCATGACAAGTAGACTATTTTGACTGGTCATGAAACATGTTGGTTTTGTCAGGAACTTGAATGTTTATGCCTCATTGAAACCTCATCCATGGCTATAGCAACTTAAATAGATTTTCCAATACGTTTGCACCCCGTTTATTCAAATCCTCGTCCTACAACTTTGCTTTCTTTCCCTGTGCTGTCACCTATGGCAGTTTCAGTTAGAAATATCTTGGAGCCTCGCCTGGTTTTACAGACCTTTAAATATTTGTCTGGTATGTGAAATGCGGGAGGAGACCAAAGAGGGAAAGAACGTAACTGCAATTAGACATCTGAAAAAAATAATACAAATTTGAAACAGGCACATTTTGAAAAAGTAAAAGAAAGGAGCACTAATTATGTGAGTGGGAAGAGGGGGAAAAAAAAAAAGCATGTGATGTAGAGTTGGAAGGTCTGCCATGCTTTCCCATGATGTATGGCAGTTTTTGAGTCTGGGCAAACCACACACTCATTCTTGGGCATGGAAGAGAGGGATGTAGACTTCTCAGAAGGGAGCAAGGTACTAAATTTTCATAGTTTCTACCTCCCGGATGCCTGGGTTAGTCTAACTTCTGGCAAATTGATCTCGGGCAAAAAAAGCTCTACAGAGAGTTAGCATCTGTCCCCTTGGGTGAGTAGCCATCTTAATGCTGACTTAGAGAGCGAGTAGGTTTTTCATACCTCAAATAAGGATAAAACTCCATAATAAAGGACCCAAAGCAAACACTTTTAATACTTTTAAGGTGATTTTTCATCACCTAAAAAACAGATAGCTTTATTTAACAAAACCCCTGTAGAACCCACAGCACACTCTTTTCCAGTAACCTTTCTTTGAAGTCAAAGCATTTTATAAACCACATTTACATAGCATCTCATTTTGTGTTGCTCGAGTGCTTGCAAAGGGCATCATGGAGAAAAGCGTTGGAAGTGGGAAGTTCTGGAATGGAAATGTGGAGTCGTGTCATTCTAGGCCCTTAAGGAGAATACTAAAGATGATACCATTGTTGTAAAAGATAAATATAAACCCCTAACTTGGTATGGAGTTTTAATTTTCAACTGTGTGTTAAACAAAGCTATCTTTACTTGTAGAGAGTTTGTGTACTCTCCAGGTGATTCAATACTTTTTATGTTTTATGGTCTCTAGACACAAGGATTAAATAAGGATACTATCACTTAGTCCAAATTAGTGAAATGACATTGTAGTTTCTTTGAAACCATACATAGATAAACTCTGGATTGGCCTTTCAAATATTTCATACTCTTAGCAATTGAGAACCAACTCTGAATACTCAAATAAATAAAAACCGTCTAATGTAAAGCCAGAGTCCTTTGCTTTACAGCCAAAGTGAAAACAGGAAGTTATTTTCTTTGTGATATGCCATTGATTCTGAAATATTTTTATAATACTTACTCTGCCCTTCCAACATTTTATCAGAATAAAATGACCATTAACCTTACTTGCAACATAAATTCTAAGTTAATATCTTATTTTTAATACCCTCTGGGAAGATTTTCATTTTATTTTACCTGTTTCCAACCCACCCCCCAAAAAAAATCAGAACTGTGCATGGGATTCAAGGAAAAGTCTATGAATATGATGTGAGTAGCAATATAATCACCATAACAAACTTGTTTTTCATCTGTGCTGCAAAACAGATATTTTTTTAATCTAACATCACTTCCCACTTCCAACATTTGTTTGTGAATATTAATATAGTAAATGCTCCCTTATCATGCATCACATTAGCAAGTTTTTCTTTCCTTGGATTACTAATTTTTGCTTCTTTGCACTACATTTACCTTGTGCTGAAATGACAAAAAGCGGGCGAGAATAAAGATCCAGGTATTAGCCATATGTCAAAAGTTCCTGGTGTGCATTTCTGTGTACTTTTTCTTCACATATTAGAATTGTCAGGAACAATTTTTTCCTTTGGAACTTCTTGTTTACATCTTGCATGATCTTATAAATTAATCTGAAGAGTAACTGAATACCTTTTATGGTTATTTGAAAATAAAATTTGCTACAAATAAGACGCTCCAGTCTCTGTTGTCTCATATTATGCATGAATATATTAATTTTTTTCTGTACTTTCCCACTCAACCAGAAAATATTAACCTCAAAGGATATTTAAATTGTTATTTGTGACAAATATACAAAGATGAAGAAATTCAAAGGTGAAGTTGCCTTTACTTATTCTGCTTCTTTTCCTTTTCCAAAGTAGCAAAACTCATGCAGGGCTATCGGCTTTAACTTTGACATTCAAGGGTTTTGACAGCTTGCATCATTTAAAGTTATATTTATTATTCAGTAAACTTTAATTCTATAGAATAAATGCCCTTTATGAGATGTGATTTTTGAAAAGCACAAAGGTATTTCACCATTTCAAGCAGCTGGAGCTGTTTGAATTCAAGAGTGGTTTTTCAGAAGAAAAATATAGTGGAGAATTATTTTAAATATAATATTTGTAGCGTCCTACCAGATTGACCTAGATGCTCCACAGGAATTTTAAAGAGCTATAAAAACCTCCAAAATGTTATGATGTAAATAATTAAATGATGGTATTTTTCTATGATGTAAATTGAGACGGTTTATTTTATAAATACACTTACATAGTTACTTTATTATTTCAGCAGAGATATGCGGTCTCCTTCTGCCTTTTTTTTTTTTTTAATTTTTTTTCAACGTTTATTTATTTTTGGGACAGAGAGAGACAGAGCACGAACGGGGGAGGGGCAGAGAGAGAGGGAGACACAGAATCGGAAGCAGGCTCCAGGCTCTGAGCCATCAGCCCAGAGCCTGACGCGGGGCTCGAACTCACGGACCGAGAGATCGTGACCTGGCTGAAGTCGGACGCCTAACCGACTGCGCCACCCAGGCGCCCCTCCTTCTGCCTTTTTAAATGAGATCTTTATATTTCCAAGGGTTCTAATATAGTTCTTTATTCAGTTTCCTTCTGAAGCATCACCAGGCAGTGTGTGTGTGTGTGTGTGTGTGTGTGTGTGTGTATCTGTGTGTGTGTTGTAGACTTTCTTTCTAACACTCATGAAAAGATATATATTTTTAAAGAAAGAAGGCTCATCTTTGTAAACCAATTTTTAACTAAAAGCAAAACAAAAAAGAAAAATAGTGGCAATTTTCCTTTAGTTGGAGATATTGTAATAGACCTACTCTTTGTTAACCTAACATGGAGCTATGTTTCCAGAAGTGTCCCTGCTAAATCAGGAATCTTTCTAGGTTCTATGTAGGTTACTGTCTTCAGAGAGCTTGGCCACAACTTTGTTTTTTACTACAATTATGTTGCTTTTTTGAACTTTCTGTTCAACAAAGTTTTGGTTAATGTTTATATATCAACATAAACAACCATAACAACAACAAAAAAAGGAGGACAAATTTCACTGGAATGAATAGTTTAATTTATTTCATCTATTAAAAGAGGCACACTAGGTTTCTTTCACAATTCAGAGAGGATATATTTTGGTTTAGATTGAGCATTATTAGTCTGTTAAGGTGGCCGGATCTCAATGAGTTCATTAATGAACAAGAAGTATAAATCAGTTCATCCACCCATATATATGTACACAAAAGCAAATACTATGGTATGCTAAATATGCATGTTATATAATAGACCAAGCTAGAATCTGAGGCTTCCCAAGAGACATTTCATCATATATGCACCTTTAATAGCCTGAACACCTAACTTTTAAGTGTTGGATTATGAAGCATATGGTATCAATTCTGGTATTCTATTTTTCTAGAGCACCTTGTACTGGAATGTATTACCAATATAAATGACCACTATGGGTTTTGTTTTTGTTTGAATTTTGACTCAGATATAGATAAACCCATGGAATCACTCTTGGTGCTAGAAGGAGCCTTATTAGGATGTCTGGTTCAAATTCTTATTTATTATTATTATTTTCAGTTGAAACAAAGCACTCAGACAGACATGTATTGTTCTTAGTTCAGACATTTGTGAACTTCACAAAAGTATGGATATCAAGAGTTTCAGTTTAAATCTCTGAGGATCTATTTAAAAAAAAAGCAAACCATTGCTGAAGCAGTATCATTGCAGCAATATACTAATACCTCCTATCTATAGCTCCTGAATTGTTAGTGCAATTTACATTTCATTTAGCAACATCACAACTAGGGCATCTGGGTGGCTCAGTCAGCTGAGCATCCAACTCTTTTTTAAAAAAAATTTTTAATGTTTATTTTTGAGAGAGAGAGAGAGACAGAGTATGAGTGGGGGAGGGGCAGAGAGAGGGGGACACAGAATCCCAAGGAGGCTCTAGGTTCTGAGCTGTCAGCACAGAGCCCGATGCAAGGCGGCGTGAACCCATGAACCGCAAGATCATTACCTGTGCTAAAGTTGGACACTTAACCGACTGAGCCACCCAGGCGCCCCAAGCATCCAACTTTTGATTTCGGCTCAGGTCATGATCTCATGGTTTGTGGGATTGAGCCCTGCCTTGGGCTCTACGCTGACAGCATGGAGCCTGCTTGGGAATCTCTCTCTCTTTCTCTCTGAAAATAAGTAAAATAAACTTAAAGAAAAAAAAAAGAAACCTTACAATTATTACAAAACGTTGATGACTTTTACTTCATGGAATTTTCTATAAATGTTCACAGTTTCTATTTAGCTCATCAGCTGCTCTCCCCCATTCCTCTAAAATTCTCTTTCATCTCAGTTCTATTCCCATTGCACTATTGAAACATTTTCCCTTAAGTTAGCAATGATCTTTTTCTTACCAAAATCATGGCATTTTCCCTGTCTTTATTCACATTTGCTTTCCTGCCAGATTTTACACCCCTTATTACTTGCTTGTCTTTAAAACGATCTCCCTGACTGGCATTTGCCACGGGCAGTGCACCTGCTGCTTCTCCTCCCCGGCTCTGCTGACTCAGAGCGAGCACATCACAGTCCAGCACCACGTCTCCTCTCCCCTCTGCTCGCTTCTCTCCAAACTGCATTGTTTCTTAAAGGCTCAACTTTTTTTTTTTTTAATTTTTTTTTCAACTTTTTATTTATTTTTGGGACAGAGAGAGACAGAGCACGAATGGGGGAGGGGCAGAGAGAGAGGGAGACACAGAACCGGAAACAGGCTCCAGGCTCTGAGCCATCAGCCCAGAGCCCGACGCGGGGCTCGAACTCACGGACCGCGAGATCGTGACCTGGCTGAAGTCGGACGCTTAACCGACTGCGCCACCCAGGCGCCCCATTAAAGGCTCAACTTTTTAGTGATGACTCCAGATATATTTCTTGGGATATTCCCACCTGCCTGTTCTGTTAGTTGAAGAGCAGCATAAATGAAATTGAACACATTTTTTTTTTTTTTTTCTCTTCAGCCAACTGTCCTTCCGGACTTTTCCATTTCTGCTAATGAGATTACTCTTCTCCTGGTCACGCAGGCTGGGAGTCATCGAGTTACCAATTTTCCCATTGCCTTTTCTTTTAAAAATTATTTTATACCATTTTGCTACCAAATCCTACTTATCCTTTTTTTTTTTTAAGTTTATTGATTTATTTTTGGAGAGAGAGAGTGCTGAAGGGCAGAAAGAGACAGGAAGAGAGAGAGAGAATGACAAGCAGGCTCTGCACCATCACCACGGAGCCTGATGCGGGGGTCCAACTGTGAGATCATGACCTGTGCCGAAATCGGGGGCTGGAGGCTTAACTGACTGAGCCACTCAGGGGCCATCATCTTTTTTTTTTTTTTTTTTTTTTTTGTATATCTTCGGTCAACCCTCTTGATCTATCTCGTTTTGCCATACCCGCTACCACTATACTCACTGGAACTAGGTTTTCCTAGCTTGTGGGAAGATATTCTGTGTAGGAGGTCATAAGGTATTTCAGATGTATTTTGGATTATATTTAAACGAATTATATGACATAGCTTTCTTACTAATGTAGAATCATGTGACCTAAAAGATGGTGGAGATTTAAAAAGAGCCTTGTTACCTTTTATTTGGAGGAGGTGGAGGAGAGCTTTCACCGTCCGTGTATAACTGGAATAGAATATACTTATCATTAATTTCACTTGATAAAATTTTAAAATAATTGTGTATTGAAACAAATGGGACACACAATCGGAGAAAGTAAGTGTTGCTCAAACTGGGAACATAAAATCTTCTAGTTCAAAGAACATTTTGGTATGTAGGTGGACCCCAGTTCCTTAGGAATACCCAGGTGGAGGAGTTTGAGAAGTATTGGAATATAGGAAGTCTCCAAGATTCTTCCTGGCTCCAGCCATATGTGACAGGTGTCCGAAGAAGGAGAAGAATCATAGGCTTTGGACAGACAGACCTGAGTTCATAGTCTACCTCTTCCCCTGAGATTCTAGTCGAAGCCCCGATTTGCCCGCATTCCTTATACTGCAACTACAACTTTGTGGGTCCCTTTATGTCTCATTTCTCTCCACTCAGAAGCCTTCCTGTATGCAGCAAGGGTAATCTTTCAAAATACTGACTTTCAGCTACACCTTCTTCTTCAGGAATTGTAATGGATTCCCACTGTATGTATGATTAAATAGAAACTATCCGAGAAAGCTAAGCTTCTTCACAGTATGACTGTTTTACCTTTTCAGTTTATTTTTCACTCCTTCCCGGCACTAATCCTTCCTTGTCAGTATCACAGGCTATTCTCACTGTCACCATTTTGCACACCACATCTTCTCTATTCATAACATTTTTTTCATGGCTTCTTATCTGCCTAAATCGTAGATTTTTTTCTTTATTACTTATTTCATGCATAATACTAATATATCAACATTTCAGAAGAAATAAAATCACCTAATATCTTTGACCTGCCATATAGCATCTATGTATTTTTTTCCATGCTCTTTTCCAGTTCTGGTATTTTTTTATGAGATTATAATAATTTTGATAAAGCTCATAGTGTGGTACCTGGGACATGAGAAATAATAAATGGTAGTTGATTTGAATCTCAAAACTATCATTTCTTTAAATTATTCTGATTGTATCTTTATGAAAATTGTCTTCACTAGCACTTGTTTTTTAATTTATTTAAAAAAATTTAATTCCAGTATAGTTAACATACAGTGTTATATTAGTTTTAGATGTGCAATATAGTGATTCAACAATTATATACAGCACCCAGTGTTCATCATAAGTGTCTTCCTTAATCCCCATCACCTACTTAACCTGTGCCCTGCCCACCTCCCCTCTGGTAACCATCCATTCATTCTCTATAGTTAAAAGTCTGTTTCTTGGTTTGTCTCTTTCTTTTTTTCCTTTGCTCATTTGTTTTGTTTCTTAAATTCCACAAACGAGTGAAGTTATACAGTATTTGTCTTTCTCTGATTGACTTACTTCACTTGTTGTTAGCTCCATCCATGACATTGCAAATGACAAGATTTCATTAGTTTTTATGGTTGAATAATATTCCATTGTGTGCATATATCTCATATATATATATATATATATATATGTGTGTGTGTGTGTGTGTGTGTGGGTGTGTGTGTATTTGTGTGTGTCTGTATCACATCTTTATCCATTCATCTTTATCACATCTTTATCCATTCATCTCTCAGTGGATACTTGGGCTGCTCCCATAATTTGGTTATTGTAAATAATGTCATAAACATAGGGGTGCATATATCCCTTCAAATTAGTGTTTTTGTATTTTTGGGGTAAATACCCAGTAGTGTGGCTTTACTGGGTTGTAGGGTAATTCTATTTTTAACTTGTTGAGGAAGCTCCATACTGGTTTTCACAGTGACTGTACCAGTCTGCATTCCCACCAACATTTGTGATGATCAATGTCGTCCTTCCTGACCCCGGCATAACTCACTGTATGTCCCATACACTTGATGTGAGTAATGTTAGGTCTTTATTATATATACATTGCAAGTCTAATTATTTCTTTTTTTTTTTTCAACGTTTATTTATTTTTGGGACAGAGAGAGACAGAGCATGAACGGGGGAGGGGCAGAGAGAGAGGGAGACACAGAATTGGAAACAGGCTCCAGGCTCTGAGCCATCAGCCCAGAGCCCGACGCGGGGCTCGAACTCACGGACCGCGAGATCGTGACCTGGCTGAAGTCGGACGCTTAACCGACTGCGCCACCCAGGCGCCCCAAGTCTAATTATTTCTTATGCCTCCTTCAAATATTATACCTGTTTTGAGAAAAGGGATGATGTCTTATGCTTCCAATGTCTCTCTAAAAGTGCTAGGAAAACAGCAATTGCTTGGTAAGCATTTTTAAAAATTGAATTGTGAAGCAGTAACTTTTTCATAGATTAGTGGATAGGATAGACTGAAGAAGACAGTTTGACTTGAACTCAAGAGCAGCTTTCATTATGAATTTCTACTGGCCCGTATAATTCTTCATGATGTAAGTCAGGGGAAAGTTTACAGATATGGGTCCAGCGGGACTTGTTCAAGTCTTACTTTCTGTCTTTAAGACCAGCAAATGTTTCTTGGGGTTAATCTCTCCAGAATGATAAGCATATAATATGGCATATAATGTAGCATATAACACCCATCACCATTATCCATTTCTGATATGGAGAGCATTCCAGGGACTAGTCCTGGTGCCTCGACGGGGAAGCACAGGATCTCCTTGCCCTAAGCCTTTTGGTTATGTTACTATAGAAGTTCTTTCCATTTTGTTAAGAGAACTTACCACTCTTAGTTTTTGAAGGTGCACTCGAAAAGAATTTAAAAACTCAAAGAGCAGCATCACTAATGATAAAAACACAATCATACTACTGAATCATAACGTCTTACAGGAAGACAAAGGCATTTATTTCTTGCCCCCATCACTTGTCTGTCTTTCTGTTCTGAGTCTTGATTTGCGTGAGATTGTGTATTGCCCTGACCAGACTTTCTTGTATATTCAGCAAGCAGACTTCACATTTCGATAAGCATAAATATTTTTTTGGTGCCAGATTAGTGTTAAGCTCGATTTTCTCCTCTTGCTGGCACCAAGTGCGTCTAACACCTAACCAACAACATTATCGTATCAGGGTATAAATGCAGAGCGAAAGCAAATTTTACACATAGATCTAAGTTTGGTATGAAACCTTTGCGGTATTCACAGCCTCGCTTCCACAGGCTGCCTCATTCAGTCGAGAATGCCCATGTTAAGAGAAGGCAGCATGCTGTTTTCTTCCCAAGAGGCCACAGCTCATTGGTGTTTGTAGATCCTTTTATTTTCCAAGGATGGTTGTTGGTTTTGGTATTCTTCACAATAGAAAACATATTAATTTCCTCCACCAAATCTATGTTAATAGTCCTTATTAAGCATGAACTTTTTGAGATAAATGGTAATCAGTATACTATGGCCATCTTCCCATTAATAAAGTAAGTATGACCTTTAGATAGATATACGTAGGTGTTATTAGCAACAAGGATTAATGAACATTGAAATAAGAGGCTCTTTTTTTTTCGAGATAGGTGAACTTTAAGCATGATCAAGTTTGCAGACGGGAATATTTTAGATCAGCTTCTCTCAAATTCTTTTCAGCAACAAAAGCTCGCTTGCCAAACTGTTTTCACAAAAGCGAATATAAAAAACAGGTAAGAATCAGGCTTGTTCTGCTGGAGAGAAAAAGGCGTGTGGAAAATTGTGGCTCCACCTTCCTGTCTCCAACCTCTTCGAACATAGCAACCCCGGGCCTCATCTTGGGGCCCGGGGAGATTTTAGGTGTTCGCTTTGAAAACCACAATTTTGCATCTAGTCCTGAGACCTGTTACAGATTTTGACGAAGGTGCAGAGAGGAACAAAAGTGATTCTCTGTGGCAGCCAGAGGGAGGGAGATGGAAAGTGAAGGTATGACCTTGAATGAATCACTTGAACAGAGCTGGTGTGAGTTTCAACATCTGTAAAAAAGAGAGGTTACCCTCTTTCTAACATTTACCTGATCCTAACGTTTACCTGGACCTTAGGTGCTAAAAAAAGTTGGGGTGGGGGGTCTTGCCTTACCCTTACTCCATGCAAGAAGACTGAACTCTGTTATATCACAATTATTCTCAAGCGATCAGGTAAGTTTGGGAAGAAAACACAAGTTTAGATATTTTCTTCAATAACATTCATCACCAACCGTTGTTGGGATTCCACTCAGTTCCTCTATTTCCTCCATAACTTCTGTGATGGGGACATTTCTTCAGATTGGGAACGGTATAGAAACTCTGAAAGGCAGGAACTTCAACATGAGGAAGGAATGGCAATTATATAAAAGGTGTTTTCCTCTTAGAAAACTCACCCAAACAGCTGTCAGGCATCTTTTAGAAAGTAGCAAAAACTAGGGTATATATTGGAAGACTGCATTTGGGGTTCAATAAGCTATAAATGTCCTTTGGGGTGAAATGTGTACTGAGTAATAAAATGCCTAGTTTAGCATCTCTCCAGACCTCACCAAACTGGACTATGGAGGTATCACATTAACCTCAAACATCCAAATCTCAATTTTTACCCACCTTCTGCTTCTAAAGGACTTACACATCCCTACCATTCTTTTTTTTTAAATGTTTTATTTATTTTTTGGGGGGGGAGGGGCAGAGAGAGAGGGAGACACAGAATCCGAAGCAGGCTCCAGGTTCTGAACTGTCAGCACAGAGCCTGATGCGGGGCTTGAACCCACGAACTGCGAGATCACGACTTGAGCTGAAGTCGGATGCTTAAAACTGACTGAGTCACCCAGGGACCCCTCCACCATTCTCTTAACACCCCCTTCTGGAAACGTCTGCAAATCCCCGAGGGGTGTTTTAGAGTTACCAATGTATCTGTCCGTTGGGTACATAATAGGAGCCCTCATGTCCCCCCCTTCTGTTCTGGTTTCCCTGGGTGTCGTCTGCTTGTAAAGCCATGTGACCATGCCAACCGTGAGAATGCAACATTTGTGCCAAAGGTGCTATTTCCTCAATGTTCCCAAAGAAGAAACATGCCTTCTCCCCCACTCACTGGTGCACTTCATCACTTGGGACCTGAGTAGTGCTGCGGGAACCCCCTTATCACACTCCTTCCCTCCGTTTCTGCCTATGGCCTCTTTTATCCCCAGACTTTGATACCAGTCCACAGGACTATGTGTGGGAGAAACACCATTTTATCTTATTATTTTTTTAATGTTTACTTATTCATTTTGAGAGACAGGGAGAGCATGGGGGAGAGGAGCAGAGAGAGAGAGGGAGAGAGGAAATTCCAAGCAGACCCTGCACTGTCAGTGCAGAGCCTGACGCAGAACTCGAACTCACAAACCATGAGATCACGATCTGAGCCAAAATCAAGAGTCAGACGCTTGACCCACTGAGCCAGCCAGAGACCCCAGAGAAATACCATTTTAAAATCACCCCCACTTCACTCCCAGGCATCTGTACACAACCCTCCTTCCTTCTTCAGCCCCAGACAAAAGTCCTCAGCCAACTACCTCCTTCAAATCTATTCTTAGGCCTGCCCCTTTTGCCAGACACGATTCAACAGGTTTCAGTCTCAATCTGGGCCCAAGGCGGGAGAGCCGCTACGCCTAGCTGCGTAGATTGATAACTGATTTCAAAAATCCAGTCCCAGAGAGGGCCAATTAATGAATTAATATACCCTGAGGGGGGCATCTAGGGGCTTTGTCAAGGACTCTGTACTTTTCAACATTTATATTAACTGGATTAGTGCGAGGACAGAGCTGTGAAGCTGATCACACTTGCATATGGCGCAAAGCTGGGAGGGACAGAAAATACGGCGGATGGAAAAATCAGAATTGAAAAGATACCAAGAAGTTGGAACTCTGGTTTGAACCCAAGAGATCATTTAGTAGAAAGAGAATGTAAAGCTACATGGAGGCCCTAAAATCAACCTGCCGTTTTAAGCTATGGTAATGAGGTTTAGATTTATTTTACCATATAATACTTCCATCAGATAAAACCTTACCCGAATTCTCATATGTAAGATAAAACCTGTTCTGGTTGAGATGGGAGTGGAAGACTTGGGGACCCCCTTCCAATTCCTCCCCACCTTTCTTTAAGACCTCTGTGTTTTGGCAAGACATAGCTTGAAAACTCTCGGACTCTGGGGTGGTGGGGAAAGCGTGGGGAGAAAGGGATAGGAGGACTGAACATGGAATGTGAAAGAAACTTAATCAGTTTTAGTTCGAGGTGAACTCACTATGAGCCAGTGGTGTGAGGTTGTTGATCCCTCGAACATGGTGCGTGAACAGACTCAGAGTGGTAAGACTGGGAATGAATCTCTGCCGGACAAACCACACAGGAGCATTATGTTTTCACACCATTGGGATCCTCTGTAAGGTTTAATTTTGCGTCTTGCTTTTTCATAAACCTTTTAACATTGTTGGAAGTTTGCAGAGGGATGCCACATATGGCTGCGCAGGCTGTGGACTGTGCAAGTTCAAGGATGGTATTTTCACAGACTATATAACAAAAAGGTGTTTGGCTTAACTTTTTCTCACTTTTCCTTTAGATTAACTGCCATTCAAAACTCTAAGATGGCTTCTTTTAAGATCAGATGTACACCAATGGGTATGGCTGGAAAATGAAACAATTTTTTTTTTAAACAAAGGGATTTTTGCTCCTCTAGGATTTAAAGAATTATAGTAACACCAGGGTGTGTTGTTTTCCTCATCGGGGTGTGTGGGAAGAGTAACTGAGGCAGTAAAAATACTCTACACAGTTAAGGTGCCCAGTATTCTTTCCACAATCCACAAAGGGGACAGATTGTGTGTCTGTGTCCCCAAATTAGCAGAGTGGCTCCAGTTTTACCATGTAACTCAGCCCTGGCCTTCTTTAACACTTTCCTCACCTTAAAAACAAGTGAACCGAATGGGATGATCTCTCAACGTTTCTTTCAACTTTAATGCTTCACAATCCTATCATAGTTTCTAGTTAGTGAAAAACATGTCTTTTAGAGACAGAGGTGATAATACACAGTATTTTACACTACAGTTGAATCTATCCATTCCGTGTCAGAGTCATGTAGTCTCCTTGTGGGGATTCTAAAATGACTTGTCTCAAAGTATGGTACCAGGGCCACTGGGAATCCCAAGGGGGTCTCAGGGCTTCCACAGGGTCAACATTATTTGCCTAATAACACAAAGATGTTATTTGCCATTTTCACTCTTATTCTCTCATGAGTGTAGAGAGTATGAGAAGTTCATGGTCATATTTCCAGATCCCATATTGCTGCTAACCTTTAAGAAACTACCATTGCCAAGGTTTGGTGCCATCAGACTATTCACAATTATCTGAAAGGCAATTAAAATAGTCCTCTCTTTTCCAATTACCTATTCTAATGAGGCCAAATTTTCTTTATATACTGTAACCAAAACAACACATTGTAACAGATTGAAAGCAGAAGCAGCTCTGAGAATCTGTTTTAATTTCTAATACAGCAAATATTGATATAAATAACCTGCAAAAGATGTTTGGGGTCCTCCACAAATATTAAGAGTCTAAGAGTGAGGCCAAAAGTTTGAGAACAGATGTTCTAAAAGGTTATCAAAATAGCAAAATTTCATTCTCAAGTCGGTCACGTGCTGCTGTTTCTCTCTTGAACTTCCCGCTCTTCTGTCCTTATTTGGTTTCATTAGGGTCCACCAGGAATTTGAAAAGTAATCATCCTGTAATACCTCTAGTTCTCTTTCAGTTCTTATGTGTTGATTGTTGAAGCTCTGGCATGATTCTTTCTCATGGAAATTTTTGTCTGGATTTTGTTTCAATTAAGGGCATTCTTTAGGAAATCTGCCTGACAACAAAGTGTTAGGATTGTTACTAGATCTCCAGGGAGTAAAACTGAAAAGTAGGGATGAAGAAGAATACTGGAGACTGATAAACAATACCAGAGATCCAAGATTGGAGAAGGGAATTAATACCCACCACCCTTTTGTATTCCGCAAATGAGGATGTAGGGAGAGCAGGTGTCATGGTCACTGTGGCAGAGATGTGCTCACAGAAAAGGAGAATGACACTTTTGTCTGGATAACCCTACTTTATGGTGTTTCTACTCCTGAGAAGGAGCCAGGATGTGCCCAGATCATTGCATGATATGTATTAGCAGTGCCCAACGGTCGTGAAATTAGGGCCCAGTTTGTCATGACCATTGCAGAGTCTGGAAGCCGTAAGGTAAGTGCTGGATGCTTCCAAATCTCTGCATGTACTTGGAAATGCCTCATTACTTGGGCTATTCTTCTCTCCCTCTCTCTTAAAAATAGTCCTCTGCTTGGATATTCACAATGCAGAAATCAAAAGGAAAAAAAAAAAAGGAAAAGCATAGAAGAACTGAGTATACAAAGAACTTGAGTTTTTGTATTTTCATGTAACTTCTTAATGAATTTTCATATGATTTCTGGCCTGTTAAGTTCCTGATCTCTCCCCTTCCCACTTTCCTTCCTTCTTTCCTTCTTTCCTCCCTCCCTTCTTCCCTTTCCCCTCTTCCTTCCTTCCTTCCTTCCTTCCTTCCTTTTCCTTCCTTCCTTCCTTTTCCTTCCTTCCTTCCTTTTCCTTCCTTCCTTCCTTTTCCTTCCTTCCTTCCTTCCTTCCTTCCTTCCTTCCTTCCTTTTCCTTCCTTCCTTCCTTTTCCTTCCTTCCTTCCTTCCTTCCTTCCTTCCTTCCTTCCTTTCTTCCTTCCTTCCTTCCCCCCTTCCTTCCTTCCTTCCTTCCTTCCTTCCTTCCTTCCTTCCTTCTCCTTCCTTCCTTCCTTCCTTCCTTCCTTCCTTCCTTCCTTCCTTCCCATTGTTCTTTTTTTCTTTCTAACTTTTCCAGGGCCATATTCTTGTTTTGTCTCAGAGAAGATACATATCACCTAGGCGAGGCAGATAGAGGCTGGTTTCAACCCCTGCTGGAATGCAGGCAGCATGAGAAGGGACATGGTGGCTTTTATCAAGGCCACAGGCATAACTCCGGCCCTTTCATTCCCAATCAGGTCACCAGTAATGAGATCCTGGAACCGTTCCCCAGGGTCAGCCCCGGATGTTAAAGTCAAGCTCACTGTAATTTTGGCTCATCAGATGGAGCAGATGAAGAGGGGAGGTGACAGCCAAAATCCTAAGCAAATGTTGGAATAGTTAGATGTGGGCTGCCTTCAAGCAAGGTTAGAAGAAGTAGTGTAAGGTTATATGATAGACAATCACATGTACTATGGTCTGGCTGTGATTATTTTCATCATGTTCAAGGAACTAAATTTAAAATATTTATGGACTAGAGTTCTTTCATCACTCACTCATTCGTTCATTCATTCATTCACTCACCTGTACACTTTTGCTAATACTCTAGTCTCTCTCGCTCCATCTTTCCCCACATTTGACTGACAAACATTCAGATTTGGATGAGCCTGACCATTTTTTCCCATGACCGCAGTGAAACAGCTGAGCATGGCTGGAGAGATTTGCACAATAGGTCACAGGGATTTTGTGATAAATTCCCAATGTTCACCTCAAGATTTCCTGGTGGTCCAAGTATCCCTCTGATAAACGAATCTCTCACCCTCTGCAACAATTCAGATCTGCTCCACTCTTGTCAGGCCTCTGACATCATCCCCCCATGACACCACACCATCTCACTGTTCGTATGCAGATGACTTAGAAAATATCATCTATCAGACAGGACTGTATCAATGCTTGCTAACACATACCAACCTGGCCACATCACGAAGCCAGAGCTCTTCTCCCTTGTCACAGTACAGGAGGTTTACATCTCCTATATACAGTTCTTCCCCCGTGTGGCCACATTCTCCAGTGTTTTCAGGAGCCATACACAGAAATTCATTCCACTCTGTCCTGTTTGTCAACCGATCTGATTGTTTTTTTTTTATTTTATTTATTTTTTTATTTTAGGGAATGACACCATCATTTATCCATTATGTAAGCCAGAAACCCTGGACCAATCTGTGACACCTAGCTTTCTTCATCTCTAATATCCAACCCATCATCAATTTCTGTCAATTTTTACTCCAAAATGTTTTTGAAATCTGCCTCCACCTTTGCCACCTCTGTGGCCGAACCTTGTGTCTTTCCTTTTCTGGATGAAAATAAAAGCTTTTAACTGGTTCCTCCTGCTGCCTTTAATCCCTGCTGCCACAGCCACTCCTGCTGCCCTTAATCCCTGTCCCATACTATGTGATCTGTTCGAGACAGGTCTAATCACCACACTAATCCCACCCATCTTCCTGCTTTTACACTTTCTTAAATTGCATCCCATCATTTAAAAAAAAAAAAAAAAAGACCAGTTTTTAACTTGGGATGGAAGGCCCATCTTTCATCATGGTCCTCCTGACTTTCTATGCTCCAGCCACACGGGCCACATTCCCCCTCCACCCAGGCCTTTGCACATGCTGTTCCCTCAGTCTGGAATGTGCATTAGTCCCTCTGCACCTGTTAGACACATATTCATCCTTCATTTCTAGCTTGAGTGACACTTTTTCAGAAGCACAGCTTAGACAAGATCAATTCTCCACTATAAGGTTTCATAGCCTCATGTGCCTTTCCTTTATACAACTTATGACAGCTGCCATTTTATATTTATTTGTGAGATTACTTAATTATGTCTGCCTTCCTAAGTAGCCTATAAACTCATGAGGGCAGGGACATTTCGGCTTTTCCACTATATCCCTAGCAAAATGCCTGGCATGTAGTAGGCACTCCATAAATATTTATCGAGTGAATGTGGATTGAATATATAATAGTATGTTCAGGGCACTGTTTTAGATGCTCTAGGGCACCTGTTCTTAAACTTTAGCATCAGAATAACCTGAAGGCTTGTTAAAGCACAGATGGCTGGGCCTCAACTCCAGAATTTCTGATTCAGTAGGTCTTGGGTGTCACATAAGAATTTACATTTCTAACAAGTTCCAAGGTAATGCTCATGTTGCCGGCCCAGGGACCACAATTTGAGGACCATTGCTTTAGGGAATTAAATACATGATGGTGACATGGTTACTGCCTTCAAGAGATTTACAATTCTGTCCAGGTGCAAAGAGTAGATAAGAGAAATTTGAGTCAAAAACGACAACATTTAAAAATTGGCGGGAGCCAGAGTTATTGTGGCCAATAATTGCTATGGGTGTTTATGAAAAAGAAAAATCAGTTCAGACTGAAATGATTATAGAAATAGTTCTTGGGATTTACAATCAGCTTTACAGGAATTTAAGAAAGGTTGAGGAGGTGAATTATCAGGGTGGAATAGGATGAAAAAATATATGAACGAAGAGTGGTTACAACAATAGTACCAAGAAAAGGAGGCAAATACTGCATGTGGAGGTGTAGAGAAGCAGCTAATTTACCTGGGCCCTAGGATCCCCGTAAAGGAAGACTGTAAAATTAGGCAGGAAGTGGAAAGAAGGGAAGAAGCCTTATGAGCAGTGAGAACAGCCTAATAGAAGAAAAGGGAGACTATAACATTTGTGTGTGGGGGGCCAAATTGTATCTATATTGATTTCTCATTCTCCATTCACTACCTGCCTCATTGATAAGGGAACAATGGTCCTGGGGAAAACCAAAGGCTTCTTCTATAAGCTGGGGGGTAGGGAGACTGTGAACCACTATGTGCTCCATTCTATCACTACAATCTCTAATATGATGTTAATAGAGACACATTGTAGGAACCAAAGCGTCAAAATTTTTGCAACGCTTGGTTTTTAGGTGATAAAAGCAGGTCCTGGTAGAAGTTATCATAACCCATTAAGATTCTACTTTTTTATGAAGGGTACTAAAAACATCAGTATGGTCTGAGTAGATTTTACAGCTATTGTTGTATCCAACCATTTTCAGAGATAAATTGCAAAACACCCAGGGCTACTGTAGAATGTGCCCTGCTCAGGACACAAGGACTTAAGTCATAAGGAAGCCATGTGCCTTGAAAAGTGGCAAC
Source organism: Lynx rufus (assembly GCF_022079265.1). Taxonomy (NCBI): domain Eukaryota; kingdom Metazoa; phylum Chordata; class Mammalia; order Carnivora; family Felidae; genus Lynx; species Lynx rufus. Next base: position 26,765,951 of record NW_025814829.1, on the reverse strand, counting down.
CTTCCACTCATAATCACAATTAGGTGACAGTGTGTCAAACTTGACACAGGCTAGTTGTCATTAATATCTTTAGAAACGCAGCTGTTGGATTTATATGCGGGGGGAAGCTCTTGGCTTTAGAATACAGAATACACCACTTTATACACACAGTATTTTTTCAGGATAATGAAATATCAAAAATTTTGGATTCCTTCCTTTATGCAATGAACACTCCATAGATAAGGAATCGAGTTAAGTAAGACTCGGGTTCTTTTTACATGTTCAGAAAATTTCAGCATTTCATTTCATATATTCATACAGCTTACACAGTAAACATTATGCTACGAAATTTGCTGAATGTTTTATATTCATATCCATTCTTTTTTTTTTTTTAATTTTTTTTTCAACGTTTATTTATTTTTGGGACAGAGAGAGACAGAGCATGAACGGGGGAGGGGCAGAGAGAGAGGGAGACACAGAATCGGAAACAGGCTCCAGGCTCTGAGCCATCAGCCCAGAGCCCGACGCGGGGCTCGAACTCACGGACCGCGAGATTGTGACCTGGCTGAAGTCGGACGCTTAACCGACTGCGCCACCCAGGCGCCTATTCATATCCATTCTAAGAAATTAGGGAGGAAAAAATTTCTTTCCCCGAAAGAACTCAAAAATTCTACTACCCGTTTCACAAGTGTGAAAGCAATATTTAAGAAACATTCTGCCCTCTCACACATTTACTTTACAAGGTAACAGTTTGCCGCATGTGTCAATTGCCTCTGGTGACTGACAATTTTGTCCTGATGTAGAAAACAGTGAGTGTACAAGCAAAGGGAATCATTCTGACCAGTACCCAGCTATCTTCCCTTCCTTAAAGCCTTACGGTGTCCAAAGAGGAGTTACCTGTTCCTACTGGTGAACAGGAAGTCGTGTTGTGGCACGTTTCTGCTCTCCTGATCAGGATCGTTTTCTACTGTTGTGTTTTTGAAATTCATGTGGCATATTATTTTTGTTTTGTTTTGTTTTGAAGTTTTTATTTAAATTCTAGTTAGTCAACAAGTCGTGTAGTATTAGTTTCAGGAGTAGAATTGAGCGATTCATCAGTTACATATAATATCCAGTGCTTATCACAAGTGCCCTCCTTAATGTCTATCACCTATTTAGCGCATCTGCCTGCCCACCTCCTTTCCAGCAACCCTCGGTTTGTTCTCTATAGTTGAGTCTGTTTTATGGTTTGCCTCTCTTTCTTTTTTTTTTCTCTCCCCTGTGTTCATCTGTTTTGTTTCTTAAATTCCACATATGAGTGAAATCATACGATATTTGTCTTTCTCCGACTGACTTATTTCGCCTAGCATAATCCACTCTGGCTCTATCCATGTTGTTGCAAATGGCGAGATTTTATTCTTTTTGAGGGCTGAGTAATGTTCCATTGTACATGCATACCACATCTTTTTTTATCAGCCCGTCAGTTGTTGGACATCTGGGCTCTTTCCGTTACGTGGCTATTGTTGGTAATGCTGCTGTAAATATCGGGGTGCATGTGTGGCTTCAAATCAATATTTTTGTACCCTTTGGATAAATACCTAATAGTGCAATTGCTGGATCATAGGGTAATTCTATTTTTAACTTTCTGAGGAGCCTCCAAAGTGGCTGCTCCAGTTACATTCTCACCAACAGTGTAAGAGGGTTCCCCTTTCTCTGCATCCTCACATAGCATGTTAGATCAAAGTTGACTGAGATTAAAAAAACCAACACTAGTGGCTTAGCTGGTTGAGCATCCAACTTCGGCTCGGCCGAGATCTCCTGGTTCCTGAGTCTGAGCCCCGCGTGGGCTCACTGTTAGAACAGAGGCCCCTTGGGGTCCTCTGTCCCTGTCTCACTGCCCCCTTCCCGACTCATGCAGGTGCACGCTCTGTCTCTCTCTCTCTCAAAAATAAATAAACGTTAAGAAATACCACAATAGGGGCACCTGGGTGGCTCAGTTGGTTAGGCGGCCGACTTTGGCTCAGGTCATGATCTCGCAGTTTGTGAGTCCGAGCCCCGCGTCGGGCTCTGTGCTGACAGCTCGGAGCCTGGAGCCCGTTTGAGATTCTGTGTCTCCCCCTCTCTCTGCCCCCTCCCCTGCTCATACTCTGTGTCTCTCTGCCTCTCAATAATAAATAAACTTGAAAAAAAATTTATATAAAAAAATACCACAACAGTACTTTCATACATAGAAATGCCATCAAGAGGCTTCATTGGGTTCAAATTGCACAGAAAGCTTCTGTCATTCTACAGCACATACTGTCTGTGACACTTTATTTGCCGCTTCACTCTGTCATGCCTTGTATTAATTGTACTGCTGTGCTCTGCGTAAATCTTTTCTCCTCTCTAAGAGCACAAGCTTCTTAAACCCAGGGACAGTGTTACATGTTTCTTCTGTGGTCTTTGTGGCCTGTATCTTTGTGCCTGAGCATAGCAAATGTTAGTAGCTGTATGACTGGAGTAAGAAAACCCACTTGCAAATCTTGGACCGTTTGTGTACTACTAAGGAATCAGATCATGAGTAGAACCTTGAAACTCCAATACTAGGTAGTGTTTTTATTTTGTGTTTGTGAATGAGATGTAATACATTTGAGCAGTGAGTAGAGCCATAATAATCATATCAGGAAGGAAAAGCATAATTATAGCCATCAAAAGGACATTGTGTGTGAGGACAAACAAAAAAAATATCCTAAGAATTGAATTCCATATATGCCATCACTCATTATGAAAAGCAAGGCGGGGGGGCGCACCTGGGTGGCTCAGAGGGTTAAGCCACCGCTCTTGATTTCAGCTCCCATCATGATCTCCTGGTTTGTGGGTTCGAGCCCACATCGGAGCCTGTCTGGGATTCTCTCTCTCTCTCTCCCTCTCTCTCTGCCCCTCTCCCACTCATGCTCGCTCACTCTCTCTCTCTCTCTCTCTCTCAAAAAATAAATTAACTTAAAAAAGAAAAATAGAAGATAGTTTACTCTGTGCTAGGCTTGAGGCAAGATGATTCAATGCGACCGGGTTATGGACTGAATATTTGTGTCCTCTCCAAAGTCATATGTTGAAACTGTAACCCCCAGAGTGGCAGTAATTGGAGATGGGAATTCTAAGGAAGAAATTAAGGTTAAATGAGGTTGTAAGGGTTGGGCCCTGATGCCCTAAGTTTGGTGTCGTAAGAAGAGATACCAGAGAGCTCCCTGCATACCTACTGAGAAAAGGCCCCGTGAGGACGTAGAGAGAAGGCAGCCATCTGAAACGATGAAACAAAATCAGCCAGAACCCTGATTATGACCAGAACTGAGAAGATAAATTTTTGTTGGCTAAGCTACTCAGTGTATGCTATTTTGTTATGGCTGCCCAGTAGCTTTCCTCTCTTTGCTCCTAATTTGTATCAACAAACAGTCCCCCCCAATCCGCCCCCCCCCCTTGCCAGCCCAGAGGTAAGACGGCAAGAGTGACTTTTCACCATTTTTGCTTTACAGGTAATACAAGGGCACGACCTAAAACACTGGTGCACTACAAACTAGGGTCGTGTCACTACAAAATTCTTAACTCATGAAACAGTTTTTGAGGGCATACATGTGGCAGGCACTGCCCCAGGTGCTGGGAATAAAGCAGCAGGCAGACAAAACCCCTGCCTTCATGAAGGCTGCATTCTCAGTTCATTGTCCGTGGTGGTGAAAGAGAGCACAACCACAAATGTAAGTTCCCTATGGAAATGGTGTTGGATGCTGATGGGTTGCTATGGAGAATAGCGCAAAGCAGGAGAGTAGGGGAGTGCTTGCTGGGGTCAGAATTTCAAATGCAGCTGAGGTTGAATAAAGACCAGGAAAAGGGAAGGAGGGAGCCATGCAGCTAACTGGGGAAAGGCAATTCCTGGCCCGAGTGGCCTGAATGTTCTGGAAGAACAGAAAGGAGGCCAGTGTGGCAGGAGTGGGAAAGCCAAAGGAGATAAGCTCAGAGCCTTACTGCGGGGGGACGATGTGGATCTTTAGAGTCTTGCCACGTGTTCACTGGACTCTACTTTGAATTCTCTGTGAGGTGGGAAAAACCACTGGAGGGTTAGCAGCTGAGGTGTGATGCACTATGTGTAAATGTCTAATGTTTAAAGAAGATCACTTGGGCTGTTATGTTGAAAAGAACCTGAAGGGAGCTAAGAGGCTTGTTAGGAGACCACTGTGATAGACCTTTTGAGAAATGGCGGGTTTAAGCAGGATAAGGAAATGGGGGTGGCAAGAAGCAATCGGATATGGACTTTTTTTTAATGTCTATTTGTTTTGAGAGAGAGAGAGAGAGAGAGAGTATGAGCAGGGGAGGGGCAGAGAGAGAGGGAGGCACAGAATCTGAAGCAGGCTCCAGGCTCTGAGCTATCAGCACAGAGCCCAACATGGGGCTCGAACTCACGAACTGTGAGACCGTGACCTGAGCCGAAATCGGATGCTTAGCCGCTTAACCGACTGAGCCACCCAGGTGACCCATTTTTTTTTTCTTTCTTTCTTTCTTTCTTTCTTTCTTTCTTTCTTTCGAAACAAAGAGTGCACATGCACTCAGGAGCAGGGTAGAGGAGGAAGGGGGAGAGAGAGAATCTTAAGCAGGCTTCACACCCACGAGGAGCCCCAAGGGGGCGCTCTATCTCATGACCATGAGATGGTGACCTGAGCAGAAATCAAAAGTCTGTCGCTCAACCAACTGCGCCACCAGGCCCCCCAGATTTGGATATATTTTAAAGATTAAAATGACAGCTTGGATATGGGCCATGAAAAGAAGGAATTAAGAACTACTCAAAAAACTTCCAACTCAACAACCAGAAGAATGGAGATGCCATTGGCTGAGGTGGGAAAGCTATAGGGGGAAAGGCCTGGGGTGGGGACATCAGGAGGTTGGATTTAGAAAAGTTAAGTTTGAGGTACTAATTAGATATTCAAGTGGAGATGCTCCGTAAGCAGTTACTATGGAATTAACTGACATTATTTGGGTAAAATGGAATAAATGACGTGATGTGTGTTTGCTGGCGGGAAAGATGTGGCCGAGATAGGAAACTGATAGTGTCGATAGAGGCGGAGGTCTGCAGGGTGAATTTTCTGGAGGAGGTGAATGAGGGATTGAGTGCCCCCAAGGGGCAAGGCAGTTTATTTGAAATAAGCAGAAAAAAGAGTTCGTGGCACAGATACAAGGAGTGGGTAAATGTGATGGTGAAACCAGGGCGGGGAGGTGGGGGCGGGGGTGGTTAGAGTTCCTTAGTGATTACTTCCATTTTCTCAGTGGAAGAGGAAGCGAGGTGACCAGCTGAGCGAGAAAATAGGTGAGGAGGCGCTGGAGGTTTGCTGAAAAGTGGATACGAAACAATGGACTGGGAACTGATGGCCGAGTGGCCTGCCAGCCGGAAGGGCCCCTTTAAGGTTCTGGTGGTGAATTTAAACAGAGCCCAGCCTGTCTGCAGCCCCAATCGGCTGAGCAGGTGCAGGCGCGGATTAGGCAGGACCTGGAGCTTTGCCAAGGAAGGAAGACAAAGTGAGAGAGGGTCTTGGGAGTGAAGGCCTAACGGAGGGAGCAATTATCATGATGGACAAGGAAAGCGGAGCCGCTACAGGAGACGAGCGATGACACGAGGGGGGCCGAGGACCTTGCAAAGGTGGCAGGATCAACAGACTGAGGTTCCCTGGACCCACCAAGCATTGTTGGAGTCACGGTACCGGAGGAAATGAGCGGGCCTGACAGGAGGAGGCGGCCAGACGTGGAGAGCCTGGAAATGGGGATTGCGTCTTAGAGCCCGAGTCCTCAAAATTCAATTTACAGAAAGGCCTTTGACCAACAGGTAAAATTCATTAATTAATGTGAGTGTTAAATAAAGGTGGCGCGTGCCCCGCGGCCGTGACTTTGATTTGTGACTATTTCCACAAACAGGGGGCAGGCAAATAAAATAAAAGCGTCAGTGTATTCCTGGGAGTTATGAAGAATAAACCCGTATGCCTGGGAGCAACTTCAAGAGGCCCTAGCTCAGATTACCGCACCTTCTCCCACCGGTTCGACACGCGTTGGAGAATGGCCACCGCTGACTGAATCAGTCAGTCATCTATCTGCCCTAGAACTCTTTGTCAGGGCACAGTTTTGTGACATGCTTGTCCTGCATTGAAAGCCTGTGGACTTCAACTTCTTTCCCCTTTAGCGGGGCAGGGGGGAACAGGTGCAGATCATCTGCTTATTAACCCTTAAAACACAGGCAGGCAACTTCCACTTAGACTTTGGTGCCTACCAAGTGTCACCAGGCAGAAGGTTTTCGCCCGGCAGGGAGGCAGAGGTGGCGAAAGGCCCGTAAGCAAATTCGTGACAGTGCCCTGACATGAAACTGTCCCACGCCCCCCATGTTAAAACAAAACAAGACCTTCTCGACCGGCATCTGTACTCTCAAGAATAGCGTGACATCTCATCCAGAAAAACCGTGAGCCCCACAATTTTAAGACCAGAATCCACATCGTGTCAGAGGTTGGAGCCGTGTCTTCGCCGAGGCTTTGCATCGGCCCGAATCCGACTCCGAATCCCCCCGCTTGGCTTCCCCGGGAACTCAGTCCTCCTATCTGGTTCTGCAGGGATCTGTAGACACACAGCTCGTTAGGGGACTTGTTACACAGTGAACCAGCTGACTCAGGTGCTCTTGAGAAGTTTGCTCTGAGGAGAAACTCTATTATTATAAGGCCTTATTAGGGTTTCTGAGCCTTGGGCTTTTTGGCAGGTCAGTGTGCTAAATCATTAAAAAAATATGGCAAGCCAGATAGAAGGTCTTCTCTTCCTTTTTTTCTTTCTTTGTAAAGCCTGGAAACAAGCACGGCAGACAGACTAACCGGAAATCAAAGTGAAGGCAAAACAGCTGCTTCTTAAAGGCATTGTTGCCGTGGCCGTTGCTTGTATGTTTCTGGTTCTGATTAAACGTAAGTAGCTTTTAAAAGGGAATACTCGTTAAGAAAAAGGGGCCTAAAAGTCCCAAATTCAAGAGAGACGTGAGAACAAGGATCGATTATTTCAAACTTGCCTCGTTGGCTGCAGCAATAGACGCCTAGAGAAATATTTTTCAGAGAATTCTGCCTGACAATTACGAGAAGGAAGCAGTTGGGAAGGAGAAATATGCTGTTTCAAGGTGGGACATGATTAGACATCTCAAAGAGGAAGGTAAGAAGAGCCATAATAGACTAAGTTGCAGAACTCACTCCATCCAGCCTCCGGGAAAATTGAACTGGAGGAAAGAAACGCAGCCAAACCTGAGGGACTGGAAATAGGAGGTGGAATGATGCTGGGAATCAGGTCGTGTCTCTTTTTCCCTGCCCTCCCCTCTTCCGCCCCACATCTCCACATGGTTTTTTGTCTCTGCTTTCTCTACTGTTTTTTCTCCTCCTCCTCTATCACCTTCTCCTCTTTTTACAAATTTTTTTTTGATGTTTTTTTATTTTTGAGAGAAAGGGAGACAGAACGTGAGTGGGGGAGGGGCAGAGAGAGAGGGAGACACAGAATCCAAAGCAGGATCCAGGCTCTCAGCTGTCAGCACAGAGCCCGATGCGGGGCTCAAACCCACGAACCGTGAGATCATGACCTGAGCTGAAGTTGAACTCTTAACTGACTGAGCCACCCAGGCACCCATCCTCCTCCTTTTTTTAAGTTTATTGATTTTGAGGGAGAGAGAGAGAGAGAGAGAACGAATGTGAGCAGGGGAGGGGCCTAGAGAGAGAGGAAGACAGAGAATCCCAAGTAGACTCCGAGCTGTTGGCACAGAGCCCCTCCCAGGGTGTGAACCCATGAACCGTCAGATCATGACCTGAGCCGAAATCAAGAGTCCACATTCAACTGACTCAGACACGCAGCGGCCCCATCCTCCTCCTCCTCCTCCTCTTCCTCCTTCTCTTCTTCCTCCTCTGCCTTCTTTCTCCTCCTCCTCCCCTCTCTCTGGTTGGGCATTTGCCACTCTGCTACTCAACATGGGATCAAACATGGCTGCACCACAGCTCCTGTGTGCACATGTTGAGATCAAAGATGAGAGTGGCTACCGATTTTCCCCTCTCATAATTCCAAGCTCCTGGAGAGAGATTCTGATAGGTCCCATGTGGTCAGGGCCATGCCAGAGAGGTGGGGTCATATGGTACAAACCAGAAGGCCAAATTTTTCCCTGGACGTGGGTGGGCGATGGAGGTTCTCTGACAAGGCTGTGGGCTGGGGCAACACCTCAGGAGTGATGAATATAAAAGACTGTATATCACTAGGTTGATTTAAATGGGACTTTGCATAGATACATAGTTTGCATAGTGGTTCAGGTTTTTGTACAACTGTGTTCCTGTTGACACGTTGAGCAATTTCTCCCCTGAGACTGGAGTAGATTTGGGGAATATCATATATCATAGTTAATGGCTATGGCTCAGTCTGGCTCTCCTTTCCAGTGCAACACTGTTCTGCCATATTCACAAGCCTTTTAGGTGACATGGTATCAATGTGTAGAATTCACCACTAAATAAGGGTTTAGGTGCCTTTTGGATCCTTCTCTCTCTTTAGTGCAATGACTTGGAACCCATGGATGGCACTAAGGTGAAGCTCATTTTTTCTTTTATCTCTGAACACATTAACACCGATTTAGTAAATATTACATATATCTATTTTGTTACATTTAAAAATATTTGATGAAAATGCGGCTCAAAGGATTTTCAATAAATTTGACCACAGGCCCATTTAGTAGCATATTCCCATGGTAGGAACATGATAAACAGAAGGAAAATTTGCATCTTTAAGGAAGATTTCTAAATTTTATAAGTAACCTAGAAACTCTTTATGGAATGAGTGGCTGTGTATTTCTGCATCTGTTTGGATTAGTATAGTAACAAAGGTGTGAAACCACGTAGTCTGTTGTGAGTCAAATATTCCTCTCTGGGGGCTGTAATACTTCACACATCCTTCGTTTTAAGAGTAAAATGGGGAGGGGAGTGTCTCTCTCTTTTCTTAAGAGGATATATGTTTTCATGTAATAGATTTTGGAAATAAAAATTAGGGCTCATTTTTCTTTTCCCAGTTTTGCACGCCTTTTGATTCACATGTATGTCTTGCTGAGTAGCTTTTAAAAACCAATGGTCCATATTTTGAGATGCCACCCTTAACCAAGAAGTAAACTGTGAAATGCTCTGTAATCCTTAGATTTAACATACTTGGAAAACATTTAGCTTGTGTTTGGTGGTGTTGATATGACTATATTTTGAAAATAGAATGCTGGATTCCATTTTCATTTAAACCTTAAAACATCTTTTGTGGGTGAGTTGTTACAAACATCTTAGTGAGGACCAGACTGGAAACCAAGTTTTATGAGTATGTAAATTACCTTATGACATATGCAGATTATTGTAGTATACCAAGATTAATATACCTTTATAGGCATTATTAATATAATCTTTCCTACTCTTGGCCTGTTAGCAACAGTAAATAATATTTTGTAAGAGAAAATGACCATCAGTATGAAAGTAGGTTTGAGATAATATCAGAGTCTAGGATGGGACTAAGGATTTTTATCCCTGCTCTGTTAACACTTGATGTATGGACTTTAGCAAGATACCTAATATAATTTCAAGATTCTTCTTGTTCTATGTGTGAGAAAGAGAAGAGTGTCTAATGGATGTTCTTTTCAGGGCTGAAAATCATCAAACTGAGTAATTCATACTACACATCAGTGGTTGGTGTTAAGGACATACTGTCAGAGTCGGGATGTCGTGGAGGTAAGTGAGCCGGCCAGCTAGACAGGTTTTCTCAGGGAAACAGTCATGTGGTGGGGTTTTTTGACCCAGGGAACTTTTCCTCTGGTTTGAAAGCAAAGCATCCTAAATTTTCGCCACGTCTTCAGACTTCACCAGCCTCTTCCAGTCTGGCTCATGTTAACCATCTGAACAACAACAGCAATGAACATTTAATTTTATGAAAAGCAAAAATGTATTAACTTCCAGAAAATATATCCTTCTAATATCAGGTATTTGTTTCTGCCCCTCAGGAATGGCAGTTCCTAGAATTAAGTCACAAGGCAGGACATATAAATAGATGGAATATCACTTGGTATCTGTGGAATCAAAGCAAAAGGAGTTTGATAACTTTTTAAAATTTTAAGCTTATTTTAATAGAGAAAGAGCGAGCATGGGAGGGGCAGAGAGGAGAGAGAGAGAGAGAGAGAGAGAGAGAATCCTAAGTAGGTTCTGGCACACTGTCAGCTCAGAGCCTGATAAGGGGCTTGATCCCATGAACCGTGAGATCATGACCTGAGCCAAAATTAAGAGCTGGTCCCCTGACCGAGCCACCCAGGCATCCCACGAGTTGAATTACTTTGAATGGTATTTTAATGATGCCATGGTAAATCTTAGTGAATGTTCTCTTCTCCACAGCATATACTTCTGTTGTGACTCATCTTCTATGCTCAGTGTCTCTTTTTCTCTTTTCTGACTCAGAGTTGGATAAACACTGTCAAAATCTTGGCTCTTGTGTTTCCATGCATTTACATTCTATGCAGATTGCAGCCCTTCTGTTAACACATTCTTTTAATAAGTCATTCCTGGTTTTTTTTTTTTTTTTTTTTTTCCAGTTAATCATGTTTTCCTGTAGCTAAGTGCCCAGTAAGATTGACTGACCTGCGGGTTCTAAATGTTTCTCAACAGTCTAATTTTATTTGTTTATTTTTTTTATGTCCTATGTTTTGAGAGAGAGCAAGTAAGCACGAGTGGGGGAGGGGCAGAGAGAATGGGGGACAGAGGATCTGAAGCGGGGTCTCTGCTGACAGCAGTGAGCCGGATGCGGGGCTCGGATCCATGAAATGTGAGATCGTGACCTAAGCTGAAGTTGGGCGCTCAGTGGACTGAGCCACTCACACACTCCTTCAACAGTCTAATTTTAGACCATATTTCAAGTTGGACTTCTTTCACAGATGGCTGATCTCATGGTAATAATCAATGTCTTTTTTATTTTATTATTTTTTTGAGCCTATTATATACCACCAGGCTCATGTTATCTCTTGTGGGTTACAGGCTATGTATTATAACATCCATTTTAGAGGTCAGGAGACCAAAGCCAGAACAGGTTAATTGACTTGCTGAGGGTTGCAAAGCTTGACTTTGACTGAGTTGGGATGTGAAAGCAGTTCTGTCTGACTCAAAACTTATTCCCTCTAACATTGATTCTTCCTACTTTTACTATCAAGCGTTAACTAATATCTAAGTTTTGTAATAACCCTAATCTTAACTTTAAATGCCCTTACGTCCTGATTATAGTAGAAGTTTTATATTTTGAAAATAAAATATATAATGCAGAGTCTTCTCGTCAATATGACAGAAGTTTTATATAGCTAACATTCATTTAGCAGTTAATATGTACTAGATATTATTGAACCTGCTTGACATGGGTAATTTTATTTATTCCAAGGCACAGTTCTTTGAGGTTGATAGTACTATCATCAACAATGTGTAGTTGAGGAGACAGGGTCACAGAGAAGTTAAATAAGTCCTCAGGTGACCCAAGTCATGACTTGAATCTACGCTGTCTAAGCAGGTTTGACCTCTTACCTATTACTGCCCTGCCTCTTTGGTCAATAAAAATTTTAGAACTTCAGGTCCAAAGATCATAATGCCTGAATTGTTTTTACTGGAAGTTTCATTCAACAGACTCTGTATCTACTCTATACCAGGCCCGGTGCCAAAATATAACACTAAGTCCTTTCCTTTAAAAATTTTATTGACACGTAAGTGACATAACCATAATACAAGGTGATAAGTAAGGAAGTATATGAGGCCATGAGAATATAGATGAGGAGGAAATTAATTCAGCCTGAGGGAGGGGGATGAGAGGGCACTGTAGGTAGGAAATGAGAAGTGATGAGTCAGGTGAGTCCTAAAGTCGAAGTAGGACTCAGGCAGGGGAGAAGGACTGAGAAAGAGAAATACCATATTAGGCAGCGGAAGAGGCCTGGAGGCAGGAAAACACAGGGCTTGTTATAGAAGAGTAAATGGAGGTAAGTTGCTGGAGCAAGCCAGAAGAGGGTGCTTCTGGCGGGTGACAGGGAAACAAGACTGGAAGTCAGAATGGGACCAGATTTTGAAGAGCCTTTTATGCATGGAGTTGGGATATCATGGCGGGGGTTGGGGGTGGGGGTTAAGCATTGTGACACGATTAGATGAGATGTGTGTGGAAAATGGGAGCTGGAGTGGAAGAAATATTACGGTTTATAAGAGCAGCTTTACAATAATTTGGAAGAATAAAGGATGAGTGTCAAGCCTAGAAAAGCAATGATGGACATGGAGATCACTAAAGTAGAATCTACTGGAACAGGTGGTTGGTCAGATGGAGCCCTGGAGCCAAGGAGCCGAGGATAGCGTTGGGATTTCCAGCCTGGACAAGAAAATGATGGTGATTTTCTTAACCGATATTGACCACTTAAGATGAGAAGCATTTTGGCAATGGTGTTTTTGTCGTTACTTTGTTTGTTTTTTGACATAATCATTTTCATCATCAATTGTCTCTTGAAAATTCCTAAGTTGTTAGCATAAATTTTAGTTTGTATGGACTTAGTTTTTGGGTTTTTTTTTTTCCTCCAACATAATCTTTCATTTTCACTCATAATATTTCTAGAAGGTGATAGGTAATTCATTAATCAGATTTTTACTGAGTATGTACTGTGTGCAAGATACATGGTGGATACTTGACCTACAACAGCTGTTCGATCTCAAGGTGATACAAAGGCAGGCCGTGTGGTTTGATGACTAGGTCATACAGCACAAGAGGGAGCTGTGGCCACCTGAGAAGGGGGACCAGCGCTGAGAGCTAGAAGAATTCAAAGAGAGGATAGGGAAGCAGAAGGAGGAGAAGCTCCTTCGTGCTGCCCAGTAGAGCTCCTGAGTTCACAGTTCAGGAGCCTAAGTGGTTCTCTGGTCAGCTTGTGTTCATGAAGGAATACTCCAGTACCTACTCAAATCCCACTCCGTGAAGTACAAAGTCCCTCCTATGTTCTTTGGACTACACGACTCTGACATCTATCATAACAACCTGCCAACTACTTGAAGATGACTAATTCCTCCTTTTTCAGACTAATCATTTTCTTATCCAGAGGGTTTTCTTTTCAATCTTACATAAGAATTTGCCTACAGAAATTTATTTTTCACATGGTCATTTGGTTAATTCTGGTTCTTCAAACTAGGATCAACCTATAGCAAAAACTGGACTTTGGGAACCTAGAGGGAAAATTCTGCAGCAGTGAGAAAAAGGCATTTCCTTTATTCTTCTCTTTTCTGACTTTTGAACTATTTCCAGATACACCGATCTAAGGTAATTTTTTTTTCCCCCAAAAGTTGTACCAGACTGTATTGATTCAGAAGTCAAACAAAGCAGCATTTAGTGAATAAAGACATCTTGTTAAAAGATATCATAGTGCTTTCCTGTGATCCCAGGCACAGGATTTGAGGGTGGAAAGACTATATTTGGATGACTATTGCTTACATATTAGAAAGGGTCCTTTCATATTCCATGAATAGCAGAAAGCTAGAACAGAGGCTTTTGACTTGTGCTGGGTGGCTGCTAACATATGCCATAAATTCAGGTAGCCTGGAAAGATCAGAGACAGGCCAGGGGAAGGCTGTATGGCCAGCCCACTTTCCTCTTCCCAGGAACTTGGGGATCCTTACTTTGATGAATCCTTATAACTAGGAGTATGCCCACATCATCACCAACACTTGTTTTTATCTGACTTTTTGAATATCTAGTGGGTTTGAAGTGCTATTTTATTGTGTTTTTGGTTTGCATTATTCTGTTGACTAATGATATCAAACATTGTTTCATGTGCTTATTGGATATTGGTATATCCAATTTGATATATCCATTTGAAGAAATGTCCTTGCCTATTTTAATTTTTTTAATGTTTATTTATTTGTGAGAGAGAGAGTGAGACAGAGTGTGAGCGGGGGAAGGTCAGAGAGAGGGAGACACAGAATTGGAAACAGGTTCCAGGCTCTGAGCTGTCAGCACAGAGCCCTACACGAGGCTCGAACTCATGGACCACGAGATCATGACCTGAGCCAAAGTCAGATGCCCAACCGACTGAGCCACCCCAGGCACCCCTGTCCTTGCCTATTTTTAAGTTGGGTTATATATGTCTTTTTATTATTGAGTTGTAAAGGTCTATGCCAGTTCCTTATCAGATATGTGATTTGCAGGTATTTTCTCCCTTTCCTGAATTATCTTTTCACTTTTTTAATAATGTCATTTGAAGCACAACAGGTTTTTAATTTGGATGCATTCCAACATATCTTTTTTTTTTGGTGGATCATACATTGGGTGTCCTATCGAGGAATCAATTGCCAAATCCAAGATCTTGAAGATTTACTCCTTGGTATTCTTCTCAGAGTTTTATAGCTTTAGCTCTTATTTATAGGTCTCTCATCCATTTTGAGTTCATTTTTGTACAAAGTGCCCATTCTTCGTGTGCGTATCCAGTTGTTCCAGCACCATTTTTGAGAAAAAATGATTCTTTCTCTATTGAATGGTCTTGGCACCTTTGGAGAAAATCTGTTGCCATAGACACAACTCCAGAATTTCCATTTGGTTCTTTTGTGTAATTTCTCTTTATTGATATTTTCTATTTGGTGTGATAGTATCATTACATTTTCCTTCAATTCTTTAATTGTGGTTTCATTTACCTCACTGAACATATTTATAATGATTACTTTGAGATCTTGATCTGTTAACTCTGATATCTGATCACTCTGATAAGTATCTGTTGCCTGCTTCCTGCCCACCTTCCCCCCCCCCCCCCCCGCCATGTATTGGTCATACTTTCCTGATTCTTTGTACATCTAATAAATCTTTTTTTTGTTGGAACCTGGAGATTTTAGCTAATATATTATAGCAACTCTGGGTACTGGTTTCCCCTCACCTAGGGGCTTGTTACTGACTTTTTTATTTGTAGTGACTGGCTGAATTATTTTAGTGAAGTCTGTTTCCATCCACATTGTGAAGCTTCTGAGGTTTCTCCTCAGGGGTACAGCCTTAGGTATGCCCACGGTCACCTTTGGATGATGGTGGTTTTGGCAAGCTTCTTTCTGACTCTTTTCCTGACCACACCAGCTGTTAAACCCCACCGCTGCTTCTCCATTGTTTTCAACAACGCCCCCAGGCACGAATTGTTCCACAGATGGATCCAATCAAAGGCAGGCTCCTTTGACAGAATAATCCTTGCCAGCAGAGTTTGAGAGTTGTTCTCACCTCAGGAGGGCTCCACCCCGCAGTCTTATTCCCCAGATGCCTTCAGGAAACTAGAAAGCTTACCGGGGTAGCCTCTATCTCCAAAGAATCTACCAGTCTCTTCCCTATTATGGAAAGAGATATGGAGTTCTCTGTCTTACAACTTGCTTTCCCTCCCTTCCATAGCCCTGCCCAATCTCGGAGCCAAGACCCTGAAGCTGGGGGTTGGGACAATGGCATGCTTTTCTTTTAATTACATCATCACGTTAGGAACTGAGTGCTCTGTGCAGAACCTCCATTTTATAATCCTGGGCAAGAGCAATTAATGCTCCAGAATTCTTAGTGGTGCCAAACCCAAGACAGAGTTTCCACCTTATGAGTGGGGTACAGGTGGAAGAAGGGAGCCTCTATCTTTTGGTTGTACTTGTCAGGAAATTAGACTCAACAACTGGGAGCTGGGGGCAGGATGAGAAATGTTGATATCCTGCTTCTCCCCTGCCCCATCCCCTTCCTAAGAGGATAGGCCTTTGACTAGGAACTGAGGAGAGAGCAAACTCTGTTCTTGGCTGCATCAATCTGGAGTAAAGTTTCAGTCACTGACCTGGAAGAAAGAAGTAAGTCTTGGTCAAATACCACTCACTTCTCATTTTTCTTACTGAGATTTTGTAGGTTTTCTTGTATAAATATTTCTTCATTTGCTGTATGCCCTTAAGACTATTTCTAGGGACTTTAAATGTTTGGCTTTTTAAAAAATAATTTTTGGGGCACTGGGTGCCTCAGTCGGTTAAGCATCTGACTTCAGCTCACGTTATGATCTCATGGTTTGTGAGTTCGAGCCCTGAATCGGGCTCTGTGCTGACAGCTCGGAGCCTGAAGCCTGCTTGGGATTCTGTGTCTCCCTCTCTCTGTTCCTCCTCCACTCGCACTCTGTCAATCTCTCTCAAAAATAAATAAAGATTAAAAAAATTTTTTTTTAAGTAATTTTCACTAGTTTTACTGGGAGTGGGTCCTTGGAAGTCCTAAAAGTGTCATACTAAAAGTGGAACTCATTTCTAGACAGTTGTCATTATTGTAGAATAAGTGAAAACACAATTCCTTTGGGTTATTTAGAAATAATACTGTATCTTCATTTGTTAGCTTACCTCTCCAATAATAGTGTTGTTTAAAAAATAACATTTTTCTTTCATTTATATGTTTATAAGCTCCCATATATAATAAAAAGAAACTGCTTCACTATAACAGCACAGTATGTTGCTACTACATATAAAATTTCCTTTTGAATCTCAAACCACTTCCCTTCCTCTTTATACTGACTACCCTTCCCTATGCTAGCAGCAGTCACCCATGAGGTCAATTAGCCTTCCTGTGATACTTTTATGATAGGGAAAAATAGGATAAAATAGGCAGAGAAGGAAAGGATTAGGACCTGAAGTCTTGGGGATAGCGGGGTGGGGGGAGGGGGGAGAAGACACATATTTATTTATTCATTTTTATGAACATAATTTATTATCAAATTAGCTTACATACAACACCCAGTGCTCATCCCAACAAGTGCCCTCCTCGATTCCCATCACCCATTTTCCTCTCTCCCCACCCTCCCATCCACCCTCAGTTTGTTCTCTGTATTTAAGAGTCTCTTGGGATTTGCCTCCCTCCCTCTCTGTTTGTAACTATTTTTTTCCCCTTCCCATCCCCCATGGTCTTCTGTTTCTCAAGATTCACGTATGAGTGAAAGACACATATTTTGTAACAATGCTGGGAATGTCTGACTACAAACCCCTTCAGGCATAAGGTCCCTCTTAAGAATGTAATAGACACCACCTACTCCCCCTCAAGTTTCCCTCAGGAATTTTTACAAAAGACCTGACTAAAAATAAGTAGACCATAAAACCTATGACCCACAAGGAAAGATTTGGCCATAGACCACCCCTCATACGATGGAAACGAGCCAATCAGGAGTGGACAGCCCAGCCGATAAGGGTAGGACAATCAGGAATGGACAACCTAGAGTTATCCAGCCCATAAGGGTAGGACCTGAGAAGGAATAAGGGGAAAGGGAAGTGGGGGCTGACCAGAACTTTATAAAACAAAAACCTGCCTATAGTCCTCAGGCATTCACTTTCGAATCACTTTTGAATGCCCCCTCTCTGTAAGGAGAGCTTTCCTACTATTCTTACTCTCTAATCTTATTCTCTGATAAACTTTTGCCTGCTGCTCATTTTATTTTGTGCCCACCTCTTCCTTCTTGGAAGCCGCAAGATAACAAACCCCGGGTACTGAGGTAAAAGATCCGGCAACACTTTGAGTCAGTGGAGAGTGTAGGATGCTACATTCAATCATGGAACCAAGCTTCTCTTCCCCCTTTCCATGAGGTCTTCATGTATTTCTGCCTCATAGTCCAAAGGAAGGATTCAGAAGGAAAACGTTCCTACACGGAGGACTCTCCAAATTCTTCCTAATGAGTACACTATCATTTCCTCACTTAACGGTTTTCCAGTTTCCACTGTTGCTTTTGACTTCCCTCTCAGATTTGAGCATTCATGGGCCATGTAATCTGTACAGACACACTGCACTTCATGCTGAGAAGGGCCTTGCTGTGACTGTCTTGAAATTCTTAATTTTTGAGCAAAGGATCTGCATTTTCATTTTGCTCTGGGCCCCACAAATTAGGTAGTTGGTCCTGCTGAGTGGGAAGTCACCATGTCCTGCAGCATGTCCTAGTGACCAAAAAGCAAACACAGGAAGTTTCAATCAATTTGGGTCCCTTGGCAGCTTTGGGCAGCCCCAGAAACATTTTCTCGGTTCTTTGGAAATATTCTTAGGCCAGTTTAGCCACCAGCACATTGAGAACCATGTCTGCTAAGACCTTACTCTGCCCATGTTCCTTACAAGTTCTTTGAAGATTAATTTAACAAGCATTTGTTGCATATCTATTATATTCTCAGTACTACATTGGCTCTAAAAAAAATAAGAGACTAAAATCTCATTGAAAGGGATTAAATTAGAGTTATGTGATAAAATTATAACGGTGTTTTATTTCAAGGAATATTTAGACTATCCAATAAATATTTGTGTCCCTTAAGATATTAATAAGTGGTGCACTAAAGAAAACTAATTACTAATAAGTTTGAAAATCACTGGGTCAACAAATTCTGCACTCTGAGAGTTCATAGGGACTTTTACATAATTATGTACACCTTGAATCTCTTCATATTTCTTTAAAGAAACATCTTTTTTTTCTAAGTGCCAATTACTGCTCAGCTACTTTGTGCCAGATATTGACATTGTTGCCCTTCCAATAAAGAAATTAAAGTGGAGAGGATTTAATGGGGTTTCCCAAGTATAAGAACTTGTCATTCAGACTCAGTTCTGATGCCTTCACATTTCTAAATCACAAATTAATGAGTGAATAGATCTGGATAGATCTTTTTTTTTTAATATTTATTTATTTTTGAGAGAGAGAGAGAGAGTGAGCAGGGGAGGGGCAGGGAGAGAGGGAAACAGAGGATCCAAGCAGGCTCTGCCCCATCAGCACAGAGCCCAATGTGGGGCTCAAACTCGCCAACCATGAGATCGTGAGATCATGACCTGAGCCAAAGTGGGATGCTTAATTAACTGAGCCACCCAAGTGCCCCTGGATAGATATTTTTAAATTGGTCTTTAGGATACAGAATTGGAGATAGTATTAATATGTGAGCTTAAGAAAGAAATATTATCTTAAAACTTCATAATTCTCAGAAAATTCAAGAGTTTGATCAAGCAGCTATTATGTATTATGTCTAAGTTCATAGAATAATTTAAATATCTCAAGGAAAACAAAATTTTGCCTTGATTACTCCTTTTTCAGATTTCTTTTGGTTACTTAGCTGCCAGGACTTTAAATATCAGATGTTCTTATTTGATGGTTAGTGCACTTTGCGGTATCTTTGTGAGAACTAGCTTTTTGAAAAAGCTTCTTTATCTGAAAATAACTTAAAGACTCTCATCCTGGGCATTACTTGAATGTTTGTGGACTCCTAGTTACATGTGACCTCAGAGAGGCTCTTGTTATTTTGTAGTGAACAATCTGAGGCCAAGGAGAGAGAAGGACCTGCCTATGACCATCTGGAAAATTATAATAAAGCTAGGGTTGGATCCCAGAACAGGTCTCTTTCCTCCATTCCTGTGTGAGAAGAAATATCAACTATCTGTTAAGTAAATAGTAGACATATTCATCATTCATATTAAAGAAACACCTTTCACATCTCAGTACACTAGCATTCTGTAGAACACAGTTTGGAAAATGATGAATTAGAGACTAACGTAATCCTTATTTGTTTAAAAAATATGTGGGATAGGTAACACACAATAATTTATAAGATGGTAGAGTCCATGTGGTATGAAACTGTTACTTAATAAACATAATTGGAAAGGCCCTTGCTGCCAAGATTTGAACTGTTGAGACCTCAGTGACAGGAAGAGGAAGAAAAGGAAGAGGCCAGACCAGCAGGAATTAAGGCCGAGAGAAATGATCAAGCTAGGTAATTGGTATAGAAATACAACTGGCAGAGTTGATACTTGAAGCAAGAGAATGGCAACAACATGGTTGCTAATATTATATTTTGGAACATAATCTAAGACAATGCCTGGGGCTGGCTGCAGGCCATACCTGTCTTCTGTTACTTTGTCAGCTCACAAATCTCTCAATGGAAAGACACAGCTCAGCCCTCCTTCTTCCCATGCTCTATTCCTTTTCTCATGGACTCATGCCAGTGTTCTTGTCCTGATTCCACATTATCAAGTCTCCTCTCTCTTCCATGTCAGTGTCTTTATCCTGCTAATGTATTATGTCAGGTGTGATAAGGCGATTAGCAAAAAGTACAAGAGTATTTTATAGACCCAAATATATACCTTGGATTTCTTCTAATTAAAATAAGATACATGGGAACTCATTAGTTAGGCAATTTACTTTTTATCTCTTACCATAGAGTTTTGGTCCTCATCCAGGCAGAGTGCCACTGATTTGAAATCGGTGTTTCTTAATGGGAATCTATTTTAAATTAATTAATTAAATTTACTTAAACAAGTTAAACATGAATAAATTCAATTTATTTCTGTTGGGAGAAATTAAATATTATGGAATAAGATTTTATCTGGTGCAATTAAGTTTTAGGAGACTGGAAACCACTGTAATAGCTAGATATTTTTCTCACACACACCCAAGAATAGATTTTTGTCCCCATGGGATATTATTTCCCCATTTGGGGACACAGTATTTCAGGTCTTCATGTATAACATCTGAATTGGTGTCTTGACTTAGAAATATATCAGAGACTTTGGCATTTGAATTTGCCATAGGGCAGCTCCTGAGTGACCGGCAGGGTCCAACCTTTTGGCAGACATCTCCATGAATGAATCTGATCATTCACTCATACAATCAACAAATACACACCTATCTTCAATGAGCACCTACTAGGTGCTGCACTGTGTAGATAGTAGAGGTACAAAGTACAAAGAAGAATAAGGTAATACAGCCTACTGGGGAACATATACATACAGGCTGGTACCTAAAATATAATTTTCCCAGTGCAGTGATAAAGGTTATTATGGGAGCACTGAAAATGGGAATAAAAATAGCACATGGGCTGGAGTGAGTTAAGGAAGCTTCTTGGAGATGTTGACACCATGAATAAAATCAGAAAAACTTTTCATGGACTGATGGTCCAGAATCAGACTGAGACGGTTCACCTCGCATGATCCCCCTCCTGAGCTGGGGAAGGGGAAGAGTCAGGGCTGCAGGGCAAAAGGGATGAAGCATGTTCATCCTACCATATCTGACTGTTGGCTGAATCGTGTGTTATGTATATGTATGTATCTGTGTGTGTGTGTGTGTGTGTGTATGTGTGTGTACATATATATAGTATAGGTATACATTATATACACACACATACATAAATACACACTACATACACACACATTATATAATCTCTCTACCCTTCTCCATTCCTATCCTTCTGTCCCCATCCCCACCCATTTCCAGGGTGAGCAATGTTAATTAGCTGATGTATATCTTTCTATATTTTGACTATTATAAACAATGCTTCAATAAATTCTCTTATGTACAGTCTTTTTCTTTAAAAGGTATTTGCAAAATAGTTGACGTTTACTAGAGCATGGAATATTAAGAAAAGGATAATGAAGAAAATGACAAGCAAGGAAAAAGAAAACAATCAAAGTCTATCTTCAAGAAATAGGCACTTTGCACATTTTTGTGACTATTTCAGTTTTTTTTTTCCTATGCAGCTGCATGTGGTTACTTGAATGCATGTGCCTGCACACACATTTCTTTTATAATATTGGCATCATACCATACAGCTGCTTTATGACTTTTTTCCTCTAAGTTGTGTATATTGTCAGTATTTTATCATATCATTAAAAAATCCTCTTTATGTAAGAAATCTTAATTGCTGGGAGAGCCTTGGTGGCTTAGTCAGTTGAACGTTTGACTCTTGATTTTGGCTCAGGTCATGATCCCAGGGTCATAGGACTGAGCCCCACATTGGGCTTGGAGCACTGAGCATTCTCTCTCCCTTAAGATTCATTCTCTCTCTCTTCTTCTCCCTCTCCCTCTTCCTCTCCCTCTCCCTCTCCCTCTCCCTCTCCCTCTCCCTCTCCCTCTTCCTCTTTCTTCCTCTCTCTTCCTCTCCCTCTCTCCCTCCCTCTGCCTCCCTCCCTTCTTCCCTCCCTCTGCCTCTCTCCCTGGCTCATGTTCTCCCTCTCTCTAAAATTACAAAAAGAAAAAAAAAATCCTAATTGCTTTTTTTCCCTCTGAATGTAAAAATGATACATACTTATTATATGTGCATATATGTGTTATGTACGTGAAGTATGCATACATATGTGTGCTGATGGTAGATTAGATTTCATATTTAAAATATGTATATGCATATAGATAATAACAGAAGTGAGATCATGTGATACATACTATTCAACAAATTGCATTTTTCACTTGAGAATATCTCTTGAGTCAGTTTATAGAGAGCAACTTTTACACGGCTGCATGGTAGTGCATTACTATTAATCAATCTCTTATCAATAGATTTATCAATTAGCAACTGACCATCAATGGATGGACATATTAATTATTAACAATTCTCTTTTCTCACAAAGAATGTCAAATGAATAACTGATCAAATATCTTTGGGCATTAATGATAGCAGTTCAGTTGGTGTGATCCCTAGATGTTCCTGTTTAGTCCCTAGAATATTTGTTTCTTATCATTTCTATGCCTCATAGAAAATAAGCCACCCATGTTTTTATTAAATAGTTTTCTTTCAATCATCTAAACATGCCATGTGTTAGATTGTTTTTAGGGGTCTAAACGGACTGAATAGAATTAATGAACATTATCTCACTTTTAACAAATCATGATGAAAAAGTCCACCTTTAGTCAAATGCTGCTGTAGATTATAATGAAGTCACAAACTAAACTTTCCTTAGGCGAATGAGCGAGTGGTGGGTGACCTCTAGCAGTTGCAAAGTGCCTTTGGCTGAAGCAAAGACAGAGGCCAGTTTCACTGGCAGCAGAAGGAAAAAAAAAAAAAGACATCAAAGTAACCAGCAACCTGGTGTCCTGGTGTGGGCATATGCACCCTGATGGCAATCGATAAATTCGTACTGACTACTAGCTGTTAGAATTATTTTAAGCATATATGAAGAGGGGAGGTCAAGAAAAAGCAGTCCTATTATTCTATTAGAAGGGGCCATTTCTGATAACAGAAAGCTGAACCCAGAGAGAAGTTCCTCAAATAAAAGAATGAGGGATTTCTAACCACCAACCATCTCCGACAAGGCAATGCCTGGAATCAGAGCCAGGAAGAGCTAAGTTGTCAAGGAAGACTTATTGAAGTTTGTTATTTATAAATCACATATTCGTTCAAGGATTCCTTCAAATCATTCAGCCAATATAGCATGGCATCAGGGTATTTGACCTAGAATTATAGTCCTCTCTGTGTTTTCTTTAGAAAAAGTTGAAGCTCCTTTTCTCCTTTCATTAGGTGCTGAAGTCCTAAGGGGTCACCTTCAGTCTTTTGGGTGATAAATTATAGCAAAAACATTATTTAAAATATGTTGCTTTAGCATAATGTGCCGCCCCTTTCCTTATGTAAACAAAATGCTTTTATAACATGAACAATGTCTATTTTGTTGGTTTACAAATGAAGGCCCTTCTAAGCATATAACTAAATATGCATTATATTTATTTATTGAAGATTGATATAAAATGTTATTTACATAAACAAAATCATAAAAGATGCACGTTTGAAGTATCCCTATCCAGGTTTAAGATAGGAATCTCGAAGGTGGCTTCTCGACTAGTGACACTTTCAGGAAAATATATTGTATGCCAATTATATGCTAGTCAAGGCTCTTGGGTAAACGGTTTTCTTAATTATGATGACTGTGAAGGAGAAAAACTAGTGAAAACACCGACTCTCTCCTGGTTTCAAAAAAAAAATTAACTTTTTTTCCCCCAGTAAAAGCAGAGACACTTTAGATTTTAGGACTCTCTTGGCTCCTAAAACCTAAGTGCTGCTTGAAAAATGGCCCTTTCAGCTTTTAGCCAGCAGCCACAGCTTAAATCCACAAGAGAGGCGCCTTACCACTCTGCTTTCGATGGCAGCCTGCCATTTCGGAAAATTGTAGCTTTTGAAAGAAGAAAAAAAACCCCAGTAAGCCATTTAATTCACCCCCTTGGAACTAATGTAAGTTAAGGAAAAAATAAGTAGGGTGAGCAAAAAAGATGCCTAATTCCTAGTTCAAAACTCTTTCAACATTTGGTAGAAATAGAGTCGAAGTCACAGCATCCACAGTAGCCATTTAAATAGAATAATTTTAAAGAACTCAGCTCCTCTTAGAGTGACGGAATATGGATACTATTCTTCCACTTGTATCTGGATACACTGAAAATCAGCAAACAACTAAGGAATGGGGATACTCAAAATGGTACAATTTGTAAATTTTGGGAAAAAATCTGTAACACTGAATCCCAAATTTCTTTTATGTGATTTTTGCTGCATACGTATCTGGTCCTCTGTATGGATATGGATATATATATATGTATGTGTGTATATATATGTATGTGTGTATATATATATATGTATGTGTGTATATATACGTATATATGTATGTGTATATATATATACATATATATGTATGTGTATATATATACACATATATATGTATATATATATATATATACACACATACATATATATATATCCAGACACATAGTTATCATTATCAGAAGGACTCTAAAAAATGAGAACACACTTATGACTCAATCAACGTTCGTAAAGGGAAAGAGTAAGTTCATTTAAGATTCCACTCCAAGTCCAAGTCTGTGATTGCCAATGTGACATAATAAAATGCGATTGGAGAGCCTGCGGATGAAAGATATTCCAAATTCTAATACCCTTAAAAAACACATAATAATTTTTATAAGTGTATGCATTTCATAGAATGTCAACATTCGACACGTGTTTATTGAGCACCCACACTGAGTGGGATCGTGAGCTTAGGCACTGGTGACACAAGATAAACGAGAAACCTTTCTTTTTAAGAAGTTTAAATTGTAGCAGTAAAGCACACCAACAAATCTTTGGTGGTTTCCAAATTCCATTCTACCCTTAAAGGAATTAGGCTCCATTGAGATTCCATGCTGATTCCGTGCCTGGGGCAAGGAAAAGTACAATGTAAGCCTGAAACATTCTGTTGTTTCAGAAAGCAAGAGTATACACAAAGAATAATGGGTGTATGTCAAAAGGACACAGGAGCTGCATAGAAACATCCTACAAACCAAACTGGGCAATCTCATCCAAAAAAAAAAAAAAAAAGGGAGAAATGTACGATAAACCTAAATAAAAAAAACCATGTGTGAGGGGTGCCTGAGCGGCTCAATTGGTTGAGCATCTGACTTTGGCTTGGGTCATGATCTCAAGGTTCAGGAGTTCAAGCCCTGTATTGGGCTCTGTGCTGACAGATTGGAGCCTGGAGCCTGCTTTCGGATTCTCTGTCTCCCTCTCTCACTGTCTTTCCCCCACTCGCGCTCAGTCTCTCTAGGTCTCAAAAATAAATAAACATTAAAAAAAAAAAAACAACGAATGTGTGAATACATAAGGATATTTTTTAAAGTTCTGTACAGAACAGCAGTGGTTTATAAATGCAAAAGGAGTAATAGAATTGAAAAGAAATGACTACAGCCCCCTGTATAACCAACTCGGGTGAGGATTATCAATGGATATGAAACTTGTTAGGTAAGCATTTGTGAGCAAACAAGGTAGTTACGTAGTCTTGAGTTATTACCTACAGATTATGTATTAAATATAAACAGGAAAAAGTTACCTTTACCATGGATAAATCTGGCAGATATCATGTTAAAGAAGAGATCAAATGTACAGTCACCAATGATGGGACAAACTCACTTTATGTGTCTCCTGTGATGCCATGGAAAGTAGATACCATCACCCATGTAGTACTTTTTCAGGAAATGTGCGACTTGAATACAATCACGAGGTAAGAATCAGAAAAATCCAGATTGTAAAATGCTCAACATCTGCAAGACAGTTGAATTCTTCAAAAATATCAATGTCATGAAAGACCATACTAGACGAGGCGGGGGGCGGGGAGGGGGTGGTGTATCCTAGGTTAAAGAAGTCTCTGTAAAGAGACCTGGCAGCCAAAAGTAAGGTGTATTCCTTGGTTGGATTGTGGATACCACTGACACACGCCTGTACGTACATACACACAGCACAGCTGTAAAGATTTTGATGACAGTTGGGGAAATTTGAATGTGGACTTGTATTTTAGAATTATTGTGGGGGTGCCTGGGTGGCTCAGTTGGTTGTCTGACTTCAGCTCAGGTCATGATGCCACGGTTCATGAGTTCGAGCCCCGCGTCTGGCTCTGTGCTGACAGCTCCAGAGATGGGAGTCGGCTTCAGATTCTGTGTCTCCCTCTCTCTCTCTGCCCCTCCCCCACTCATGCTGTCTCTTTCTCTTAAAAATAAATAAAAATGTTAAAAAAAATAAAATTATTGTGTAGTCTTGCATTTATTTAGGGTGATAATCATACTGTGGTTGTGAAGGAGAATATCCTTGCTCTTAGGAGAGGAAATTATTGAGGTATTTAAGGTGGATTATCATGTTTGTAACTTGTTTTCAAATGGTTGAGAAAAAATTGAAATATATAAGATGTGTATGTGTGTGTGTGTATGTATATATATGTTGCACAGATATTTGAGAGAGAAATAAAGCAAAACTACCAATATGCTGAAAATTGGTAACTCTAGGTGGACCATATATGAGTGTTCATTATACTATTTCAACATCTTTGTAGGTTTGAAACTTTTCAAAATAAAACATGGGAGAAATAAAAAAGAGTTAAGGTCTAATGGGAACTTAGTTAAAACAAAGTTATTCCTTTCCTTGAAAATGAGCATATTACCAGGCCTGGATCTGTATCATAATGTGAGTGAGATTGATTCTCATTCCCCCCACTCCATCCCAACTACATTAGAGTTCTGCTGCTAATATGCAAGTATTTTCAGCAAAATTAGGACCACTTAACTAAAAGGAATTACAGAGATACTATCTGTTCTAATTTCTCAACTAAAGAAAATTATTGAAGAAACATGTTATGATTGGTATTTTTGACTTTTCTCTTATGGCTCTCATTAATTTTTTTTTTTAATTTTTTTCCAACGTTTATTTATTTTTAAGACAGAGAGAGACAGAGCATGAACGGGGGAGGGGCAGAGAGAGGGGGAGACACAGAATCGGAAGCAGGCCCCAGGCTCTGAGCCATCAGCCCAGAGCCTGACGCGGGGCTCGAACTCACGGACCGCGAGATCGTGACCTGGCTGAAGTCGGATGCTTAACCGACTGCGCCACCCAGGCGCCCCTGGCTCTCATTAATTTATCTGTCCACTCAACCAATGGGCATTTGGGGTCAAAGCCCAGTGCCGGGCACCAGGGACACCCATGGCCAAGACAGGGATCTAACCATCTGGGAACCCAACTCTTTAATGAGAGTTACTTTAAGTCACATGTAGACACATCTTAGTGTTTAACTAGGTGGATGGATTATATGGATTTTTTAAAAAGAAATCTACTTTCATAAATTTTATCACAATAAGTATTTAGTGTCTGAGGAATCAGGCTACTAATGTCCATAACAGAAAAAGAATGTAGAACCATGTCATTCTTTTTAAAGTGGCAGTTCTAGCATTTGTTGTTTGCTGAGAAGAAATTGTGGCTTAGAATTAATTATGAGAGGGGCTCCTGGGTGGCTCAGTGAGTTGAGCATCCAACTTCAGCTTGGGTCATTATTTCATGGCTCGTGGGTTTGAGCCCCACATCGGGCTTGCCATTGTTTGCACAGAGCCCACTTCGGATCCTCTGTCCCCCTCTCTCTTTGCCCCTTCCCAGCTCACGCGCACGCTCTCTCTCTCTCTCAAAAATAAATAATTTAAAAAAATTTTTAAAAAAGGATTGATTATGGGGGCGCCTGGGTGGCGCAGTCGGTTAAGCGTCCGACTTCAGCCAGGTCACGATCTCGCGGTCCGTGAGTTCGAGCCCCGCGTCAGGCTCTGGGCTGATGGCTTGGAGCCTGGAGCCTGTTTCCGATTCTGTGTCTCCCTCTCTCTCTGCCCCTCCCCCGTTCATGCTCTGTCTCTCTCTGTCCCAAAAAAAAAAATAAATAAACGTTGAAAAAAAAAAAAAAAGGATTGATTATGTAGAGTTGTTTACCTCACGCTATAGAAATGTTTATCAAAAATCGCTTAGTTCTCTCATCAGGAATTGTCGTCTAAAACCCCTGAGGAAACTTTTGGAGAAAGAATTCATTCATTGAGAGATGAAAGCTAAATTTATATTAAATGTTTAGCATAGTACTCTGCGTGGACATGCTCCCTTAAAAGGAGAGAGATATTGGGGTGCCTGGGTGGCTCAGTTGGTTAATCATCCAACCTCAGCTCAGGACATGAGCTCGTGGTTCGTCAGGTTCTTGAGTTTGAGGATTATCTCTCTCTCTCTCCCCCTCTCTCTGCCCCTTCCCTGTGTGCATTCCTCTCTTTCCGTCTCAAAAAAAAAAAAAAAGGGCTATTTGTTTTTTTATCATTTAATTGATTAATTTTTTCATCATCCATAAATGTACTCTTTAATCCCCATTCCCTATTTCCCCATCCCCCACCCAACTCTCCTCTGGTAATCACTAGATTGTTCTCCATAGTTAAGAGTCTGTTTCTTGGTTTGTCTCTTTTTCCTTTTTCTCTTTTGTTCATTTATTTTGTTTCTTAGATTCCACATATGAGTGAGAGAGATTCTATGGTATTTGTGTTTTTCTGACTTATTTCACTTAGCATTATACTTTCCAGCTCCATCCATGTTGTTACAAATGGTAAGATTTCATTGGTTTCTATGCCTGAATAATATTCCATTGTACATACACCACCTTATCTTTATCCATTCATCTATGGATGGACACTTGGGCTGCTTCCATAGTCTGGCTGTTGTAAACAACACTGCGATAAACATATGAGTGCGTGTATCCCTTTGAATTAGTGTTTTTGTAGGTTTTATTTGTAAATTCCTAGTAGTGTGATTACTGGATCATAAGAGTAGTTCTATTTTCAATTTTTAAAGAACATCCATATTGTTTTCCACTATGGCTGCACCATTTTGCATTCCCACCCAACAGTGCAAGAGGGTTCCTTTTTCTCCACATCCTCACCGACGCTTGTTTCTTGTGTTTTTAATTGTAGCCATTCTGACAAGTGTGAAGTGATACCTCATTATAGTTTTGATTTGCATTTCCCTGATGATGCATGCTATTGAGCATCTTTTAATGTGTCTGTTGGCAAGGACAGGGATATTTCTAAACTAAGAGGATGGAATCTAGAGGTTGCTAGGTCTGTGGAGGTAACATCTGTCACATGTTGATCACATGGTTTGTGTAACAGATCTAGCATTCTAAATTGGTTCTAATTCATTAATTCAATAAAAATTTATTGAACATCTATGAAATGTCAACACTGTGCTAGACATGTGGAATGCAAAAATAAATGACTAATTCCCCAATTTGGAAGAAAGTACAGACTAGAGAGATGAGAGGAAAGAGGACACAGATATGTGAACGAAATAAGTGTAAAGTTGCTATTCACTTTATAACAGAAATACATTAAGGACATTACCTTAAAGTAAGTCATAAAATAGAAAATTCAGGTCAATGAGGGAAGGCAGAGAGTATGATCAGAAGAAGGAGCAGTGTGAGAAGAGGTATGTTTGGGGAATTTCTGTAGTATACAGCTGGAAATGGGACATCGGGAGCTGTGCTGATGAAGCTGGAGGTGGAGACAGAAGCTCAACCATGAGGGCCTTACAGAACATAGTGTGTCTGGACATTAGACGATGGGAGTGACTGAAAATTCTAATATTTTAAGTGTAGAAACAAAATGATCAGAGTTGCATTTTGCTGCTCTAACAAATATCACTGTGGCTGGGAAGAAGGGGATAAAGGAATAAGATAGTGAGAACATGGAATCCAGAGGAATGGATCAGCCTTTTTTTTTTTTTTAAGTTTTATTTATTTTGAGAGAGAGAGAAAATGGGGGAGGGGCAGAGAGAGGGAGAGAGAGAGAATCCCAAACAGGCTCTGCACTGTCAGCATAGAGCCTGATAAGGGACTCTAACTCAGGAATCTTGAGATCAGGACAAGAGCTGAAATCAAGAGCTGGATGCTTAACCGACGGAGCCACCCGGGTGCCCCTCAGGCTTTTCTTTCTGTGAGGACACTCCTGAAAGACCGCCAGGCAGGCAGCTAGGAAACATATGCTAGTTTATTTTGTTATTTGATTTCTAAACAATCACATGAATTTGCAAATAGGTTCTCTTACGAAGTTGGGTTTATTCGCGCACTGTTAGATGTGTTAACAGTAGTGGACACTGTCAGTGCTCCGCTCGGATTCTCTTAGATCCCCTTATCCCTCGTACTGTTCCTGTGTGCTCCCTCCTCCTACCTTCCCCAGCCCCCCACTCCCCTCTCATTTCTGTGTGGCTGGGGTTTTTACAGCCCACCTATCACTCTCTCTGGAGCACTGCCCTTGGCCTATGGGAGCTGCTTGGTCTACTTGCCCCAGAGTCTGAAGTGTTTGGAGTTTACATTCTCCACTCTTCCAACCCACAGTCTGCAGCCCATTGCCAAAGACTAAAGGGTGCCAAGCCCAGCTCTCTTGCCTTGAGCAAGGATAAACCCAACCCTTTACACAATTTGTACTCGAGAACTCCCCTAAGGGATTCAGGAAGACTGGGATTTGGCCTGAGGTGGTTCCTTGCTTCACTTCTTTTCCTTCCTATCCAGCCTCCCCTGTCTGTTGCTGGTTCCTTCTGAGAGTGCTTCCCTAATAAATCCCTTGTATATTCTTCATCTCAGGGCAGGGACTGCTGCTGGTGCACCTGCTTGACAATGACATTTAACTCGAATAACTGAATATATATTTTTTCTGCATGGGCCCTTCTAATACCAAACTATTTGATTTAAGGTTTACATAAGTAGTTTTGTTTTTATTTTACACATTTTTTACATGAACGTCATAATAATCGTGTTATATAGAAGTCTATGAATAAATTGATATAAAGAAGTCTATGAATAAACTGATAGACCTAATCTAGAGTCCTTAAAATTATTCTCTCATTAGTATCTCACAGTTTTGAAAGTCCAACCTAAATCATTATAACTAAGCAATGATTTGATTTAAATCGGTAATGTTAATTCCACCTGTTAATGCATGCTGTATCAGGCACTGTGATTGCTGCTTTGCATGTAT
This sequence comes from Lynx rufus, assembly GCF_022079265.1. Classification (NCBI taxonomy): domain Eukaryota; kingdom Metazoa; phylum Chordata; class Mammalia; order Carnivora; family Felidae; genus Lynx; species Lynx rufus. The sequence goes on along the minus strand of NW_025814829.1, from coordinate 26,734,879 downwards.
TATCTTATTTAATCTTCTTAGCCAATCTATAAAGTTAGTTTTATTATCTCCAGCCTACAGACAAAGAAAAGCAGGCTGTAGAAGTTAAGTAAGTTGTCCCAGATTGCATGGTAGGTAGCTGGATTCTGAATTTGAACTCCTAAGCCCATATACTTGTCAGCAAATTTCATCGCATCAAAATGGATGAAATAGCAAGAAATATTTCAGTACAGTTTCTTCCTAGTTGATTAGAGTTAAACAGGAATGTGTTCTTTTGAAGCATTCTTGTTTTAAAGTTATTCATAACTCAGGGCGCCTGGGTGGCTCAGTTGGTTAAGTGACCGACCCTTGATTTCAGCTCAGGTCATGATCTTACGGTTCGTGAGTTCCACTACGTGTCAGGCTCTGCAAGGAGCATGGAGCCTGCTTGGGATTCTCTTTCTCTGTCCCTCCTACCTTCAATTTGCAGTATGATAAGAGATACTGGGACTATTTTTAAAAAAGAAAAATAAAGTTATTCATAATCCCATGAAAACTTTAAATAAAGTATGAGAAGTTTCTCATGAATAATCTTTTCCTTAACAGTGGTTTGGAAAGGAGCGCTCTCTAGCAGTAATGAGAGAGCCCTTCGTGAAAAGACTCCTGGACATTGTATCTAAATGAAGAAACAGCCCTTGAAAAATGATCATTTTGGTATTTCAGGCCACTTAAAAATATGACATCAGCTCTCTTCAGACATTTGACTGATGAGATGGTAGGAAACCATAAGTCAAGAAAGATAGTCACTTGAGTAACTAGACTTTTTGTGTCTCCAGCTATCTACACAATGGATTAAACAGTGCTTCTCTTTTGAGGGTGTTTTAAGAATTGTTAAACACACTGTTTTCATAATTTCTAATCAGGTTCCATATCATTCCTTGGCCGCAAGAAAGGCTATTGATAGAATTCAATCAGGCAGAGAAAGGGTCATGGTACTTGCTCTGGGAGTTGTTTGAAAACTCTCAAAGGACATGTGGTCAACTCCACTTTTGTGTGATGACAGATGGGCCATACATTTCTCTAAAAAGTTAGTCATTGACTGTGGATGCTAAGTTTTCACAATGAAAACTGCAGAAGTTATCAAGAGGAATCGTGTGTAACCTTACAAAATACATGGCAACTAAATAAAAGCAGTGTTACCGGAAACACTAAAAAAATGCCCATGTGCCAATGGAAGATAAGACTAAAGAAAAGAAAAGCGAGTTTGGAGACAGCCTGGCCCTGGAAGTCTGATTTAGCCTCTTGCCTGGGAGTTGAGTACATAAATGAAAGAGGCATGCTATCCAATGTGCTGAGAGGAAAAGAATTAAGAACATCTGAGTTTCTGTGAGAGAAGAAATGGCCTTCTAAAACCCACTCATTTCTATGGGACGTAGTTGCACAAATGTTTTACCCTTCAATAAAAGTTCCCAACCATGTGCTTGTTTCTGTTGTTTTTTAATGTGCTGGCTGAATGCTGTACCCGAAATCGTTTCTGTGGACTGGTATCTGATATGTGTGCATTGTAACTGGAAGCAGTCATGACAGCAGGGTAGCAGTGTGGGTGTTTGTGAGAACAGGGACGTGAATGGTGGAGTCATTTAGAAAAACGGGGCATCCAGGCGAGCCACAGACACAATAGGATGGTGAGGAGGTGTTGGAGGAGCCTATAGAAAAGAACAGGGACAGGAAACCTGGAAAGGAAGAAAAAGGAAGTGGGGAAATGTGCCAAAAATAGGGAATTATACTTGTGAAGAAAATTTCCAATTATATTTTTTTTGTTGTCTGAAATCCACCCTCATATACTTGGCAGACCTCTTTGTGTTTCTATGTTGTCCCTGTTTTGACTCTTGGGCCTATTCTAAATCTTCAGCCTTCCATTTTCAAAATTTTACTTAAAAACGGTTCAATTCAAGCTAGATCTTGCTCAGGGAGTAGCATATCCAAATTCATATGACAGATTTGAAATCATATTTATTTAAATAGACACTCTATTTCCATGAGATTTCTCTGGACACTGAGAAAAGAAAAAAAGTAGCTCTCCTCATTAAAATATCTCTTCCTGTGTGTGCCCAGAATGTCAAATGGCCATAGCATTCTCCTCCAGGGAGTTTATAATCAAGCCCAGGACCCAGTTAGATGAAAAAAAAAAAAAGAAAAAAAAAAAGGCTTTTTTTAGGCTTAACAAAGTCATATTCTTTCTTCCACCAATCCTTGCCCTCTGTAAAAAATAAAATAAAAATTTTAAACCTGTTTGTAAAAAAATGTTTCCACCTATTAGGCCATAATAAGGAACAGGAGTTTTATTTAGTATGGAGGTAGAATAAAGTCATATTTTGACTCTGTCCTGCACACACGCGTAAGAAATTCTAAGAAACAGACTTTCTGATAATCATTTTTTTCTCAAATATTAAGTGTTTGCCAAATCTGTACAATACTCAATGCCTACACTGTTTTAGATGTTAGGAAAGGTGCAGTAGATATGAGACACATCCTACCTTCAATTTGCCGTATGATAGACATACAAACCTAAAGGTCATTAGGGAAGTACTTTTGCATAAAATTCAGAGATGCAAATTCAAATGCCTACAGGGGCCAGACAGGTAATCTAAAGGTGCGAAGGTTAGCATATGTAAGGTATCTGGGATTGGTGGGACGTTTGGTGAAAATGAAGACACTGAAATAATAATAACACAAAAAATATCTTAACAAAGCACTGCCCCCAGACCAGCATCAGATTTGGCAGATCTAGTCTGTAACTGTTAAGTGAGTCAGCTCTGGCACAGATAAATGGAATGCTTATGTGATTATTTGAATGCACTGAGGAGTAATAAGGAAAGGTATTAAAAATAGTGCTAGCAGGTTGGAGATTAAGTGACCTTTATCAGGGATAGTTTTCGGGTAAAAAAAAAAAATGTCATGAGCTGTGGTCTAAAAGGAGCACACATTTTACTGCATTGAAGATCTCGAGAATGCAGGTGAAACTTGATGGCTGAATGGCTTGTTTCAACCTGGTATTCCTTTTCTAAATACCCCTCTTGTACCATCACATTCTCTTAGCTGATTCTACTAATTTATTTTGAATTGAGAAAGCCAAAGAAGAGAGAGATGGGAAGAAAAGATGGTGGGGCCGAGAGCAGAGGAAAGAACCTTTTCCCCTGTTCCCAACCGAGTATATAGAGGGTGTGGCTCTGGAGAGGAACAGCCTCCATGTTTTAGAATCTTGCCACCGGGGGTACCAAAATCTGCTGTATCACAGTGGAAGTAAACCAAGTAGCTGAGTGCTCACTCCTAATTCTCTGATGATGAATTGCATATATTTGTTTTAGTGTCAGAGAAAAATTTCCCAAGGATCTTCTGTGAGCCTTAGGATGTCATTTATTTCAAGGGGAAGGAGGCTCAAGTATTTATCTCTCTGAAGGCATATTATTCTCTGACACATTAATTGGCCATGTTAGATTGATTTTTAAAAAAATGTTACCTTACTGAGGAAAAATCCTGATTTCCTGGTGCAATTATCTTCTTTCTGAGTACTTATCTTTCCAGTAAAAGCTCTTCACCAAAAGGTTTTCAGTGGCTCGTTACAATGAAGGTTTTTAAAACATTTTTAAAGAGCATTCTAAAGAAGAGATAAGAATGGTCTGTTGACGATTTAGCTTTTTCTTCAAAAGAATTTTAGGTGTTGGCAATTGCCTCAGTACCAGAAGCCTGAAATAAATTAGCAAAGATGTCTAGAAAATTAGTGAACCCGCCGAGAACCTCAGTGTCTGAAGTTGCCTTAGAGGTGACACACGTGGTCCAACTCTCTATCTAAGGCTTGGGTTTCTCCCACAATATCTTGATTGGGAATCCAGTTTCAGTCTGAAGTCTTCTAGTATTGAGAGAATTTACTCTTTCTTAGTGCAACTCATTCCATTTTTCTTGACTTCTCAAGTCATTCAGAAATTCTTCTTTAAAGTGAAATAATGCAACTTTTTGGAACACGCTAAATAATTTTGAACCTTTTTGTAAGTAGATTTCATGTATTTGAAGATAACTACTATCACACTCTAAATAGAATCATTAAATCTTGTTTCCCTTTCTGTTTCACTTTCCTAGTTCAGTTGTAGTATTGCTGGTATAATAGATGTGGGGTTGTTGTCTGTGGTCGGATGGCAGTTTTTTCTAAACTCGGTGAGGAGAAAGATAGAGTGGATGTACTTAGCCTGTATCTGTCAAGATCACTCTCCTGTACTAGGAGTCTGGGGAAGAAACAAAATTAATAATAGATCTAAATCCCGGGCTTTTGAGTTCTAAAGCTGAAAGGAGGGACACAACATATGGCTAAAGGTTACTTCATGAAAGAATATTTAAGGATGAATGGCATGCACTCTCAGGTGAAGTTAATCTGGGAAGACTTCATGAAGGAGGTGAGATATACTTAGGAATTAGAAGATCTGAAGGTACTTTGTCACAACAAACTCTGGGTCACAAATAAGATGTCAAGGGTCACTCTCAAAGTAGTTGTGCTTTCTTGCCACCTACTAAAGGGTTAGGTGATTGGTAGGGTTAGGGTTAGGGATTGGTAAATAAAACCCAAGCAAATTTAGGCAAAACCAAAAATACATTTTACTGTTTGATAGCAAAGTTTTGTGTATGTATAAGCTTTTGAGAATTTGTCAGGTGTGTAAATGTATACATTCCTAAATGTAGTTGATATCCTTATTCTGAGTATACACCAATGTAAATTTTTTATCTTAGAGTGAAATAAATTTCCTCAAATTATTTGATAACTTTCCTTACCAGGTAACAAATTCGCGTAGAGGTTTTAACACACATATTTTAGATTAACTATGGATTCTCAAAATAATTTCTTTGTGGTAAAATTAAAAAAAAACATTTTTTACCTTTCATAAATCATTAGTCTTTGTCGAGCATTTTCTTCAACTCCCCATCAGTGTTTCCCCTTTGGGCTGAGACCAAGCATGGAAAGTTTCACCTTACCAGACAGGCCCTTTTGGAAACCATAAGCAGTGGTAAGGGAGTTTAAATTTATATTTAACTTCAAATGCTTCTTACCACAAATGATATAACATAGGGTACTAAGCAATCATTTTTTGGTATAATTGAGCTAGCTGGTTGGTTTATTCAATTATTTATGAGCCACTTAAAGATTTATTTAGGTATTTCAGCATACTCGGACTGCATCTCTCACAACTGAACATCTATAGCTTCTAGTTTTCCTTTTTGGGTACATAAATAAGAGGATTTCATACCCGTAAAAAACATTTTCATGATGCAAAACAATAAGGTGATTATGTATTATATGAGGTTATTGGGAACCCCCAAACATAACGAATATGGGAATATAAAATGCCGTAGAGCTCAAATATACTCTATGTTGATATGATTTGAGCCTGAATTTAAGAAAGCAATAGAAAGAATTGTGTGAGAGTAAGGCATTCGCTTCTTTTTTATTTCCTCATTTAAGGCTTTACAGTTTAAAACAATCGACACAATAGGGGTTCGAGAAATTGGACTACTAAGTCAAAAGTGACAAACGTACACTCAGCAGAAGTGCCAAGAATTAAACATTACGTTTAATGTTAGTTAGTTAGTTAGTTAGTTAGTTAGTTATTCCTTTATTTATTTGTGTTTATATATTTACTTATTCATCGCTCTGAGTCATTTGGGTAAAACCTACTACAACATAGGAATTAAATCTTTCAGAACCGAGGGGCAGAAAAAAGTGGGTAGAGGTAGAAAAAAAAAATCAAGAAGGAATAAAGGAAACTTGGTGAAAATCCAGAATACTTTTGATTAGATACAGGAGGCAGTGGAAAGTAATAACTGCGATTGGGACTGCCTTTCTGCTATAGGTGTCTTGGAATTCTTTGGGAAGGTGTAGACAGAGCGAGGTCATGGAAGTCATAAGTATTTGGAATGAATCAGGGAACAATGCTAGTGGAGCACTTGCCACTTATAACTGCTGGAAGGTGTGCCCTGAATCTGTCAGCAGGATTTCTGTCTGGGTTGAGTTGTATAAACAGCAGGGCAGGGAGATCAAACCTAACTTATTTTTACTCCGGGTCTTCATCGGCCCCTGGAGAAAGTGACAATCTCACTTACATTATTTTTTTATTATGACTTTTTGGCCTTAATTCTGCTTAACTTATTCAATGCAAGTCTCAATATCGGGGTTTTCAGGCCTCATACGGGATTAGCACCTTATTATGCCGATGGTTTACCCTGAGCTGCCTACAGCTATCACAGCATCAATTATAATTTGTTAATTTCAGCATTTTTGATCACATCACTTGGGGGATTTCACTTGTTAGTTTGTAGTACAGCTCTGATTATTTTCGATGATATACTCATTCACCACAGCTTTGTGTGGCTAATTCCCTCCATGCCTCCCTTCCCCATACCCTGCCAAGCAAAGGCCCTCCTTGAAGAAACTTTAGAATAAAAAACAGCATGTAACTAACCCCCACAGTGTCAAAATGGCAGGGCATGTCCTAAATGACCTCTAAATAGTAATGAGTTATTTAAATAAATCAAAGAGAGAGGAATCAAATAACCACCACAACAACAAAAATCACAATAAGACAGGATTTCATTTTTTTTCATAGTGTATTGTAAGAATTTAATATACTAATGTGCATTATGCATCATCAATAAAGGACACTGTGTTTGGCATTCCCCCCAACTTATTTAAGATTAAACTGATTTTTTGGCAGAACATCTAATAGAGACAATATTTAGCAGAACATGTTTTGAGAAATGTTGCTCTATATTGATTGATTAAAGCTTTTCAGTCTCCAGAGACGAGCCTTGCTTTTACTATAAACAAATTCGTACAAACTTCTAGTTATAAAATAAATAAATCATGGGTGTGTAATGTACAGACTGTAGTTAATAATACCATATTGCAGTATTTGAAAGTTGGTGAGAGAATAAATCTTAAAAATTCTCAACATACACATAAAAAATGCGTAGCTATGTATGGTGATAGGTGTTAACTAGACTTATTGTGGTGATTATTTCGCAATAAATACAAATACCGAATTGTTATGTTATATACCTGAAATTAATGTAATGTTATATGTCAACTATACCTCAATAAAAAGAAAAGGAAGAAGGTTCCATGCAGGAACCTGGTTATTATATCCACACATAGGGTTTGCCAGTCAGTTTAGCTCTGAATGAGCAGGTTCATTTTACCCTTGTCCTAGAGCCTAAGGTGGGCCTGGAGCCCTTGGGGAAAGTCAAGTGACTCTCGTTCTGGACATGTATTTTATGTCACCTGCATGGCTCTCTTGAGTGTCTCTCTCAAGCTTGGAGGCAATGTGATTTGCCTGATGACATTTGAACGAAAGCCAAATTTGCAAATGCCAATTCATCAAAGAATCATTTTACCCAGGACCAATTTTCTAAATTTACTGATTTCCAAACACTTGTTTCTTGTACTTTAAGAAACATATTCATAAACTTTAGAGATATTTCTGTAGAATAAAATTGCTTTCAGATAGTTTCTTTTGAGAATTTTTTAAAATGTTCTAGTTGATAGGGGCACCTGGGTGGCACAGTTACTTAGGTGACCAACTCTTGATGTCGACTTAGGTCACAATCTCGCAGTTTGTGAATTTGAGCCCCGCATGGGACTCTCTGAGCTGATGGTGCTGAGCCTGCTTGGGATTCTGTCTCTCCCTCTCTCTGACCCTCCCCTGCTTGTGCTCGCTCTCTCTCTCTCTCTCTCTCTCTCTCTCCCTCTCTCAAAATAAATAAATAAACTTAAAAAAAGTTCTAGTTGACAGGTTTTCATAACCACATTTAAATATTTGATCTGTCTCTTGCTCAGCTTCTACTGCTCCATGTGGAGGACTGGGGACACAGTGGGGACTTTATGTTGGAGAATGTGGACAAAGAGCTGAGAAACAACTCTCTGAGCTGCCTGCTTGGGGACTAGAGGAACTGAGGAGCAGACTCAGGGAAACTGGGTGTCTGAGAGAAGAGGAGACTGAAGGTCAGAGAGAGGAGATGTTTAGAGAAAGAGGGAGGTGAAAGAGAGAAGACAATGGAGAATAAAGAATAATTAGAGAGAAGAGGAGATTTTAGCGCAGGGAAGAGGGTGCCAAGCCATCCAATGTGAATTTCCGTGAACTTTACAATATATATATTTTAATTTTTTTTTTTTTTCAACGTTTATTTATTTTTGGGACAGAGAGAGACAGAGCATGAACGGGGGAGGGGCAGAGAGAGAGGGAGACACAGAATCGGAAACAGGCTCCAGGCTCTGAGCCATCAGCCCAGAGCCCGACGCGGGGCTCGAACTCACGGACCGCGAGATCGTGACCTGGCTGAAGTCGGACGCTTAACCGACTGCGCCACCCAGGCGCCCCACAATATATATATTTTAAAGTGTAGTAAACTAGTGAATTGCCAGATTTGATGAATAAGGTCATGCATGATTACTTTAGTCAACTGGCTTTTGGTGACTTTATGTGGAACCTGAGGCTCATGACCTCCGATATTATTGCCAAATGTCAGTATTTTCTGCCCAATTAGATTCCTAGTGACTTGCACAGGCTCATACACATAGAGGAAAAGCAATAAATAGTTAAGAGAATAAAGGCAAGAATACATAGATGAAGGTGTGAATATCTGGAGCTGAACAGTCATCAGGTGACACTCCATTTGGCCTTCTCTACACATAGACCTACTGTGGACAATTGAACATGCTGATTTTGTTTGTACTCATGTAGGGGTCTTAAGAAGACATCTGAAAATCAGAAGAGAAACAGAATGTTGAGAAAATCTAATTACCAGTTAAGGAGAGAAAGTGTAATGTTTGGCAATCTTTCAAATTGTATCTGAAAGCAAATTGATTTGTTTATTTCTCCATCTTTCCCTTTTATTTATTTTAAATGGTCAATAGAATTATTTCCACTTCATTGATAAACAGCTGCTAAGACTCCTTTTATTTCATAATACTTGCCCTTCCCAAGAAATTTGATTTTTTACAAATCACTACTTTCAGCAAATATCTCAATTCAGTTCAAACAGGATACTTTTCCTAACTGTCCATCCACCATTTTGGTGATGATCGCAACTCCGGAATATTAAAATCTGACTCACACTCAAAGTTCTATACTTTAATTTGCTTTCATCTCAATGGTTTACACTCATTTGATTTTATATTTTGATGATCATTATTACCCCCTTTTCAAAAATGTACAACTCTTATTGAACCAAATGAGATTTTATGCATCACCAACTAAGCTAATTTTTTGAAAATGACTTTACCTTCTAGTGACTTCTTTCATCAAATGGTATACAATATACAGTAAAGCAGAATGGTTAGTATATAGGAACTCTTTTTGAAGCAAATATGTTTTTAAAAACAATTCTGATGAAAAATTTCAGACATTCAAAAAATGAAAAGAATAGTATAATGAACCCACATGTGATCATCACACTTGTGAAAATAAATTTAAAAATCTCATTTAACCTGGAGTTGGGATGCCCTGAAGGGGGACCTCTCACCCATATACCACTCACTGCATCTTGGATAATCAGGAGGAAGGAGGAAGCTACAAATTATCTTAGTAAGAGAGGACAGTTTTCATATAGGAGTTTTTTAAAAAGTTTATTTATTTTGAGAGAGAGAGACAGAGAGAGACTGTGGAGGAAGGGCAGAGAGAGGGAGAGACAGAATCCCAAGCAGGCTTTGTGCTAACAGCACAGATGTGGGGCTTGAACCCACGAACTGTGAGATCATGCCCTGAGCCAAGATCAAGAGTCGGATACTTAACTGACTGAGCCACCCAAGGACCCCCATTTTTCATATAGAAATTTATTTTCTGCTCTTAAGAAAAAGAAGGAAGGTCCCTCCCTGCCGGCAATAATGCACCAGCTGCCCCTTAGAGCCAATGAGAACCTGCCACAGCCTCAAGCTGTAGAGTCAGAGCATGAGTAGGGGGAGGGACAGAGAGGGAGGAGACACGGAATCCGAAGCAGGCTCCAGGCTCTGAGCTGTCAGCACAGAGCCCTACTCGGGGCTCGAACTCACGAACTGTGAGATCATGACCCGAGCTGAAGTCGGATGCTTAACCGACTGGGCCACCCAGGCACCCCGACTACCTAAGATAATTAAACAACACATTTTCCGTGCAGACAAAAGCAGCCTTCTATTGGAAGAAGATGCCATCTAGGACTTTCCCAGCTAGAGAGAAGGCAATGCCTGTTTTAAAGCTTCCAAGAATAGGCTGAATCTCCTGTTCAGGGCTAACGCAGCTGGTGACTTCAAGTTGAAGCCAATGCTCATTTGCCATTCTGAAAACCTTGGGCCCTTAAGAATTTCACTAAACCTGCTCTGCCTGTGCTCTCTCAATGAAACAACAAAGCCTGCATGATAGCACATCTGTTTACAACATGGTTTACTGTATATTTTAAGCCGAGTGTTGAGACCTACTGCTCAAAAAAAAAGATTCCTTTCAAAATATTACTGCTCACTGACAATGAACCTAGTCACCAAAGAGCTCTGATGGGGATGTACGATCAGATTAATGTTGTTTTCATGCCCGCTAATACAACATCCATTCTGCAGCCCGTGAGACTTTGAAGTCTTATTATTTACGAAATACATTTTGTAAGGCTATAGCCGTCATAGATAGTGGTTCCTCTGAAAGATCTGGGCAAAGTAGTAAAGTGAAAACCTCGGAAAGAATTCGCCATTCCAGATGCCAGTAAGAACATTCGTGATTCATGGGAAGAGGTCAAATAACATGAACTGGAGTTTGGAAGAAGTCGATTGCAATCTTCATGGATGACTTTGAAGGGTACAGGACTTCAGGGGAGGAAGTAACTGCAGATGTGGTGGAAATAGTAAGAGAACTAGAATTAGAGGAGGAGCCTGATAAAGATGGGACTGACTCGCTACAATTTCATAATAAAACTTTAATAGATGAGCAGTTGCCTCTTATGGATGAGCAAAGAAAGCGGTTTCTTGGCGTCTCCTCCTGGTGGAGGTGCTGTGAAGGGGTGCCTGGTGACTCCCCTTGGCTAAGCGTCCAACTTTGGCTCAGGTCATGATCTCCTCATTCGTGAGTTGGAGCCCCGCACCAGGCTTGCTGCTGTCAGCGCAGAGCCTGCTTCAGATACTCTGTCTCCCTCTCTCTCTGCTTCTCCCTTGTTTGCTTGCTCTCTCTCAAAAATAAACACTTTTAGTACATAAAGTATTTAAAAAAAAAAAAGATGCTGTGAAGGTGGCTGAAATGATAGCCAAAGACGTAGAATATTTAGAATAAATTTTGTTGATACAGCAGCAGTAGGGATTTAGAGGGACGACTCTGATTTTGAAAGAAGTTCTATTGCAGGTAAAATGTTATCAAAGAGCATTGCGTGGTACACAGAAATCGTTTATGAAAGGAAGAGTCGTTCAATGAGCAAACGTCACTGTTGTCTTAGTTTAAGAAATTGTCACAGTCACCTTGATCAGTCAGTAGCCGTAAGTATGGAAGGAAGACCCTATCCCAGCACGGAGATTATGACTCACTGAAAGCTCACATGATGGTTAGCAATTTTTAACAATAAAGTATTTCTAAATTAAGGCATGTACTTTTTTTTTTTTAGACTCAACGTTAGGTCACATTCAACAAACTACAGCGTAGCGTAAATATAACTTTTATGTGCACTAGAAAACCGAAAATTTCATTTGACTTTATTGTGATATTCTCTTTATGGTGGTGGTCTGGACCCAAACCCGAAGTATCTCTGAGCTAGGCTGTGTTAGTAATTGTTGTGGTGGTGTTTTTACTGATCTGGTGTAGTTATGCTATTAGAATTAGGTTTAATCATTTGGGCTGCTTTGATTGTTCCCAAACCTTAGTTCAGAATCAGTTTTAGTTATGTTTTTATCGTGCAGCATAATTGAATACAACTAAAGCACCCATACAACAGTTGGAAACATATTTATCTACAAGAAGGACTATTTATATCAGTGATTCTGGTGCAAGCTTTTCAGATTTTAATTATACCCGAGGGAAATAGTTGTACTCAGCAATATATCAAACTTTTGATGCCTCTGGAGTTCATTACCATACAATAATCGCATTATCTGTCACACTTTATTGCTTAATTTTTGCTTTTCAAAGCTTCTTTATTGGCTGCATTACTTGGTAGTAATGGAAAACACAAGGGGTTGCTATAATTGTAAACCTAGTTTCTTATGTGGGTGGAGTACTGAAATTATGTGTTGGGTAATACTTTTTTTTTCTTTTTTTTAATGTTTTAATGTTTTATTTATTTTTGAGAGAGAGAGAGAGCACACAAGCAGGGGAGGGACAGAGAGAGAGAGGACAGAAGATCTGAAGCAGGCTATGCTCTGAGAACAGCAAGCCCAGTGTGAGGCTTGAACTCACGAACTGCCAGATCATGACCTGATCTTGACCTGACCTGAAGTCAGATGCTCAACTGACTGAGCCACCCAGGCGCCGCATACTTTTTTTTTTTTCTAACTCAAAAGATACTTGGATTTTTAATCTAGATTTTGCTCATGAAATATAGGCTTGGAAACAATATCTGCAGCCAAGTAGATATCAGTTATTAACTCCTTCTCCACAAAAGCTCCCAAACTTTCTCTACTATGTAAATAACATTCATTACATAACAATTAGAAAATACAGGTAGGCACAAAGAAAAAAATCACTAGAGATAACAATAGTTAACCTTCTGTAAGTGCTTAGACTTTTTTCTAATAATATAGTATAATTTATAATATAACATAAATATCTTATATTCATTTTACAACAATGTGAACTCTATAAACTGCGAATATGCTTTTTTCGCTTAATATGTTATGAATATCTTTTCATGTTAACACACTGCTACTCAATCATTCTTTATTGCTATATAATAGTCCACAGTTAGACTCACATGATATACACATTTACACCATCTCTAATTTTTTTAAACATTTTAGTTTTAAGTAATCTCAACCTGGGGCTCAAATTCATAACCCCGAGATCAAGAACTGCACGTTCTACCAACTGGGGCAGCCAGGGGTCCCTATACTGTCTTTTTTTTTTTTTTTTTAATTTTTTTTTTTCAACGTTTATTTTTTTATTTTTGGGACAGAGAGAGACAGAGCATGAACGGGGGAGGGGCAGAGAGAGAGGGAGACACAGAATCGGAAACAGGCTCCAGGCTCCGAGCCATCAGCCCAGAGCCTGACGCGGGGCTCGAACTCACGGACCGCGAGATTGTGACCTGGCTGAAGTCGGACGCTTAACCGACTGCGCCACCCAGGCGCCCCTGTCTTTTATTTTTTGATCTTCTAAACAACTAAACAAGAAACGTTCTCATATCTATGTCCAGTTAAATTTTTCGATAAGTTGCTAAAAGGAGAATTGTCCAAAGTTGCCAATTTTAAAGGTTTATGAATCACAGTGGAAAAAATGGCTTCCATTAAGAGCTATACCAAAACATTCTTCTATGCTTTCTTGTGGATGAGGGATTCTGATTTCCCTACATGCTTTTAATCTTTGTCAATCTGATAATAAAAATTTCATCTTGTTCTTATGTGCATTTGTTAAATCACTAGAGAGAATAATTTTTTCGACATTTATATTTTTCCTCCAGTGAGTTGCTGCTTTGAATTTTTAGACTTGTTTTCTGCTAAAGCATTCATCTTTTTTCTTAATAATTTGAAAAGCTTTTGACATATTAAGGAGGTGGTCTTTTAAGTATAATGCATTTTGTAAATGTTATCCTACTTCATACTTTGACTTTATGGGTTGTTGTTGTTGTTATATAAAAGTTATTAGCTACAAGAGGGAAATTTTACTGATTTTTTTCAACAGGATAGAGGCAATAGTTATTTCTTATGCCTCTGTCTGGAATTTCTGTTTTTTTCTATCCCTAGTACTTTAAGCATCTATATATATACTTTTGGGTTTTGTTTTGTTTTGTTTTGTTGTGTTTTGGCTTTTATTTTTTTTAATTTAAATTTTAGTTAATTAATATATAGTGCAATATTGGTTTCAGAAGTAGAATTCAGTGGTTCATCACTCTCCTATCTAACATTTAGATCTTTCATCCATTTTGGATTTATTTTTGTGTATGGTGTAAGAAAGTGGCCCAGTTACATTTTTCTGTATTCCAAACACCATTGTTGAAAAGACTGTCTTTTTTTCCATTGGATATTCTTTCCTGCTTCATCCAAGATGAGCTGACCATATAGTTGTGGGTCCATTTCTGGGTTTTCTGCTCTGTTCCATTGATCTATTTGTCTGTTTTTGTGTCAGTACCATACTGTTTTGACAACCACAGCTTTGTAATATAGCTTGAAAGCTGGACTCATGATGCCTCCAGTTTTCTTTTTCTTTTTCAGGATAAGCATCTATATATTTTATTGTCTGGTGGGCAAGTCCCCCTTCCTGCTGTTTCTTTGTTTTATATTTTGCTTTGCTTTAAAAAATATTTTGACTACTTAGCAAATTTGTTTTTCACTAACAATTATTTTCCGATAAAATTTAGAATCTTTTCATTGATTAGAATTGGAACTATGAGTGTGTTAATTTAATAGCTAAATTTGGGGAGAATCAACATCGTTATAATACCAAGCCCTCTAGAGAGGAAACATGGTATCTCTCTCTAGAGAGTCAAGTTTGCATTTATGACTCTCAAGAATATTTGAGAATTTTATCTATATGGGTTGTATTTATTCTCTTACTAAATATCGAGCACTTACTCTGTTCCAGGCACTGTTCTAGGTGCTGAGGATTTAACGGTGAAGCAGACAGGTGGGATTATATTCTTGTGAGGAGATAGAAAGTAAACATATGAACCAATCAGTAAACTGAAAAAAGCCAGAGTGGGAAGTAATAAGACGGCAGCAAACAGGGTAGTTAGTGTGATAGCAATTAGGGAAGAGGTAGCAGGGAGTCTCCTTTAAAGAGGTGATGCTTGAACAGAGATTTGAATTCTAATAAAGATCCCCTTGTCTGGGGGAACATTTCAGGAGAAGGCAAGCAAACGTAAAACAGATTGGACTGCACCTGCTGTGTTTGAGTCAGCAAAAGGGGGCGTGATGGAGCAGACTGAGCAGGGAGACCGGTAATAGGGAGTTGAGATCTGAAGCGGGCAGGATCCAGATCATGTCAGAATTAGTAATCTGGGAAGAGATACTTGGCTTTACTGCCTTATTGCATCAGGAAGTCACTGAAGAGCTTTAAGCAAGGAGGGATACGGTCAGATTTGTGTTTTAAAGATAAGCTGGCTGCGATGTGGAAAATAGACTGTCACGTAGCAAGTGGGGATGTGAATGAAGATGCTTGTTAGAAGGCACTTAGGAGCCTTCAAGTGCAGAGCAGAGGTGAAAATGAAACCAGCAGCAACTACGAGCAGGAACTGGGCACTCAGGTAACCTGAATACTTAATTCACCGGAGGAAAATCAGGGCCATGTCTTCCCAAGAGGTTGCCTTCAGAGCAGTCTCTAATGCCTCACAGGCCAAGAGAGAGAAGGATGGACCCAGGAGGCAGGGACAGAGGATTTTGGGTAAGGGAAAGGAAAAACTACATTTTGAGATTATTCCGTTTTAAAAGGAAATACTTAATTATTTTCTACACTTCCTCTGAACTTGTCAATATCTCATATCTATTAATGACTAGTATTATAACTTATAAAGTTTCATTTTAATGAAGATGGTGACTAATATAGCTAAATTTCCAAGGCGTCACATATCAGAGGAGAAAACAACAATGACAACCCTGGAAATGGTACAAAGAATGCAAAAATATTAGCCAATGACAACTTTAGAACCAGGCGGGTCCTATGCCTTCACTGGAAATTGAAAATATCTGTGTACTGCTAATAAAAAATTAATATAAAGTGTTAGACAGTGGTGCAGTCTATTGACAAAAATACTTTTTCTCATTACAGTTTTAGAGAAGCTAAAATTTCGACCGCTAACTTCATTAGTTATCATTTTTAATAATTTTGCATTAATTATGTTTCTTAGTAATCTACAGTGAACAAATTTGTTTAGTGCGACTTTGTTTAGTTTCTTCTGTTATGCTGTAAGCTTATACTTTAGCATTTCCATTTCACAGGTGAGAAAAAAAATCAGAGATATGACATTGCCCATTGACGTTCACTCATTTGGAAAGTGATTATCAGGTTACTCAGATCCTGGCCCTCTCCCTCTAAAACCAGATTATGTTTCCATCAGTCACTGTCTAAAGATATTGCTGTGATGTTATTTTACATGGAAAAACAACTCACGGTAAGCATCACCCTGAGGGGAGAACTCCAACAGTTATAGGGAGTGGAACAAGCAGAATTCTGAGGGTGCGAAGTTTGGTGATATTTGGACGTTAGGCATTCAACAGTATCGTAGGGCCCCTGGGATCCATCAGAGACTAACCTCTGCAGTCTAGGACCCTCACCTGAGAATCAGCACACTGATCTGAGGCACCTTGGACCCTGCTCTGAAGGAAGGAGAATCAAGCACTTAATTTCTCATTTTGCCCTTGAATTCACAAAGAGAAAAAAAATTTGTCTAAATACAAAGAAACTTGCAAATTTTTTTTAGTGATACTGATAGATTTATCAATCTTAATCCTACCACTGTTACACATCACCCTTGAAGTCAACGAGCTTCTCAGATCATGGATATATCTAAGAATCTACAGACATTTTCCATGTCCCAGCCATTAACTGTTACCCTTGAACCTTTACCGAGAAATATTCTTTCCTCCTCTGTGATACCATACCGGCTAACTTGACAGGGAAGAATTTACTGTTCAAATATTCTTGCCAGATTAAATATACTTCTGATGATGTTTTCCTCAATGCCCCTGAAGACCACCCTATTCATAATGCAATCAGATCTAATTTGGATATTGATTTATCAACACTTTTATGTCTAAGCCAAGCCCAGACTAAAGATCTCAAGGAGATGCAGCCTTTTAGGGGGACACAAAGTCCCACAGATATAGGCAGGATTATTGGGGCTGCACATATCAAGGTTCAGATTGATTCATTTAAATCTCTACCCCAACTTGCACCGTACCTTCTTAAACTAGAAGCTAAAGAAAGACCAAAACTAATAGCTGAAAGAATAATAATTAAAGGATTCATCATACCTTCCACAGCCCTTGTAACACTCTGATCGTCCCCATTAAAATTCCCAATAGGTGAGGTTAAAAGCTTTCTACGCAACCTCAGGACATTATTAGAATAATAATTCTCTACCTCCCTATTGGGCTAAACCCAAACATTTTTTCATCTCTGGTGACTCTTGAGGTGGCATATTTTACAGTTGTAGATTAGTGTTCTGTGAAAATTTCTTTAATGTTCCTTTAGATTCTGAAGCTTAAATCAAAATAGTCAATAGTTTTTTTTTCCCTTCTCCTGGGAAAGTCAACAATATACTTGGGCTGTTTGCTCTAAGAATTTGCTGAGGCACCATTCTACTTTACATCATCAATCTGGACTTCAAGGACATACATTTCATTGTGATTTATTTTATCTAATATGTGAATGACTGTTTGTTGTGTTCTCAAGATAAGGTCAACTCTGGGTCCCTCTAGGTATTTATTGTTTTAGCTCAGAAAGGACATAAGGTTCCCAAAGAGTGGTATCCCAAGGTGGTGAATCCCTTATTTCCGGCAGACCCTTGGCTTGCTTGTTCACACTCTTCCGAGCTAGTAACTAAGAAACAATCAAGTGGATGTCTTGAGTCTCATTGTCTACTCTAGGCAATGATTCTGCAACTTTTCTGAAATTGTTGTGCCCCCAAATGATTTAACTAAATCCTTGGTAATTTCTGGAATTCTAAACATGAACAGATTTAAAATTAGCCCTTCTATCACCACCTGCTCTGGTTTGACCTTGACTATCATTAGACCTTCTGTTCGTATATGAGAGATATGGATAAGCCTTTGGACTTCTGATTCAATTTCATAGTAACTATCAGAGATCAATGATCTCTTTCTTGATCATCCAGTGGCAAAGTCTACTCACCTTGTCTAAATGCGATAACAGGAGCAGCTAAACTAGTGGAGGCTTCTACCAATTTAATCTGAGACTTTCCTTTAAATTTGATGGTCTTTTGTGATGCAGAGCCTTTGTTGCTGAAAAACACACATTTACTAACAAGTAGCCTGATGACCTATGAAATCCTATTATTTTCCTGTGCACATATTTCCATTTATCATTGTAATATTTTGAGTTCTTATATTCTTCTTCTATAACTTAAAGAGGAGGAGATTCACGAGCACCAAACTTTTAGTTATGAGTTAGATATAGTCAAAATATATTTGTTAGAAATACTTGAGGAGAAAACAAACTTAATTTTCTCTATCGTGGGTCATATCTTTCATCTGAAACAGAAAAATATCAGGTAGAATATGCTATAACAGATCTTCTAGAATATGATTTCTTGCCAGTGGTAAAACCTGACCAGATGGCAGTGCTCATTGTGCACATCAGAGTGTGTCATTAGCTAGAGATTAATAAATATACAGATAAGATATCCTTTTGGGGGTGATACATGGTTTTGGAATGCTTTGGAACAAAAAAGGGATCCTGATCTTATTAAGAATCCCAATTAAGAATGCTCAGCAACCTAAAGAACTTTAGAGCCTTATAAAACTTCTAAGACGTCTATTACAAAAGTAAGTGCTTGAACAAAAATACGTGCTATTACAAAAGTAGGTGCTTATAGCTAGCATGGAGACTAAACACAATAAAATGAAATGCCTTGATTGATCATGAAGCCAGGCAGATAGACTTCCCTAAGAGCCTAACTAAATCTCTGGAAAAGTTGAAAGAGGCTATCATAGAATGCTTGTATCCAGCTTCTCAGAAAATAGGTACTGGGATAAATGTGGGTGTAAATTAGGTGTAAACCAGCTACCCGTTTTCCTCTTTTGCTGGTTTAGGGCTACCTTTATCTAAGAATTAGATAAAGATTTATTAAGAATAAAGCCACTATTCTTAATGCTGCTTCTTGCATCCTCAATCACTCATTGATAAGAGCCCAGTATCATGCTTCAT
The DNA here is from genome assembly GCF_022079265.1 of Lynx rufus. Classification (NCBI taxonomy): domain Eukaryota; kingdom Metazoa; phylum Chordata; class Mammalia; order Carnivora; family Felidae; genus Lynx; species Lynx rufus. The sequence goes on along the minus strand of NW_025814829.1, from coordinate 26,715,839 downwards.
TAGTGAACTGACAGCTGGGTTTGTGCACATTTTTATTTAGGGGTGTGTTAGTTTCCAAGGGCTGCCATAACACATGACCACAGACCAGGCGGCTTAAAACAACAGCCTTTTTTTTTTTGTATCATAGTTCTGGAGGCTCTAAGTCCAATATCAAGGTGTCAGCCGGCCTGCTCCTTCTGAAGACTGTGAGGGAGAATTTTTCCCTTGCCTCTCTCTCTGTCCTAGTGGCGACCATGGGCTCAAGGCTGTATCCCTACAATTACTGCTTTTATCACCACATGGCATTTTCCCATGTCCAAATCTCCTTCTCCTTGTAAGAACACCAGTCATTGGATTAGGGGCCACTCTAGTGCAGTATAACTTCATCTTAACTTGATTACATCCTCAAAGGCCTTATTACAAAATAAATTCACACGTACACGTTCCCGATGGACTAGAATTTGTGGGGGGAGGCACTGTTCTACCTAGTATAGGAGGCCACCTAGTTTCCCTTGGCTCCAGTTCCTTGCGGTAATCAGTCGGCGTCCTGGGTAAATGAATTCAACCACTGGATGACTCTTTAGATGGAAACTACCACACAGGTTAAATAACCAGAAACCCCAAACTCCCTCTTATGTTGCACCTAGAAAAAGGAGGTTCTTATCTCCATTGAAAAATACTCAGCAACCTTCTGGGGAAACCAGCTTCTGTAATTACACCTTTACAGAAATCGAATGTGAAAGAGAGCTAGAGGACAGATGGTAAACATTTGGAGGTTATCTCATGAGTAAGATACACTCTACTTTTGAGCCACCTAATGATTGCTACACTGAGGATTTCATTACATGGCAGAAAAATATTCTTGGTAACAACATATTGCAACACTATTTGGCAATCAAATAGGTATATTTTGGCTACAACAGGTCACTGGGTGGCCTTCAATGACTGGTTTTGAATTTGTACACAGTAGCCTGCTAGCTGCTACCTGTAAGCTGGGTAGCAACTCATGATCTTGGTAAATGGTACATGGTAACTTTCAACATAGTTCCTGGCATCACTTAGGCTCTACTTTGGCCCATACATTTTGCCTTAGAACAAGTAGAAGACCAGGAACAGTAGAGGCAGAGTGACAAATGATGAGTTCGAGTTATCCAGGTATCTTGCCCGAAGAGAATAGGACCAAAAAAATCAGGGAAACTGAGATGTGGTGGTAGTTGGAGGGGAGAAAGTTATGGCAAACATCCATTACATTACAATAAATATTTGATCTTATTTGCAATGCTAATTACTTGTTGTCTTAATTCAGGCTGCTATAACAAATTACTGTATACTGGATGGCATACGCAACATGTTTATTTCTCTGTTCTGGAGGCTAGAAGTCTGCAATCAGGGGGCCAGCAAGGCGGGATTCTGGTGAAGACCCTCTTCCAGGTTGCAGACAGCTAACTTCTTGTATCCTTACATGGTAGAAAGAGATTGCGCTAGCTCCCTGGCCTCTTTTTATAAAGGTACTAATTACCTCTAAAGGCCCCATTTCCAAATACTATCACACTGGGGCTGAGATTTCAACATATGGATTTGGGAGGGACACAAATACTCAGTTTGTGATACTTACATTGCAATTTGAAAATCCATATAAATATCCTCTAGACATGCTCCTTTAAGTATAATCCTGTGGATGGATAGCTTGGAAGCTTGTTAGAAATTGGGTAACTCAGGCCACACTCAAGAACAGCTGAATCAGAATCTGCATTTTAACAAGACTCCCAGGGTGACTTATATGCACAGTCGAGTCTGAGAAACACTAGAGCACAATAGATCTTGGATAGAGCTAAGGAACTTAACACAGACTCTCAGGCCCTCCTGGGGCCTATTGCACTAGAATTTTTGTGCACAGATCCTGAGAAAATGGAGACGAGTTTAGGTCACCCTTGGAAATTGAAGCAAGTAAATCAACACATTATAGGTAGGATTTGTCATTGCTAAAAGGAGGTAGCATATTAGAGTAGAAGAAAGCTGGAGGATTCAGAGTTCAAGTTCTGTTTTTGTTTTTCCATTTATTATCTGCTAACCATAAGCTACTCCTTATTTAAATTTTGGGCTTCAGTTTCATTGATACAAGAGATATAACAACATCTTCTTGAGGAAGGTCTTATAAGAGTTAAATGCAAATCTAGGTGAAAATGCTTTGCAAGCTATAAATTCTTATATACATGTAAATCAGTTAAATTATGTTATTTGGCAAGTATTTTACCCTAGAGATGGTTTACACTTACATTCATGATAATGGTCTGTTTTTAAATTATCCATCTGTGATCTTTAGGTGAGAAAATTTCAGTATGACTTATATTTTCCAGATATTTTCTGCAAGTCAGTTGTTTGCTTCTGTGGATTTTCTTAGAGGAATAAGACTGCATAGACTGATTTCCTTCCTTCCTCCCTCCTTTCCTGCCTTCCTGCCTTCTTCCTTCCCTCCCTTCTCTCTCCCTCTCGCTCTCCCTCTCTCTTTCCCTCTCCACCGCCCCCCCCCCCACCCCACCCCAACCCATCTCTGTCTCTCTCTTTCTATCTTGTTTCATTCAGCAACCATTTATGAGTATTCGGGACATTACACTGGGAATACAGTGGTGAATAGGGTTGACAAGGTTCTTGTCCTTATGGAACTTTTATTCTAGTGGGGAAAACAGATTATTAAAAACAATGGGAATATAACTTCAGTTGGGTGAAATTTCTATGAATACACTAAAGTAGAATCAGGGCATAGAAGGGCTGGAGGTATGTAAGTAGGGGAGGAAGACCATGTTAGTTTAGACAAAGTCATCAGGAAAAGGCCTCTGTGGGAGTGATTTTCCATCAGACACCTAAATAAAATGAGGGTGAACCATATTAAGATCTGAATCAGCAGGACTTCAGGTGAAGGGAAAAGCAATTATAATATCCTTCTCACTTACCATGTTTGAGAAAGGGTAAAGATGCCATTCTGGTGGGGGTGGAGTGAGCAGGGAGGACAGTGGTAGGAGGTGAGGTTAGAGAGGAGGCAGAGGAGGGAAGCCTTTCAGGGCCTTGAGGCAGGAGTAAGGAATTTGGAGTTTTTCCTAAGTGTGCAGTGGGCAGGAATTTCTGTTTATAAATAGGTATACTGCCTTTTGTGTATTTGTCTGATGTGAATTAATTCCTACAGTCTAGACAACTTTTGATACACACACACAAATAAAGTGCTTGAGTCTGAAGGCCTGATCCTAAAGTCAGCCAGGTGACCCCTTCATGGATCAGGCAGGTTGTTGCTTTTCGATTTTTTCTTTGAATTCATCAGGATTATTTTTATCTTAAGACATAGAAACCTATCAGAAAATTTGTCCCAATTTTTTCCCCTAAAGGCTAAGCAAAGAAAGAGATTTATCAACTTCTATAAAGGAAGAGCCCATGGGTAGCTTGGCTTCAGATATGATCTAGCTCAGACCAACTCATGTGGTCTCTCAGCTCTGCATCAGCTCTACCCCCAGGCTCATGGGGTTGCTTCCTAGAACCCAGCTTGTTTTTGTTTGTTTGTTTGTTTGTTTGTTTAAGGTTTATTTATTTTTGAGAGAAAGGGCACAAGCAGGGGAGGGGCAAAGAGAGAGGGAGACAGAGGATCCAAAGCAGGCTCCGCCCTCACTGACAGCAGCAAGCCTGATGTGGGGCTCGAACTCATGAACCGTGTGATCATGACCTGAGCCAAAGTTGGACATGCAACTGATTGAGCCACCCAGGTGCCCGCATTTGTTTGTTTTTTAATGGCTGTAGCAATTTGATTCTCAAATACTCTTTCCGTGCATTACCAACTAAAAAAAGAAAGCACGTGTCTGATAGATGTCTTGGAATATGGAGAGGGTAGGGGGAGAAGAGAGGAAACTTATTTTTCAGAGCCCTAGCAACTGTTTCCTCAGGTCTCATTGGATTAAATTCCATCTTGATCCACTCCTGAATTAACTCTATGGCCAGGGAGATGGTATTCTCTTATTGGCTTATACCAATCAAACCCATTCCTAGAGCTAAACCTATCGTTAATCCTACTCTAACTGAATAGCATAGAATGGGGAAAGAGTTATATCTCTAAAGAAAACTCGAAGTGTCTTGGTGGAAAGGGCAGGGGCGGGGGTAGGGGGGAAGAATCCACACTAGACCAAGACAGGGCAGACCATAGCCTGTGGGCCAAAGGTCACCTACTGACTATTTAGTATACCCTGGGGGCTAAGAATGGTTTTTACGGGTCTTTTTTTTTTTTTTTAAGATTTTTTTAAAGTTTATTTATTTATTTATTTATTTATTTATTTATTTAAATTTTTTTTTCTTTTTTTCAACGTTTTTATTTATTTTTGGGACAGAGAGAGACAGAGCATGAACGGGGGAGGGGCAGAGAGAGAGGGAGACACAGAATCGGAAACAGGCTCCAGGCTCCAAGCCATCAGCCCAGAGCCTGACACGGGGCTCGAACTCACGGACCGCGAGATGGTGACCTGGCTGAAGTCGGACGCTTAACCGACTGCGCCACCCAGGCGCCCCTATTTATTTATTTTGAGAGGGAGAGAGTGCACACAAAAGCACGAGTTGGGAGAGGCAGGAGAGAGAGAGAGAGAGGGAGAGAGAGAATCCCAAGCAGAGCCCATGTGGGTCTGGAAATCATGAACCGTGAGATTGTGACCTGAGCTGAAGTCAAAGTCGAACGCTTAACCGACGGAGTCACCCAGGCACCCTGGTTTTTATGTTCTTGAATGGTTTTTACAAAATTTAAAAAATTACATTTTGTGACACAAGAAAATTGTACAAAATTTAAATTTTGGTGTCCACAATAAAAGTTTCATTGGAACGCACTTATGTTCATTTGTTGATATGTTGTCTACAGCTGCCTTCATGCTACAGCCAGAGTAGTTGTAATAGAGATCATATGGTATCCAGAACTTAAGTAAAACTTATTTACTCCCTTTTGAGAAAAAGTTTGCCAACCCCAGTACTAGACCATCTAAATTAGCTTAAGAAAAAAAAAAAAAAAAGGTGGGGTTGGGGGAGTAAATGGCTAACATCACTGAAAATTGCAGAGGTGGATGTTTTCAGGCCTGGCTAGGACTAGGGACCTCTTACGAGGTCCCCAAGATTTTTCTCTCTGTGTCATTCTTATTCTCAATCTTGCTCTTACACACTTTTCCTTTCCTGCCATCCCTCAGCTCTGCTTTTTTTCTAGGTTAGTTTCGTTGGCAGGAATGCTCTTCCCAAGTGGTAGCAAATATACCACTAGCAGCTCTAGACTTCTATTGTTCTTATGGTTAGTGAACCTGGACAGCATATGTTTCCCAAGAACTTTGGCAAAAGCCCAGAGGAAAATTCTGATGGCTCTGCCTTGGAACTATAGCTCATTGATGGGATGGGATCTCTGGGCCTGGAGAGGGAAGGGTTCTGATTAACCACCCGGGGGGATGTGCTCAACCTTGTTTCTGAGGTCCTGAGGCCAGAGTACAGATAACCCCACTAGTGGTTGGTGGAAAATTCCCAAAAGGGAAAGATGTCAGAAGACACAAAGCATCAGATGTTCGCTAAAAACCCACCCTTGATATTATTTAAACGATTATTTTTTTGCTTTGATAGATATTCATCAAATCGCTGATTTTATTTCACTAGGCTTGTTTTAAAAAGTATTTCAGTAACTGTGTATGGTAAAAAAAAAATGCATTGAGGGGTGCCTATTTCAATTTTGGAGAATTGTTTAGGATCCATTCTGTGATAAGAAGCTGGCATTGTAAAGTAGATTTTTTTCCCCCCAGAGCCGGTTCAAGGGAATCTACGCCTGCTTATCCAGTCGAAGCATGAAACAAAAGGGAATGTTTTCACGGCAAACAGCTTTTCAGAGAGAACAGTTGCTTGGGCAGTTTTTAGGAGCGATGGGATTTCAATGTGGTGGAAAATACATAAAGCCCAAATACCTGATGAAACTTGTCAACACTTTTAATTCTACATCTGTTGTTGATCACACTATGGGACTTGTTAATATGTTTATGGTCATGTTGCCACAATGGGAAACACCAAGTTCAATTGTCATGTCTAGTCAGGTAGGGCACCGGGTCCTTCATGTATATTTCATGACAAACTATTCCATTAAAACATGGCTGGGTTATTTCATTAATGTAACTCACAGAAAACCTTGTGTTGGGTTTTGTTATTCTTTGTGCCCCAGGCATAAGCAAGTAGAAGAATTCAAGACATTGAAGCCAAGAAAGTGGCATAGTAATTAGCTCCCCCATTAACAAAACATCAGTTTTGTGTGAAGTGCTAGTTAGGTTTTTAGAGTTGTCATCTTTCATCTGGTTAGCAAGTGAACAGAAAAGCCGGCTTTTTGATGTGGAATGTGCTAGAGTTCAGGTACTTGTTAAGCGCTTCTAGTTGTTAAAATTGAGAAAATACTAGGGGCTTGTACTATCATATTGCAATTAACATTTCCTATCAACACTAAAGTAAACCTTTTGAAACAATGAATTAAAATAGATTTCCCCCCCAATCTGTAATATGTCTGCTCTCCTCTTCTCCCCACAAGTTTGCCTTCGAATGAGGTATAAGTGAGAGGTATAGGTACCATCCAGTAAAGCCTCCTAGGCTTGAACACACCACACAGGAAATTACATGGGATCTCCTACTTAAAATGCTTCATGCTTAGGGGCACCTCAGTGGTTCAGTTGGTTTCAGTGTCTGACTCTTGATTTCAGCTCAGGTCATGATCTCACGATTCATGCGATTGAGCAGCTTGTTGGGCCCTGCACTGGTGGCATGGAGCCTGCTTGGGATTCTCTCTCTCCCCCTCCTAAGCCCTTCCCCTGCTTGTCACTCACTCTCTCTCTCTCTCTCTCTCAAAATAAATTTTAAAAAAATTAAAAAAATACTTGATGCTTAAACAAAATAACTGAATAAGATCCATTTAAAATAATTAAAGAAAAAAATTTAGAGTTGCATTGACAAATGCCATCTATAAGCTTTAGGTGACTCAACTCCCATGGACTTCAGCAATCCCAGACCTCTGACAGACCATGTCTGATCCACTTTTGTATGCCAAGTGCCTAGCAGAGTGCCTGGCACACAAGAAGCACCACATAAATGAATATATAAAACTCTTTCCTTCCATGCACACATCATTTTCCATCATGTTGTTATAGTTTTGTGTATGTCTTAACTTCCACACTAAAAGCCATGGTCCTTGAAAGCAGAATCTATTATGAAACACCACATATAGTCTTTAATGTCTAGTGTGCATGAAATATCTATTTTTAAGTGAAAATAAGATATTTATTACATCCAAAATATGTTGCTCATGGGAAGTAGAAAATGGTGTATATATCCTGATTTCCTCTTAATAATGGTTTATTTTCTCATGAGAACTAGTTTTTATTGTCTTCATTAATGATCTGGACAAGGTAGAGGGATTTAAGCAGATGGTACCCATAGCTGCTCCTTTATTCTCAAACATTTAAAATAAAATGAAGGGCGGGATAAAGTTGTAAAACAGGAAGGCACAGAATCCCAAGTTGAAATATTCCCTGGTGTTTTTCAGCTGCTTTATTTGGGAATGATCTTTACCCTAATGTCTACTGGTTGGAAGATCAAGTGAGGAATAACTCTCAGATGGATACCTAGGCAGAAAATGAATATCCTGATGAGACAAATACTAACAATATATTTACGAGATTTGACTATGGGTAGAAAATAAGAAATGAGAGGCAGTGGGGAAAATGAAAAGAATGGACATCTATAAAAACAATCCAGATGGTAGATATTATAGCTCAAAGAGGAAAAACCAAAACCAAAACAAAAGTTTCATGGAATTTTATAGCAAAATGTGACGCAGTAGACTCATGCCATTTTGTGTGTTTAGTTTCTTGAATATGAGCTCAATGAGATTGGGGCAGTGTTCATTTGTGCTCACCTACTACAATGCCTGGTGTATAGTTGGTGCTTCATAAATATTTGAGGAATGAATAAATGATTTCCAGAGTCAGGAGCCTAGTCTTAAACTCTGCATTGCCTTAACACCGAGTTATTAAAAGTATGAAGACACAGAACACCCAAAGTCATTGAGCATTGGGAGGAAACTTGATACTTTTTGTATCCTGTTCTTTCCAGTTTTTTCTCTCATTTGCAATCTTTACTGCTTCTCAAACTTCTTACTCCTTTTTTTTTTTCCACACAAAAAATATTTGCAAATGCTTGCAAAAGGATTGCTTAAGGAGAACAACTTTCCTTTCAAGATCCATATAGACTTCTGGTAGTATGAACACGCACTTTAAATGATTAATTTTTTTTTTAAGGATTTGTATAACACCTTTCCACTAGAGAATATTGTTTTGGTTTAAGAATTTCCACTTTTTTTTGTAAACAGAAAAAAAATTGTTCTCCTTTGTGGCAAGGATGTGAAAACAGAACTATTCCCAAATAGGTCTCATTAAGACAACAAAACCAGTCTACGTCCCAAGAGCTTCTCTCTCTGCACCGTCTTGCAGCAATCCCATCTGTTTCTGACTGTTGGCGTAACAGTTACAGTAATCTTTTAAGTTAATACACAGCAACAAGCTAATTTAGCAGACGTGATAAAACAATATGTTTTTGTCAAAGTTTGGTTGTCAAATTTGATGGAGTTTGACTAAGAAAAATGGTAAAGGAAGAGCTAGCCATTAAAACTAATGTTTACCTTTACAATTAATATCTGTAACAGTGAAGGAAAGAGCCATCATAAACAGATGATTTAAAATGGATAGCATGCTCCTCAACGCTCATTTCATGGGACATAGCCCAGCACTTAAATTTATCGTCAGTGAAATAATAAGGTAGGCTCACCGGTGCTCCTGGTACTATGCTAGACTCAAAGAATAATGTCTTGAACTTCCTCCTCTTTCTTTGACCTCTTCCCATAAAGCATAAGGGTTACTAAGCACCAAACAAATCTGCCACCATTTTTCAAGCTGACTGAGCATTTAATATAAACAAACCTTGCAATTCTTTGCCTGTCTATGGGTAAAACCTTGCCAGAGTATTTTATATTGGCCAGCGTTTAAAGATAATCATTATTTTTTGCCTTCAAAATTATCTTAGCAGCTGCTATAAATTTAAGATATGCAAATATGCAGTGAACAGGTACTATCTACAAAGCAAAGTGAAATGTGACAAGTAGAATAAGATTTATTATTTAAATCATTTCTAATTTTCACAGAGATTTAGGCTGAATGTTCATTTACCTCATTTGGAAATGAAAGAAATGATGCCCACATTGCCCATTTCCAAAAGATGTAAGGAGCAAATGACATAATTATGTGTTAAAATGTGTGTCAAATACTATATAATAGAGGGTATTGGTATAATATCTGTAATTAAATAATACTAAGTAAATAATGCTAAATGTTTTCAAAATTCTTTTTAACTGGATTATCTTGACTCCTCAATTTTATTTTATTTTATTGTCATTTTTTTTAATGTTTATTTATTTTTGAGAGAGAGACAGAGTGAGAGTGAGGGAGGTATAGAGAGAGAGGGAGACACAGAATCCAAAGCAGGCTCCAGGCTCTAAGCTATCAGCACAGAGCTGGATGTGGGGCTTGAACCCACGGACCGTGAGATTATGACCTGAGCTGCAGTCGGATGCTTAATCAATTGAGCCACCCAGGTGACCCATTAATTCCTCAATTTTAGAGACAAGGTTGAGGTGTATCCTGGAAATTTTGTAGTTTGGGGATATTAGCAGGGATTATATTCAGGTTGGATTATTTTAGTTCAAAGTATCAGAAAACCTCAACTCAATCTGACTTAAATAACAAGATACTTGTTATTTCACAAAACATACAGTCTGGAGTTTTGAAATGATCATTCAGAATCTTCTTGGCCATGCTTTTTCTTTGCCTACTCTCAGATCCTCAGACATGATTAGATGCAAAGGGAAAAAAAAAAGGACAGTCTCTCCCTGCTTCTTTATAGAGGATGAGGAAGTCCTTCCTAGAAACCCCCAACAAACTTTATGTCATGTCTCCTGACAAGAATGATGTCACAAACCCAATCAATGACAATGAGAACAGGACTCCCAGGGCTGGCTTAGACAAGCTAGGCTATAACCCTAGATCCAGGGTGGGGCCCATGAGCAAATTGGAGATTCCGTCAGAAGAAAAGAGTGGGAGATGAACACTGGATGAATAACCAACAGAATCCACTATACCTGGGTCTGGGTTCTTCGGCCCCTTCTCACTGAATTTTAATTTACTTATTTTGAATTTACTCACTGTTAATTTTCTCATTGTTTTAATTAACTCATGAGTTTATTATTTCTCTGGGAGTGACTCTTGAACTTCAGATTCATATTGCCAAGATTCTACTAGATATCACACATTTATATTAATAAATCTCATCATCTAAACTCTTAAGCTTATATATCTTTGACTTTGATAGCACCATTTTTCCAGTGTGGCCATTTTAAAATAGACACTCAAATTCTGTGATGCTCCTCCCATTGAGGGGTGGGTTTATGTGCCTACACTGTAAACGTGCATAGCCTTAATCTCCATTGACCAATAGAGTACAGTGAAAGTGACAGAATGTGACTTCCAAGGCTCATAGCAGGCCATGAACTTCTTCCTTATTATATTGAAACCCTTGCTCTTAGAGCCCTGAGGCGCAATGTAAGAAGTCTGACTTTCCTGAGACAACCATGGAGAGGCCACATGGATAGTCTCCAAGGAAAGCCAGAGACAGAGAGAGGCACCATAAGCTCAAGCCATTAGTCACACTAGACTAGGTGCCAGACCTGAGAGTAAAGAAACTTCCAGACAATTCTAGCTCCCAGGCTTCAAGCCAATCCCCATCATTTAATTCTTTTTGGCTGAAGCTCCAGACATTGTGGAGTAAGGATAGGTAATCCCTGCCATACCCTGTTTGAATTCTTGACCCACAGATCATGAGTGTGGCAGATTGTGTCTTCCAAACATGACTATAACAAAACTTCCCATTGTAGATGCTCTATTGCACTGGCATTCCCCCTATAGAGTGGTGGGATATAAGTCCTCTACCCTTGAATCTGCACAGGCTTTCAAGTGCTTTATCAACTGGGTACAGAAGAAATGCTGCTCTGTGACTTCTGAAACTAGGTTATAAAACACCATGTGGCTTCTGCCTTGGTCTTGTGCTCTCTGGATGCCCCCTTCAGGGATTCTTCCTCTCAATGTCCAGCCATCACGCTAGAGGAGCTCAGGCCACATGGAGAGGCTACATGTAGGTGCTGTGGACAACCATTCCAGCTAAGTCCAGCTTTGAGTCATCCTAGCCCAGGTGGCAGACATATAAATAAATAAGCCTCCAAATAGCTCTGGGTCTAAATGTCCAAGTCACCCCTAGACATTAGATACTTCCCATTACATTACAGACATTATAGAACAGAGACAAGCCATCCCCACTGTGCCCCGTCTAAAATCCTGCCATCTTGTTGTGGATGGATAGGTGGACAAATGGATGGATGATTGATGGATGGATAGCCATGGATGCCTAATGCCCTGCACACACAAACTGCTGAGTGGAAGCATTTCAGTGAGCATGACAGCCTATGGCAGGAATATATGTGTGTCTGTCTGTACAGACAAAACCTTTACACTCTAAGGCTTGGAAATTTTCAAGACAAAATGTCACGGAAACAGCAAAGCCAAGGACAGAGCCACGCCTGGATTCCCAATCTCAGGATGTGTGGAGGACTGTGCTTGAAGGCTCTAATGAGTTATCCGTTCAGGCCTTGGTTCAATACAGCCCTGAGCAAAAATGAAGAAAAGTTATCTAGTAGCACATAATCTAGAAGTACGCATAATCTATCAGTACAATATAATAGTTATTGTTTTGTGACATTGAATTTGGGGTGTCTAGTTATGTAGCAATGTCTTTCCAAAACAGCATAATTAGTTGGTTCTTGCCTTAAGCCATTGAGGTTTCGGATGGTTTGTTATGTAGTAACAGACAATAGAATACCAGCCGCTCAGGGTTGAAATTGTTTCACTCTCCCCTTTCTTCCCATCCATGTTCACTCAGAATTATTCCGAGAACTCTACTTCTCCTATGCTCCTTGAATTTATCTTCTCCTTTCTATTACCAGTGTCACTGTTTTGTTCAGGAATTTTGGCCCTTTTTCCAGAGAATCACAATAGTCTCTTAACTGATCTCCCTTCTTCTCAACTGTCCTACCTACTATTTCTCCATATCCTCTGCCCAGTCTGTCCCGTACACTGCCACCAGGATTGTCACTGTAAACAGAGGACTGAGTGGTCATACTGTGCTCCTGCTCAAAAACTTGCCATGATTCCCTACTGCACACAGAGGAAAGTCTGAATTCCTTGCATGATGTTCAGAGATCCCCACAATTTATGTTCTAGCCAGAGGAGTTGTATAGCTCTTCTCTTCAGGCTTCTTTCTTTCTTTCTTTCTGTCTTTCTGTCTTTCTGTCTTTCTTTCTTTCTTTCACTCAAGATATGTCTTTTGCCCTTGGGTCCTTCTTCAATGTGTATTCTTCAAAGTCCATTCCAAACCCTAGTATCTTCTAATATGGTCACTAAGTCTTCCTGGATCGCCAAAAGACAGAAACTGTTTCACATCCCTAGAAGACTTCATTTGTACTACTAATAAAGGATTTATCATATCTGCCTCATATTATAATTCTCTATGTAAATGTTGTCTTCTTTCACTATATTGAGATCTCTCAAAGGCAAGAATTTTTTATTCACCTTAAAACCTCTATCCTGGGGCATCACATAGTCATTTCTCAATAAACATTTGCTAAAACAAATGAATCATGTATTTATTCTATGTGTTGTCAGGAGATTCCTTTATCATACACTGGCGCTTCAGTTAACTCGTTGTATTAGTTCCCAGAGCTGCCATGATATGTTACCACAAACTTGGTAGCTTGAAACAACAAACATTCATTCTCGCCCAGTTCTGGAGGCCAAAAGTCTGTGACTGAGGTATTGGCAGGGCTGCGCTCTCTTGCAGGTTCTAGAAGGAGTCTATCCCTTGCCTCTTGTAGCTTCTAGTGGCTGCCCAACACTCCTCGTGCTCCTTGACTTGTGGCCACATCACTCCAATCTCTGCCTCTGTCTTCACATCACTTCTCCTCTGTGGGTCTGTGTCCAATCTCCTGCCTCTATTTTATAAGGACATTCCTCATGATCCTTAACCTACTAGCATTTATAATAGAAGGTAATTTTCATAGGTTCAGGGATTTAATATGAATATCTTTGGGGAGTGGCGGTGGTATTTTTTGGCCTACCATACTTCTCAAAGCTACTGAGATTTGCTCTCTTTCTATCTCTTTTCCTGCTTTTGTTGATTTCCCTCCTCTTTACTTAGAATTCTTATTGTAAATATTTGCGGGTCCTTTTTCAAATTTGTTTTGTTTTCTTAAATCTCTTACCAACTCTTTCTACTTCTAAGTATTAAGAATATTTATCCATCATATGGGATATTTTAGTGGCAGTGAAATAGAAATTTTATCTCGTTGGTCTTTTTCTGGCTTTTACTAACAAATGTTGGAACAAATGAAATTCATTTGCAGCACATGCCTGCTGAATCAGCTTTTGGATTTCCAAACAAAGCATAAACCTCACAGAGCATGGCAAGCAGGTCCTTTATCTCTTTTACAGGCGAAAAGAACGAGACGAGAATAATAGTTAGAAATCCCTCATCTGCAAGTACCAGAAAACCAACTTATGATGACCTAAATAAATGAGAATCTGTTGTTCTTACAATGTTGCTGTTGGCTTATTGGCTGAGGGGTCAGTTGATGATCTCTTAGATTCTCACGGATTTTCCTCCATGTCGAGAGATGGCTTCCTCAGCAGCTTCTGACATGATGTCTATGTTCAAGGGAGGAAAAGAGAGCAGCCATTGTTATATTTGCTTCTGTTAATAAGAATAAAAAAAGCAAATGACTTTCTAAAGTCTCCAGCAGACTTACAGTTTTATCTTATTGGCCAGAACTTCTCCTGGTTTTGAGAAAAGCAAGGAAATTAGTATTCATCCTCCATTGAGAAGGTGGCAAAGTAGAAGCGTTTGCAATATCTTGCTACAACAGCCAGAAACCAGATTCTGCCTTAGAATGAAAACTGACCTTCTTGTTACAGACTTGGCATCCTGAGGCTTATTTATCAAAGATAGAATTGGTCTTGAATTTTAAGTCTCATGTAGGTATTAAACACAGAAAGCCCTTGCTAAATATCAGAATTTAGTCTTCACTTGAGCGACCTACCAAAACACCTCCTTTCTTTCTTGCAAATGACAATCACATCAAAGGGCTTCTTTTGCTCATGAGAGTTAAAGGACTACTTTACGTTAAGAATTGGGAAGTCCCCAAGATTTTATCCTACTTGCATGGTAATAAGTTAGCCTGCCACTTACATGGATGCTGGTAGAAAACACGAGACTTGTAGGTCAGAGACAAAGGACTTTATTCCTCATAGCATTAGAAGTAGCCAGAGTATCAGCGTTTTCTGGCTCCACCTTCCCTGAACCTCCTGAACACTCATTCCCACAGGGAGATGTGAAAAGGGTCAGATGACACCTGCACATTCATTGGGTTGGAGTAGGAGCCCTAAGCTTATGGAACCTATATCTTTTATACCGAGGAGTAAATATGTCTTCCCTTGCTCTGGAGGGAAGCATTATCTCTACCTTCTAAAGAACTTCCAAAGATGTTTGCTATGAAACATCCTTGAAATGGTAGTCTCAAACAAGAGCAGTTGGTTCCTGTGCTTGCAAGACATGCAGAAATGTAAGAAACCCAGGGGAAACGGTCACCAGCACTCTAGTCCATCATACATACTCTCACCTGCTCATCCTACTCTAATAGGACAGTATCACCACGATTTCAAGAATCAACAGAATTGGCTTGCATAAGACAGAATCAGTTTTGGAAGCTTGCTAATTCTTGTTTTAATGTATCCCATGATGGTCATGTACTTCAATGCCCAAACCCCTTCTCACCTTGCAGTCCTTCCAAGGACCCTGTTCCATGGCTTCCAACATATCCACAGGCACTTTCACTAGCATTGAGAAAAGGATACTTCCAAATTTGTGTACTGAATAAGTTATTTCACTGAAAGACAAAGGTTGTGACCCGAGCAAAGGGTATATAAATTATACCATCAATAATGAGCACGGTACTAATTAAATCTTCGGACAACTGGGAGGTAAGAATTTATCATCTCTGTAAAAAGAATGATGAGTGATTTGGGACCATGCTACATTGGCTTGAATTAAATGGGTTCTGCAGAAGGTCATCGTTAGCTGAGCAATATAGCTACCCGTTGACTAATAATAATATTGGATTTCCATAGAAAGAATAGGACATAACGTGGCTCAGTTGGTTTAAGCGTCTGATTCTTGATTTCAGCTCAGATCTTGATCGCACCATTTATAAGTTCAAGCCCCACATTGGGCTCTGTGCTGACAGGGTCCCTGCCCTTCCCCCTCCTTGTGCTCTCTTTCTCACTCTCTCAAAATAAATAAATAAACTTAAAAAAAATAGTATGTTAGTAGTTGGATGTAACTTTTTTATTTTTTATAAAGCCTGGAAATAGGTTTTAAAAAGTTAAGTTTACCCTATTTTACCACGGATGCATCAACTTCTTTGTTGGTGATAACATCTCTGAGAAAAGATACAAAGGGAATCATATGGATTTTACGGTAGAGAGACCTTTCAACATTTCATTAAGCATAGATGAAAAAACTGACTAACAAGTTTCTACTAGACATTTCAATAGTACCGGAAATTGACAGTACTAGAAAGGCATTCGTTTTTTAGATCAGGACACACTCTGTAACACTGTTAAGGAATAAGCATTCAGTGAGTGGTCATCAACCAGTAAATCATGATTCATGGTCAACTGAAAGGCCCTTAAAACAATTGGATCCACATTCCCCAGGCTCCGGTCCTTTGATTTATGAGGAATCATGCCTCAGAAAAGAATGTATCTGGAATGGTAGCCTCTTCCACCACACTCTTCCAGCATCTTTTTGATGGATTCCTACAGTGATCTCAGATGCCGAAGGATTTGACAAATAGCTTTTCCACGTAAGAGGTCAAGGTACAGCTTGTTCCGAGCAGCTATCTAGATGGACGCTTCCATAAGTGTGCTGATGTATCTGACCTCATACATCGCTATTCTACAGCCAAGTTCACTTCCTTACATCCATTCTCTACACCACATACCTCCCTTTCCACCCCATGGCTTTGCTTATGCTGGTTTCCCCTGTTCAGACGGCCTTGCCATCTTTCCACCTGCAGAAGCCTGCTATATTCATCAATCCAAGGCTCACCTTACTGCCTCCAAGATTTTTCTTACTTTGCCTTCCTCAGCATCAGAGTGACAATTTGCTACATTATCGGTTCACATTTGGTTGTTGTTGTGTCACTTCTATCTATTTTCTACTCCCGGATAAGAAAGTCTTTTAAGTGCGCCAAGAGCCAGGAGGTAAAAACAAAAGCAAGAAAAATCAGTCTTAGCACTCTGAGATCAACAGAGCAGCTGAAGAGATTTTCACCTTTGTGTGAGTCATGCTCACTGCAATCTGCCAAATGCAGGGAAGCTTGATGCCCATGGGAAAACAGAAGAAGGATTAAAAGCAGTTTCTTTTCCATATTCTTACAGAACATGGATTCATTTTTTTCTCACTGAGATACTGGAACCGGGTCAATGTCACCTATTCCAGGGTGGTGCTTATACCAGGATGATGGGTGGCCATACTTTTCTCTGGAGCAATGTTCATGTCTGCTCAAAAACAGGAGTGCCCCCACCTGCACTGCCTGTTTGGGAGGCAGGGAGATATACTTACACAAGCCAATGTGAGCAGAATGGGGAGAGGATGCAAGAAAAGAGGGGCGATCCAAATACACGAGTTTATGAAGAGATCAAAGGAGAAAGTGCAGTATAAAACTGTAGATTCCTGAGCCTCAAGACAGGCAGACTAAGAATTTAGGGTGTAGGGGCGAGGGAGGGGAGAGCAGGAATCTGCATTTTAAATATTTAAGGCGAATCAGGAGGTTTTTATCCAGAAGGTTTAAAGACGACATTTAAAAAAATAGCATGACTTCGGAAGACCGATAAACCCGCTTCAGTCATGTTTCAGCAGTATGGACCTAAGTCTTGGTTTTCTATCCCGGGAAAGGAATACCGACTCATCTCCTGGGGGCTTTTAGGAAGTTTGAAGCGGCAAAAACTGCATGGTGTCTGGAACAGGGTATCTCTGGAGATACTTACAGTTCTGCCATTTTAGAAAAGGTAATAAAGGTATGTATCTAAAATAATCCTCCATTTGAAGTGATGTGAATTGGCCGAATCTCTTTCACGTGGACTGGCACGGTAAGGGGTCGAGCACCTGTTCCTTCATTTCCATATTTGTGGTGATGCGAAAACATCCTACGTTACAAAATTAACTGAGGAGAAGATAATCTGCTTATTGTAAGCATCTCCATTGGCTGTTTTTTTTTTTCTTCTTCTTCTTCCTTTTCATGGAAATAATAGAGCTGAGAATTAAACTAGACGGTAAGAATTGTAAATGCCATCCTGGTGCAGGACAGTGGTTTCTTTTATAATGTAGAACTCAGGGGATATTCTGGGAGAGCACAAAAGTCTCTTAAGAAAGCTAAATTCAAAAGTTAAAAAAATTATCCGTAACTATTCTTTATAACCTATTAAGAACCAATCGTGACATGAAATCTAAATCTATAATAATGCCTCACTGTGAGACACTAATATACAAAACCTTAACAGTTGAAAAATTAGAAATTTTGAAAAAGAGTGAGTCTTTGGAAAAGTAAGGCAAATTTAACTTTAAATAGTGAGCTCCCTGTACTACTTTTAACATGATGCCATTTACCAAAATTTAATTTATAATATTTTTTTCATGTACATTGCTTTTATAAACATGGCATAACTATATTTAAATTTTCAACTTATACAGTCTGTTGAATAACAAACTGCATTTTTATTCTGTCAGATGAATAGAATTTTCTCTTATTTTACGTCTCTTGGTATATTGTTCAAATTTCAAATATTTGTTATTTTTCTTTATTCAGTCTTGAGCTTCAGCGTTAATTATCTCAGCATGAGGGACCACAGCCTTTTTAACCAATCTTCACAGGAAGCCACTGACTGACTCCATTGGGTCATTCTAGTTACTTTCCTGGACTATTGCCATAATGATTTTTTTTAAGTTTATTTATTTTTTTTTAGTACTGTCTACATCCAACATGGGGCTCAAACTTATGGCCCGAGATTGAGTCACATGCTCCTCTGACTGAGCCAGCAGGGCGCCCCTCACAATGCTTTTTTTTTTTTTTTAAATGAAGTTATAGAATGTGATATCTTCATTTTGGCTTTTCAGTATAAAGGAGAACAGAATTTATGCCCCCAAATGTGCCTCTGGCAAAAGGATTCTTTTAGGCTAATTATTTTTAAGAAGCAACAGACGCAGGTGAAATTCTGAGCACTGAGCAGAAGTTAGTCTTTTGTTAAGAGACACTTGCATTTATAAGGGAAATCTGCATTTGTAAGGGTGTCTCCCTCTGTGTACCAGGAAGAGGGGAATGACCAAATCTCTAGAAATTTGCCAATGGAGAAGGCATTGACATATCTGTACACCCTTGTTCACCATTCTTTCCTGGTGACCTCCCATAAGTGGTCTCCCTAACACTTTTATTTTGTCTTTAGCTGAGGGTGGTATTTAAGGTAATGGTCTTGGCTGTTTCAGAGCATTAATTAATTTTTCCTGGGTCTGTACCGGAGGTATACCTGTTTTAAACTTGTTTGTTTGTTTGTTTTCCTGTGAATCTGCTTTTTTATTACAAGGGTGTCTCAGCCAGGAACCTAGACGAGTAGAGGGACACCTGGATGGCTCAGTTGGTTAGGCATCCAACTCTGGATTTTGGCTCAGGTCATGATCTCACGGTTCATGGGATTGAGCCCCATGTTGCGCTCTGGCTGACAGCGCTGAGCTAGCTTGGGATTCTCTTTCTCCCTCTCTCTGTCCCTTCTCCACTCGCACTCTCATGTTCTCTCTCTCTCTCTCTCTCTCTCTCTCTCTCTCAAAATAAATAAATAAACTTTTAAAAAATGTAGGGCGCCTGGGTGGCTCAGTCGGTTGAGCATCTGACTTCAGCTCAGGTCATGATCTCACGGTTTGTGGGTTCGAGTCCCGCATCAGGCTCTGTGCTGACAGCTCGGAGCCTGGAGCCTGCTTCCGATTCTGTGTCTCCCTCTCTCTCTGCACCTAACCTACTTGCATTCTCTTTCTCAAAAATAAATAAACATTAAAAAAAAATGTAGAAAAGTAGAGAGAAAATTATTTTGCCCCCAAAATGCATCTTAACAAATCTTTATTTGACAGATGATTTCTTACGTACTAAAAACATTAATTGTATTTATTGTACAAGTTGAAGTATAAACAGCAAAAATGAATTAATGGCATTCAATTGCATATTTTCAGAACTTGCTTCCTTATTAGGCTATTCAGCCTACAAAATAAACTGAATTTGAATCTAAAATCGTGTACAGTTGACCCTTAGACTATGTGCAGGCTTAGAAAAACCAACCCTCCCCACCAATATAACTGCATATAACTTTTGATTCCCCCAAAATGTAACTACTAATAGACTGCTGATAACCCGAGGCCTTCTGATAACAGAAATAGTTGATGAATATATTTGGTTTGTTATATGTATTATCCATTGTGTTCTTAAAATAAAGTAGAAAATAGAAAAGAATATGTTATTAAGAAAATCATGGGGAAGAGAAAATACATTTACAGTATTATACTGTATCTATTGGAAAAAATCCACTTATAAGTGGACCCGTGCAGTTCAAACCTACATTGTTCAAGGGTCACATAAACTGAGAATACTGAAGTTGAAAAAGACCTTAAAGGTCATCTGGGCCCTATTTTTACAGGAAGAATAATTTTAAAATTCTAGCACACCTTTTTTTTTTTTTTTTGCCATTTATTATTTTAAGCCTCACTGTTTACAGATATCTTTGTCAGCCTAGCTATTAATAGTAAATCCCCATCAAGAGAGCTAGGACAAGGGTGCCTGGGTGGCTCAGTCAGCTAAGCCTCTCACTCTTAATTTGGGCTTAGATCATGATCTCACGGTAGTGAGATGGTAATGAGTTGGAGCCCCAGGTCAGGCTCAGTATGGAGCATGGAGCCTACTTGGGATTCTCTCTCCCCTTTCTCTCTCTGTCTCTCCCCTGCTCTCTCTCTCTCTCTCTCTCTCTCTCTCTCTCTCTAAATAAACTTAAAAAAACAAGAGAGAGCTATGACAAAAATGTCACTTCCTTTGCATTGTTTCATATTATTAATCTTTATTTTCTTTGTTTAGTAACTGTATCTGATATTTAGATATTCTGACAGCAAATGTATTCACCTTCACCAGTTTACATAGTATTTCAATAAGTAAAATATAATTTAGGTAACAAATATCAAGAGAGCTTAGTAAGATGAAAAATGAAACATAATTTTAAAATATTTCAAAAATAACCATTTTCTCATTACAAAAATAATATTTGTCTATTTTGGAAAGTTAGTGTAATGTACAAAAGCAGAGAGAAGAAAATAAATTAAAAAAATTTTTTTAACCTTTATTTATTTTTGAGACAGAGAGAGACAGAGCATGAATGGGGGAGGGTCAGAGAGAAAGGGAGACACAGAATCTGAAGCAGGCTCCAGGCTGCGAGCTGTCAGCACAGAGCCTGACACGGCCGAACTCACGAGCCGTGAGATCATGACCTGAGCTGAAGTCGGACGCTTAACCGACTGAGCCACCCAGGCACCCTGAAAATAAATTTCTAAGAATTCCACCATTGTAAAGGAACAAAACCTACAATAGTTTGATGTATATATAGATGGAATGATAGAAATATACTTGTACAATATTTTTTGTGTACTTATGTATATATTTAAAATATTTTCAACTTTAAAAGTTGATACATTTGCATCTTGAATTATTATTATTATTCTTGGTTTTTGTTGTGGTTGTTTAATACTCTCTATACCTGACGTGGGGCTCGAACTCACAACCCCAAGATCAAGAGTTGTACACTCTTCTGACTCAGCCAGGCAGGCACCCCTTTATTTGGAATTATTGATAGACACTTTTTTTGAGTTACAATGGACCATGGTTTTAGATACTAGCATCTAAATCTAAATAATGGAGGTCAGACCTGAATTTTTTGTGTTATTATAGGGAATTAAATTTTTAACCAAAGTCCAGATGTCCATTTTGTGACATAAATAATTACAAACATAATATTTACTGAGCACTTGAAGTTTTTTAGTGCAGGCAAAATGAAGATGAACGTTTGCATTAAGAACATAAGATTCAAGAAAGATTCAAGAAGATTCAAGAAAGATTCAAAATTTAGATTTTAGAAAGATTTAACGGGCATTAGAGACTTAGGGTCATTTGTTGTTTTTAATAAAAATCCTCATATAAGTTGATTTTACTTACACATTTTTCTCACTGCAGTTTTTTTTTTTTTTATTAAAGTCTCCTGAAATATCGGAGATGGGCTTTTCCCCCCCACGTTGCTTGTACAGTCACATCCATTTTTGTGCCAGGATGTTAAAAAGGCTTTGGAAGTGAGAACGGCCTGTAATTTTCTTGTTCCTCTACTTGATTCTTCACCTTCTTTAAATTTTTTTTATTATCTGTAAGGAAGGATTTCATTGCTTTTATCATAACCCCATACCTCAATAGTTGAACACCTCAAGCGGTTTACCTTTTACTTCTTCTCAGCGTGGGGAAATCGCTGTCCTTTCTGATGATTTCTTGATCAGCCTCCAGCTTGCTTTTTCATTCTCTCTCCCCCTGCTGGCTTCCCCAATGCTCTTGTACTTTGCTGAAAAATAACTTAGGAATAGGAGGATTTTGGAGGTCCCTGGAGAGGCTTCTAGAATTCCACGGCAAGGTTAAGACTGCTGCCAAACCCTCACCTGCCCACCTCTGCAACCCAGGCTGGTCATTACAAACCTCAGCGGGTTGACTCAGGGCTGGCGATCGGTGAATAATCACATGCGGTTGCAGAAGGTACTTAGATGGTGAGAGATGACCAAACCATATATGCCCTTTCTTTCTCCTCCAAAGTTTCTTTCACTGAGAGGAAAAGCAGTATCCTCTTGGGAAAGAAGTTGCAAACTAGTTCTGAAAACAAAGTACATATAAGACAAAATTTCCAGCATAAAATGGAACAGTGATGGTGACTCAGAGTGTGCCATTCAGAACAGAGTTCCAGTACAAACATGGAAATGATGTTATAAATAACTTTAGGAAGTTAGGAATCTTAAGAGGATATCGGAGAAGCGTTTAACATTTGGATAAAAAGAATTTTGGGTCACATGTCTATAAACAGAATACTATCACAGTAATTAAATAGTCAGTTATAATCTTAGATTGAGAGGATAACTGAAACCCATTGATTGAGGAGACCCAGGCCTGTGAGAAGTGAAACAATTTCCCTGATTCACATGCGTTGAAGCTTTGTCCGATAGTGTTGGGGTTAGAACCTGTAAGCATGTTGCTTTCTTCAGTGTTATTTTTCATACATAGAAGAAGAAATGGGCCATTTATGACTTCATTCCCTGTGTTTCCTTATTACATATCTTCAAATTCCCAAAGGGTTAACCCAGCACTGATCCAGCGTAGGGCAAATTGATCTCTTCTAGTGACTATGTAATATAAATAGCTAAAAATAATGACTTTAAAATAAGACATACTTGAGTTTTTAAAAAAATTTTTTTAATGTTTATTTATTTTTGAGACAGAGAGAGACAGAGCATGAATGGGGGAGGGGCAGAGAGAAAGGGAGACACAGAATCGGAAGCAGGCTCCAGGCTCTGAGCCATCAGCCCAGAGCCCGACGCGGGGTTCGAACTCGCGGACCGCAAAATCGTGACCTGAGCTGAAGTCAGACGCTTAACCGACTGAGCCACCCAGGCACCCCAACATACTTGAGTTTTAATTGTGTCTGTGCCACTCCAGAGTTATGTGCCCTGAGCTAATTTGGCTCTCTATACCTCACTTTCCATGTCAGGAAGATACAGATGGTAAGAGCTACCTTATCTCTAGGACTGCCTCATAGTTGCACGAACAGCATGTTGTAATACATATAAAATGCTCACTTCATTGTCTGGCCCTTCCAATGTGATTCAATATTATTGTTTCAGCAGCTATGTTTCTGCCACATCACAATATGAATTATTTCCTATGTAGGAATTAAAATCAATAATAATAATAGAAATACTAATAATAGAAAGCTTTGATCAAGATTTAAAATCTGCTTTGAAACCCCAAGTTGCCAACAGAAATCTGTCCCGATTCATTTGAATATAAGGGGAGCTACTGCTGAAGAAGCAATATGTATAAAAAATCTCACAGAGAGCCCCTCAGTTCATGATATCCAAAGAGGTAAGCAAGAGGGGCCTCCTGTAGGTGTCCCAGAGAACCAGAGTCAAAGAACAAATCCCCATATAACTGCAAAGGTTTATGCAAAGGGGCATTCTATGCACAGGGTAGAGAATATGATGGAAAGAGCCATCAAACGTTATGAGATCCCTCCCCTGAAGCACATAAACAAAGTGAGGTGGAAAACAAAACAGAAAGTCTGCATGATAATCCTCAGCAATACACTGCTTCATGAAAGGGCATTTTAGTTCAAATGTGGGAAGCTGTGCCAAAAAGACTGAAGGCAAGCAGGCTGAGCCAAATTAGAACAGAGCATAAGATTTGTCATACCTTTGTAATTCACACAGCAGCAAATTCAGCTCGACCACAAGCTGTCCAGATGTTGGCCATCTGACTCTTTATAGCCGTGGTCTGTTTTTTCTTTAAAGCCCCCTTTCCTCTCTGTGTTCCCAGACACTTGGCATTTCTCTTGAAGTGGACCCAAACTGAGTAAAGAAGAATTACTCATCTTCTCAATTTTCAGGATAATATCTCTTTAAGAGAAATATTTTGAAACCTACAAGTCTTTGATTAAATTTACATCACAGCCAAGAAATTTAGCCAAGTGATTGATAGCCTTGCAGCCAAACAGGTCTGAAGCAGAGCCTTGGATCAGTCACTTATGGGTTGTATGAGCTCAGGCAAGCGATTTAATCTGGCACAGGAAAATGGAGACACCGACAATAATGAAATAGCACCTACCTCCTAGGATTCAATGAGATAATGTATTTAAAGCATTAACTATTGTGCTTAGTACATAGTAAGCTCTCAATAAACGCCTGTTGTTTTTGTTATTTCTATATTGTATTTTAAAATCGATTTTGTCCCTGAGACCATTATTTCCTAGGAGCTTCACTGATAAAAAGGTTTCAAAAGGAAGGAGATGAAGGTAAAATCACTGTGTGTCAATTTGTTGGTGATTCTGCCTTTAATAAATGCTGAATTCTAAAGAGAATGCAGCTCTACTTTTGAGATCTAAAGAACATGTGTGTGCATATGTCTGTATCTCGGCCCTGGGATCGGATGCCTGACTGTTCATCATGGTCACATGGCAAGGTGAACACACCTTCCCGAGTCTAAAGCCAGTTTTCTTCATTCCACCCAGGGTTGGTTTCATCCATTCTCTACTTGGAAACCGTAAGAAAGACCCAGAGCTAAACTCTCCCCATTGATTAGAAGGGTGAGGTTAAAGCAAAAGAGTTGTGCCGGCAATTAGTTTACACAGCCTAGCTCATTTTGGAATTTTGAGTTTATTTTCCTCTTCTAAAAATGTTGAAAACACATCACAAAACTCAACCGCTATTTAGAGCAAACTACCCTCACCAAAGAAAATAGAGCTTGCCCTAAATATAATACACCCATGTGTCATGTTTTCTATGCAGTAAGATACAACCTTCTCCTTTGGTGATGTCAAATGTCAACACATTTCGACAGATAGCATAAGGTCTGACAGCACAAAAAGTGATCTTATTCAGCGACATGTATGGCAAAACAACAGCTGTGATTGTGTTAGGTAATGGAAAAAGAATTAATGTATCATAAACAATGATGAAAATATTTTCATTTGATTGTAAAAATATAATAACATGTTTCCCCAAGTTTTAAAATATATGGGCAAAGAAAAAAAAACAGTAGTAGTTCCCAAATTCAGCTAGTCATCAGCATTTCTTAGAACTCTTCTATAAAAATTCTGACTCTCTGGCACTGCCCCTGAAGGTTGTGATCGAGCAAGTGTAAAGAGAAGCCCGGGATTCTAGTGTGGGAACCACTCTCTGGACTGTACCATGTTTACTAGGTCTTATATTTTTAACTGAACTTCTTTATGGTATTTTAAACCAAGATATTTGTGACTTAAGATTTGCATGTGTTGTCAGAATGATGACAATTGAGGTTTCAAATTAAGAACATGATGATAACCACCGTGAAACACTTGTTCTTCTCCTCAGTTGTGAAATAATTGAAATTCATCAAGTTCGTTCAATGAATATTTGCTGAGCACTTACTCTATATCAGGCACTCTTCTATGTGCTGGTTACCCAGAGTGAATACGATAGAAAAATATCCCTGTTCTCAGAGGCCTGACATCTGAGATAGACAGAAGAAAATAAATACATAGAGTGAATGGAAATAATGATATGATTTAGTTAAGAGAAAATGGTGAGCGCCCGAATGTGTGTAAGTATGTGATACGGGTTTTAAATAAAGATAGGAAATGACTCCCTGAGATTATATTTGAGCAAAGATTTGAAGGAGGTGGTGGGGGGAGGGCTAGAAATACTGATATTTGATGGAAGGGAATTTTAGGCGGAGGGAACAACAAGCACAAAGGTCTGGAGATGAGTGTATTTTTTTTTTTAACGTTTATTTATTTTTACGACAGAGAGAGACAGAGCATGAATGGGGGAGGGCCAGAGAGAGAGGGAGACACAGAATCTGAAACAGGCTCCAGGCTCTGAGTTGTCAGCACAGAGCCGACGCGGGGCTCGAACTCACGGACCGCGAGATCATGACCTGAGCCAAAGTCGGACACTCAACCGACTGAGCCACCCAGGCGCCCCGAGTGTATTTTTAAAAAAGAGAGTGGTATACAGACAGACAAGTGAACAGAAGCTTTCAAGAAAGAAGTAATGACTGTGCCAAATGTTTCTTGAAGGTGAAGTAAGATGGGAACCCGAAGAGAGTGATTGTAAAAGAGAATGGCAGGGCAGAATTGGAGACGTGGAAAGACCAGATAAAACTTGTGAGAATTTGCTATAAAGAGAAGAGGAGACTGTGAGGTCTTTGGAGAGGGAAGTAGGATTCTTTGATGTTTTTAATTTTTTTCCCTAAAGATCTTTATTGACGGTAGGAGTGACCTAGTATAGGAGGGAAAAATGGATGATGGCGGAAAGGAAAAAGTGGGAATGGAATCTAATATAGATGGGTTGGCTTCCCCAGGCAGGTGGGAGTATGTATCTTTCGTAGATCATCTCTACATCTCCAGTAGTACAAGGAAACAGAGATGCTGATCGGTGGCAGATGAAGTATGAAAAGTCCAGAGACACTCACTGTGTCACATTTCCAGCCGACAGTGAGAGTAGAAGAAGGTAGTGTTGGAGGTTGGAGGAGAGAGGAGGTATGAAACGATTCCCTGGGAGA
Source organism: Lynx rufus (assembly GCF_022079265.1). Lineage (NCBI taxonomy): Eukaryota > Metazoa > Chordata > Mammalia > Carnivora > Felidae > Lynx > Lynx rufus. The sequence goes on along the minus strand of NW_025814829.1, from coordinate 26,689,195 downwards.
TGCACAGTGAAAGCACCGGGGAAGTGGCAGCAGTATTACAGACCTTCATGAAGTTCATGGTCTTGAATTTAAAGTCAGACAAGTCAGCGTTGTGCATTTATTCTGCAGCCAGCTGGGGCAAGAGGAACGCGGGACTGAAGCTGATGGAAAGGTGCTCTAACAAGAGCTGTGATTTCACCCAGCCTGTATCTCACTTCAGAGAATGCCATGGAGTTGAAGTGAATACAAGGAAATGATGACAATGATCAGCGATTGAATTTAAACCAGATAGGAGGGAAGTGAGGACACAAGTGGATGAGGTGACACCAGAAGGGTGATTTTGATGGATTGTAGGTAGTTCTGTGGAAAGATGTAAAGTCAGAGTTGTGGGGGGATGTGATAGACTAATTGCAGAAAATGGCCCTGATATGCAATCCCCTATGCATCCAGGCCTCTCGTCTCGAATGTAGGCTGGCTTTGTGACTTTCCTTCACTTAATAGGATGTGGTTCAAGCAACCCAATGTCATCTTAGGTTGTAAGGCCTTAAGCATATCTGCTCATTTTCTTAGATCTCTGCCTCTGTCATGAGAATCAGCCTGGGACATGGGAGATCACGTGAAGCAGAGTTGAGTCACCCCAAATGAAGCGAATCTAGCTGGCACACAGCCTACTGGCCAGCTGACCACAAACGAGCAAGACTCCCTGAGATCAGCCCAGCCCAGGCCAGCAGAACCATCCAATCAACACATAGACTCATAATAATAAAAGCCTGTTATCTCAGAGCGCCGACTGAGCGGCTCAGTCGGGTAAGCATCTGACTCTTGATTTTAGCTCAGGTCATGATCTCACAGTTCATGAGTGTGAGCCCCACCTCAGGCTCTGTGCTGACAGCATGGAGCCTGCTTGGAATTCTCTCTTTCTCCACTCTCTCTGCCCCTCTCCCACCCCCCCTCCCGCCCCCGCTATCTCTCTCTCAAAATAAATCAATAAACTTGAAAAAAAGCTGTTATCTCAAGCCACCAAATTCTGAGGTTGCATTGTTTGTTATAAAACAGTAGCTAACTGATTAAAAGGAAGGGCTAGGAAGATATATGGTAGGCATTAGGAAGTATATCCTTGGAAATCGAGCTGATGGAGGGGTTGCAGTCATTGGTAGTTACTAGGCCTAAGGTATGACCGTGGGCTTTAGTGACTAGGGTAGAGTGGAATGCAAGAGCATGGGAAGAGAAGAATTCAAGAAGCTGATCTCTTATATGGGCATCCCTTTTGTTTTGTTTTGTTTTTCCTCACTCTGGGGGCCAAAGCATTCAGTCTTTCACCATTAAATATGATATTAGTTGTAGGTGTTTTGTAGAGGCCTAGTATCAGATTTAGGAAATTCTTTCCTAATCCTAGATTGGTAAGAGTTTTTATAAAGAATGGATGTGGGTTTTTTTTCAAGTGTTTTTGTTATGTCTACCAAGATAGTCACATTCCATTTTTTAAGAGTTTGTTATTATACTGAATTACATTGGCTGATATTTAATATTAAACCAACCTTGCATCCCTGGGATAAATCACACTTGGTCATGATGTATTGTTCATGTTATAAATTGTTGAACTATACTTGTAAGATTCTTTTTAAACATTTTACGTCTATGTTCATGAGGGATATTGGTCTGTAGTAATTTTCTCTTGTGATGTCTTTGTTAAGTTTTGGTATCATAATAATGATGGCCTCATAGAATGAGTTGGAAAGTATTGCATCCTTCATTTTCTGGAAGATATAAATTATTTTTCAATTCTGAAAAGCAATATAATGTTACAAAGTATGGGAAAGTAGATTTTAAGTAAGTAAAACACAACAATATAAATACAATCCTAATGTTGTTTGTTTCAGATGGTATTTTTAAGATTTTAAAAAAACAGAAGTACTTATGTGTAACATATAACATATTTTTATTTTATTTTTTTTTATTTTTTTTTTTGGTTTTCCCCCACATTTTAATTATTCAAATTTCCAATCATATAGAAATACTGAAAGAACAGTACAGTGAACACACATAACATAACATATTTTTAAATATACAATGTCACAATCCGAATTTACATTTCCTTATAATTTTTTTAAAAAGTTTATTCATTTTGAAAGAGAGAGAGAGATTGAGAATCCCAGAAAGACAGAGAGAAAGAGAGAGAGATTGTGACAGCACAGAGCCCAAGGCAGGGCTTGATCTCAAGAGCTGTGATATCATGACCTGAGCCAAAATCAAGAGTCAGACACTTAACAGACTGACCCAGCCAGGTACCCCCACATTTCTTTATCATTTTTAAACAAAATTTTAAATGTTTGCCTCTTATTCTATTGAGTAGATATAATTGTACATTTCCCCTAATATTGTAATTTCCCTTAATATATCAATATTTTACACGTTCTGTGAAGAACATCTGAGAGCTCATTATTTTTTAACATTTCGGATTATTTCCTTAGGATTGCACACCTAGAAGTAGGACTAAAATTTGTGAGTAGCACAAAATTTGTGAATGTTTGTATGTTTTACGTGTTTTCATAAAATATTTTAAAACAAAAATAGCACACGAGAGTCCTTTGATGACATTTGAATTGTTAAATCTGGGGCAAATGCATTAAAATATGCAAGAATTAAAGTGCTATTAAATATTTTACAACAGCAAATTGAGAAAAAATGTTAACAGACTCCTAAAATACCCTGTGTATGTGTACTGAATAACTTTGGCTCCCTACTTTGTTTTGTTTTGGCTGGTCAGAACACAGGCAGGTGTTTTCACATTTTATTAGCTACAGTAGAGACCCCAGAGCTGCCCCATTTCCTCCCCTGCCCTTCCCCCCACTAGGAGCCAGACCTTCCCAGAAGCCCCTGCCCAGGGCTGCCCGGGGCTGCTGCACGTGAGCCAGCCTTTCCCTCTGTTGTTCGACTGCCTTCTGAGGTCGCAGAGCTCAATATCCGCAGGGATGTAGTGCAGCCTCTTCCCCACTGTGGCTGGAGCCTCTCCCAGCTCCTGCCTGACCAGCAGGAAACCAGAAGTGTAAAGACCACGTTGGGCCCATCCAGCAGGGCCACGTGATCATTTTCTGTTAGTTGCGCCTCAAGCTTCTGCCTCCCTAACATGGATTTACTCAAATCCTGCTGTAGCTCAAGCTCTTTCTCCACGTCTCCCTGTAGCTTCTTCTGGATTAGCTCCGTCGTGGAGGGGACCAACTCCTTCTCGGGGAGGGAGAGGGGTGCTGGGTCTCATACTCTGGAAGGCGCTGGAGCTCCCCTTTCCGGCCTGGTCTTCTCCCTTCACTGTTCTGGTTCAATACGTTTTTAAAGAATACAACAAATCTCTTGATATTTATAATTTTGATAAATCCAAGGACATATTTGGAGGCAAGATACCTAAAACAATAATGGTTACAGTAAATTGGTGAACATAAATCGATACGTGTGTTATTATTAAATGCACGGGGAAAGTATGGCACATACTTTAGTTACACGTAGAAGACATGTGGGAGTCTTTTTATTATTCTCTAGCTACTTAAAACCGGGAAACTCTCAACATAGATTAGTCATTTAAGAGATTGTGTGAGATGTTTTAATACCGTTACTTCCTTCCTCTTAATGAAATTTTCTAGAGATGTCACAAATTTCTGTGTCATTTAAGGAAGTTTGTCTTGCTTTTATTTTTTATTCATTTATGTTTATATATATATTTTTTAAATTTAATTTAATTTTTTAATTTACATCCAAGTTAGCATTTAGGGCAACAATGATTTCAGGAGTAGATTCCTTAATGCTCCTTACCCATTTAGCCCATCCCCCCTCCCACAACCCCTCCAGTAACCTTCTGTTTGTTCTCCATATTTAAGTCTCTTATGTTTTGTCCCCCTCCCTGTTTTTATATGATTTTTGCTTCCCTTCCCTTGTGTTCATCTGTTCTGTGTCTTAAGGTCCTCATATGAGTGAAGTCTTATGATATTTGTCTTTCTCTGACTGACTTATTTTGCTTAGCATAATACACTCTAGTTGCATCCATGTTGTTGCAAATGGCAAGATTTCATTCCTTTTGGTCGCCAAGTAATATTCCATTGTGTGTATATATATCTTCTTTATCCATTCATCAGTTGATTGACATTTAGGCTCTTTCCATACTGTGGCTATTGTTGATAGTGCTGCTATAAACATTGGGGTGCATGTGCCCCTTTAAAACAACATACCTGTATCCTTGGATAAATACCTACTAGTGTGATTGCTGGGTCATAGGGTAGCTCTATTTTTAATTTTTTGAGGAACCTCCATACTGTTTTCCAGAGTGGCTGCACCAGTTTGCATTCCCACCAGCAGTATAAAAGAGATCCTCTTTCTTTGCATCCTCACCAACACCTGTTGTTGCCTGAGTTGTTAACATTAGCCATTCTGACAGGTGCGAGGTGGCATCTCATTGTGGTTTTGATTTGCATTTCCCTAATGATGAGTGATGTGGAGCATTTTTTCATGTGTCAGTTGGCCATCTGGATGTCTTCTTTGGAGAAGTGTCTATTCATGTCTTTTGTCCATTTCTTCACTGGATTATTTGGTTCTGGGTGTTGAATTTGATAAGTTCTTTATAGATTTTAGATACTAACCCTTTATCTAATATGTCATTTGCAAATATCTTCTTCCATTCCGCCAGTTGCCTTTTAGTGTTGCTGATTGTTTCCTTCACTGTGCAGAAGCTTTTTATTTTAATGAGGTCCCAATAGTTCATTTTTGTTTTTGTTTCCCTTGCCTCTGGAGACATGTTGAGTATGAAGTTGCTGTAGCCAAGATTAAAGAGGTTTTTGCCTGCTTTCTCCTTGAGGATTTTGATGGCTTCCTGTCTTATGTTTAGGTCTTTCATCCATTTTGAGTTTATTTTTTTGTATGGTATAAGAAAGTGGTCCAGGTTCATTTTTCTGCATGTCGCTGTGCAGTTTTCCCAGCACCACTTGCTGAAGAGACTGTCTTATTCCATTGGATATTCTTTCCTGCTTTGTCAAAAATTAGTTGGCCATACATTTGTGGGTCCATTTCTGGGTTCTCTATTCTGCTCCATCAATCTATGTGTCCGTTTTTGTGCCAGTTCCATGCTATCTTGATAATTACAGCTTTGTAATACAGCTTGAAGTCTGGGATTGTGATGTCTCCTGCTTTAGTTTTCTTTTTCAAGATTGTTTTGGCTATTTGGAGTCTTTTCTGGTTCCATACAAATGTTAGGATTTTTTGTTCTAGCTCTGTGAATAATGCTGGTGTTATTTTGATAGAGATTGCATTGAATATGTAGATTCTCTGGGTAGTATTGACATTTAACAATATTTGTTCTTCCTATCCAGGAGCATGGAACATTTTTCCATTTTTTTTTTTTTTTTTGGTGTCTTCTTCAGTTTCTTTCATAAGCTTTCTATAGTTTTCATATCTTGCTTTTAGATATACCAAGATTCATGGGCTTTCTGGAAAAGCAAGTGAAATAAGAAAGGTAACTGATTAAAATGCTGTATTTTACTTTATTTTTTTTAATGAGGATTGTTTTATTTCATTTATTTATCTTTTTAATTTTAGACAGAGCAGGGGAGAGAGAAAGACAGAGAATCTTAAGCAGACTCCAACCTTAGCATAGAGCCTGACAGGGGCTTGATTCCATGACCCTGGGATCATGACCTGAGCCGAAATCAAGAGTCCAGCACTCAACCAACTGAGCCACCCAGGTATCCCTAAAATACTATATTTTAAAGAAAAGGATGTATAACTTTGATCCCATTGTATCATTTATCTTTTTATCTACTTTTATAAAACCATCTTCAAAACAATTTTAAATTCATAGATCGCCACCATTTTGTTTTAAATCAAGTGTTTTCTTTAAAATCACCATGAAAAATATTTGAAGTAAAATATGTTGTTATTGTAGTATTTGATATCATAATTGATTCCTGTAACACTTATAGTTAACAACAATGGTCTCTATTAGAATCTTTGTGAGATTTTTAAGAACCTGGAACCACATGTTTTTTCTAATCAAAAAATGTCACTTCGAAAGGCTGTTGTAGTACTATTTTGTCTGGATTAAGTTATCTCATAACTTTGGAAAAATATTTTCCAAAAGTTTGATGGCAGACAGTTGTGACAGCCTTGAGAATGAGCCTTGTTGATCTCCAACTACGGGGATTGTGATAGGCCAAGGGTCCCAGGTGCTGCCCTCTGAGATCCATCACCATCACTCTTCCAGCCAGTGACTGAATGTGACAGGGATATTAAGGCAAGCCTGTTACTGAAAACATGGGGTCGCCTCTGATGGCCTCCTTTGGCTCAAGACTTGCAAACTTTATTACTGAACTTTTATTAGATTGCATGGTATTCTGGAATGTTTCTGTTCATTCAACCTTTTCCTCCTTCTTTTCTCCTGCATTTTCTCCCCTGGGGTCCGATTTGCATCATGGTCTGACAGTTCTTTTAGCTCCTTCCATTTTCTCTCACCAGACATTTTATCTGATAGAACTCTTAAAACTGTTAATCTCGTCTTTATCTTGCTTCTCAGAGGATCCAGCCTAGGACATTAATGTAGAAAAATCTGAATTAACCATAACCAAAGTATAACCAAATATAATTTCTTTTTACTAAAATAAATAGAATAAATAAGATTCTAGCCTTAGTGTTAAATCTATATTTGAACATATAAAGTGCATGATCCTAAGTCTTGCCTGTGGTCTCAACATGACGGAAAAATGCACCAAATGTTACCTACCGATTAGATGTCTTGTGCTTCTCATTACAAGTGCACACTGAATGTCAGGATCAGCAGAGGGAATTAAAATAAAATAATATTTTTGAAGGACCAAAAATTAACAAGGCCAACGAGTATTTGAAAAACATTTTTTCTCCCCTGAGACCAAAGAGTATAGAGAGAGTGCAGATAGATTTTTTTCAGGTATATTTTTAAAATAAAATAATAATTGTTATGATGAGATGTTGGCATTAAAACATAAGGGGAATGCGTACAACAGGGTATTATGAGCTATTAAGGGGATAATACCGCTTATCATAAGGGGACTATTCTTTCTAATGTAGCAATGCTGTAAGCTGCAGTCAGTAGGATTGGTTCTCTGAATTCTTTTTCTGATCATGATGATAGTTTGCCCTGAGCCATTTGTATCTTCCTGCGTGGTTCTCTTTATAATCAGCAATATTGGTTTGTAAGATAGCTGAATAGGGTTTGGGTGCAATTTATAGTCATGGATCTTTTCTCTTTACACCTCTGTCCTGCTCAATAAGGGCTCACACTATGACTTCATCGTTATTAATACTGTGCTCTAAGCAACTAATTGAAAAGCTCGCACAAAGGAACTACAATATAAAGACCAATAACATTTGTCTGGAAAGTGGGTTGCTTGGACCCACTGTTCTTTTCCTCTAGACTTTGGCAGGAAAGGTTACTTTTGTTCCACCCTTCAGAATATTCTTGCATTTGCTTATAGGCTATGCAAGACCTTCAGAGAGAGCAGTAGGCTCAAGGTGATTATGCAATTGAGTTTTAAAAGATTTTTTTAAAAGAAAAAAGAGTGATTTTTGATTACATGGATTATTTGAATTTTTAGTTGTATAAAAATTAATCCTACCATCTAGTTTTCACCAAAAGGTATAATATAATTTTAGTTTGAATTTTAAGCTGTTTGTGGAAATAAATTTTAAAAGCAATGTATGATTTTACTTTAGACACTAACTTACCATTTATGATTTTATTCTAGAATTAGAATTAATTAATATTCATTAACTGTAAAAAATAGATGGCATTTTCTTTAATATATAACACAATACAAGGTAAAATGGGGGGTCCATTAACCTAGGAGTGTCACAAAGACAGTTTTAAGAAATCTTTTGTATGAAATATAAAGGAGAATGATTTACAGTTCTAGGGACAATTACGAAAATAAAAGTAAATTAAGCATTAAAAACATTATTTTTGGCACTTCTGTTAAAGCTCTTTTCAATTTTCCAATTAATACCTGCCTCATCTTTGTTTTTTCTAATCATGGTGTATATTCCTTCCTCTGGTCCCCAGCATGCAGAACTCATGGTGGCATGGGAGGTGTCTCTGAAGCATCAGGGTGGCTTGTTGAGAGCCCTGGTCCCCTCAGTACGTACTGCCAGGTACTTAACGGGCTCAGCTAGAATAACCCAAGGTGAACTCTTCCAGAGCCGAGACTCATGTTACATTAGCCACAGTGACACCTTTTAATGCTTATGATATTTCTCTCCCTCTATTTCAAAAGTGCTCAGGGATTTGCAGGATTGTGCAAAGAACTCAATTCCAACTATGTGCATAAACCTTTTTTTTTTTTAAAAAGGAAAATGTAAAACCTTTAAAAGCACTGCTCATTTCACTTTGCCATTTATTTGCAAATTTATTTCTTCTTCTGAAATATATATATTGTGTTCCTGAGGTAAATCATACCTGGTCATGATGTATTATATCCACTTTATAAATTGCTGAATAAGATTTGTAAAATTCTGTTTAGACACCGTGCATCTATGCTAATGAGGAATATTGTCTGTGGTTATATTCTCATATGTATGGTTGATCCTTGAACAACATGAGTTTGATATACACAGGTCCACTTATATGTGGATTTTTTTCCCCAGTACTGTAAATGTATTTGAAGTGCATTAAATTATGATATAAATATTATACACTGGAGAAATAATTGATGTAAATGGACACATAAAAAAAGAAAGCAATTTTATATAACCAGTCCTCTAATATTTAAGATGAGTAATCTAATCTCACAGTCCAATGGAATTCTTTTTTTTTTTTTTTTTGATCACTTTTTCTTGCCACCATTCTTTCTTGTATCCCGGTTATCCTTTGTGGGTATTCCTTTTATGTTTCTTGTCCAAAGAGAATCAGAACCTTACAACAATTAAACTCTGAGTAACCATTTTAAACTTAAAACATGAAAGGAATCTACTTACACTTTTTCACATGAGTGCATGGATAGTAATTTTCTTTTCGTTTGCTTTGTATATCCCAAAATATCTTTATATCTTTGTCTCTTTATGTATTCCTTTATAACTGATAGTTTCTATTAATATTCTTCAAAAATGTGAGAGGAAATTATTTCACAGTGTTCTAGCACTCACTGAGGCTAAAGAGAAATGTGATTTTCATTTTGTTGTAAGATACCAGGTTTTCCACTCTGGAAACTTTCTTGATTTCTCTTTTTATTTTCAAAATCTAAACCATTTAAAGGCATAGACATTTTATCCATTTAATATGCTTGTATGTGGTAGGCTCTTTTAATTAAAATACGCAACTATTTTTTTAACTCAGAAATTTTTTGGTTAAAATAATAATGTCTATTATTTATTTTCTACCTTCTGTTGTCTGATTTTTGCTTCTGGAACTCTTATTCCTATATATTTGAACTTTGGGATCTATCCTCTGTGTTTCTGGACTTTGCCATTTTCTTTGTCTTTTTGGAAAATTATTTAATTTTTCTGTGCTTCAGTTTTCCCATCCACAAAATGAGGGTGATAATATCATATTAGATTATTTGGTAATGTCAAGTCCTTAGAATAGTGCCTTAGAGTAGGAGTTAAATATGTATTCTGTGAAATATAGTAGGTTTACAAATAATTCTGCATTATGGGAAATTTTTTGATTTCATGTTACAGTTACTAGTTTGGACTTGAGAGCTTTTCTTTCTAATCACATTATTCATTGAATTTTTATTTCAACAATCACCTTTTTAAATTCCCAAGTGTTTCTCAGATTGCTATTTTTTTGTAGCACCTTCCTTTTTTTTTTAACATTATGAGATCTTTAATCTCTGTGGATCACATACATATGCATAGATATATTTAATTAGTTTAAATTTATTGTGATTTCTGGTTTAGATGACTATAATTTACCTTAAAAATTACTAATTGTAATAATTTCAAAATATATTACACTGCTTCTTTTTTTCTTTTCCTGACTTTTATTAGATTGAGTTATCTTATTCCCCTCTTTTCCCACTATTGGTGTGAAGTGACAGATTCCATATCAAGTCTCTTAATTATTAACATGGGATTTTAACATCCATATTTGACATAAAAGCCTAAAGTTAATCAGTGACTATATCTTTTGTTCAAAGAGAATCAGAACCTTAGAACAATTAAACTCTGAATAATGACTTTAAACTTAAATCCTATTTTCATCTGACTTTATTTCCGTTAATTTTTTAATTACTCACATGCTTACTAATTTCTTTGCTTCCTATTGCTTCTTACAAACACTTGTATCTTTTGAGTCCAATTTCCTTCTTCTCAAACTATGTTGTTGAGAAGTTCTTTCACTGAGAATATTTGGCTAAATTCAGTCTTTGAAGTTCTAAAAATGTGTATTTTTCTCTTTCTCTTGAAAAATAGTTTAGCATTTTGAAGAAATCAATTAATGTCTCTCCTTACTGTTCATCTATTTTTGGAGGTAATTTGTCTTTTCTTTTTGGTTGATTTTAAGATTTTCTTTGCCTTTAATGTTCTGAGTTTATCAACAATAGGACAAGATGAGAGTTTACCTTTATCTATTTTTCTTAAAGACTTTCTCTGATTTTAGGATTCACGTCTTAATCAATTTTGAAAAATCCTTAGCCATGATCTCTTTGAACACTGCCTCTCCTCTTTTTATTTGAATTCTCTTGAAACTCCTCTGAGATTTGCACTAGATCTTCATATTTTACCTTCCATGTCTTATAACTTCTCTTTACTCTTCTCAATCCCTTTATATCTTTGTGCTATAATTGGATATTTTCCTCAAATCTATCTTCCAGTTTGCTAATTATCTCTTCAACAGTATCTAGTGTGTTGTTTAGTCCATCCATTTAATTTTATAATTTAGTGACTATATTTTCCATTTCTACTTGCTATATCTGGTTCATTTTCAAATGTTTATTCCTTTTGTAGTGTTTTCTATGGCTGTTGTAGTTTCTGCTTCCTTTTGTCATTTAAATTATTTTAAACATAATTATTTCATGATCTATTTATGAGCATCATATTTTCTTAAGTGCTTGACATGCAAATCATTTTGTTTGTTGTATTTTCTGGCTCTTACTCATGCTCAATCATTTTTGCATGTGTTCTGTAATTTTTAATCATGAGTTTATCTTCAATGGATTATGGTTTCTCTGTGATAGTTGTTGGGTCCTGTTTGTGGGAGGGTTGACACATAAGAGTTTTAGACTTGCTTCTGCCAGATATCAGATGTAGTGAAACCAGACTGGGGACAATTTTTTTTTAATGTTTATTATTTTTGAGAGAGAGACAGAGAGCAAGCAGGGAAGGAGCAGAGAGAGAGGGAGACACAGAATCATAAGCAGACTCCAGGCTCTGAGCTGTCAGCACAGAGTCCGATGCGGGGCTCGAATTCACAGACCGCGACATCATGACCTGAGTTGTAGTTGGCCGCCCAACTGACTGAGCCACCCAGGCGCCCCAAACTGGGGACAATTTTACATTATTTTTTGGCATGGAGATAGTTTCCTCAAATAGATTAAATTCTGACTCTGAATTCCCATATGGTTCTGATACTTTTTTTTTTTCTTGCTAATCCTAAGCTTTGGGCAAGGATAAATTTCCTTGTCACATACATAAACTGTTGAACAGTATTTTTCTAGTCTCTCTTCAGACTGGTTTTATATAAATCTCTGAGTTTCAATTACTACACATTTATACACCAAAGGTCTCTTCTTCTATTCCAGCATGGGTATTAGAACCCAAGTGCCTTGTTGTTTGAATTTACTTCTTTAAGTGATAATCCCCTAGATCCACAGCATTTTGTTTATTGTCTTGTTTTTTTTCTTAGGAATTTGCCTCCAAGTTCAAATTTGTATTAATTTCTTTTGTTCTTCCTTTATTTATACCATTGTTAGTTATTTTACCTCCTTATTAGCACTGCCTACCAATTTGCCAATAGAAATTCTAATTATGTATGTATTTTAAAATTTATTATTTTTTTCTTAAATTATCTCTGTTTTCTCTGATGGCATTTTTTCCTCTTTGTTATTAGTTTTCCTTATGTGACTGGAATCCTTGTTTTTTGTTCATATTTTTGAATAAATATTTAGTTCATTATTGTAGGAATTTGGTGTGTGTTTCTTCTGAAGTTGTATAGTTGTATGCTTCGTTTTTCTGACATGCCACATTCTTAAATGGGAAGGTTACTTTTAGACTCTCCAAATTCTGAGGCCTATAGGAACCTTTGTCATTAATAAAGTAAAGAGAGCTTTACTCCAGGGTGCAGTGTTTTAGTATGTTTCACCACTGGATGGAGCTGCCTTCTCTTTCTATTAATTTCCTTAGTGACCAATGTGATGGTTCAGCATTAATGGTTTTGCTCTGCTTCTCTTGGAGGCTCCAACAATATATTGACTTCTTTCCCGTATAGGGGAACAAATTTGAGTCTTATTCTTGAGGGCTAAAATCTCTGCTTTATATACTTTGTATATGAAGAGGCTGGAAAGGAGGAAAACTTCCTAAAGATTCAGTTGTACCCAAGGCAACTATCTATTTAATTGTCCTCACAGTTCATTCTTTCTCTTTGTGGTGGCTGACTCTGAGCCTTTTTTTCAAAAGGGCAATTCCTCCTTCTGGTATTTTGGGACAAAATTTTCCCGACTTGTTTTCTCCATCAATCAGAAGTTTTCTGGTCCTTTGGTAGTCCTCCTTCCAGTTTACCTGCCCTCTTATGGTTCCATACCTTTAAAAACACTCTTTGTGTCTTTTCAGTAAGACCTCCATAAAGGATAGAGGTAAGTGCATATATTCAGTCTGCCATCTTGAGCTAGATGAAGGCCCTTACCAATATTTTAGAAGCCAACATTTAAATAAGATAAAGAAGCAAATTCATTTTTAAGTTTTTATAATAATTTAAGTAGGGCGTATAAATATGACAGTGTAAAAATATAAATGTTCAGCTCAGTGAATTTGTATGAAGTGAACACATTTATGTGATTAGATCAAGAAACAGAATCCTGCCAGGATCCCAAACATGCGTGGCTATTGATCACTTAAAATGTGGCTAATACAATTGAAGAACACAGTTTAAAATTGTATTTAATTTTAATCTATTTATAAATAATACCCACATATGACTAGTGGTAACTGTATTGGACATCTCATGGCTAGATGATACAGGGTCTTCTGGTTCATGTCACAAATTTTTTCCTATCCTGAGAGCGGTAGGAAGCCATGGAAATGTTTTCACAAATGAAAGATATAAGATTTGTCTTCAGAAAAGATTAGACTGGCTGCAAGTGGAGAGGGGCCTCTCTCAGCTATCTCTTGGCCATTTTGGGGGTCTTTTTCCAGGGAGTAAAGGATCATTTTAGATGTTCTTCAATCTTCTGGTTTTATTGAGATGGGGATTGGGCATAGTTGCAAGTGTCACAGGCCATTTTTTCCCTTTAGTCACTGATCACACTTACACAGGAGATATCAGACGATTTCCTAAGGAGGCCATTTTGTTTTTTTATAATGTGTTGTCTGTACACTGGTCACTGTCACCAGAATGAGTCCAAGTGTGTCTTTCAGGTAGCTCAGAAGTGACAGAAGTTTCAGCTTTCCAGGATAAAAATGTGAGAAGTTTAGAGATGTACAAAGATTTAAATAGAGGAATATGATGAGTAGTAATACAACAGTATTTTAAGTTTCCTCTGAAATACAAACTTGCAAACATCATGATGCCTACATACAGTTGCTGATACATGTGGGAGATTTTCCAAATGTTTAGTTGATCTGATTAGCTGGACATTTCTTCATGATTTTCTCATCTAACCCAGTCCTGCTTCCTTAAACCATTAAATGCATCTAAGTCCTTTTTATTGCTCATTCCATCAACGACTTATTGATTGCTTTCAGGTTCAGGAACAATTATTTCTCATCTTTTAGAGCAAATGACTTACATACAGATTATGACTAAGCATTTTGTCTTGTTCTGAAGTAATTGTCTACTCTGGGTGTCTCCTTCTCTGCTGCTCATCTATCCTTTCTCCTGGAAGCATGATGAGTTCATAAATTTAGACACAGTTCTATGTGGCAGAAGTGAAAGGAGTAGGGCAAAAGGAAAGGGCAGCACAAATTTGTAGTAGAAAAAATTCTAAAGGCAGGCCAGTGCTAGACCATTATTTAACTGAAAGTTATAGGACACTACCAAAGGATTTTAAACATTGGGAATGGTACAGTATTCCAATTCTTATCCATCCTATACAGAGAAGATGGAGTCTTCAAAAATTGCAGCTCCTGTCATAGTTCAAAAATTTTGAATGCTTCCTTATAGGCTTCTCAATCAAAATGAGATTGTTTTATTTTTATTTTATTTTATTTTATTTTACTTTTTAAAGTTTATTTATTTATTTTGGGAGAAACAGAGACAGTGCAAGTGGGGAGGGACAGACAGAGAGGGAGAGAGAGAATCCTAAGCAGGGTCCACACTGTTAGCGCAGAGCCCATCATGGGGATTGAACTCGTGAAACTGGGAAATCATGACATGAGCCAAAACTGAGAGTCAGATACTTAACTGACTGAGCCACCCAGGCACCCCCAAGGGTCAGATTGTTTTAAGATTTCTAAGTTGCTAAGGGCACAAACAGTTGCAAGTTCATGTGAAAATGTTTTAATAATACCAAGGTATGATTAAAAAATAAAAATAACAGGTACCATTGCAAGTCAGTGAAGCAGATTACATAAGAATTAGATCACTATGGAAATGAGGCTTCATTAGGGAGATGGAAATCGAGTTATATTCTAGCAAATACATGCAGTCATATGCAGATGTTTAGATGACTATATTTTCTTTAATTTTTTTAATGTTTATTTATTTTTGAGAGAGAGAGAGTCGGAGCATGAGCAGGGGAAGGGCAGAGAAAGAGAGAGACACAGCATCCAAAGCAGGCTCCAGGCTCTGAGCTGTCAGCACAAAGCCTGACGTGGGGCTTGAACTCACGAGCTGTGAGATCATGACCTGAGCGGAAGTCAGATGCCCAACAGGGCTGAGCCACCCAGGTGCCCTGTAGCTGACTACATGTTAAACAAAGATTGATGTGACTGGGCAGGAAGACATTTCAGGACAGAAGAATTACATAAACACAAGTGTGGTCATGAACAGCATACGTGAGGAACAGTTGAAAAGCCTGACCTGACTAGACAGAATTCAACAGATCACTATCCAAGAGACACTGACCTGAGAAAGAAAAAAAATCACTTGACGAAGCCCTTGATCTGAATGAGTGTAGGTTTTTGAACAGAAATAGCACTTATAGGAAATTTTTAGGGGATATTTTTAGTTTGAAATTTGGTCAGGTTCAAGAAAGACCTACAGGGAGAAATTTTGGAGAAAAAGAAGTGTTAATGCCCTTTGTAAGCTATATTCTAACAGATGTATGCTAAGTTGAAATGCTGTTTGTTTATCGGAATGTAGAGTTCTGAGGAAATGAGCGGCAGAAAGACTTTGATGAACTGGGGTTGATAAGCTGCAGGAAAGGCAGTGCTGATGGAAAAGTTCACTCCTGACTTGGGTGAGAACCGAAGCAGTGGAGACTTCTGGGAAATTCATGAGGCAGAATTAAAGCGTACAGAACTCTGCCACAGTTATGACTAGAAGCTTCCCTGGCACTGTTCACTGATGTAAAGCGTGATTCGTATTTATTTTCTCAGCATGTTATTATTCCCCTGCATCCGTCAGTTTGAAAGTCTTTTCTAAAGTTATAATCAAGTTCAATATTCTCAAAATAACCCCCCTAACTTAACAGTTTTACTATATTTACCTATATAGTCACACTTGGTGTTTATAATTCCACGTAGACTGGTAAGAGGCTTATCCTTCATCATATATAAAAGTCTGTGATTACTCTAGCATTATTTCTCTCAGCTGCTAATGTAAAAAGGATCCAAGCATATCATATTTGACAAATAAATAATTGTTAATAGAAATAAAGGGAACACTATTTCTTTTTCTTTTTTTTTTTAACTTTTTTAAATGTTTATTTGTTTTTGAGAGAGAGAGACAGAGACAGAGCATTAGCAGGGCAGGGGCAGAGAGAGAGGGAGACACAGAATCCAAAGCAGGCTTCAGGCTCTGAGCTGTCAGCACAGAGCCCGATGCAGGGCTCCAACTCACAAACCAGGAGATCCTGACCTGCGCCGAAGTCAGACTCTTTACCGACTGAGTCACCCAGGCACCCCGAGGGGGAACACTATTTCTAATGTCAGAAAATCCAACTTATGAAGAAAAACAAAAAGGATCCAAACATAATGAGACATTATGTATACTCTATAGAAGGTAACATATATTTTTTTAGTGGCTTTTCTTCAAAATCTAGTGTTACCCTTTCTTTTTTCCCTCTTCCTTTTTTCCTTTCCCTGCATTCCTTTTGTTCTTCCCTCCAAGATGAAAGTATTGATAGTTTTCATCAGTGTAAACTGGTTTATCTTCCCTTCAAAGAATGGGAGAAGAAGAAATTCTAAAGCAGTCTTAAAATTACTCATAAAACACAAAAAGATTGAATGGAATCCTTTGGAGGACATTATTCACCCATAAGTCTTGATAATTTGATGCTTTTCGTGTGTATGATTTGTGTGCAAGTTGTGTTAATTATACATCATGTTTAGAAAAATATATTTTTTTTGTTGAACAGTGTAAATGTCAGTCTCATTAGCCATCATTATTACCTGTCAGCAAGAAGATGCTTTCAATGAATGATAATTTCCCTTCATGGTTCTGTGGATGCATACATGTGTAAAAATTATTTTTTATGTTGTCTTATTTTCAGTGTCCATAACCCTTTTTCTTCCTTTCAAAGCGTTTTCAAACCAACTTCTAAATTTGGAAAGGAGAAAAAAAATTGGCCTGATGATAAACCGCTAGTTTGAACTAATTCAGATTGATTTACGGACAAAAAAAGAGAGCAGACTTATGGAAGACCCACTCTTTAAAAAACCAAATTTGAAAATGGTAATAAGGCAGCTCAAAGGTGAGGGTGGGGGAGGCACAATCCCTGATTTAATATAGATTACCTAAAACATCCAATTTCAGCATGACCACTATGATTCCATCTTTGTTTCACTTCCAACTAGGGAGTGCCCATGAGGTCTAGATATCAGTGGGTTTTTAACAAAATATGCTTTTTAAAAGAAAAAGCCAGCCCTCTACTTTTGCTCTAGTCCTCTGGTATCATCACTGAAGCAGGGCTATGAAAGACTTTATGCTTTTCAAACAACTTCACAACCCTTGTCTGTTTCTTTTGACTCCTACAATAACACACTGTGGTGTGATCAGAGAATCCTAGAGATTGTCTACCCTAAATCCATATTATATGGTCACACTGAGACCCAAAGAAGGAAAATGATGTACCTGAGGTTGTAGCACCAGTGACTAGCAGAGAAAGCACGTTTTGTATGCTGCACATTTTATGTGGGGCACACAGGAAGCACTTAACACATATATTTGCTACATCATATTATTATTCTTTTTTAAATATAAGCAAAACCCAAAGGAATAGGGAAGGAAGAGACATAAATAAGATATCATAAATTGATGGCAAAACTGGATCTGGACACTTGAATCACTTCCCTTTCCTACTCAATTTTGTACCTTTCGCACAATTGAAAATCTAGATTCAATAGTCCATGTTCAAGGTTACAACTTCTACAGAGCTACTGAACAAGGAACCAGGGGACCAAACAACAACGGAATATTAAATGGTTTTCACTGAGGAATAAGACACACCCAGAAAAAATTAGACATTTAGGAACTGTTCTGTAAGGACATCAATTCCCTGTCCACACACCATAATCCAGCTGTGATTGCTGGTGGGATCTACTAAATTCAGGTGTATCTCCTTAAAAGAGTGAGAAGTTTCTTAGGACTTTATCAATGTAGCAAAAACTTTTCATAGCTTAGTCAATAAAAATCTCAAGTTGTGTCTACACTCCAAAATTTCATTGTAACTGAAAAATAGTTGTATTGATCTTGGATAATTTAAAATATAGTGGTATCAAGAAAGAACTTACCTGAATTTTTCATTATCAAATTTACATAATGTACACTATGCATAATATACAATGCCTAAATCTTTTTCCGAGGATTTTTTTTGCAATCGATTATGTTTTCCAAACATACTTGTTGGTTTTTCCTCTTCCAACTTAAAAGATTATCCCTTTATTTAAGTAATATCCCCCCCCCTTAAGTTACCCTATAACCATTATATTTATACTTTATTCTTCTGTGTTCTTCCCTTCCAACAGTACCTAACGATGCCTTTTCATAACGTGCTTGCTTCACCTCTCCCCAATCCCTAATCCCCAAACCAATAACATTTGCCACTTCTATAATTTTTTCATTTCTGGAATGTTACATAAATGGAATAATACAGTGTACAGCATTTTGGTATTGGCTTTTTTCAATCAGTACAATTCCCTCAAGATTCATCCAAGTTGTATACATTGATTAGTTCGTTCTTTTTATTGCTAAGTAGTATTCATAGTTGTCAGTGTATCACAGTTTAACTGTTCACCTATGGAAGAGCAAACTTCTAGGTTATTTCCATTTGGGGGCTATTATGCCTAAGGCTACTATGAACATTTGTGTACACGTTTGTGTAGGAACATCAGTTTTGATTTCCCTAGAATAGATGACCCAGAGTGCGATTGCTGAATGCAAATGCTAGTTACATGTTTAGTTTTATTAGAAATGGCCAAATTGTTTTACAGCAGTAAATAAGTGATCCAGTTTCTCCACATTCTTGCAAGCATTAGGTGCTGGAAGTCCATACACGCTTGTGATACTGTTGTATGCTTAGTCTCTCAAATTAGCTTTATCTAGATGTGGTTTAAACAGTTCACTAACATGTATATAATTCTTTTGGAGCCATTTGTGCTATTGGACTAAATATTTGCATTTTGGAAATCTGAAAAATCTGATAATAACTTTACCTGTTTATTTATTTTCATTTGAGAGAAAGAGAGAGAGCATGAGTGAGGGAGAGGGGCAGGAGAGAGAGAGAATCCCAAGCAGGCTCCACACTCAGTGCAGAGCCTGATGCGAGGCTCAGTTCCAGGGCTCCGGGATCATGACCTGAGCCCAAATCAAGAGTCTGACCCTCAACCAACTGAGCCACCCAGGTGCCCCCAATAATAACTTTTTAAAAAATGCTGCATGGCTTACATGAAAATTTGATCTATAATAATTGAGAAATATTTAACATTGCTTTGTATCATCCAAAATAATTTTATTCATTGCATCTGTTATAATCTTAACAATTTGGTTTTGTATTTCATTCCCTAAATAGCTTGTATATTATATATGATAAATATGATATATACATTATTATGCTATATTATTCTTAGTCATTGCTGTGGTTTCTGCCAAATGAAAAAAAATTCCCATTACTAGGTTCATAAAATCTCTTGGATGATTCTCTGAACACCATGATTATCTCACCAAAAATGGAATTGTGTGTGAGTTCAATGACAATATATACTTTCCCTCATTTTACATTGTCTTTTTCTGCAGCATTATTAATAACATTTTTCAAATCAGATACCACTTTTGAATACTTAGCACTATTGGTATGGATATGCCTTTCCATTTCTTTATATTTACTAAAATCTGTAATAAATGCTGCCCACCCACCATCTCACCCTTCTTATTCTTCAAATTATCATTTTTTGTAACCCCAAAGTGTTTTTTTAACAAATGAAATGCAAAACCTTTTAGACAGATGATCAAGTAGGATATGGGATTACTTGTAACCACTTGGATGGTTTTTGTGTGTAATAGGTTCCCCCAAACTTCCTACTTGTAATGTAGTTTTTAAAGTTAAAATTTCTTACTTGAGGTAGATAATTGTCAACAAAATGTTAGTATTAAATAATGTTCAAATTTTATGTCTATGGAACTGGGTTGGCAGAAAATACATTGCGTTTAATGAAATTTGTAGTTTTTAAATTTTGTTTTGTTTTACATTGTTTTTTAATAAGTTTTGGTTGACATGGAAGCAGAAGTGAAATTCACCTCTCCTCTGATCTGTCAATCCTCTCTTCATTGTAGCATGTTTTTGTATGACTGAAAAAGATATAATTCTTGCCAGTATTATGCACTAGAAGTTGTGTCTATGCAATACTAGGGAATATACAATCTATAACCTGGTCAGTTTTACTTTAATCATCCTAGCCTGAAAAAGTTTGAAATTTTTTGTCTGTGTTGGGGGATGCTCTTTCTTGTTTTCCTTTTGTGAACAGATTAGAGAGAGTTTGAGTAGAGGAAAAGTCTGCTCTTTGCTTCATTGTGTCACAGAGACCAAAGTTCAAACACTGGCCCCTATGCATGTGACTATTAGATGTCTTTCACTTGTGTGAGCTCACAAAACGATACACAAGAGGACCCGTGTTGGGGAAGGGACCCACTTAGTCAAAGTAATTGACTGTGCAGGAATCTGCCCAGGTCACTTTTCTACCAACGTAATCATTTGTTGAATAAACATTGCTCAAATTAGATGATACATAAAAAATATGTATATGTGAATATATGTGTTCATATACATATAAGTAATATGTATGCACTTTGAGAAATGTAAAGCTAGAAGGTGTTATTTTTTTTCACTAATTTATAGCACACCAGCTAGGAAAAGAAAGGTTAGGTACCTAACCAGTGGTTCTTGTTCTCAGCTAAACATGGAAATCGCCTTGGGTCCGCATTAAAGGCAAGGATTCCTAGGCCTTACTCCAGAGATGTGAGATCAGTAGGTCTGATGTCGTGTCCAGGAATCTGTATATTTTTAAAACTATAGAAGTATTCTGATATCCATCCATGCTACTGGATTTTCCTTTCCTTTTTCCACTCTGATTTCTTCCCACTCTCTTTTGTTCTATATTACAGAACAGGCTTTTCTCTAAAAGTGGTCATTAAAAAAAATGACCAGATATCTACCATGTACATGGCATCGTCAACAGCATTATTGGAAATGCAAATAAGATCCAATGTTTTTTTAATTGAAATACAGGTCACGTGCTTTGTTACATTAGTTTCAGGTGTACACCATAATGATTTGACAACTCTATACATTTTGCTATGTTCACAAGTGTAGCTACCATCTTGTCACCACACAATGCTAGTATAATACCATTGATTACGTCCCCTATGCTGTATTTTTATCCTTGTGACTTATTCATTTCATGACTGGAACCCTGTCCACTCCCCTTTGCCCATTTTACTCACCGTCCTATCACCCAGTATTCTGGCAACCGCCAGTTTGTTCTTTGTATTTATGGTCTGTTTCTGGTTTATTTGTTGGGGTTTTTGTAATTTCTTATTTAAATTTCTTCTTATTTTTTTTCAAATTAAAAATTGTTAAAATTTTTAGTTCCAGTATAGTTAACATACACTACTGTATTTGTTTCAGGTATATACAATATAGTGATTAAACAGTTCCGTATGTTACTCAGTGCTCATCATGATAAGTGTACTCTTGATCACCTTCACCTTTTTTACCCATCCCCTCACCCACCTCCCCTCTGGTAACCATCAGTTTGTTCTCTATAGTGACGAGTCTGTTTTTTGGTTTGTCTCTTTTTTATTTTGTTCTTTGTTTTGTTTCTTAAATTCCACTTATGAGTAAAATCCTATGGTATTTGTGTTTCTCTGACTTACTTCATGTAGCATAATACCCTCTAGGTCTGTCCATGTTGCAAAACGGCAAAATCTCATTCAAGATCCAGCTTTTAAGGAGGTTAGAATTTGGTAGGGGAGATAAAGGATAACCTGAAGATGGTAAGTCTATGGGAAAAATCATCACACTACCTGTTCCATTCACAAGAAACTGATGGTGCTTCTCCAAGTCTTGGTTGTTTTAATCTGCGTGTGGTGTCATTGGAAGGGCTTCCTAGCTGGCATTCATTCAGAGATGGAGAGCAAGTGAAATATTTAATGCAGATTGAGGACATTGAATGCAATAACTCTTTGTCTTATGGAGGAGATAGGAATAATTAAAAATTCCTACCTTGAGTTAATATAGAGAACTGTATTTTAAGATTTAATATATCATGGCGGCTTACTAAGCACCTTTTCATTATTGTTGTGGATATATTGTCTACGTTTACTTAAAAATATAAAAGTGCTATTTTCTGAACTGATCTATAATTTATAAGGAACATAATTATAATTACAAATACTACCATATTACTATTATCATTCTGCATTCGTTGTGTTAGAATGATAGCTTAACGCTTATGATAATTCCTTCCCTATTTCTCCACAACTGATTTATCACTTGTCTGACCCAACTTCTCTGCACGCCATTGTTCCATTTTCTCTGTACATCTCACTTCACAAAGGAATGTTAATAATGGAATATGTTATTCACTTTTTCATTTACATGCTTCTAAGGTGCCGTGCTCTGTAATTAATCAGCATCACAAATACTCTGATGTATATGCTTTGTACATATATACTCTTACTGGATCACTGAACTAATAAAACAGCTTATTCTAAGGATTGTTGCAAATCACACCCTATGGTTACAAGGTAGTAAAATGCATAAGGTAAGCACAGATCTGCAAGGTATTTTCGGTCAGGTGCAAATACTGAAAATCTTTTGTTTTAAAATAATGCATGTGCTAACAGGATCAAAAGTAACCATTCTGTATTGTGTTTAATAAATAATATTGTTTTTATAGCTTTTACATATTTATAAAATAGTTTTAAAATAAATTGGTGAGAAGATGGGATTCACCATGTGCCCTTTTTCTCCACACAGTGAAGTTGGTAGCATATTGACTCTAAATAGAAAATTTAGACACCTGGTTTTGTGTCTGTCACTAAGGTCAATGAACCTACTAGATATTAACCTATTAAGAGAGCTACACTTTAAAGATTTTAAGTGAAGTATCTTCCTTCTCACTGCATTTCTCTTAATCGGCAGAACAGATGAATTTCTCAAAAAGTGGTGGGTTATAAAGTAAATATATTTTCTTATACTTTCTTTGAGGAGAGTTGTATCTAGAGGGCATCCTCTGTTCCTTTTTTTCCCCCCATTAGTTTAACAACACTGACCATAACATGGGAAAGGGCTTATTTTCTTCCAGTTAAGATGAAAAAGCTACATGTATGATACTTGAGATTCAACCCAGTCAAAAAATGTGAACCCTAGAGCAAGGATGTAGCCAGAAATTGAAATCACAATGAAATAATCATATCAGTGTCAGAAACACGGTAATCAGAATTTTAACTACACAGAGGTGCCAGAAAAAAATGACATTAGACACCTAGATTTTTTGAGTGAGGTTTGCTCATTCATTGATTTACTAACTCACTCACTCACTCACTCATTCATTCAGCAAACATCTATAAGACTGTGCAAGGTCCATCCCTTTATGGGACTCAAATTGAGGGGTATAGGAGGTGGGGGTGGAGGCAGACAACATTTTTATTTGATTAGAATTATGATAGGTACTGGACAGTACATGATGCTGTAGAAATGGGAACCTAGGGACTAAAAGAAGCTGCCCCAAAGAAGCAAAGACTGAGATGAGCTTAAAAGGATAAACAGGAATTGTTAGAACAGAGCAATGCACCAGAGCATGAAGTTGTACTAAATTTTCAAGTCGGACTCAGTACAGTTACAATGTGAGGCCATATGATAGGGGGCACAGGGTGTTAGCACAGTGCAGGACAGAGCTCAAAGACTGGGAAAGCAGACAGGAAAACTTGAAACCACAGGTTCAACTTTTACTAGCTACATTATCTTCAATACATCAACCTTATTTGAGCCTCAGTTTCTTTAACAATCATGAATAAATACTACATAGTAAAACGGGTAATGGATACTAACATCTACCTAGCAATGGTGTTGGGAAAACTAATCTTGGAATTCTGCTATTATTGAATTTATGACTTCATCCACAATAACTGGCTAACCAATAACAATTCAGAGTGCCTTTGAGTTGTTTTTGGAGTTTATTATGAATTATGCCTGAATGTTCAAATTGCGATGTTTATTTACCATGTAATCAGGATTCTCATTAATACATTAATACTGTTCATATGCATTCCATAGCATTTTTATAATGCAAACTTGTGCAGCCACTCTGGAAACCAGTATTGAGGTTACTCAAAAAATTAAAACTAGACCTACCCCGAGACCCAGCCATTATACTACTAGGTATTTATCCAAAGGATACAGGAGTGCTGATTCGAAAGCGCACATACACCCCAATGTTTATAGAAGCACTATCAACAATAGCCAAAGTATGGAAAGAGCCTAAATGTCAACCAACTGATGAATGGATAAAGAAGATACATATACACATAATGGAATATTACTTGGTGACCAAAAAGAATGAAATCTCACCATTTGCAACTAGAGTGTATCATGCTAAGCAAAATAAGTCAGTCAGAGAAAGACAAATATCATATGATTTCACTCATGGGGAATTTAAGATACAAAACAGATGAACATAAGGGAAAGGAAGCAAAAATAATATAAAAACAGAGAGGGAATCAAACCGTAAGAGACTCTTAAATACCGAGAACAAACTGAGGGTTGCTGGTGGAGTGTTGGGTGGGGGGGAAATGCTGGAGGGGTGAGGGACATTTGTTGGGATGGGCACTTGTTGGGATGGGCACTGGGTATTATATGTAACTGATGAATCACTAAATTGTATTCCTGAAATTATTATATGTTAATTCACTTGGATTTAAATTTTTTAAATAATAAATAAATAAGTAAATAAGTAAATAGAATTTCATCTAGGTTTTATATTTAGAAAAAGTCTACCTTTTACATTTTGCGAAATAAATACAAAAGCAAAACTAATGTATCTTAGAAGAAATGAATTGACTTTGTCACTAGGGGGAGACCTAGCCAGGTTTTGAAACTTGCCCCAATTTTCACAGACAAAAATTTTGTTCTTTCCTTGGCATCTCAGGAGAAATGACAATGTAGGAAAAGGCATTGAGAAAACTTGGTAGTCTCAACAGGACTGGAGCAGTTTTCTTCCTTTCTTTTTCTTTCTTTTCTTTTAGTGGCTTTTGACTAAGTGTGTTCTATGGGGTGAAGAATAAACCTTAGGTGATACAGACACCAAGCCAGCCTAGGTGACTAAACAAATGGTTTGAACTCAGTCCCTTGTTTGAGTTTCTGGCAGTGTTATATCAAGTCCTGGAAGCATCACAAGGGGCCAAGACTTTAGAGGGGGCAAGCCAAAGGGGAATTGAGTGTCTTCTCATGGCAGCCATCTGAGAGAGTAGGGACATTTAATGAACACCGAGTTTTCTCACTGGAATTTTCAGTGACCATAGACAGTCTCTCTCTCTCTCTCTATATATATTTTTTTTTCTATTATGTATTTTTCCATTAATTACGTTTTCCTATGTAATCTTGAATCATAAGCACTTCTGAAGAAGTGAGGGTGGCCTATCTTGACTATTCTAGAGAAGGAGAGAACCAAGGAGTGCTAGGGAGAGAAATGCTTCCAGAGATAATATTCCATAAACTAGTTAATTACCTGAGGAACTAACCATAGAGATTAGAATTATATTTAGTTGATTATACTTCCTTTTTTTTAATTTTAGAGAGAGCATGCACGAGTGGGGGAGAGGGGCAGAGGAAGAGAGAAGGAAAGAGAGACAGAGAGAGAGAGAGAGAGAGAGAGAGAGAGAGAGAATCTCAAGCAGGTTTCATTCTCAGTGTGGAACCTGATGTGGGGTTCGATCCCACAATGCTGGGATCATGACTGAGCCACCCAGGTGGCCTTATTTTACTTCTTATCAAACAAAATTTTAAGCTTAGAATGTAGTTAATGCAAACCTATTTAGCTTCTTAGTCCTAATCTAGTAATATATATTTTTTATTTTATAGATGACACTTGGAATAAAACAGTAGACTTTTATTTAAGAGAATTAAGAATTAATATAAACATGAAATATCATTGGTCATGAAGCTGTTTTAAGAAATAACTTCAAGTATACTGTAGACAATAAATGCTTCTAACTGTACAGTTTACAAATATCAAATTCTAAACTTCTTACCCAAGTGCCAACTTATATTTAACAACTTGGCTATTGCCTTACTAAGCATCCTTTCTTAAGTCCTTGTGAATTCCATTAATACAAAGTTCAAAAGAGTCATATTATACTATGTATGGCTGAATTGGATGTTTCTAGAAAACTAACGGAAATACTTTAAGAGTATTTTTTCTGATTATAAAAATGAACATGATGAAGAAATTTTAAATCATCCGTAATTTCTTCACCAAGTGGTAATTAACCACTGTGGACATGTGGAATTATTTTCTTCTAGCCCTTCTTCCATGAAAAGGTTTTTTAAAAAGTTGAAATCGTTCTGTATGTACAATTTTACATTCTTATCATATCTTTCCCCCAGAGAACATGCTTTGGTGTTTCCATACTCATTGCTTTCTACAAATGGAGCACATTTCATACTCTTCTTTTAAGCACAAAATTTTTTAAACTCCATAGTTATGCATCCCTTTCTCTTATCATTAAAAGTCTTTGTAAATATAATTTTAATGGTTACAAGATATTTCATCACATGGACATATCCCAACTTACTCTACAAATTCCTTCTTGTTTGGTATTTAGTTATGTCAATAAATAATCCTGTAACTAATGTATCTCTTCATACAATTTTAACCATATTTCACTGTATTTAATAAGGATCTTTTGCATTGATAGCAAAAGCTATCTTTAGCTACAATTAGATAATTACATTTTAAAATAAAAGTTATAAACCACAAATAGTAGAACTACCAAAAGTATAAGAATTACTGTGATGTATGAAAATGTCTTAGGATGTTAGAAAATTTTTTATCACAGGAATTGAATATAGGTTTTAGATGTTTCCCACAGCAAGGACTTCAGATTCAGCCCTTTGGTAACTCCCTAGGCATAGCACGTTGGGTTCCCTGGCAGTGTGTATTGAGATGGAGTTTGGGGGTATTAGATATTTATTAGGGATCATCATCTCTGAAAGGAAGAAGGAGAAAGGATTGAGGCAGAGGGAGAACTGCAAAGCAGGACTTACTAAATCTCAGTCCAGCAAGGAGCTTCTGCCTTGTCACTGTTCAGTCACCAAATCTGCATGATGGCCCATAAAGGGTGTGACTATGGGGGAGAATACTCCTTGCAGCTGAGGCAGACCCTGGAGGACCCTGACAGTGGGCACCTATGTTACCCCCACACTTCCTACAACTGGGAAGGAAATCCTGCCTATAAGGGAGGTATGGATGGTGCATCTCTGGGTATACCATGTTGGGAAATTTATCAATGCACTATAGTATTGGGTTCATATTGTTTAAAAACCGATCATAGGGGCGCCTGGGTGGCGCAGTCGGTTAAGCTTCCGACTTCAGCCAGGTCACGATCTCACGGTCCGTGAGTTCGAGCCCCGCGTCGGGCTCTGGGCTGATGGCTCAGAGCCTGGAGCCTGTTTCCGATTCTGTGTCTCCCTCTCTCTCTGCCCCTCCCCCGTTCATGCTCTGTCTCTCTCTGTCCCAAAAATAAATAAACGTTGAAAAAAAAAATAAAAACCGATCATAAATAGTGAACATTTCTTTGGTAAAGGTTAGAAGGTCCAGTCTGATTAATATAAAACTCTAGTAAAATTAGAATTGATTGATGTTTTCTTAGCATGATAAAAACACACATTTCAAGCTAAAATCCAGTGTCACAATTTACAATTAAATATTAGGAACAATTTCTTTTAAAAGTAGGAAGCCAGAATTATGCGCTAGTTCTCTGGAAATTCCATCAATGCAGTTAGACCAAGGACAGAGTCAACGTTTTCAAAAAAGGGAAGAAGAAGCAGTATTTAAAAAATTTTTTTTAATGTTTTTATTTATTTTTGAGACAGAGGGAGACAGAGCATGAGCAGAGAGAGGGGGAGACACAGAATCGGAAGCAGGTTCCAGGCTCCGAGGTGTCAGCATGGAGTCCGACACCGGGCTCGAATCCACGGAGTGTGAGATCATGACCTGAGCTGAAGTCGGACGCTCAACCGACTAAGCCACCCAGGCACCCCAAGAAGAAGCAGTATCATCATTACTTGCACATGATATGATTTTTTTAAATCTAGAAAACCCAAGAGAAATAAAAATGATTCAGATAGTAAGAAAATTCAGTAGGGAAGTTGCTTATAAATTAATACATAAAATTTAGTAGCTTTCCTGGCATACTTTTTCTGTAAAGGGACAGAGTAAATATTTTAGGCGTGTGGTCATATAGTCTATCACAATCACTCAACACTGCTGTTGCAGTGTAAAAGAAGCTACGGCCAAGGTGAAAACACAAGGGCATGGCTGCGTTTCAATAAAATTTTATTCAAAAAAGAGGCAGTAGACCAGATTCAGTTCATGTTGGTAGCCTGCTGACCTCTACTATATATGAAGAAAAGTCATTGAGGGGCCCCTGGGTGGCTCAGTCAGTTAAGCGTGCAGATTTGGCTTGCAGTTCACGAGTTCAAGCCCTGGGTTGGGCTCTGTGCTGATGTCTTGGAGCCTGGGGCCTGTTCTAGATTCTGTGTCTCCCTCTCTTTCTGCACCCCTCCCCCTCCGCCCCTCATAATCTCTCTCTGTCTCAAAAATAAACAAACATTAAAAAAAAATGCACGACAATAGAGAAGAAGGACATAGAAGAAATTTCAAGTGAATAGAGAATAGCACCTTGCTTTGAATAGGAAGATTCTATTTTGTAAAAATATCAGATTCCCCTAAATAAATTATATATTCAAGGGAGTCTCCATTTTAAGTATTTACATGACTTAAAGAATATCTATATTATTCTTTTTAATTCCTGTATATTATGATATCATATGTATATGTCGATCTTCCTTGACTTGCAGTGGGGTTACAGCCCAATAAATCCATCGTAAACTGAAAACATTCTAAGTTTAAAAATGCATTTAATACACCTAACTTGCCCACTGTCACACCTTAGCCTCGCATGCCTTAGATGTGCTTAGACCGCTTACATTAGCCTGCAGTTAGGCAAAATCATCTAACACAAAATCTGTTTTATAAGAAAGTGTCGAATATTTCATGTAATTATTGAATACTCTGCCGTAAGTGAAAAACGAAGGGTTGTATAAGTACAGAATGGTTATAAGTGTGCCGGTGGTTCATGCACCTGATCAGGAGGCTGACAGGGCGCTGTGGGTCACTGTCACTGCCCAGCATCATGAGAGCATATCACACACATATCACTAGCCCAGGAAAGATCAACATTCAAAATTCAGCATACAGATTCTGCTGAATACAGTAGAATACTTTCGCACCCCCGTAATGTTATAACAAGTTTTTTAAGTCAAACCATCTGCGCCCTACGACACTTTCCTCAGATTCCTATTGATAATACCTTTGATTTTTGCTTTCTTTGTTCCTTTTTTTGCTATCACCAATCATTTTTGCGATAAATATCCTTGCACATGTTGGAAAAATGGTGACAGTAAATCCACAGGCCAAATTGCCAGAAACGGAATTACTGGATCGAACAATCGGTCGTTTTTAGTGTTGATGAGGTTGTAACAACCTGAACGAGAGTGCCCTTTCCTCTACATCTTCTCAAAAATTGGGTGGCATCAGTTTTTTGTTAGTTTTTAAAATTTCTGCTACATGAAAAATCCTATCTCCTAGTTTTTAGATCAATAATATTCGATATTGTGAAAGAAGTTAGACATTGTTTCGTATACTCAATGACTGTAGGTATTTTTTTTTCTAAAATTCTTTTTTTTACCACATTTGATTTTATTTTAATTATTTTAATGTTTATTTATTTTTGAGAGAGAGAGAGAGACAAAACATGAGTGGGGGAAGGGCACAGAGAGAGGGGGACACAAAATCCAAAGCAGGCTCCAGCCTCTGAGCTGTCAGCCCAATGCAGGGCTTGAACTCACCAACTGTGAGATCATGACCTGAGCAGAAGTTGGATGCCTAACTGACTGAGCCACCCAGGTGCCCTATGACACATTTTAAATTTATGTGGTTGTTCTCTTATTGATTTATGTGAGCTCTTTATTAGTTGTGGTAACCATCTCTAGGTCTCTCGTTTTCTTTGCAAATTGGGTTTTTCAGATTGTATGAAAAAAATATAAATTTTTTCCTTTATGAGTTTGAGGTTTTGTGTACTTCTTAGAAATGTCAATCCTTTATATCACTCAGGACTCTGAAAAAAAAATTACCTCCTGTGAGGCTTCTAATTGCCTTCCTAATGTCCAGAGAGAGTAAATAACTGGCCCAAGATCACAAAGCTAGTGAGTGGTTGAACTTGGAGCCAGAATTTAATGTCAACATCATCTCAGCACAAAGTCAATATTATTATCTATATTACCTTGTCCTGTTCTGGCCTTATCCACCCCCTGTGGGTAGTATTGGAAGAAACACAGTGTCCTAAAAGATCAATCAGGAAGGACATACAGATTTCTGGTAGTAGATATTTCATGCTTATCAGCTTGACCAATAGTTACTTTTGGAGAAGTTCTTAGAATTATTTTACTATGATATACAGAATTAGCATTAATGCACTCTCATTTTCAGTACCCATCATAGAAATTAGACATTATTATATGCAATTATTATTATTATTTGCCTTAGGAAAGGTGATTCCTAGCTATGTTTCCTAGCTGGATTTAATAATGAATCCCCATAAGTATAGTATTTATTATTCAGAACATTACTTAGTAGCAGAACTATGACTTTCAGTAATTAAGAGTTTCTATGAAACTCTTTTGGAATGAATTTTCAGATTTAGGAAAAATAAAAGGCTGATTAATGGCATGTTCCTACTAAATGTCATGAAAACAAAACATATGCTCTCTGTCAGTAAATCAAAATTACTGGTAGTTCTGGAAGAATGCATAATTAGAAGAGTAGGTAATATGCTAACTCATTTTTGTATTTGAATTAATAGATGAATGATTCTTTACTGACCATGGGAATTATATCATTTGAATTGAAAGGTTGAGGCTTAAGGGTTCTGCTCAGTAGGTCTCATTTGTAATAAACTCACTGTAATAAATTCACCATTCAAAAGTAGAGAAAACTAAAATGTCACATGATTTTGAATAAATGGCGAAGATATAAGAAAGATTCAATTTGAACTTGATTCCAGGAAGATCCTCTTTTGAGAGTGTTCATGAACTCTTCTCTTTGGAGAAGAGAATGTGTTGAAGCACACCACTGGGCACAAGAGTGATCAATATTTATGCCACCAAGTGTTGTATCTGGTTTTCCAGCTTATAGAATCAACCTACAGGCAAACACCAAAGACTTTTTTGGGCCCATAAAAGAATGTAAATGGTATCAACCTTGACAACACAAAAGTGAAATTTAGTTGCCACATGGAGAAATGGAGGGAAGGATGCAGGTGGCCGCATGGCCATTTACAAACAGGGAATAAAGATAACCAATAGTGGGATCGATATTAGTGATAGAGCTCTATGAGAAAGGGGGGGAAGAAGGGAAGGGGGTTATGGATGAACTAGATCTTCATGTCACATTGCAGAAGCCAACAGATAACATCCAAAGCTGGTTATTCAAAAAGAGGTGTATGCACGTGGCCTCTAATTGATCCTTTAATGTTCATCCTCCCTTTCTATACAATAAAAATAAATCTGAGTACATGGCCACCCAGCCAAAAATGACATTTTCCTTGCAGCTAGGTATAGCCAGCAGTAGGCTGAGATGCAGTATTGTGCAATCTTTAGATCATGTCCTTAAAATAAAGCATGCCTTGCCTTCTTCTCTATCTTCACCTTCCCTGGGCTAGAGTGCAGCTAAAGCAGAAAGTCAATGAAGTCTGTGGAAAAGAGCCACATCCTCCACCAGGAGGCCAGAGTTTATATCACTATATTTTTCAGTTCCACATTAGAACAGCCTCTATCCTACTCCTGCAAATAAATGTTTAGGGACATAAAGGGATGTAAGACTCAAGACAGAAATGATTAAAGTTAGGCACGCCTGGGTGGCTTAGTTGGTTGAACATCTGGTTCTTGATTTTGGTTCTGAGCGTGGAACGTGCTTAAAATTCTCTCTTTCTCTCTGCCCCACTCCCTCAGTCTCTCTCTCTCTCTCTCTCTCTCTTCAAAAATAAAAGACAGAAAGAAAGAAGGAAAGAAAGGAAGAAAGAAGAAATGATTACAAGTTGTTTTCTGAAAAGTAGAATTGAGTGTGGGGTGGTGGTTGGAGAGAAGATAAACACCACTTTTCATTATAAATATTTCTATCTAATGTTAAGCATGTGAATGCACTATTTGACAAACAAAAGTTAATTATTCTCATTAAAGAAAAATAGAACATGTACAGTAGTAAAATGAAAACAGATAACTCTCTCACCACCCTGAGAAAACATTTTGGTGATTTATTTCAAGCTGTTTTTCTACATATAGTTTTTTGTTTATTTGATTGAAAGTCTACATTTGAAGTTTGGACAGAGGAAAGGGATTCCACCAAGAGAATGCAAATAAAATATTTGGAGAATTAATAGATAAATCAAGAGAATTCAATATCAAGAAATCCAGAGGAGGATAGAATTTCAGTAATGAACAGATTCATTAATGGTTTCAAACACAATGGAAAAGTCAATAGTTTGAGATCTGGCATTAGGTTAATTGAATTTGGCCTCTTGGGTCATTGATGATCTACAAGAGGACTATTTCAACAAAGTAAATGTGATGGGAAAGAGACAAGCTAGAAACAAATTTAGAGTATTTGAGGAGAAGGAAGAAAATCTGTGGGTCTGGAATTCAGTGAGCAAATGGGAAAATGGTAGGAGATGTTTGGAGAGGTAGGCTGGGCACCAGATCATGTAGGGTCTTGGCCATAGAGAACACTGTGGATTTTATCCTACATATTAACTTGAAATATTATTATGTATATATATTGTTGTAATTGGACCTTGGACTCCTTTGTGAAGACTGGACCCTAGGGGGTAAGATAAAAAGCAATGTGGGAGCACCTAGATGGCTCAGTTGGTTAAGCATCTGACTTCAGCTCAGGTCATGATCACACGGCTTGTGAATTTGAGCCCCATGTTGGGCTCTGTGCTGACAGCTCAGAGCCTGGAGGCTGCTTCAGATTCTGTGTCTCCCTCTCTCTCTGACCTTCTCCCACTCACACTGTCTCTCTCTGTCTCTCAAAAATGAATAAGTGTCAAAAAAAAAGAAAAAGCAATGGGACCAGTTAGAAGGCTTTTGTAGTCCTGGCAGGAATTAATAGTGGCATAGACCTGAGTAATAATGATAGAAGTAATGAGTGAGTTTGGGTTCTGACTGGATACAGTTTCAATTTTGGTGACAAAAGACAGTGCATGAATAGGACATGACATGTGAGGAGGTGGAAGAGCTACTGGGCAGAAGGGAAAGAATCAGTGATAAGTAGCTTCTGTGGAGGACTAGGTTTTAGGTAGGAAATCAATAATTCAATTTTCGACATATTGCTTCAAATATCTATGATACACATAAGTGGAGATGTTAAATAGCAGTTAGATATAATAAATCTAAAGCTTGAAGAGAGTTTAGAAATACACACACACACACACACACACACACACACACATGTTTTAGGTCCTCAATATATACATTGTTCTTAAAAGCAAATGATTGGATGAGGTCCCATGAGGAGTAGGGGAGAGATAATGAAGGGCTTCTAGGACCAAATTCTGGGTCATGCACCACATAAGATCAAGAAGTGGAACTGAACCCAGAGAAAGAGTGTTCAGTAAGGTAGGAAGAGAGCTGGAAGAATGTGGTCTGAAATCTAAGTGAGAAAATGATTGAAGAAGGAGTATGGCTGTAAACTAAATGTTGTGTGTCTCTATGAAATTCATATGTTGAAATCGGATCCTTACTGTGATAGTATTTGGAAGTGGGACCATTGGCAAATGATTAAATCATAGGAGTGGGGCCCACATGAATGAGATTAGTGTCCTTATGAAAGAGACCCCAGAGAGTTTTCTCCCATCTTCCTTTTCTCTGTCATTTGATGACACAGCAACAAGGACTATCTGTGAACCAAGAAGTATGTTCTCACCAAATCCAACCATGTTGGTGACTTGATCTTGGACTTCTCATCTTCCAGAACCATGAAGAATACATTTCTGTTGTTTCTAAGCCACCCGGTCTATAGTATTTTGTTACAGCATCCTGAACATACTAAGACAGGGTGATTGTGTGAAATACTGCTGACAGGTCAAGTATGATGCGTGCTGAAAACAAACTCTTGAGTTTATCATTGTACCAGTCAGTCTTAATGAGTGGGAGGTATAAATACCTGGTCAGAATAGTTTAAAGAGATGGAGGGTATCTTTAGATGAGAGAGATGTGGCTAAAACTGTACCTAAGATTTAAGACCTAAGCACCAATTTGTAGATAAGTATTGCTCAATCCCCTGATGGGATTATGATAAATTGGTTCAAAAGCACAGGTGGAAACTTTGCCTTGACAAGAGGGACATTTCATCCTCCAAGACCAAAGGAAAAGGGGAAATTCGAGGAAAGAAGTTTATCATTTCATTAATGAATTAGTTTACAAAGTAGTATCTTAAAAGAGTGAGCCTGTGGGCTTAACAAGGGAAATTGTTTGAAATAGTTGGCCTGGTGATTTGTAGAGGAGACAGATTGAGGGTTCATCAAAGTGTCCTGTGCACTTTAGTAAGATTATCCATTATGGAGACATGATCATCTAGATCATGGGAATAGATCCAGTAACTCCCAGCCTCTTAGAATTGGGAACAGAAATAAAGACAGCTGGTTTAGTCCAGGTTAGTGTATATTGGTAGTATTTCCATTTCAAACATTTAAGGTAAAAAGTAGCTTTGATATTTTCTATTACATAGATAATTTAGATATGCTGAGTAGCATGTTTATTAGTGGGTCAAATAAATTTGACATGCAATAGTAAGTGTACCTCCTTTTTATTCATATCATAAATTCTGCATTTTTCTCCACAGAAATTCAGTGCATTTGTATGTCTTCCCCAAATTTATCTGTTTTCTCCCTTCAGAAAAACAAATACTCAAGGATTTTTTTCACTGATTTATTTGAAAAAATTGATAGAACTAGGAAAATAAAATGGAAACACATGTAGAATATGTTTAAACTGTGTATTAACTATGCAGAGCCATTCTAATTGGACTCATTGACTATTTCTGCCCTGATTATTTTGGACACAAGCTATATGGGCCTGTATTTAGTTCATAAAATGTTAAAGGAAGGAATGGATTGTAGTGTTTTCATATCTTCCTCTGTTTTCTGACTACAAAATTGACAGTGACTCTTTTTTTTTTTAAATTTTTTTTTCAACGTTTATTTATTTTTAGGACAGAAAGAGACAGAGCATGAACGGGGGAGGGGCAGAGAGAGAGGGAGACACAGAATTGGAAACAGGCTCCAGGTTCTGAGCCATCAGCCCAGAGCCCGATGCGGGGCTCGAACTCACGGACCGTGAGATCGTGACCTGGCTGAAGTCGGACGCTTAACCGACTGCGCCACCCAGGCGCCCCGACAGTGACTCTTTATGACAGGAAGTGTTTAGCTTTAACCCTGTGGCAGTCTGGTAGGGACCAATGGAGGCTGGAGATTTGGTTGTAATTACGCTAGAAGATTCTGGCATATTTTCTCTATATCTATAGCATGAAGAGTAATCTCAGAAATGTAGCCAGGGCTGTTGAAATGGGTTCAGAATCTGATAAGAAGCTTTTTTTTTTTTTTTTTTTTTTTGGTTTCTCACAGCATCTGATTGAACTTCAGATCACCTTCCAGCCAAGGTTATTTGCACCATATTTTCCCAATCTGTTCATCCATGAATACCAAGGAACTTAAGCATAGTTCAAATAAATATATAATGCCATCATTTCAAGACCACTTGCCAGCTTCCTGTTATATTATTTTTTCATACTCTCCTGCCCCACTTCTTTTTTTAAGCTCTGCAAAGAGCTTACACAAAGTAAAATGAAACATAGTTAAAAAAAAAATAATCAAATGAGTTCTAGGTATAACTACTGCTCCAATGGTCCCTGCAAAACTTCAAGAATCCAAAGGGTCCTGAAAATACCCATTTGGAAATCACTTTACCTACTAATTCTAGCTCATGTCAGTGTAACCAAGGATATTTTTTTACTATAAGACATGTCTCTATTTTCTATATCATATCTTTTCTGGTTGTAAAACACTATCTGACAGAAACTTTGTGTTCTTTTCTTTTCTTTCCTTTTCTTTCCTTTCCTTTCCTTTCCTTTCCTTTCCTTTCCTTTCCTTTCCTTTCCTTTCCTTTCCTTTCCTTTTCTTTTTTAAAGTAGGCTTCCTGCTCAGTGTGGAGCCCAATACAGGGCTTGAACCCAAGACCCCGAGATCAAGTCCCAAGCTGAGATCAAGAGTCAGACACTCAACCGACTGAGCCACCCAGGGATCCTCTTATGGCATCTTTCCTAAGATAATTACCCACGTGGCTAGAATTTCACAAGGCAAGTGACAATCTTCTCTTTTCTTTTTCAAATATGTTAGACTCATTCAAATTTAGTGGTTCCCCCAGCATTACAAAGGGATCTAGGGGTCTTTGTACACCTGGATGTGTTTGGGGAGAGATTGGTCCTCATTCATCTTTGGAAGAACCACAGAAAAGCCTTGGGTTTTGTTACTACACTGAAGTAATACCAAAGGAATTGTATGGTGGTTGTACCTAAGATTGTAGAGTTTAAGAACAGTTGGCACGATGCCATGCAAGACGAAATAAGGAATTTTATGACATGAAAACTATAAAGTAAACTAATAGTGTATACATGGGGCCTATTTAAGATCTCCCATGAGTACAGGGATGACATATTTGTAATCTCTCCTAGCTCAGGCACTGGTGGAGAACAGTGACTCAGTTTTTGTTTGTTTAAATAAAACGTAAATGAAAAGTTGTGAATGCATTATTTGTGTAATTAGATGTAGCACTTTCCTAAATTTTTGAGACTTAAGTCATAAGCCACTAGTTCAACCAACCATCTGATCCAGTTTCATATTATGGTCTTAAAGCTGCATGCCAGACTTGTTAGTAAAGATAATAAAATTAAAGATTTTTTGAGCTGGAGGGGACTTACAATTTGATTCTAAGGTTGAACATTGCTTGACTCATCAAGATATTATAAACATCTGTGAATGCAGTGAGAGATCTCAAAGGAGCTTAAAACTATGTGTAGAGAAAATGTTTAATAGCCTCCTAAGCCCTGAAAATTATTGATGTTGGTGAAATTCTGCTTTGGGCTTTGGGCAAATGCTCTGTCTTCTCTTTTCTTTCTGATTTACTGGCAATTTTAACACTTCAGCTGAAAGCAGTCACAGCGCACTCTTAACCACACTTTCAAACTCTTTAACTTTCCTCTACCTTTGAATCTCCTCCTAAGCCAGGAAGTAGGAGGGCAGTTGAAAACATTAAATGTAGCAAAGAAATAGATATTAAAAGAAAGATAACAAAAAAAATGCCTATGCTGCATTTCACCTAAATCAAGCACACAAACATTTCCCCTGGAAAGATAAAAAAATAGGTTCAGTGCTTCATAACCGTGAGTTCTGCTCATCAGCAATCAAATCCGTGAGATAGTTCCAAAATCTTCAGTTGAAGATGTAGCTTTGTCTACAAGGAGAGCTTGAACAAAACTGGACCTGGAAGTTCTGCCTTACACGTTCTGTGCCACTGGACATGCAGAGTGATGCTGAGGTTGCAATGTGGTGACACAGCAAGGCGACTGTATCAACACTGACCTCATAACTAGAATAAAGGCTCCTCGGTGGAGAGGAACCTTGGAGATCTCCTAAAGCCAACCCCCTTCGTTGGACATCTCCCACTCAATGAGGGGTGGCTTTTCTATTAAAATTACATTTTTTGTCCATTTTCCCTATAGTCAAAGAGTTTTTGGTTTATGTATTTTGATGCAATGACAGTTGTCGAACAAAAGTCTTTGTTTAGTGTTGGTTTGTGAGCTGTAAGTTGTATCTTTGGATGATAGTCACCTGCACGGTGCAAGGATTACAAAACAGAGACCCAAACAGCCAGCCCAGATTCAGAGAGATGGTGACAGATGCAAAACTAGATACAATCTTGCTTTTCTAGCTATAGCCTGGAGCCATTTTTTTTTATTCTTATGCTATATCAACTTGTTTTGGTTTTAGATGTCCACTATATGGAGGCACAGCCTCTAGGTATGCCATTTATTGCCAAAGTACCATAAGTCTGTAAATAATGAAAGGTGAATATGGAAAATTTCTGGGACAATTGGGATTACATTTTTCAGAAGACAGAAGGCAATCTTAACCTTAGTTTTCTAAGAACGGTTTAAACGCTTGGCAAATATAAAAAAAAAAAAAAACTCTAACAAAAACACAACTATGGAAGAGGCAACACAGAGCTTAAAGTTAGAGGACCTACATTGGAGTCTTGCCTCTGCCATTTCTCGCAAGGCTACCACTCAAGCAGCCTGGACAAATTAAGTCAGATGCTGTGATACTGATGAACCTAACAGTGGGCACCTCCTAATCAGTGACAGTTGAAGCCTGGTGTTAAGGTGTAGAGGATCAAATACGATCTTGCTAAACTACCATAGAAAACCAGTGTCTCATGCATTCTGAGTGAGTTTCAAATCAGGAATAGGCGGGGCTCTTTAAGATAATCTGGCCTTTGTTTCTGGCCAGGAGGTTCCAAGAGACTTTGATTATTGTGCTCTATCTTATCCTGTAAAATTCTTATGGAAACATCGCCACTTATGACAACCCCAAGCAGTGGAGCCTACTTAAAGGGCAGTACCAGGAGATCTAACACTTATAGAATGATTAATTTTCCAGGCATTCAAAAAATATATAAACTTACTTAAGTTTCCCAAAAATTCTTGGAGCTAAGAATCGTTTTATCTATTGTGCTGATGCAGAAATTAAAACACAGCAGTAAAATGCCGAATACAAACCATTTCTGTTTGATTTCCAAAACCAAGTCTCTTTCCACTCTATCATACTGCCTTCTACTCTAGCATACTGCATTGTCTGGAATATTGGGAACTTCCAATGAAAACTACTATAAGAACTTTCATATTCTTATTATTGTGTGTAAATGAATTGGACTTTAGAAGTTTGAAGGATAATAATGATGATAGCTCTTTTGTTTTTCTGTTAGAATTTGAAAATTATTCATTAAGATCAGGGGAATTATTATCATTTTGTATAGTGAGAAGAAAAAAGCCAAAACTTTAGAGGTATAAATATTAAAGACAACCTTGAAAAGATTGAAATACCATTTTACATTTGATATGTAAAAAAAGTATTTTATTTTGCAATCTCAAAAGAGAGCATGGCGACATATTTGTATGGTAGTCTTCAAATATGTAAAGATACAGTGTTAGAATTCTTCCCATTTTATGGTTGAGAAATATGAAAAAAAGAAAGATCACCAAATCAGAAACTAAACCATTAAACTGTGGTTTTATCTCAGTGTAGAAAGATTTTTTTTTTTTAAAGAAAGGGCATAGATCTCTGTAGGCTGTATAATACCACACAAATGTTTGTTATTTGTGTTATTATCTTTGGGTGAGGATAGAGGCCCATGTAGGATATGAATTCATTTTAAGCAGCTGTCCCACTAATGACTTGGAAAACTACCAGCTGGTCTATATAGTATCAAAAGTCATGTTTATTATGTAAGTAAACAGTCTTTAGTATGATTTTTTTTACCTCTTTGTAAAATATCAAAACAAGTGAAAATAAATCTAAGAAAATAACGCACCAAGTGCCCATTTCTCACAGCATTTTTTTGCCTCTCTTCTCTCCTCGAACTCTCAGCTCCTTTGTCTTTTCTCCTGTCCTTCCTTTTCAAAGATAGAGATGATATTAGAGATGGGAATGCAGTGGAATTATTTTTAGATTGTAGCTCTTTTGACTTTGTCTCTCCTTGGATATTCTGGGACCATCATCATCATTGGCTGTGATTGGGTGGAGGCTTCTGAGAGCTCTTTTTGTTCAGTCACCCGGTTGGCTTGGCATTCCAAGTCTGACTGTGACACACACAAGCACAAAAGACCCCAGCAGCAATCAATCTGCTTCCCACAAGTCCATTTGAAACAGGCTTGGTGTTCATTTCCATTAGAATACACCTCTGTTTTTAGTTTCAACAAGCCACGCTTCATTTTTTTTTAAATCCTTGGAGCCCATTACAATTTTAAAACAAACTGACAATACAAAATACAATTTGAATGCCATATGAAGAAATTAAGAAAGGAGAGAGAGACCAAGGTTATATATATATATATATATATATATATATATATATATATATATATATATTAGGAAATTTACCCACCGTCCAATTATTTCTGTAGGCTTCTGAAACCTTCTACTTCCTGTTATGGTGCCTCTGTCATATAGCTGATGATTCCCAAATGAGTAAACAAAACACCCAATACTTGATCTGCACTTGTGAGTTCAGTTTTACTTCAGGTCCTGGAACAAAAATGTCTTTAGAAGATTTTTACATCATTCGTATTGAACACTTAGGTAGTTCAGCATCATCAGCCTTGCTGTTGGTGTGGCAGGGTCAAATGTTTTGGAACCTAAGACCCTTTCTTCAAAGCTTGTCTCTAAACCTGAAGCCCTGCTTTCTGTTTGTCAGTTTTTCATTCTCTGCCCATAAAATTCCAGTAGAGTCTGAAGCCCTTTTTCCTCTTGAAAAATACCTTTTTGTTCTCTACCATTGCACCACTTGTTGCTATAGTATTCCTGTGTAGAACAATGATCCCTCGGTGATGTTAAGTTACATGACAAAGTAGAATTAAGGTTGCAGATGGAATTAAAGTTGCCAATCACTGACCTTAAATTAGGAAGATTATTCTGGATTATTTACATGAGCCCAGTACAGTTGCTCCTTGGACATTATGAGTTTGAACTGCAGAAGTCTACTTATATGTGGATTTTTTTCTATAAATACATTTCAGTTCTGTAAATGAATTTTCTCTTCCTAATGATTGTCTTAACAATTTTCTCTAGCTTACTTTATTGTAAGAAAACACTATATAATACATATAACACACAAAATAAGTGTTGATTGACTGTTTACATTATTGGTAAGTCTTCCAGTCAAAGGAAGACTGTCTGTAGTTAACTTTTGGGGAGTCAACAGTTATACTCAAATTTTCTGCTGTGTGTGTCTGTGTTTGTGTGTATGTGTGTGTGTGCGAGTGTGTGTGTGTGAGTGTGTGTGTGTGAGTGTCAATGCCCTTAACCGCTATGTTGTTCAGGTTAACTGTATAATCACAAGAACCCTTAAATGTGGAAGAAGAAAGCAGAAATGTTAGCGTCAGAGAGACGCTATGAGAATGAGAAAGACTGGATTGTTGGTTTTGAAGAGGGAGGAAAGTGGTCATGAGCTAAGAAATGTGGGCAGCCTCTGGAAGTTGGAGAAGGCTAGGAAACAAATTCTTTCCAGAAGGAATGCACACTTCTTGTTTTAGTTCAGTGAGATCCATTTCTGATTGTTGATCTCCAGAACTATAAGATAAATGTATATTGGTTTCAGCCTCCACATTGATGGTAATAAGAAAACTAATACATCCTGCACGTCCTTTCATTTCTCCCATTTATGTTTAACCCCCCAGTGAACCAGCCACATCACTGAATCTTTTGCTAGCATTATTGAAATGACTGTGTCTCTTGGTGAGTCTAGGTCACAGTAAATCTCTTCTGCTGTGTTACAGTTGTTCTTTCCATGCCCATGTCACAAAAGTTGATCCTCAAAAGCCCACCAAATAGAACCTATGATTCAAACCCTGAGGATCTTAGTCAGCCAGACTACATGTATAGATCCACCTGCAAAGACCAGCCCCCTCTATCCGTGACCTTGCACAAATGACTGTTCCTCTTGGAGCCCCTGTTCTTTCATCTGTAAAACGGACAGTAAAACTTCATTGGATAGGATACTTGTGATGGTCGAAAGATAATGCCAGAAAAGTGCTCAGCACTGTCCCTGGCACAAATAAATATTATTTGCTATTATTCTCATCAATATCTGGTTCATTATCTCTCAACTGATACAACGGATACACTAATTTAACTAAAGACCTGGATGGAAAATCCGGGCATGGAAAATCAGGCATATGGTTCCCTTTACATTCAAGAACCGCTAACTATGTTACTCCAGCATATAGACCATGAGATACCCCATAAAATTCAAAAAGCTTGAGATGCAGTGCAAATATAAGTGAAAAAAAAATTGTCATCTGTAGTAGATGTACATCTTTTCGTACTTAGTATATTAAATAAATTAGTTCTTGGTATAATCCTAAAACTGGTTAAGGCAGCTTAGACAAAAACCTGGGCAGGTTTATTCCATGGATTCATCCCTGGTATAGGAACCCCACTTTCATACCAAGGCACTGAAATGTGTGTCTTCTCAATAAATACCCTTAAGTAAAAAAATAATGTACTCAACACCTATTAGCATGCCAATTAATATTTATTATTTTTAGATATCAAATATATTTTCCAATTTACATGTCTCACCCTAAGTTTTGGTGGTAAAAGCCAGTTCTCCCAGGGGTTTCATGATCCTTGAAGAAAATTAATTATAAAAATTGAAGATGAGGGTACCTGTGTGGCTCAGTCAGTTAAACATCCTTCTCTTGATTTCAGCTGAAGTTGTGATCTCACGGTTTGTGGGATCAAACCCTGGGTAGGGTTCTGAGCTGGCGGTGCAGAGCCTGCTTGCGATTCTCTTCCTCCCTCTCTCTCTGCTCCTCCCCAGCTCACATGTGTATGCATGCTTTCTCTTTCTTTCTCAAAATAAATAAATAAACGTTTAAAAAAGGGAAAAGATTGGAAATGGAGTGGAGTAGAGAATCAAATCTTGACCTACAGAAATGTGTCAAACCATCTCATGCTCTTTCCTAAATGATACTTCTTCATTATAAATCTGCTCCTTTTTGCAGCATAATATTGCACAGTTTGGTTAAGAAGGCAGGGTAGAGGTTAGGGATTCAAGATGACACTGGTGCCAGCTGAGACAGAGCTCCCCGTGTGTGTCATGTTGAGTAAGGTTTGGAGGAGAGAT
Source organism: Lynx rufus (assembly GCF_022079265.1). Classification (NCBI taxonomy): domain Eukaryota; kingdom Metazoa; phylum Chordata; class Mammalia; order Carnivora; family Felidae; genus Lynx; species Lynx rufus. The sequence continues at coordinate 26,646,101 of NW_025814829.1, read as the reverse complement.
GAGCACTTTGCCGTCAACCTGAAGTGCCTCATGGAATTGGGGAGACTTGTTCCTCCAACATCATGGAGTAATCATTGTGAACCCCTCTCTTGGGACTCAGAGGGACTTGTGTTGTTAAGAATGGGAACAGTTTGAGGTGGTTTGAGGTTTGAGGTGGTTAACCTTTCATTTATGGGAAGGAGAAAGTAGACAAAGACAACGTGTAGCGTAACTTCCCCTTGGACCATGAGGTTGGCGTTCTTGACCAATCTGAGAAGCTGGTGTCCTCACAACCAGACCACTGGTGACTAGGAAAAATCTAATCTCTTTTGATATGTTCCAAGATGAAAATCCTATGTATAGACCTTAAAAGAGCCCATAAAACAGTGTCCTTATTTTGGCCTTATAATTAAGTAATAATAGAAGGGCTGCACTGTTTTACAAGGCAATATTCTAGTTCCTAAGTGGGTAAGAGACACAGATGCTTGCCAAAAATTGTAATTTATTCTGACAAGTACCCGCCACCCCTGCTCCCACCCCATTCTTGATGAGAGAAACAGGTCTAGCCATGCTGTGAAAGAGTTAAATAAAGATACTTAAGCTCATGTGGGGTTAAAAAAAAAAAAAAGGAGCAGCAGGGGCTATTGACTAAAGCAAAGTTATGTTGGAGTTGCCATTAGAGCAGGCATTTTGATAATCTTGAAGAAAAGCCCTGGGATTAGCAAATGAAGGCTTTCTGACTGTTGTCTCTTTCTGTATGTAAGAGACCAAGCAGAAGTCATGAAGTCCATTCCTGGTCCCTGGCAAAACACAGGAGTCATGGGAAGGTGCACCATCGCACATAAAGAAAAGTGAAATGTGTTTTCATTTTTCCCCCATAAAAATAATTTTTAAAGTACGGTTTGGTTTCCAGACAGTTTTAAGAGCTAAAAGGCTCAGGAGGTGGGGGTGGGGTGAGTTAGGAATGGTAGTAACATTTAAATGTGCAAAAAATTACCTTAATTTGAGTGACTTTCAGGAATTGTATATTTGATATTGATTTCTTTTCAAATCAACAGCCTAATTCTTAAAATATTCACATTCTGCAGAGTCCGGATATAACTATATTATAAAATGAGATGTTTGAAAAGCATTTGTTTCCAGAAAGTATGGTCCCAAAGGCCCACATTTTAGTAAACTTGACTTTAGAAGACCTGCTCCAGGCAATTAAATCTATGTAACGTAACAAAGCCCAGGAGCAAGGCTGCCTTCTGCTGCACTATTAGAAAAAAAGATTTCCCTAAAAACTGCCTTTCTCTTATTCTATTCTTGAAAATGATTCCCTAAATATTGTTCTGCATTAAAGATAAAGTAAAATGATTCTTAAGTGAGCTCAAATTTATGTAAAAGGAAATGAATCTATGATGATTTGCATCCTTTCCTCTGGAAGGAGGAAGAAGGTAACACAAAAATGGAATATGTAGTGATTGGCTGAATTCATTCCTTGGCCCTTCAGAAATTATGTGCATTTCCCAAAAGCCTTTTCATTGCCAAAAAGCACAATCCTAAGTCATACACATTTTTTCCATTTGGAAAAAAAAAGTACATAATTGAAATGTTTCCAAATGCAAAAATATTTGATTGCACCTTTGAAAGTGGCTTTCAGAAAGGCCAATAAATCTATGGACCCAGTGATATGTAGAAAGAATCTAAAAATGTCATTGCTTATTTATGGTCTATCAAGTATCTGAAATATTCCGTTAGACATAGAAGATGATTGGAAGCTCTACAGACATCCCGACATCTCCCCAGAGTTCTTTATCAGTTATCTAGTGCTACATAAACACTTCCAAATACAGTGATTTAAAAGAGTAACAATGGTTTCTCACAATTCTGTGGGTTAGCTGATTTTTCCTGGGTTCACTCATTCTACTCCATCCATTTTCTGTTCTAAAGTGGGACAGTTGGTCTTCTTTTTCTTTCTTTCATTTTTTAGTTTTTTTTTAACGTTTACTTATTTTTGAGAGACAGATAGACACAGAGCATGAGCAGGGGAGGGCCAGAGACGAGGGAGACACAGAATCTGAAGCGGGCTCCAGGCTCCGAGCTGTCAGCACAGAGCCCCACACGGAGCTCGAACTCATGAACCATGAGATCATGACCTGAGCTGAAGTCCGAGGCTTAACCCCACTGAGCCACCCAGGTGCCCAGGCCTCTTTTTCCAAGTAGTCTCACATCCTGGAACTCTCTATGCCATGGCAGCCTAGGGGAGCACTCCAAGAGGCTCAAGGTGGAAACTGTAAAGCCTTTCAAAGGTCTAGGCTCCAGAATTTGGCAGCATCCCTTTTGCCACATTCTCTTGGTCATAGCAAGTCACGAATAGAGCCTGGATCCAAGGGGATGGAGAAAGAGATTCCACCTCTGGATAAGAGAAGTAACAAAGTCACCTGGCAGAGGAGTGTGTATACTGGGATGAGGGGAATTTGTGCTCACTAATTCATGGTGCTATAACAAAATACCAGCGTGGGGAGCTTAGGAAGGGAAATGTATCTTTCACCGCTCTGGAGTCTGGGAAGTCCAAGATCAAGGCACTGGCAAATCTGGTGTATGTTGAGGACCTGCTTCCTAGGCAGCCATCTTTTTGCTGTAACCTCATCTAGAGGAAGCAGAAAGGGACCTTTCTCAGACCTCTCTTATAAGGACACTGATCCCATTCAGGACGGTGCTGCTCTCACAGCCTAATCATCTCCCAAGGCCCCACCTCCTACCACCACATTCTGCATTAGGTTTGCAACATATGAATTTCGGAGGAACATAAACATTTAGTGTGCAGCAACGATCTACCACAGGTGAGTTGTAAGATTTGGTACTCAGATCAGGCATGATGAGTGGACATCTTTTTTGACTAGACAGATGATAACAGACTGAGGAACAGATCCACTGGTATTTTCTACCAGTACTCGCTGATTCTTTGTGACTGTCTAGATTTGATGAAGTATCAACCTGGCCTAGGAAGTGGCTGGCCCATTGTAGAGCTAAATAGCTAAATAGATATTGAATGCATTGAATTAGGAAAACACATATGAGTAAAACCTTACTCGTTTCATGATAAATGAATTTCCAAGAAAATAATTCCGTGGTGTTCCTCAAGACGCAGTGGGGTGAAGTAGAACTGATTCCACCTTTGGAGTCAGACTCACAGCTCTTCTATCACAATTTTATGTCACAGCACAGTTCAAAACGGTAATTGTGGTACAAAGTGGAAACTGCTCTGTGTGTATGTGTGTGTGTGTGTGTGTAGTGGGGGGTGGCAGTCTAGTGAGCATTTCCTGTTGCTTGAAGGCTGTGGGGATCAGGATATCTCATCATGCTCCTAACTACAGAACACCTGGGTTGAAGCCCTGAATGGATTATTGGATATGTGGCCCTGATCAGATCACAGGAGCTATCAGAATAAGGCTAACACCCTTCCCTGCTTCCCCACAGTTTATTATGAGGATGAAGTAACACGGTAGTAAATCTGGATGGTAATACCTGATACCTTCCAAAATCCAAAGCTGGAATGTGTGGAATACATTATTTTTTTCTCAAATGCACAAAATTGCTTACGGAATCATTGTAATCTATCTCACACCAAAGAATTTACTACTTTGTAGTTTGTAAAGCAATGTACAAAAGCAATGTACATCTGAAAGGGTGCCTGATACAGTAATAATTGCAGCCATTATTCTCACGTTGCGTAGAATACGTCCAATCCCTGAAAGAAAAAGCCAAGTAGGTTTGAATGAAGAAAACAAAACTCTGAACATTATAAAGACATTTGCCAATAGAGTCCCAATAATAATTTATATGAATTGAGTGGTGGTATGTCATGGTACATAAAATCTGTTTTACATTTAATTTTACTCATATGACTTCTCATTTCTGTTATCATTTTAATAAATGTATGAGGATGACCAGAAAAATATGTATGGTCCCTGGTGAATATGCCCTCCAAGAAAACTTAAATGACCCGAAGAGCGATTCCAGAGACTTGTATCACTCCTGGAGATGCCATTCCCAGATATCACCAGCTTCCATGTTTTCGCGTCCACAGCATTGCCTTGATTGTGCTTGCCTCGACCAGGTTAGAAACACAGCTCCACTAATATACAGTAAGACAAAACAAAAAGTTACTTTTAGCAACCATTTGAAAAGTTCAAAAATTTCACTAAGGATCTGAAGATCACAGAACAGACAACACAGTCTTAGTGTGCTGTCTTCTGTGTGCTATTTTTTCCCTCTCTCATTTTCTTCCTCTCCTTAAGAAACAGAGAAAATACTGCTGTCCTTGTCTTCAGATCAGCTCCATTCTCATGGAAGACACCAGAGGTCTCAGAATCCCCAAGTGACTGTATTAATTTCCCAACAAAGATTTCTCACTAAATATCCCCATGCTAGCCAATAAGTGAGTAAAAGTATCTTCATAGTTTAGCATAATTTTATCTCAGGTTTCCACTGTATGAGCTGATGTCTATGTTCTGTTTGATTCACTGAGATTCCTAATGGCATTAATGTCAAACAAATTAAATTGGGGATAATGTTATTTTAAAACTTAATGTTATGCCCCAGCAACGTGTCTGCATGTCCAAACTCTCCCGTTTGCCACAGAGACCATCGTGTTCCTTCCCCAGCTAACTCTCCCTTCCCAATTTCCGCCCATGTCCTTTCTTGCTAAATCACAGATCAAACGGAGGTCATGAGGCATAAGTGCCTCAATGTGGTGCTCCTCCACCTTCTGTCTGGTCTCAGAGGAAGTGGTAACCCTCCTCCAAGCTCAAAGTTAATTTGGCCAGCTGTTCTGTTGATGCAATCAACCCCTACCCTCCTCCGTGGTTTCATCCAAGTCCCTCTCCTGACACCGCAAGCCTCTGTTTCAGCTGTTACTCTTACAATTCTCCTTCACCCCCACTGTATCTATAGTTCTCCCTTTCTTCTTGCCTCTGCAGCCAAACTCCCTAAAATGGAAGAACATAATCACTATGACGACTTATTTTTGCTGGTGGCATCCCTTCTTCCTTCATCTGATTTCCCTCGGAGGAACCCGTCCCTCCTGCCCCCTAGGGATGGGAACCTGACCGAAACAATGTCTTGATTTGCATGAGCAACACTGATTGAGTCGGAGATGGACATGTGACCCAAGTCAGGCCAATTAGACTCAACTTCAGTAATTTTGTTCAAGTCCTGGAGAAAGTACATCTTCTTTGCGGAGAACTCAGCACCTGGAAATACACAGTGCTGGAGCCGCAACAGACTGTCTACCCACGCGAGGAGAGAGCCCAGCCTAGAATGGAGCAAACGTGGAAGACTAGCTGAGAAAAGGAGAGAAACTGGATCCTGGTGACGTCATTGGTGCTGCTGAGTCCAGCAGTGACTAAAGCCAAAAATAGTCTTGGATATTTTAGTTATATGAGCCAATAGATAGCTTTTTTTGCGTAAGTCCTTTCGTTTGTGTTTTCCTTGACATTTCCAAGCAAAAAAAGAGTCTTATGTGATGCTCCTCACTGTTTCCAGTTTCTCGTTCATATTTTTTAAGTTTATTTACTTAGGGAAAGAACGCAAGCGGGACAGGGGCAGAGAGAGAGGGAGGGAGACAGAGAATCCCAAGCAGGCTTTATACTGTCAGTACAGAGAGTGATGCGAGGCTCAAACTCACGAGATCCTGACCTGGGTGGAAATCAAGACTGGGAGGCTTAACCGACTGAGTCACCCAGGAGGCCCTTGTTCATTTTTCAGCCCACTGTACTGTTTTCTAGTTTCACCACACCACTAAAAGTTCTGTCACTAAGTTAATCTCTTCTTGGCCAGGTGTTATGTAGCTCATCCTTTCTGTAGGATTTGAAAATATTGGCCAATCTCTCCTTGGTTTAAGTGACCTTATGCCTTGAATTTCTTCATTTCACTTTTGATTGGTTTTCCTCCTGTGCCTCTGCATTTTCTTTTCTCCTTTCCTCAAGTTGTAAATCTTATCACAATCAGAGTATCAGGCTCTTCTTATTCTCGAAATCTGCATTCCTTCCCTGGATGATTTCACCAACTGTCAAGGTTTTAATGATCATTATATCTAGTAGTTTCCAAGTTTCTCTCTCTAGGTGTAATAAGTCCTCTTTTGAAGTCTAGATTCAGACCCCCAAATGCTGTCAAGGATGCATCCTTACCTAAATGTCCCAAATCACAAGTACCATATCCCCCCTCCAACCTGATTTACCCTTTTCTTATGTTTCCTGTATTTGCTTATGTTTGTATATTCATCATGTCCAGCAACAACATCTCGAACTTACAAGTTGGTCACCATCCTTGGCCCTTCCACCTTCGGTCCTCCTCTTTCCTACCCCTCATTCATCCCCAACTAGCTGCATGACCTTGGGGAAATGCCCTAGACTTCAGTGTCCTCATAACTAAAACAGAGATATCAGTAATATTTGTTTAGAAGACTAAATGCAACATTCACGTAAGGTACTGCGAACAGTGTCTGGTGCATATAATGCCTTAAGTAAATATTAGCTTTTGTATCAGTTATCGACTGATGTATTTAACAAGCTACCCCATAATTTCGTAGCTTAAAACAAGCAACTCATGAATGTACTTGCTCATGAAGCTGTAAATTAGTTAGGGCTTGGAGAGGACAGCTCATCACTGCCCTGTGCAGCATCTGCTGAGGTGGCTGGAGTCAGACTGGAAGGTCTTCTTCAAGATGGCTCACTCAAAGGGTTGGCAAGTTGGTGCTGGCTGTGGCTGAGCTCACCTGGGGCTATGGCCCAGCACCTAGGTTCTTCTCCATGTGTGCCTCTCTGCCCATTAGTTTTCCTCACAGTATAAGGAATGAACCCCCAGGAGACAAGAGGTGGGTTCCGAAAACAAGAACCCCACAAACAAGAAGTGGAAACTGTTAGTAGCTTAAGACCTGAGCCCAGAAGCTGGCACACTGTCGCTTCTACCATATTCTGTTACTCAAGTCACAGGACCCAGATTCAAGTAGAGGGGTCACAACAATTTCTGAAGGGCAGATTGTCAAAGGGTTGAGGGGCCAAGTTATGATACCACCATAGCTCTTTCCTTCCACACCACCACCCTCCTTCTCTCCATAGGCACCACCAGTACTTTGCTTTAGCTTTTAGTTTATTTCCTGAACTGTTGTCAGTAGCTCTTGTCTCCTTGCCTCTATTCTCACTCTCCTCCCATCTCTTCCCCACACTGATATTTCTAAGACTATGTTACCTCCTTTTAAAATCTCTTGGATGGCTCCTCATGATATAGATAATATCCAGGGTGGCCTGGGTGGCTCAGTTGGTTAAGCACCCAGCTCTTGATCTCGGCTCAGGTCATGATCTCACAGTTTGAGGGTTCGAGCCCCACATCTGCTTGAGATTCTCTCTCTCCCTCTCTTTCTGCCTCCTCCTCTCAAAATAAGTAAACTTAAGAAAAAAAAAAAAAAAGAGTGGGATAGGAAATAAGGGTGGTGGTGTGCAATCTGTTACCAAAATCTGAGATGTTATTTGGTGTCCATAGACATGATTATTAAAGAATAATATAAAAGCTTACTTTTTGTTCAATTTACATGTATTTTATTTTCAAAGAGTTAAGTTTTTAGGACACAATTACTTAAATGGTTTGGACCAATTACTTAATAAACAGAACTGTTAAGTATTTCATTTGTCCTATGACTGCCATGAAAAACTTACTGAGTTGCTAAGGACACATTAAGCTGAGAAAGTTTGGGAACTTTGCACATAATATATGAGACAGAAATTTAACAAAAGATATTTTATTTTTTTAAGTTTATTTTTACTTATTTTGAGAGAGAGCGAGAGAGAGAGAGGAGGGGCAGAGAGAGAGGGAGAGAGAATCCCAAGCAGGCTCCATGCTGTCAGCACAAACCCCGATGAGGGGCCTGAACTCACAGAACTGTGAGATCATGACCTGAGCCAAAATCAAGCATTGGACACTTAATCAACTGAGCCACCCAGGTGCCCCAACAAAAGATATTTTAAAAACTCTTGTCCACCTTTCCTTTCTGAAACCTCTTCCCCAGCCACCATGGCACCCAGTGAAGAGCAGTTTCATTGTTTGCTTGAGTTTGTGAGTATGTTAGTCCGTGTGCTGCACATCCTATTTCCTCTATCTCTCCCATAAATGTCAACCCTCTCTGGCCAATTTTATTTTTTCAAATTCTCAGTCTCCTAATACTTTGTGCCTCCTGTTCTGTAATCTCGGTTTACACTCCTTAATTTCTGTTCATCGTACTCTCTGGAACTTTGTCCGTGATTTAATGACTCTCCCATATCCTGAGTTTCTTAATAGCATGTATGCTACTCTTTAACCAAAACCAAGTTTTCCCCTGTGTACATGGCTTTTCCAATAGCCTTCTTAAATGGAAGCTTCTTATTATTCTCTCATAAGTATCTCCTTACATATTCTTTTACTAACTTGCTTTTCAAAGCTAATACTGACCTTTCCTTTCTAGTCTGTTGGAAAGACTCCTGCTCCTATAAGACTCTTGCTGTGAAGTTATATCCCTTACCCCGCCCCCCAGCTCCTCTGTCATGAAGAGCCTTTTGTTCTTTACCCCTCACTGTACCTTCCCCTGTTCATTGATGACTTTGCCCTCTGGCTCACAGTCCTTTTCTCCACCCTGTCTGGTCTCCATCCTGAGTGACCTCAGCAACCGTTGGACTGAGTCATCACACACCCAGGCCTCCCTATTCGTTGGTCTCCTCATCTCCAATTACCTGCCTTTCTACTCCACGTCAACCAGCCAGGGTCACAGCCTAGCCCAGACTTCTCCAAGTGTGGTCCTGGGGCTGGCTGCGCCGGGATTGTCTAGGAAGCTTGATAAGATACAGATTCCAAGGCCAATTGCCCACTCCTGTTGAATCACAGTTTTTGAGAAAGGGTCCTGGCATTGTAACAATCCTCCCAGGTGATTCTTAGGCAAAGTGACTTTGAGAACTACTGTGCCGAACTTGGTTTTCATCAGAAACTACCTCAAAATCACATTCTGTAACCAGAATCTCCTATCCTTCTAGATCATTTTCTCCATTGTTCCCACTACAATTGCTCTTGATACAAATCGGCCTCTCCCTTTGCATTCTTTTTCTTCCTGTGCTCCCCTTTCACTTCACTTCCCTCTCTCTTTAGCTGAGATTTTTAAAGTAGTAAAAATAAAACAATTTTTCCTATTTGCTACGTGGCAGACACTGTTCTAAGTCCTTTACTATATTGATTCTTTAACGCTTACAATAACTTAATGAGGTAAGCACTCATTTTAATCCTCATTTTTTTTTCTTGCCCAAATTTTCAGTTTTCTTGCCCTTTTATTCCTTCTGTGCTTCTGCCTAGCCATACCCAACCCAGGATCCACCCTTCAGTGCTTGTACTCTCGCCACTGAGCACAGCAGGAGGGATTGGTACAGTATGAGTTCAGGGTCACCTGCCCTAATGGGTGCTAATCACTCCATTTCTGGAGTTGGTATGCTCTCTTACACTTGGCAATCCAGTTCAACCTCTCCCTCCCTTTCTGCAGAGAACTTGGACTTCTACTTCATGTGAAACGTGAACTCTCAGAACAATACAATCTAAGTTCACCATCAGATCTACAAAAACATCTCCATTAGCGCCCGTGCTTCTTTCATTGGCGCACGTATTTAACAAATATTTATAGAATACTTGCCAAGTGACAGGCTTGTGCAATACTGTTTCAAGCAAGAGGTAGGTTCTATGCCTGTTCCTATTTTACAATGTGAAAACTAACGGAGAAGTTAAGAAGCTTACCAGATTACAAATACAGTCAGCGGTGCAAGAGCTAGTCAGACCCAGTGTCTGAGCTCCTAACTAGCGGGTGGTACTGTGGCCCCACCCCCCTTGGAGTCTCTGGGCCAAGCGATGGGGAAGCTTAGCTGATGAGTTCTGCCTGGGGCCACAGAACAATGAGAGCAGCTGGACTTTACCTGGTTTACATATTGGATTGTGTCTTAAGATTTTATTCAAGAAAAATTAATTAAAAATATTTTCTTAACAAAATTATTGGAGAAACCACTGTACCTCATTTCTCTAGGTCCGTTTATGAACAGCCACCCGTGATCTGTTTCTTCTGAGGTTAGAGCTGGTGGTTCAGAATAGCTTTGTTGACTCTAGAATCTATTTGCTTTATCCTCCAGACATTGAGGACTACATAATTTATTACAGTAAACTTTTGCTTTGTCATCCTGGAAGCTTAGGGCCAAATTCCAACTCAATGAGGAACTTGTGGCTTATCTCTTTGTGTTCTTTCCTCTTGGGCCTTAGCTATCCATTCCATTTTTCCCCTGTTGGATCAAATGTTTTTTAGCACATGTTTTCAGTGAGTTGCTTCAAATCCATTTTAGAGCAAGATTTGACACAGAGATAAGGTATATGAAACATTTTCTAAACTATAACTGTAAATGTACAAACATAAGGAGATAAATAGGAGAGCTTTAGTCTTTCAACAACTGCCTTACAGTCCAGCTATGTGTCTAAGATATGGAACTACCAATTTGGAGAACTAGACAGAGCCCTGTAATTCCCCCATCTGGACTTTTGGCAACTTTTGAAGGCAGCACCTACTTGAATTAAGGGTTCATTGCTCAGCAATTCAAGAAATATTGGGATTCCTCATTCTTTTTGATAGAGTGTTATTTTTGAAGCTAATTCATTGCTCTCATATACAAAGAACTTTATGCTATGGATATTTTTTCCAAATAACCAGCTTAATTTGATCTGTATACGATAAGTATTTAGAAATAATATGCCCACTGACTAAGAATTTTTAAAGAGACTACTGCAGACTTGCATGTTTACTTAAACAAATTATATAGTCACGCAGAAAAGCTCACAAGAGAAAAAAAGTATACAATAATGTTTTATAAAATGGAAAAAAATTACAGAGGCATTCAACCAACTATTAAATATTTATTGAGTGCCTACCATACACTAGGCAGGGTTCTAAGCACGGGGCACACAGTGATGAAAAACACAGGCAAGGTCTCTGCAACCTATAAACTGGATTAAGATTTTGCTCAACCTCAAATGTAATCCTGTTTTGGAAGGATGCATCCCTTTTGAAAAGTAACTCATGCGCATAAACTTATATATGTCAAGGATTTATCCGGTAAGTACACCCATGGCAAGAAAACGCTATTGTTAAACATTAATATTATTATAGAATAATCCCTGTCAATGAAGTGTGAGATGCTGATTCATACTGATTAGTTCACTGCAGTGATCCATGTAGATCATCGAGAATTCCCTTTGGTTACTTTTATTTGCTCAAATGTATACTGGATAGCTTCTTGAAATAAATGTTTTCAAAGATAAATGCTGAAATAGAAAATATAGAGTCTTTTGGGTTTTTTTTTTTTTTTAGCTGAAGTTTTCTTTTTAAATGATTTATATGGATAAAGGAATGTGTAGCCTTGTAAACTCTTGGGAGTTGAAGAATCAGACATGAATATTAGTGCTATCACTATAAGCTAGCTGCAAAACAAGAGGAAACATTATTTTAAAAAATATTTCAGATGTAAGACAAGAGGACATAATGCCTTGCAATCCAGAGTAAAGAATACAGGTATTCCTCAGTCACATCTGCCTGAACCGTAAGGCTCACTCCTTGGAAGTTTTTCTATTCTATCTCATTTTTCTGATTTGTCTTCATAGTCTACTCTCTTTTCAATGTTTAGAACATATTCCCTAACAAAATAAATAATTAAACTATAGATGAACTGTCAAAAGGGAACATTATTTTAATGCAACATTAACATTTTGGTAATTAACATGGAAGTTAATGCATTTAGCAGATGTAACAACATTAGACTTGTAAATTTTAATTAAAGTTAATGGTTCATGATAGCTGTAGGGAGCAGGCATCCTCTCTAGATACTGCAAACATGTCTAATGTGATTAGAAATACTAATTGTAGAAAAAAGGATAGTGCTGGCAATGACTATTCTTCCTTTCTTACAAAATCAGCAACTTGAAAGCCCTTTCAAATGAGGAAACTGGCAAGCAAATAGAAGCTAATAGAAAAGGTGATAACAAGATTTAAGGGACTGCATCAAAATACACAAACTGTTCTCATATACCTCCCTTTCTCTATGAAGCTACCTGAGATCATGCCAACCCAAGCGATGACGGTATTTAGTAATTTTAGACTAGGGACTAAGGTGTCATCTATAATTCTGTCTGCAGTTTCTAATGGAAGGTTGCCATCCCAAACTATATTCATGTGGCTCAGTCTAGATTTTTTAAAACAAGAGAATCAGTGACTTTGGCAAACAAACAAAACCCCTCCATGTTACAATTTTGCTAAAATGTTAAAAAAAAAATGATGACTGTCAGGTTGCCACGCTTCTCAGAAATGTAATAGTCAAATTCAATTATCTTTATTTCCACTAATTCCTGACTGAGGCTACTGATTCTAAATAACTCACTTAAAGTACTGTATGTCTCCAATTCTCAGATAATTCTTTTTTATTTAGTAGGATGTGAGCTCCTTGCCTGTCTTGTTATTACAGCACTTGGCAAAAGTAGGAACTCAATAAATACTAGCTGAATAAGAGAATAAATTTAATAAATTTAAGTTTAAATTAAAATATTTAAAAATGTAATATTTGTGTGGAAATTTAGTAATGATTTATATAGAAATTTAAATTTAGAATTTAGAAAACACTTAAAATTAATATATATTTGGTTTTGGTCATTAATTATACATTACATACATTACATCATATGTGCAATTAATATTGCTTTCTTGTTCGGTGCCCAAAAGCTGTCTTAAAATCCAGAGTGTCTCACAATGGGTGATGGAGTAGAATTAAAATGTAGAAAGTTGAATGTTTCCATCAACTTTATTCTGTTAAGAATAATCTGAACTCTCCAATAATAAATCCTGCCCTCTCCCCAAGCAGCTCTGAGTGAAAATTTTTCACGAATCTTCACTGAGAATACAAAATACAGAAGGCTCAATTAGGATGAGCTTTAAATACCAGGGACTTTGAACACTGGCACTCCACCAAAGAAATCAGTCTCTGAGATATCAGAGCTCACTCATCACTGTCAAATTCCTTACAGTGTAAATTCCTCCTAGAACTGGTCAGTGCTAAAACCTTCCTCATTTTTTACTCATAACAGTGGTGAGGCCTGGATTGCAGAAATTATGGATTAAATAGAGACCATGTTAACTTCTTTTAACACTCAATTCTTGGCTTCGTTTCCACCCTAGATGTAGACAGGCTAATTTGCAGGGCTAGTGAAAAGTGGTAGCCTTGAGGTTTATTGTATATTATAAACCTAATGGAATGTTGAGAGTTAAAACTTGCTTTCCGATTGGTTACTCTGCTACTCTTTAAATGACTTTTTAAAAAATGACGAGAAGTACAAGAAGAACAGAATCTGTTGGCAAGTGACCGTTCAACTTCTCACATTTCAACACATAAAATATTGATTATGTAATATTTATGTTATGAATTTTAAGCCACTTTCAATAATAACAATGACCCCCAGGTCAAGTATTTTCTAGTAATTAGTAACTAGCAGGGTTAGGAGTCCAAATCTCATAAAATATTGTTAAGATGATTTCATGTTTTTATAATTTAAAAGGGTCAACCAGTGAAGTTAGAAAGTTCTCCATTCTTTTTTTCTAATGGTAAATATAAACTTACATTTCACTTAATATCACTTGTCATATACGAAACATGGACTCTTACTGTCATCGGGGCAGGAAAATATAACTGCAAAATTTAAATATTTGAAAACACAAGAAAGGTAAATAATAAATTTGCTGGTGAACAGGAATTTTAATTCAAAACATGATCCTTTGTCCAATCCAGTATAGACACAGTAATTTTTCCAGCCACCAACCTTCAGGTCACTTCTGACTTTAAGAATAATAACAGTATATCAACCTGGCACCTAGTTTTTTTTTTTTTTTAAAGTTTATTTTTTTAATTTTTTTTTTTTCAACGTTTATTTATTTTCGGGACAGAGAGAGACAGAGCATGAACGGGGGAGGGGCAGAGAGAGAGGGAGACACAGAATCGGAAGCAGGTTCCAGGCTCTGAGCCATCAGCCCAGAGCCCGACGCGGGGCTCGAACTCACGGACCGCGAGATCGTGACCTGGCTGAAGTCGGACGCTTAAGCGACTGCGCCACCCAGGCGCCCCCTGGCACCTAGTTTTGAACTAGAGTTGCCAGATTTAGTAAATAAAATTATGGATGCCCAATTACATTTGAATTTCAGTTGAAGAGCTTTTTTTTAGTATTATATATAACATACTTATGCTAAAATATTATGTGTTGTTTATCTGAAATTCAAATGTAATCGGGCATGCTGTGTTTTTTCTGGCAACTCTGCCTCCCTATGCAGACTCTGATCTCTTTCCCTCACTGGTCTTTCAACACTTTCCAGCCTCCCAACTGTTGGAGTTCAGGTGGAGTGGCTTGCGGCAGGTGTGTGTGGTATCCTACGTGGTGTAGCAGTTGCTAAGGAACAAGAATTTTTCCCTGAAAGGTCCATCTTGGCAGACAAAGAATCAAATTGACATGAGACAGATTAACAGGAGAAAATAAAATTTAACAGTGTATGTATGGGGAATCCCATGGACATGAAAGTTCCAAAGATTCTTACGAAAAATAGGTATATATGTCATCCTGAACTAAGGAGAAGTGGGTAGGGGTCTGGGACTTCAAGGGGAAGGAAAACAATCCTCAGGGAGATGAAAATGAGTAAATGTTCTGTAAACAAATGTTTGCTAGATAACTTAGCCCCTCAATAGGACAAAGAGGACTTTGATCAAACAGGCCTCCCTAGGTTCCTCCCTGACTATTCTCCCAACTTCAGATCATAATGGAGTTATCTCCGGTAAGAGCTCTCTCCCTGAAGCAGGTCCTTTATCTAAATTCTTTTTAGGCAGTTGTCAGGGGAGGTAAAGGACTTTTCCCAAGTTGGCTGGGTCTTGATTGCTTTTAATGCAAAATAATCTTTATGCCAAAGTGATCCATCTTGGGGCAATCTGCCCTTGGCCCCAACACAATCTCAGCGTCTTCTCTCTCCCCAGACCTGCCATACCACTGTCTATATTTCACTCGGTCTGTTCCATATTAGTGTGGGACTTTGAGGTTATCTCTTCCCAGAGCTCTAGGCAGGAAGTAGGAATAAACCCCTGTGCTCAGGACAGGAAGTCTATCTAGTGGTCTCTAATTACATACGCTTTCGACATTCTCTGCCACAGGCCAAAAGGCATTTCAGAATCTCTGATCTCTAGATACACTCTACCTCCAACCCATTTCCCCCTTTCCCTTTATCTCCAGGATCCCACTCTGGAATAACCGTCTTCCCCCCACCCTTTGTCAGGCAATAAATCACTCGCTCATCAAGATTTTCCTCACTGTATGGTTTAATCATATTGTTTTTGAATTGGATAACCTGGCTTCCCCATCTGTTGTTTCTGTCAGACTTCAAAGACCTATTTTTGGAACTGAAAAGCTGAATATTGAGTGTGTGTTTGTTTTTACCTTTAATCTACTTTGAGGCAGAGGTTGTCTGGTGGAGTTGGGGAGGGGGACAAGTCACAATACAACAAAGGGCAAAAAAAAAAAAAAGAAAAAGAAAAAAATTTACTGTGGTAGTTTAACAGTATTGGGTAGCTACTCTTAGAATGTCACTTTTGGCTGAATGTTTTGTCCAAAACTACTTCTGTCTTTTCAGATTGAACCGGTGGTCATATTTACCAACAACCAAAGGGCTGTTATTTGAGTGAGTTTTTGAAAATGCTTAAACTTATTGTTCTTGGTTTTCTTGCATGTTTACAAAACAGAACATGTTGGGGGAGAGTTTATTTAATATTTTATCAAATGACTATTATGCATCAGGCAATAGGAAGTACTTTATTACACACAACATCAAATACCAGAATTCCTAACCTATAAAGAACAAACTATAGTACAAAACATGCACTTGAAATGTAATGAATGAATTCAGGGGTCTCTAAGTTTCTTTCTTACTATAAATTATATGAATCTGTGTGGTGATGTGATCACATAATATTGTGAATGGGTCACAGAATTTCTGAGTTACAAGGATTCAGATTGCTTATTTAGTCAAATTTCCTCATTTCAAAAAAGCACTTAATTATCTTTCAATTAAGAGATATGGTCAGAAAGTCTCAGAAATAGTTCCACTGTCCTTTACAAATGTGTAATTTCACACTTCACATTCATCACGCTTACCATTTCATATTAATCTTGTCAGTGGAATGTGTCACCTTTGAGATTGGTAAGTCTAAATAAAAGATATTCACCTATCTAAGATTGAATTGATCTTTACTGGGGTTACTACACTCGTGTATATATTTCCCTCTTAACTCATAAAAATCATACACAACAATTTAAGAACCAGGACAGGAACCAATGATTCTATGGTGAAAATGTGTATCAGTTATTGGTAAAGATGGAAAAAATATATATATAATTGCATAGATAATCAAAGAACTGTGAATTACAACAATGAGAGGACCTCTTCCCCTACCCCTCTTCCACACTGGCAAAGATTAAAACAATTAGGATACTCCATGTATGTGGAATATATTAAAGTGAATCAGAAAAGCACACCTTGCTCTGAAATGTTGGCATTATTCACTGGCATTGTCCTAATCCTGCTTCTTTTCCCCCTTAGCAATGGTATCCACCTTCCTGGCTTCATTTGCCATCTTTACATTTATGTTTCAAAAATAGTTATTACCTATGTATTCAGACCTGTGTAATCAATCAACTGGCTACTTGATAACCACTTAGATAACTCAGTTACCTCCAACTCCATGCAATAATGGGATTAGGCCGTATATATCAATTTTCTTTCATCTGTAATTGTGCGTGTTTTTCATTATGGTACATTTACATCATTAAAAAAGTAAATTTATCTCAATCTGTCCATTTTTGCTATCCATTTTCACTGTTAATGCCTCAGTCAGGCCATCATAATAGGTAGCCTGGATTTTTGCAAAAATTTCCTTTACTTGTCTTCTTGTATCCACTCTTGGCCACTTTCAACCTATTTTTCCCTAATTAACCAACATCATCTTTTTAAAAAATACTAAATTTAGCTCTTCCAAATATTAACTGTGTGATCTGAAGGACCTGGTGGTCCATGAGAAGAAGTTTGAATTTTATTCCAAATGAAAAGGAAAGCCATTAAAGAGTTTTGGGGGTGGGGAAGTCACATGCAATGACTCACCCTTTTCAAGGTTTCTTTGACTGCTGTATGGAAAAATGGATTGTAGGGAGCACTAGTGGAATCAAAGAGACTACAGTAATGAGGAGGCTTTAGCAGTGGGCGTTGAGGGAGGTTGGGCTGAGGTAAAAGCAGTGATGAGAGGTGGAAGAATTCTTGAAATATTTTGTAGGTTTAATTGACAAGACTTGCTGACAGATTGGATGTGGGAAGTAAAGGAAAGAGAGTAATTGAAAATTATGGAAGATAGGGAAAGGTATTAGTTTCAGGGAGAAATAAAAAATTTCACTTTGAGTATATTAATTTTGAGATGCCTCCAATACATTCAAGTAGAGAGTTAAGTAAGCCCTTGTGTACATAAGTCTGGAGCTCAGTAGAGGAGTTTGGGCTAATAAAATAAATTTGGGACTTATCAGTAGAAGATGGTATTTGTAGCCAGAAAAATGGAAGAGAGTGAGAATATAGTAAGAAAAGTAGACACAGGGAAGAGTCTAAGGAGCACGTATCTTTAGAGACTGAAAGGTAGGGGAAAAGCCACCAATGGAGGCCAAGAAGGAACTGTCAGAGAGATAGGAGAAAAACCAGGAGAAGGAGGTATTGTAGAAGCTGAAAATGACAGTGTTTTAAGAAAGGGGAAGTGCTGCTAAAAGGATGAGTAAACTGAGGACAGAGGAGTACCCAATGGATCTGGCAACAGAGTCAAAGAGAATCCTGATATGAGGTATTATTACCATTATTTGCCAATCATAACTTATGAGCCTTCTGCTTAAAATGTTTGGCCCTATGATGCAGTTCAAAATACTCATCATGTTTTTTCCATCACTCCGCATTCCAGCCAGTGTCTTGTTTCCTGACACCTGTCTCCGCAGCCACACTGGACTCTTTTCAGTTGCAGTTCTGGAACATGCAATGTTCTCTCTCCTCTCAAGGTCCTCACACAGGTCTGAACTAGTACTAATTGCTAGACTGTAGAAGCCATATAACACGGTGGTTCAGAGTACAGACTTGAGAGCAAGCCTACCTGGATTTGAAGTCTGGCTCTGGCTTTTCTATTTGTGTGATCATAGGGAGATTCTTTGCTCTGCTTGAGTTTTCTCATTTCATATTGGCTCTCCAGTAAAATAGGAACAAGAAAAATACTTGCCTTATAGAATTCTTGTTAGAGCAAAAGGTCACATTCAAAAGAATGAGAATTACAAGACATCGGACCATCGATGCTAAAAAGGTAATGGAATAATACCTTTCAAATCTCAAAGGGAAATTATTCATAATCCATATTCCTGTATCCAGAAAATAAAAAAAAGACCAGCCAATTAGAAGAGCAAAGTAAAAACATTTTTTTCTGACATGCATGGATTTAGAAAATTATCTCCCACATTACCTTCCTCAGGAAATTATTTGAGTATGTACTACTAAAAATGAGGGAATTAAAAAAGGGGGTGTAGGGTGGAGACAAGGAATGCAAGAATTAGTGATGATAACAAAGAAAAGTGAAGAGAGAAAGAAGGTCTGAAAATAGCTGTAGAGATGGCTGAGATGACAATTAGTCCTTATTGGAACCAGAGGATAGAGGACATTAGAAGTTCCTAGGACAAAATACAGGATCCAGAAATTTGATCAGATTCCTAGATTTAAGGAGCTGGATGGTCTGAAGAATGAAATAAATGTTGTCAGTACAGGAAGTGCCCAAAGACAATAAGACACTGCAGGATAAACAAAAAAGGTACATAGGATAGTTAGTCTACTAATTGGATGTGAAACAAACAAGATTTACATAAAGTTGAAGTTTCATTGTTTCTTAACTTCTGGAATTAACTTATAGACAAAGCATAGAAGATTTCGGTATGGTGACAAAACGAAATAGAAATGTTATCAACCTTGATCCCCTAAAAGTTCAAGTTTAGATTATTGCCCTTGGAAGTAGAGAGTAAGCTGATGGGAAAGACAGAGCCATCAGCACCCTCCTCTTACAAAACAGGGAGTAAAAAGACAAGATCTCTGGTTGCTGGCATTCATCAAGGGTGTTACTGAGATGCAAGCAAGGGAGGGTGACTTTGACTTTATACTAAGCGGAAAGGAGATCATTAAAATTATATTGGAAAGCTAACAATAAGAGTTCAGTTTTGGCGGGATGAAAAACAGAACAAAACAAAAACAGGCTTAAGGCTGTCTCTGAGAATAGTATCGAAAAGTATGTTGCAGAACAGGTCTGTAACCCTTGGTGCTGTCCACTGAGAGGAACCTGCTTCTGCTGCTCCCCCGGTTGGACTTTGTTCCAGGAACTCCATGATGCGTCCCTGGCAAACCACTACCACTATCACTGCCACCATCTGCCACACACTGCCATCCACACACCCACACAAATGGAAATTCCAGAGGAGCCTGTTTCTCTTCCCACATGTTGTTCACATGAAATGGACGCATCTGGTTGGGAGAAACCGGGTCCCATGATTCTGCTATAGATCCAAGAGAAATGGGACTTTGACACGTGGCTGGAGGTAACGGCAGATGTCTACCAGCCTGATGAAACCATACATAAAAGCATTAAGTATATTATATTTAAAGTTACAAGGATCATTTGAAGAGAGACTAAAATTACTGCAGTATCATCTGTTTATCTCTTTTTCCTAAAACCTGAATCCAAATCTTAGGAAATCCTGTTAGTTCTACTTTTAAAATAAAGAAACTGACCTCTCCTAATTCCTCTACTGCTTATATCTTCATCCCAGCTCCTGCAGTCTTTGCCCTAAATTACTAAAATAGCTTCCCAGCTGGTCCCTCTGCTTCGTTCTTTGTCCCTTTACAGTATATTCGAACTCAGCAGCCAGAGAGATCCTTTCAAGATATGAGAAAGATCCTGTTATGTCTCTGCTCACAACCATGCAAAGAATTCACAGATGACTGAGTAAAAGCGTAAGGCCTTCTAAGAGCCTGCTGGGTCCTCCATGATCTGTGGCTCTCCCTCTGTGGTCCCACTGTGACCTCATGTGGCACTCCTGCCCTTGCTCACTATTCTTGCCACTGTGGTCTCTTCTCCTTCATCAAATATGAGTGACAAGCTCCTAAGAACCTGCTTTGGCCCTTAGCACTGGTTGGTTCCTCTACCCAGAGCACTCTTCTCCAGGTATGTGCATCGCTCATTCTCTTATATCTTGGAGACCCACCTGCCCTAAGTATGACAAGTCTCACTTACCCTTTCTGCTTTACCATTTCACCTCCACTTACCCTTTCTGCTTTACCATTTTACCCTTTTTTCTATAGCTCTAATTACCTTCTATATATTATATATAATTTACATAATTATGATTGTGCAGCTTCTGTCTCAGGAAAGGCAGTAATTTTATCTCTTTTATTAGCTGATGTATCCAGGCACTTAGAAATCTCCCTAGAATAGGAAAATAATAAGCAATTGCTGAGTGAAGGAATGGACAGATGAATGAATAATTGATATAAAACTTTCCAGAGAAGAGTTGGAGGAGTTTTTACCTAAAATCTGGTTTATCAGAGCAGAAAGCCAATAGATAGATCCTAAAACTGATGGATCAAGCATATAGTATTTAGAATTATGGTGGTAACTACCAGAATTGCTAAAAGCAAAAACATGTAAAAGTGGTTGTGTTTGCAGAACAGGGCTAGGTGAGAAGGAAGTAGGGCAGAGCACTGTGACTTTTCATATGCAATCTTTCTGAACTCTTTGATTTTTAAAAGTCACATTGATGTAACATTTCGACAAAAAACTTCTGTTTGAATATAATCAATAAAAAGGAAATATAATGGCATAGAAAAATTCTAAATACATAATAAAAAATCATTACATTCTCCTTATTAGTAGAAGGTGGAATTTACAATGAGAAGTTGATACAGGCTGAATGTCTGTGTCTTCCTCTCCCCTCAAATTCACATATTGGAGCCCAATACCCAATGTGATGATATTTAGAGGAGGGGTTTTGAGGGCAGTAAATTAGATTTGGATGGTGTCATAAGGGTAGAGTGTTCATGATGGGATTGGTACCCTTAAAAGGCATGTAGAACCCAGAGTTCCCTCTTGCCAGCCATGTGAGGATATAAGAAGTTTGCAGTCTGTAACCTGGAAGAGAGCTCTCACCAGACCCTGACCATGCTGGTGCCTTGTTCTCAGACTTTCAGCTTCCAGAACTGTGAGAAATAAATTTCTGTTGCCTGTAAGGTACATAGTCTATGGTACTTTGTTATAGCAACCCTAAAGTGACTAAAACATAAGTAAAAAACCATAATAAATATAATAAAAATAATGAAGTAATTTCAACAATTTTCTTTTGGACAAAATATCTTGCTAGTTTTTTTTTTTTATTTTTATGAAGGCAAATTTTAAGCAAAGAATGAATACACCCACCTCTTAGCTTTGTCAAATCCTAACATTACCCTTATTTTTAGGTTCCTATTCTTTCATTTGCCTGACGTGAGTCCAAATATGGGTATAGATAGTTCGCAAACTAAGTATGGGGTTCGCAACTAAAGTATTGACAGATGACTCTACACCTTTTTTAATAGTAAAGGTAATAGCACATGTGTTATCTGGAAGGAATTTCATAAATTACAAGTAGAATAATGCTGCTGCATTTCACTAGACAAAATATAGTTCAGAATTACATCTCTAAATATTTTATTTAATAAATAATACCAGTCAAATCCTCAAGGCAAAAATATGTATGGAATATATGACATGTGTGTGACCGGGAGAACAGGATCTGAAAATTACCCTATAAAGATATTATACATTCTTGGGCAGAACTGAAACTCAAATTTATGACTCTAGAAATCTAATTGTTGGGTGCCAAACTCATCCTCTGAATAATAACAGGTGTTAATCTCAGTTGTGTCCATTGAAATTTGCAACTCTATCTCTAATCTGTTATGTATACTGCCATTTTGGTAAGAAATGTATAATAACGCTATCCCCAGTATATCATATTGTTTTTAATTTCTCTTTTAGTGGCCTTTTAAAACATTTCTTCTGCCTGGTTATAATCTACCACTCAGTGAGGACAGTGGGCATCAGCTGACTGGCTTGGAGAACAAGGAAGTCACATCACTCTTAAATCTGTCCTACTCACCAAATTAATGAGCTGTATTACCACCTGCCTCAGGAGAGACTGTGTGATCAATTCTCCCAGTTCTGGTAATGCTGTCATGATGATGAATGACTGAGAGAGATGTTTTAGAGAAACAAACCTAGTTTAGTTAAAAAAGAAAAAGAACGTAACCTATTTTAATAAGAAAACAAATTAGTATTAGCACCCTTAACCATTTTGACCTCTGTAACCCTCAAAATCTTAACAGAAAAAACCTTACCAACTTAGCTCTTTCTCCTTGTTTACTGTCCTTCCTAATGAATGATTCAGAGAGGCAACCTCGGTTTTAAGCTACCTGTCAATTGTAGAATTTATAGGAACAGAGAAAGTAGTTACTAAGCACAGTGGTCCTATAGATTCTCTAGCGAATTCTCAGCAGAAAATATTAACATAAACTCCTTGGGAATTACAGTTTTTGACTCAAAATTTTACTAAACTCACATTAAGAACCAATATTTAGTAGAGATATATAAGTATTTATTTTCTTCTTACGGATCCTTAATGCTTCATAACCATCATCATATCACCTTAACATTTTTAAGATCTTCTCTTAATTACATTTTTGTTGGTTACAAAATACAAGCTTTATTAGCTTAATTACTTTTGTGGAGGTAGATATAAAGACTACAGACAAAGAGCTCTAGAAATGTTTTAATGAATGGATCTCATTTTCATGGGAACAAACCACCAAAACCGATCAGATTTATTTATTTATTTATTTATTTATTTATTTATTTATTTATTTATTTATTTATTTTTAAACATTTATTTATTTTTGAGACAGAGAGAGACAGAGCATGAATGGCGGAGGGTCAGAGAGAGAGGGAGACACAGAATCTGAAACAGGCTCCAGGCTCTGAGCTGTCAGCACAGAGCCCGACGCGGGGCTTGAACTCACAGACCATGAGATCATGACCTGAGCTCGGCCGCTTAACCGACTGAGCCACCCAGGTGCCCCAAAACCGATCAGACTTAAATGAACTTGCGCGTGTTGTGCAAATAGGAATTCAGAGAAAGCTATGAAATTGAAAAGAACTATCAGAACGTACTAAAAAATTTAACGAGACGTAGGTAAAAGGCCAGCTAAGCTCAAATGTAATAACTACCCTTCACTGTAAATTGGGCATACCTCAAAAACATTATACTTGTTAAATGAGTTGAGAAAATCACGTGCCACTGGAATTTTCAGAGCACTGTTTCTCTCATGGAGTTTTAAAAGAGAAGTAAACTCAGAACCATTTTTATTTCTTTTCCAAAATTCTAACCAGCATTCTTACTGATGGAGAATATTGAAGATTTTTATAACAATTATTTACACATCATCCTCCATTTGGGTTCTTCAATTAAGAAAACTGAGTCTCCTCTGGTTTTTGGAGGCTTGTATAACAGACAAAAACATGGCTGAGTAACATGGTAAGATTTCAAATACACTTTAGTTATTCACCTAAGATGCCACATTAGTTTGCTAGGACTGTCATAATAAAATACCACAGTTTAGGTGGATTGAACAACAGAAATGTATTTTCTCACAGTTCTGGAGGCTGGAGGTTTAAGATCAAGATGTTGGCAGGGTTGGTTTCCTGTGAGGTCTCTCTCCCTGACTTAATAGGTGACTGCCCTCTTGCTGCCTCTTCACACTATCTTTTCTCTGTGCACACATATCCTTAGTCTCCTTTGTGTGTACAAATTTCCTCTTCCTTTAAGGACACCAGTTAGATTGGATTAAGGCCCACCCTCACATCTTCTCAGTAACTTAATCATCCCTGTGAAGGCCCCATTTCCAAATACAGTTACATTCAGAGGTACTAGAGGTTAGAGCTACAACGGTATGAATTTTGGGAGGGTCACAACTCAGCCTGTAACAAATGCCAAGCCAGCTCAGTATTTCAGAATCTAAGTAATAGCTTTGTAAATAACCTTCTCAATGTCCCCTCCTCTCCCCCCAAAATGCCTACCCGCTACCTACTTACGTCACTCAGATTGAAAAGAGTACCAATTGACCTTCGGAGGTTGTATAGGTAAAACGTTTATAAAAGTCCTAAATGGTGGGGCCCTGGGTGGCTAGGTCAGTTAAGCATCTGACTTAGGCTCAGGTCATGATCTCAAGGTTCATGGGTTCGAGCCCTGTGTCAGGCTCTGTGCTCAGAGCCTGGAGCCTGCTTCAGATTCTGTGTCTCCCTCTCTCTCTGCCCCTCCCCCACTCATGCTCTGTCTCTCTCAAAAATAAATAAACATTTAAAAAATTAAGAAAAAAATCCTAGTGATTAGCAGTTATAATTTCCTATGCAAATGAACATATTTAATTTATATTCAGATCTACAAAATAGATAATCCACCAGCACATAAGGTTAGTGAAAGAGGAACCACTTTTCCACCTGATGGACGAATCGGGGAAAGAACAAAGAAACGTGGAAATGTTGAGATAACATATTTGGGCCACACATGGGGAGCAAAGGGGACATATGATGAAAGCTGCTTATTATTTCCACCCTTAGGTATTGGTGGCTTCAATAGGTGGTGGTCTTCCATTTGATGTAGTGAGTGTTTTCAACAAATCTCTTCAACAAAGAAGACTTGTGTAAGATGAGGTTGTTTCCTTCTAAGCTAGAGAAGGATGGCTATTTTTACTGGTGGAAATCCTTTGGCACAAGGGCAAATTTTGTAATGCCAGGTTCAGTTTTCACCTTGATGAACTATTGTAAATTTTACTTATTCCAGGTCTCTTGTAGTTATATTTACATATTTCTCCTCCTCCTCCTCCTCTTCTTCCCCTCCACTGCTTCTCCACCTCTTTCTCCTTCATCTTCTCCACCTCCTTCTTTTGTCATTTTCTTGATAATTCAATAATTCAAAGTCTAATTAGGGAATCGTTGAAGAAACAGGAGGAATGTTTTAAAAGTTTAAGTTTTTCCTGATGCTTTTCTCTAAGTCCAAATCTGTCGCACTAAAAGAAATGATAATAATTTGGGGAGTCAGGCAGAACTTTAAAATATTTGAGGGCCTGAATTGGTTCAGTGCCCCCTTGGCACGCATTGGCAATGGCATAGTCGTTCTGGCTGTGAGGTAAAATATAAAACAATTCTTTAGATCAGCACTTAAAAATTTTCAAGTACTAAATTTTTATCACTTTACTCTGGTATCAGGAGTCTCCCTATTTAAAATGCTAGTGGGGTTAGTCAGTTTAAAAAAGGAAAAAAAAAAATGACTAGTAGAACTTTCCCAAGAGTGTTTATCCTGTGGGATAAGATTGTTCTAAAGTTAAAATTTTCCTTCCTTGTTGCCCAACACATCCAGTGGAATCTCTAAAGGTGAAGTGACTAATCTTTCACCCTTGAAGGGTAATGATCATGTTAGTGAATGCTGAGTCTGCCTGCCTGTTCCTTAGCCACAAATGTCACCTTGCTACTCTGTCTAAAGCTATTGCTCTGACAGCTTCAAATTGTCAAGTATATGGCACATGAAGTTTTCTTGAATTATTGATAGATCTGCATAATTTGGGGAAGTTGAAAATGGTAACGTGATGGAATTAATGGTTGCTCTAATTCTCTCTTCAGGGATAGGGCATTTTTACATGTGTTGCACAGAAGAAAGATCTTATAACTAAATAGTTCATTTTGTAGAAAGTATAGTTGTGTAGGAAAGTTATAAAGGGTACTTAGAAGGGAAGTCTTGTATCATTCGTCAGTATGTGCCCCTGAGTACTTTGTACTTTACAGCGAATTTTCAGTCAATATTGGTTGAATGGATGAGTTTATATGGAGACAAAGCAAATTCGGGTATATTAAAATTCAGATTGTCAAGAGCACTAATTCTCAGCTCTAATGCTGCAATTCACTGGTATGCTACAATCAGATTGTAGAGATTGCGGAGATTCCCAGACTTTCTCAGTTCATGGTGCCCTGAAGTGTATCAGTAATTTTTTTTTTTTTTACAGAGATCCTTGGCAAAACAAAGAAACAAAGAAACAAACATACAGAACCTAGCAGTTTAGTTCACCAAGTAGTTAAATCTAAACAACTTAGAACTCATGTCCTAACAACTTAGTAGCCATTTGAAAAAAAAAAAAATACATACAATTAGAAAGAACAAAGGCTTTTTTTTTTTTTAATTTTTAGAGAGAGAGCAAGCAGAGGAGAGGGGCAGAGGGAGAGAAAGAGAATCCCAAGTAGGCTCCACACTTAGCATGGAGCCTGATGCAGGGCTAGACTTGGAGCTTGATCCCACAACCCTGGGACCGTGACGTGAGCTGAAATCAAGATGCTCAACTGACTGAGCCACCCAAGTGGTCCAGCAAATGCTATTTTTATTTCCTTCTTGAACAATCAAATTGCTTATTAGTAAGATGTGTATGTCTGTTGGGCACTGCACAGCTTATTAAACCTCAGCATCAGATTGGACATCTCCATATCATTTTTAGTTCCACATTGATTACCTCGTGATGCTTCCTTTTTAATCTCAGCGATCTCTCAGAACTCAGTTGCAGACAAAGATATGATGTCATTAAAAGGAATATAATTCTATTTAATGTCCAAACAGTGAAATACCTTGAGTTAGTAGTTCATAAGATGTCTGACAAATGCCAGATATTGTTGTGATTCCCTTGAATTTTTAAAATATCCCTAAATATTCCTATTGAGTTCACTGTGGTGAACACAGTTTGAGCAAATAATGTGTTACCAATAATAGTTAGAATACCAGGTATATCAAGCATTTTCTTAAAAATAGGAGTGTCTCCAAGATTATCTTTATAATAATATGACTTACTTGTTGACTTTTCTTCTGTAGAGGGAAGCAATGAATATAACAGCTAGGATAAGGGACTGTACATAGCCAACAACCCACTTAATCTATTTCCCTGCACCTGACAATGACTATTACTGATACATCATTAACACATTTGGTAATTAAGACTTAAGGCAATGTTTTTGATCACAGGCAAAACTTATTTCACTACCTAGATATAATATCACTCTCTACCCTCAAGTCCCAAGATCACATTCACGTAGGCAAACACTATCCCCAGGAGGGAAAAAAATGCTGGTTTATAGCAGTAGTTTGGAAATTTTTTGTGAATTAGAATCATCGGGGAGCTTATTTAAAAATGCAGATTTCTAGAATCCCTAGGTCTACTCTCTGAAATTCTATAGTCCTGGGGTAGGGCAATGATATTTTTAAAAAGCTCTCCATACGATTCTAATGCAGACCACATTTTGAGAAACACTGGTGGAGGGTACTGCTTGTGTAGCACAACGAAACAAATCATGAGACTTTCGATGTTTTATGTGTGTCTTATTAATGTGCTATTTAGGCATGTGTGTGTGTGTGTGTGTGTGTGTATGCACATGGAAGGTTCACATGCATCCTGCCAATACCAACAGATGACACTACTAATCTAATACCAGTCTCACAAATACTTAGCAATGAGAGTGGTAGAGTTTATGGTGGTTGGGGATCATATTATTGTGTGTTCTTTATAGAACTTATTCTTTACACCCCTTTACACCCCTAAAATATATTTAACTTTATATTCCTTAACCCTTTATATCCCCCAAGGGTACTTACTATGGAGTTTTAGCCATAGTTGGAACTCAATAAATAGCAATTACTCATGGTTCTTAACCTAACCTGAACATTAAGATCCCTTACAGAGCTTCTTAAAAGTATTAATTATCAAAGACTCCTCAAACTAATTGAAGCAGAATATCTGCAGATGAGGTCTGGTGTAGCTGGGGTTGAGAACCCCTGAGCTGTATCTTTCCTTGGACCTCTACTTTAGCAAATGCATGCATTTCACATCCGTTGATTGGGCTTATGTGTATGTGTGTGTGTATGCATGTGTGCATATATGTATGCGTGTGTGCATATATGTGTGCATGTGTGCATGCACACACATTTTTATGGAACTCTTTTCCAAGATAATACAATCACAAATATATAAAGGAGTACTTTTTCTCTTTTTCTTCACAAGTATTTGTTACTCCCACCTTTTCTGGGCACTTATTATTCTTTTTCAATTTTTCTACTGGAAATGTAGAGATTATAACCAGTCTCAATACACTCTACTTGCTATCACCTAGGAGAGTTTTTTTAACATTTAAGAGTTTGCTTGGCAACTTCTTTCTTTCCTTCCTTCCTTCCTTCCTTCCTCTTCCTTCCTCTTCCTTCCTCTTCCTTCCTCTCCTCTCCTCTCCTTTCCTTTCCTTTCTCTGCCTTCCATTCCCCTTCCCCCTTTCCCTTCCCCTTTTCTTTCTTTCTTTCTTTCTTTCTTTCTTTCTTTCTTTCTTCCTTTCTTTCTCTTTCTTTCCCTCCCCACTTCCCTCTTTCCTTCCTTCCTTCCTTCCTTCCTTCCTTCCTTCCTTCCTTCCTTCTATATTCTTTCCTGCAATTAAGCTATTCAGCCACTTGGTGGTGATAAATGCTTTATTCATAGTGGCCAATTACTGGATGTGCTTTTTGAGATTTACTCAAAATTATTTTCCCATTATTTTCAGATTTCTAAAATTATTAAAACAATGAAACCAGCAAACATTGAATTGTAAACTAAATCTAAATAGAACTTAAAAAGAAATAGGAAAAATTTGATTTAGTGCCTTCTTCACTAATCCTTGCATAATAATTTAGTTATAATTTGTATTTCAGACTCAGATTTCAATCAGAATATTCTTTTTTTTTTAACAGAGATTCATTCTGTGTACCATTGTATCAAAGTTCATTGATTCTAAGATATCATTAATTATTGGATGCATTCCAACTCACAGAGGTTCAATGTTACAAAAAAAAAAAAAGAAGTAATGAAATGCTGTATTTGCAGAATCTACTAGAATCTTAACTCATGGGAAACATTTAATAAATAAGTCTGGGGAAGGAAAGAAGAAAGGAAGGAAGAAGTATGTGAGGAAGAAGGGAAGAAGATGGTGGAGGGAAGGGGTGAGAAGGGAGAGAGGTAGAAAAGCAAGAGAAAAAGCAGCAAAGAATAATTATATACCCTTCCCAAAGCATTGGCATAATTCTGAGGTGCTCTGGGTAGAAAAATTTTCCAGTTTTCCTTTTCACAGATGGAAACTTTATTTATTACATCAGTAGTAATCCATTTCTCAGTTAATAAAAATGAAGCCACTGAGTTAACATCTTTGTAACTGAGGCTGTAAGCTCCTGCTTGCATTTCTTCCGTGTGGAAGTGAGGAAAGACGGATGTGGCTGCCTTTGCATATCAGGGCAGCTGCTTCTCCTTGCTGGCTCCTTCATACCCTTTAGCTGCTACTTTAAGTGTCATTTCCTCAGTGCAGCATTCCTGGACTGTCCAATCTAAAGTGGGTCCCCTCTCGTTATTCCCTTGTAGAGCATCTCATTCTTTGTTCTCTTCAGACTGTCT
Organism: Lynx rufus; assembly: GCF_022079265.1. Taxonomy (NCBI): domain Eukaryota; kingdom Metazoa; phylum Chordata; class Mammalia; order Carnivora; family Felidae; genus Lynx; species Lynx rufus. The sequence continues at coordinate 26,616,379 of NW_025814829.1, read as the reverse complement.
GCTCCTCCTCAAAGGTGCTGTGGCTTTCCCCCAAAAGCATATACACTTTGACAAGGATATCAAAGATCAAAAACATTTAGGAACCAAAGGAACGGAAGCCTGCATACTAATCACAAGGTTCAGCCAGAAAAATAAACACAGTGATACGCACTAACACTTAGTACTCTTCAAACTACAGAAGTAAACACGTACAGTTAATCCACGATGGCAAATAAGAACAAAGCTCTGTACCGAGGGGAATAAAAGTGAAACAAGGACAAACTGGACTTCTTTCCATGTTTTCCTGGAGCCGGACTGCTACCTAGCTACTATGTAAGCTTATTGTGATTTACGTAAACTAATAGGTAAGCTTATGTGATTCTAGCCCATCTTGTTTTGGGACAGGTTATATTTAAACCAGGCCAGAGATGAGCTAAATTCAATTTCAAATTTCATCAGAGAAGGGTATTTGAGAGCCTGTTCTGCAAAGTTAGGGATTCCTTCTTGCAGTTAATTCTTGGCTGCGTCTTCTGGAAGTTTTTCATGTTTCACTTGAGGACACTTTACTACTCTGTCTTCACTGGTGAAGGAGAAGAGCAAGTCTATTAATACAGGAGTTTCATTTTCCCTTTGCTATCTTGGGCCGTGATAACAGGAAACCCTCCACGCATTTCGTTAGAGTTGGTACCTACATTCCGCACCTTGGTCCCACCATCTTTTCCTTTGCATCACATCATACTCTGCCATCGTAGGGAGAACCCCACAGGTGAACTACTGATGGAATTCTATCCCAAAGTTGTACTGGCCCCAGAACTGGCTCATGAGCTGCTGCCACCTTATTGGTGTGAAAATCTCTTAATGTAGCAGCTGATAATCTCCACATGTGTTAAGAAACAGAGGTGGGTATTGCTTTTGATTTTTGTAGCATTTAGGTACACGTAACTTCAAAGAATTGTGAAATAGGGAAATACATAGAATATCCACAAAGGGAATTAAAATATTAGGTTCTGAAAGTGATAAAAGTAGATTTCTAGCTTTTAGAGGCTAAACAATGAGCCGCAAAGATTCAGATGGTGTGATTGTTCTGACTTAATATAATCGCTATACATATTTAGATCTCAAGACAGTAAGTGGACTAAAATATTGTTAGTTAGGTATTAGAAATAAAGGCTTGGCTATGTAGTGACAATAGAAATATATTTTTAAAAAATTCATACAGGAAATTGAAACTAATTCATGTCTCATGAAACCAAAACATGACAGAATTCATTTTCATGTTTTTCCCCCAGTTATCTCTAATTTACATTATGCTATTTCTACAAACTTCCTATTGTAAAGAGTAAAACATATCTGTCTATTTAAGAGTTAAAGATATAGACCTGATAAAGTATTTAATTTCACTTAATTTAGAACACAAAGAAGTAATATTTTATTATTTATTTGTCTTAGAAAAAGGTGATTACTTTTATCCCTCAATTTGAGCAAGGAAAGAACAAAGAAAAAAAATGGAATTTTAAATAGTTGCATACTTGGGTTGCCCAAACTATGCATTGTATGTGTGTATGTGTGTGTGTATTTATATACTTTAAAATTATTGTTATTTTTATTTATTTATTTTGAGAGAGAGAAAGAGAGCATGAACAGGGGAGGGGCAGAGAGAGAGGGGGAGACAGAATCCCAAGCAGGCTCTGCACTGTCAGTATGGAGCCTGACATGGGGCTTGAACTCACAAATTGCGAGATCATGACCTGAGCTGAAACCAAGAGTCAGACGCTCAACTGACTGAGCCACCCAGGGGCCCCCGAAATTATTATTTGAAGCTGTTTACATATATAAAACCTTTAAATAAATTTTATGTGAATATTTAAAATACAACTTCAAAATAAGCTTTTATAATAACATTTAAAAATAACCTATATACAAAAATAATAATCATATATTTATATATAAATTACTTTGGGAAATGATTTAAAAGTTCCACAGATTAAATGAATCCATTAGTGATATAGTGATAAATAACACTGATGAGCAAATGTAACAATATTGTCCAATTAGGACTGTTTGCAGTTTCCATGCTGACAGTCTACTGTTTGCTCCTACTCTTTCAAAGAACGGATTATCCCGTAAGCCTATAGGTAAATATTGGCTTGCCTTCTTCAGTACTTGAATGGTTTATGAGTTTAAAGGTTGGTTCTTGCCCTGATTTTGAGAACCTGCACTTCATCAAGTTTTTAAGCACGTTTCTGATTTTTGCCCCCAAATTCTAAAGCTCTGGAAATGATACTGTTTTATTCTGCAGAGTGTTGTCTTAGGTATTCCTTCCTCTACATAATACTGACTTTTAGATGAAAAAGCTGATATGATAGAGATAATAAACAAGAAATAAAATGTCTCCGTAATTTGAATTTTACCCAACAATGAATTCAGTGACAAAATTGTGGAGGATATTGAGACTGCTTATGATTAACTAGGCTTATTGTCAGAAAGACAATAAGAGCCGGCTTTAAGAATGTCTGTGAGTTTGATGTGGCATGATTCCAAATCTGGCTTTACTCACATCCTGTATTTCCAAATAGATTGAACATTAACAGTACAATTGAACTTCTTAAGAAATAATTACTGAAGCGTTTTAAAGTACACTTCAGGCATTAAGTAGAACAGTTGAGGAAAAGATTGGTGAGATGTATGTTTTAAGCAATAAGGCTTAAGTATCAGCAAAGAGGGTTAGAAAGATAAAAACAATAGTGAATGCAACTTTTCACCTCTTGCGTTGACTTTGTTAGGACGTACTTTCAGATCCGTAGCCTGAGAGTAGTTTCTTGGTTTAACCATGCAGAAATAGTAAAAGTAAAGAGAAACACTTATTATTTGTCATTTTTTTCCTATTTGGAAAAATGAAAATTGCTCCATTTGTTCAGATTTGAATGGATACGGTGCATCCCAGGGTTAGGAGAAAAGCACAAAAAAGAGCTTGACGAGTCAGAAGATGTAGAGGAAAGGCACAGATTAGGTAGACCTCTTGGACACCTTTCCATTCTGCTTTGTGAAATCACAGGATATTTGTCACATCCCTTTCTCAGGGTGGATGCATGCACACAAAATATTCTAGAGAAACCTGTACTTTTAAAAATTATCTTTGGGATTGATGAGCAAATCACCACAAATCTCCGTGAACACAGATAATTGAGGAGTGCTCGTGAACACTCTGTGAGAAGGCCACCATTGTTTGAAGAGAGTATGTCCTGTGAAATGGCCTCACAGTCTGGCTCCAAATCAAGGATAGAGTGTACAAGTGTGAAAAGGGAAGTCGTTTTTAAATGTATTTCCTTCATTGCTTTGACTTTTGGCCCATTGCATATTGGCCTTCTGGCTTTTACATTAAGGAGACAAAAAAGCATAAATTCAACTGGATTGTTAACCACAGAAAATCATAATACGAACATGACTGCTAGTTGTATTGTTTCCTGTTTTGCAACCAATATAAAACATTACATTTCCCTACATTAAGAGTATATATTATAAAAATATGTATATGGTGCATTAAAATGTTTCCCCAGTTTTGTAACTACTGCAAAAATAGCCAGGCAAAAGCCACTGTCAGCATGCCACAATTTTTAAAAATGTTTGTTTATTTTGAGAGAGAGAGAGAAAGAAAGAGAGAGAGAGGGTAGAGAAAATCCCAAGCAGGCTCCCCATTGTCAGGGCATAGCCCAATGTAGGGCTCGATCTCACGAAACGTGAGATCGTGACTTAAGCCAAAATCAAGAATAAGGTGCTTAACCGACTAAGACACCCAGGCACCCCACACATACCACAACTTTTAACTATGAACTGTACTCTCAGAATACCATAACTAGATCATGGGGACATAGCAGAGTTGCCCTTCTGATTTTGAATTCTAGGGATTTGATGTGAGAATAAAATTAAAGCTGGTTTTATTGTTTGCATAGGAAGCTCATTTACATGATCCATTGAACATTAATTGCAAGGGGCTGTTAAAGTGAAAAAACAGCTTTCTAATATTTTTCATGAGTGTTTTCAAAGAAAGATAAAGATTTATTTTCTGACACTGTACAGTGACCACAGCCAGGACTAGAGAAAAGTGATCTCCCCTGGGTTGTCTGCAGTCTGCACTTTGACTTCCTCCTCTTGGCCCAGTTTAGTCCAGACATTTCAACAGCTTGACTAAGCCTCATCACCATTTAGCTGCCAAATTCAGTGGCTGCCAATATCACTAGTAGCTTTTTAAGTACACCTGTTGCCAGCCCTATGTTTGTGAGTCCAGAAGACTAGACATTTCTGGTCTACCCCAGTGGCTAGGATCTTTTTCAAAGGAGAATTATTTTTAATATTACTTCATCATCCTTCATTAGAAAAACATTTTTTTCTAGCAAGCTTCTCTCCTTACAGAGGAGGTGAATTTACAACGAACCTGGTATATGTAACGTCTGGTCTGGTTTAGCCTATGGATAAAAATGGTTTTGCTAATCAATGCTACTTTTAATTTTTATTTTTAATTGCGGGAGGCCAGCAAAGCTATACGAATAATAAAATATGAAGACTTGGTATAAACTGACAGGCTTTAGGTATAATAATCAAATATCATTTACAGCAAAGTTAACCTGATAGTTAATGGCATGTATTACATGGTAATTAGGTATAGACATAGTTCATTAGGTAATTAGGTAAAGGATTACAATCAGGATGTTTCGTGGATCCAAACAGCATTTTTGGATTAAGGTTGTGTGGGAGATGAATAGAAGCAGAACTCTGCTCTGTGGGGCTAGAGGAGCCCCCTTGGCCAGATCTCTCGTTTTTTTCCATTAGCATTTGCTCCAGGCCAGGGGCAGGTGGCGTGGGCAGCCCTCCCATACCTCCACATAAGGTGATAAAAAGTCACAAGGAGAAAGTGCAGTGGATTCAGGTCTGACAGTCTTAACAACCTTTGAAAGGTTGTTACTACTACATAGCTGTAACTTTATCGTCTTTTCAAGTGAAGGAATAGGACACACACAGATGATCTCAATACTTTGGACACCTTGTAGCCACTAATAGGATATTTCCTAGACAAAGTCTTTGTGACTATGAGGGCTTCCTGAGCTCATTTTATTTGCTTATCAGTGTTCATAAGGTGTATGCATTTTCTTCACACCAATGAAATATCTGGTCTGTAGATGAATCTGAAATTTATTTCAACTGGGATGTTTTATTATCAATCTATCTACACTTTTTAAAAGATAGTGCAAAAGATAGTAAAACACAAATAAAAAGCTCCCCTCCCCCCAAGCTTTAATCCTACTTCCTGTAGGAAGGTTGAAGTGTCTTTACCTGGGCAATATCTGATTATTTTTCCTGCAAAAGTATGACTATTTCCTGCCTATGTATGACTCAAGTGACACTGTTCTTATTTGACTGATTTTAATTTGGTGTGATGTGGCAGAATGATCTGGTTCAAATACCAACTTCATTGGCTTCATCTTTGCCTCCTTTTTTTACCCCCCATCCAACCCACTGGCCAGTCTTGTTGGCTGCATCTTACAAATATAACCGGTGCATCTTAGAAATATATCTGGAATCTGACCATTCTTATTACCACAATGGTCTAAGTCATCAATATCTTTTACCTGGCCATTAGAATAGTCTCCTCTTCTAGTTGTTCTGACTCTGCAGTCTATTCCCAAAGTGCAGCTATTCTCTCCTAAACTGAGTCTGATTTGGTCACCCCTCCAATGGCTCTCCACTTCATTCAGAATAAATTCTAAAACTTAACAAGGTTCTATATTTTGCCCCTTCCTGTACCTACCCCCTCTTCTGATCTCATCTGCTAGTATTCTCCCTTGGTTCACTGGATTCTAGCTATGCTTACCTCTTGGTTATTCCTCAAACATGCCAAGCCCACTTCTACCCAGGATCTTTGCATTTGCTGTTCATGGCTCATTTTCTCACTTCCATCAGGTCTCTGCTCTAATGTCAGAGGCCTTCCCACATAAGTATATTTCAAACAGCATGCTCCCTGTCCGTGTCCTTATCCTGCTTCATTTTTGTATGAATCACCATCTGACATAGTATGTATTTACTGGCTTTTGATTATTATTATTGCCTTTCTACCACAATATAAGCTCCACGATAGCAGGGACTTTGTATCTTGGTAAGTATTGTATCTTCATTACTTAGAACAGTGCCTAGTATATTTATTATCACTTCTTGAGCCAATCGAATCAACATCTTTTCTTGAGATCTTTATTATTTTTTGCTAAAAATAAACTTTCCAAATATTAACTACATAGCGTTAACTTTTGAAGTATTTGAGCTATAATCTACTCATTCTTGACTCTCTACCCTTTGGTAGGTAAGTCCAACTAGTGAAAGACCTAAGGGCAGTAACAACTACTTAATGAGTACTTACATGTTAGGCTCTTGTATTTAAGCACTTTGCTTATCTCATTTCTAACCGTAATCCTAGAGATGAGTATTATTACTATTCTCGTTATACAAAGAGACCGATACCCGGGAGAGGTAAAATAACTTGAGGCCAGGTCACAAAGTTAATAATCCCTGAACTGAGATGAGAATCAAAGTGTGGTTGACTCCATACTGCCTCCTAGCTGTCGTCTCCCAGTAATACGTGTCCAGTTATCGAAGTAGTAAAGCCTTTTGCAGTTCCTGTACTAGGGTTCTGGTATATCCTCCCCCCCTACTCTTCTCCCCCCCCCCCCCCCCCGCCAAAGATTCCCAATGCAAAACCACCTCGTTCACCTTTCAGACATGTCCTAAAAGCCATTGTTCTCTAAGCTAGGCCTCTTTAATGTAAGGTGTGCTTAGCGCAAAGTCAGTTTAAACCACCTAGTGAAAGAGGATGGGATCAAAACGCTGTGATCCAGAAGAAAGGGGACGTCACCGGTTCGGCTTACTGCTTGCAAGTGGGGTAATTTTAACATAAATGGATAAAAGACAAGTTCTCAAAAAGCAGCCGACCCGGCCCAGAGAGAAGTTGGCCCCAAGTAAGGGAAGGGGGCTCGGGGGGGGGGGGCAGATGGACACCCCCCGCCCATCCCGCCAGGCCTGACAACAGGGAGCCACACGCCAGAGGGGCCCCCTCCGACGGCTTCGGCTCCGGCGGGGAAGCGGCGGGGCGCACGGCGCCTAGAGGAGGAGAGCGGGAGGCCGGGGCGCGCAGCCGGCGGGACCTGCGGCGCGGGACTCGGGGCGCGGGGAGGGGCCGGCGGCCGCCCCGCCCCTCTCCTCGGGGATGCCGGGATGTTTACACTCCTGACAGCGGCGGCCGCGGGAGGAGGAGCGGGAGTCTCGGGAGGATGGGCCGCCGCTAGGCTCGCACTCGGGACGCGCCTCTCCTTGCGCAGGGTGGGGGCCCGCGCCTGCAGCGTCCGCGGGGGCGGCGCGGCGGGAGGTGGCGATCTGCTCCCGGCCTCGCAGCTACAGCCCCCGGCCCAGCGGGCCTTTCCGCGGCGCCGCCTGGCCGAGCCGCCCGCCCGCACGCCCCGGGTCCCTCGCGGGCAGGAGAACGGAAAACTCCCAACTTCCTGGTGAGTGGCTGCCGGGGTCTCGGGCGGCCCCGGCCGGGTGGGACTGCCTGCGGAGCCGGGAGGGGTGGGGGGGGGAGGTCGGGAGGGCGCGGGGCGGCCTCCGGGATCCCCCCCGCCGGGGGAGGTGGGGCGGGGCGCGCCGCACTCGGGCTGGGTGGGGGTTTCAGTTCGGTTCGTTGGCAGTGGCGGGAGCGGGCGGCAGGAGCTTTGTGCCCGGCGGGGGCTCTGGCGGCCTCGGCCGCCGTGGGCGCCGCGGTAACTAAGAAACTCCGCGGCCACGGCGGCGGCGGCAACAGGTCTTTGGTTTCAGGACCCGAGGAACTTAGGCGAAGTCCCGCCTCCCACACCCCGGCTGCCGCTCATTGGCGGCGTCGGTTATTTATCCCTCGCCGATTGGTTAAGTCCAGCTGTCAGGATTCGGCAGCAGCCAGATTTAGAGGAGTGAAGTTCACTGGAGACAGTGGGTGGTGGGAGCCGTGCAGCTAAGCGAGAAGCTGAAGTGGCTTGAGAAGTAGAGAGAGGACGGCGGACCTGTTGGAGAATGGGCTTTAGTGGGACGCTGTCAGGATTAGCCAATGTGAGAGAGATTGCAAGGCAATAGAGAACTTTGCTGGTAATCGTGGTAATGGAAAAGAAATAGAGAATTGACGCCAAGGCTAGAGAGACGAAGGGCACCCCCCGAAAGAAAAATGAGTTGGCCACATTACCCAAGGACGGTGTCAGGAAGCAACACAACCTAGCAGATGCTGCAGTGAGATCTGAAGAAACTTCTTGTCTCTTTCCTGTATGCTGTAGGCCCTGGGAAATGATGTATCAAATAGATAAATCGTGTTCTCTCATAGCTATAGTCCTTGTTAGGGATAAATACTAAAACTGTATTTATTTTACAATAAGATAGGCTCCCATCATGGGGCAGTTCTGGTGATGGAACTGAAAGTCTGAAACACATTACAAAAATGAAATGATTTTCCTCCTCTGCTGATCATAAAGATGCTGTTGAAAAAAATCAAATGCGTGTAGTTTGTAGAACATCATGTATCCATCATAACAGAACCACTGTGTCTAATTCTTCCTCCAAAGAGTTTGTAGTTTCAAGAAGTATGCACACTCCTTGCAGGCGATAGTTGTGTCTCTCGCCAGGTTGCTCTATAGGATAAAGTACAGAATGTATGTATGATAAACTTATTTTGTACAGGAGCTTGAGCTGTTGCAGGTGTGACCTAGTATTAGGGACAACCGGACAAAACACTGAAAACGGTGGATAGTTAAACAGGAGATGCAATGAACCCTGTAATACTTTGAAAGTGGCAACTCTTACTGAAGAGGTGCCGAGTTTTCTTGGCTTTAATGCTTGTCGAAGGCCAATGCACTTAAAACAGTTAACATAAAACTTAAACAGTTATCATTTACAGAGGAAGGAATTCTCTGCTATCCTCGGGAGATCCAGTCCACAGCTTGCTTAACTCCCCAAACCACAGCATCTTCTGTTTGGTCCTAGACTGGGAGCTTGTTGGGGTGGGGAAGGGATGTTGGAGCTTAGAAAAAATTGCCTCGTGGAGGAGTCAAACGGGCAGAAACTGTATGGGGACGTTGAGAGAGGAGGGCACGCAAAATAAAGGGGAAGGAACCCCTAGTGGAGGCTGGCTGCTTTCTCTGGGGTGGGAAGCCCACGGACCCTCGGAGAGGTGCGGGCCTGAGATTCTGCTCTCTGCCGGGAGGCCCCGCCCTCTGCGGCACTGACGGCTTCCACAGCCAATAAGCGGCGAGGACACCGCGGTTCCCCGCTCGGGAGGGCGGGTACTTCCTACCCCAGCCCTGGGCTCGGAGGAGGGACAGAAAGTTCCTCCTGGAAGGATGTCTGCTGGTGGAGGGTTCCCAGTCTGAGGGATGAGAAGTAGATACGTAAGAATAAAGGAGAGGAAGTTCCAGTTTTCTCTGACCCGTCGTGTACGTCTCGTTTCATAATTGAGCTGCATCTTGGACTCACCACCGCGATTGAAACTTCATAGTTGATAAGAAACGAAGGTGATCAAACTAAATGTCCAGGTGGACTCACGGAGTTTTACTCTGAAATTACCTGTAAACGAAAACCAGGGAATGTCAGAATCTAAACTGTTAAACTCTTCCACAATTACTTGGGAATCTTTCCACGGTTAAGAATCTTTATCAATTTAAAAAGGAAAGAGCGTAACTTCAGTGCAGTTTTATTCTGTACTCGGAACTACTATTCAGGCTCGTTTATGAAGATCATACCTGTAGCACCCTCCATTCCTTTTCCCACTTAGGCATTTTCCTGGCTGGACAATTTCAAGAGCTCTTTTCCAGTGCAATAAAACAGCACTTACTCCAAGAATGAGGAAAGCACGTCTGGTATGATGGCAACATACTGGTGGAGGAGGGGAGATTTAAGGCCAGCTTAATAACGTACCCAAATTGTAAAAATCAGAATTGTCGTTTTAAATGACTGAAAGCGTGGTTATAGTTTGTGTATGTAAGTATTTAATCTCACGCTTCCCTCCCCTTCATCTTCCTGCTAGTTACAATAGAAAGTTTTGAGCTCTGATTTATTGCAAACATTCAAGTGCTCTTTTCTTCTCAGCTAGTGTGCCCTTACTGAAATGTAGATTTCCTTTTTTTTCCCCCATAAAGATGTGGTCTGAGATATCATTAGAGACGTCTACAGAGTTTCTAGAACCAAACTGTCTCATGTTTTAAAATGTATCTCTGTAGTGTTACTAAGGTAGCCACCATTCAGGGTATCTGAAAAGAGAATGGTGATTAAATGCAGTTTTGGAAAAGAAGTTGTTTAATTAGATAATAGGTTGCAAAACTCCTTTCAGGTTTGTTTCTTTTGATTTTTTTTTTTTAAATAGGTTTTGGTATTTAAAAAATTTGCACTGTAGCTGCAGTTACACAAAGCAGCCCTCTTGTCTACATTCCTGGTTTCCTTCAAATTAAAATATTTGTCCTTTCAGGTATTTGCTCTAGAGTTTTGTGGGTGGAATTTTAGTTAGTACATTATATATAAAACATGGTAATATACTTAGTGTAATACTTGAGGATGTCTTGGAAATGACGTATGTGATTATTGTTTCTCTGAACTGCTTTATCCGCAATTACTTTATTGACATTTTCATAAATATATTGCTAGATGCTTTAAGAAGTGTTTCTTCATACTTTTGAGTGTTTCAGTTTAATTCCTCCTCCCCTCATTTTTGTAGGGAATATAGGTAAATTACATTTGGTTATAATTTTTTTTGTTTATGTTTTTATTTCATTTTTGAGAGAGACAGAGCGCGAGCAGGGAAAGAGCAGAGAGAGAGAGGGAGACACGGAATCAGAGCAGGCTCCAGGCTGTGAGCTGTCAACACAGAGCCTGATGTAGGGCTCGAACTCACAGACCGTGAGATCATGAACTGAGCCGTAGTCAGACGCTTAACCGACTGAGCCACTCAGGCTCCCCGATAACATTTGGTTATATAATTGTAATGAAATATGTTTATTTGCAGGATATAATGGCAGTTGAGAATTTTTTCATGTGTGTAAAACTAATGTATAACAATTCACTCTTAGAAAACTTCTAAACTACTTGTTCTTCTTTTGATGACTAATAATTTGATTACCACCGCATGTGACATATCTTCATAAAATATTTTTTCATTCTGATGAAAACAGAGAATGTGTTTCACGGTTTTTAGTGAGCAGTGAGAATAAGGATGGCAGATAGATGATCATGGAACATTTCTTTCTTTTTTCTTTTTTTTTAATTTATTATTTTGAGAGAGAGAGAGAGAGAGAGAGAGAGAGAAAGCGAGAGAGAGAGAGAGAAAGCGAGAGAGAGAGAGAGAAAGCACGAGAGAGAGCATGGGAAGGGCAGAGAGACGGAGAGAGAGAATCCAAGCAGGCTCTGCACTGCCAGCACGGAGCCTGACTCGGGGTCTGGAACTCATGAACCATGAGATCATGACCTGAGCTGAAATCAAAAGTTAAATGCTTAACTGACTGAGCTGCCCAGGGGCCCCGGTCATGAAACATTTCTTATTTTTCTTGAGCAGGAAAACTGTAACATTTGTCAAAGTAACAGCTCTGCCGTATTATTTATATAATGAGCTTACACAATGAACTGTTTTGTAATAGCTGTCCACGGTGTTAATCAGAACAGGGTATAAATGAATGGAACTTATTTAATTGGTCTGTAAAAATTTAGAAATACTGTTACTTAATGGAGATAGACCTTTCTGTAAATCTTGCTATGGGTCTTCTGTTGATAATCAGTGTGAGTAGTTAAGGGTAACTTTCTCGTTCCAGGCTGCTTTTGTATAGAACAGGGGTTTGTAAACTTTCTAAAGGACAAGAGAGTAAATGTTTCTGACTTTGTGAGCTGTATGGTCTCTGTCATTGGCTGTGTTCCAGTAAAGTTTTATTTGCACAAATAGGCTGGAGGCCCACCCCAGCTCTAGAAGATAATACCAAAGATTTAAATAAGATTCTAGACCTTTGATGTTTGGCTTGATGTGTATTTTCCACAGGAGTATTTCATAGCCTTTTTTGGTTCTTGGATGCTTGTGACAATCTCTTGATCTTTCCCAGTCCCCTCAGAATAATGCCCAGTTATTCATACCCCAATTTTGTGTTTCATCTCAGAGACTTCATAAGTCTTAGAACCTCTTTTAGATTTATCTGCTTTTTCAAAGTTTTCTATCATTCTTTGCCTCTTGGGGTCCCCACACCTATCCTGTGACACTGAATGAATGTGCTCCTCTCTAGCTTCTCTCTTACTAAACCAAGATGGAATCTGATGTCATATATTTAATCTTTGCTTGATTGACAGATAACACTTTAATATAAATGTATTTTGGTGTGTTTCTTTAACTCATAGTTTTTATCTTAAGCTGATTGGAATGACTGCTTCTGTTACTTTTAGGGGGAATTTCTGGCATGAGCAAGACAGTGGGCAGATTTCTTCTTCTTCTTTTTTTTTTTTTTTGTTTAGAAAAAATTGATGTAGTCTTTTATAAAAGACTTTCTCCCAGTTTAAAAAAATTACTGGAGAGGGCCTGAAGTCAGGGTGTATGTGGCTTGGGTTGTGTGTGGGATACCTCCTCCCTTTGTTTTAAGAATTGGCTGTAGGCTGACCTGGGTGCAGCTGCTGAGAAGCCAGAGAATGGAATGGAAAATGCAATGGCTTTGACATCACTCAGTGGAGTTTCCTAGCCCTAGCCAGGAGTGAGTTCTGGGTGTGCCAGAGTTATTTGTCTCTCTGGGTAGCCAGGTAGGGCCTGGGGCATTCGGAACTTCCAGGCTGGTTGCCACCAGCTACAAGGAGCCTCTTTCCTTTATCCAACCCTGCTGCACAAATACTGATCATTTTCTGTGTTTACCATCATGTGAAAAAGACTAAGCCTGGGTTTGCCTCTTACTCTATGACCTTGGTTGAATTACTTGATTGGTTGGGACTCCGGTTTTCTCAGCTCAGGTAAGATTGCTTTGAGGAATAAATGAAAACATCTATGTAAAGGTATGATAGTAGGCTCTAAGTGTTAGTTTCATTTCACTTATTTCTGTTTTTAGGACCTTCAGTGGTAGGAAACGCATCTGCTGTTCTCAGTTTCTTCTGATGACAGGCCCTGTTGCCCACTGTGCCTTAGGTCTGCTGTCTATTCTGTGTTCTCTGCTTGAATTCTTCTTCCTCTCTGCTCTGTGATTTCCATATTCATAATTTACTGGTTCCCATGTTTGAGAATGTTTTTATGTTTTTTGGAGTATGGGGAGAAGGCATTAATCCTTGGTTCCTCAGGCAGGAAAAAACACAAGAGGCTTGGGGGGGTTTATATTTTGGATAATGAAAAATGGGAGTTGCAAAACGATCCTTAAATACTAATTGAAAATGGCAAAATTAAAAATATTCTTTCTGGTAGTCTTACAGTTTTGCTTTTTGTTATCGTGAGAATATTTTCCTCATATTCTCATATTTACCTGGCAGATTACTGTAATTTTTGTTGTGGTTGTAACCATAACAAAGCCACATATCCTCTACTACATTAGGACTGGGAAAATTGAACAGATATGTTTATGAAAAGTTGTTGTACTTCTAAAACGAAAGGGATTGCAAACTTTCCATTGCTTTTTATATCTAACTGGTGGACCATACAGTAAAGTAATGTGATCTGTTTGCATACTGTCGTAAGGACACCAGAACTGGACAATAGGTAATTTGTTTTAGGAAAATGACATGCCCTTATTGCAAACACTTTATAGGCATGGTTTGTTATTTAACAAATACAAGTTAGTTGAAAGATATACAGAAAGGATGCTTATTGATGGTTTAATTTATGGGAGACAATTGATATTTTATTCTCAGTTTCTTATGGCAACGTACAAATTCACTTTTGTTTTCTTTACAGTCTGGTGTTAGAACACATTAAGAATAGTATGGCAGGGAACGTACTCAGTAAAAACTGGCATTTTTAACAATTTTCAACATATATTTAAAGTAAAGTTTTAATAAAGTTTCTACATTCGATAAATATTTTCATTGTTAAATGTCATGTTGTTTTCAACGTGGCTTTATCATTTTATGACCTTGAGTGTTTAAAATACCAGCTGTTGATGAAGAGTTGTATTTTATCAGGCAGTTCTCCTATCACTCCTGTAATCATTCTCTGTTTTTATAAGTAGGAAGGAATTTATGACATTGTATTTAATAGTATTTGATGGTTGCAGGGCAGGGGCTAGGGGTGGAGTTTGAGCTTCCAGCAAGGTTTCCCATTACCAGGCCACCAAGGGAGTTGCTGCCTCATCCCTGATCGTAAGGCTGCCAGTGGGACAGTGCACCGTCGCCATCCTAACGAAGACACAGCCACAATAAGGAAGATACTGCTATTTTGGGGGCCCCCAGAACCTTACTGTGACTGCCGTGGTCCAGGAACTGTATGCTCTGGACCCTGGCTCTTAACACCTATATTAGTTTCCTAGGGCGGCCCCAACAAATGACCACAAACTGAGTGGCTTAGTACAACAGAATTTTATTCTTTCATAGTTCTGAAGGTCGGATATTAGGAATCAAGGTGTGCATAGGGCCATGCTGTCTGTGAAGGCTCTAGGGAGAAGGCGTTCCATGCCTTTTCTTAGCTTTGGGTGTTGGCGGCATCCCTTGAAGTTCCTTGGCTTTAGACAGATATCACTGAAATCTCTGCCTCTGTCACATGGTGTTCTTACCGTGTGTCTCTGTATGAGTCTCTGGTACTCTTTTAAGGACACAGTTACTCTTACACTTAAGGTTTAATAAGCAAGATCTATACTTTTTCTTTTAGATTCATTACTGTACAGGTTTTTAGATTTCTGACCTTTTTGTTTTGAAGAGAATATTTTAAGTTTGTGCAGAAATTGTACCTAAGAGTTGGGGCGCCTGGGTGGCCCAGTTGGTTGAGCATCCTCTCTTTGACTTCAGCTTAGGTCATGATATCACAGTTTGTGAGTTTGAGCCCCACATTGGGCTCTGTACTAACAGAACAGAGCCTGCTGGGGATTCTCTCTCTCCCTCTCTCCCTGCCCCTCCCCTGCTCATGTGCTCTGTTTCTCTCTCAAAATAAATAAATAAAGAAAGAAATTGTACCTAAGAGATAAAGACACCCACATTATCGTGTACATATGTAATCTGTAGTTAGTATCCTAGTGCTGCCATTAAACAGCTCTTCTAAAATCAGGTTTTCCATTCACCATTATCATCCTGTGCTTCCCCTTAGGAGACCTTAAGTGCATGATTCACTACATCAGATGTTCTCAGAACTGGAAGGAAACTTATAAATTGTGTAAACTGACCTTTTCATTTATTGTGAAAATAAACTAAAACCTAAGGATGTAAACTTGCTAATCCATGCTGTGCTTGATTCCATAACAGTCAATATTGCCTTGTGTTACCTTTGTAATGTTTTCAATAGTAGGCGCATGATTTCTTCTTTTTCTTTTTTTTCACTCCTCCTGAGTTAACAAAATATTGCTCTGTTCATGGTACGTGCTCAATAAAGACTTGCTGATGGGGTGATGACATTGTACCTCTGATTGCCCCTATCAGGGCCATGATTTAAGTCAGCGAATATTTGAGTGAATCACCCCTGACTGATTGTGCAGGGGTGAAGTATTTCTTTCGCGTCTAAAGTGAGGAACAACAGGATTGCTGTCTCCCTGGAGAGATATGGAGGCTACTCCTAGGAAGGAGTGCTTAGAGGCAGTAGATAGGAGAGTAAAGGCCAGAAAGTTCATGAGTGGTTGTTTGATCAATATTTCGTAAACACGTATTTCATTATATTAGACACCTTGATTCATAAAAGCCAGCCTTCATGTTGTTTGTCATCTTGGTATATTGAAAATAACTTGGATGCCCCTATTGCTTCTTGTATATAAGCCCAAAATGTTGGGCAGTGCCACTGGCCAGTGTCTGCCTCTAGTTTCTTCTCTTGCTGTGGTTCAGAGAACATGACTGGTTCTGTTTCCTTTATTTCTGTAGTCATGTCTGTCTCTTAGAAGTTGGTTCTCAATTTGTTTATTATATGTGTTTCGTATTTCAGTGAAAGTTCTGGTTTACAAAGCAGAATGATTAGAGATTAATCAAATGAATCCTAAAGGATTTATTTCATGATTTCTTGAAATAGTTACATCTATTTGTATAGTGAAGGTAATTTACAAAATATTTAGAGCTGTTTACGAATATATGGGTGACTTTTTTGCTACTACCAAGAAAAGTTATATTCTCAAAGCATTTGTCCTATGACTATGTTTCTCAAACTGTAGTCCTCAGAATGTCTGTGTCTGGAGATTCTGATTGGATAAGTACAAGCACTGACATTTAAAAACAAGTTGAGGGGCACCTGGCTGGCTCACTCAGTAGGGCATGAGACTCTTGCTCTCAGGGTTGTGAGTTTGAGCCCCGTGTTGCGTGTAGAGATTACTTTAAAAAGACTGTGATGGGAACCTACATTTACAATAAGTAAGGCAGGTGTTCCTCAGGCCACACTGAGAAATGCCATGTGGTCTTTGTAAAAAATATTTTTTTAATGGAGAAAACTTTTGTTTATAATGAGAGCCCATTCCTACTGCTAGCATTTCTGGCTTGGGGTGTGCAGCCGCTTGGCACAGATTGTATCTAATGATTAGGCTGTTCTAGCATGGGTGCCCATGTCTCAGCTCAAATGGTGGATGGGTGTTATTGAAATGATGCTTACAAAGCAATTAGAATCAACTAGATAAAGTATAAATATTTTGTAAATAAATAGTATGTATTTATAAATAAATATATAGTTTACTAGTATACTAGTTACAGGAGAGAAAACTTCACTTTAAGCAAGTGAAAGAAAATAGCATGTCTAGTGTTAGTTCTTCTATCCCGACAAATGGTCCCTTGTTAATGTACTGCTTATAGCGTAGGCTGTTCTCACCATTTTTGGCATTTCTACAGTATTTCTCTCAGCTAGGTGTGAAAGCTTACCACTTCCCTTACCTCTGAGATGGTTTGCTTTCTGCTTCAGGGCAAAAACCCTTTGCCTGCGCTCAGAGATTTTGCCTCCAGTGACCACTACCTCAGTCCTTCCTGTGGTTTTCAGTCCTGTTCCTGGGCTTGGCTGCACAGAGCTCTCCTGCCTTGCCTATCCAGCCACGCTGGAAAGTGTTCAAGAACATCATGATGAGTAACCTGTTCCTTTTTCCATGACTGTCTTATTTCCATTGATAACAAGTGTCTGATGCTTGAGTCGCTTCTAACTTCCCTTCTTGTCATTAGATACCGATCTTTGCATGCGAGTTGTGTTCTTTATTCAAGAAAACCTGCTTGGTCATTTAAAAACTACTTTCTATCAGTGTTTTTCTTTAACACCTTTTTCTTGATTTGTAGTTTATCAATCAATCCAGGCCCTTTTTGTTTATGACCATTTCTGCCCCCTTCTTTTTTCATATAGTAAGAAGAGGCAGCTTGACAAAGAAGGTTTTGAAGTCCTGGATTAAGTTCAGGTTCATTTTTATATCTTTTCAAATGCCAAGCACAGAGTCTGATTCTTTGTGTGAGCTGAATTAATACTCAAAGAACTCAGTTTAAGAGTTGAATGTCTGGTTTAGGAGAGAGCATTGGTAGTGTGCTGAATGGTTCAGATAATATAAATGGAGCCTGGGCTCTAACGAGGCACTGACGATGTTGAGTTAGGATACGTTGGGACTCATGTCTCACGGTGTGTGGTCCCTGAACAGGCAGTGCTCCCTTTCCTAGGCCATTTTTGTTCATGTGTTGAGTTGTCATCTTTTGAATGCCAGTATTTCTACAGTAAGACCTGAATGCCCATTTTTCTTTCTTTTTTTTTTTTTTTTTGTGAATTTTGTAGGGTATTTGCATATGCTGTTCAGAAGACAATCCAGTTGATTGGACAGGATTTGGTGTTAAACTTAGTTTCACAGTGAGGTGAGGTTTCTCTGAACTTGGAAGGCATACTTGTCAGAAAGCAGAGGGACAGACCATTTGATCTCTGGGGTTCTCCAGCATTTGTAAGATGAAAGAGTCTATGCTTCTGTTCACTTAATGGTTCTTTTTCTATTTGTTCCTTTATTATTCTCCCCATTTTCCTACTGGGTCCCACCAATTCACTGATTGAAGAACGAGAAATTTGGAGGTTGTTGGTAGGTAGCTGGGGGTGAGTAAAAAAATAATCTAAGCAAGATCTAGCTTTATGCTTTTAAAAATATTTCGGTTTTCATTAATTACAGAATATGGGAGCAGGCAGTGACCAAATACTGTATCATATTGCCTGGCTCACCTATTTTTAATGGCTCTATATTGGAACCGCTTTCAGACTGACCCTGACCTATCTGTCTAGATTCACTTCTTTATACTCTTTTATAGTTTGGTCACATCTGACCATTTACCTTTTTTTTTTTTTTTTTTTTTGGATACATTTTGTACCTGTGTGGCTTTATTGCTTTAATACGCTTTTCTCGCTTCTTTTAGTGTCTATTTTCTACATTCCAGCTATTCAATCTCAGTATATTAAAATAATCTTCATCCTTTAAGGCTTTGCTCTAATATTATACAGAGGATATAAAGAAATCTTTCCTTTGCTTCTTTAAGCTTTTAGTACCTATTGACTCTCCCTGTAGTTACTTATCTTAGCTTCCTTTCTGGAATGTAAGTATCTGGAAGGTGTGAATCATGTCCTGTACATATTTGTGTTTCCTGCAGGACTTAGGACCATTTTTGTCACAACTGGCCATTCAGGGAATGGCAGATGCCTGCATCCCAGTGATGATATGGGACAGAAAGTCTGGGCAGATCCTAGAATGAAAGAACGTCCAGAACAATTGAGTAATTGGTTTCAGGGAAGTCTGTGCTGGATGCCAGGCACATGTCCCTGTAAGGCCTGTAGGGCATAGTGTGAGGAAGGTCTTACTATGTGATATAAAGGTCTGATCTGTAAGTGGTAAATGTTGAGGTATTCAGTGATCTAGTGCACGAGTCTGGGTTTGGATTCTGCATTCTGAAAGATCTCAGAATAGGATGACATGGGAACCAGGACTAGGAAAAACAGGGGTATGCCAGATGTGAGGTTGATGGAAGTGAGGAGGAATTATGGAGTAGAGACAGAGGGAAGTTTGGCAATTAGGCACAAGTTAGAGGCTCAGGCAACAAGGAAGAAGGGTCTGAGTTCCTGGAAGTAGGACTTGAAGTTAAAATGGGCCAGCAGTCGGATTAAATTGATTTGAGGCTGATTTACTAAATGTTTACTAGGTATCCTTATGTTTCCCTTCCTCAGGGGCAAGGCCATTCCTAGTTCAAGTTAAGTGGGTGTGGCTTTTTGTAAAGGGGGAGCAACTTCTCTCTGCCCATAAAAAGTGCTGACTGCATATTTGTCAGATGAATCCTGTTTTGATGTTCTAACCATCCTCTCATGAAGAAAATATTGAATGGAGTTAAATAAGATATAACTAGCTTAATACTGGAAATTAGTCCTCTCGAGAATAATTACTAAGTGGGAATTGATGAGGGTTATTGTTTGATTTGAGGCCATCAGAGGCTGCCATAGAGAAAAATTGTTCCACTTCAAAATAGATACATTTTATTTAGTAGCTTTTCATAGCTTTCATTGCTGAAAGTTAAAAAAAAAAATCACAATATCAATAATTATTTTTAAAAGCATATAAAGGACTTACAAAAAGGCCCATGCCAAGAGTACCAAAGATGTACTGTGTATTCATGAATTGATGAAGAAGCACATAAAAAATGAGCCTGGAATGATACCCAGATACTGCATTATGAAAGGCCTTGCATACTTACTAAGAAGAGTGGCCTTCTCCTCTCCCGTAATGTGATTGTAAAGAGTTACTTGTACCTTTATGTTTTCAGAGTTTGATTTTAATAGTGATAAAAGCTATAGTGCTTTGATATCTTTTTACTTGGTTCTTAGTTGGTCATAAATCCATCAGGAACGAATGTCAGAATTGACTCAAGATTACCATAAAGGCAACTTCAGGTAGATTTGTTAAAAAAATGTGTTAAGAAAAATATATTAAGGGATGTATGAAAAAAATAAGTTTGGACTTGAAAATCTAGACTTTGGTGATAGTATGTGTATACTTTAAATTTACCAAGAAAGGGGCGCCTGGGTGGCTTGGTTGGTTAAGTGTCCGACTTCGGCTCAGGTCATGATCTCACGGTCCGTGAATTTGAGCCCCGCGTCGGGCCCTGTGCTGACAGCTCAGAGCCTGGAGCCTGTTTCAGATTCTGTGTCTCCCTCTCTCTCTGCCCCTCCCCTGTTCATGCTCTGTCTCTCTCTGTCTCAAAAATAAATAAATGTTAAAAAAAAAAATTAAAAAAAAAATTTACCAAGAAAAAGTGTTACTTTGTTTTTTTATAAAAAGAACTTACTGTAGTATATACTTTTTTTTCCCCCCTTTTAAAATTTAGGATTGAGTTAAATTTATTTACGTATTTACATCTTTGTTCAATCTATGCTTTTTTTTTTTTTTTTTTTATGATCCACCCTCAACACCTCCTACCCACTTCGAGGTGGGTTTTTTTTCTTGCTTAAAATCCTTCACTTACTATCTTTGGAATAATTTCCAATCCTCTAGTCTCTTAAAAGCATGACTTGGGCCTTGGCTCTCGCCTCTGATGCTCCTGTCTTACCTCACTACTTGTAGTTCCCTCATCACTCCCTGCTTTAGTCAGGAGTGTCCTCCCTCTTTGTTGCCTGGTTGGCTCCCATGCATTGTTTAGAACTTGCTTCCAGAGTCTCCTCCTCAACGTCTTGCTGACCTGACAGCCTGTTTTGGCATCTTTCTTGCCACCTGGGATGGTGTCTGTCAGAGTACTTGCCTCCTTATGCTGTAAAAGTCTGTTTCTCTCTCTCTCTCTCTCTCTCTCTCTCTCTCTCTCTTTCTCTCTCTCTCTCTCTCTCCCTCTCTCCCGCTCTCCCTCTATCTCCCCTGGGAATAACTTGAGGGATCTGAATTGCCGGGATCTATTTTGTCTTCCCAGCAGCTTTGGTAGACACCTCAGTTGGCTGAAAAGCTGACCCAATGCATGAGTTGGAGAAGATAAGAGAGAGGAGGAGTCTAGGATAGCCCCCAGTTTTGGCAGGGGCTCTGAGTAGATGGTGGTGCCATTTATTGCCAGTTCTAGCACCTTTCTCTCCCTACCCCTCTCACCCCCACCTTTGAGTAGCCGTGGCTCTTTATTGAGATGAAATAAAGAAATTAGAGACTTAAGTTTCTTGAAGATTCTTAGGACATTTTATTTATGTCATGGTATTTGCTGCCTCATTGAGGAAGGCTGGGGGTATATATAGATGGCTATGACTGAGCATGAAGAAGTAGTCTTTCTTTCTTATTGGAATATTTTTTCATTCTCTTGCAATTTTGACTGTCTTTGTAGTCTTTAATAAGCAGTTGGAATATGATCATGAGTGTTAGGCAGGACAGACTTTGTCCCAGTATGGTTTTAGAAGCCTTCTCATATATTACACAAAATGTGCTTGCAGCTGGCCTTTACATGTCGTTTGGTGTTAAGATAATCATATAGGTCCTTCCATGCAGAGTACCTACAAATCAAATGGCTATCAAAATCATATAAATTCCTGTTTGTTGACTAGGGAAAGTGAGAGTTGAAATTCTCTAAGACATAAGGGAATACAAGTTTTGCTTTAGTTATAAAGATGTCATTGTGCCTAATGCTGATGAAGAACAAAGTAGAAATCTTAACCAGATCAACTTAGAATTCAGAGTCCTGTTATTGAAGCAGAGAGTAGAGAATAACTTGTTCTGTTCTCATTGAATCTACATTCATCAAAGCTAACTGAGTGTGGTGGGAGGAGGAGGCCTCTCATGTTGAGTTTGGGCTGTTTATGGGATATACAGGTGACCCTATATCTAGGCAGTTGGTTATATGGGGCTTGAGCTCAGCAGAGAAGTCTGGCCTGGGGTAGAGCTTTGGCATCATCACTAGAGAGGGGGCAGTGGATTATGCGTGGTAGCAGGTGAGTCTGTCTAGGGAAAGTGTGTCGGGGGTCCTGTTCATCCTTGTTCACTTAAATGGGCAATTTCATTAGAAGGTAAATAAATTCTCAATGAATACTGGGAGAAACTAAAAGTCAGTTCGTGTTGCTGTCTGACTTTAGTTCTAAGTATAATATGTAAGGTATTTTCTTGTGAAAACCCAAATAATGCTGTTTCTATGCTGTCTAAGATTTTATCATTCTTTAGTTAGAAGAATGGATTTTCACAGATTCAGAAGGTTTCCAAAAATAAAATTAGGTTGATGTCCTCAATTATGTAACTCTGTTTTAGTGTTTGTAAGTCTATAATCACTATTAACTCAATTTTTAATTTTTTGGGGAGTTATTTATATTTAAAGTCTGTCATATAAACTTCTAGATGGTGTCTGATAAACAAACACCATTATGTTTGTGATTCCTACTATTAATTTAAAGTAACAGTCTTTATTCTTTGGAGGATATCCCCGTAAAGATCACAGTTTCACTTAATAAGTGTGTCAGAAAAAGTGCATTTATTTCCAGTATATGTTTGTGTACATTAAAAGACATACGCACACAGTTTGGCATGATGTTGTGGTTTGTGGAAAAGAGCAAGAGAGCGATTACAAGATGGTGCAGGTCAGGATTGGAATAACTTGGCAGAGTTTGGTGAGAAAGTTTGCTTAGCAGCTGCCTGTGTTAACTTTGTATAATTCATTCAAAGACTAGTTCGGTTCTGTGATATCAAGAATAATATAGCAGCAACTGAGTTCAGTTTCTTAGAAGGTAAATTTTAAAGGACAAAAATATAACCTTGTACTTACTTATAGTAAGTACACTGAAGAATCTTTTTATTAAAAGTTGGGACAGTTTTGTGTAACCTGTGAGTGAATGGCTTTTACATGCTTGCTTTTTCTCCACCTTTCTTAATTTTCTCTTAATTTGGTTTGCATTGGAAGTCTGCACAGTAAAAAAGAGATCAGGCAAATCCAGAGATACAGTTGTTATTCTTCTTTCTCTCTCTCTTTTTTTTTTTTTTTTTTTTTTTTGAGGGAAGAAGAGGGTGGGCAGGAGGAGGAAAAGGCTGGAGTTTCCCTAGAAGTAAAGTAACATGCTAGCTTTGTTTTGTTAGACATTGATTATGTCCCACTAAACCTAATTATCCATTAAACAGACTCTGTTGTTATGACTGATTCAGATCTCAAGAATGTCGTGGGGGCCTAAGTAAGGGTTAAATGAAAAAGTTCACTGGAGATGACACCAGAGGACCTGAGAAGGGGTCATTACCTTACCACTTAGTTCTAGGCCTCAATTTACTTGTTTAGTGTTTAGGAGCATCCAAAAAAAAAAAAAAAAAAAAAAAAAGATAGGAAATCTTTTAGAACTATTTTATGGTTACTGTAAACTGTAGTATATAAAGAAAAAGGATTTTGGAAGTTCAGGAATAATCAGTGTATAGAACAGTGGTAAAAGAGTAGGTATGTGAGCAAAATGAATAAACAGCAGTTAATAAGCTTTATAAAATATGGGTAAATTGTAAAATCGTGCGTTAATTCAGAAAACTCTATTAAAATTTCCCTTTATTTCAATGAGAAGTGTTTTTAATTTTTTTGTGATGAGTTTTTGGTTAGTGAGTCCTTGTTACAGACCAAAGTCTATTAAAACAAATGACCTTACAATAAATAATTCATACAAATGAAGCATTTCCAACTACTAGGCTGTATTCCATAGGGCCTTATCAGCTTTGTTATGCTAGAATTCATCAGTATGAATTATTTAGCACAAGGAATTCAGCAGAATGTTTTTTATAACCAGGTTGAGAAGATGGGTCCAACCATTTATCTTAGCTCTTTAAGTACGTCAGTCTTTTGCCATGGGTGGTAGAGTGCAGTTGCCATGATTTTTCTGGTGTAGTTGGATAGTTAGCTTAGTAATCATGTGCTTTTGCCAGGCTTTAGTTGTTGTTATGTGAGTAACTGAATGACGTGGCAGAAATATAAGGGAAAATTAATTGTATTTGTAATGGCATCCTATGTCTACAGTTAAACTAAACAAATAGAAAGTCTATCAAAAATTTTTTGGGCAAAGTTCTTTGAATGGCTGAGTAGGGATCACTTGTCTTTTACATCCTTTTAGGGAAATTCTTCTGTTACAGCTAAGCAGAAAAAAATAATACTGTCTTGCATTTGTGTACCACTTAACAGTTTTGAGAAGCATTAATATTTTATTCTTCCAGCTATTTGTTTATCATAGAAAGTTCCCTGTATTTGTTACTCTAGGATAAGGATTTGAGACCTTGCTCTGTCATCACATGCTGTGTGCTTATTATGAACTTTAGAGGGAAGTAAACTGAGACCTAGGGAGGATAACTAGCTTTTAATTATTCAGAAGTAGATGCTCATATAAATTTGAATTAATTACATCCTGATTGTTAGACTTGTATTGTTTATAGCTTCTTATTTTCTAAATTTGATCATTCAACAAGTATTTATTAGGCCTTAATATAGTAGAAGGTACTGGAGGTCGAAAAAAAAGGAGGAAGAAATAGATTCTGCTTTTAAGTAGTAGTTGCTAGTGGAGTTAGTGATTAGGACCTCTGTTGGACAGATAAGTTATTCACTAGAATACATTAAGACAAATACTTACGGTACTTTACAAAGGGCCACTTGATTACAAAGCAAGGTTGGCCAGGCAGACTAGCTGGGAATGGTGTTTCAGTAAAATGACCTATCCTTTGTCAGAGACACATAGGTATGAAATAGCCTAGAATTTGGAGAAAGTACACATGGCTATTAAGACCAGACTACTGTATTTATAAGAAGGAAAGCACTAGCAAACAAGAAATATGGTTAAGAAAAGTGTGTCTCATTCATTAAAGAATTTTAAGCAGGAATATGCCATAATTAGACTTTCATTTTAGATAGACCATTACGGTGAGTGTATAGAGTAGGAATTTTGCCAGTCAGGCAAAATATTTAATAGGTTATAATAGTAGCAAGAATTGAGGTTAGAGTGGGAGAGAGCCAAAGCATAAGAGACTCTTAAAAACTGAGAACAAACTGAGGGTTGATGGGGGTGGGAGGGAGAGGAGGGTGGGTGATGGGTATTGAGGAGGGCACCTTTTGGGATGAGCACTGAGTGTTGTATGAAACCAGTTTGACAATAAATTTCATATATTGAAAAAAAATAGTAGCAAGAATCATGAAGGTCTGGGATATGCAGAGAGATATTTGGGAGGTAAAATTAATAAGGGACATAGGGAGGTGAGTGAGGGAGTAAGAGGTTCTGACATGATGTAGGAACTATATGGGATGACTGGATGGCAATGACATTCACTAAGAAAGGGAATACAGTATAGAATGGGTTTGAGGTGCTCAAGATCTTAGACATTTCTGTTTTGGCAATCAGGCAGAAAGATCCAATAGAGCTGGAAATGAGATTTTGGAGCTACTGGTTCATAAATCATCAGTATGTAGGAGGCAGGTTATGTGCCAGCTAAAATGCATGACTATTGATTTAAGTAATCAAGGGACTAATCATTAAAGGAAACCTGAGCACGAGAATAAGCTGAATTACTTATTGATCATAGAACAAAAGATGCATTTTGTGGAGAAATGAAAAAAGCAGATGAAAGAATATTGTATCGTGCCCTTTATAGAGGTGATTCACATTGCTAACTTGATTTATTTCAAGGTGGTACTAGATTAAGTAGTAGCAAATACATACACACTTCCTCACCAGCAATTGAACATACACACTTCTTCACCAGCAATTGAACATACACACTTCTTCACCAGCAATTGACAAAAGTCACTGGAACTAGTATTTTTACCCAAGAAATTGGAAAGGATCAAAGTATTCTCTTTGAGCACTTTGGACACAGTAATACAAAATGCAAGGAGTAATGGAGCAGATAACAAAAAACACAAAGGGTTGTGGCCAAAAAATTGTATACGCAGCCAAATTATGGTTCATGTGCGATGAAAATGGAAGGGTACTTTCAGGTTTTCAAGGATTAGAGAAAATGTATTGCATATGTGCCCTTGAAAAAAAATTTTTTTAATGAGAAAAAGACAAATGAGAAAAGTCAAAATTAAGAGTTTGAGAAAAGGACATCTTTGTCCAAAAGCACTGGGAATAAGCACGGAAACAAATTAAATGTAGAAGCAAGACTAAACAGTTGTTCTGCAAGATTGGAAATAGTGCAGAGTACCAGAAATAACTTACAAAGGTAGGTTGTGGTTATGAGACTTCTAATCTAAGAACTTGGGGATGGAGCTTTAGGAGAAAGTGTACCGGCATGCTCAGTCCTGGGCCAACCAGGATCCGATTGTGTATCATTAATATGAATTTCCTTTTTCCTTTGATAACTGGCCAGAACTGGTTAAAGGTGGGCAATAAAAAAAATCTGGGAAGTCACCATTAGTAGAATTTAAAATAGGAGAGGATTTATGTTTGTTTTCTAAATGGCTAGACAAGATTAGGGATTATGGCAAGAGATGAAAAAAAAATCAAGGAAACAAAAAACAAGGTTTTAAAAGACAAGTGTCAGTAAAACAATTTACATATAGTGTATTAAATTTCTCTTTTAAAAGACTGACTCAGACTAAAGGACAGTCTTCAACTATGTGCCCTTTCAAAAGGTATACTTGGAACAAATAAACCTGGAAGGGTTAAAATAAAAAAGGTAGGTCAAGATTAATAGGGAAGACACCACAGAAAAATCGGACGAGTAACAGTATGAATTCCAAAGTAGAATTTAATGAAGATAAATTTAAATTTAAATAATTTAATTTAGTTTAAATAGTATAAAGAACAGGTTTTTTAAAAAAAATGTTTATTTTTGAGAGAAAGCACAGGTGGGGGAGGGGCAGAGAGAGGGAGACAGAGTCTGAAGCAGAGAATCTGAAGCAGGCTCTAGGCTCTGACCTGTCAGTGCAAAGCCTGACGCGGGGCTCGAACCCTTAAACTGCAAAATCGTGACCTGAACCAAAGTCAGATACTTAACCGACTGAGCCATCCAGGCATCCCAAGAACAGTTTTTTAAATTGATTGAAGATGTAATAACTTAAAAGACCAATAACTATGGGAGAATTAAAGTTCTAGGAGTTGTCTTCATAACAGACTTCTAGGCCTGTTTTTTTACATTTTTACTTTTTAAAATTAAATGAACAGGGAGAATCTTCCTATTCATGCTTTTGAGTATAGTCTTAATACCAAAAATCGGACTGAAGGAGAACCTTTAGATCAACTATTGACCGAACTTTATTCAATAGATTACTAGAGTTGTCCTAGATATTAATAGAAATTCTGTGGAAGAATATTGTGGCTATACAAGTTTGGAAAAATCTGCATAAGGTACTGTTTTGGAGATTCATAGCGCACTGTAGCGCATTAGGATCCCTGAGAAGTTTAGCTCAGTATTTTACAGGTTCCTATTTTTTTTTTCTTTGTTTTTGGGTCGTGGAATATCAGTGAACAGTTTATGGATCCTGGTGTTTTAAGGAACAGAGTTTGGAAAACGCTTGAGTATTGCTGACAAGTCTGTAATAAAATTAAGACTAATGGAACAGTTAAAGAATCATTAATCATGACTAAGGAATTTTATTTAAAGATGGTTTAATGGAAAAGATCTAGTTATATGACTCATTACCTCATTTGGTTCAGTAAGAAAACTTGTATGAAAAGCTTAGTAGAGCAGAAAATCATTTGATATCATTTGATACCTGCCCCCCCTTTAATATAAAAAAGCCTCTTAGAAAATTGTGAATATCATTTGGTATGGAATATAGTCAATATCATAATTTACTGCAATTCCATAGAAGTTTGTCCTTATTACTTCTTGTTTGCTATATTTTAAGTTCTTTGAGGGTAGGAAATAAGTTGATTTTTGTATATTTTTTGTCACCCATTCTGATACAGAACCTTGGATTATAAGCGTTCTGTAACTGTTTCTTGAGAACATTTGGAAGCATATCCTTATGTAATTTTTAGATTAAAATGAGTTTAAAAAATATTTTTCTTCCTGTTTTAAACCTTTTTTTTAATGTTTATTTATTTTTGAGAGAGACAGAGTGTGAGTCGGGGAGGGGTGGAGAGAGAGAGAGACAGACAGACAGACAGACACAGAATCCAAAGCAGGCTCCAGGCTCTGAGCTGTTGGCATAGAGCCCTACATGGGTCTCGAACCCACGAACTGTGAGATCATGACCTGAGCTGAAGTTGGATGCTCAACCAACTGAGCCACCCAGGCACCCCAATGTAAAATATTTTTGAAAGTATAAGCCATATACGTTTTTAAGCGTAAAACATGAGTTTTCAAAACTGAAATAGATACTCCTCAGTATGGGCCTTAATGTTTGCTTTATTTATTTATCCAACAAGCTTTGAATTCTCAAATGGCTTTAAATTTGGTTAACAGGTAACAGGAAATTTATAAAGATTATTGAACATTAAAGGGGTATTATAAATACTATTTTGAAAAAGGATTCTGTTTTTTTATGGCTGAATAATATTCCATTGTATACGTTATATAGTTATATGTATGTAATAATTATACCAGTTATATAAATTAAAATGGTGCTATGAACATCGGAGTATAGATATCTTTTCAAGTTAAGGTTCGTTTCCTTTGGATATATTCCCAGAAGTGGAATTGCTGGATCACATGGTAGTTTTGTTTTTGATTTTTTGAGGTTCCTCCATCCTCCATTTTAATTTTTGAGGATTTTACAAAGTGGCTGTACCAATTTACAGCCCCACTCTCATTGCACAAGAGATCCTGCTTCTCCACACCTAAGCCGGCATTTGTTAGCTCTTGTCTTTTTGATGATGGCCATTCTAACAGATATGAGGTGATATATCTCATTGTGGTTTTAATTTCCATTTGCAACGACTTGGATGGACCTTGAAGGCACTATGCTAAGTGAAATAAATCAGAGAAGGACAAATACGGTATGGTCTCAGTTGTGTGTGGACTCTACAAACAAACAAAAACAAAACAAAAAGCAACCAAATACGTAGAAAAAGGGATTAGACTTGTGGTGACCTGAGGCAGAGGAGGAGGAATTGGAGGAAAGTGGTGAGAAGTTATTACCACCTTCCAGTTCAAGATAAATGTTAGGCATGTAATGTGCAACTTGACTATAGTTAGCACTATATAGGAACATTTAATATTAAAAGAGTAAATCCTAAGAATTCTCATCACAAGGAGAATTTTTTCTTCTCTCTTCTTCTTCTTCTTCTTCTTCTTTTTGCTTTTTATTGTATCTAAATGAGATCATTGATGCTAGCTGAAACTATTGTGGGAATCATTTCACAATATATGTAAATCTGCCATACTGTGCACCTTAAACTTACACAGTGATGTGTGTCAATTATTGCTCAATAAAACTGGAAAAAAAAAAAACAAAAAAACAAGGCTTATCCTGGCCAGAAGTATTATCCTTGGTGAAGCAGGATGTGTAAGGAGGACTCTCATAATGGCAGAACTGTTTGTTCATGTAGGAAAATCAAGGGATTTGGGACCTGAGGCTGGTTCAGAATTTTCCAGGATGTGGTTGGGTTTTTAGCTAACCACAATTTTTCTATGGTTTTAGGAGTGCCTTTCAGCCCATGAAACCCTAGCCTTGAATTTGGCTTTACAGGGCTTGAGAAAATTTCATTCATATGCAGATTTCTGCATTCTTTCAATTTCCAGGAAGAAGCTGCAGTTAACGCTGGGCTTGGAGTGCACGTCTGCCTGTGTCTGTGTGTGAACGCACAAAATAGCCTGAATGTGATACGGATTTATAGGAGTCAGGAAATCTGAGTTCTAGTATTTTCTTCTTTTCTAATCTTGGATAAGTCATATAATTTTTTTCTCTTTCGAGTTTTCTTATGCGGAATCTGGAAATTCTTTCCCTTTCACTCCACTGTGAAGTTCTGAGAGGATATCTGTGAAAACTTTTTTAAATGTACAAAAACTATTAAGTTTAAGCTGTCAGTAAAACGTATGAGTACTCATTTTGCTGGAAGAATCATGCAAACACAGAAGTTGGAGACTAAAAATCATGGCAATAGGGAAACATGAAAATCTTTTTTTTCCTCCTTTTCCTTTTGGGTTTTCAGTTACAAATTAAGAATGCAATTTTAACTAACATTTAAAAGCCTTTGCATTACAGAGAGAAAATTAATCTACACTATAGTTGGGTAATAATTCAGAATCAGTATTTACATTGCTAACATTTTGTTACTTATTGTCAAGTGTAATTTATTCAGGATATACACTGAAACCTGTTGTTTTAACTCTGCAGCTAGATGAAAATACGACAAAAGAGGTTTGAATGAGTTTTCTTTTTGGTAACAGTTTGCTTGAGGAATGGGCAGGCTTTTCCTCACTTGACAGATGGTAAAGGAAGGGCCTTGAGAAGGCAAATGGATTTCCTAAGCTTGCATTTACTGGGTGATGATAGAGTCAGGGCTAGAATTCATAATTTTTGTTGTTACCTAACATATTTTTCCCCTTTGGGTACAGCATTTTCTTGCTGATAATTATGACCTTGTAGTAATTTTTGGTAATTATCATAATCTTTTAGGAAGAGAGTCAAATGATGTGTGGCTTTTGCATATCGAATTAAAGAATCACAGTGAGAACCTACAATAAGAGGACATAATTTTCGTTTTTAGAAAACAAATTCTCAGGCTTACTAAATAATTTATGTTCATATAGTTTGTTTACTAAAAGTGTGAATTAATAATGGGTTTAAAGCTCACACTTTTTCAATGTTGATTTATGATAGGGAAAACTGTATAAAATACTTTATGTAATGATGCTTTAAATATACATTCATAAAATAATTGACTTTTAATATCAGAGAAATATCTGTATGGGGAAAGTTAAAAGGATAAGTTATGAAACTGAGAATGTCACCTATTTTATATAGTTTTCCATTAACTTTATTTATTAATTTTTTAAATGTTTTTTATTTTTGAGAGAGAGAGAAACACACACACACAGAGTGGAGGAGGGGGAGAGAGAGAGGGAGACACAGAATCCGAAGCAGGCTCCAGGCTCCGAGCTGTCAGCACAGAGCCCGATGTGGGGCTTGAACTCACTAACCGCGAGATCACACCTGAGCGGCTGTCGCTTAACCTACTGAGCCTACTGAGCCATAACTTTGAAAATATGATAGTTTCCATGTTACTTTGATGAGATAAATAAATTGGAATCTTAGAGTATCATATCATCTTTAAATAGTTCAGAAAACAACAAACCCAGGAGCATTAACTTAGGTGTGTGTGTGTGTGTGTGTCTGTGTGTGTGTGTGTGTATGTGTGAGGTCAGCTATACACTTGACATGTCATTCAAAGCAAATCAACCCTTTTCCCTTCTTGGTATTTTATGTTTCAAATCAATTGATCATTCATGGACTGTTTCCAATAGTGGTCTCTTCTATGAAGATTTTAATTAAGGGATCTCTTAGGAATTAATCATGCATTGCTAGGAGGCTCAGCTCTTGGGTGGTAACTAATCTATAGATGCTGCTTCACTTGAATTAAAAAAAAAACTGAATTTATACAACATGACTTATTTATTTCAGGAGAAATTAGAATTGAGTAGACTTTTGAGACTGAAAGGAACTTTGGAGATCATATAATCCAGTACCTTAATTTGATATTTGAAATAACTAAAGCTCAGAGAGATTGATCAGATGTCACAAAGAAAGTTTTGGTAAAAGTGGGTTAAAACCTATATCCTCTGTATCATATCCTAGTGTTTTTTCCCTTATATTATTTGTTATGTTTGTGAGATTCTCCTCAAGAACATTGATAAGACTACCAAAGAAGTAAACAACAACAACAACAAAGTTCTAAATGAGTAGGGTACAGAATTCTTAGAGTTCATTCAGTGTCTCCTGGACGGTGGACTAATCCACAAATTGAATTTAAACTATACTTTAACATTTAACAACATAAATCAGTTTCTTGAAAATAACATGTTAAAAGGTAAGTGCTTGAATTGAAGTAGAGACCTTGTTAAACTATGTCAGTTAATGAAATAATTGCATTTGTGAAGACACTTTTATATTTTAATATAAAAATGATAAGATGTGCTATTTTTTTAATTTTTTTTTCAACGTTTTTTTATTTATTTTTGAGACAGAGAGAGACAGAGCATGAACGGGGGAGGGGCAGAGAGAGAGGGAGACACACAGAATCGGAAACAGGCTCCAGGCTCCGAGCCGTCAGCCCAGAGCCCGACGCGGGGCTCGAACTCACGGACCGAGAGATCGTGACCTGGCTGAAGTCGGACGCTTAACCGACTGCGCCACCCAGGCGCCCCAAGATGTGCTATTTTAAAATGTCTGTATGTTTGACATATTAAACAAAATATGGGTGGGTGTTCTTCAAGCTTATCTCTGATGGAAATAAAGAGAGAAATAATCAAAAGATAGGCAGTGAGGAAAAGTAAATAGACTAATATCAGAATAATCAACTTCTAAATACTTGACTGTAATTAACATTTTTGTCTGCAAAACTGTAAATCCCAGAAGAATTAGAGATGTCTATAATCTGATGGTCAGCTTTCATTTTGGGAGGTGTTGTTGGATATACATTAATGGTTTTACCATTCTAGATATTTCTCTTTTGTTTAATCATATATTAAATAATAAGTAGATCAGTTTGGCCTCTATTTCTAAGTGGCCATGGCTGTTTTAATCTCAGGCTTTGAAATGGAAAGAAAGGAAATGGGTGTGAGTAAATGTGTTAAATGTATGTGAGAGAGGGGGAGAGAGAGAGAGAGAGAGAGAGAGAGAGAAAGAGAAGGAGGGAGGGAGTGTTAGTTGTGTATGCCTGCTTTCTTATTACAGCTCAAGATTATAATTATGAATTAAGAGCTGAGGTTGGTTTTCTGGTTGGTATTCTTGGTACCAGACCTGTGGCTTTTGCTATATGTATTACAAGTAAGTAAGCCATCTGGAAAAGAACAATGCAGGGATTTTAGGGTTATTTTTTTGGAAATAGTACTTCAGTTTTCAGATTTTAGAAACTGTTACTTTGAAACTCTGTTCTTTGTTCATTGCTTACTATCTACTTCCAGAGTTTCACACTCTAATGTTTCAGTAAATAGTGTCATTAACAATATAAAGGAAGATCCTTAGAGGCTCAGAAGTATGCCCTAGTGTAGGCTGCTACTGGGACATCAAAGAAAGGGGAGTTCTCTTTTGATTTGAATGGACTTCTTGAAGGTCCCTTGAGAGCTTGGGGATTTGTGCTGGGCTTTGAGGGGAAGCCATTGCGGTAGGTGAAATTAGGATTTCTAAAGCTCCAAAATGGGCCAGTTTGGCAAAAATAGTGGGACATGAGGCTCTGATTCATTCCCCTTATAGCTGCCAAGGTGGTATTTGTAAAATGAAAAACCAGCTCTATAACTCCCTATATGAGAACCAGTCTTAAGAGATTGTACCTAATAGTCTGAAACTTGAGACTTTTCTTGATTTTTACTGGCTATATCTGGCAGATGCTTCTGAATACTTCTTCACTAGGTTACAAACTCTCTAATGGAAAGGCCCATTTGTTCATCTTTTTATCCTTAATACTTGCCAGCTTCAAAGAAGGAAGTCAGCATGTTCCTGTCGAATAAATAGGGGCCTACAATCCAGGTTAAGGAATTTGGACTTTATTCTAAAGATAGTGGAGAACAATTAGAAATTTTTAAACCAAAGAATGATATAGTGAAAGATACTCTAAGGTAATTAATTGCAGTGAATTGATTATTTTGCATGCTAGCCTTCTAAACATTATATTCCGAAGTACCTCTTACTTACAGCAAATAAGCATTTATAGTTAATGATGTCCTAGGTATGTGTAGCAGTCAATTCGTGGAACAAGATTTAAAATTACTGATGCATTTTTTTTTCTTTACTCTAAATTAGCATTAAGAGTTAGTTTTTAACCATTAGCATTAAGAGTCAGTTTTTTAAGTTCACTAAGACAAAGCAGGATTAGGTAGGCCTTATGGTTTTCATTCAGCAACTATTTGAGTGCCTACTGTGTTATCTACCACGTTCTAAGCATTGGGGACACAGTGTTAACGAGATTCATATAGCATACGACTTCAGGAGGCATTTTAAATAGTCTAGTGTCATCGAGAACTCTCTAGTAGTTCAAAAATCATATGAAGAAAATGGAAAAAAAAGGTTTTTTCTTTCTTGTATTCTGTTTTTTTTTTCCTAAAGGACATCACAAATAGAAATATAGGAGTTTAGAGGCTTCTCCTGGACTTTGGACATTGTGTATATTGGTGGTACCTGTTCCACTTAATAGTTTGATGCTTAATTAACAACAGCTTTTTTTTGAAATGATTTTTTAGTGAGATACGCACATGCCAGAATTTAGTTTTTAAAAAACAAATGTTGCTTAATATTCATTGATTGTCCACAATATAGTAGGTACTCTAGTAGTATGCAAGGCTTTGGTTTTACTCATTGGCAGTTTTCACAAATGGCAGATCCATTTTAAATCAATGGGCATAGTATTTCACTTACTTAGGCATCAGAATTCTTTAGTAATTAGTTTATGGCCCTATAACTAAATGGTGTTTTTTGATGAGTGGGTAAAAAGCACTGTAGTTCTGAGCTTTATTTCATCAGTTGATAGGCTTGACTTCCTTCCTTCCTGTCAGCCTATTTGACTGAGAGACCAATTTTACATGGCTTTTGTTGGAAAATTTAGAATATATTTTCCATTTTATTTTTTATTTATTTTTTAATTTTCCATTTTAAATAGTCAAACTGCTTGTATATCTATAGAGCTGTTTTTTAATTTTTGTAGATCATTCCAAAATCTGGAAGATTTGTGATTAATGGTAGACTTAAGGATTCTTAAATTTGGTTTATGTTTAAAGTAGCGTTACCAAAAAAAAAGTGATGGTGGGGGGGCACCTGGGTGGCTCATTCGTTTGAGCATCTCTTAATTTTGGTTCAGGTCATGATCCTAGTGTCGTGGGATCAAGCCCCATGTTGGGCTCCATGCTGAGTGTGGAGCCTGCTTAAGATATTCTCTCTCTCTCTCTCTCTCTCCCTCCCTCCCTCCCTCCCTCCCTCCCTCCCTCCCCCTCTCCCTCCTCCTCCCCCTCTCCCTCTCCCTGTCCCTCTCTCTCTCCCTCTCCGTCTTCCTCCCTCCCTCCCTCCCTCTCTCCCTCTGTCCTTCTCTCCCTCTGCCCCTCCCCCGCCCCTCCCTCTCTTTCCCCCACTCATGTGCTCTCTATCTAAAATTAAAAAGGTAGCTTTACTAACTTTAAAACATGTATACATACAACACAGTAATGATGGCAACAGTGATAACAACAAGATTATCCTTATCTTCATTAATGCAGTGACAAAACATTCCAAGCCAAAATAGAATATTAGTGATGGTTCTAGGAAAGCCTGGGGACAAGACACTTTTGAAAGGTACAAGGAAAATTTGTATTAAGAATAAACCTCCCTGAAGTTTTCCTTTTACTTAGCAGTTACTGTCCATTTTCTGTATTTTTTCTTTTCTCAAAAGAGAAGATTTTTTTGTTGTTGTTTTGTTTTTTGTTTTGCTTTGTGAATCTGTGTTTGAACTTTGCTCTGTCCCAAATGGGAGTTGTGTCCATTAGTTAAGATAAGCCAGGTTTTCTGGCAGATATCAATGATTGCCTCCTTTTTTGTGTGATCCAGATTTGTGAAACTAGGCATACATTTTTTTTCACTTTATACCTCTCCAAGAAGGAAGGAAGGAATTCTCCCAGTTCAAGATATGCCTCAGTAAAGCTCTCTTGATGGATCTATGGTGTTCCGACTTGAACTAAGACTTTCATATCTTGAATTATAGCGATCTAATATAAAACATTAGAAATTTCAGAAATATCAAGTTTTGACATATTGAAAGTTAACAGCCACCTCTGACCATCCATGAAATATAACCTTTATGTATATAATGAGTGTGAGGATAGAATAACTCCTATCTGTCGACAGTGCTGCCTGGAATGCCTTCTCTGCTCCATTTCTCCTGGTTCCCTTATGCCCTTACTGAATGAAATCCTACCTATCCACAAGGCCTCAGCTCAAAATTACTTCTGAAGTGGGAAGAGTTCCTTGACATCCCCCACCGGCTTTACTCCAAACTGTATTATATGCTCCCTTATCACCTTGCATTTTTCACTTGTCAAACTTATCACACTACCCATCAAAGTCAATCTATCTAACTGGATTGCAAGCTCCTTGGGGACAGAGTCCGTGTCAGTTTTGTGCAGGTTGTATGCCCAGTACCCAGTATAGTCCCTGGCATATCATAGGCCCTTAAAATAATGTGGTAAGGACGTAAACATAAAAATACTCAAATGGATTAAGTTAAAAGTTTTTAATTTAATCTGTGTCATTGATGATATCAGTGTCAATGAAATTGAGTGAAGCACAAATTGAGTCAGTCTGAAGACAATAGGAGAAAAAGGTGGTGTGATATGTGAATTGCCAAAAATTGAAAGAAGACGTCCTGCATTAGGAGATTTGATCTATAATCATACTGACTTGCTTCCCATTGTGCATTTTAACCTAAAATAAATTTACCAGGGCCTTTCTCCAAATCAGCTGAGATTGTTTTATCTTTATCCTAAGTTTGTGGCTATCTGTGCATTAAATGTGCTAAGGTGACAGCTAAATTGTGTTCCTAACAACTATTTTTAGCGTGTGTAATTTTGCTTTGCCTTACTGATTAGGATATCTTCAGAACTTTAACGTTGTGGCTGATTTTTAGGTTTCCTTTCTTGGAAAACATTGATCTGTCCCTTCCCCCAGGGTGTGATGGATTTAGTAGCTATTTTTGTTATTGTTTACTGCTTTGTATAGTGACCTTTTGATGCCTCCTGAGCGGTGGGAATAAGTTTGATACTATAGATATAACAGGAGCATACCTCAAAGAGATTTTTTTCTTTTGTTTTTAAATGTGCCTTTTCTTTTTCTTAATTGTGCCCGAACTGATACAAACATTAAAGACTATTATTCTGAAATTTTTCTCACACTAATGAGAGCATTATACTGAGTACAAAACATACCTGTGAGCAAAACACAGTGAGGTATAGGTTAATTTATGTGTATATTTTTTCTTGTGTTCTTAAAAACTGAAACCAACACATTCACGCTAACTGAAGTGTCACCTGGAGAAACAGCCTTAGAAAGCTGAAAATTGTTGAATTTGGTAAGAAAACAGATACCTTCGCCATAGTCTGAACTGCAGTTGTTTTTCTGCATGTTGTGTGATAGATGTTGAAGTCTTAGCTACAAATTGGTGAGGGAATAACAATGGATGAAAGGGACCAGAGGGAGGAGAAAGGTAGTATTGTTACTTGTTTCAGCAGAGTTTGCATAAAAAAATTATATGCAAATATTTAAGCTGGGTTTTGTTAAAAGAAGGACTTACTCAGTTTGGTGATTGGTTGCTGGTCGTCTTGCAAATAAATTATTTCTATTTCAGTTTCCTGAGGCTGTAGCACTGGGTACATTCTGAAATACTGAAAGTGAAAATGAAAATCTATAAATCATTTTCTTTGTTAAAACACATACATAGTATCTTGGCCCTAGAAGATGACCTTATCTCAAAGGAGCTGTGTAATGCAGGAAAGAGATCATTTTATGCTGAATTTTTTTTTTAACCAGCTAGAAGATTTATGTTACCAGATCACCTTTCCAGTGGTCATTTTATTTAAACTTATGGTAAATATACTTAGAACGGTAAAATGATTAATGGAAATTATTTTTACTTGTGAAAGGATATAATTGAAATGATTTCCATTGCAACTGAAATACTACCTGCTTACTTAATTTTCTGTTTAATCATTCAGGTGACGTTAAGGCATATCGATTGTGATGTTTGGTGGAATAAAAAAATTAAATCCATCAAAGCAAATATTCTGATTTGTTGAACTTTCTCTTACCTTTACAATTCCTTTTAAAAGTTTGAAATGCCAGGATACTGTGTACAGAACATGTTGTTACGGTGGTTGTTGTTTTTTATCTTCATTTGCCAGCTATCAGGCAGGCTAGCCAGGAGCGCTGAGACTCTAAAGTAAATGACAAAGCAAATGAGCAGGATGGCTTGCCATCAGCGCCATAGATCTGAAAGTAGACAGCCAGACCAGAGATTAGAGCAAAACAATTCACGATAGCACAGCAAACAGGAGCCTCAGTACAATAGCAACGGTTCTCTTTTCTGCAAGCCCCATGGAGAAGTAAGATTGGCCTGCATGGTTGTTATGCCTTCCTTGAATTCAGTTGAAGCTCAGGAGACTAGGGCTAAGGGCTCAACACGTTTTGAAGCAAATTTTAAGTAAGGAAGCCTGTCCCCCTCACTGGGGATGAGTCACATTTGTGGTTACATGGCTAGTTACAGAAATGGCTGAAGGACAGAGGATTGGGTTGCTGTACTTGTAGTTTGGTGCATTTGGTAAGGAGGAGGTATGGGGGACCCTTGGGGTCCATAATAATAGATCATCTTTTCTAATAGTCCACCCGTTGGCCCTAAACATTGGCTGAACTCAAATGTTTACATAAGTATCCTACACCTTCAGCAATTCAGATTAGGTGAGCTGAGCCAAATCCATTCAAATGATCTCATGCAACACTTAATAAGGATGATTATCAATAGGATGAAGCCAATGTAAAGTTTTCATCTCAGTTGGGTATCCCAAGATTCTGGATTCAGCCAGTTGAATTAAGCCCCAGAGAGTACTGATAGGTCTTATTTCAAGTAATCATTTAGTTTCCGTTCTTATGGGATATATGCATTGTTTCACCTGTCTAGTGGTATTAATTCATACATATTCTGCTCAGGCAGGATGTAGTTTAAGGCTGGAATATTATCCACTATGGCTTGTGCAAGAGAGTTTAAACTGACCTATTGATCTTCTAGAACTTGCATAGTCTCATTGGCTAAAATTAAGGATAGCTTCCTGACCATATATCCTCTAGGGCATGAACTCTACTGCCAGAGAATAGTACTTGCCCTGCTTTATGGAACCTGAAGTCTCTGTAACTCTGGTAGGGTTGGGGCACATGTTGTCTCCAGTATCCAAACAGTCCAACTTAGTGCCAGGCCTCCTTTTTGGTAGGTGGGGGCTAGAGGGTGAGTGATTTTTCCTTTACTGACTCTGGGTAGCCCACATCGCTCCCAAGAATTATTTGCCAGTCCCTTGAATTCATTAATCCTGAACCACCCCTGGGGTTTCATGTGAGTCAGCTTCTGTTCCAGAGCCCTTGACACCTGCTCTTTATTTGAGCCTATCAATCAGTATGATATCATTAATGTAGTGGAACCAAGTCATTCCTAAAGGGAAAGGGCGTGTTCCATATTACATTGGTGGAGGCAACAAGAGAATTCAAGTACCCCCAAGGCTATTTAGTGAACCAGTCTTGGAACCTGTAATCAGGTGAAGGTAAACTGATCTTGATCTTATGGTAGCAAGGGGATTGGGAAAGAGGCGAGAGAGAGAGAGAGAGAGAGAGAGAGAGAGAGAGAGAGAAAGGCATTAGCCAAGGCCAAGAAGCCATGCCCTGTGTTATCAGTTTGTGCAGTAGATTCAGTCACAGTCTCAGTGTCTGGAAGAGCCAGAGCCACAGGGGCAACAACTGAATTCAGTTGGCAAGAATCCACTATAGGCTGCCAGCTCCCTTTAGCCTTTTTTACAAGGCCACACTGGGCGATTCTATTGAAATATCACATGTCTCAATATTCTTGCTGCCTTTAGGTCTTCAATCAAAATTGTGATGTCTTTTTCTTCTCCTGAAATTGAATCGTTTTTGTGTAACTTAGGAGGGAACTGCCTAAAGAGATGGTATGTTTGGCATTTGTCCTACTGTCACCTGCAACAAGTGGGTCTTCCAAATTGAGAAAATGGCCCTTGGATTCAGTGAGCATTCACAGTACACATGCAGTATGTCAAACATCAATAGCAAGTGTACAATCAGGGATGAGAGAGGAATAGCAGCAGCAGGGCACAACAGGGATCCAAATGGCCCCACATGGATTGTTCTGGTAACTTCTATTCCTTTTATTCTGTTTCCAAACACAGGCAATTGAATGTGTGGCTTCTGCCCTTCAAGGGAAGCTGATGAGATAGCCACTTGAGGATCAGTGTCCAAAAAAGCCATTAAAGCTTATATCCCCCACCCTGCCCTTTCTTTCCCTGAAGCTCTCCCTTGGGGATGGAGAGATCTCGGTTTCATCTCTGGTCCCCCTTTTCTTTAAAGGCTGGCAAATCAGGGTGCAAGGGCACAGGGTTAGGTAGTGGAGGTACTGAAGGAGTAATGTGTTCTGAAGTTGCCACTTAGCTCTGTAGTTCCTTCGGTAGTGGGGGATTGATTTCCATGGAGGAATCTGGATCTATAGAAGCACTTTGATTTCAACCAGTTGCTTGCTTCGGGGCTCCCATAGTTCAGTTTCTGAACCCAATTTCTTTGGTGCTGATTCCATCCATCTCTTTTCAGGGAACTCTTAACAATCATATCCATGTTATCTTGCAGCTGGGCCCTCTTGGAGACGTTCCAGAAAGTCATTGTCTCTCATATGTCAGCATACTACGTGCACCAAGTTATTTAGGGAAGAACCCAAACCTCAGAGAGAATGCAAGACGTAACAAGATCCCAAAGGAAATGACTAAGTAAGCAACCTGGTTCGTTTGCCACAGCTTCATCGTAGGTGTGAAAGTAGACACTGAGACTTAGTGATCAGAGCAAGGGTTTTTAAAACACATAAACAGCAAGAGCCCCAGTGCAGTAGTGCTGGTTCTCCTGCTCACCAGTACCACGGTGCGATGTGATGCATCCGGGTGGTGGCTGTGCTTGCAGTGAGTTGGTTGGCAGCCGAGGAAGCCAGGACTCAGCATCTTTCATAGCACGTAGCAACCAAACCTGTCACCCTCACCTAGGAAATGAGCAGTTGTCCTGCAATTACACTGTGGTTACCTTAATCACTAGCTATAGAAAGGGCTCCAGGTCAAGTGCAGTTTGGCGTCAGTGAGACCACACTTGAGACCCACGACGGATTGGCTTTCCCGACATCATTATCATTCACGTAAATATCTAAAATATTCTAAGAATAGGTATTTTTCAAATAATATACATGTAATAGCATAGTAATATATTACCTTGGAGTTCTGCTTTCAGAGTTAATAAAATGCATTCATAGTATATGTCATCGAGTCATCTGTGAAGTAGGTCACGGAAGTGTCCTCATATGCATTTTGCAAAAAGAAGAAAACTGATGCTTACAGAGAGGTTCAGTGACACATGGCAGGTTATATGTGTAAGTAGCGGAGCCAGATCTTGGATCCATGTCAGTTGACTCTCATGTGTTCTTTTTACTACCCCGAAC
The DNA here is from genome assembly GCF_022079265.1 of Lynx rufus. Lineage (NCBI taxonomy): Eukaryota > Metazoa > Chordata > Mammalia > Carnivora > Felidae > Lynx > Lynx rufus. Next base: position 26,574,975 of record NW_025814829.1, on the reverse strand, counting down.
CAAGTTTACTTGAATGAGTAGAAAATAATCTTTTGTTGATTATAAATAATATTCGTATGCCAGTGGATATTTCAGTAAAATTATTACTGTTGAGTATGTTTTCAAAGGCCTAAATTAACAATTTGTTTAGGAAATACATTATTGTTAAAATTTAGTTTATATGTGGTTATTACATATTTTAAATATAAGTCTGAATTAAGGTCTTACTGTTTCTAGTGTCACATTGGAAAAGAGAATGAAAAAGAATGTCATTTGATATAGACTTAAAAGTTTTGTTATTTTTTGGTTAATTATGATCTAATAAATCCCTGATTCTATGAACCAACATCTTATAATTTGATTAGTTATACATCAAGTACAGTTGAGAGAAAAAGTAGATACCGGCATCTCTCAAGCTAAAAGAACTAAGGATCATTCTGAGTAGAATGAACAGTGGCAAGATACTACTGAGTAGAATATCATAGCAGTCAGGCTGATGTTAGGTCAGACTTTCCATTATTAATCCTTCTTTTGGTTTTTATAACTTTTGGTTGAAAATTCTTTCCAGGGAACAACTTGTATACAGATTTTCAGCCTGGGAGCAAATATCTCATGACCCACTTACAAGCCTCTTTAAACATTCAGATTAATGTTAAGAGCTTTTATGATGAAAGCTAATTTTATGTTTCAAAATATTTCAAAATATTTATTCTTTTGGAATCAACAACTTAAAAATATTTTATTCATTCCTTGTGAGGCTGCATTGTATTTTTAGAATTATACTCAAAATAGTTACTAAGCTCTGATAAGCTTTTAAAAATTCTAAAATGTAAGAACTTGATTAAACAGCATTTAGTTGATTTTTAAGAAGTTGTTAGAATGAATAAAGCATTATATACTAACTGCTGTAAAAGTTAAAACTTCAACTTTACGTTTCAATGATTTAAAAAAAGTGGGGGATCATCATTTTGTGTTCACTTAATTATTTGATTTGTATTTCTCTGTAAAAAATGTGAATTCAAGAATACAATATTGTATTAGGGCTCTCCAGAAAAACAGAACCAGTAGGAAACACACACACACACACACACACACACACACACACACACACACCCCTCTCTGTATATGTGGTTACCTTAACCCACGCAACTAGCTATATATCTAGCTCTACACACACACACACGCACACACGCACACAGATTTATTATAAGGAATTGGCTCACATGGTTATTATGGAGGCTTGAGAGCCCTGAAATCTCTAAGCTGGAGGCCCGGGAAGCTGGTGTAGTTCTGGTTGGAGTCCTAACAGCCTGAGAACCTGGAGAACCCATTTTGTATGTTCTAGCACAAGTCTGAGGGTCTGACTGAGGAACAGGAGTGCTGGTGGTGTAAGATCTAGTGTAAGTGTGAAGTCCTGAGAACCAAGAGTGCCAGTGGTATCACTTCTGGTGTATGTCGGAAGACTTGAGATCTAGGAGAGCATGTGGCGGAAGTCCCAGTCCAAGGGCGGGAGAAAACCAGTGTGCCAGCTCCACAGTCAGTCAGAAGGAATGAATTCTCCCTTGCTCAGCTGTTTTGTTTTTTTCAGGTCCTCAATGGATTGGATGAGGCCCACCCACATTGGGAAGGACAATCTATTTGATCCTAGTCTACCAATTCAAATGCTAATCTCCTCCAGAAATATGCTCACCAACACACATGGAAATAATGCTTAACCGGTATCTGGGCACCCCATGACCCAGTCAACTTGACACATGAAATTAACCATTCCAAATACCATGAATAAGTTTTTCCTGTACTCTTAGTCATATTATTTCCGAAAGCACTTGTGTTATACTTTAAACAAATGTTTCTGATGAAAATGTTCTGATGAAAATATTCCTTGAGCGTTATTTCCTTTCCCTGAAAATGTGTAAAAAATATCCCAAATCCCTAATATGATCACAATTGTAATCAAAATCCACTGTGCAAACCTGTAATTTAGTTCATTTTAGAGTAGTCGTATGGGAACATCTTGCCAATTTTCAGTCAGTTGCAACAAAAGAGTAGACTCTTAAGAGACTCCTTGAAATTTCAGCATGCCTCCAAGATCCAGAATCTATACCCTGATATTTTCTCCCAAAACAAGGAAACGAAGTCAAACTGTCAGGTGGAAATTTTATGCCATTTTTCTTTAATGCTTTTAGATGGCTTATGATTTAACAAAACTAATACTTACGGAATATACTGCTTTATGAAATGTTAGAATTAAAAAAAATTTTCTAAATGAATAATCATTGGAATTCGAATGTAGAAATTTAGTATTTTTTTTCCCCCTGGAAATATTTTCTTTTGTTCTTTAATTCCACCATATATTAGGAGGTTGGCCTAAAAAGAGAAGGATGGTAATTTTTATTTTATTTCCAACCAGTGGAATCTATCAGAGTATTGACTTTTCTAACTCAGCAGAAGGATTTTGCTATATTTTCTATTAGATAAATAGTAAAGGGGTAGTCATAGATTTTATGTAGTATTTTCTTTGGTACATTAGCTGTTATTTTCTTTGATGCATCTCACAGTATCACTTTTATATTTTAAAGTGTTCTGAAACAGTAACAGATCAATTTTTAAGTCTGCAGGTCACTTTTGTTTTAACTTAGTGGATTAGGAACCCTCAAACTGGGGAACTAACTCATGAAGGAGTCCTAGGCTGTTAATCCCCTCTGGGAGTTGTGGGGCAGGGGCTGGCAAAAGCTAATGCTCTTTCCAACCTGTTGCTATTATAAACATTGTTGTTCTAAACATTCTTGTGTATGTCTTTTGTGCGTAGATAAGTTTCTCTGGAATATATTACCTTGGAGAGGAATTGGGAGGTCACAGGGACATTGCCCTCTGCCTACAGAATATGAGAGTTCCAGTTGGTCCATAGCTTGGTTTTATTTTGCGAGAATTAAAGTTTTTAAAAACCTGATAATGAGTCTGACCTGGTATTCTGTTGTTATTTTAATTTGCATATTCTTGATTTGTAGTGAGATTGAGGATTTTTTCAAATGCTCTTTTGAAAATTCATATTGCCAGTCTTTAAAAAAATTGGGTTCTTTTGTTTACTGAGTTCTTCACAAATCCTAGATGCTAATTCTAAGTTGGTTGTATGTATTATGAGTATTTTTTTTTCTGGTCTATGACTTCCTTTTGCACTATTTTCAGCTGTCTTGATGAATAGACTGGATTGTCAGTATCTTATAGTTATAACTTTTATCCTGAAGTATATTTCTTTCTATTTTGATGCTATGAAAGATACTTGTCTATTTTCTTCAAAAATTTTTAAAGTTTTACTTTTCACATTTAGGTCTTTATTCCACTGTCTATAGTGCAAGGTGGTAATTCCTTATGTACATATGCATGTAAGTGTATTTTTTTATTTAAAATCATTCATAAGCATTTGCCTCTGAAGCACTTCTGAACAGTCTGTACTTTCTTATCCATAATGCCTGTTCTATCAGGTATAAAGTTTTCATACGTGAGCAGTTCTGTTTCTGGGCTCTTTTTCTGTTCTATTGGTCTTGTTTTTTCCTGCTTCAGTTGTACTTTGAATAAGGCCCTTTACCTTGGTGGTGTTTTTTCAAGAATTTCTTGGCTATTTTTGACTTCTTTGTCTTTCATATTTTCTTTTCTTTTCTTTCTTTTTTTTTTTTAAAGTTTATTTATTTATGAGAGAGAGAGAGACCGAGTACAAGTGGAGGAGGGGCAGAGAGAGAGGGAGACACAGAATATGAAGGAGGTTCCAGGCTCTGAGCTGTCAGTACAGAGCCTGATGTGGGGCTTGAACTCAAAAACCATGAGATCATGACCTGAGCCAAAGTCAGATGCTTAACCGACTGAGCCACCCAGGTGCCCCTTCTTTCGTCTTTTAAAATTAGTTTTGTAGACATACAAACACACATATATTGTTTTCAGGAAGTTGTGCATGTCATCTAAGGTTTTGAGATTTACCGACAAATTATTATTATCATTTGTATTCTTCTCTCCTTCACCCCCCCCAACATTCCTTATTCTATTGGATTTGTAGTTATGCCCCCTGAAATTCTTTTTATTTATCTTTGTGTTCTTCCCTTTTCTTGATCAATCTTGCCATAGGTTTGCCTGCCTTTCTTAATTTTTTTTCCCTAAGAACCAACTTTTGGTTTTATGGAGTCTTATGGTCTTTATTTTCTATCTTACTTCTACTCTTCTCCTTATTGTTATAACTTAGAAATTGAGTGGGAAATTTCTATAGGAAATCCCGGTGGAGCTGTTTATGGGAGAGGCTGGGCCTGAGATAATGATTTGCCATTTGATAAAGATAGTGGAGAGAAGTAGGAGGAAGGAAAGACACAGTGATTGTAGGTCAGTGGGAAGCCTTCTTGGTTCCAGTAATACTGCCACTATTCCTATTTCCTTTTAAAGGCCTCTGTACTTCCAAGAGTATTTGTGCATAGTTTGTAGTAACTGACATGTTTGTATCTTTCACTAGCCTGACAGGATGGGGAATCTTACCTTCTCTTCCCGCCTACAACAGTCAAAGCATTGGATATGTGTACATGGAATCAACCCTATTGACTCTTCTTGAGTGTGGCTGTGTATACATGATTTAACAGGAACATATTATGGATTCTCATTCTAGAGGATTCAAGAAAATTACCAATTTTAACCCATAAAAATATCTCCCCCATTGCCGTGAACTGAATTTTTTCCCCCTTAATGTACAGAGAGGGCAAGGATTGACTTTTTTAAATCAAATTTTAATTTGATTAAAATTTTTTTAAACATTTATTTATTTTAGAGAGAGAGAGAGACACACACACAGAGTGCAAGCGAGGGAGGGGCAGAGATGAAGGTAAGATACAGAATCTGAAGCAGACTCCAGACTCTGAGCTGTCAGCACAGAGCCTGATGCGGGGCTTGAACCCACAAACTGTGAGATGATGACCTGAGCTGAAGTCGGACACTTAACTGACTGAGCCACCCAGGTGCCCCTTGATTTTTAAATTTAACATGAGTATGAGCTACTTTTTTTTTTTTAAGTTTATTTATTTTGAGAGAGAAGAGAGAGAGAGGGAGGAGCAGAGAGAGAAAAGGAGACAGAGAATTCCAAGCAGGCTCTTTGCTGTCGCCCTGGAGTCCTGATGTGGGGTTCGATCTTCCAAACCATGAGATCATGACCTGGGCCAAAACCAAGAGTCGGATCCTTAACTGACTAAGCCACCCAGGCGCCCTGAACTAGTATTTTTTGCTTGAAGAAATTTGTTAACCTTCTGATTTAAGGAAGACAAGTAATTGCCTTTCAATTATCAGAGATACTTCTTTTAATGAAAAGGTAGCTGTATATGTATCTTCTGTCACTGCTTCTGTTTCCAGAAGGCATTTAGGTCTTAATCTGAAGATTAATGTGAAGATTAAAAGTTAATAACTTGCCAATTAAAAATAATCCAGACTCATATGCACCCCTATATTCTAGGAAAATTTGAAAAAGTTTAATGTTATTATTCTAAAGCTTAATGCTTCTGAACAGCTAAAAGGGCATTATTGTTCACAGAGTAGTATGTAAAAAGCTATCCTTAAAGGTCAGGAAAGAGTCATACAAGCTGATTCAATGTAGCGATCAAGTAAAAAAATGACAAGAGAACAGAATTCTTGGACGATTTATCGTCTTGATTTTTTACAAATTATAGCTGTTTGGCTTTGGAATAGCATTTATATGTGGAAAATGCTTGGAGTAAGCTTTCCTAGAGAAATTATCCCGTCTGATGCTTTGGAGATGGACCTAGTTTTGAATCTCCGTTTCTTATTTACTAGCTGTGTGGTATCTGTTAGGAATGCCGTTTAGCTTCAAGTAACAGCAGCGGCACAAACAAAAAAGGGGTTTATTTTTCTCATGTGAAGAGAAATCTGGAAACAGCTGCTGGCTTTGGTGTAATGTTCAGTGATGATCTCTGATTCTTTGTCTTTTTCTCCTGAAACAACACGGCTGCTTCAGCTTGAGGCATCACATCCGCATTGCAGGCAAGGAGAAAGGGGGAAGGACAGAAACAACTTTCACTGGGACAAGTGACTTTGATATTTTGGGGGGGGGGCAAGGGATTTTTTTGCTTATATTTGGAAAAGTAGGTCCCATGATCAATCTTAGCTGAAGGGTAGCTCGGGAGATGAGTAAGTGCCTTTAGTGCCTTTATGACATCTGTGGAAGAAATATACAAGGGAGAAGTTGGGAATGGATGGGGGTATTGGTCAGTCTGCGATGTCTGCCTTGTGACCATGGGTACTATACCGAAGCTGAATAAGCCTCAGTTTCCTCTTGGGAATAGTAGGAACACTACCACGTGAGACTTGGACTTTTAGTGTACTATTAAAATCTTTCACATCTAGAATGATGTCTTATAGATGTATTTGCTCAGAAATAATAAAAGAAGATTATTAGAAGAATTACATGAACAATGCATTTAGGGCACTTTGTCCAGTGCTTGGCATTTAGTACCCTATAAATGAGATTGACTTTTGTTTCCAGTGTATGCAGTGATGGAGTGCATTTATTATACAAGCATAAATAGAAATTTTTACAATTTGATTATCTTGTTATATTTTATCACTTAATGTGTAATTGAAGGTTCATTGTTTTCTTGATGAGTAACATTTCTAAAAGAATAGTCTTAATTAATATGGTATCTGCCTTACTATATAGAGATGTATGAATGCTAACATGACAGGGTATTGTTACTATAAATGTGATTTGTGGAAATGTCTTAAATCACTTTCTTTAAAAATGTAAATTAAAATTGCTTTAAAAAAACTTTATTGAAATGCAACAGATAAAAACAGAGTATATTTAAGCATATAGCTCAGTAAATTTTTACAAAGTGAACACACTCATGTGACCAACGCCCAGGTGAAGATACCGAACACTACCAGCACTGTAAAAGCCTTCCTTGTGCCCCCTTCTGGTCATTGCCACCTTCCCTTGACCCTTCTTGTGGTCATGAGGGGAGGTGGGAGTAGATCCTGAAGAGGGCTTGTGTGTCCTACAAGGTAGAAGCTTCAGTATTGTTACATGAAGGGGAGGGGGGGGGTGGGTGGGCCACTTTTGCAGGCCCAGAAGGTTTAAGGTGATCTGGTGTTTCAGGCTTTTTAGGTATTGACACAATTGTCCCTACCTTGTCTTCCAGTCTCAGTTCTTCCCATGCAGGATCCTGACCTCAGAATAGCGTCTTGGCTGGATTGAGTATTCCAGTTTTCTTTGATGATCTGCTGTCCTGATATTTAGCTCCTAGGCCCAGTCCTCAGCCCTTTCTGTTCTCTGGCTTCAGAAGATGAAAGAAGGCTTCTTACTTTTCACAGGTCACCTCAGATCATTCTTAGGTTTTCATTTCCTCCCCAATTTGTTGCTGTCCTAGCAACAGCTGATTCCATAGACCTTATAATTATTACTTCCTGTCAACCTCTTAAAATCCTGAGATTATCTCACCTGCCAGTCAATTTCCTTCAGCCGGCATCCTTTCCCATTTCACCACTGGTGAAAGTTTTAGCAGTTGCATTACTACTCATGTGAAGGGCTATCTGCACTTCTTCACCTACCAGCTGATCCGGCTGCAAAATCTCATCTTTGAGTCTGCTTTCTGGATGTCTCCTGTTGCAACCAGCATTGACAGAATTCTCTAGGAAACAGACTCAGAGGTAGAGCTCTGCATTCGCCTATTTTTTTTGTTTAATATTTTGGGGAACAACACCTTGGAGGGAAGCAGGATTGGGCAGGAGGAGCTGAATTGCACTGTGGTTGCGACAAAGTCTTCAGCCAATCCCGTGGGACCATTCAGGAGCTAGCATAGAGCTTCAGGATAGTCTCAGATTGATGCGAGGGGTCTGGACCTTTGTACCCTCCCAGTGACCACTCAGTGGATGCAGCTGCCTTGAGAGGGACTCAGCTGTGAGCCCTCAGCAGTCGTTCTTCCTGCAGCTTGGAGAACGAGCGCTTCCGTGCTGAAAAGCTATCTGGAGGGCGCACCGCAGCATCCACTGCTGATGCTGGATATTGATTTTCAGACTTTGTTCTTTTCCACTGCATGTACTTAAAGCTATTAATTAGTTATTGTGCAGTTTAACTCTTTCCAACATATGCTATTTAGTTTTTCTGTCTACTGATTCTGTTACAGAGAGTGATATTTTACAACGTGCACTCTTGGTTGTAGACTTGTCTTTTTTTCCTCTTAGATCTATCAGTGTTTGCTTTATAGTTTCAGGCAGTGTTATGCAAATGTAGGATTGTTGTGTCTTATTGCATTGTACCTTTTATTTTTATGAAATATCTCTCCTTATTTTTAATATGCCTTTTGTCTTAAAATCTACTTTGTGTAATATATAGTCACCCTAGCTTTCTTTTGGCCAGTGTTCCCATAGTATCTCTTTTTCATTCTTTTAAAATATCTTCCTGTGTTCAACTATGTGAGGCATATCTTGCAAGCATTTAGAATTTAAAAAAAATCTGGTCTGATCATTTTTGTCTTATAATTGTTGGAGCTTACATACTTCATTTACATTTAATGCCATTACTTGATAGATTTGAATTTAAGCCTGTCATCTTATTATTTGTTTTCTGTTGTTCCAGTTGTTCTTTGTTCCTATTTTGCCTCCCTTTTTGCCGTCCTTTTTTAACCATTCCATTTTTGTCCTTGTTATTCTACCCCCTGCTCCATTACCTTGCTAGTTACGTATTCTTTTCACTGTTCTAATAGTGAACACCCTAGAGATTGCAGTGCATCTTTGATCTGTTTGAGCCAACGTTAAATTAGGGCTTTTACTTGTTTCTTTCGTGGATAGTACAGTTGTCTCTTTTTATAAATTTCATTTTTTCTGATGAAATTCTCCTTATTTTCACCTAATTTATAGAGCACACTAGTCATTATTATTTAAAAGTTTGTTTCTGATGGTTCTCAAATCTGGTTCACTTTGTGGACTGTTTCTGTTGTCTGCGCCCCACCACACCCATTTTTTAGGTTATATGATTTCTTGGCCAGCATCGTGATTTTTTATTGCCTATCAGATGCGTATGAAAACTTGTAGAAACTCTGAGTGATGTCACCATCTCCAAAGAGGATTCAGTTTTTTTCCTGGTGGACATACATACCACCTTTCACCTTGATCAAAGTGGGGCTGGTCTACCTTAAGGGTCTTGACTCAGTGCCTGCAGTGTTTGCCCAGACCTCTGCTCCTTCACGCCTTCTGTACTCCACTTCTGTCTCCCCAGAACCATGGGTTTGCCAGAATCTCTGCTTTGCTTTTCATCCTGTTAACTGCTTTCACTTTGCTTGCTTGGATTTTTTTGTGATAATAGGTTTACTGGGTGCCTTCCCTCGATTTTGTACTTGTTCATATTGAGTTACTGAGATCCATAGAATTTTTGATAGTGATGGTTGTGGTATGTGATGCACAGAGTATGATCTGTGTGTAATTTTATTAATTTGTAGACTTTAGTGGAAGATAGTTGTATTTGTGTGCATTGTGGTAAGGAGGGAATGACAGAAGTGTAACTTAGTGAGTCCCACCAGAAATTATTCCATAGGGCATATATAAATTTATGATTTAGGGTAACCACAAAAATATTTTAGTCCTATTTTAATATGAATTTAATAGATCCGTTTTTTTGTTTTATCTCATGGACTCATTTTATTAATTCAATTTGAGAAACCAGCAGTTTGTGGTGGAAATGGGCAAACTCAAAGTTCAGTACAGAGAGTTTCAGATAACCAGGGCCAATACATTATTTCTGAGGTCCCAGATTTTCACTGGGCCAAAATGTAACATACATTACTTCAGATCCAAGGTTGGCAAACTATGGCCTGTGGGCCAAATGTGGCACTATCTATTTTTGTAAATAGAGTTTTATTGGAGCACAGCCCCTCCTCTTCCTGTATGTATTCTCTATGGCTGCTTTGCCATTAGAGTTGAGTGATTGCAACAGAGATTGTATGGCCTGTGAAGCTTAAGATGTTTATCATCTGGCCTTATATAGAACAAATTGGTTGATCTCTGTTTCAGATGATCAAACTTAAGAGATTCAATTCTTTCTATAGAATCTAAGGAATTGGCTATAGCTTAAAAGTGCATTTTCTCTCCTCTCTTTGTCCTCACTTGATTTAAAACAATTTTTCTTTTTTTTTTTCTTTTGAGAGAGAGAGAGGGAGGGAGTGCGAATGGGGGAGGGAAAAGGGGAGGGAGGGAGGGAGGGAGAGAGAGAGAGAGAGAGAGAGAAAATATCTCAAGCTGGCTCCACACTCAGTGCAGAATCTGACACAGGCTTGATCCCACGACACACGAGATCATGACCTGAACTGAAACCAAGAGTCAGATATTCAACTTGGTGAGCCACCCAGGTGCTCCGCCCCCGCCCCCCCCCCCCCCAACCCCTACTTGATTTTTAAGATTGCTTTTCTGCTCCCATTTCTTCTCGCTCTGGAACCTCACTCTGTTGATGGTCTGTCTATTGAGAGAATACAGGTGACATTGAAAGACTTTAGGGGTTTCTGCACCAGAGATGTGTAAGTGTCAAGGAGGCAGTAAGGGGTGGGAGGTGTGTCTTCCCACACAGTGACCATTAACAAGAAACACTTGAAGGTCACATTTAAGCTTTATTTCAAAGTATGGCATATACTGCAACTGTTTTGAGATACAGACTCTGGTTCAAAGCCGTCAGAATTGGGGAGCCCTTTGTTCAGCAAAGGCTTTTTATAAACTGCGGCAGTCACAGAGAACACTGTAGTTTGGATTTAGCACGAAGCTAAAATTTCATGTCTGAGGACGGTTTATTACAATCATTCATCTTCGGGCATCCAGTCTGCTGACTCTTTTTGGCTCTACCTAAAAAGTCAGAGGTACTTTAGCCTCGCCTGTTTCCAAACCAGAAATAACTCAGACGTGGCCTCAACAGCACTAGAGTTCCACATTAGTTACACTGGCCGAGGATTTAAATGCTCGCAGGCATCAATCATCCTATTAGAGTTTTAGTGCTGCTGTAGGTGTTGTCAGGAATATGAAAAAAATGTGACCCAGTCTTTGTTCGCAGGGATGACCAGAGAGGGCTGGTCTGGCACTCTCCTCTCTTTAGCAGTCCCCTGTCAATCATTGAGTAACTCGGCCCAGCCCTCAGTGTGGAAACTCATTACTCTGGAAGGTGTTATTTTTGGGTTGGAGGCAGATGACTGTAGCACCTCTGTGGTGCCGCGTGCATAGCCTCACAGGCAGGCGGTGCTCAGCTTCCATCTTTTTCCTTTCATTTCCACCGCGCAGTCTTACCAGAAGTCACTGCAGCGGCAGAGCTGGTGCTGTGCCCTCTGATCTCCCCCTTACGCAGAATGACTCTAGAGTCAGGGATGAGAAGGCTCAACAAAAAAATAGAAACAAAAATTTGTTGGGAAAAACCTGTCCCTGCCGCTTCCTTTGTTTTAAGTTTATTTGTTTCCTTAGCATGAGAGCGAGCAGGAGAGGGGCAGAGAGAGAGAGAGAGAGAGAGAGAGAGAGAGAGAGAATCCCAAGCAAGCTCCCTGCTGTCAGTGCAGAGCCTGATGCCGGGGCTCGATCCCACGAGGTCATGACCTAAGCCGAAATCAAGAGTCCCAGGCTTAACCTACTGAGCCACCCAGCGCCCCCTCCCCCCTTTTAAAGCTAGAATGGGCATGTTGGAATTACAAGTGCTTTTAGAATAAAATACTTAATATGAAATGTTCATGAACTCTCACATGGCATATAACCGATTCTCCCTCTTGCCAGTAATTTCTGAAGTCTGTTAATCTTTATGATTAGAATTATTATAAAACTGGAGGGGGTTGAAATAGGTGATGTATCACATCCCTTTAGATTCTGCAATGCTGAGATTCAGGACTGAGTGTCTGATTATTGCAGGTCACGTTCACTTGGGGCAACACCTCACGAGCCCGGTGCTTGAAACCATCTTCCTGGAGCATCAGTTACACTTGCAGATTTTGGGGGGGGGGGGGAGTGTTTTATATAATGAAGAGGGGAATGAAAACTTTTTCTCATCTTTTAAAAAAAGAAAGTAGACTGAAGAAACTTCTCATTTACACTGACTTCTCGTCACACTCGCAAGTTCCAGGAGCAGGAACTCATGGAAGAGTTTTAGAAGCAGTGTTTTAGATAAACACTTAAGAGCTCTGTTTCTTTAAGCACCCAAGAGAAGCAAGAATTTCTGTCAGTGGGACATAGCTAATTCTCCCCAAGAAGGGAAAATGATCCCGTTGTTGACTCGGTCAGTTTTACTGGATTTTGAGGGCAGGACTCTTGTTTTTAGAGTAGAAATTGAGAGGAGTAAGGAAGTAACATTATGTATATGAAAACACTTCCTGATTAGTAAAATACTATGACAGGGGTAGTAGTGGCAGAAATAATAGAAGAATCAACCCCACTCCCATGCCTAAAGGAGGGGCTGCTAATAACTAGAGCTCAGAAAAAGAGGTGTTAGTTTCATACTGGGTTAGAAAGTGACAGAGGTTGAATTCAAAGGGCTTACTTTGGTTTTCTTCCCTCCTTTCCTTCCTTCCTGTTTTCTTTATAAATTGTTTTTCATAGATCCTTTTCAAGAGAGTAGTATTCTTTGTATTTTGATGATACAATACAGAACTCTACAGATGAGAGCATTTCCTAACATCTTTTTTTTGCTGTGCTATCACATAATTTGGCACCTGTGTCTTTGAACTGGCAGATACTAAGGTGCTTAATTTTTTTAAGTTCAGAAGCTAAGACCTGCATATTTATGTTTTTAAAAATAAACTCATATTTCATTTGCAGATATTGTCTGAAATAACTGCTCTAAATATTGTAATTTGGAGAGTAAATCAGTTTATATATGACCTTGAAACTAACGGAGGACTTCAGATGGGTTTTAAAAAAGGAGGAGGAGATATTTCAGAAGAGACTACTGTATGTGCCTAAGAGATGTTTGTGTTCCTCCTCAGTTTTCCTAGTTTTGAAAACGCTAATAGCCCGTAAGAATGACGGTTTTGCCAACAGCAAGAATCCATTGGGATTGCCCAGAGCCCCCCGTTGCTGGCTCCAGCTTCCCCTCCTCCTCCTCCCCCCACTGAGTCATCAGTCAGCATCCTTGAATGAAAACACTGTTGCTTATTTCTGTTTGGATCCAGTGTAGACTCACAAGTTGGGCATGAGCTGCCTCTTTCATGTTCTTTGCCTGAGTCCAAGACAGCTTTCTTAGTGGGGCCAACAGGTGGCAGTTTCGGCAGCCTGACTGTGCATCGCATCGTTTTCAGCAGTAGTGATGCTCCTGGACACAAAGACCTAAACTGAAAATAGCCTGAATCTGCTACATGTTGAATTCAAATACTGTGTAGTTCTCAAATGTAGTTTTGCGTCATCATTATCTTTCTCCCTTTTTACTTACCTTTTTTTTTTTTTTTTTTTAATCGAGAAATGTAGGTTCCACTCAAGACCTGTCCAGTTAGAATCAGAGGATGGGAACGTGGGTGGCCCAAGCAGCCAAATGAAAAAGCCGTAAACCTCTGTTGGTGATCCTGATGGCCAGCCAGGGTTGACTGATTTATAGTATGCATTCAAGATTAATTTTATTCACAATCATATATTAGAAAATAACTTATTTAGGTTTGAATAACTGTTTGCTATGGGAGAAATATATTAATGCATAGTTAAGAAATGAAGGAAAAGTATTCACTCAGCCTACCCTGCACACTTTGTTTTGGGCTCTATCTGTATATCTTTAGGTACATTCTTGAATTTGAGTTAATCCTTTTCCCTGCTATATGGAGTCTATTTCTTATTAGGTTTGCTAAACTGGAGAAAGAGTAAAAACAAGTACAAAGATGAGTGACATGGTGGCTTACTATTGTATAGCATCTTTTTCTTAAAGAGACAATTTTTTTTTTTTTTTTTTTTAATATTAGGAATGAGTTTCTGGGAAGAGGAAAGTGCCACTTCTCTTCCATATGATTTTATAAGGAGTTTAGGGGAAAGAAAGAGGGTGGGGAGAGAGTAAAATTTTGAGGTATTAGTAAGTAAGTGCCATGTATTATTATCTTATTTTACAACTATAGGATTTTTGGTTTGCTTTAGCAAAAACCGAAAAATTAAATCATGTATATTTTTAAAGACATCCACTTTTTGGCATTGTTGACTTCTAATAATATGATCTGCTGCCTTTTGCTGTTTGAGTTAAAAAAAATCTAACTTTAATCTCAGAATTAACTCTCAGAAGTAAAGGCAGAATCAAAATATTAGGTGGTAGTTTAATTAAGTAAGTAAGTTCATTGGGAAGTGAGTTACAGTAAAGCCATAACACTGATTTCAGTAAGTCAGTGGGTATGGAAAGTGATTAGTTGGCTCATTTAGTTTTTGAATTGGTGGTCCATTGGTTAAGGATTCTGTTTCATGTGATACAAACCTTCACATCTGAGACTTTTAACATATCAATGTATATTGAGGAGGTAGATAACATTGAACCAGCAGGTGTCAGTAAGCACCATAATAAAAACATAGTCCTGCTTATCTCAACCTTTGTTACTTTAGGGATGCTTCAATGTAAATCAACTTCCAAATGATATTTCATTGGACGTCTTCTATGCACTTCAATGCAGAATCCTTCTTTCAGCTGTTTTGGGGAATATGTCTAAAGCATAGTAACAGCTCTAAAAAGATTTAGTTCAATGAAAAAGATGTTTGCCAAGTGCTATGAACTTTTCCTCATTTTAGTGTCTTGAAAAACATTTCACACAAATTATCCCAAATCAAAAAAAAGCTTGTATTTAACTGTTTACGTATTTCTCTGGTTATCTGCATTCTACTTAACTTCAATATTTCATTTTCAATTTCAATATTTCAATTTCATACTGACCAGTTAACCATATGTATTTTACAGAAATAGGAGTAGGAATTCATAAACAAACTGTTCTCATAATGGCCTTAATTTTTCAATGAAAATATGGTATTTTTATTCTTTCAGCGTACAGTTAGCTATTTATTTTAGACCTATTCTAATTCATTGAATAGTCAGGGGAAGTAATGTCTATTTCACAAAATTGAAAGATTTAATACTTATTTCTTGGTTTACTTTAATTTTTATTAGAAATCCTCTGTCTTATTTCCTTGCTCTTCACTTGATAACTTGACAAAAATACGAATCCAGTAGGCAAATATGCTATCCAGTATTTTGTGATAATCTTATTAGAATAGTAAACTATAAAAGAATGAGTAAGGAGAAGGTCACTGAAACCACAAGGAAGGTACATGAGTTGCAAGATGATCTGAGGTACTTTCATTTTTCTATTTCTTAGCCTACCAAATAGACCTATTTTGCATGCACACTTAACTTACTAAAATCTAGTAGTATCCAGCAATCGCATTCCTAGATATTTACCCAGGTGAAATGGAAACTAATGTGAACCTAATGGTGAAATGGAAACTAATGTGAAACTAATGTGAACCTGTATGCAAATGTTGATAGTGGCTGTGTTTGTAATTGTCCAGAACTGGAAACAATGCAGGTGATGAATCTCAATTGGCAAGTGGATAAATAAACTGTGGTACATCCATGCAGTGGAGTACTACTCAGCAGTAAGAACGAACAGGCTGCATGGAGCAACCTAGACGGGTCTCAGATATGTCGTGCTCCGTGAAAGAAGCCATACTCAAAAGTCAGTATTGGCTCCCATTTATATGCTGTCCTAGAAAAGGAAAAACTATAGCAATAGAGTACAGATCAATTTTTGACAGGAAATGTGGTCGGATTTGACTGTAAAGGGACACAGTAGTTCTAATTAAAAGACATGCAAAGTTTTGTGATAAGGGTATGCATCTGTTTCTTTATTGACACTGAATATAGGATAATTTAATGTACTTAAAAATTTTTTTTGAATGTTTATTCATTTTTGAGAGAGAGAAACAGAGTGTGAGTGGGGGAGGGGCAGAGAGCGAGGGAGACACAGAAACCAAAGCAGTCTCCAGGTTTTGAGCTATCAGCATACAGCCCAATGTGGGGCTCAAACTTAACTCCTAATGTTCTTTTTTATGTTGTATCTTTAAACTTAGTTTTTAAACTTTTAATTGTGATAGATTTCAGATTTCCAGAAAAATTATAAAAACGAACAAAGAATTTCCATATAATCTTCATCTTGGGGCGCCTGGGTGGTTCAGTCAGTTGAGCATCCGACTTCGGCTCAGGTCATGATCCCACAGTCTGTGAGTTCCAGCCCCGTGTCGGGCTCTGTGCTGACAGCTCAGAGGCTGGAGCCTGCTTCGGATTCTGTGTCTCCCTCTCTCTCTGCCCCTCCCCCGCTCATGCTCTGTCTCTCTCTCTCTCCCCTCTGTCAAAAATAAATAAACATTAAAAAAAAAATCTTCATCTTGAGTTCCCCAGTGTTAAGATTTTATCGCCTTGAGGGGCATCTGGGTGGCTTATGTGGTTAAGCGTCTGACCTCCGCTCAGTTTGTGATCTCATGGTTTGTGAGTTCAAGCTCTGCATCAGGCTCTGTGCTGACAACTCAGAGCCTGGAGCCTGCTTCGGATTCTGTGTCTCCCTCTCTTTCTTTGCCACTCTCCACTCACGCTCTGTCTCTCTTTCTCAAAATATAAATAAACATTAAAAGAATTAAAGATTTTATCACATTTGTTTTACTGTGTATATGTACAACAGTATAAATGTATATAAAAATGAAACATTTGAGATTAGTTGATGCCCTTCTTACCCCAAAGTACCTCATTGTGCATTTTCTAAAAACAAAGACATTTGCTCACATATCCACTGTACAATTATAAAAGTCAGGACGTTGATGTTGCTTTAGTATTGTTACTAACATACAGACCTTCAGATTGTCCCTATAGTCTCCTTTATAGAAATTGAAAATCCTGGATTGTACCTTGCTTGCACTCCTTGTGTCTCTTTGGCCTCTGAGTCTCCAGTTTTTCAGTACTTCTTTGCCTTTTAAGACATTGACAGTTTTGGGGAGTAGAGG
This sequence comes from Lynx rufus, assembly GCF_022079265.1. NCBI lineage: Eukaryota > Metazoa > Chordata > Mammalia > Carnivora > Felidae > Lynx > Lynx rufus. Next base: position 26,557,998 of record NW_025814829.1, on the reverse strand, counting down.
CCAGTTACTTTATAGGTGTACCTAATTTAGGTTAACTTGGTATTTCCTTATGTTTAAGTTTAAAGTTTGCATTTCTGGCAGAAATAACACAAATTACGTTTCTTCTAAGTGTATTATATTTAGAGGCACATGATCTTTTTATGTTCCATTACTGGATTTAGCTTTGATCATTTAACTAAGGTTCTCTACTATAAAATTATCCTGTCCTTTTGTAATTATTATTATTATTATTATTATTATTATTATTATTATTATTTGTAATTGTGTGGGGGGGTTAGATACTTTTAGACACTGAAAATAACTTGTTCCTCTAGCATAGTATCTATTGATGACTCTTGCCTGGATCAGTTGTTTCCCTGATGACTGGTAAAGCGTGATTTTTTAATTCCATCATTCTTTCTCTATGAGGTAACATTATCTTGTAAGGAATAGCTTTCCCCTTTTCACTCTTTATATCTTTATAGGCTCACAAGTTCTTATTTTATTTAGTGCATTATCATCTGTTATTCTCAAATTGTTCCACGTGTAGCCAGTAGGAATCATCAAGCTAGTTTCTATGTCCTTTTGACATATCCACATTGTTCGTTACATATTACTGTGTTTTATGGCACAACATGATGTTTAGACTTGGCTTGTACTTTCCTAGCCTTGGTACTGGAATCAACCATTTCTCCAAAAAGGTGACTCCTCCAAGTGAAGAGTGGCATTTAGAAGCCAAGACTGAGTGCTTGGTTACTTTAATGTTTTTCATTATAAATGTTGAGATTGTAATGCTCATTGTTCTCTTCAAAGATCTGATAGTATCTTAGTAGCTCTTAAAAACTTATGATAACACAGAAATGTATGATGTTAGGTACTTCTACTTAATTTTCTTTGTGTTGTCTCATATGTAAATGTCACTTGCTTGATTATAGGAAAAAAGTATACACTTAGCATGTTTAATTTGCTTATAATTATCTCAGGGATTTATATATTATATGTATATTAAAATGGGAACTAGGAAAGGTATTTTTATTTAGGAAATGGTGCTGTAATTATATTTTAGGAGATTAAGATATATATAATCTCACTATATCTGATATAGTGTCACTGAAGGCTATTTTATTATTTTTAATATGTAAGTATGTTATATTTTGCTTAATAGTTTTCTTACCAGGGTCATATGAATTATGAAGTTTAGTCCACTGACATACAATTTTTTGAAACTAAGTAGTTTTGTTATTGAGTTAGCTTTTACATCTCAAATTCAGGTGCCTAATTTTGTAGTTTTATTTCCTGCAAGATACGTAACTATACACAAGAATAGGGGAAGACTTTAATGTGCACTGAGTTTGTGGCTATCTGTAAAAATGTTTGTGGTATTTGGAAGATTTGGGGGACCTGTATGTAATATGCTTAAGAGAAGAACTGTTTTCAAACACATTGAAAAGCCTTAGCTAATAAACAACTAACTGTATGAGAATTACAAGACAGTGTATTGAACTCCCCTTCCCCAAAGATTATACTTGGCAAAATTTAGCTGTTACAAACTTTATAGTCTTTCTCCTAATAATTCACTATTAGTTTTTCCTGTATTGTCCTTATCCTGCGTCTTGCCCATCCTAACACCCACCCTATTTTGATTTGTCCTCTGTTGTCTAGTTTGGATGGTGCTATCACTATGTCCTCCCGTCCCCCACAAAGATGACTTTTGGTGTCATCTTTCACTTCCTTTTCTATTATCAACTACAGCTGATCAGTCATAAGTCCTAAAAGTCTAAACATAAGCAGCTTTAAAATATATACTGTATTCCTCATTTACATTCATTTTTCATTCATTCAGCAGATGTTTATTAAGTGCCATATTTTTGCCAGGTACTTGCTGGGGAATGTAGCAGGAAATAAAATAAGTTCCTGCCTTTGTGTTTACTTGCGTTATGGCAGAGGAGATAGATAATAAACAAGTAAAAAAAAAATGAACAAGATAGTTACAGATTATTGTAATTGCTCAGTAGAAACAAGAGTGATGATGTGAAAGATAATGGAGAGGAGGGTACTACTCTGGAGAGGGCTGTTAGGGTAGGCCTGATTTTGAGCCAGCGGATCAGGGATTCTAGGCCTAGCGAACAGCAAGTACAAGGCCCTGATGCTGGGAAGGAGGCCTTAGCGGGTTTAAAGAAGAGAAGGGGGTTCAGCATTGCTGGAAGGTAGACAGTGAGAGGTTGGGATGAGCAAGTATAGAAGAGGTAGTCAGGAGATTATTTACAGGGTTTTGCAGTATTTGGCAAGGAGTTGGGATTTTAGTCTTACATGCAGCGGGTGTGTTTTGTTGATTTATGTTTTCAAAATATCACTGTTGAACAGAATGATGGAAAAGAGGACCAATTAGTAGGCTATCATAGTAGTCCCTGTTGGAGATATAATGATACCTTGTACGGTCTTATTTGTGGTGATAGAGTACCATGGACAAATCTGAGATGTATTTTGGAAGTAGAACAAATGGCACCTACTGATGTGTTGGATATGAGGAACAGGGAGGTGAGGGGGAAAAAAAGAATAAAGAATGAATTTTAGGTTTTTGATTAGACCTCCTCTTCTGAAAGTATGATCTATAGACTTCTGGGGATGGCGGGGGCAAAAGGTTGGGTGGGGTCCTAGAGGCTGTCTTATGTGGTCTGCAAGATCGGGCAGTTTTTGTAATACTAAGACATTATCTTTAAAACCCCTGATGTCTTAGCTTGAATCAGGGCACAGACTAGACTGTACTAGTCTTTGTATTCTTTACATGGAAAGAATGTTCTGTAATTATAATAAGAAATGTGACTTTCATTTTTAAATGTTATTGATGAGTGTTATTATTAGAGTGTTATTTTTTATTATTTCTCAACCACTGAATACATGCCTTTTAATATGTGTGATGAAACAGGATGTATACTTAAAGTACTACTGCAGTAAATCAAAGTTGTATCAAGGAAAAGCATTTGTGCAGTTATTAGAAGAGCAAGCTGAGTAGCTGCTATTTTCATGGAACACCAGTTTTGCTTGAAAGAATGACTGAAAGACAAACTTTGGTTATTCAGGCGTGGGTGTTTTGCAGACATTTTCTTGAAAATTAAGTGCCATTCATTTAAAGGAAAACAACTGACATTATTTGTTACTAATGATAAGTATCAAACTTTCAAACTGAAAATTGGAATTTTGGGGAAGTTATGTTCATCACTATGACCTTGACATCTTCCTGGTATTTAAAGGAGATTAGTTGTGTCATTAATGAATGAATTTTTTTTTGATTCGTATAATGAAAATGGTCAACATTTCGATGATCTGAGTAACCCAGTAAAGTAAAATTTTCCAGATGACCAATGCATGGTATTACAAAATCAACCATGAGTAAAAGGTCTTTTCAAAGAGCAAGAGAGACCACTGGATTTTAACAGAGTATAGAAGTATATTGACTTGAGAGTCCACATTGCAGTTAACCTGTAAGAATTTGCCACCTGTTGGGGTGCCTGGGTGGCTCAGCTGGTTAAGCGTCCCACTTTTGATTTTAGCTCAGGTCATGATCTCATGGTTTGTGGGTTTGAGCCCTGCATCTGGCTCTGCACTAACAGTGGGGAGCCTGCTTGGGCTCCCCATACACACTCACTCTCTTTCAAAATAAAATTAATAAAATACTTAAAAAAAAGAATTTGCCACCTGTCAAGTTTGGTGTATTATCAAAGGAGAATATCCACAGTGATATCCACATTGGATATTAAAATGTTCCTCTATTTTCCAACTATACATTTGTGGAAGACCAGATTTTTAAAAATATGCTTCTGCCATGGGGCGCCTGCGTGGCTCAGTCGGCTAAGCGCCAGACTTCGGTTCAGGTCATGATCTCATGGTCTGTGAGTTCGAGCCCCGCGTCGGGCTCTGTGCTGACAGCTCGGAGCCTGGAGCCTGCTTGGGATTCTGTGTCTCCCTCTCTCTCTGCTTGCACTCTGTCTCCATCTCTGTCTCTCAAAAAATGAACACACATTAAAAAGATTAAAAAAAAAAATGCTTCTGCCAAAACAACATATTTGAACAGATTGAAGCTGCTGCTCTGCAGACATTAAAGAAACATGCAAAATGTAAGACAGTGCCTCTCTTCTAATTATTTACTCATGTATTATTAAATTTTTTTTTAATGTTTACTTTTGAGAGAAAGAGGGAGAGAGAGAGAAAGTGGGAGACGCAGAATCTAAAGTAGGCTCCGGGCTCTGAGCTATCAGCACAGAGCCTGATGCGGGGCTGGAACCCACAAACTATGAGATCATAACCTGAACCGATGTTGGACGCTTAACTGACTGAGCCACCTAGGTACCTCTCTTCTAGTTTTTTAAAATGTATCTATTTTTCATAAAAATATGTTATATGTAAACCTGTAACAGTGTTATTGCTGTTATTTGTAAATGGATTAGTATGTGTTTTAAGCATTTTTCAGTTTTAATTTTGATAATGGGAAATATTGATAGTCATGACCAATGTGAACCAAAGGTCTTTGGGATCCTCATATATAGAGGTCTAGAGACCCAGAAGCTTGAGAATTTGGGGGCTGGACCAACTGAGTAGATTGTGAAGCATATCTTGGGAGATGGGAGATGGAATCCTCTCTATTCAACGTGGGAGATTGGATATTGGTGTTTGTAGCTCAGAGCTCAGAACATACACCTATGGTAGAGATACAAATTTCAGAGTAATCATATAGAGATGGTATTCAAAGTCACGGTACTGGGTAGGATGACTTCAGCAGAGACAGTAGATTTTAAAAAAAGAATTATTATTATTATTTTTGAGAGAGAGATCGAACAGGGGAGAGGAGCAGAGGGAGAGAGAGAGTCTTATTAATCAGGCTCTGTGCCCATTGTGGAGCCCGACACAGGACTCAGTCCCACAACCCTGGGATCATGACCTGAGCCAAAATCAAGAGTGGGGACTCTCAACTGACTCAACTGACAGGTGCCCCTCCCCCTCCAAAAGAAGATTTAAATATTAGAGCACTTCAACATAAATGTTAGACAGGAACTTAGAAAGAATAGCTGTAGTGTAGGAGAAAAGTCAGAAGAATATGGGATCACAGAACATTTTACGAAAGTGAGATAGTCAATTTTGTTGAAAGCTGGGCAAGGTCAAGAAAGAGGATGTGGCAAGCAGCCTTATCATTTCTTGACTGTTGCAGTAGCTTCTTAACTGGTGTTGCTTATGGTTGGGAACCCCTCTACTCAGTCACATGGCAAGAAAGACTGTCTTTCAAAAATAGTGAAATTCTTTCTCTTGGCCGCTTGAAACTCAACATTAGCTCTCTGATACCAACTGGATAAATACCCTAACAGTTTTTTCATGAACTGACACCTGTGTTGTTAATGTAACCTGCTACTAACTCTCCACCACCTATCTCCTACTACCTGTCAACTTTACTTTGAAGCTACTTTGTAAGATGTTGTGTTCTGCTTTTGGGTATTTCGATATCTTTTTTTTCCTTTTCCCAGAATTCCTCTCTTCCTTGGTCATCTAAACCTTGTTAACTTTTCCTCTTCATTATTTAAAACCCAATTTAGATAGCACCTTCTTTGGGCAGCTTTTTTTGATTGAAGATTGGTGGCCAAATTTGTTGAATTTGATAATGATTATTCTCATCATTGACTTTAGATTTATTAAACTGTAACAGTAATTATTTGATGTTTTTATGACAGACATACATGCATTCATTAATTAAATATTCAGCACCTGTTTTGTGCTGAGCATTGACTTGAGCACTGGGGATACAACTGTGGCTGACAAATATATAGGTCCCTGCAACATGGAATTTATAATCTAGAAGGTTGAATATATATTTAACTTATTTTATTTTATTTTATTTTATTTTATTTTAATTTAATTTAATTTTATTTTATTTTAATTTTATTTTTTAATATATGAAATTTATTGTCAAATTGGTTTCCATACAACACCCAGTGCTCATCCCAAAAGATGCCCTCTTCAATACCCATCACCTACCCTCCCCTCCCTCCCACTCCCCATCAACCCTCAGTTTGTTCTCAGTTTTTAATAAGAGTCTCTTATGCTTTGGCTCTCTCCCACTCTAACCTCTTTTTTTTTTTTCCTTCCCTCCCCCATGGTTTCTGTTAAGTTTCTCAGGATCCACAAAAGAGTGAAAACATATGGTTTCTGTCTTTCTCTGTATGGCTTATTTCACTTAGCATCACACTCTCCAGTTCCATCCACGTTGCTACAAAGGGCCATATTTCATTCTTTCTCATTGCCACGTAGTACTCCATTGTGTATATAAACCACAATTTCTTTATCCATTCATCAGTTGATGGACATTTAGGCTCTTTCCACAATTTGGCTATTGTTGAGAGTGCTGCTATAAACATCAGGGTACAAGTGCTCCTATGCATCAGTACTCCTGTATCCCTTGGGTAAATTCCTAGCAGTGCTACTGCTGGGTCATAGGGTAGGTCTATTTTTAATTTTTTGAGGAACCTCCACACTGTTTTCCAGAGTGGCTGCACCAGTTTGCATTCCCACCAACAGTGCAAGAGGGTTCCCGTTTCTCCACATTCTTTCCAGCATCTATAGTCTCCTGATTTGTTCATTTTGGCCACTCTGACTGGCGTGAGGTGATATCTGAGTGTGGTTTTGATTTGTATTTCCCTGATGAGGAGCGATGTTGAGCATCTTTTCATGTGCCTGTTGGCCATCCTGATGTCTTCTTTAAAGAAGTGTCTATTCATGTTTTCTTCCCATTTCTTCACTGGATTATTTGTTTTTCGGGTGTGGAGTTTGGTGAGCTCTTTATAGATTTTGGATACTAGCCCTTTGTCTGATATGTCATTTGCAAATATCTTTTCCCATTCCGTTGGTTGCCTTTTAGTTTTGTTGGTTGTTTCCTTTGCTGTGCAGAAGCTTTTTATCTTCATGAGGTCCAGTAGTTCATTTTTGCTTTTAATTCCCTTGCCTTTGGGGATGTGTCAAGTAAGAAATTGCTGCGGCTGAGGTCAGAAAGGTCTTTTCCTGCTTTCTCTAGGGTTTTGATGGTTTCCTGTCTCACATTCAGGTCCTTTATCCATTTTGAGTTTGTTTTTGTGAATGGTGTAAGAAAGTGGTCTAGTTTCAATCTTCTGCATGGTGCTGTCCAGTTCTCCCAGCACCATTTGTTAAAGAGGCTGTCTTTTTTCCATTGGATGTTCTTTCCTGCTTTGTCAAAGATGAGTTGGCCATATGTTTGTGGGTCTAGTTCTGGGGTTTCTATTCTATTCCATTGGTCCATGTGTCTGTTTTTGTGCCAATACCATGCTGTCTTGATGATTACAGCTTTGTAGTAGAGGCTAAAGTCTGGGATTGTGATGCCTCCTGCTTTCGTCTTCTTCAAAATTACTTTGGCTATTTGGGGCCTTTTGTGGTTCCATATGAATTTTAGGATTGCTTGTTCTAGTTTTGAGAAGAATGCTGGTGCAATTTTGATTGGGATTGCATTGAATGTGTAGATAGCTTTGGGTAGTATTGACATTTTAAGAATATTTATTCTTCTAATCCATGAGCACAGAATGTTTTTCCATTTCTTTATATCTTCTTCAATCTCCTTCATAAGCTTTCTATTATTTTCAGCATACAGATCTTGTACATCTTTGGTTAGATTTATTCCTAGGTATTTTATGGTTCTTGGTGCAGTTGTGAATGGGATCAGTTTCTTTATTTGTCTTTCTGTTGCTTCTTTATTAGTGTATAAGAATGCAACTGATTTCTGTACATTGATTTTGTATCCTGCTACTTTGCTGAATTCATGTATCAGTTCTAGGAGACTTTTCGGTGGAGTCTATCGGATTTTCCATGTATAATATCATGTCATCTGCAAAAAGTGAGAGCTTGACTTCATCTTTGCCAGTTTTGATGCCTTTGATTTCCTTTTGTTGTCTGATTGCTGATGCTAGCACTTCAACACTATGTTAAACAACAGCGGTGAGAGTGGATATCCCTTTAACATATTTTATATATTAAAATATATTTTTATTTTATTTATGAAGAGATTAGTGGAAATAGATAAAATATAAGTATTTTTGGCCTTTGAAAAATATGATAATGTGTGAAACCAATCTATAAATATTCTTAATAGCATTAAGAATCTAGTGACACATGGAACTATGTTAGATTTTATGCAAAGAAAATTTTGTTGCTCTTTATTCATTGTACTTATTAAGCTTACATGAAATATGAGAATTTCATACAGATGTTAATTTTCCAAGCAGAGGCTTTTTGACCTCTGTCAAGGGATATTGTAGAAGTGATTTTCCTGTTATGCAGATTGTTGGGTTAAATCACTTATATGATTTCTTTGAGTTTTATGTTTTTTTTTTTAAATTTCGTTTTCCTTTAGCTTCTTTTCTTCGTAATTTTATTTATTTAGACATTGTCACTCATTAGTAGGTATGAGGAAACCCATTTTATTATAATCTAGTACAAACTTCTCAAGTGTGTTCTTAGCATTAGTCAAGCTGTGTGGGATATTAGAAAATGTTACACAAAGAAAACATTTTTTGACTAAGTTAAACAGAATGAAGTTTTAAATGAATTTAAGTTTTTTATTAACTACAGGCCTGTTTGGATCCTTTAGTATGTCAGTATTTATTATGACTCTCTAAGAGAGATTTATATAATGAGTAGTATTTCACAGAGGTCTTTGACCTGGAAACCCTTTTTGTCATGGAGTGTTTTGTGAAACTATCTGTGGGATACTATGTGAAATGCTGATTTTAATGATTTGGATTTCACTGTAAAAGATATTCTAATTCATTACTAGGGTTCTCTTTCTTCTTCAGTCTCCTCCCCTTCTTGGATCCAACACTAAATAAAAACCAATCCAAAAGTAGATAAATATGATTATATACCATGACTGAGATTCATCCCAGAAGTTAATACTGGCTTAACATTCAGAAATGAGTCACCATATTTCAACATTTTAATGAACTATTATTTCTATATATATATATTTCTTTGCATGTATATATGAACAATATATATATATATATATTATATATATATATAATATATATATATACCATCAAAGATAGAAAGCATTTAACATCTATATAAAATGTTTAAGTTTATTTATTTATTTTGAGAGAGAGAGAGACAGCATGAGTGGGGGAGAGTCAGAAAGAGGGGGAGAGAGGGAATCCCAAGCAGGCTCTTCACTATCAGCACAGAGCTTGATGTGGGGCTTGAACTCACAAAATCATGAGATCATGACCTGAGCCGAAACCAAGAGTCAGACACTTAACTTCCTGAGCCACCCAGGTATCCCTATATAAAATCTTCTGGCAAAGTAAGAATAGAAGGACACTGTCTCAACCTGATAAATTAAGACATCTAAGAAAAATATACATCTCACATTAATGGCGAAATGTTTTTGCAAGGGAACGTATTTTTCTAAGATATGCCACTTTGGCCTATTGATTATTTTAAGCTGGTTATTTTTAAGATACTGCAAATACATGAGAAGCTCCAAAAACCAAGTAGAAGTTACTCCTTTGCATAGATATTTGTGTGTGTGTGTGTGTGTGTGTGTGTGTGTGTGTGTGTATTTATTTATTTATTTATTTATTTATGTAAATTTCCATTTGTAAGGGTGTCTCTCTTGCTGTACCAGGAAGGAGGGTTGACCCAGTTTCTAGAAACTTACTAATAGAGAAGGTAATGAGTTAATTCTGTATAACAATCTTACCTTGTCTACTGTGCTTTTCCTGGTTACCTCTCATAACTGACTCCCAACATCTTTTGTCTTTGCCTAAAGACAGTATTTAAGTTGATGGCTTCGACCATTTCAGGGAGTTGCTTGGTTTTCCTGAGTTGCTCCTATGTATATAGAAGGTATACATGTTACTAATTTTTTCTCCTGTTATTCTGTCTCATTTCAATTTGATTCTTAGAAAAGCTAGAAGAACCTTGAATGGTTAAGGCAAGTTTTTCCTTCTCAACACTTTTCTCATGATAGGAACAAGAAAAGGATGTCTACTCTTTACTTAGGTTCATCATACTAGAGGTTTTAGCCATTGCAATAAGGCAAGAATAACCAAAAATCTACTTGAACTAATAAGTGAGTTCAGTAAGTTGGCAGTGTGTGTGTGTGTGTGTGTGTGTGTGTGTGTGTGTGTGTGTGTATCTATGCTTTCATTTGATAAATGGCAAGGATGACAGAGTTGTAGTGTAAAGGGGGGTGGGGTGAAGGATAATCATTTCAGTATATGATTTGGAATCAATTGGATATCCATATGGAAAAAAACTAAATATTATCTTTATGTGATATAAAAATTTAATTACAGGTCGATTATGTATCTAAACATGAAAGATAAAACAATAAAGCTTACATTAGAAGCTAATGTATGAAAACCTGGAGTAGAGAAATAATTCTTAAATAGTATACAAAGGTATTAATTATAAAGGAAAAGATGACATTGAAAAGGTTTTAGAAAAGACAAATTATAGAATGGAATGAAACATTTGCAATACAAATGACCCATGTCATTTTTTTAATTGTTTTTTAAAGAGTATAATGAAGTGAGGATGTGTTTTAGTTTCTCTGTTAATCCCACTTAAATGGATCCTAGTTTTTTAACCTATAAGTTTTATTTTCATATAAAATAACACAAGGAACCTAGAAATAGTTGACAGTGTGTAGAATCAGTGTTGTTGGATGGGCCAACAGCCGTGTCTCATTTGTAGTTCAATACTTGAGCCTTGTGCAGTAGGTGACATAGAATTAGTCTTATGTTTACGGAGTTAATGGATGAATGTTTAATAATTATAAGCAAAGTATGCGTAAAAGAGTAAAAACCTCATGAGGACTAGCCTTTTAAGTTTAAACCTAAAATTACAGTAAGAATTGTAGTTGGACATACAGAGCAAAAACACTAACATTTTAGAATATGAAGATGAGGTGCATTTTAGAATATAACATTTACCACATTTATGGAAGCTTATTATGGTAATTATCTTTGCATATTGGCAAGGGTAAGGGGAAGTCTGTTTGGCCTATATGCTATAATGGAGAAGAGAAAATTTCATCTCACAATATAGAATTTTCTAAGCACATAATACTACTTTGGAGAAATGGACTCAGTTGGGACAGTAAATCTACCACTTGTGTTAGCTAAACAGAGCTTGAATTTGGCAAATGGCAGGTATAAGAGTATGGGGTATGTTCTTGGATACTTTCTGAAACGTTAGGTAAGTCTAATATTTGAATGCAAGCATCAGGAATATGATAAGCAAAATGAGTTGGTAATGATTGCATTATTTAAATTTCAACTTTATATTTTTGCAGAGTTCTAAAGTTCTTATTGCTTCAGACAATGGATGAGCAATCACAAGGAATGCAAGGGCCACCTGTTCCCCAGTTCCAGCCACAGGTAATTTGTTCTAATGAAGGATGGTGTGTGTGTGTGTGTGTGTGTGTGTGTGTGTGTGTGTGTGTGTACAGAATTACAGTTCCTTTAGGATATAAAACAGCCCCAAAAATGCTAATTATGAATTTACAAGTTTAGTCAGAATTGTTTATATTTTAAATAGTGTTTTAGAATACTTAGTTCTAATGCACCAACATGTAAAAAAACAAACAAACAAAAAACCCAGCTTTAGATTTTAACTTTAATTGAAGGACCGGTAGGCTTTGTGAGTTAATATTTTTAAGCTTAGAGAGAAAAGAACACAAGTGAGGCTGTGCCCAACTAGTGGGGGTGCCCGTATATGTAGTGCCTGTCTTTGCTTTGGTGGCTGATCCTGCATTATCCACAGCTGCCTTCCATTATTGCTCCTTGTCTCATGTTCTCTGATTAGTGGTGCGTTTCTCCTTTTAGGTGGTTGCTTGTGTTTTCATAACATAAAATGAAGTGAAAGAATGTTTCATACAAAGCTTGCCATTAAGCCCAATATGTAATGATATGCTTGAAAGAATACACCCCTCTTTGTGGGGCCCAAATCTCACTTTTGCTGTCATTCATAAAAGCTACATTTCTCAGTTTTGTGTTTGAGGCATTCTAGATTCTAGAGTCTAGTCTCAAATTTACTCTGCTAATCTTATCTCAGTTTTGCTTAGATAGTGATTCTGAAATTGTTGGAAGAATCGATGGATATTCTTTCAAATTTCTGTAGTCATATAGGTTGGTGGGACTTGGGTTAAACAGTTACTTGATGACAGTCCTTCCTCAGAGCCTTTCTTATTCTGCTGTGCACTTTAAATTTCCCAGAGGAGGACATGGGTGTAAGTGTTTTTCACACTTATTTAACTATGGGACTTTTTTATTATATATTTTTAAGTGCATCTATTGACTTCTCCCAGAATCGGTGTCTGTGAAACACAGTTTCTGTGAAACACAGTTCAGAAAATTTTGCCAGCACTGCCTTTTCTGCCTCTGTGATTTTGTTCCCTTTGCACCCTCATTTTTCTCGCCAATTTTTCAAATCCTGCCTGTTTTTTAAGTACCATCTAAAATGCCATTTCTATCATGAAGCTTTTTCTGATTGTAATATCTTCTCTTGAAAACCTGATGATACATTCTTTGTATGTCTTCTGGTATTTCTGACACCGTTGTATTGTTTTATGTGGACATTTTCTTATCTCTCTGCGGCTACACTCTTGGAGGAAGAGGACTACGCCTTACTTACTTTGGATATGCTGTGGTATTGTACTTCTTCATATGGAGCAGGGCCTCAATAAGAAGATGTCTTTGAAGCCAGTCAGGGACTCCTTCAGATGAAGATGTTTAAATCAGCCCTTTACCTAACAGAAGTTTACATTGCTTTTCTTTGTTATACTTACCTGAATTCTCGGTATTCAAAAAAGAGACCCTTTACCTTAGAGTCAGGCCGCTATTTTTATTTCTTTATTTTTAAGTTTTTATGTAAATTCCAACTAGTTAATATACAGTGTCCAGTACTTTAATTTCAAGATGGTTGTTTTTTAAAATCTGTCTGTATTTTCTGTTATGGTGATAAATTATCAAGCTTGTAATTAGCACCTTCTAACTATCAGGTATACACACGTTAGCGCCGATTTTACACACATAGGCGAGCACTATTATTTCATAGTCTTGTTGTTTCTAGTGGAGATGATAAAAGGAGCCCCTCTAAAAATTAGGCTGTTCTTGTTACGATTCTGAAATCCACAGTTTGGAACAGCCCTAAGTTTCAAAGGGGGGAGAAAAAAAAGCACTTTCATTTTTGCCTCCCACTGACTCACCGACCGGGAAAGGTCGGAGTGGCAGTAGGAGGCAAAAATGAAAGTAATTATTTTCCTCTGAGACACGAAGCTGCCACGCAGCATAAATTTCAAGATTATATATGTGGTTCTGCATCTCTTTTCACACTGTTCCTTTCGCTTATGCCTCCTGCTGCTGCTCCTGTGAGGGTGGACCTCTCTCCCTGTTGGAAACAGTCAAGTGTCATCCCAGGTTCTAGCTGCCTGTGGCAAGTGGGGGAAGGGAGAAGGATTCCTCCCCTCCCCCCCTTCAGACCGATGGTGTGAGATCATGAAAGAAAGATTACCTGACAAGAGCTTATAGGTGTTATTGCTTATTAAATCTTTGAAAAATGTTCCCACTCTTGGTATCATTATTTTAAAGCGCTGGGAAAGGACAGTGTCTGCTAGGGGTTGACGACCTTCTTTTGTTTTGTTCCACACCATTGGCCTGAATAAGGGAGGTGATATGGCAACATATGGTTAGCCAAGTGACTTCTTTCACTTTTGTAATGCTAATATCAGTCTGGACGTAAACAGAAATCTGGGGAAGTCAGCTTTCTAAGTGTCAAATACCAATTATGCCCTGTTATAATGATGAGTGATGTATATTCCTGGCATATCTTTCCTTTCCTTGTTCTGAGATGAATACTCTAACCCCACAATATGAATATATGGTCTCATTTTTAGTATAGGAGTTTTTGTTGTTGTTGTTGAAGTTTTAGATTGTGAGATTTATTATCGTTTAAAATGTGCTTTTGCACTACTATGATTCTCTTGAACTTATAGAAAAATTTTTCTGTCAGCTTTCATTTTTTCCCTTCCCTTCATTTCCTTCCTTCTTTCCTTCTTTGATTCCTTCCACTAAAGCCTAGAAGATACTGCAAGGATATTTTAACTAGATTCTAATTTATATATTCTCATTGCTTTAGAACTGTTGTTTGTGGAACAATGGATTTAGCTTAATTAAAAAAAAATACAGACTGTGTATAAGATGGTGACAGATAAATGGTAAAATGTTTATTTTCTACTATGAGACTAATTTTAAACAATGGAAGTTTACAACTAACATTTTGTGAGTGTTTTGATTTATCGTCATTATTTGAAGAGGGCTATGGTATATTCACATTCTTATCATAAATTTAAATACAAAACAATTATAATCAGTATAATACTAACGATTTCTGGTAGTGATTAGAAGGAGAATTAATTTTTTTAGTTTATTTATTTTGAGATATAGAGAGAGTGCACTTGCACATGCACGCTAGTGGAGGAGGGGCAGAGAGGGAGAGAATCGCAAGCAGGCTCCCCACTGTCAGCATGCCCCCCAATATGGGGCTCAAACTCATGAACTGTGAGATCATGACCCGAGCCGAAACCAAAAGTTGGATGCTTAACTGACTGAGCCACTCAGGCACCCCAGAAAGAAGATTAATTTTAATTGTAATAATCTTCAGGGCTTAGATTATAATTATTATTTGTAAATTTGTAGATATCTAGTGTTAATGCTTTTGCTACTTGTGAAAGAGGGAAAGTATCCCACATCTGCAGGTAGAAAAATAGACTGTCCTTATTTAGCTTGGAAGGTATGAGAATCTTGCCTTGCTGTTTTCCAATCCAAGCAGAAAGGTAGACTGACCATTCCTTTAAGCTTCATTGCAGCCGAATCCAGAGTCCACTTGTGCTTTCGCATCTCTGTGAAAGGAGTGTGAAGAGGTGAGGTTTGCCTTGTAGCATGTCAGGCTAGTAACCCAGGTGTGTTGTGGGCCAGAGTGAAGCAGCCCCCAGTGAACTCTATTGCGTGGATAGGATTTTTGGACATGATAACTGTATTACCTTCCCTTCTCTCTCTTTCTCTCTCTTTTTATAATTTTTTTAAGTTCATTTATTTGAGAGAGAGAGCGTGAATAGAGTAGGGGTGGAGAGAGAGGGAGAGAGAATTCCAAGCAGTCTCTGCACAGAGCCTGCACAGAGCCCCACGTGGGTCCTGAACTCATAAACTGTGAGATCACAACCTAAGCTGAGCTCAAGAGTCGGATGCTTAACTGACTGAGCCACCCAGGCGCCCCTCTTCTCTTCTCTTTAACTTATTTTTACAGAATTACTTTCTTTATGAAATAAGGGTCATCATTTAGCTTGCTTCTTTTGATAAATCGATTTTGCCAAGGTACTTTTCATATAGCATTGAGCAGAGCTTGTATTTTGGGGAGTCTTTATACAAGTTTAGATGTAATGGTCTTCTTTTAACAAGTTTAGTTCATTGAATAACTTTACTAATAAAGGTACAGGAGAATGAGCAGCTGCTGTTTTGAGGAAAGAAGACTCTTGCTATACATAGTTTAAGTTCATGAGCATGAACCTCAAGTAACTCTTAATTCTATATCAGCAGCCATATCCTTTTAATGCCTTTGCTTCCCAGTCTCCTCAGTGACTACTTCCTAGTTTTTCTTCCTCAGCCCCCAACACTTTTCCCTCCATCCTCAGTCTCAGCTAATGCCCTTGCTTCCTACTTCACTTAAAAAAAAAAAAACAAAAAAAAACGGAAACAATCAGAAGAGAACGCTCACAGACCCCTACCATGGATATCCTCCTCCCAGAATTTGTACTCCTGTGATCTGCCTTTTCCTTTTCAGATGCAGGAGCCACACTGTTCTCAAAGGCCAGTGCTCCCATGAGCACCAGATCCCATCTCCATCCCCTCCTTATTTCAGCTTCCTCTACTGAGTCCTTTCTATTACATACTAAGGTGCTGTTATTCTTTCCATCAAACAACAAACCAAACCAAACAAACTCAAAAAACAGCATTTGAAGTCCTCCCTCTCTCCAGCTGTTGACCTATTTCTCTGCTGCCTTTTACTGCAAAATTCCTAGAAAGATTTATTTGTAGTTTTGTCTCTCCTTTCACTCTCTGAAGTGTACTCCAATTAAGCTTTCTCCCTGACCATGCCACCTACACTGCCCTTGCCAGGATCGCACTTCCCATGTTGCTCGGTCCAGCTGTGGGTTCTTCGGCCTCATCTTCCTCACTTACCAGCTGCATTTGGTAGTTGGCCATACTTTCTTCTTTGAAGCCTGTTCATTGCTTAGCTTCCAAGAACTTTGTTTTTCTCATGCCTTAGTGGTCTCCTTTGCTGATTTCTCCTCCCCTCCTGAACCTCTTAACAAATCAGGACTCTAACTATGATCTATATGCTGTTGACTCTCAGATTTACATCTCAACCCAGACCTCCGTCCTGAATTCCAAACTCTTGTATCCACTTGCATACTTGACATCAAATTTGCATGTCTGAATTCATGTCTGAATCTGAACTCCAAATATTCCTCCTAAAACTGTTCTATCTACAGTCTTCTCTGTCACAATTAGTGGCAAGTCCATCCTTTCAGTTGCTAGGCTAAAGCTTTTAGGGACATTCCTGACTCCCTCCAATGCCTTGTCTTCTATCTAATCCCATAAGCTCTAGCTTTAAATATATTTAGAATGGGAATACTTCTTACCCTATGTCACCACTCTGGTCAAAGTTAATTTTTCACAGACCTTATTGTGAATGGCTTCCCAGTTGGTCTCTGCTTCTGCCCTTGCCTCCTTTCACTGTACTCTCAACACAGAAGCCATTACAAAAGTATACAAAATTTAAATATAAAATATAACATTGTAGTCAAATCCTGTCCGTTTAAAACCTTCTAGTAGTTTCTCATCAGCTCGTTCATTCATCTTCTTCAAGTACATATTTGAATATCACCTTCTTTGATCATTCAATGAAAATTGAAATTTCACGCCAACCCAGTATGCCTTCACTGCCATATTTTTCTCCGTAGAATTTATAACCTTACTGCTTTTTATTTTGTTCGTTCCTGTTGTTTTCTTAGAGTATAAACTTTATCCCTAGTCTCCAGAATGGTACCCAGAGTGCATAGTCGACATTAAGTAAATGTTTGTTGAAAGAATATAAACTTGGTGTCAAATCAATCAGTTCTCTTTTTAAGCACCACCTTTTTGAATATGAATATTAAAATATACAAATATCTACAGAATTTCTCTTTCATTGTACAAGTAACCGCCTATACCCCTCATTTCTTACTGAATGCTTTTTTTTTCACCTCCTTATTTTAACTGGAGTGTTATCTCTTTCCCCCATGGACACTGCTTCCCCTGTCACCCTCTCACGTGGAGGCTACTTGTTCTCTAATAACCATACCATAATGATTAGGAGGTAGCAACAGCAGCCTTCTCCATCCACAGTACCTCTTTCTGATCACTACTCCTTTTTCTTGGGGGTAGGAAAGGGTGAAGCCTGCTGTACTGAGGCTTCTGCTCCCCATCTAAAGGATTGTCACCTTTCTGATAGCTCTTATCTTTTTCTCAGGAGAGCAGGTGATGAGGACATTACCTCTCACATGATTGAAAACCTGACCACCCAGCTTGCTGTCTTACCACCTTCATCCCACTTTTGTCCGGGGTGCTGGTATGGCTGCTACTGTTGGTATCTACCGATTAGTGAGTTCTTAAAATGCACCTGCTGTGTGCTAAGTCTTTTGAATACACTGCTTCATTTATTTCTGACAGATAACACACAAAACGTTGTTTTTCACACACTACAAGTAAGGGACTGAGGCTCAGACTAATGAACTGACCTGGGGTTGTCTGACTCCAAGCCAGTGATTCTTTAGCTTTCACGGAGAAAGCTCCTTGTGCATTTCCTGGCCAGTTGGATCCTAATCACCATGACTCTTGATATTTTTCTAGGTACCTCAAGTACCTAGTCTTCAAGATGAACTTTGTTATATTCTGCCCAAGGTTGCACTTTTGGTTGTGATTATTACCACCATCCATCTAGTTGCCCAAATTACAAAGAAGGGAATCTCATACATTATGTCTAGGCAATTGCCATGTTCTCTTGGTTTTATTTCCTAAAAAGCTATCTGATCTGCTAACCCTCTGCATCCTGACTGTACTACTCTAGTTTACCTTTTTCCTGGATTATTTCCAAAACTTTGTAACTGAGCTCTTTACCTTTCATTTTATCATTTCTAGTTCATTCTGTACATTGCAGCATGAGTTATCCTTTTAAAGTGTACATTTCCTTATATCGCACTCCTTAAAAGGCTGCTTTTTATTGCTGTTAGACGAATTTTTGCATTTCCTTATATGACTTAGAAGGTCTTGCATCACATGGTCTCTTACTTCTCTCACTGAATTTTGTGTCTTTACTTATTTTGGACTCAGATTCAGTCATATCTTGCTTATACTATGCTATCTTTCATCTCTAAATCTAAGATAAGATAGTAAGGCAATGGTATTCAAGGATATTTAGTCACTAATGGAACATAATGAGCATAAAGGCTCATTATAATGTTGTATAAACTACATTTCATGATAGAGATAATACAGATAGTGTTATAGTAGGGGAAGTGTATAATTTGGAAGACAACAAAAAGATAACTCTCAGAAAAATAATGATGATTGGGTAATTCCTTACACTAATATGCTTCCAGCAAATAAGATTATACTTTGAAAAGACATATGCACCCCTGTGTTTATTGCAGCGTTGTTTACAATAGCCAAGATATGAAAACAACCCAAGTGTTCACTGATAGGTGAATGGATAAAGAAGATAAGGTATCATCTTGCCATTTAAAACAACGTGGATGGGTATTATAGGGTATTACGCTAAATGAAATAAGTTAGAGGAAGACAAATACCATATGGTTTCACTTATATGTGGAATTTAAAAAACAAAACAAATGGACAAATAAAAAAAGAGACTCTTAAATATGAAGAACAAACTGGTGGTTGCAGAGGGGAGGTAGATGGGGTGGGGGGACAAACTAGGTGAAGGAGATTAAGTACTAACTTCTAGGTATAAAATAAGTAAGTCACAGAGGTGAAAAGTACAGAATATGGAAAATAGCCAATAATATTGTAATAACGTATGGTGACAGATGATGACTATACTTACTGTGATGAGCATTGAGTAATATATAGAATTGTTGAATTAATGTCTTATAAACCTGAAACTAATATAACATTGTATATCAGTTATACTTCAGTTATAAAAAAAGAATATATTATCTCAGCATCCCAGTGTTCACATTTGTGGGTCATATTTTATGTTAGTGATAGTAGGATAATTTCTGCTCAATAATGTTTGTTGGATAAATGAATTAATCTCTAAATGAAAGTTAATTTAATTTATACCTCTTCAGCTAAATATTTTTTTAATGTTTATTTATTTTGAGAGAGAGAGAGAGAAAACACGAGCAGGCAAGGGACAGAGAAAGAGGGAGAGAGAATCCTAGGCAAGCATTCTCTGTGCTGCCAGTTCAGAGCCCAACGCGGGGCTCCATCTCAAGAGCTGTGAGATCATGACCTGAGCTGAAATCAAGAGTCAGACGCTTAACCAACTTAACAGCACCCCCGAGCTAAATATTAATCAAGCTATATTATGTTAATATTATATAGATTTTAGTTACTTTAGAATTCTTTTAGGAAAAACCTACATTGTAATAGAGAATAATAAGAAAGCTGTCAAATGAGAAGTGTCATTTCAAAATATTTAAAGTTTGGTTGGGTTTTGAATTTCGATTGTTCATATATACATACTTAGAGGTAAGTGTTCCTCAAATTTTAAAGGAAATACCTTGAGAAAGTTAGATGATTTAAAAAAAATGCGAATACAGTAAAGATTCTTTCATCTGCTATCTTGGAAATTTCTGTTTGAACAGTCTGTTCAGAGTGATGTGGGCAAAGATGAAGCCAACATTAATTAAAATAGTTTCCCAATGTATTTGGAACTGCATTCAGTGCCTGAAATATAGGTTAATAATTATAGTGATGAGAACCATTCCATTTTTGAGGGTGTATTTGATATTTGGAAATACTGCAAAATTGCTTGGAGCCAAGTATTTATATTTACTTGGTGAAAAAAGTAAATAGTTTTGGTATTCTTCTTTTGACCAAAATGAGATACCTTATCTTCTAAAATGAGACCAATAATTTTCATATGATTCGCAAACTGATTACTATTCTAAAGGAGGAATTTCAAACCTAGTAAAGTATTGGAAGCCTTCCTGGAGTAAGTCTATATGTGATCATGGCACCTGTTTTGAAGGGCAACATTGTGGATTCTATTATGTTTGTTAGAATTTGGTCATATTACTTCCAGGGAAGAGGCAGAGTAGGAGGACCTTAAACCTACCTTGTCCCATGGTTACAGCTAGATAACACTCAGGTCAGTGTAAATACCCAGAAAACAACCCAAAGACTGGCAGAACAAACTCTACAACTAAATGTAGAGAAGAGGCCACATCCAATAGGTCAGGAAGGGGAGAGATGCAGTGGGTCTGGCTGGGAAAGGGAGGGAGCACAGGGGTGGAGGGGGTGAGAAACAGACTATCACACTGGGGAGCCTGCAAGGCGAAGATGAATCCCGATAGCATTTGGCATTGAAAGTTAGAATGCCAAATTTGGTGAGCTCTTTCAACCAGCAGAACTTAAAGCCTAGAACTTTAAAAATCAGCCAGCTCAGTTCTGAGAGAGCCCAGAGGGCATAGGGAGCTGAGTCCCCACCCTTAGAGAGACTGAACCACAGATGGCCCTTGGAGATACAGCCTAGAAGCAGCAGTTTGAAAAACGCCTGGCTTATATGGGAGGGAGAGTTATTTACTAAACTCAGAGTTCCCTGAGGGACTTCTCCAGGAACAAAGGATCTGGCAGGCACCTTGTCCCTCCCCTGCCCCCCAGCATAAACACACAGCTACCTGCAGGAAGCACGCAGCACCAGCATTCACCACCTAACTTGCTTACACCTTCCCCCATCCCCTCAGCTAGACCTGCCTCAGTCAAGGTGCAGTGGATTCCCTCCCCTAGATGACCTGTGCAAACCTTGCCAACACTGGATCTCCCAACTGCGAGCTTTGTGGGGCCTCAGTCCCATTGCCGGCAGCGGTGGCTCGTGACCTCCTACAGGGAACACAGGCACTGTGTTAAAACTGTATCTCCCATCCACGTATACTCTGTGGAAGGGCCCTGTGGCCCAGGTCTCTGATGGCTACTCCTCCCCTGTGGAGGAAGACCAGGGCCAGCACCACCTTTTTAAAAGTGCACGTCCCACCCACTACTTTCAAGTGTAAGAGACACAGCTGACGTTCCTAAAACACAGAAACGGACACAAAAGTTTAGGCAAAATCAAGTGACAGAGGAATATGTCCCAAATGAAAGAACAGGACAAAATCACAGCAAGAGACCTAAGTGAAATGGAGATAAGTAATGTGCCTGATAGAGAATTTAAGATAATGAGCATAAAGCTACTCACTGACTTGAGAAAAGAGTGGAAAACATCAGTGAGATCTTTAACACAGATATAAAAAAGAACCAGTCAGAGATGAAGAACACAATAATTGAAATTAAAAATATACTAGATGGAGTAAATAACAGGCTAGAAGAATCAGAAGAATGATTCAGCCACCTGGAGGACAGAGTAATGGAAAGTAATCAAGCTAGCAAGTGAGAGAATAATTATTACGCAAAATGAGAATAGACTTGGGGAACTCAGTGACTACTTCAAGCATGATAACATTCATATTATAGGGATCCCAGAAAAAAGAAGAGAGAGAAAAGGGGGCAGAAAATGTATTTGAAGAAATAATAGCTGAAAACTTCCCAAATTAGGAGAAGGAAACAGAAATTCAGATCCAGGAAGCACAGAGATCCCCCAATGAAATCAACCCAAAGAGGTCCACTTCAAGACACATAGTAATTAAAATGGCAAAAAGCACTAATAAAGATTTTTAAAAGTAGAAAAAGAAAACAGTTACTTATAAGGAAAACTGCATAAGGCTATCATTGGATTTTTCAACTGAAACTTTTTAGGCCAGGAGGGAGTGGCATGACACATTGAAAGTGCTGAAAGGACAATAATCTGCAGCCAAAAATACCCTCTATTCAGCAAGGCTGTCATTTAGAATAGAAGGAGAGATACAAAGTTCCCAAGCAAACAAAAGTTAGAGGAGTTCATGACCACCAATCCAGCCCTACCAGAAATACTAAAGGGGAGGGGCGCCTGGGTGGCTCAGTCGGTTAAGCTGCCGACTTCGGCTCAGGTCATGATCTCGAGGTCCGTGAGTTCGAGCCCCGCGTCGGGCTCTGTGCTGACAGCTCGGAGTCCGGAGCCTGTTTTGGATTCTGTGTCTCCCTCTCTCTGACCCTCCCCCGTTCATGCTCTGTCTCTCTCTGTCTCAAAAATAAATAAACGTTAAAAAAAAAATTAAAAAAAGAAATATTAAAGGGGAGTCTGAGTGGAAAGGAAAGACCTTAAGTAAGAGTAAGAAAAATAGGAAGCACAAAACCAGTAGAAATAAGTTTATCTGTAAAAGTTAGTCGAGGGACTCACAAAATAAAAGTAAAGTATGACCCCATATACCTAAAACATGGGGAGGAGAGACATAAAGAATGGGTTCAAACTTAAGTGACTGTCATCTTAAGATAGGCTTCTATGCACAAGATGTTATATACATAACTGAATGGTAACTGCAGATCAAAAACCAGTAGTAGATATGGAAAAAATAGAGAAAGGAATACAAGTATATCACTAAAGAAAGCCATCTTAACCGCACTAGAAGAGAGGAAGGGAAGAAAGGAACAGAGAAGATACACGCGTGCGCGCGCGCACACACACACACACACACACACACAAAACAAAGAACAAAATAACAAATATCTACCTGTCAATAATTACTTTGAATGTAAATGGTCTAAGTGCTTTAATCAAAAGACACAGGGTGATGGAATGGATAAAAAACCAAACA
Source organism: Lynx rufus (assembly GCF_022079265.1). Classification (NCBI taxonomy): domain Eukaryota; kingdom Metazoa; phylum Chordata; class Mammalia; order Carnivora; family Felidae; genus Lynx; species Lynx rufus. Next base: position 26,534,957 of record NW_025814829.1, on the reverse strand, counting down.
AACAAAAAAAACAACATAAGACCCATTTATATGCTCCTTACAAGAGATTCACTTCAGACTTAAAGACACATGCAAATTGAAAATGAGGGGATGGAGAAACATTTATCATGCACATTGATGTGAAAGGAAAGCTGGGGTAGAAATACATTAGATAAATTGACTTTAAAACAAAGACTATAACAAGAGATGAAGAAGGACAGTCATATAATCATTAAGAGGACAATCACAAAAAGATGTAACAATTGTAAACATTTATGCCCCCAACAAGAGAACACCCAATAACAAATGTAAAGGAACTAATTGATAGTAATACAATAATAGTCGGGGACTTTTACACACCACTTACATAAATGGACAGATCATCTAAATAGAAAATCAATAAGGAAAGAGTGGCTTTGACACACTGGACCAGATGTATTTAATAGATACATTCAGAACATTCTCCTGAAAGAGCTGAATACACATTCTTTTCAAATCTGTTTGGAACATTGTTAAGAAATGATCACATATTAGGTCACAAAAGAAATCTCAACAATTTCAAAAAAGATTGAAGTTATACCATGTATCTTTTTTTAAAAAAAAATTTTAATGTTTATTTTTGAGAGAGAGAGAGAGAGAGAGCACGAGCAGGGGAAGGGTAAAGAGAGACGGAGACACAGAATCTGAAGCAGGCTTCAGCTCTGAGCTGTCAGTACAGAACCCGATGTGGGGCTCGAGCTCATGAACCCATGAGATCATGACATGAGCTGAAGTTGAACACTTAACTGACTGAGCCACCCAGGCACCCCATACCATTCATCTTTTCTGACCACAGTTCAATGAAACTAGAAATCAATCAGAAGAAAAAATCTGGAAAGAACAGAAATACATGGAGGTTAAATAACATGCTACTAACAACTGAATGGGTCAACTGAGAAATCAAGGAGGAAATAAAAAAATACGTGGAGACAAATGAAAATGAAAACACAACAGTCCAAAAAGTTTGGGATGCAGCAAAAGTGGTTGTTAACAGAGGCAAGTTTATACCATTACAGGGTTACTTCAGAAGGCAAGAAAAATTTCAGATAAATAACCTTACACCTAAAGGATCTAGAAAAAGAAGAATAAGCAAAACCCAAATCCAGTAAAAGGAAGGAAGTAATAAAGACAAAGCAGTTATAAATGATATAGAAACTAAAGTAAACAAACAAACAAACAAAAAACAGTAGAACAGATCAATGAAACCATCAGAGCCGGTTCTTGAAATGATCAACAAAATTGATAAACCTCAAGCCAGCCTCCTCAAAAAATAAAAAAACAACAGCAAGAGAGGACTCAAACAAAATGAGAAATGGAAGGGAGAAATAACAACTGACAACACACAAATACAAAGGATTGTAAGAGAATATTATGAAAAATTCTATGCCAACAAACCGCACAATCTAGAAGAAATCGATAAATTCCTAGAACTTATAACCTACCAAAACAGGAAACAGGAAGAAATAGAAAATTTAAGCAGATCGATTGCTAGCAAAGAAATTGAATCAATAATTGAAAACTCCCAACAAACAAAGCCCAGGACCAAACAGCTTCACTGGTGAATTCTACCAAACATTTAAAGAAGAGTTAATACCTATTCTTCTCAAACTATTCCAAAAAAGTAGAAGGGAAAGGAAAACTTCCAAATTTATTCTATGAGGCCAGCATTACCCTGATTCTAAAACCACATGAGGACACAACAAAAAAACAGAACTATAGGTCAATATTCTGATAAACATAAATGGAGAATTCTTCAACAATATATTAGAAACCGAAATCCAACAATACATTAAAAAAATAATTCACCACCATCAAGTGGATTTATACCTAGGATGCAAGGGTAGTTCACTATTTGCAAATCAATCAATGTGATACATCACATGAATAAGAGAAAGTTTAAAAACTAATGATTTCAATAGATGTAGACAAAGCATTTGACAAGGTACAACATCCATTCATGATAAAAAACCTCAACAAAGCAGATTTATAGGGAAACCAGATAGACCTTTAATAAAGGCCTTATATGAAAAACCCACAGTGAACATCATGCTCGTTGGTGAAAAAGAGCTTTTTCCCATAGGTTGGGAACAAGACAACACTCCCACCACTTTTATTCAACAGTCCTGGAAGTCATAGCTCAGCAGTCAGACAAGAGAAAAGAATGAAGACCACCCAAATTGGTAAGAAGTAAAGCTTACCATATACAGACGGCATGATATTATATATAGTAAACTCTAAAGATTCCACCAAAAAACTCTTAGAACTGATAAATGAATTCAGTAAGCTCTCAGGATACAAAACTATGTGCAGAAATCCATTGCATTTCTGTACACTAATAATGAGGCAGCAGAAAAGAAATTAAGGAAACAATCCCATTTACAGTTGCACTAAAAATGATAAAATACCTATGAATAATCTTAACCAAAGAGGTGAATGACCTCTACTGTGAAAGTATTAAACATAGATGAAAGAAATTGAAGATGACACCAAGAAATGGAAAAGCATTCCATGTTCATGGATTGGAAGAACAAATATTTTTTTAAATATTTATACTACATCTACAGACTTAATGTAATCTCTATCAAAATACCAATAGCATTTTTCACAGAAATTTTCACAAACAATCCTAAAATTTGTATGAACCACAAAAGACCTTGAATACCCAAAGAAATCTTGAAAAAGAAAAACAAAACTGGCAGCATTACTGTTCCAGACTTCAAATCATATTACAAGTATGTCGTAATCAAAACAGTATGGTACGGGCACAAAAATAGACACATGGATCAATGGAAAAGAATAGAAAACCCAGAAATAACTCTCCAGTTATACGGTCAGTTGATCTTCAACAATGGAGGCAAGAACATGCAATTGAAAATAGACAGTGTCTTCAACAAATGGTGCTAAGAAAACTGGACAGCATCATACAGAAGAATGAAACTGTTCAATTTTCTTACACCATGCATAAAAATAAACTCAAAATGGATTAAGGGCCTAAATGTGAGACCTGAAGCTATTAAAATCCTAGAAGAGGCCATAGGCAGTAAGTTGTGTAGCAACATTTTTCTAGATATGTCTCCTGAGACTAGGGAAACAAAAGCAAAAATAAACTATTGGGACTGTATCAAAATAAAAACCTGCAAGCAACAGAAACAACCAACAAAAAAATGATTTCACTCATATGTGGTTTTTAAGAAACAAAACAAATGAACAAAGGGGAAAAAAAGAGACAAACCAAAAAGCAGACTCTTAACTATGGAGAACAGATGGTTATCAGAGAGGAGGGCAGGTGGGGGATGGGTAGAATAGGTGAAAGGGATTAAGAGTACACTGAACTTGATAAGCGAGTAATATATGAAATCGTTGAACCACTGTATTGTGCATCTGAAAGGAATATAACATTGTTAAGTACACTGGAATTAAAATTCAGTCATAGTATTTACATTTAGGATATCTTTATATTTTGTCTTCCTTTGTATCATTATTATGTGAATATTATGACTTTTTTATATGACTGGTTATGTTTCAAACAGCTTTCTCAGTAAGTATTCATAAAGCAAATATTTCTTATATTTAGAAATTTTGATAAGTACCTCTTTTATCAGCCACATTTATATAGAATAAATTTAATTATGCATCATTTTTTTTTTTTCTTTCTTGACTGGATCTCATTAAGTATAGATCAAGGGGATGTAGATCAAGGGAGAACAAGGAGATGGAGGAGGAGTTTCTCAGAGAGTTATGATAGGGTGTCCAATGGAGGGTGTGGGGGATACCCGAAATCACTTCAACACGAACTTCCAGAATCAATAAATGGGAGAGATTGAACAGTGAATTCCACTGCCCAGAGTGAATGTATGAAGGGAGAAGTGAGGACCAAGAATGAACCCTGTGGAATACCAGCATTTATCTGTGGAGTTGCTAGAAGGAAATAGAACGACTGGCTCTTTAGTGTGGTGGTTGAGAGCGTGAGCTCTGAAGACAGTTATCTGAAATGAATTCTTGGATCTCCTACTTTCTAGCTATGTTATGGAGAACAAGTTATTTAACATCTATAAACCTTACTCTTTTTATCAATAAATGAGAAGAATAATGTATTTTACTTCATAAAGTTGATTTGGAGCTTTCTTTCAGTATGGTGCTTAGCACGTAGCACTATGATGATGATGACGGTGACGACGATGACCATGACTATGACAGTGACAATTTCTGCCAATAATTACTCGGCCTGCACATTCCTTTAGTCATTGCTTGTTTGTATATCACATTATATCCTTAATTACATTTTTATTGCCTACCTTCTGCCCAAATTGCCTGTCCTTTCACCTTGTTTATCCCAGTAAATGGCATCAAGATCCATCTACACACTCATGCCAAAAATGTATGCTTTATTCTTGATTTCCTTCTGTCCCTCACTTCTCATATTCAGTTCACCAGCAATTCCTTTGTATGTCAAGATCATATCCTGATTCCATCTGCTGTCTGTATCTCACTGTAACTCCCAGGTCCAGTCCATTACCTATGTCCACTTTCCCTACTTCCTCTCTAGCTTTACTTCTTCCCTTCCTCTCTGGTTCCTTCTCCATGCAGCACTATGAGTTATTTCTGTAAAATGTATAGTGGATCAGAGCACATGCTTCCCACGTAAACCCCAAGCACCTCACCCCTGCTGTCAGAGCACTATGTGATTTTGTCAGTGCTTACCTCTTGAACATCTTTCCTTACCATTGTGCCCCTTGTTCTCTGTATTCCAGCTACACTGGCTTTTTCCCTTTTCACACCAAGATCATTCTTAAGACATTTTCTCCAGCTGTTTTTTCTGCTCTTTCCTTCTGGTCTTTTAATTTCAGTGTAAATTACTTCATCAGTCAGACTTCAATGTAAAGTCACTTCATCAGTCAGATCATCCCTAAATTACCCAATCTAAGATAACCATCCACTCATTTTCCATTTTATCACTGTATTGTATTTCTCTGCATAGTACTTAAGTACGCAGAATAAATATTAGATACTATCATGTATTTGTTTACTTTTTATTGTTTTGTATTATGTATTTGTATTATTTTGTATTATGTATTTGTCTCCCCTGTTATCCCTATCTCACTTTCTGTCTGTTTCTCTCAGTGAGAGACTTTTCCTTGCCATATTTTATTTTACCAGGTATGGCTGGTGGTGCTCATGGGAGGAGTGGGGAGATGGGAGCCTCTTTGTCATTAATTAACTATTCTGCTCATGATAAGGTGGGGAAGATAGTATTTTTGGTTACATAATTTAGATACAGTAATTATTATGCTAGGTAGTATAACAAATGATGATTAAATGATATAAATACCAGGGTCTTTTAAATGTTTAACTAGATAATTAGTTATATTTGGTCACTCATTTTTCTTTTGTTATAGTGAATTTCCTCCTTTGATAAAAAGCCAGCTGTAATGATTAATGGTATATTGTTCAAACTGGTACAACTCTCCAACACTTAGTATCTTTAGGAATAGGTTACTCTTGAAATAGTTCAAGAAATCTTCATGCGATAATTTTTGAATCATTAGATTTTGCCAGCACGTGTGCTATTTTTGTATGTGTTGTTTTTCTGTTTTTTGTTTTGGTTTTCAATGAGATTTGTAGAAAGTTTGTAGAAAATAGTATTTGAAAGAATCATATTAAATATCATTAATAGGCTATTCCAGTTTGAGTAATTTGGTGATGAGTAACATCATCTTCAAGATCCTAGCATGAACTTTATTGCTAAACAAAATTGAAGGGGATTTTGAAGTTTTGTTACTCTTAAATTTTAGAGAAATCCAATAATATTCATATAAAATATAAAGTAATTTATTAATTTGAATAATTGGTAATATTAAAACCACCAGTAAGAGATAAATTTTCAATAATAATGAAAACCTTATTAATGGTGTTAAATATAGTTAATACTGGCTTGTATATTAGCCCATTGATAACAATACCATTAGGAATTACCAGGATATAATTTGCTCTCTGAGGAGTTTACCAAGTTCATGCTGTGACTCTTCTAATTTCCCTAGAGAGAATTGTCATACTAATGTTATCCTGAATTATCGTATTGCTCATTAAATGTCCTTGCCTTCAGGGGCACCTGGATGGCTCAGTCAGTTAAGCATCTGACTTCAGATCACGTCATGATCTCACATTTTGTGAGTTCAAGCCCCGTTGCCGGACTCTGTGCTGACAGCTTGGACCCTGGAGCCTGCCTCAGATTCTGTGTCTCCCTCCCTCTCTCTCTCTCTGCCAGTCCCCTGCTGGTTCTCTCTCTCTCTCTCTTTCTCTCTCAAAATATAAATAAACATTAAAAAGGTGTCCTTGCCTTCAAATTTAAAGCAAATGAAATCAATTTAGTCTTAGGAAATCTTTGTTTAAAGAGTCTGCTGCACCTGTGAGAATAAGAACCACTAGCACAGCAGAATGAATTTTATTTTAAAAGTTTTATGTGAAGGAAGCAGTAAACACAGACTGACATGTAGAAGTTAATCCCAATTAGTTAGCAAGATCTGGTGTTACGTGATTAGAGTGCATTCAAATCAACAAGAGATGCATTAATAAGAAACCAGAACATTTAAGGTGTTATATAAAGCTTCATTCATTCTCAGATTTGATCTCTTAATTGTTGTCTGTAATTTTGAATATTTATTTTTTGTTTCTGAGATTTCTGGATACTTTTTATATAATATATCATGTTAGTGTGTAGATTCAGAAATGTTATGAGGCTAAACAATAATTTACCACAAAAGTATAATATAAGTGCTTCCAAGAACAGTTTTAAATATGCCTTAAGAGTTATGGGTGTCTTTCAGTTAGTAATTAAGAGAGAAAATAGTATTGAGAAATAACACACATAGGCTTATAGTTATGTTGTCCATGTTAATTAGTTATGTTTTAGGACTTCTTCCCAACAATTAATCTGTTTGAAAATACTTAGACACAGGGTATGCAGGCTTTATTTCAGTAATTGCAGAAGATACTTTGTGCTGGATTAGCCATGCCCTTTCTGAGTTTTCTTTTGTCATGAAGCCAAGCAGTTTTAAACTCCTGGGGTTTATGGGCTTTGAACCAGTTATTCTCCTCTTTAGTGTGCCTGCAATCTTAAACTTTAAGCATGTTCTAACCAGATAACCAAATTGTAAACATGATTTTATGTATTAAATGCCCTCCCCCCAATAATTATTGAAAGGACATTGGGCAGAATAAACTATATAGTTAGATACACTGTACTGTCACCTAAGTAGCCTTATACCCAAGGGGTTGGGCAATCTTCATTTGTGAATCAGGAGGATAATCCACATGATAAACGAGGTATCCCAGTTGGAAGGCAGAGCCCAGGGCTGGGTGATACTAAGAACTTCCAGTGATCGTGCCCTTGACATTGGGAAGTCTAGCAACAGATACAGCCCTGTTACGAGAATTGGTGG